>NC_060142.1:384237191-385487191 GCF_021461385.2 Schistocerca piceifrons
ACTTCCGGGCGGCGGCGCTGCGGCTACTGGGCGTGCACGACACGACCGCCCCCGCCGCCCCCGTGCCGCCCACGACGCCTGGCCTCCTGGGCGGCGGCGCCACCGTCGCACCCGCGCCCGCCCCCGCACCTGCCCAGAACAACCACATCCGTAACGGAGGCCCGCCAGCTGCCGTCGCCAACAAGATGGCCGTGAACAAAATCGCCGCCTCCAAGGCGGTGCTGGCGCAGCCGATGCTGGCCGCGCAGACTAACTCGACGCCTCCCGCCGCCCCCGTCACGCCGCCGGCCGTGGAAGCGGTGCCCGTGTACCGCGCGCCTGCCAAGGGCTTCCCGCCGGTCATCTGGGTCATAGGTCAGTGTCTGCACCATACATCATAGTCTACAGACAGGCTTGGCACTTTCCTAGTGATTACTCTCGTTTACTTCCACGTCCGTTTCCATTTTAGAACAATTTATAATCCATTCACTGTAAAGGGTGAATGCACCTTCACCAAGAAAAATCCTAGGTATTACCATATTTCATTCTTGCGCTAGTGCAAATATGAGAGGTACTCGTATATTGAAAGAAAATCGCAATACCAAAAAATAATTAATTTAGAGTAATGAAATTTCGGTAACTTATTTAAGTGATCCACATTGCAAGATCATAGACTGATGTAAGCGCGAGGTACACCATTGCAAACGTGGAACGTTAGTACGTTAATAACTCGTGTAACTGTCAGAATATTGAATGCAAGCATGCAAACGTGCATCCATTGTGTCGTATAGATGCCGGATGTCAGTTGGTGGGAAGGAGTTCCATGCCTTTTGCACTTGGTCAATCCATACAAGGGCGCTTCTACATCTACATCTAGATCTACATGGTTACTCTACAATTCACACTTAAGTGCCTGGCAGAGGGTTCATAGAACCATTTTCATACTAGTTCTCTACCATTACACTCTCGAATGGCGTGTGGGAAAAAGGAACACTTAAATCTTTCCGTTAGAGCTCAGATTTCACTTATTTTATTATGATGATCATTTCTCCCCGCGTAGCTGGGTGTCAACTAAATATTTTCGCATTCGGAAGAGAAAGTTGGTGATTGAAATCGTAAATAGATCGCGCCGCAAAGAAAACCGCCTTTCTTTCAGTGACTGCCATCCCAA
The DNA here is from genome assembly GCF_021461385.2 of Schistocerca piceifrons. Taxonomy (NCBI): domain Eukaryota; kingdom Metazoa; phylum Arthropoda; class Insecta; order Orthoptera; family Acrididae; genus Schistocerca; species Schistocerca piceifrons. Next base: position 384,238,342 of record NC_060142.1, read on the forward strand.
GTCGCGTAACACATCAGTGACACTCTCACCCCTATTGTGCGATAACACGAAACGGGCTGCCCTTCTTTGCACTTTTCTGATGTCCTCGGTCAATGCTACCTGATAAGTATCTCACACCGCGCAGCAATATTCGAGCAGAGATCAGACAAGTGTAGTGTAGATTGTCTCTTTAGTGGGTTTGTCGCATCTTCTAAGTGTTCTGCCAACAATGCGCAGTCTTTGTTTCGTCTTCCTCACAATATTATCTATGTGGTCTTTCCAATTTAAGTTGCTCGTAATTGTAATTCCTAGGTATTTAGTCGAATTGACAGCCCTTAGATTTGTGCGATTTATCGTATACCCAAGATTTATCGAATTTCTTTTAGTATTCATGTGGATGACCTCGCACTTTTCTTTGTTTAGTGCCAATTGCCACTTTTCGCACCATACAGAAACTCTCTCTAGATCATTTTGTAATTGATTGTCTGATGATTTTACGTGACGGAAGATTACATCATCATCTGCAAACAATCTAAGGGGGCTGCTCAGATTATCACCTAAATCATTTACGTAAATCAGGAACAGCAGAGGGCCTACGACACTACCTTGCGGAACGCCAGATATCACTTCTGTTCTACTCGATGATTTACCGTCTATCACTACGAACTGTGACCTCTCTGAGAGGAAATCACGAATCCAGTCACACAACTGAGACGATACTCCATATGCACGCAATTTGATTAATAGTCGCTTGTAAGGAACGGTATCAAAAGCCTTCTGGAAATCTAGGAATATGGAATCGATCTGAGATCCCTTGTCGACAGTACTCATTACTTCATGGGAAAAAAGAGCTATTTGTGTTGCACAAGAACTATATTTTCTGAATCCGTGTTGGTTATGTATCAATAAGTCATTTTGTTCAAGGTGATTCATAATGTTCGAGTACAGTATATGCTCCAAAATCCTACTGCAAATTGAGGTCAGTGATATGGGTCTGTAATTCAATGGGTTACTCCTATTTCCGTTCTTGAATACTGGTGTAACCTGTGCTACTTTCCAGTCTTTAGGAACAGACCTTTCGCCAAATGAGCGGTTGTATATGATTGCTAAGAAAGGTGCTAGTGCGTCTGCATACTCTGAGAGGAACCTGATTGGTATACCATCTGGACCGAAAGACTTGCCTTTCTTAAATGATTTGAGTTGTTTCGCAACACCTAAGGTATCTACTTTTATATCACTCATGCTAACATCTGTTCTGGTTTCGAATTCTGGAATATTTACTTCGTCTTCTTTCGTGAAGGAATTACGGAAAACTGTGTTTAGTAACTCCGCTTTAGTGGCCCCATCATCGGTAACATTTCCATCACTATCGTGCAGTGACGGTATTGACTGTTTTTTTGCGACTGGTGTACTTTACATACGACCAGAATCTCTTTGGGTTTTCTACCATATTTTGAGATAATGTTTCATTGTGGAAACTATTAAAAGCATCTCGCATTGACGTCCGCACTAAATTTCGAGCTTCCGTGAAACTTAGCCTGTCTTGGGGATTTTGCGTTCTTCTGAATTTGGCATGCTTTTTTCGCTACTTCTGCAACAAAGTTCTGACTTATTTTGTGTAACATGGTGGCTCAGTCCCGTCTCTTATTAACTTTTTGGTATGAATCTGACTATTGCTGTCGATACTGTATCTTTGAATTTGAGCCATTAACTTGGAAGGAATGGAGACTCTCTCTTAGGAAGGTATCAAGCGAATTTTTATCTCCTGTTTTAAGCGGATATATTTTGGGTCTATTTTTAGTGGTTTTAGTTGATATGGTTTTAAGCCTCGCTACAATGACCTTGTGTTCACTAATCCCTGTATCCGTCATGGCACTCTCTATTAGATCAAGATTATTTGTGGTTAAGAGGTCAAGTGTGTTTTCGCAACCATTTACAATTCGTGTGGGCTCATGAACTAATTGTTCAAAGTAATTCTCAGAGAAAGCATTTAGTACAATTTCGGAAGATGTTTTCTGCCTACCACCGGCTTTGAACATGTATTTTCGCCAACAAATCGAGAGTAGATTGAAGTCTCCACCAATTATAACTGTATGATTAGGGTACTTATTTGTAATGAGATTCAACTTTTCTTTGAACCTTTCAGCTATTATATCAGTCCGGTGGCCGGTAGAAGGATCCAATCATTGTTTTGGTACGGCTGTTGAGTATAACCTCTACCCACAGTAATTCGCAGTAGTGCTGGCTGTGAACTAGTTGTGGATGAAGGTGGAGTTGTCCTCCGATGATGTCCCCTATGTGCTCGGTGATCGATTAGGCCAATGTAACATATCGAGTCCCTGTAATGCATGTTGGGTTACAACAGCGGAATGTGGGCGAGCGCTGTACTAACAACCCCTGAAAAGCTGTTCATGAATGGCAGAACAACAGATTGAATGAGACTGACGAACAAATTTGCAGTCAGGGTGCGTGGGATAATCACGAGAGAGCTCCCGCTGCCGTACGAAATCGCACCCCAGACCATAAATCCAGGTGCAGCTGCAGTGTGTCTAGCGCGCAGACAGGTTCGTGGAAGGCCCCCAACTGACCTCTTTCAAACCAACAATATGTCCTCAGTGGCACCGAGGCAGAACCAGCTTTCATTAGAAGACGCAACAAACCTCCACCCTGCCCTCCAATGAGCTCTCGCTTGACACCACTCAAGTCGCAAATGGCAGCGTTTTGGGGTCAGTGGAAGTTGCGGGCCGTCTTGACCAGTGCTTTCCTTGAAGCAACGGATTTTTAACAGTTCTTTGTGTCGCTGTGGCACCAACTGCTGCTCACATTGCTGCTGCAGACACAATGCGATGCGCCAAAGCTCTACGCCGAACACGATAGTCTTTCCTTTCGGTAGTGCCACGTGGCCTTTCGGAGCCCGGTCTTCTTGCGACTGTACAGTCTCGTGACCATGACTGCAAGCAGTCATGTACAGTGGCTACGTTTCTCCCAAGTCTGTCTGCAGTATCGCAGAAGAATCATCCAGCTTCTCGTACACCTATTAAACGACCTCGTTCAAACTTTGCGAGGTACTGATAATGGCGTTTTTTCCTCCATAAAGGCATTCTTGACTAAAATCAAATCCCCAAGTCCAACCTCTACGGTGACTGACGCTCACGACGTGTGTTTAAAGCAAAGGTGATCTGCATCATCATAGTGGCACCACTAGCGCCACCCTTATGCGACTGGCGCAAAATTTGAATCGACATCTTCTCTCAGATGCAAAAACACGCCTACCAACTTTCGTTTATGTCGCACAACTGTTTCCTGGTGTTACGATTTCTTTTGCGTCAGTGTAGATATCAATCTGGGTGGTGTTAATGAACAGCTGAAATCGATAAAACTGAACACAGATACAGCGCCTGATTGAATCTCTATCACATTAGCCGAACTGTTTGGTGCTTCAAGAGGCACCGTATCGAAGATCTATACAGTACAAAGCAAAGCGGAAAAAATTAATCCACGCTCACAATATGGACAAAAATGTGTGGTGTGTGATCGTGACAGACTGTCATTGAAGAAGATTGTGATGAAAAATAAAAGGACTTCAGCTGAAAAAGTCACTAAACAATTGAATTTCGCACTCGCGACTCCTGTCAGCAGTAAAACAACACGAGGGTACCTCCGTAAGCAGTGCAATGCAGGACGAGCTGGAACTCTGCCAATTACCTGTGATGCAAATACCCATAAGAGGAAAACTTGGTGCCGAAGCCATGAAATTTGGACTATGGAGCAATAGGAGAAGCTCATTTGGTCGGATGAGTCGTGTTTCACACTGTTTCCGACTTCTGGCAGAGTTTACGTCCCAAGAGTGAAACACGGCGCGAATTCGGTGATGATCTTCGCAGCCATACCGTCGTATTCCATGGGCCCCTTGGCTTCTCTGCAAGGTCACATTACTGCCACGGATTATGTGATTATTTTGGTTGATCAGGTCTATCCCATGGTACAATGTTTCTTCACAAATGGCGTTACCTTAGGCCAAGACGACAGGGCCCCTTTTCACGTAGCTCGCATCGTCCAGTACTGGTTTTGTGTGTGAATTACTGAGGGACCAAACTGCTGAGGTCATCGGTCCCTAGACTTACACACTACATAAACTATCTTACTCTAAGGACAACACACACAAACCCAAGCCCTAGGGAGAAGTCGAACCTCCGACGGGAGGGGTCGCGCAGTCGTGACATGGCGCCTCTAACCGCGCGGCCACTCCGCGCGGCGCAATGGTTTTGTGAGGGTGAGTTTGAATTGTCTTATTTCCCCTGATCTCATTGTTATGGAACCTTTTCGGTATACTTTAGAGAGAAGGGCGCCTGACCGCTACCCACCTACATCATCGTTACTTGAACTTACCATATTTTGCAGGAAGAATGGTATAAATTCCATTGGAAACTACACATGACCTACACTACTGGCCATTAAAATTGCTACACCAAGAAGAAAAGCAGATGATAAATGGGTATTCATTGGACAAATATACTAGAACTGACATGTGATTACATTTTTACACAATTTCGGTGCATAGATCCTGAGAAATTAGTGGTGGTGGTGGTGGTGGTGGTGGTGGTGGTTAGTGTTTAACGTCCCGTCGACAACGAGGTCATTAGAGACGGAGCGCAAGCTCGGGTTAGGGAAGGATTGGGAAGGAAATCGGCCGTGCCCTTTCGAAGGAACCATCTCGGCATTCGCCTGAAACGATTTAGGGAAATCACGGAAAACCTAAATCAGGATGGCTGGAGACGGGATTGAACCGTCGTCCTCCCGAATGCGAGTCCAGTGTGCTAACCACTGCGCCACCTCGCTCGGTCTGAGAAATTAGTACCCAGAACAACCACCTCTGGCTGTAATAACGGCCTTGATACGCCTGGACGTGGACCCAAACAGAACTTGCATGGCGTGCACAGGTACAGCTGCCCATGCAGCTTCAACACGATACAACAGTTCATCAAGAGTAGTGACTGGCGTAATGTGACGAGCCAGTTGCTCGGCCACCATTGACCAGACGTTTTCAAATGGTGAGAGATCTGCAGAATGTGCTGGCCACGGCACCAGTCGAACATTTTCTGTATCCAGAAAGGCCCGTACAGGACTTGCAACATGCGGTCGTGCATTATCCTGCTGAAATGTAGGGTTTCGCAGAAATCGAATGAAGGGTAGAGCCACGGGTCGTAACACATCTTAAATGTAACGTTCACTGTTCAAAGTGCCGTCAATGCGAACAAGAGATGACCGAGACGTGTAACCAATGGCGCCCCATACCATCACGCCAGGTGACTTGCCAGTAGGGCGATGACGAATAAAGCTTTCAATGTGCGTCCACCGCGATGTCGCCAAACACGGATGCGACCATCATGATGCTGTAAACAGAACCTGGTTTCATCCGAAAAGATGACGTTTACCCATTCGAGCACAAGGGTTCGTCACTGAGTACACCATCGCTGGCGCTCCTGTCTGTGATGCAGCGTCAAGGGTAACCGCAGCCATGGTCTCCCAGCTGATAGTCCATGCTGCTGCAAACGTCATCGAACTGTTCGTGCAGATGGTTGTTGTCTTGTAAACGTCCCCATCTGTTGACTCGTGGACCGAGACGTGGCTGCACGATCCGTTACAGCCATGCGGATAAGATGCCTGTCATCTCGACTGCTAGGGATACGAGGCCGTTGGGATCCAGCACGGCGTTCCGTATTACCCTCCTGAACCCACCGATTCCATATTATGCTAACAGTCATTGGATCTCGACCAACGCGAGCAGCAATGTTGCGATACGATAAACCGTAATCCCGATAGGCTACAATCCGACCTTTATCAAAGTCGGAGACGTGATGTTACGCATTTCTCCTCCTCACACGAGGCATCACAACAACGTTTCAGCAGGCAACGCCGGTCAACTGCTGTTTGTGTATGAGAAATCGGTTGGAAACTTTCCCCATGTCAGCACGTTGTGTGAATGCTCTGAAAAGCTAATCATTTGCATATCACAGCATCTTCTTCCTGCTGGTTGAATTTCGCGTCTGTAGCACGTCATCTTCGTGGTGTAGCAATTGTAATGGCCAGTAGTGTATATTTATCCAATCCCAGACCACTGGAAGCTGCTTTGAATGACAATACTATTCCTACACCTTATTAGGCACGGTAATGTGATGTGTTATTCAGGTTTTCGTATTTTTGTCTACCGCCTGTATATTGTCACTCTCAGGTTACCTGGCTGACGGAAAGGTCGTCGCCAAGGCAAAGATAATAGCCATCGAGAGCGGCTCTTGGATCTGAATAATGTTGAAACTGCGTGCCGAACCTCGACTCGAAGCCAAGCCTTTGTATTTCGCGGCAGCTGTTTTACCAACTGAGCTATCTAGGCACAACGCACTACTCATTTTCTCAGCTTCAAGTTTAGAACTGAAGCTTGGATTTCGATTCCTGGATAGATCGTTCGTCAAGTGCATTGACTGCGGGAGTAAAGCTCCGGATTTGAATCCTGTGCAAACGTACTGCTCAATTGCGGTATTCCAAAGGAACCATCTTTACAATCCCTTCATTACTTTCCCCTGTACATTGTTTAACGCAATAATTTTGGGAATCGTGACGAGGCACCATCTAGAATAGCTTTATCTTAATTATCCTTTATCTTCATTAACCTATGCGATATAGATATCTCGTGTTTTTACAACAATTTCGCCATTGGCAGTAATAGAAGACAGCAGTGTTGAAATAACGGTTTATTGCTGCATGTGCATAATTTATTACGAAACACTTGAGTTCATGGAATGTTGTGTACGTTGGTATTGCCAAACGACTATTCAGATCTCACGCCAAAATCTATTTAGTCACGGATACTATCATCATGCAGGTGTGTGTACAAACAGTGACCACACTTCCGCAGTGTTGAATACAGTACTCGAGGTCAACATTTAGCTTTTTGACTGTACGGTTCTTCGTGCGGTTGGAGGTCTGAAAATAATACACATAAAACAAGACCTCACGCTACGTTTATTGAACTCTGTCACGGACTGTTGTTCTACAGTCTTCTGGCAGAGGCAGCATTTCTCTTTCCTCATAACTTACAGAACTCCTCAACCCCTCATCACTGTTTTATGTGCGGTTATATAACTCGTTTTCTTAAACAGCTGTTTTTAGTATCTCAGTTATTATCCACAACTGTTTCAAGAAAGAAACAATTTCAGTGTGTTACAAGGAACATTACATTTTCTCACCTAATTCACTTAATTACATAAACACATCTGCTCTACTTTAAAGTAATTACGGAGGAAGAATTAGTTTTGTAGCTCCATAACCTTCCTCAGCGACACTTTACAGTTTGGCAGTTGATCAAATTTTTATGAGAGTGGAACTCTAAGGATAAGTTATTGATTTTCTAGAAGCCATTAACAATGAATTTCTATTGCAGTTGTGACATTGTTACAATGCTATTTTCATTACAATGTCCAATATGAATTTTTTTAGTCATCGGTCATCTGAGTAAGAATGCGAAAAACCAATCTGTCAAAACTGATATCTCTAGTATAACCGAGTTTCTTGATATCTTTTTGGTCTCGGTTATAGTAGGATTTTTTATTAACAACCAAATAAAATATCGGAATATCAATTAGAAATAGCAGCAGTGCAAAAATTTTTCGTTTTTAAATAAATCGTTTTAAAAAAAGGTTTAATTTTTATTCGTAAAATTTACATCGTTTTGAAATATAGCATTATTCTAAGAAATTAGAAGAAACAATCAGTGAGTGCCATTTTAATAACAATGGCGACAGAAACGAGCAACGAACACATGGCATCAGAATTGGTACAGCATTGTTGAGAGGATAATGTCCTTGTTGCTGTGTGTCGTGGCTTAAGACACGCATGTACGCGCAGTGTGGAAGACCTGCCCCCACCTGTTCTATACGCTGGATTCTCGCTGTCGTCGCCGATCATCCGTTGTATTGTAACGTGGCACCAACCCTAGTCTGGATATATTTTTACGAAATGACTTAGCAATGAAGTACAATGTTTAATTTGCTTTAAAAGATTAAATATTTTTTGTACGATTTCTGTGAAATAATAAAAGGGGAAGTAAATTATGGTAACAGTAATAAATTAGAAACTTAACAAAACTTCATTCATAGTATGCAAAAAAAAACAGGAAGTAGCTCATCTGCTTCCTGTGTCTACGTAATATGCCTTTATCTGTTTGTAGTCGTTGAAGACGGAAAAACAGAGTTCATCAACCTAAGTTTTTACCCTTTAGCACTGACTATTTGTAATGCCCAAATAGTGGTACGATTTTTTAGTGGAGTTCCAAAAAATTAGAATCAGTAAGATACTGATGATTTTTTGTAGTATCCAACCACATATCAGTTTCCGAGAAAAGGAGCGAACAGTAGATGGGCTAACTTTTCTTTTATTTGCCTGTTCAATGTAATATTTTAATTCTACGTAACTTGAAACTGAGAGAGTCAAAATTCTCCAATCTTCGTTAGATTTCTGCGTTTATTATAAAGAATAATAGAAATAAAAAACGGAAACTCGATTATTTCATAAACCGGTTATTTTTAACGATTTTAACAGTCATGGTAATCTGGGATGGGGAAAAACCGACTTAAATGGAAACCGGTTGTTTCAGCGATAACAGTAGTCCCTAGCGCTGAGTAGACTCGACTGCGCCCATGGAGAGCGAGCCCACTCTGGAGCGAAAATCTTGTCCTGGGCTGGCTTAGGCCAAAGTACACAGTTGTTTTTACTGTTTTGTATGCAACACTTAGACAACGGAATTCCAGTTGTAACAAAGTTACCTCTTACTGATCGGAAAGTTAACTCTGCATTACTCTTTCGTGGGAGGGAGTAAGACGTTTGGCGATCGAGACACTGATAGACGCTCCATAACAGCTGGTTGCCCGTTCGGCTGAAGCTTCAGTTATTATTCGTGAAACACCTGGGTGCTTTGAGTGAGTTAGACAATCATTAGCACGCAGATGTCTGTTGTGCGTTAATGTAATTGAATGACGTGTCCAGTAACACCTCTAAAATAATTTTCGTCGCACGGTAGTGTGATCACTGTCTCTGAACATCACAGGCATCAAAATCTTCACATACCCCTAGCGAGGAATAGGTGTACCTGTGACATTTCTGTCACTTGCGTAAAGTGTTTCGTCTTATCTTCTCTAAAAAATCAAAAATTTTGTACGAGTAATTTTTTGTATTCTATATAATTGTGTGCTTTCCTAATGTAAGAGTTGTCCTGTAAGATAAAAAATATTTGGAATTCTACGTCTACATCCATACTCCGCAAGCCACCAGACGGTGTGTGGCGGAGGGTACTTTGAATACCTCTATCGGTTCTCCCTTCTATTCCAGTCTCGTATTGTTCGTGGAAAGAAAGATTGTCGGTATGCCTCTGTGTGAGCTCTAATCTCTCTGATATTATCTTCATGGTCTCTTCGCGAGATATACGTAGGAGGGAGCAATATACTGCTTGACGACTCGGTGAAGGTATGTTCTCGAAACTTCAACAAAAGCCCGTACCGAGCTACTGAGCGTCTCTCCAGTAGAGTCTTCCACTGGTGTTTATCTGTCATCTCCGTAACGCTTTCGCGACTACTAAATGATCCTGTAACGAAGCGCGCTGCTCTCCGTTGGATCTTCTCTATCTCTTCTATCAACCCTATCTGGTACAGATCCCACACCGGTGAGCAGTATTCAAGCAGTGGGCGAACAAGTGTACTGTAACCTACTTCCTTTGTTTTCGGACTGCATTTCCTTAGGATTCTTCCAATGAATCTCAGTCTGGCGTCTGCTTTACCGACGATTAATTTTATATGCTCATTCCATTTTAAAACACCCCTAATGCCTACTCCCAGATAATTTATGGAATTAACTGCTTCCAGTTGCTGACCTGCTATATTGTAGCTATTATGCTAATATGGAGAACTTTAAGTAAAATATAAGACACTAACGTGCTTTCAGTATTTAGTAGAAATGACTTTACAAAAACTTAAATGTCACAGTAAAAGAAACTATGTAAAATGACTATGATCTCAGAAAAGACTTCTGAGTCCAGCAATAAATTCCAGTATAATGAGTTCCATTTTTTTTTTTTAAATTCAGCTATCGAAACAGATTTAGTACTGTTTCGTCATGATACTAATGTTTATGATTCGTCGAACATTTCGGCTGTGAGATTATCTCCAATCCATGCGCTTTTGGTTGCATTATATCCTCGATGAGATTTAAGACTGACAGCATTTGTCACATTAGTGAAAAGAAATCAAGTGAGGGTATGTTAATCTACACCTTATTAGTGGAGACTATTGAGATTATACCTGCCTCCGTAGCCGAGGTCAGCGCCGCACGCTTTTGCTCGACTCGGAGGTATGCCGGTTTGCATCTTAGTTGTAGAAAATGTTCACTTCCATTATTTGGCCGGCAAGGTGCAACAGTGCGATTGTTATTGTTCATCCTACAGAAATGTCCCCTCACCTTGCGGTGATCACGTCTTCTGCAGTCGTACACACGCCTTCCTAGTTAGAAGCGATTCAGTGTTGCTCGACTGGACAAGCTGTAGTAGAACCAGTAGCACTAATTGCATACGCAGGTTGCATTAAAGATATTCAGTTTCAAGTAAACTGAGCTGTTAAATGATAGTTTTCGAGTGAAAACTTCAGTACCTTTGTTACTCGTTTGATACAAAAACCTCGCCAAGCCCGTTCTAATCTTAAGTTACAATTTCAACACCTACATACAATCACTGCAATCGTAATAGTCAGCTCGTGGTATCTAACCGAACCAGTTACCAAAACGATTACAAAACGCAAATAATCAGCTCATGGTATCTAACCGAAAAGATTACAAAACGCTAATAATCAGCTCATGGTATCTAACCGAACCAGTTACCAAAAAGATTACAAAACGGACTGTCCGTGGCAGAATGCTCGCTGAAATATTACACAATTCGATCCTTTCGAACGTTCAGTTCCCGGCCCCGACTTGCACAGCACGCCACACGGATTTTAGTTTGTTCAGAAGTCACAGTTTGCATATAAAAATCGGGATTTCATGTGTTCATCTTTCTCACACGTTCGCGCTCATTTTGCGGCATTCCACGGTCAAGTTTTACTCATTGTTCCACAAAATTATCACATTTATTCAGATCTCCTAGTGTACGCATCCAGATATGTTGTTGGCTGAGCTCTGGAATTTTGTTAGACCTCAAGAAGCAATTCTTTAGCCCACAAAGTACGCGCGGACGTACTGTGCTTTGATAGGCTGATATGCATCACAACCAATCCGATATTAATATTAAACCGTGCAATCCCGCGTCATTTGTATATGACCAAGCAAAACTTAATAACTTTTATTACTAGTTTATTAAATGGACCAATTTAGAAAATCCAAAAATATCAAATAACTGCCTGTATTTAAAAAACACGAACTGTCGTAATATGTTTCTGATTTTCACAGTACCGTAAACTGGCTAGTTGCACTTCACAAACTTCCCCTGAGTATGAACCACTTTGTAAAGCCACAGTTCTCACGCCAACTATACTCAGTTAATAGACATACTACTTGAAATTGTTGCTGGATCAGAGTGCATATCCGTCAGGCTAGAACAATGTCTCATTGTCTGTACTTACAGGGTGTTTCAAAAATGACCGGTATATTTGAAACGGCAATAAAAACTAAACGAGCAGCGATAGAAATACACCGTTTGTTGCAATATGCTTGGGACAACAGTACATTTTCAGGCGGACAAACTTTCGAAATTACAGTAGTTACAATTTTCAACAACAGATGGCGCTGCAAGTGATGTGAAAGATATAGAAGACAACGCAGTCTGTGGGTGCGCCATTCTGTACGTCGTCTTTCTGCTGTAAGCGTGTGCTGTTCACAACGTGCAAGTGTGCTGTAGACAACATGGTTTATTCCTTAGAACAGAGGATTTTTCTGGTGTTGGAATTCCACTGCCTAGAACACAGTGTTGTTGCAACAAGACGAAGTTTTCAACGGAGGTTTAATGTAACCAAAGGACCGAAAAGCGATACAATAAAGGATCTGTTTGAAAAATTTCAACGGACTGGGAACGTGACGGATGAACGTGCTGGAAAGGTAGGGCGACCGCGTACGGCAACCACAGAGGGCAACGCGCAGCTAGTGCAGCAGGTGATCCAACAACGGCCTCGGGTTTCCGTTCGCCGTGTTGCAACTGCGGTCCAAATGACGCCAACGTCCACGTATCGTCTCATGCGCCAGAGTTTACACCTCTATCCATACAAAATTCAAACGCGGCAACCCCTCAGCGCCGCTACCATTGCTGCACGAGAGACATTCGCTAACGATATAGTGTACAGGATTGATGACGGCGATATGCATGTGGGCAGCATTTGGTTTACTGACGAAGCTTATTTTTACCTGGACGGCTTCGTCAATAAACAGAACTGGCGCATATGGGGAACCGAAAAGCCCCATGTTGCAGTCCCATCATCCCTGCATCCTCAAAAAGTACTGGTCTGGGCCGCCATTTCTTCCAAAGGAATCATTGGCCCATTTTTCAGATCCGAGACGATTACTGCATCACGCTATCTGGACATTCTTCGTGAATTTGTGGCGGTACAAACTGCCTTAGACGACACTGCGAACACCTCGTGGTTTATGCAAGATGGTGCCCGGCCACATCGCACGGCCGACGTCTTTAATTTCCTGAATGAATATTTCGATGATCGTGTGATTGCTTTGGGCTATCCGAAACACACAGGAGGCGGCATGGATTGGCCTCCCTATTCGCCAGACATGAACCCCTGTGACTTCTTTCTGTGGGGACACGTGAAAGACCAGGTGTACCGCCAGAATCCAGAAACAATTGAACAGCTGAAGCAGTACATCTCATCTGCATGTGAAGCCATTCCGCGAGACACGTTGTCAAAGGTTTCGGGGAATTTCATTCAGAGACTACGCCATATTATTGCTACGCATGGTGGATATGTGGAAAATATCGTACTATAGAGTTTCCCAGACCGCAGCGCCATCTGTTGTTGAAAATTGTAACTACTGTAATTTCGAAAGTTTGTCTGCCTGAAAATGTACTGTTGTCCCAAGCATATTGCAACAAACGGTGTATTTCTATCGCTGCTCGTTTAGTTTTTATTGCCGTTTCAAATATACCGGTCATTTTTGAAACACCCTGTACATACTGCACACCAACGTGAATAGTTGTTTTGTTGCAACTTCACACTTCACCCAATGATATTAGAAATTCTGATGGAAAGTTATCGAGCCCTTCTTCCTTATTCGATATTAAGCCTACCAACGGTTTTGTAAATTATGATTCTAATACTGGATCCCCTATCTCTTTTGTATCGACTCCTGTTTCTTCTTCTACCATGTCATCACTTCCTCCTCATAGAGGCCTTCAAAGTATTCTTTCCACCTGTCCGTTCTCTCCTCTGCATTTAACAGTGGAATTTCCTTGGCCCTCTTAATGTTAACACCCTAGCTTTCATATTCACCGAAGATTGTTTTGACTTTCCTATATGCTGAGTCAGGCCCTCGACAATCATTTCTTTTTCGATTTCTTCACATTTTTGATGCAGCCATTTCGTCGTAGCTTCCCCACACTTCCTATTTATTTCATTTCTCAGCGACTTAGTTTCTATATTCCTGGATTGCCCAAACCGTTTTTGTAATTCCTTCTTTCATCGATCAGTTGAAGTATTTCTTCTGTTACCCATGGTTTCTTTGCAGTTATCTTCTTTGTACTTGCGTTCTTCTTTCAATCTTTCGCGACTGCACCTTACAGATATGTCCAGCCATTCCTCTTCAAATGAACTTACTAGTGATCTGTCCCTTGTCGCAGTACCTATAGCCTCAGAGAACTTCAAGCGTATGTCTTTATTCTTAAGTACTTCTGTATCCTACTTCTTTGCGCATTGCTTCCTCCTTACTGGTCTCTTAAGCTTCTGCCTACTTTTCATCGCTGGTAAATTGTGATCTGAGTCTATATCTGGTCCTAGGTATGCCTTACACTCCAGTATCTGATTCCGGAATCTCTGTCTGGCCATGATGTAATCTAACAGAGATGATCCAGTATCTCGTGGCCTTTTCCAAGTGTACCTCTTTCTCTCGTGATTCTTGAACAGAGTATTCGCTATTTTTAGCTGATATGTGTACCAACCCCATATTCTCGCGTAACCCTTTCTTCTTTCCCTAAGGCCGCATTCAAGTCTCCCGTGACTATTAGATTTTGTTCTCCCTTTAAGTACTGATGTACCCGTTAAATATCGCCATGTGCTTTCTCTGTCACCTCAGTTTCGGCTTCCGTCATCGGCTTGTATATCTGAACTATCGTTGTTCGGGTTGGTTTACTGTTGATTCTGACGAGAGTAGCCCTATCACTGAATTTTTCACGGTAACTCATTCTTTTCTTTATCTTCCTATTCACAACGAATCCTACTCGTATTTTACCATTTTCCGTTGCTCTTAATATCACCCTGCACTCATCTGAGCCGGCCCGGGTGGCCGAGCGGTTGTAGGCGCTCAGAGCCATTTGAGCCATTTTGAACTCATCTGACCAGAAACTCTGACTTCCTGCCATTTTACTTCCATGATTCCCACTATATTAGTATTTCCATTTTAGATTTTTTTCGGTTCAGATCCCGTGTCCTGCGGATACACATTATGGTCTTTAATGTAGTAGTTTCCATTGCCTTCTACATCCTCATTCCGTGGATCGCTGCTGATTCTTCCGCCTTTGGGGGCAGTTCCCCATCCGAGAGCAAGAGAGTGTCCTCAACTTTTGTCCGCTTCTCTACCATTTTAGAAAAGGTCATTGACTGAATGAGGGTGACTTCCTATCTTCGTATGCCAGAAGTCTTCGGCTGCCACTGCTGACGATTTTTATTCAGAGTTCAAGCGGTTGTGGGGTTCTCACCTGAGGCAGAGGACGTTTTGATTATTAATCACCTATACCGTTCTATCCACGGCCAGAAAACAAACTTCTGTGAAGGATCTTCAGTGCATGGACATGAACTGGGAAGAAGATGAAAACCTGGCAGCTGATTGTGTTCGCTGTGTGTCATAGCTAATAAAACCGTAATGGTCGCGCTGTTCCAGACCGTAGCGCCTAGAACCGCTCGACAACCTCGGCCAGCCCATATGACATAAACTTCAACTTGATCATCTGCCCGTTTCTGAGAAAAATGTATCTTGAGAGACATACAGACGGACAACAAAGTGATGCTGTAAGGGTTCCGTTTTTTACTGAAAGAGATTTGGAACCCTAATAATTAGCAAACAACCAAATAACGTTGAGAATTCAATGAAAGTTCATGCAAATACACATGTCTTTTCATCATATTACCTTTCAAATGTTGTACAACAGTGTGTGATTCAAAAGTTTCAAGACTTAACTCAGAACTAGAAATTTATTGGACATTTAAGTACAGCGGAATAAAATTCTTCAGAATATGATCCTTCAGCATCAACACAGCGCTGCCAGCGCGTCTTCCACTGTTCATACCCCTTCTGGAAGGCCTCGGGCGTCATGCTGTCGAGGACTCTAGTCAAAGCCTGCTGGATGGCGTCGATGGAGTCGAATCCCTTCCCTGTTAGGCCTGTCTTGATTTGGTGGAAAAGGAAAAGGTCACTTGGAGCCAAACCAGGGCGGTAGGGTGGCTGCGGCAGTGTTGTCACGTTGAGCTTGACGAAAACTTCGGCGGCGGTGCGCGACGTGTGAGAAGGCGCGTTGTCGTGGTGGAGAATCCAATCGTCCTTGATTGCCAGGCGGACATGGCCAACTCGATCCCTCAACTCGACAGTCATTGTTTAAAAGTTACCGCATTCTCTCCACATTTTGATCCGTTCAGCCTGATGATGGCCTCCCAGAGCGCGTTGCAGTCATGGACTGTGCGGCTGATCCCGGCGGAGGTTCGAGTCCTCCCTTGGGCATGGGTGTGTGTGTTTGTCCTTATGATAATTTAGGTTAAGTAGTGTGTAAGCCTAGGGACTGATGACCTTAGCAGTTAAGTCCCGTAAGATTTAACACACATTTGAACATTTTTGAACAACTTGTATGCATGAAATTATGTGAATAGAGCTGAAAAAGTATCAAGTAAAAGAGAAACATGAGCGAGACTAGATCCAGTGATCCACCGATTACGGAGCTTGAACGCTAACCACCTGACGGCCGCCAAATCGTGATCAAGGTCACGACGCTGCGGTACTTCAATGACACGTAAAGTGATTCTTCGGTTTTCTGGAAATCGTCTAAGTAGTAAGGTGTACAACTTGCACATTATGTTGCTCTAATGGACTGTTAGAAGTGTGCGAAGTTTGAAGTAAATGAAATCCGTAATCTGAACCTAGTTGCCTCTCCCTGTCAGAAAATATTCCTACATCTACGTGACTACTCTGCTATTCACAATAAAGTGCCTGGCAGAGGGTTCAATGAACCACCTTCACGCTGTCTCTCTACCGTTACACTCTCGAACGGCACACGGGAAAAACGAGCACTTCAATTTTTCTCTGCGAGCCTTGATTTCTCTTATTTTATCGTGAAAATCATTTCTCCCTATGTAGGTGGGTGCCAACAGAATGTTTTTGCAATCGGAGGAGAAAACTGGTGATTGAAATTTCATGAGAAGATCCCGTAGCAACGAAAAACGCTTTTGTTTTAATGATTGCCACTCCAATTCACGTATCATCTCTCTGACACTATCTCCCCTATTTCGCGATAATACAAAACGAGCTGCCCTTCTTTGTACTTTTTCGATGTCATCTGTCAGTTCCACCTGATACGGATCCCACGCCGCACAGCAATACTCCAGAATAGGGCGGACAAGCGTAGTGTAAGCAGTCTCTTTGGTAGACTGTTGCACCTTCTAACAAGGGAACCTCCCCATCGCACCCCCCTCAGATATAGTTATAAGTTGGCACAGTGGATAGGCCTTGAAAAACTTAACACAGATCAATCGAGAAAACAGCAAGAAGTTGTGTGGAACTATGAAAAAAATAAGCAAAATATACCAACTGAGTAGTCCATGCCAAAGATAGGCAACATCAAGGATAGTGTGAGCTCAGGAGTGCCGTGGTCCCGTGGTTAGCGTGAGCAGCTGCGGAACGAGAGGTCCTTGGTTCAAGTCGTCCCTCGAGTGAAAAGTTTACTTTCTTTATTTTCGCCAAGTTATGAACTGTCCGTTCGTTCATTGCCGTCTCTGTTCACTGTAATAAGTTTAGTGTATGTGTTTTGCGACCGCACCGCAAAACTGTGCGATTAATAGACGAAATGACGTGCCTCTCCAATGGGAACCGAAAACATTTGATCGCAAGGTCATAGGTTAACCGATTCCTCCACAGGAAAACACGTCTGATACATTCTGTGCGACACTGGTGACGGCATGTGCGTCACATGACCGGAATACGTTGTCGACCCACCTAACTTGTACACTTGGCGAATGGGTAAAAAGATTCCTCTACCTTGCCCGATTTAGGTTTTCTTGTGGATGTGATGGTCATAAATTAAATAAAATAAACTAATCTTCTCGCTCAAGGGAAGACTTGAACCAAGGACCACTCGTCACGCAGCTGCTCACGCTAAGCACGGGACCACGGCACTCCTGAGGCCCTACTCTCCTTGATGTCGCCTATGTTCGCGCATGGACTACTCAGTTTGTATATTTTGCTTATTTTTTTCATAGTTGCACACAACTTCTTCCTGTTTTCAGTTTTTCAAGGCCTATCCACTGTACCAACTTATAACTAAATCTGAGGGGGGTGCGATGGGGAGGTTCCCTTGTAAGTGTCCTGCCAATGAACACCCTACAAAACGTTTTGTCATTGAAATTCGGGTTAATTCTGTGTACTGGAGTTGTTTTTCCTGCCTTTATTGTGTCCGTGTGTTTAGTTGAAGTGAGTGTGTGTGTGTGTGTGCTGCTGTGCAGGCGGTCCGGGCAGCAACAAGGCGGCGCTGTGCGACAAGGTGGTGCGCGCGGCGGCGGGCTGGGCGCACTGCAGCGTGGGCCGGCTGCTGCGGGCGGCGGCAGAGGCGCCGGGCAACAGGAACGCCGAGGACGCGCCCCAGCTGCGGCAGGCCATCGCCGCGGGAGACATGGCGCCGCAGGTACGCCGCCGGCCCTGATCTACCATCTAAAATAACGCGCTACACACGCTATCTGATAAAAAGTACACTACTGGCCATTAAAATTGCTACACAACGAAGATGACGTGCTACAGACGCGAAATTTAGCCGACAGGAAGAAGATGCTGTGATATGCAAATGATTAGCTTTTCAGAGCATTCACACAAGGTTGGCGCCGGTGGCGACACGTACAACGTGCTAACATGAGGAAAGTTTCCAACCCATTTCTCATACACAAACAGCAGTTGGCCGGCGTTGCCTCGTGAAACGTTTTTGTGATGCCTCGTGTAAGGAGGAGAAATGCGTACCATCACGTTTCCGACTTCGATAAATGTCGGATTGTAGCCTATCGCGATTACGGTTTATTGTATCGCGACATTGCTGCCGCCGTTGGTCGAGATCCAATGACTGTTAGCAGAATATGGAATCGGTGGGTTCAGGAGGATAATACGGAACGCCGTGCTGGATCCCAACAGCCTCGTATCACTAGCAGTTGAGGTGACAGGCATCTTATCCGCATGACTGTAACGGATTGTGCAGCGACGTCTCGATCCCTTAGTCAACAGATGGGGACGTTTGCGAGACAACAACCATCTGCACGAGCAGTTCGACGACGTTTGCAGTAGCATGGACTATCAGTTCGGAGACCATGCTTACGGTTACCCTTGACGCTGCATCACAGACAGGAGCGCCTGCGATGGTGTACTCAACGACGAACCTCGGTACACGAATGGCAAAACATCATTTTTCCGGATGAATCCAGCTTCTATTTACAGCATCATGATGGTCGCATCCGTGTTTGCCGACATCGCGGTGAACGCGCATTGGATGCGTGTATTCTTCGTCGCCATACTGGCGTATCACCCGGCGTGATGGTATGGGGTGCCAACGGTTACACGTCTCGGTCACCTCTTGTTCGCACTGACGGCGCTTTGAACAGTGGACGTCACATTTCAGATGTGTTACGACCCGTGGCTTTTCCCTTCATTCTATCCCTGCGAAACCCTACATTTCAGCAGGATAATGCACGACCGCATGTTGCAGGTCCTGTACGGGCCTTTCTGGATACACAAAATGTTCGACTGCTGCCCTGTCCAGCACATTCTACAGATCTCTCACCAATTGAAAACGTCTGGTCAATGGTGGCCGAGCAACTGGCTCGTCACAATACGCCAGTCACTACTCTTGATGAACTGTGGTATCGTGTTTGAGCTCCATGGGCATCTGTTCCTGTACACGCCATTCAAGCTCTGTTTGACTCAATGCCCAGGCGTATCAAGGCCGTTATTACGGCCAGAGGTGGTTGTTTGGGTACTGATTTCTCAGGATCTATGCACCCAAATTGCGTGAAAATGTTATCACATGTCAGTTCTAGTTTAACATATTTGTCCAATGAATACCCGTTTATCATCTGAATTTCTTCTTGGTGTAGCAATTTTAATGGCCAATAGTGTATGAGGACAGTTATAAGTAATGCGGAATAGTCCAATAGGTGTCAGAAGAGGCGGATGAGCCAGTGTAAAAGGGTACAGGGTGGGGGAAGGGGGATACTGTGTTGTCAGCAGAGAAGCAGTAACAGCAAATGCGTCTCTCAGGAGAGCTCAGTGATTTCGAACTTGGACCAGTCGTTCGATGAAATCTGGTAATAAATGCATCTGTGACATTTTAGCCCTTCTGAGGCGACCAAAGTCGACTGTTGCTGATGCGATTATGAAGTGAAAATGATTAGAAACAACCAGACCTAAACCAACGTCAGGCAGGCCTCATATACTGACGAAAAATACAGGAACTTAAGCTCAAGTTTACAAGAGTAGTTGACTATGCCTCTGTCGATATGTATCCAGTAGGACAGTTTCTAATTGGAGAGCGTCTCTATGCTACACACAGGTGAGAAAAGTCATGGGACAGCGAAATGCAAATATACGGATGGCGGTAGTATCACAGACACAAGGTATAAAATGGCTGTGCATTGACGGAGCTGTCATTTGTACTCAGGTGATTAATGTAAAAATGTTTCAGACGTGATTCTGGCCACAGGATGAGAATTAACAGACTCTGAAGGCGGAATTGTAGTTGGACCTACACGAATGGTACACTCCATTTCGGAAATCGTTAGGGACATCAGTATCCCGAGATCCACAGTGTCGAGAATCACCACAGCCAACGCAGTGGCCGACGGCCTTCACTTAACGACCGAAAGCATCGGGGTTTGCATAGTCGGTGCTAACAGACGAGCAACACTGCGTGAAATAATCGCAGAAGTCAATGTGACAGGTACGACTAACGTATCCATTAGGATCTATCAATCTATCACTTGAGCCTTGTCCCGCAGTTACGCAGCGTCAGCCATCGTTAATCGGATTTGGCATGTTAATGTTTAAGGGGTGGCCAGATGCCCTTCCTGCCGCCACCCCGTACCCCCAGGACGGAATTAGTGTACCCCAACTGTCTGTTGCGAGTATAATCCATGGAATAGTGCGAAAGTGTTCAGATGTCTGCGAGCCATGTAACTGAGGCGGAAAATGGGGACCAGGCCGGTATTCACCTAGGGGGATGTGGAAAACCGCCTAAAAACCTCATCCAGGCTGGGCGGCACATCGGCCCTTGTCGTTAATCCGCCCCGTTAATTAGATCAGGGACCGGCGCGCCTATCCGAGTCCAGGAAGCTGCGCGTTAGCGCTCTCGGCTACCCTGGTGGGTGTATCCGTTAGGATAGTGCGACGAAATCTCGTGTTTATGGACCAGGGCAACAGATGACGCTAGTGCCTTTGTAACAGCACGTCATCATCTGCAGTGTCTCTCCTGGGCTCATGGCCATTTCGGTAGGACCCTACACAACTAGAAAACCGTGTTCTGGTCAGATGAGTCCCGATTTCAGTTGGAAAGAGCTGATGATGATGTGGTTTGAGTATGACTCAGATCCCGCGAAGCTGTGGACCCAAGCTGTGAACAGGGCACTGTACAATCTGGTAGTGGCTCCCTTGTGGTGTGGGATGCATTTACATGGA
This sequence comes from Schistocerca piceifrons, assembly GCF_021461385.2. Lineage (NCBI taxonomy): Eukaryota > Metazoa > Arthropoda > Insecta > Orthoptera > Acrididae > Schistocerca > Schistocerca piceifrons. The sequence continues at coordinate 384,259,480 of NC_060142.1, forward strand.
ATGGACTGGGTTCTCTGGTCCAGCTGAACCGACCACTGACTGTAAATGGTTATTTCAGGCTATGTGGAGACCATGTGCAGCCGTTCCCAAACAACGATGGAATTTTTATGGATGACAATGCGCCATGTTACGAGGCCACAGTTGTTCGCGATTGGTCTGAAGAACATTCTGGATTTGGGCACCCAGATAGCCGGACATGAATCCCATCTAACTTGCATGCGACACAATCGAGAGCTCATTTCGTGCACAAGTGCACAAGATCCTGCACCGACAACACTTTCGCAATTATGGACGGGCCGGCCGCTGGTGGCCGAGCAGTTCTAGGCGCTTCAGTCTGGAACCGCGCAACCGCTATGGTCGCAGGTTCGAATCCTGCCTCGGGCATGGATGTGTGTGATGTCCTTAGCTTAGTTAGGTTTAAGTAGTTCTAAGTTCTAGGGGACTGATGACCGGAGATGTTAAGTCTCATAATGTTCAGAGCCATTTGAACCATTTTGAATTATGGACGGCTGAATATTTCTGCAGGGGACTCCAACGACTTGTTGAATCCATGCCACGTCGAGTTTCTGCATGACTCCGTTCCAAATGAGATGCGACACGATGTTGGGTTTAAGTAGTTCTAAGTTGTAGGGTACTGATGACCGGAGATGTTCGGTCCCATAATGCTCAGAGCCATTTGAACCATTTTGAATTATGGACGGCTATAGAGGCAGCATGGCTCAATTTTTGTGCAGGGGACTCCAACGACTTGTTGAATTCATGCCACGTCGAGTTTCTGCATGACTCCGTTCCAAATGAGATGCGACACGATGTTGGGTTTAAGTAGTTCTAAGTTGTAGGGTACTGATGACCGGAGATGTTAAGTCCCATAATGCTCAGAGCCATTTGAACCATTTTGAATTATGGACAGCTATAGAGGCAGCATGGCTCAATATTTGTGCAGGGGACTCCAACGACTTGTTGAATTCATGCCACGTCGAGTTTCTGCATGACTCCGTTCCAAATGAGATGCGACACGATGTTGGGTTTAAGTAGTTCTAAGTTCTAGGGGACTGATGACCTGAGATGTTAAGTCCCATAATGCTCAGAGCCATTTGAACCATTTTGAATTATGGACAGCTATAGAGGCAGCATGGCTCAATATTTGTGCAGGGGACTCCAACGACTTGTTGAATTCATGCCACGTCGAGTTTCTGCATGACTCCGTTCCAAATGAGATGCGACACGATGTTGGGTTTAAGTAGTTCTAAGTTCTAGGGGACTGATGACCTGAGATGTTAAGTCCCATAAGGCTCAGAGCCATTTGAACCATTTTGAATTATGGACGGCTGTAGAGGCAACATGGCTCAATATTTGTGCAGGGGTCTCCAACGACTTGTTGAATCCATGCCATGTCGAGTTTCTGCATGAATCCGTTCCACATGAGATGCGACACGATGTTGGGAGGTATTCGGTTAATTTTATCACCTCAGTGTAAAGTCACTATAAAGAAAATTCTAAAGCTAACAGACTACAGTACAATATGTGTAAAACAAAGCGCATCGCTATAGTTAGAAGGATGCTGATCGAAATGCGTTTGGCAGTCAAGAAAGAAATGCATAATGCCTTCATTGACTAACGTAGCAGAATATTGTTAAATGATTTTTCAGATTGGATTGGATTGGATTGTTTGGGGGTAGAGACCAAACAGCGAGGTCATCGGTTTCATCGGATTAGGGAAGGATGGGGAAGGAAGTCGGCCGTATCCTTTCAAAGGAACCATCCCAGCATTTTCCTGGAGCAATTTAGGTAAGTCACGGCAAACCTAAATCAGGATGGCCAGACGCGGGATTGAGCCGTCGTCCTCCCGAATGCGAGTCCAGTGTGCTAACCACTGCGCCACCTCGCTCGGTCTGATTTTTCAGAAAACCCAACCATATGTAAAGGCTGTTAGTGTGCAGCCACTAATGCACTAATGAATTTGAGACTCGAAAATCAAAACTAGAAATGCTTAATTATGTCTTCAAATGTTCCTTTACAAACGAAAACCAATATTCTCACAATTTAATTCTCACTGCAATGAAAAGACGAGTGAAATGTTTATCAGTGTCAGTGGCGTCGAGAAATAGCTGAAATCGTTGAAACTGAACAAAATCACAGGAATCCTTATCAGATTCCATACTCAATTCGCGACTGCGTTAGTCCCTCTCTTAACTGTAATCTATCGCAGATCCCTTGAACAAAAAACTGTAGCCAGTATTGGAAGAAGGCATAGGTCACACCCTTCTATCACGACGGGTAGTAAAAGTAACCCACAGAACTACCGTCCAATATCCTGTACTTCAGTTCGTTGTAGAGTCTTTGAAAATATGGAGCTCAAACATAATAAGGTACCTAGAACACAACAACCTCCTCCTTGCCAATCACCTTGGATTTCGGAAACATAGATCATTTGGAACCCAACTCGCCCTTTTTACACATGACATACTGAGAGCCACGGCTTAAGCCTGTCAGGTAGATTCAATATTTCTTGATCGCTGAAAGGCATTTGACTCTTTATTACACCTATGCTAATTATGAAATGTGCGATCATAAGGGGTATCAGACGGAATATGTAACTGGATTAAGAATTTGTTGGTACGGAGGACGCAGTATGTTTTCTTCGATAAAGAGTCATCCACAGCTGTGGAAGTAACTTCGGGTGTACACCACGGAAGTGAGTTGGGACCCTTGCTTTTCACTTTGTGTATTAATGACCTTTCGGATAACATTAATAGTAAACTCAGACTTTTCGCAGATGATGCAATATTATCTACAGTAAAAATAAATGTCGTGTGACTAGGGCCTCCCGTCGGGTAGACCGTTCGTCGGGTGCAAGTCTTTCGATTTGACGCCACTTTGGCGACTTGCGCGTCGATGGGGATGAAATGATGATGATTAGAGCAACACAACACCCAGTCCCTGATCGGAGAAGGTCTCCGACCCAGCCGGGAATCGAACCCGGGCCCTTAGGATTGAAATTCTGTTGCTCTGACCACTTAGCTACCGGAGGCGGACGTTACTTACAGTGAAGTACAGTCTGAACGAAGATGTACAAATAGTCGGTCAGACTTGACTAGATTTCAAATTGGTGCAATGATTGGCAGCGTGCTTTAAATGGTCAAAAATCTAAAACTGTGCACTTAATAAAATGGAAAAAAACATATTATTCTACGAAAATAATATTTCTGATTCACACTTGAAATCTGTAAATCCATATAAATACCTGGACGTTACAGTAGGAACGTGAAGTTGAAAGATCACACAGGCACAGTCGTGGGTAAACCAGGTAGCAGATTTTGGTTCATTGGTTGAATACCAGGGAAATGCAATTATTCTATGAAGGAGAATGGTTACAGATTACTCGTGCGACCAATCCTAGAGTACTGCTCAAGTGTGTGGAATCCACACCAAACAGTGCTAACGGGGGATATTGAACGTACACAGATAAGGGCAACACAAATGGTTACAGGTCTATCTAAATCGCGGGAGGATGTCACGGGTATTCAAAGTATTCAATGGACACTCTTGAAGATAGGCGGCAGATATCACGAGAAAGTCTACAAACAAAATTTCAAGAACCGTCTTTAAACGGTGACTCGAGGAATATATTACAACCTCATACATATCGCCCCATAGGGATCGTGAGGATAAGATTAGATTAACTGCAGCCTGCATAGAAACAATTAAACAGTCATTTTTCCCGCGCTCCATACATGAACGGGATGGGAAAAAGCTTTAATAACTGGTACAGTGGGACGTATCCTATACCTCTGCCGGCCGGAGTGGCCGAGCGGTTCTAGGCGCTACAGTCTGGAACCGCACGACCGCTAAGGTCGCAGGTTCGAATCCTGCCTCGGGCATGGATGTGTTTGATGTCTTTAGGTTAGTTAGGTTTAAGTCGTTCTAAGTTCTAGGGGACTGATGACCTCAGAAGTTATGTCCCATAGTGCTCAGAGCCATATGTACCTCTGCTATGCACTTCACAGTGGTTCGCAGGGTACAAATGTGGATGTAGATATAGAAAGGGGCGTCGAGCGTTAAGCAGAATGGTAATGAAAAACCACATGAAATCAGCGGAAGGAATAACTCGCAAGTTCCAAAGTCCTACTAGCAAACCTGTTAGAACAATAACTGTGCGTAGTGTGTGGCAAAAGGAATGGGGTACGATGGTCGAACAGCTTCTCGTAAGCAACACATTTCTGTAGGCAATGCTAAACGTTGTTTGAGATTATATAAAGAACGATACCACTGGGCAGTAGATGACTGGAAATGAGTGATTTGGAGTGAAGACTCTCGCTATACCCTGTCAGAATCTGATGGAACTGTTTGGGATTGGCGAATACCAGGAGAACGTTACCTGGCATCATTTGTAGTGCCAACAATAAATTACAGGTTGGTTATAATTAAACTTTCGGCAAGTGAGCCCTTGTAGGCGGAAAATTATTTCCCGTATGGGTACCAAACTTTATAGGAATGATGTTCAGAGCCGGCCATTGTGGCCGTGAGGTTCTAGGCACTTCAGTTCGGAACCGCGCTGCTGCTACGGTCGCAGGTTCGAATCCTGCCTCGGGCATGGATATGTGTGATGTCCCTAGGTTAGTTAGTTTTAAGTAGTTCTAAGTCTAGGGGACTGATGACCTCAGATGTTAAGTCCCAAAGTGCTTAGAGCCATTTGAACCAATTGAATGATGTTCAGATTGTGAGCTGCAGGATTTATGTTATTAGTAGTGTTAATATCATTACTTGTCGTTAGGCACGGCTACTGGTATGGCAACAAAGGATTGAAACACAAGAATCAGTGAGCAGTACAAGGTGAAATACAGTTACAGAGAGTCAGCAGCGGTCCGGACGAGGTGGGTTGGACTTTACTCATAAAGCTGTTTCATCAAAATATCAATAGTGCTGTTGCTCTTCGCTAGTATCGACGCGTTGAAGGAATTTGGAGAGGTCCTCGTCCCACGCCGGGCTTGAAGAACGTGATTCAGAAGTTCGAATTAACCGCCAATTTGGGAACTACTCCTGGTAGAGTCCGGCGGCCAGTTGCACCACAAATTGTTGAAGAAGTTATTGTTACCATGATTGGGAATGCTGCATTCAATGCGCGATCTTCTAGTAGTGTGCAATCTGTGCAGCATTGTGAACAACGTACTATAGAGGAATAGATTGGAGGCGATGGTAGTTTGTGTCAGTATACAGTGTACCCTGGCATAAAGCAGCAGTGGCGCGTGGACAGTAACAATCCTTATGGACATGCCTGCCCAGTTTCCCGACCTAAATCCAGTGGAGCACTTTTGCGGTGAGTTAGAACGTCGTTTCTCACGAAACCCCAGCGTCCAACATCGTTACCTCCTCTGGTTTCGGTTCTTGCGGAACAATAGGTCGCCCACTCCTCCGCAGACATCTAAACACCTCATTGGAAATGTCCCTAACAGAGCTAAGGCCGTCTTACAGGAGAACAGTGGACACACACCATAGTAATGTCCACTTACATGTGTCCAGGTGCTTTCGATCATGTGGTGCATATGAGACAGGCCTTAAGAACAATCTAGTAACCACACTTCCAAAGTTTAGGTGAGACTGATAATACAGAAAATGTGGTCTTTCTCCATTTAACACTTCCAGGCTGAGAGGCTGTTTCGATGCATAGAACTATTCGCTGAGTTTTCGTCCCCATCTGCGATAGACATCTCTAGACATGAATCTGCAACTGTGTCGATGGCGTTAAGGAACTCCCGAGTCATAGAATTGTGTAGAGAGCCCCAAGAAAAAGTGTTTGACTATGCAAAATGGTGCAAGATATTCTAAATTCTCAAGAAAATATATGTAAGCTCTAGGGATAGAGGGGTATTTGACATTACTTATTAGAACCAAGAGAGAAAAATAAGTGTGAAATGTTCTGATTTGAAAGTGTATATAATGTAGACATTCCCCTCTACTATCAGTCTGTTCGTTGAAGAAACAATGATGGAAATGAAAGTAAGGTTCAAGAGTTGGATTAAAATTCCGATGAAAAGATATCAGTAATAAAAATTTTCATGACATTGTTATCCTCAGCGAAAATGAGACAGAACTAGAGGATCTATAGAACGGAGTGAAAAGCCTAATTAGCCGTGATGGCTGGGTGTTGTGTGCTGTCCTTAGGTTAGTTAGGTTTAAGTAGTTCTAAGTTCTAGGGGACTGATGACCATAGATGTTAAGTCCCATAGTGCTCAGAGCCATTTGAACCATTTGAACCTAATTAGCACACTCAGCGGATTAAGAGAAACCATACGAGAGACGGAAAAAATGAGGAGTAGCAGAAACGAGAACAGCGATAAACTTAAGATCAAAATTACTAGCCACGGAGAAGAAGCAATGGAGGAATTCTGCTACTTCGGAAGCAAAATTACGCTCAGCGGACGAAACAAGAAATACACACACACAAAAAAAAGAAAAAAAACGGACAAGCACAGCCAAGAAGGACAGTCATGCCTGAAAGAAGTCTACTAGTATCTACCATGGGCGTTAAATGACGAAGAAATTTCTACATAGTTGAGACTCACTGGCCATTTGACCATCTTCTTCTATGCGGATGCACAAACAGTTCCCGAACTCTTACGCGAATCGGCGGAAAAGCCGCGAATAATGATGGGCAAGGGCACTATGAATATAGTGCGGGACAATAAGTTGCGAATGTGGGTCTCACGGGAGACGTGCCAGAGGTAAGTCCCTGCAGTCGCACTATCCTCTGTGTTCTCGGTGGCTCAGAGGGATAGAGCGTCTGCCATGTAAGCAGGAGATCCCGGGTTCGAGTTCCGGCCGGGGCACACATTTTCAACTGTCCCCGTTGACTTATATCAACGTCTGTATGCAGCTAAGGGTATTCATTTCATTGAAGAAATTTCTGACACTATACACACACACACACACACACACTCACACACTCACACACACACACACACACACACACACACACACACACACACACCCACAAGCGCGCGCGCGCAAAAAGACGACCCACGATGGAATTACTCGAATGCAACTAAAATCGGTAGATGTGATGTACATGTTCAGACAAACAAATGATTACAAAAAAATCAGACAAACTGGATGATTTATTCAAGAGAAAACGCCTCAGAACTGAGCAAACCAGTACCGCGCTGATCCACCCCAGGCCCTTTTGGAAGCATTTTTTCGGCTTGGCATTGACTGATAGAACTGTTGGACGTCCACTTGAAGGATATAATGCCAGATTCAGTCCAATTGGCGCGTTAGATCGTGAAAATCTTGAGCTGATCGGAGGGCCCAGCCCATAATGCTACAAATGTTCTCTATTGTGAAGAGATCCGGCGAACTTGCTGGCCGAAGTAGAGATTGATAAGCACGAAGACAAGCAGAAGAAACTCTCGCCGCCGTGTACAGGCCGGCATTATACTTTCTGAAATATAAGCCTAGGATGGCTTACCAAGAAACTGGGAGTAGAATATTGTCGACGCACCGCTGTTGCTGTAAGAGTACTGCGGATGACAACGAAAGTGGTCGTGCTGTAGATGTAGGAAGTATGCAGCAGACCTCAGTAGTTACGGTGGCTAGAACAGTTGCAAAGTCGAAGAGGAAGAAGAAGGTTCTGCAGTTAGGTGGTTCTCATGGCAGAGGTGTAGGCCAGCAGTTGCAGGAAGTGCTGGGGAGTGAGTACCAGGTCACCAGCATTGCGAAGCCTAATGCAGGATTGGGTCAGGTGACTGTTAACATAGGGGAGTTATGTAGGGATTTTACTAAAGAGGATCAGGTAGTGATTGTGGGTGGGACTGGTAATACTATTGATAGGGATGGGGAGTATGACATAGATGGTGACCTGGAAAAGATAGCCACTCAGGCTAGCAACACGAATGTGCATTTCGTGGAACTGTTTCAGCGTCACGATCGGCCTCATCTTAATACAGCCGTCAGGCGTAATAATATGAGACTTGGGGGTACGCTGATGACAGAAAGCATGGGTCACATTTCAGTGGTGTCGGTGGAGTCTATCAGTAGGATGGGTTTCACTAGACATGGCCTGCACCTCAACAGGTATGGGAAGGGGAGGTTGGCAAAGCTTATATGTGACAGCATATGTGGGGTTGGTGGGATCACTGAATGGGAAAATTCCTGCAGTAGTGGGTGTTAGAGCTGCACCTTTTTTAGATTGAAGTCAGCTGATAGGTATTCCTGCTTAAGGGAAGTCTCTCTAACAAAGGAACAACTTTTGACAAAGCTTAGATATCCGAGTAATGAGGGAATTAGTATATTTCATCAAAATATACAAGGTACTAGAGATAAAGTTAGTGAACTGCTTATAGATGTTGACTCTGAAATTATTGGTAATCTGAACACTTCTTAAATAAGGAGATAATTCACAGGCTTCCTTTACCAGGATACAGGTTGGCTGGCAGCTTTTCGAGGAGCTCTTTGCGGTGTGGGGGAGTAGCCATGTATGTGAAAAACGGCATCCCATTTGAGTCAATTGATGTTTCAAAGTACTGCACTGAAAAGGTGTTTGAATGTTGTGCAGGTGTGGTTAAATTTAATGGAGCTAAACTTCTAACTGTTGTTATTTATAGATCCCCAGACTCAGATTTCACAACATTTCTGCTAAAGCTAGAGGAGGTTCTTGCTTCACTTTATAGGAAATACAAAAAGTTAGTTATATGTGGTGACCTCAATATTAATTGTATAAGTGATTGCGCAAGGAAGAGGATGCTGGTAGACCTCCTTAATTCATATAATCTTATGCAAACCGTATTCTTTCCAACGAGAGTGCAAGGGAACAGTAGAACAACCATAGACAACATTTTTGTTCATTCCTCATTACTAGAAGGGCATTCTGCTAGCAAAAAGGTGAATGGCCTTTCAGATCATGATGCACAAATTTAACTCTAAAAGATTTTTGTGCTGCAACACGTGTTAAACATAGTTTAGAAAAGCTGATCCAGTTGCTCTAGAGACCTTTGTAAACCTTATCAGGGAACAAGAGTGGCAAGAGGTTCATAGCGCTGATACAGCAGACGATAAATATAATGCTATTCTCAAGACCTTTCTCGTGCTCTTTGAAAGTTGCTTTCCGTTAGGACGTTCAAAACAGGGTACTAGCACAAACAGGCAACCTGGGTGGCTGACTAGAGGGATAAGAATATCTTGTAGAACAAAGCGGCAATTATATCAAAACGTTAGAAACAGTCAAAATCTAAATGCAGCAGCCCATTACAAACAGTATTGTAAGGTGCTTAAAAATGTTATTAGGAAGGCAAAAAGTATGTGGTATGCAGATAGAATAGCTAAGTCTCAGGATAAAATTAAAACCATATGGTCAGTCGTAAAGGAAATGGCTGGTCTGCAGAGACAGGTCGAGGATATAGAATCAGTGCGTATTGGGAATGTCCGTGTTACTGATAAGTCGCAGATATGTACAGTATTTAATAATCACTTTCTGAATATAGCAGGTGAACTAAATAGAAACCTAGTCCCAACAAGGAATCATATAGCGCTCTTAGAAAAAAGTGTTCTGAAACTGTTACCTGAAATGCTCCTCCATGATACTGAGAAAAGGGAGATTGAGTTAATAATTAAATCACTAAAGACCAAGAACTCTCATGGATATGACGGGGTATCTAGCAGAATACTGAAGTATTGTTCTATGTATGTTAGCCCAGTACTTAGCCATATCTGTAACTTTTCCTTTAGGAGTGGTCGGTTTCCTGACCGATTAAAGTACTCGGTGGTGAAGCCACTTTATAAAAAGGGAGACATTGATAATGTTGACAATTTTAGACCTATTTCTATGCCATCGGTGTTTGCTAAAGTTATCGAGAAGGTTGTATATACAAGGTTACTGGAGCATTTAAATTCACATAATTTGCTGTCAAATGTTCAGTTTGGTTTTAGAAATGGTTTAACAACTGAAAATGCTATATTCTCTTTTCTCTGTGAGGTTTTGGACGGATTGAATAAAAGGTTGCGAACGCTAGATGTTTTCTTCGATTTAACGAAGGCTTTTGACTGTGTTGACCACAAAATATTACTGCAGAAGTTGGACCATTATGGAGTAAGGGGAGTAGCTTACAATTGGTTCGCCTCTTACTTTAAGAACAGAAAGCAGAAGGTAATTCTCCGCAATATTGAGAGTGGTAGTGATGTTCAGTCCCAATGGGGCACTGTTAAGTGGGGCGTTCCCCAATGGTCGGTGCTGGGGCCACTGCTGTTTCTTATTTATGTAAATGATATGCCTTCTAGTATTAGAGGTGATTCAAAAATATTTCTGTTTGCTGATGACACCAGATTGATAGTGAAGGGTCTTGTGTGTAATATTGAAACAGTATCAAATAATGTAGTTCTTGAAATAAGTTCGTGGCTTGTGGAAAATAATTTGATGCTAAATCACAGTAAGACTCAGTTTTTATAGTTTCTAACTCACAATTCAACAAGAACCGATATTTTGATCAGACAGAATGGGCATATTATAAGCGAGACGGAACATGTCAAGTTCCTAGGCGTTCGGATAGATAGTAAGCTGTTGTGGAAAGCCAATGTCCAGGATCTTGTTCAGAAACTAAATGCTGCTTTATTTACCATTAGAACAGTATCTGAAATAAGTGACACTTCAACACGAAAAGTAGTCTACTTCGCATATTTTCATACGCTTATGTCGTATGGTATTATTTTTTGGGGTAATTCTTCTGATTCAAAAAGGGTATTTTTGGCTCAAAAACGGGCTGTTCGAGCTGTATGTGGCGTGAGTTCGAGAGCCTCTTGTCGACCTCTATTCAATAGTCTGGGAATTTTGACATTGCCCTCACAGTATATATTTTCTTTAATGTCGTTTGTTGTTAGCAATATTAGCTTATTCCCAAGAGTTAGCAGCTTTCACTCAGTTAATACTAGGCAGAAATCAAATCTGCATGTGGAATGCACTTCCTTGACTATTATGCAGAAAGGAGTGCAGTATTCTGCTGCATCCATTTTCAATAGGCTACCACAAGAACTCAAAAATCTTAGCAGTAGCCCAAACTCTTTTAAGTCTAAACTGAAGAGTTTCCTCATGGCTCACTCCTTCTATTCTGTCGAGGAGCTCCTGGAAGAGCTAAAAAATTAAGCAAATTCCAGTGTTACATTGTTGATTTTCTTTATTTAAACTTACGACTTGTCACCTGAATATGTTTTTTATATTTCATTTTATCTGTTTCTAATATCGTGTTATAATTTCATGTATTGACTCGTTCCATGACCATGGAGACTTCTCCTTAATTTGGTCCCACGGAACAATAAATAAATAAATAAAATAAAAAAAAGACATCGCACCCGGGACCATCACCCCTGCTTGTCGGGCTGTATGTCGGGCGACGATCAAATTGGTATCCCAGAGCTGCCGGGGGCATCTCCAGACACGTCTTCACTGGTCATCGGAGCACACGTCGAAGCAGGACTCATCACTGAAGACAATTCTACTCCAGTCAACGAGATTTCATGTTGAAAACGTGTCTGAAGGTATCCTGAGCAGTGTTAGGATACTAACTGATTGTTGCCCACCATACGACCCGTCAACCAGAGTGATCGTCTAGGGCGCCATTTCTTTTCATAGCAGGACCCCTTTGGTTGTCATCAGCGGCACGCTTACAGCACAGTGCCTCGTTTACGATATTCTGCGCCCTGTTTTGCTGCCCATCAGGGGAAGCCATTCTGGACTTACATCTGAGCAAAATAATGCCCACCCACACACGAGGAGAGTTTCTACTGCTTGTCTTCGGGTTTGCAGACCTACCGTGCCCAGCAAGGTCGTCAGATCCCTCCCTAGTTGTGAACTTTTGGAGAATTATGGGCAGGGTCCTATTACCATTTCGGATTTTGACGATATATCTCGCCAACTGGACAACAATTGCCACGATCTCTGATGAGGACATGCAAAAACTCTATCACTCAATGCCTATCCGATTAACTGTTTGCGTAAGGGCCAAACGAATTATTGAATTGCTCAATTTGTGAAGCTCTTTCTCTTGAATAAATGATCTAACCTTTCTGAAAGTATGATCAGTTGTTTGCGTGTACACGTACATCAATGTACTGATTTCCGTGGAATTCGGATAATTCCTTCGTGGTCCGTCATTTTCGTAATTTCTTTTTCTTTCTTAAATTGTGCGTCTGAAGCACAAGATTGTATGGCAGTGATTCATCCACTGTGGGAAAAACTGGAACACTAGAGAATGTTAGTGTTTGAGATGCCGTGCTGTAGAAAGATGTTGAAAAATAGGAGGTTCTCCGCCGAATCGGCGAGAAGTGGAAAATGTGGAATCATTGACAGGAAAAAGGGGCAGGATAAATGCTGGTGGTAATACAACGGAAATAACAAGAAATGGTATGTCTTGCTGTTTAATCTTAGAATGTACTTACCAGAAAGTTTATGTTAACTCTGCACACCAAACTTACTCCATTTTACGTATGTCGGTGGCGCTATACACAGCCCGATATTCGTAACGTGTGGAATTAGGCGACGTAATGTAAATTACTACTTTGTAAGTTGAATCTGTGAGTCTAAATTATTACATAGTGGTGTAAAGCATTTTACAGTAGTTGCACAGTTCTGAAGATGCATTGGTCGAGTGCAACATGTAAAAATAAAAATAAAAAGTTACAGACGATTTGTAGCGGCTTTCCAACTTTAATTTTAACAAGAAATAACTTGCACAGAACTAGATAATCAGTAGTCGATAAAAGCCGAAGAGGAAAACAAAACTTGGAATACATCCAACAAGTACTTGATAACGTTTGGTGTAAGCGCTACACTGTGAGATGAAGAGATTGGCACATGACGTTTGTTCGTGGCTGGCCTGTGTGTAGCAATTGCACCCAGCGTCCTCACTTATTTATTGGATATTTTCCTACCTCTCCATCTTCCCCTACAATATTTACCCTTTGCAGCTCCCTGCAGAAACATGGAACATATTCCTTGCCGTCATAAGACATGCCCTATCAATCTGCCCTCTATTCTTGTCAGTGAAGTCTCCATATGTCCGTTTCCTTGCCGGTTCTGATTAGAGCCTCCTCATTCCATATCTTACAGTCTGAACACTCAATATATTTCTATAGCAGGTCTCAAACGCTTCCAGTCTTTTCTTTTCTGGCTTTCCAACGGCTCACGATTCACTACCACACAATGCTGTACTCCAAACTTACACGAAATTTCTTCCTCAATTTAAGGCCTATATTTGACAACAGAACAATCTAATGAGTACGGAATATTGATTGAGAGTAAATCAACGAAAGATGAAAGTAATGAGGAGTGACAGAAATGATGACACCAAGAAACTTAACGTCAGCATTGGTGATAACGAAGAAGATGGAAGTAAGGGATTCTTCCACCTAGGCAGCAATGTAATCCATGACCGACGGACCAAGGAGGACGAAAAAGAAGACTACCACCGGCAAAAAGGGCATTGCTACCCAAGATAAACTACTAGTGTCAAACATAGGCCTTAACTTGAGGGAGAAATTTCTGAGAATGTACGTTTAGAGCACAGCATAGTACGGTAGTGGAACATGGACTGTCGGAAAACCGGAACAGAAGAGCATCGAAGCGTTTGAGGCGAATTTTGAAAATTAGGTGGACTGATAAGGTAAGGAATCAGAAGGTTCTCCGTAGAAATGGCGAGGAAACGAATATATGGAAAACACCAACAAGCAGAAGGGACAGGGTGATGGGTATCTGTTAAGACATCAGGGAATAATTTCTATGATACGAGAGGGAGCTGTAGAGGGTAAAAACTGTAGAAGGAAGAGAGAGGTTAGAATACATTCAGCAAATAATTGAGAACGTATGTTGCAAGTGATACTCTGAGATGGAAAGTTGGCACAGGAGAGGAATTCGAGTCTGGCCGCATGAACCAGTCAGAATACTAATGACAAAAAAAAGCATGTATGCTCCGTCCGGGTCGAACAAGAAAGGCGCTCGACACACTTTTGCCGGGAAACTCTCGCATATTATTTGATAAACTCCCATAACAGACTGATACTTGGGGGTTACTTTAATTGTGACGTGTGAGCCATGGACACTAAGGGTAATAATCCAATCTACGAACCCCTGCGAGATTTAAAGACTGCTGTCAACGCAAAAGAGGTAGTCGAAAGTCTTAACATCCAGACGGCTCATTAACACAGCAGCTGATTTGACACGTTTTATGTTTCGGAAACTACTAACGTAGACAGATATGTAGTCACATCATTCAGCATGAATGATCACCACGCACTTCTAATTAAAGTTAATGGATTCCTGTGATCGATCCCCTATGGAAAGGGCCACTGGAAAACAAATACTAGTATCCTGGATGAAAAACGAGTTGAAGAAAACTTCAGCGTTCAGTTCACCAATTGGAAAAGAAAGTACCCGTTTTATAGAAATCACTGTAGATGGTGGGAGAAAATATCCAAACCAGGTATTAGAAGATTTTTTAAAAATACTTCGTGTCAGTTATACAGGGAAATGCAAGATACCATACAATTTTATTGCAGCGCATTACGGAACAGATAGATTATGGCGATGATAAAATAGGTGAACTGAGGACACCCAAGCAGAAAACATTCTAATTACAGACGTATTGAGAGGCAGTATTGTTAGGTCCACAGACCACATATAATGAAAATTGTAGTCTCCACTATTTAGCAAGAGAACAAAGAAGAATAAAGGGAAGAATTTTAGGAAACATAACAACTGGCGAACAAGCAACGACGAGCAAGTCACCATACCTCCTGGCATTAAGAAACCATTTCAACGAGCAAAACAGTTATCACCATATCGGCGACACGAAAATCGCTATATTCTTAAACAGTTGTGAACGGAATTTAGGCGACAAAAGCATAACTTCGTTGATGGAACCTGTGACGGAAGACGAATTGGAAATAGTGATCAAAAATTTGCCAATAAACAGAGGCCCGGGCTTTGATGGGCTCCCATATGAATTTTGAACTAAATATTAGCATATTATAGGAGAAGTGACTAAAGATAAGATGGAAAATGTGGTGTCACCGCCAGACACCACACTTGCTAGGTGGTAGCCTTTAAATCGGCCGCGGTCCATTAGTAAACGTCGGACCCGCGTGTCGCCACTGTCAGTGATCGCAGACCGAGCGCCACCACACGGCAGGTCTAGAGAGACGTACTAGCACTCGCCCCAGTTGTACAGCCGACTTTGCTAGCGAAGCTACACTGACCGATACGCTCTCATTTGCCGAGACGATAGTTAGCATAGCCTTCAGCTACGTCATTTGCTACGACCTAGCAAGGCGCCGTATTCAGTTGATAATTAATATTGTGAAGCATGTATCATCAAGAGAGATGTTCTACAATTGTGGATTAAAGTTAAGTATTACATCATCTACGTACTTTATTTGCAGTTCTCAAGATATTGTCCTGTTCCAGACCTCACGCCAGTCAGCGTGTAATTAAACGCGTGCATTTCGGCCTCCTCTAGAAACACAGTGTTGGCTCTTCTGCCAACACTACAGAAAACAAGAAGCTATACACGGCTACAGATCCTGGAACAATACATTACTGGTCATTAAAATTGCTACAACACGAAGAAATGCAGATGATAAACGGGTATTCATTGGACAAATATACTATACTGAAACTGACATGTGGTTACATTTTCACGCAATTTGGGTGCATAGATCCTGAGAAATCAGTACCCAGAACAACCACCTCTGGCCGTAATAACGGCCTTTATACACCTGGGCATTGAGTCAAACAGAGCTTGGATGGCGCGTTTAGGTGCAGCTGCCCATGCAGCCCCAACACGATGCCACAGTTCATCAAGAGTAGTGACTGGCGTATTGTGAGGAGCCAGTTGCTCGGCCACCATTGACCAGACGTTTCCAATTGGTGAGAGATCTGTAGAATGTGCTGGCCAGGGCAGCAGTCGAACATTTTCTGTATCCAGAAAGGCCCGTACGGGACCTGCAACATATGATCGTGCATTATTTTGCTGAAATGTAGGGTTTCGCAAGGACCGAATGAAGGGTAGAGCCACGGGTCGTAACACATCTGAAATGTAACGTCCACTGTTCAAAGTGACGTCAATTCGAACAAGAGGTGACCGAGACGTGTAACCAATGGCACCCCATACCGTCACGCACGGTGATACGCCAGTATGGCGATGACGAATACACGCTTCCAATGTGCGTTCACAGCGATGTCGCCAAACACCGATGCGACCGTCATGATGCTGTAAATAGAACCTGGATTCATCCGAATAAATGATGTTTTGCCACTCGTGCACCCATGTTGGTCTTAGAGTACACCATCGCAGGCGCTCCTGTCTGTGATGCAGCGTCAAGGGTAACCGCAGCCATGGTCTCCAAGCTGATAGTCCATGCTGCTGCAAACGTCGTCGAACTGTTCGTTCAGATGGTTGTTGTCTGGCAAACGTCCCCATCTGTTGACTCAGGGATCGAGACGTGGCTGCACGATCCGTTACAGCCATGCGGATAAGATGTCTCCCATCTCGACTGCTAGTGATACGAGGCCGTTGGGATCCAGCACGGCGTTCCGTATTATCCTCATGAACCCAGCGATTCCATGTTGTGCTAACAGTCATTGGATCTCGACCAACGCGAGCAGCAATGTCGCGATACCATAAGCCGCAATCGCGATAGGCTACAATCCGACCTTTATCAAAGTCGGAAACGTGATGGTACGCATTTCTCCTCCTCACACGAGGCATCACAACAACTTTTCACCAGGCAACGCCGATCAACTGCTGTTAGTGTATAAGAAATCGGTTGGAAACTTTCCTCATGTCAGCACGTTGTAGGTGTCGCCACCGGCGCCAACCTTGTGGGAATGCTCTGAAAAGATAATCATTTGCATATCACAGCATCTTCTTCCTGTCGGTTAAATTTCGCGTCTGTAGCACGTCATCTTCGTGGTGTAGCAATTTTAATGGCCAGTAGTCTAGTACTTGCACCGAAAAATCCAACAGCGAGTAAAATATCCGATTACCGTCCACTTATTACAAGATTACAAGATAACAGCAAAAATTCTCTCAGTGAGAATACAGAGAGTACTGCGAAGCATTATTGAACCAGACGTGACATGTAGCGTGCCGGTAGAAAAATCCTCAATGGAATCCTGTCTTTAATGCAATGGTTTTCGCTAGTCTTATTTCTGCCGCTCCTTGTTATTTTCGTCTTTCTTCGGTGTACCCTCAGTCCATATTCTGCGTAATTTAGGTGGTTCATATCATTTAGTATGTCCCGTAATTCTTCTTCACTTTCACTGACTTTAGCAAATGTCATCGGCGAATATTAGCATTGATATCACCTTGAATTTTAATACCACTCCTGAATCTTTTATTTCCTTTATTCCTTCATAGATGTGCTTGCATATTCAGGGACCTTCTTTTTAATTTATTGACTTTCTGAATTTGCTCATACAGCCATCTCAACAGTGGAACTGTTATACTCTAGTTTTTCTTCACAGTTCAAAGTATACATTAGTGTCAGTCGTACCCGGGTACGAAGGTACACTGGCGTAACGAAGGATAGGTTCCGTCATAAAACCAAATTTTAGAACTAAATTTTCACTCTACAGTGGAGTGTGCGCTGATATGAAACTTCCTGGCAGATTAAAACTGTGTGCCGGACCGAGACTCGGGACTTTTGCCTTTCGCTGGCAAGTGCTCTACCAACTGAGCCACCCAAACACGACTCACGCCCCGTCCTCACAGCTTTAATTCCGCCAGTACCTCGTCTCCTACATTCCAAACTTCACAGAAGGTTCGCAGGAGAGGTTCTGTGAAGTTTGGAAGGTAAGAGGCGAAGTACTGGCGGAATTAAAGCTGTGAGGACGGGCGTGAGTTGTGCTTGGGTATCTCAGTTGGCAGAGCACTTGCCCGCGAAAGGCATAGGTCCAGAGTTCGAGTCTCGGTCCGGCACACAGTTTTAATCTGCCAGGAAGTTTCATAAAACCAAATATACATACACAATATACGTCAGTTAACTTGGCGACCCGGTTGTAAATACACCAATGAGCCGAAACATTATGACCACCTGCTTAATAACTTGTAGCCGGCCGGAGTGGCCGAGCGGTTCTAGGCGCTACAGTCTGGAGCCGAGCGACCGCTACGGTCGCTGTTTCGAATCCTGCCTCGGACATGGATGTGTGTGATGGCCTTAGGTTAGTTAGGTTTAATTAGTTCTAAGTTCTAGGCGACTGATGACCTCAAAAGTTAAGTCGCATAGTGCTCAGAGCCATTTGAACCATTTAATAACTCGTTTGTCCGTCTTTGGATCGAAGATTCTGCGTATCAGGGATCCGGCAGTTTGTTGGTAGGTTTTTGGAGGTATGTGGGACTAGATGTCTATGCACAAGGCAAGTAATTCGCGTAAATAATGGGCCGCTGATTCTCGTACGTGGTAATGACGCCCGATAGCGATCCAGATAGGTTCCACAGGATTTACATCAGGGGAACCTGGTCACCAAGATATCAACGTAAGTTCACTATAATGCTCATGAAACCACTAGTTCTACTGCTGCAAGATGACATCGCCGTGAGGGAAGATAACAAGCATGAAGGAATCCAGGTGGTTCGCAGCAGTCAGCGTGTCTTCGATTACTACCACATGCCCCTTGCAAGCGCAGGAGTATGTTCCCCATAGCATAATACAACTCCCACAAACCTGCGTCTGTGGCGCGGTGGACGTTTCGAGCCGCTGTTCTCCTCGATTACGGCGTTTGTGGAGACGACCATAGACTTAGTGTAGCAAAAATGTGATTCACCCGAAGAGCCGACAATTCCATTGATCGACGGTCGAATCCCGATGATCCTGTGCCCACTGCAATAGTAATTGACGATGTCATTGGGCCAACATGTGAACAAGTAGGGTTGGTCTGCTGTGGAGATCCATGTTCAGCAATGAACGATATGCTCCGAAACACTTACGCGTGCACCAGAATTTTGCTCTTTCGGTAGAAATGCTACAGATAGCCATTTATCCTACTTTACAGAGCTGACAAGCCTCCAAACCCCACGCTTTGTGACGTCCAACCAATCTTCGCTAGGGTGATCCCCCAAGCGTGTCTTCTATGCTTACAAATGAAATGATAATTAAATGGACACCCTAGCTTGAAAAAGGCGTTGATATACTTCATTGGGGACATGTTGAAAGTGTGTGCCCCGACCGGGACTCGAACCCAGGATCTCCCGTTTACATGGCAGACGCTCTAACCATCTGAGCCACCGAGGGCACGGAGGATAGTGCGCCTGCAGGGACTTATCCCTTGCACGCTCCCCGTGAGACCCACATTCCCTACATGTCCACACCACTACATTCGTAGTGCGCCTAATAGATGTTTGCCCATCGTACTCATTACTCGTGGCAGATTAATCTACCAAGTCCCGTACGAGTGGCTCAGATGGATAGAGCGTCTGCCATGTAAGCAGGAGATCACGGGTTCGAGTCCCGGCCGGGGCACACATTTTCAACATGTCCCCAATGATGTTAACAACACCTGTTTGCAGCTAGGGTGTCTATTTAATTATCATTTCATTTCCAGCAAAGCTGCATGGTCATCAACGGTAACTGTTCTTTCGGGAACAGATACTACCGTCATATACAGTTCTATGTTTACATTCTTTTGCTACCTCGTCGCGTGCCCGTAAAGCCGCCAGATGACATCCAACGTCGCGGAGGGCAGTAGTCATAACGTTTTGGCTTTTCAGTGTAGACAGTGCGCGCTACACGTGTAGTGTGCGACAGGTAGAGAATTTGGGTTGGATAGAGAGCGTGCTCGGATAGCCGAAACAGTTAAGAGGACCGTTCGCATAAAGTGGGAATCCGCATTAGAGTCCCGGCCACCAAAAGCATTTCTTGTCGCCATTGGATTTATTTCAATGACCGATTGCGGCTAAGGTCTGAATTTCTCTTACATCATAATTTTAATTACCTTGTTTCTTGTTGGTATATTGTTTAGTGGTCGCATATGGACTAAAAAATAACGGTTCCAAGGTAGGTTTGACTCTTCGTAGAACATCTCAAACAATTTTATTACACGCTGGTGGTAGTAATACATTAGCGCCGCGATAGCTGAGTGTGTTTCCGCTACTTCGTTTACGGCAGCGAGAACAAAGATTCGTGTTCCGGACTGCAGGCACGAGGATTAGCATAAAGCGGAAGGGTAGCTCTTTTACATGTAAAACGTGAGTACGTCGGCGCCATGGGTAGTGGGAGGGGCGCGATATAGCGCAGGAAGCCTGTGCCGCATGTTAACGTGGGCCGTGGGCCACGCCACGGGACGGCTGCAGCCTAATGCACCCGGAGTCAAGAGTTCACGAACGGCACTACGCTGCGTACCTGGTGGTTCGGTTTCACTTTCGGTTAGGTTCGAGAAGGTCGCGCGCAGAATAGCGGTTGGTGGGGGGGGGGGGGGGGCGATCTTTGTGTTCGTTTAGGAACATAAGGTAAAAAGTTCTTGGTTTATCCCGGACCAATAAGCATTTGCATAGCCATGTAGCTTCATGACAGTATATCAAGCAACGTGTGAACGACGAACTGGAGCTGGTGCCCAGGCATATCACGCCAATCGATTAATTCCTATTGCAACAGATGTTAATTGGACTCAAATTAATTATCAGGTAATGGCACCATTTTCATCTGCATCGGTCCGATTATACGGGCAAAAACACTTCTGAAACGTGCCACTTCTACACTTCAAACTTGTACGAATCGGTTCAAATTTTGCACGAAAGTAGATAAAGACAAAATGAAAGCTTTTATGCTGTCGATATGCAGCAGGATTTTAGAACATATATTGTGTTCGAACGTAATGAATTACCTCGAAGAAAACGGTCAATTGAGACACAGTCAACATGGGTTTAGAAAACATCGTTCTTGTGAAACACAACTAGCTCTTTATTCACATGAAGTGCTGAGTGCTATTGACAAGGGATTTCAGATCAATTCCGTATTTATGGATTTCCGGAAGGCTTTTGACACTGTACCACACAAGTGGATCGTAGTGAAATTGCGTGCTTACGGAATATCGTCTCAGTTATGTGACTGGATCTGTGATTTCCTGTCAGAGAGGTCACAGTTCGTTGTAATTGACGGAAAGTCATCGAGTAAAACAGAAGTGATTTCTGGCGTTCCCCAAGGTAGTGTTATAGGCCATTTGCTGTTCCTTATCTATATAAACAATTTGGGAGACAATCTGAGCAGCCGTCTTCGGCTGTTTGCAGATGACGCTGTCGTTTATCGACTAATAGTCATGAGAAGATCAAAACAAAGTTCAAAACGATTTAGAAGAAATGTCGAAATGGAGCGGAAAGTGGCAGTTGACCTTAATTAACGAAAAGTGTGAAGTCATCCACATGAGTGCTAAAAGGAATTCGTTAAACTTCGGTTACACGATAAATCAGTTTAATCTAAAAGCCATAAATTCAACTAAATACCTAGGAATTACAATTACGAACAATTTAAATTGGAAGAAACACATAGAAAATGTTGTGGGAAGGCTAACCAAAGACAGCGTTTCATTGGCAGGACGCTTAGAAAATGTAACAGACCTACTAACGAGCCTGCTACACTACGCTTGTCCGACCACTTTTAGAATACTGTTGCGCGGTGTGGGATCCTTACCAGATAGGACTGTTGAGTACATCGAAAAAGTTCAAAGAAAGGCAGTACGTTTTGAATTATCGCGAAATATGGGAGAGAGTATCACAGAAATGATACAGGATTTGGGATGGACATCATTAAAAGAAAGGCGTTTTTCGTTGCGACGGAATCTTCTCACGAAATTCCAATCACGAACTTTCTCCTCCGAATGCGAAAATGTTTTGTTGACACCGACTTACTTAGGGAGGAACAATCACAAAGATAATATAAGGGAAATCGGAGCTCGTACGGAAAGATATAGGTGTTCCTTCTTCCAGCGCGATATACGAGATTGGAATAATACAGAATTGTGAAGGTGGTTCGATGAACCCTCTGCCAGGCACTTAAATGTGATTTGCAGAGTATCCATGCAGATGAGAAGTTCTTTATCCGCTGTCGCGATACAGTGGTTTAAAGTCGAGCTAAATGCAGCACATAAAATTCGTTCTTACGTGAACTGAATGCGCGGAAACGGTTTAAACTGATTCAAATAATTAAAAAAATGCACTCTTACGATAAAAATTGTACTCCCACTTTCAAAATTATTGGTTCACTCCGATCTTAGGTGTAAAACGTGTTTTCTGTGAGTTGTTTTCTATTCGCGCCACCTTAGTGTTTCAAACTTACGCAAATCGGTTCAAATTTTGTATGAAGGTAGACAAACGCATTTAATTAATGACCCTCCTTTTGTTCTGTGAAAGCTTTATCCGTTGCCACGATATAAGCAACATGGTTCAAAAGCAAAAAAAAAAGAAAAAAGAAAAAACAGCTACACCCTACACCGGATCAGTTGTCCCCACTGAGACAACAAAAATTTACATCAGTCGCCATGCTATGAAGGTCTAATGACAAAATTATGGTAATTGTGCTAGAGTAAAAGTTGAGATCCAGAAAGAAAAATATCCCTATCATACCACAAGAAGGCGGCTATGCCCTGGGAAGAGCTAGGGGCAGCTTCTGAGATATTTAAATCAAAACATGTTGACATATTTTCGCTTTTTTACGAGTTAAACCTACTTCCCCCACTCAGTGAGTTCTCTTAGCGCCAGGTGTTGGCAAACCTACATCTTGCAATTTATAGGCCAAGGTCTCTGATTATGTGCCCAAAATCCAGAAGATTCCCAACCACATGTAATATATAATAATATCATATGGCTGAAGAGCATACATTTAAAAGCTAATAAAGTTTTTCTGGGAGGTAGATAATATTTTTGGGTTGGATTTGTTTCTAGGAGCTATAACATTACGTGTCATGTTACTTTACGTAACTCGATGCATTATGTTGCATGAGGTGGGTACTAATAGTTAGAACTACAAAAGCGCAAATTTGTCAAGATGTTTTTATTTAATTCGCCTTTTCGCCTTTTTTTTGCAATGATAGGAGCATTTCTCATTCTGGTAAGATACACCAAGGATGCAGAATAAAATAATACAAAATGAGATGAAATATAGAAGACAATAAACCAGTAAACAAAACATAATGTCGCAGCAGATTAATTGCGTATATTCATATTCTGACGTCCAGATTGGCAACCCATTCGAGGCAGGAAATAGAGGCACTGAAGTCAGCCGGGTTACCATTATAGGCTCTAAGTTCACACTACTGGGCGATGTGTTGGACGGTTTGATTTTGAGCCCTATAGTCACAGCTAGGGTTGGCTAGCTCTCCCCGCTTGTGGAGATTATATATTTCGTGTACCGTTCAGAATCTGTTTAGGATTTTGCACATTTGGCGTGAAAGTTCTAAGCCCTTAGTTTTTTTCTACTGGGTTGATATGGTCACGGTTCTCTGGGAAGGCACTGCTACTCCAGGTTTCGTATCATTCAGTAACCCTGCTGAAGTTGGTAGCTACCACTGGTCGGACCACTCTCAGAGAGGGAGGGGGGGGGGCTGCTAGAGCGAAGTCAAGCTTTTTTGCAAAATTGGGGCATTTTCCGGGATGAAAAGTAGGACATTTTTCATTATTTTCATATATTCCTTCACCAAAGCTTCTTATTTATTTATTCTTCATAGCTATTGCCTATTATCCAAAAAACTAAAATAGGCTCTACAAATCACATTGCCTTGGATAGTTATAAGTTAAGTGGTAATTATTTCTAAAACTTAATTTAAAAAAGAGATAAATGAAACTACTACTACATAACTACATTGAAACCCTTAACTATTCACCTAGCTACTAATCTACTACAAACACTACAGAATAGATGGTTGTTTCTGCTACTGTATCCACCTTCAGATCGCCCCGGTCAGCAGACAAAGTCTGTTGGATTCCTTGGGCGTCGGGCAGCTCGTCAGCAGCGTTTTCACTGTAGCAAGTAATTCCACCCATCACTCTTCCATCTTCAAGTCCACACTTCCATGATCAATTACACGAACGCAATGCTTGGTCTTGGGACAGCATTTTCTTCGGTGATCGCCGACCTCAGTTTTCTTCTCTCCATTTGTAGAGTGTGTTGTCTAGCCTGGATGGCAGCATGATGACTTATGGTTGAATGCCTCGTGAAGTCTTCCTTGGCCTTCCCGGATACTGCGGCTGCAGTATCGTCCAAGGTGTCCCAGGTCGACTCGCTGCTTGGTGTTAGTTTGGGATCCCATATCCATAATATCTGACGTCTATTACCCGCTGCATCTTCATAGAGCGTGCAGTCACACAATGTGCGTTTTGGTGTGCCCACACAACCGCAGGCGTAGCTATAATTCATTTGTCTTCCGATTTTGTATAAATACGTGGCATAAGGGCCATGGTCAGTCAGTAATGTATCAGTCCACTCGATGGGTTAAGAAAACTCATTTTTAATCTTCTCTCCCTGACGTTAGGGAGAGATTCGTATAGTCTCCTGCCATTGTCTGAAGTGTCCCACAGTTATAGTATGCGATCTGTTATTGCCTTTTTCGAATTGGCCTCAGTTCCAAGCACCCTTCGTACTTCCGTTTCATTGCCTTTCTTTAACTAGTAAAAGGCTCCTCTTTTCCTAATTTCCAAGTCCAGTGGCCATATTCCTAGAATTGCTACCAAAGCATCATTCGGGGTAGTGCGGTAAGCGCCCGTTAATCTTCGTAGCACGCCTCGTTGAACTCTTCTCACTGTTGAGGCTGGCGTCCCTAACTGCAGTCTGTGAGCCCAGACGCACCAAGTCCTACGACCAATGCTGATATAGACTGGTGGTATACTCTGATTAGTATATTCTTATTATCTTCAAGGGAAACCGAAATTTCCTATTTCTAATGGTTATAATTTTATTCATCACTTTGGTACCTTTTCTGTCTTCTTCCTCTACAAGACGCGCAAAGTTACGACGTTCATCTAGAAAATACCCCTAAATATCTCGTTGCTGCGCTTCTCCTAATCGTTACATCATTTAATTTTATTTTAATGTTTCTTATTAGGCTCCCTTTCAACATAAGGTATGTTGTTTTGTGAGGTGCTAGTGACAATTTAACACTTCGACACCAGACATCAAATTCGGGGAGGGTCACACTACATTTGTCCTCTATAATACTTCTGCAGCCACCACCTACAACGAACACCACGTCATCTGCAAATGTCACCAGTCCGCTTATGTTACTGCTGCCATTTAACTTCTGTAGTGTGGGCTCTAGTCCAAAATCCCAAAATTCCGGACGACACACTGATCCCTGCGGACAACCATTTATTATTATGTTCGTTATTTTGTTTCCTGGGGATATAAAAGAAGCACGTCGTCCGTAACAATAATCTCTCAGGCAATTATACAGCGCTTCTGGGCACTCCAAATCTCTGAGGCGACCGAAGAAAGACGGCCACCATAGGTTATCGAAAGCATCAGCAATATCAATAATCATCGCTAGAGCGTACGTAGAATGAGTATCTGTCGCTAGCGATATAGCCTTATTAATGGCGTCTTCAGTTAACTTGCCTCTTCAAAACCTGTAGTGGTAAGGGCTCATCCCGATAGCAGTCTGTGATCTTGTAATCTTTTGCTTAATGATTTTGAAAATAGCTTGCCGAGAACATTCAAAAGACAAATTGGGTTGTAGGATTAGGGTATCACTGGATCCTTATCTTCCCCTTTAATACAAGGCTTGTCTAGAAAGTAAGTTCCGATCGCTCGCGAAATGGAAACCACTGGGAAAATCCGGTAAAGCTTTGCACGGGTGTGTTGGGCAGAGTCTCTAGTATGCCCGTCGATCGTGTCACGTCGCTCTTTTCAGTTTTGAGCGAACAGTGAACACATAAAGATGCGTAAGGAATAGCGTCTCCCGCCAAGTATGAAGGCCTGGTTAGAGATTTCGCCTGTGTCATGCAGCCCACATAACACAACTGTCGAGCAGTTCCTTCTTCGTGCCAATTCCCGGCCGCACACTGCAGGGGCAATGAAGACGCTCCTGCAGCGTTTCCGATGAGAAGTGTTTGATCACCCACAATACAGTCCGTAGTTGGCTCCTCCTGAGCCTCATTTCTGCTCATAAAAACCGCTGGTTATGAAGACAAAATTTTTCCACAGACAACGAGCTGCAGACCAGTGCAAATAACTGGCCGAAAGCGCAGGCGGCTGCTTTCTATGACGAGGATATTGGAAAGTTGATACAACACTACGATAGAACTCGACGTTGGAGCGGCGACTATGTAGAGAAGTAGGTGGAAGATGTACCTAACTGTTGCAAATAAAACGTTTCTGGTTTTCACTGTGGTTTTCATTTCGCGACCGATCGGAATTTACTTTCTGGACACCCCTCGTAATTGTTACCACTTCAGCGTTCTTCCACGGAGTGGGGACCCTTCCTTGCAAGAGACCATCTTTGTACAGATCGAACAAGTAACTATCTAATTGGTCACATAAGGCTTGTTTTACTTCGGCAGGGATCCCATCCAGTCCTGGAGATGTTTTCTTTTTACATGTCTGATAGGTATTGATGCCTCCATTGCTCTACGTATAGTGACCGTCAGTTGTTGCGGTGTAACATCTACATTTCTGGACACTGAAACACTCTTCTTAGTTCTTCCCAGTCAGCGTGTTTGATCTTATATTTGGGCATTATACGCGCGTATTCTGTGCCGTCTAAGATTTCCCTTCCAGTGATGGTATAGCGTATGACATTGTGCTCAGTGGATGTCATTCCACTCGCAGCCTTCCAGCCTTTCACACGGCGCGCCACTGTCGTTTTTGTTAAAGTGAGACCGACCGCTGTGGCCGAGCGGTTCTAGGCACTTCAGTCCGGAACCGAGCTGCTGCTACGGTCGCAGGTTCGAATCCTGCCTCGGGCATGAACGTGTGTGATGTCCTTAGGTTAGTTAGGTTTAAGTAGTTCTAAGTTTAGGGGACTGATGACCTCAGATGTTAAGTCCCTTAGTGCTTAGAGCCATTTGAACCATTTTTTTTTGTTAAAGTGACGTCAGTATTTGATGTTGCTCCGACCCTTCGTAGGTTGGCGGATTGTGACGTGCATTCAGTACCTGTAGGTTTTGAGTCCCATAATGACTTCTTCTAGTTGTCTTCCACGGTCATCAGTCAGGTGGCTATGCCACAATGCTGAGGAAGCTTCCTATATCCCGTGACCGTGGAAGAACACCGAACGTGCAGCCTGTGAGGCAGAACAATAGCTGGCGCCAGACTTAGCTAACCTCCGTCCGGCCATCCTCATTTATGTTTTCGTGATTTCTCTAAATCGATTCAGAAAATGCCGGGATGGTTCCTTTGAAAGGTCACGGACGGCGACCTCCTTCACTATCTTTCCCTAATTCGATGGGACCGATGACCTCGCTGTTTGGTGCTCTCCCCCAAATCAACCAACTAACCAACTTATCTTCTAGAGAGGATCTAGTGGCTTCGCGCACATAGATTCAAACCTACCAGTTAATAAATATTTCTAGCAGACAAAATATATCAACCATTCACGACATGTTTATAATGACCATGCTATGGAACTTGGAACTGAAGAAGATGCTCATCTTTCGTACAATAAATAGACGTAAGACGTAGATATGACGAGCGCTGCCCTAGCACTGTGCTTTTCTCAAGCATTGTTGAGAAGTATAGGTTCAAAGTTGCCTTCATATTGTCAGTTTTTACCGCAGAAGAGACAGTATTTCGAGTTGCTGTCCAATCTGGTCGACATACAGGGCTGTAGAACTTGCTCTTACAGTACAGACTCAAAATTCATATCTGAATCTACTGAAAAATAGAAGCGAGATTATTTAAAGGAATATCCAAATGCTGGAAACTGAAAGTCAATCTGCCATTCTCCCATTTCAAATTATGGATAGGAAAACTAGTCGAGGAAGCACAGGCAGAGGATTGGTGTCTCTCAGTCTGACATAAATGTCAATACGAAGCTGCGATTCAAGGAGTTATTGGAAGGTTCCCCTGGTTTCAAAAATTTGAGGCCAGCAGAAGCTGTAACTATCTTGGTAGTACGAATGTGTGTCAACCATGGCTTAACGCTTGCCCACATAAAAAATTTGATTACAAGTATCCGGACATATATTAGTGGACATTAATATCGGATGTGTCGAGTTCAGATCTGTTGCGGACACTGTCGCTGAGATGGCAGAACGTCTGTGGATGAATGGCAGCCCGTCTTTTCTCATGAGTTGAAACCAGAAAGGGTTGTGACGTTAGACGCTGGGATGCGGATCGAAGTCGACCTTCTACCTCATCTTAAAGGTATTTCATTCGATCCATGTCAGGACTCTGCGGAAGCCACATCATGTAAGGGATGTTGTCCGCAAACCGTTGCCCCATAGATTGTGCTTTATAACAAGACACATTGTCATGCTGATACAATCAATCACGATCGACAAATTGTTCCTCTACTGTACCAAATACACAATGCTGTAAAATTTGTTTGTATCCTTCTGTATCTAGCGTTGTTTCAAGTGCAATAACGGAACCACACAACAACCACGAAAAACATATCTACGAAGTGCGTCAATAAAGTAATGAGACTGATTTTCTTTGCAAGATGTGGTAACCCTGCAGGCATGCCTAGGCACAATATCTTTGACCTTGGTCTATAAGCTGCTTCTAGTCCAAGCAGTACATTGATGCAACTGCTCAGTCGTGAGTTGTGCTTTAATAAGTTAACACGTGTTTGTGTCTCTCGTCACGGAAATGGAACTGCATAATATTTCGCAACGGTATGCCATTTCTTTTTGCATTAAATTGGGTGAAAACGCGACGACAACTTACGGTAAGCCTCAGAACGCTTTTGGAGAGGAGGTTATGTTAAGAGCTCAAGTTTTTCGTTAGCATAAAATGTTTATAGAAGGCAGAACGAATATTGAAAATGAAGACCGAAGTGGATGACCATCAACTTCACAGACGGATGTCAACTTGGCCAGGGTTCATGAACTCGTACGATCTCATCGAAGATTATCCGTGAAAATGATTGCAGAAGAACTGAACATCAATCGAGAAACGGTTCGTCTAATAATAAATGAAGTTCTTGGTATGAGAAGGATTTGTGCAAAAATAGTTCCGAAAAATCTAACACCACAACAGCGAGAAACACGGAAAAATGTGGCAGCTGATCTGTTAGATCAAACGGAAAT
Organism: Schistocerca piceifrons; assembly: GCF_021461385.2. NCBI lineage: Eukaryota > Metazoa > Arthropoda > Insecta > Orthoptera > Acrididae > Schistocerca > Schistocerca piceifrons. Next base: position 384,288,690 of record NC_060142.1, read on the forward strand.
CAGTCCAGAATTGTTGAGCCGTGTTATCACTGGTGATAAAAGTTGATTTTTTCAGTATGATCCAGAGACAAAACGCCAAAGTTCGCAATGTTGCTCAAAGGGATCACCCAGACCAAAACAAGCTCTCATGTCAAAGTCAAAAGTGAAATGCATGCTTCTTTGACTCCAAGGGAGTTGTTCATAAAGAGTGGGTGCCTCCTGGACAAACAGTTAACCAATATTACTACAAAGAAATTTTAGAAAGACTTCGTAAAAGGGTTCTTCGTGTCCGTGCCAACATTGCTGATAATTGGATTCTGCATCACGATATTGCGCCATCCCATACGGCTCTGTCAGTACAGCAATTTTTAACCTCAAAACAAATTTCGGTACTACCACAGCCACCTTATTCACCAGATATCGCTCTGTACGACTTTTTTTCTATTTACAAGAGTCAAAACGGCGGTCAAGGGACACCATTTTCAAACAGCACAAGATGTCCAAAAAGCTGGGACGAGGGTCTTGGAGGATATTGCAGAAGATGAGTTCCAGAAATGTTTCCATCAATGGCAGAAGCGCTGGAAAAAGTGTGTGCAATCAGAAGGGAGCTACTTTGAAGGAGACAGCACTAAACTTGACTAAAACGGTAAGCAACATTTTTTTTCACATCAGTCTCATTACTTTATTGTCGCACCTCCTCCGATCTTCACTGCTGGCACTACACGTGATGACAGACAGTTCCATGGGGTTGTCACAGGGCATAGCGAGTGTAGCATGATTCATCACTCCAAATCAGTCGATTCCAGTCATCTACTGTCCAGTACTCTGTCCTCTACTCTGTAAACCACCTAAAGCGCCGCTTGGCATTGGCTGCAGAGGTGTGTGGCCTCTGAGAAGCTATTGACCACCGTACTCCGTTCTTTTTGACACTTTGCGCAGTCATTGATCTAGCTGGACTGCCGGTAGCGCTTTGCGACTCACGAGTGGTTCCTAGCGCTGATTCCGTGGGAGTTTCTACAACGGTCCTCCGCGACGCTCGGCTATCCGCGTCTGCCAGTACATGATGTCTGCCTGTCCTTGGTTCAGCCGCGGTTGTTTCTTAGCGTTGCCCCTTACAACCGTAACACCAAATTCGACTTGGGCAGCTTTAGAGGAGTTTAAATCTCCCTGATGAATGTATTATTCAGGTGACATTCATTGACTAGTCCATGTTTGAAGCCACTACGTTCTCATGACCGGCGAATTCTGCTGTTACTGTACGAGGGGCGTTTGAAAAGTCCGTGCAAAGTCCGAGAGGTGGCCCCACCGGCGGGTATCAAGGTCATGTTTAGTTAGTAGCATCTTTGGAAAGAACGCACACCAAGTTTCAGCCATATTGGTCTATTTATTTGTGTTTGGCATTCGTGTGAATCGAGGAAGTCGAGTGATTGTCAAAAAATGGACGAAAAAGAATTTCGTGTGGTGATTAAACATTACTTTATGAAAGGCAAAACCCCTCAGGGGAAAAGAGAGAAGCTTGGTAAACATTACAGTGACTCTGCACCTTCGATTAGAACAGTTTATAAGTGGTTTCAAAATTTTCGGAGTGGCTATATGGGCACAAGTGAAGCCGAACGTTCTGGACGCCCTGTGGAAGTTACGACTCCAGAAATCCTTGATAAAATCCGTGATATGGTGACGGATGACAGAAGAGTTAAGGTGCGTGAGATTGCTAATGCTGCGGGCATCTCGAATAAATGGGTACATAATATTTTGCATAAACATTTGGACATGACAAAGCTAACCACAAGATGAGTTCCGCGGTTGCTCAAGCTTGACCAAAAAGGGAATCGTGCAAAGTGTTGCAAGGATGGTTTGCAGCTGTTTAGGGAGAATCCGCAGTACGTTAAGCGTCGATTCGTCACTGTGGATGAAACATAGATACATTACTATGCTCCTAAGACCAAACAACACTCTAAACAATGGGTTACCAAAGGAGAATCTGCACCAAAAAAAGCGAAGACAGTTCCTTTGGCCGGAAAGGTTATGGCGACAGTTTTTCGGGACTCGCAAGGGATAATCATCATCGAGTATCTGGAAAAGGGTAAAACTATTAAAAGTGCATATTATTCATCGTTACTGAACCGTCTGAAAACCGAGCTGCAAGAAAAACGCCGGCGATTGGACCACAAAAAAGTCCTTTTCCATCACGGCAATGCACCAGCACACACCTCAGCAGTTGTGGTCGAAAAATTAATGAAAATAGGATTCCAACTCGTTTCACATCCCCTTTATTCTCCAGACTTGGCGCCAGCCACGGTGGCCGAGCGGTTCTTGGCGTTTCAGTCTGTAACCGAGCTACTGCTACAGTCGCAGGTTCGAATCCTGCCCCGGGCATGAATGTGTGTGATGTCCTTATGTTGGTTAGGTTTAAGTTATTCTAAGTTCTAGGGGACTGATGACCTCAGATGTTAAGTCCCATAGTGCTTAGAGCCATTTGCACCATATTTTTTCTCCAGACTTGGCCCCCTCGGATTACTATTTGTTCCCCAGTTTGAAGAAATGGCTCGCGGGACAAAGATTTTATTCAAACGAGGAGGAGATTGCGACAACTAATAGCTATTTTGCAGACTTGGACAATTCCTAATATTCGGAAGGGATTAACAAATTAGAACAGCGTTGGACGAAGTGTATATGTCTAAAAGGACACTATGTCGAAAAATAAAAAATGGTTCACCCCAAACACGTAAGTAGGTTTTACTTTTGCACGGAATTCTCAAACACCCCTCGTATTTCTATTGACAACACATTACTCTGCGCCTCCTTTACTGCTGGAGGGTGGGGGGCAGGGGGGGGGGGGGGTCCGCCGGTCCACCTGTCCGCCAGTCCGCCTGTCCGCCTGTCCGCCTCTAGTCACATCTAGTGTACAAAGGGTTATGACACGGTACACTCTCATACCAAATTATTTCTCTACAGTATGCAATACACAATTTTGTAAAATGTGTTCATATCCTTCTGCATGTAGCTTTCTTTTAACCGCCGAATGGGGACCACACCAGAAACACCCATACCGTAACGGCACCTCCTCCGTACTTCGCTGTTGGTACTACGCGTGAGAGGCAGGTTGCGTTCCAGACATTCGTCAAATTCAGACCCTTCCCTTGGATTGCTCACAGGATATTTTTTTCGAATGCTTTGGCAATTTTCACTTTTGTTAATGCTGTGTGTCTTGCAAAGCGACTATTTGCTCCGCAGTTCGCTTTCCTGATTAAACTGCAGTTTCCTCCTATAACGTGTAAAAAACTTGTAGAACAAGCTATCTCACAAGAAACTGGGATATACGAGGGTGCACACAAAAAAAAGAAAAAAAACATTGCCGGGGGCGAAGCTTGTGTAGTATGCATTTCTGCTGCTAGGAGTGTATAGCGCAACACATTGTTACTTCAGTACCGCCTTTGTTGTCGACCAGACTTTTTCCGTTCATCTACATTGATTCTTTTTGCGAGCGCTGCTTTGTGAGTTTAAGTGAAGAACGTGCAGCTGTGAAATTTTGTTTTCTACTCGGTAAGAATACTGCTGAAACTGTTTTATTGTTGAAAACAGCTTACCAAGATGATGCTATGGAAAAAGTCAAGTGTAAGATTCGTTCGCTCGATTTAACAATGGCGACACAACAATTGATGACAAATCTCGTTCTGGGCATCCATCAACCGCCCTAATCGACGATAATATTAAAAAAATTAAAGAGCTTGTGTTCACAGACCGTTGACAGACAATTGGTCAGCTGTCAAAGATTAGTGGGTTATCATGGTCACGGTTCGAATTTTAACGGAAAACTTGGGACTGAAAAGGGTTGCTGGGAAGTTTGTTCCACCGGTTCTGATTGACAGTCAACAGAAACGTTGCGTTGAAACATGAGTTTTGAAACAACAGCTTGAAACTTATCCAGATTTTCTGTCAAAGGTCATTTCTGGCGATGAGTCATAGTGCTACGATTCCGAACCAGAAACGAAGCAACAGACAAGCCAATGGGAGACGTCGTCATCACTCCGTCCAAAAAAAGTCGTCACATGAAATCTAATATCAAAACAATGCTGGTTTGCTTTGATGCCAAGAGCGTAGTTCATTCAGAGTGTGCTCCCCCAGGTTAGACCGTCAATAAAACCTTTATTTGGAAATCTTAAGAAGTTAGCGCAACCGTGCTCGTCAAAAAAGACACGATTTGTCGCAGACAGGAGACTGGTTCTTCCACCACGACAACGCACCTGCACACACAGCCATCTCTGTTACGCAGTTTTTAGGTTAAAAATGGCATGGTTCAGCTGCCTCACGCACCTTACTCGGGTGACATGGCTCCGTGCGAGCTTTCTTATTTCCACGCGTGGAAAGGGGCATGAAAATAAACCAATTTGATAACATTGAAGAAGTCGAGAAAAAAGCGAGGGAGGATCTGTCAGCCATTTCTAAAGAGGAATACAAAAGATATTCCGAACAGTTCAAGCAGCGGCGGGACACATTTATTAATTGTAATGGGGAGTATTTTGAAGGGGATAAGGTTGTTTTGTAACAATTTGAAAATATATAGTTTTTAAAAAATAATTCCGGTTTTTTGGGTTCTCTCTCGTACTAATCGCATATGGTGTTGCCTAATGAAGCGGTGTGCCGCTAGATGGCTGCTGCTTTCGTAAGGTATTCGAGTGGCCCGCCGGAGTGGCCGTGCGGTTCTAGGTGCTACAGTCTGGAACCGAGCGACCGCTACGGTCGCAGGTTCGAATCCTGCCTCGTGCATGGATGTGTGTGTTGTCCTTAGGTTAGTTAGGTTTAATTAGTTCTAAGTTCTAGGCGACTGATGACCTCAGAAGTTAAGTCGCATAGTGCTCAGAGCCATCTGAACCATTTTTGTATTCGAGTGGCTCGTAAAACTTCGAGCTTCGACTTATTGGAAAAGCTTTGTAAGAGCATCTAAGTGTGTGTTACAGTCGTGCCGCAGGTGAGCACAATAAATAACACTTTGTGAGAAAAATGACCATATATGTCAATTTTTGGAGGTAAACATATGTGAATGGCGTGATGCATTAAGTCGCAACGGTGGACATTTCGCTGTGTGAGCGACTGCACAAGGTACCATTTCACGCACACCGAATACCTGGCTATTTCCCCTTTCACGTCACGAAATGTGTAAGCCGCCAACAGATTAAACATGCAAATACCCGGAAAACCATGATTTAGACACAGGGGCCGCAGAACGCAATACTGTATGACGGAAGATCACAAATTCACCATTGTTGATAGCGACTATGGTTTCTAGCAGGTAACCGTGCTATTGTTCTGCGTCGCGCTATCGATTCACGCTTTCTCTTACATCTGTCATAGCCAACAGCTCTGTCGCAATAAGGAAATCGATATGTGACACCATGACAACGCATTTCCGTCAACAAGACGCTAGCGGCGCGGCGTGCGAAAATCGCCTCAGTCACGCCATAATTTTGTTTCGGTGCAGGAAGGTCTACGTCATACTTTCAAAAGCGTTTCTTGTGCTCATTTATGTGTGTCGAACCCAGCAGCGCAGTTCGGCTGTCTCTTCGCCTACGATCTAATAGGTAGATATTGCTGAAGCGATGTTTTCATTTTGTTTATCGCGAGTGAGTAAGAGTTTGAGCGATCCTGTGCGATGTCCATCGCCTGTGCTATATACTTAATGCGATGCCCCTCTGCCTTCTCGAACAACTTCTGAACTCAAGTCAATTTGTGTAATTAATTTCCTTCTAAATACTTCCTGCCGAGCACCTGCACTGCCATCTGTTGGGTTCGCCCGACACTTGCTAATGTCTGACACAGCAATTATCGAACGGACTCATTCATAATGAGTTCCGCTTTCTTGACGGCTTCAGTTTTCCTTTCCTCCTTTTTTTCGGGCTACTTTACAAAAGTTTATGAAGTAAGATCAGAATCTAAAGTCGTGTGACCAAATGCGCATTGTAATGTTAACAATCTTTTTCTGTTCCCTATGACAAGCCGTTCTTTTATAAGTTTTGTACTACTGCATCACTGGAGTAAGCATTCGGGCCATTTACTAATTAATGTGTCGTCAGCAACATTCCTGTCTCCTTGTAATTACAATTCAAAAATTAATTAGTCTACAAATCCATCTTATTTTTAAAAGATTTCGTTCTCATGATTACGGATGTGTGTGACTTCCTCAATATGAACGCAATAATCTTTCAGAATAATGTATGGTATCATCTACTACTCTCTTGCTGCTGATATGAGACAAAATTTATAAATTAGCTACTTATATTTAATTGAGTTTTTTAATCAGAAGACTCGTTTTATGTATCCATATTAACTTAAAAAATAAATATGTGTTGATGGAACAACTTTAGCGAAACACATTTCTTTGCTCGTCAGTATTTCTCATACGTATTTGGGTTACGTTGTACTATCGTCGCTGAATTTCTCTTTATTCTTCCTAACTGCGTAGTTGGTATAAATCCCCTGTATTGTACAAGACGTGCAACAACATGAATAAGAAGCAGATGGGTGTGTGATAAATATTGCAACAAAGCGTTTTTTATCCACGCAGTATTTAGAGCACTTTTAACCTGAAAAGTACCATAAAAAACAAAAAAATTGCAGGTGACAAACTGTATAAATATAGCACCTGTAAGGGAATAACCAAAGTACTGTTAAGTAAAATAAAGAGAAACCAACTGCTAATAGCATAAGATCACCGAAAGATATATGGAAAATAATGAATTGCAAAAAATTATGTTTTGTTGAAGGTGGAATCCTCAAAATACTCTATATTTAACATATAACTAGTGAAAGGCCGATGTTAACCGTGTTTCACTATCGAAATAGACTATTTCACTTTTGAAGTTAGTATTTATGTTGGTGCACACATTTTGCATTATACTTTGGTCTCTTCAGTTTCATCAATGAATTACATTTTTTTTCTAAACGCAGTCACTTGTGATACATGTAAATAGTAAATACGGTATTGTTCTAACCAGCCATATTATGTGCTATTGTAAGTCTACTTAGGATAATCGGCATAATACGTCATAAATATGTTAATACTCGTTTGTTTTACAATGGTAAATCAATGAAAATAGAGAAATTAGGAGAAATTCATAAACTTACGGGTTTAGCTGAACTGAGGAACGCGTGTTACGCCTCAATAAAACAGCGATAGACAACTCCAAAAGTTCAGTTTACCTTGAAAATCGTTTGGGATGTTCTATGTTGGGAGGTGTTTGATTCGCACAGTAAAAATAATTGCAATATGACGTCTTATTAACTTGACATCCAGCAAAGCACTAATATGTGTGTCTAGAATAGTAACCGAATGCCATTTCAGCCCCGTTAGTTGAGGACACATTACATGTCGAAAACGTTTATAACAAGTCGAACAATATTTCGTACTGAAGTCAATGGCTCCGCGTAATCACATATGGGCAGTTTGCTCGCAAAGGCCTCGTTTGCGGACTCACGTTTACTCTGACGCTTTTGACTCTGTTGTACTGTATTTTCACACGTTTCAGTTTCCGCTATTAATTATGACACGCCCTACGTATTGGCTACCTGTAACAGTGAAATGTACACTCTAAAACATAAAAACGTGGTACCACAAAGGAATTATCCGAATGGGATAGAAATCGGCAGGTCTGATGTGCATGTACAGACAAATAAATGATTATAAGTTCGGAAAAAATTGGATCATTTATTCAAGAGAAAGAGCTTCACAAATTGAGCAAATCAATAAGACGTTGATCATAGAATGAAGGCTTTCACGGCAGGTGTTGCCATCACTTTCCGGGCTGAGATGCCGTGGTCCATACATAAGACTCTCCCCTGACGTTTCTTTGACTGCGGAATGCATCCTCCGAGGACAATCGGCGAACTGCAACGAGAGCATTAGTGAGCGACGTATATATAAGCCATCCAGAGGGCGCCGTCCCGACAACCAAGAGTGATGGTGTGCCGTGCCATTTCTTTTCATAGCAGGATCCGTCTGATCACCACCCGCGACATCATTAGTGCATAACGGTATGTCGACGGTATTCTGTGACCCTTTCCGTTGTCTTTCATGGCAAGCCATCCTGGGCTTGCATTTCAGCGAGATAATTCCCGCTTGCACCCGGTGAGAGTTTCCATTGCTTGTCTTAGTGCTTGCCGAACCCTACCTTTGGTCACCAAGGTCGCCGGATCAGTCCCCAGTTGAGTACGTTTGGAGCATTACGCGCAGAGGCCTCCAGTCATATCGGGATTTTGACGATCGAAGGCACCAGTCGGACAGAATTTGGCATGATACCCCTCGGGAGGACATCCAACAACTCTGTCAACTAATGCCATGCCGAGTAACTGCTTGCGCAAGGGCCATAGGTGGAGACCAACGCGTTATTGATTTGCTCAATTTGTAAGCTTCTTCTCTAGAGTAAATGTTCCAATTTTTCTGAAATTATAAATATTTGTTTGTCTGTGCGTGTGCGTCACATCTAACGATTTCCGTTGCATTCGGATAATTCCTTCGCGGTGCATCGTAATTTTTTATGTTTCACAAAGTTGTAGAGGTGTCAGGTATTGTGCGAGCGGCCTCTAATCACAGCTGTGTGGTTTCAGATGTACGTGCTGCAGCTGGTCGAGTCCCAGATGAGGACGCACATGAGCGCTCAGGGCATCATCATGGACGGCTTCCCCCGGGACATGAAGCAAGTGCACGAGTTTGAAAGCAAGGTAAGACTTACGGATTCTGGAGCCGCACATCGGCATCCGTATTTTTCTCAGTGTGAGTGAACCATTGCGAAAAATTAAACTTTCTGACGGACTAAAGTTATTTACAGTACCTGAAGTCGAACATGGACCTCTACCTTTACTGGGTCATGGTCTTACCGATTTTTTAAAATTTCATCATCTATAAAAATATAAAGAGTAAGACAAAATTAGGTCTTTTTAAAGGGTTAATTAGAATAAATGTTAATTTAAATCAAATTGAAATTTTAGAAAATGATATTTATTTCGCCTCTTACCATTGTTCTGTTTCATTAGACGTGTAATTACTTTAAATGGAAACCGTCATCTTAAGAATTAAATAAGGTGATACGTAAATAATTCTGCAAGGTCTTTCGATGTTTGTAGCAGAGTTGATTGATGATTTGGCAGTGTTTTATCAAGAGATGTATCAAAAGGCTTTGGATGTGTGGGTTGGCAGCAGCGAGTAAAACACATACAGGGTGGTTCAGCTGCCCCTACCGATGTCATTTCATGTAGCCATCAATGTTATATCTGGCTTTTGAAAACCACGTACGAGATTTTCATCCTCTCTCACTCGTTACGGGCAGACTATTAGTCCTACAGAAAAAGTGAACACTACCTTTTCGTAGGAAATTTAAATTTTTCACTGGGATACATACCTTTTCACTGGAGGCCACTATTTTAGAGTCATTCGAGAGAAACGCGTGACATTCAAACGTCCTTCCACCCCAAACTCATCCATCAGCTGTCAGGATTTCTAGTGTTTTGTTCGGCCACTCCCTCCTACCACTGTATAAATATTTTCGACTACACGATATATTCCCAGTATTGCACCTTTTTGGTGTCTATTGATTGGGCTATTGCGCCAGCAGCTCAGTCACCTATTTAGCTAACACTATTAGTTGAAACGTGCCCGTGAGGGTAATGAACGAAAAACAATTTTTGTAAACGTTAGGCTAAAACGAATTACATTAACAATCCGATCCGAGGTTTTCCTTACAAGAACAGTAGTTTCGTAATAAGAAGGCCTGACGAATACAACGATGTAAGTGTTTATTTTATGCTGATAAAATTCACAAAATTATTAGGTAAAATTTACACAAACGTCAATTTTACAATTTTTAAGTGCTCGACTAAGTCGGTAGAGTAACAAGATCAGTCAATAAAGACCATAAAATGTCGAATGTGGGAACTAATTCCTGCAGTCGCTAATACTGACTCAGTTATAAAAGGTAGTGCCACGAAGAACGTAACAGAAAACCTGATCTGTGGGATCTGAGTATGGGAGTGAGAGTGCCTTTGAATGCCACTTTAGTATGTTTTTCTTGAATAACTCCAAAAATACGGCTTCTAACGCAAATTTTACTAAGTAAATTAAATTTCTTACAAAAAGGTCATTTTCATTTATTTTCATTTATTTTCTGAATGACTAATAGTTTGCAGGTAGAGAGAGTGAGCATATGACAATCTCACGCGTGGTTTTTGAAGGCTAAATATAATATTACGGGGCAGGTAAAGCGACATTGATAGGGGCAGCTAAATCACCTCGTATAATATGCCTGACAAACCACATGCAGTTGCTATGCTTTGGCTAGGGATATGCCGTCAGCTCATTTTTAAATGTGCAAGAGTTCAATCGTGTGTGGTGGTGCTTGATTCATGAGGGCAAGTTTCTTCCTTGTCCAGTTCCATATGATTTTCCACGTTTCAGCAGCGTACTTTTGACACAATAAGTCGTTAGTTGTTGCAAATTGCTCCCAGTGTTTTCTCCTTCATGAAGATAGTTTCCGTAACTACTCGTACATCACACTACCGAGCTTCTGAGATAAACATAAACATCATTTCCGCCCTTTCTATTGCTCATGAAAACCACACATTCCATGTTGTACCACCATACAGCGAGACCTTCAGAAGTGTTGGTCCAGATTGCTGTACACACCGGTACCTTTAATACCCAGTAGCACGGCCTCTTACATTGATGTATGCCTGTATTTGTCATGACATATTATCCAAAAGTTCGTCAAGGCACTAGTGGTCCAGATTGTCCCACTCGTCAACGGCGATTCGGCGTAGATCCCTCAGAGTGGTTGACGGGTCACGTCGTCCATAAACAGCCCTTTTCAATCTATCCCAGGGATGTTCGATGGGGTTCATTTCTGGTGAACAATCTGGCCACTCTAGTTGAGCGATGTCGTTATCTGAAGGAAATCATTCACAAGATGTGCACGTTGGGGACCAAAACTGTCGTCCATGAAGACGATGCCTCCCCAATATACTGCCGATAAGGTTGCACTATCGGTCGGAGGATGGCATTCACGTATCGTACGGCCATTACGGCGCCTTTCACGACCACCAGCGGCGTACGTCGGCCCCATATAATGCCACCCCAAAACTGCAGGGAACCTCCACCTCACTGCACTCGCTGGATAGTGTGTCTAAGGCGTTCAGCCTGAGCGGGTTGCCTCCAAACACGTCTCCGACGAGTGTCTGGTTGAAGGCATATGCGATAATTATCGGTAAAGACAACGTGATTCCTATCATGAGCTGTCCATTCGGCAAATTGTTGGGCCAATCTGTACCGCGCTGCATGGTTTCGTGGTTGCAAAGATGAACGTCGCGATGGATGTCGGGAGTGAAATGGTTCAAAAGGCTTTGAGCACTATGGGACTTCTCAGGTCGTCGGTCCCCTAGAACTTAGAACTACTTAAACCTAACTAACCTAAGGACATCAAACACATCCATGTCCGATGCAGGATTCGAAACTGCTACCGTAGCGGTCGCGCGGTTCCAGGCTCTAGCACCTAGAACCGCTCGGCCACTCCGGCCGGCTCGGGAGTGAAGTTGCACATCATGCAGCCTATTGCGCATAGTTTGAGTCGTAATACGACGTCCTTTGGCTGCACGAAAAGCATTATTCAACATGGTGGCGTTGCAGTCAGGATTCCTCCGAGTCATAATCCGTAGGTAGCGGTCATCCACTGCAGTAGTAGCGCTTGGGCGGCCTGAGTGAGGCATGTCATTGACAGTTCCTGTCTCTCTGTATCTCCTCCATGTCCGAACAATATCGCTTTGGTTTCATCCGAGACGCCTGGACACTTCCCTTGTTGAGAGCCCTTCCTGGCACAAAGTAACAATGCGGGCACGGTCGAACGGCGGTTTTGACCATCCATGGATGGTTGAACTACAGACAACACGAGCCGTGTACCTTCTTCCTGGTGGAATAACATGAACTGATCGGAGCTGCTCATGCATGGTTGTTTATATCTTTGGACGAGTTTAGTGACATCTCTGAACAGTCAAAGGGACTGCGTCTGCGATAAAATATCCAAAGTCAACGTCTACCTTCAGGAGTTCTGGGGACCGGGGTGATGCAAAACATTTTTGATGTGTGTACATCTACATACATACACCACAACCCACCACATGGTACGTGGCGGAATGTACACTGTACCACTACCACTCTTTCTGCTCCATTCGCAAATAGAGCGAGGGAAAAACGGCCGTCTATATGCCTCCGTACTCCGATCTTACCTTCATGGTCCTTTCTCGAAATGTACATTGGTGGAAATCGATCCGTTCTGCAGTCAGCCTCAAATGCCAGTTCTCTAAATTTTCTCAGGAGTGCTCCTCTAAAAGAATGTCTCCTTCCCTCCAGAGACTCCCATCTGAGTTCCCGACGAATCTCTGTAATACTTGCCTGCTGATAGAACCTACCGGTTACAAATGTATCAACCCCCCCCCCCTCTGAATTACTTCGATGTCTTCCTTTGATACGATCTGGTGCGGATCCCAAAAGCTCGAATAGCACTCAAAAGTGGGTCACACTAGTGTTCCATATTCGGTCTCATTTGCAGATGAATCATACTTTCCTAAAATTCTTCCAGTGAACCAGAATCGACGATTCACCTTCCCTACTACAGTACTGACATGAGCATTCCAGTTCATACTGTTTTGTAACCATACGCCTGGATATTTAATCGACGTGACTGTGTGAATCAGAACACTATTAATATTGTATTTGAACATATGAATTGGTTTTTCCTACTCATCTGCATTAACTTAGACTTTTCCACATTTAGTGCCAGCTGCCATTCATCACTGGAACTAGAAATTTCGTCGTAGTCATCTTGCATCCATCTACATTCACTCAACGGCGATACGTTTCCATACATCACAGCATCAGCAGCAAAGATATTTTTAATCTGTAAACTTTGCGCCATTTTGTGCTAACGTGTGACAAAATTATTGAAGTAATGAGTATACTTAAGGTAAATTTAGGCACGCAAGACCGATACCGTTTACTATGACACGAATGCAAACAGCTCATGGTATGTGGCATGAGACAAACATACTTCCTGACGTCAAGTGCCGGTCTGGTTCATGTCTCTAAAAAATGTTCAAATGTGTGTGAAATCTTATGGGACTTAACTGCTAAGGTTCATCTGTCCCTAAGCTTACACACTACTTAACCTAAACTATCCTAAGGCCAAACACACACGCCCATGACCGAGGGAGGACTCGAATCTCCGCCGGGACCAGTCGCTCATGTCTCTAGATTTGGAGGAAGTAATTTAGGAGTTGTAAGCTGGATCTCGATAGTAGCCCAGTTTTCCTGTGCAGCGTTACTTACTACCTAATGAATTTGGAGGTCGGGACATCAACAGGAATATGTAAACATGTTACTTAGTCCATTGCAAGCTATTGCCAGTTTTTAGAGAAATAGTGCTCAACCAGGAAATGCTCCAGATGAGCAGTTTATTTCCACAGGCCAAAGGTAATACTATCTCAGAGCAAAACCAATGGCACATACTTATCAAAAAACTACAAATATACGCTAGAAAAAAATTATTGGCTACTGCTTTGGAGACAACGTCTTCTATGCCGAAGAGTAAGAAATAATCAAACAGAGGATCTGTTGCTTCTCACGTCGTTTATTATCTTCTTACCAACACGACATTTCATGCTATGTTTGATTATATCGCTACGTTTGTACCACAACAATTATTGTTTATTATCTTCAATTTTATATGATTATATTTTGTGAAGGGCGTGTATCATCACATTAAGCAGCTAAGAATAATAAGAAGTCTCTATTTCATTTCTGACACTAGTTCCCAAAGCAAATCGCAAAAATCACAGTTCTGCTTAAGTTCAGTACTTAAAAAGAGAATTTTCCAGTTTTAGTGCAAGTTTTATCGTGTTAATGGTGACTTGTACAAGAGATAAAATGTGCGTACTAACACCCAGGATGCAGATGGGGGCTTACGTCTGGAAAACCTACAGTTTAACTTTGAGTTTAATGTTTGAGTTTATAGTCATAGTACCGGAATTTTTCCATTCGTATTAAATATATTTTCGACTACTCGAGTTAGATAATTCTATACTTCCAACATATTATCAGTGGAACCGAGGCCAATGTAGTACTAAAAAAGTATATGTTTGTGTCTACAGTCTAGACACAAACATGTACTATTTTAAATAATTGAAAGTTTCACTTATTATGAGAAATATTTCACGGTGTGGTATTTTCGTTGTGGTCTTCAGTCCAGGGACTGCCTTGAGGCAGCTCTCGACATTATCCTGTACAATTAAACCTTTTCGACTCTGCACAACTATAGCTTACGGTAGTCAAGCCTTGGTCTCCCACTAACATTTTTAGCCCCTCCCCAGCTCCCCAACATTTCCTTCTGTTCACACTTAATTTTTAAATTAGGCAATTACAATGTTTAAAATTGTTAAAGCTTTCGTAGCCATCTGTTGACAAACTACCTATTACCTTCTGTTTCGCGTTCTTCGGCCGACGTTTGTTTCTTGATTCTTCTGACGTCTCGCCGGCACGAGTGGCTGGCAATGTCAAAGATTCACCCTCCACTGCTGATGGTAGACTACAGTCGATCTCGTGGCCGCAGATTACTTGTAGCTGGCGCGCCAACGCCCAAAGGCTTTTCCGTGGTCTTTTCGCTGCGGTTCTATCCCTGCTACCTGCATCGGTCGTTCGCTGTAGCACGGAAATACGGGATCCGTTCACCTTCGTGTTTCCTTCTTCCTTGTTGAAGCTGTTGTCATGTTTGTGTATTTCTCTAGCTTCTCTGAACAAGCGGGAGTGATGCTTTTTCTCTACAGCAAGCACTTCGGTGCAGGCAGATTTTACTATGTGGTCGGTCTCAAACTGCGTGTGCTTCACCGTGGCCAATTTCTCTACCTGCCGTTTATTTTCGGTGATTCTGGTGTTGATCGATCGTCCAGCCATTCCAAAATACACTTTTCCGTATGTACATGGTATGCTGTGTACTCCTGACGTGCAAGTGGATCCCTTTACTCCTTTGCCGGTCTGAGATACTCTTTGATCTTCTTTGTCTGTTTATAAATAGTCTTTACGCCGTGTTTGCGCAATATACGACCGATTCCGTCGTCGCTCTGGGAATGTATGGCAGAAAGGCCGTACCCGACATTTCTTTTCTCGATGCGTCACTCTGCCGGGCGTTTGTATCTGTGATACTACTTACGTTATTGGTTGAGTTCCCATTGCTCCTCAGAACGTGCTCCTCAGCACGTTTTTCAGATGGTGCATCTAGCGTCTGACGTGGTGTCGCTCAGACGAGAGATGTGTGGTAGGAATTAGATACGTTCTCTAAGAATAAGATACATTTAATTAACTTTCCCAAGTTCCATTTTATTGAAACTAGACTAGAAAAAGTCCAAATTATCAGTTCACTAACAGTCTGAACTTGGTATCTCTTGCACATGAAAGCGTAGAAAGAAGTTCAACTTCCAAAGAAAATATTCGGCTTAGTATGCTACAGGTTTCTTGTCTTTCAGTAATACAGTTTAAGTACAAAACGTGTCATATTTACTATCCACAGAGCTCACAGTTAGAAACAAGAGGAGCTTAGCAAGTTGCAAGAATGGTGTTAGAAGTGAACGGAGATTATAAGACGTGAAACTTGAGTCGTACAGAATTTGGAAAAAGATGTGAGTGATGAACGAAAAGTGTGCTCAGGATAATGGTGTGTGAAACGAGTAATGCAGAGTAATAGTGGGGAGGGAAAGTAGTAGTGAGACTCGCAAGTAATAGTGGGTTACAGAAGGAATATTGGTTTCTGGAGGGAAGAATGTGCTGTGGAAGAAATAATGAAGTGTGGAAGGAGTAGCGAGGTGAAGAGTTGACTGTGGGTTGCGGAAGCAATAGCGGGGAGTCGAAAGAATAATGGGATGTGGAAGGAACAGTAAGGTATGTAATGGTTAATGGAGTATAGGGGGAATAGTGAGGTGTGGAGGGAAGAGTTTGGTGTGAATACACAGGGTGGTCCATTGATCGTGACCGGGCCAAATATCTCACGAAATAAGCGTCAAACGAAAAAACTGCAAAGAACGAGACTTGTCTAGCTTGAAGGGGGAAACCAGATGGCGCTATGGTTGGCCCGCTAGATAGTGCTGCCATAGATCAAACGGATATCAAGTGCTTTTTAAAAAATAGAAACCTCCATTTTTTATTACATATTCGTATAGTACGTAAAAAAATATGAATGTTTTAGTTGGACTACTTTTTTCGCTTTGTGATAGATGGCGCTGTAATAGTCACAAATATATGGCTACCAATTTTAGACGAACAGTTGGTAACAGGTAGGTTTTTCAAATTAAAGTACAGAACGTAGGTCCGTTTGAACATTTTATTTAGGTTGTTCCAATGTGACACATGTACCTTTGTGAACTTATCATTTCCGAGAACGCATGCTGTTACAGCGTGATTACCTGTAAATACCACATTAATGCAATAAATACTCAAAATGATGACCGTCAACCTCAATGCATTTGGCAATACGTGTAACGACATTTCTCTCAACAGCGAGTAGTCCTTCCGTTATGTTCGCACATGCATTGACAATGCGCTGACGCACGTTGTCAGGCGTTGTTGGTGGATGACGATAGCAAATATCCTTCAGCTTTCGCCACAGAAAGGAATCCGGGAACGTCAGATTCGGTGAACGTGCGGGCCATGGTATGGTGCTTCGACGACCAATCCACCTGTCACGAAATATGCTATTCAATACCGATTCAACCGCACGCAAGCTATGTGCCGGACATCCATCATGTTGGAAGTACATCGCCATTCAGTCATGCAGTGAAAGATCTTGTAGTAAGATCGATAGAACATTACGTAGGAAATCAGCATACATTGCACCATTTAGATTGCCATCGATAAAATGGGGGCCAATTATCTTTCCTCCCATAAAGCCCCACCGTACATTAACCCGCCAAGGTCGCTGATGTTCCACTTGTCGCAGCCATCGTGGATTTCCCGTTGACCAACAGTGCATATTATGCCCGTTCTCGTTACCGCTGTTGGTGAATGACGCATCGTTGCTAAATAGAATGCGTGCAAAAAATCTGTCATCGTCCCGTAATTTCTCTTGTGCCCAATGTCAGAACTGTACACGACGTTCAAAGTCGTCGCCATGCAATTCCTGGTGCCCAGAAATATGGTACGGGTGCAATCGATGTTGATGAAGCATTCTCAACACCGACGTTATTGAGATTCCCGATCTCGCGCAGTTTTTCTGCTACTGATGTGCGGATTAGCCGCGACAGCAGCTAAAACGCCTACTTGGGCATCATCATTTGTTACAGGTCGTGGTTTTCGTTTCACATGTGACTGAACACTTCCTGTTTCCTTAAATAACGTAACTGTCCGGCGAACGGTCCGGACACTTGGATGATGTCGTCGAGGTTACCGAGCAGCATTCATAGCACACGCCCGTTGGGCATTTCGATCACAATAGCCATACATCAACACGATATCGACCTTTTCCGCAATTGATAAACGGTCCATTTTAACACAGGTAATGTATCACGAAGCAAATACCGCCCGCACTGGCGGAATGTTACGCGATACTACGTACTTAAACGTTTTTGACTATTACAGCGCCATCTATCACAAAGCGCAAAAAATGGTCCAACTAAAACATTCATATTCCTTTACGTACTACACGAATATGTAATAAAAATGGGGGTTCCTATTTCAAAAAACGCAGTTGATATCCGTTTGAACTATGGCAGCGCCTCTAGCGGGCCGACCATAGCGCCATCTGGTTTCCCCCTTCAAGCTAGACAAGTTTCGTTCTTTGTAGTTTTTTCGTTTGATGCGTATATCGTGAGATATTTGGCCCGGTCACTATCAATGGACCACCCTGTGATGGGATGTGTAGGAAATGGGTACTGTGGAATGAGTAATGAGATATGGAAGAAATAATGTGGGGTGTGAAAGGCATAGTGTGGTGAGGGCGAATAATGGTGTGGAACGAATAGTGGAGTGTGGAATGAGTACTGGGGTAGTGGTGTGGAAGGAAGAGTGGGGTGTGGATCTGGAAGGAATAACAGGGTGTGGAAAGAATGGGTAGTGTGGAAGGAATTATGACATGTGAAGACAGTGTGTGGACGCTCTGGGTTGCAGAGAGAACATGGTGTGGATGGTTTGGGATGTGGAGGGATCTGGTTACAGGGGGAATGGGAGAAGGGGAGGGCACGGGGTCCAGAGGATATTTACATCTACATCTACATATATACTCCGCCATCCACCAAACGGTGCGTGGCGGAGGGTACCTCGTACCACAACTAGCATCTTCTCTCGCTGTTCCACTCCCAAACAGAACGAGGGAAAAATGACTGCCTATATGCCCTTGTACGAACCCTAATCTCTCTTATCTTATCTTTGTGGTCTTTCCGCGAAATATAAGCGGAAGTAAAACTGTACTGCAGTCAGCCTCAAATGCTGGTTCTCTAAATTTCCTCAGTAGCGATTTACGAAAAGAACGCCTCCTTTCCTTCAGAGACTCCCACCCGAGTTCCTGAAGCATTTCCGTAACACTCGTGTGATGATCCAACCTACCAGTAACAAATCTAGCAGCCCGCCTCTAAACTGCTTCTATGTCCTCCCTCAATCCGACCTGATAGGGATCCCAAACGCTCGAGCAGTACTCAAGAACAGGTCGTATTAGTGTTTTATAAGCGGTCTCCTTTACAGATGAACCACATCTTCCCAAAATTCTACCAATGAACCGAAGACAACTATCCGCCTTCCCCACAACTGCCATTACATGCTTGTCTCACTTCATATCGCTCTGCAATGTTTAATGTGCAGAGTAAGGTTTTTGAGAAGAAATCCAGTTGGAATCTGAAGAACAGTACACATGACGAATTTAAGTCGTGTATCGATGCTAGAGGCGTGCTCAGGTTCTAGGCATTAAACAGTGTACTGTTTTAAAATGTTATGTACCAGTTATCAATAGAAGAATTCTTGCTTCTAGTTCAACCAGCAACCTGAGCTGGTGCTGCTGGACTGCTCAAAGCTGCAGCTGGGCCGCGGCCGGCTGGACGATAGCGTGGCGGCCTTCCGGCGCCGCCTCGAGCTGTTCCGGGAGCACACGCTGCCCGTGCTCAAGACGCTGGACTCGGAGGGCCGGCTGGCCATCGTGGACGGCGACACGGACACGCCGCCGGTGCAGCAGGAGTTCCACAGCCTGCTGATGGCCAAGGTGGAGGCGCTGCGCCGCACCGGCGGCATGATCGTGCCGCAGCTGCAGCCGCAGCAGCAGACCCTGTTCACGGACCTGGAGGCGCAGCCCGAGATCAACTCCGTCAGCCGCATCGTCCACCAGCAGCAGCAGCAGCAGCAGCAACAGCTCCAGCAGACCCAGCTGCCGCACCAGCCCCACTACCAGCCGCACGCCAACGGGGTCGTCCGACCCTCCAGGGACACCATCCGCGACATGTATGCCCACGTGGAGAACTACAATGGAGATGTACACTTGTGAAACACTCTGCGCAGTAGTGGATCAGCAGCTTCTGGTTCCCAGAGAACCTCTAATGCTGTTCACCCTCACAAGATAATGCTGTCGCCAGATCCTTTAGAAGTACCATTCGTGGCATCAGAACTAACATCGAATCTGGTACATTGATCTTTCAAGACAGGGGAAGCGTGAGTTTTATCTGTGATTAATGTTATTTGGACTATTGTGCAGGGCATAAAATGTCATACTCAGCATTCGTTGGATCATTTGTAAGTTTTAGACTATGGATGTGAACTACGCTGGCGCCACACGATAGTGTCACCGACTATGGATTGTTTTGGGACTGGACTCACTAGAAGAGGCAGTTCTCTTCAAATTCTGACGAATAAGCTCAATGTTTCACATGCAGTTTACGTCTGAAGTACAGCTGGTGTCAAAGCTTTTCCTAGGCTCTCTCGTGGTAGTTACGTAATACGTCCACACATTTCGAGAATTATGACAGTAATTGATTGACTTTGGGTGGACTGTTCACTTGTATCATATTTTAACAAGAGTGGCAACGTCACAAGTCACATCTTCTGACCATTGACATTCGGAAAGCCGTACGGTGAACTAACTCTAGTTCAAGCACTAGAGCCCCTGAGTCTCCACAGATAGCATCCAGAAACAAATGCGTAGAAGCACGTTAGACATCACTTTATTAGCCAAAATCCAAATGGAATCACCAGACCCTATACAATGTGATCGGGCTGATAAATATTTCATATTGATACAGTAAAAGTTCTTTACAGTGAAGTGATAAAGCAAGAATAAATAATCTGCTACTTAAGTAACGGGCTACTAAAATGAATATTCGTATCGGTTGTCTCCAAAATAAAGCGCACAATACGAATGGATCAATACTTCTGCTTAATCCAGGTATCTCGTCGTAGCTTTACTACATTTTTTCTGCAATGTTTGTTTCCGACTATTCCTAAGGGTTTAGCGTTCAACAATGATTAAAATCTTAATTCAAGGGGTAACTTCAGCCTTGAAAGTTTGTGAAATCGTTGTGGAAATAACAATGATTCTCGTCGTTGCGATTTTCTGTATTTATTGTACAAATTCAATGAGTTATGTTGTCTCTGCACAGAGAAGGGAATTTGTATTGAATTTTAAGACACACATCTGTAACATTATTAATTTTGAGTGAGATGCAGCCATTGATAACTGATAACCCAGGTTTTCAAGTGCCTTCAGTAGCATGAAGTCTCTACCTCAACAGTGTCAGTGAACGGAAAAATAGTTCTTATCAAGTCACAATTTTGCAAATAAATTATAAATCCGATATGAAACTCGTCACAACGCGAAAGCATGACCTCAAACTTGCTAAAAATTAATCGAAATAGGACTGCTTGATTCAAGATCTACAACGACAAATTGTTTCTGTGCACTTAGAATACTACTTTCAAGTGAACCTAAAGGCCATAAAGAAACAAAAAATCAAAATCAAATGGATATACTCATTGATGAGCCTCTGCGAGTCCTTACCAGAGAGCCGGGAATGTGAACTGATACTGTCAGTGATGTATTTTGCTTACGTTTTTGTGTAATAGTTATATAAGCCATGCGATACTTAAGTGGATCGGACAGCTGTAGCTTTCATTAAAGGACAAATAAAATGATGATGGTGCTGAATGAGAGACTGAAAGAGTTCTAATAGTAATACAAATGTATTACTGCTGGTGCTGAAAGAGATATTGAAAGAGTGTTAGCACGTGAGATCGTCTTGAGCGTTAACTTTAATTTCAGGGGAAATATACGCTAAATTTGACTCGTGTCTGCGGTTGGACAGTAGTGAAGTTTATGTATTTCTTTTTCTCATTACAAATAAGTAATAATTTTTTTTCTGTGTGTTCACTTTCTCAGATATTTACAAATGTGTTCGTATTTCTTTGGCTTAAGTCTTACACGTCTGTGTGCTCACATTGAAAAGTAGTTGGCGACACAGATCAAAATATGTCCTTCCCTCCGTCTGCTCAAGAACGACCTCCCGCGAAACCTAGAGCGTGCGCCGCTCTCAAGTCATTCATCGATGATCCCAGGCGCGATCTCGTTACTTCCGAGCACAACGCACAAAATGCATCTTTATTCCCTTGTCTAACGGTCTGAAGCTGGAAAACTGGCA
This sequence comes from Schistocerca piceifrons, assembly GCF_021461385.2. Classification (NCBI taxonomy): domain Eukaryota; kingdom Metazoa; phylum Arthropoda; class Insecta; order Orthoptera; family Acrididae; genus Schistocerca; species Schistocerca piceifrons. The sequence goes on from NC_060142.1 coordinate 384,310,356, forward strand.
CACCTGACTTTTCAGTGTGAAGCTTTGAGACGGTACACTATGCTGTCTGGGAATGATGTTCAGCAATATTATCACAGAATCCAGCGACCATCCCAAGAACCTGTAATGAGGTTTTAAAATTAGGTATTGAATGACGTGTTATAGGCTGCTAGATCTGAGATATATCCCTAAAACTTCAGCTTGAAGCACGATTGTAAAAATTTAAATGTGTATTTTAATTAAAGAAAAATAAGTTAGTGTGCTGTACAATGGGGTCACAGGAAATATACGTGACAGGGGTACACCAGAATGAGTGGTTTTATAATAGTTATTACATTAAAATTTTATAATTTGTACAAATATCGGACAAAATAAAAGCAATGTTTCCTCTATTTTGCAACATAGATGTAAAGTGTTACAATAAAAATCAAATAACAGTTTGGTTTCCATTTTACTTATTCCTTCTTCCTTGCGCTGGCAACGTGAAACCCATTACACCAGCTTCGTTTGTATATGTTACTTTAATATGTAGTTTCGTGACCATGTGTATTTGAGTGCTTAGAAATAAACTTAAGAATGCTCCCATCTGTATGTCAGACAGCTTCACTGATCGTAACGTACGAACATAGGATCTCTACCACACAATAATAGACACACTATAATGTTACTCATGTTACTTAGCTACGGCAGGAATTGTGAGCGGTTGAAAATTGTTATTGTAAGCTGGTTGTCAAGATTTCTGCGATAAATTGCAATATGTAGCGATTGCGTTGTTCATCCCTGGTAAAAGAAAAACCTCACGTCGCTTTATTTGTGACATGGAAATACAAAATAAGAGAACAACCAAATGTTGTTGTTGTGGTCTTCAGTCCTGAGACTGGTTTGATCCAGCTCTCCATGCTACTCTATCCTGTGCAAGCTTCTTCATCTCCCAGTACCTACTGCAGCCTACATCCTTCTGAATCTGCTTAGTGTATTGATCTCTTGGTCTCCCTCTACGATTTTTACCCTCCACGCTGCCCTCCAATACTAAATTGGTGATCCCTTGATGCCTCAGAACATGTCCTACCAACCGATCCCTTCTTCTAGTCAAGTTGTGCCGCAAGCTCCTCTTCTCCCCAATTCTATTCAATACCACCTCATTAGTTATGTGATCTACCCATCTAATCTTCAGCATTCTTCTGTAGCACCACATTTCGAAAGCTTCTATTCTCTTCTTGTCCAAACTATTTATCGTCCATGTTTCACTTCCATACATGGCTACACTCCATACAAATACTTTCAGGAACGACATCCTGACACTTAAATCTATACTCGATGTTAACAAATTTCTCTTCTTCAGAAACGCTTTCCTTGCCATTGCCAGTCTACATTTTATATCCTCTCTACTTCGACCATCATCAGTTATTTTGCTCCCCAAATAGCAAAACTCCTTTACTACTTTAAGTGTCTCATTTCCTAATCTAATTCCCTCAGCATCACCCGACTTAATTAGATTACATTCCATTATCCTAGTTTTGCTTTTGTTGATGTTCATCTTATACCCTCCTTTCAAGACACTGTCCATTCCGTTCAATTGCTCTTCCAAGTCCTTTGCTGTCTCTGACAGAATTACAATGTCATCGGCGAACCTCAAAGTTTTTATTTCTTCTCCGTGGATTTTAATTCCTACATATGAAACAAAATAAACAAAGCTACCTCTACCTCTGTCTTATACAAACTATACTAACCATCTGATCAGCAGAAAATCAACTGTCAGAGTAACAAATCGAAATTTGTTTGTATGTGGCTAACAAACATTAGGAACATTATCTGCCTAAAGTATGATTAAACTGTTGCAAGTAAGGAATAAATACACCGTCCCTCAAAATTACAATACAGGACTGAATCACATCAATTAAAACTTCAAAATCCAAAAACATAAACAAAAATCAACTGTAGAAGTCATACACATAAATATAGGTGAAATAAGAACATATTAAGAAAAATATTGTATATTATACTTCGTGAAAGAGAGCAGTGTCTCTGCTACCCAGTTATAAAAGAAATTAGAAATGTTCTGTTTATGGCACAGTTATTATTCTTTGGAGGTTGATGTGACTGTCTCTATAGATCGAAAGAAATCAAATGCCTCAGTTTTCGTCACAGTGATTAATCAAACACCATGCACTATTTGAAGAAGTCTTCCAATAAGAATTCACTACCTACCTCACTTCAACACATGATCTACCGCCCCTTAGCATACTATTATTTTCGTTTTTGGTCATCTGCCTCCATGCATCAGAAAATAATAATTAATCGGCAAACGGCAACAGAAACAGTAAAATACACCAAAACAGCGTTATTTATTGTAGAACGATTGATTTTGTATCATAGACGAGCGCAGAAGACTAACTGTCCTGTGTGTACTTTGTTGACATGATGTAAAACACCCAACAGAATCACTGTCTGTTATATCGACTCAATGTTTTCATGTTACACTCGGTCTCGTACACGACAGACCGCAGTGGGCGACGTGCTATCGCTGCTCAGCTTATTATATATTACTACATCTGCTCTAGAACGGAGTGCGGCAGTTCTCACACCTTTACTCACCAGCAAGGATATCTTCAAAGATTTTTGTTTTATGGGCAGTAGGCCGTTGTCCAAGGTATATTTCTCTGCGTAGCGTTTCATTTTACAATGTTGGAACATCATTAGAGGCTATTCAGACTCAGTAAGTACAAACAAGCTCCATAAGACACGTCGGTGCGACTGCTAGATCTGTGGCACAGGCCTGATGACGTCACGAACCAGTCACTGCGTGAATACATTTGGCTTGCTGAGCTTGTTTGAGTGTGTTAACTGCTTTAGAATATGAGTCGCTTCTGATGATGTCTTCACCGTTGGAAGAAGAAAACTTTTGGCAGAGAAATATGCCTTTGACCGTGGCACAAAACAAATATCACCAAGGGTGCAAATATTATTTTCGTAACATAGGCAGACTGAAGCTCATGTGAAAGTAACAGAAGCACAAGTATTTTCTGAAAATTTTATTCGCAACTGTACCCTATACCCGTATCGCACATCCTGCCACTTTGCTACAACATGCCATACCTTAAACGACACGTTTTGTGAATATTTTTAATGCGAAGTGTCCTTTAAACTGCATACTTTTGTAATATGCAAGGGCAAATACGAAATCCACCAAAAACAACATTTTAGTTTCGCAAGCATTGAAATCGAGATTGCGTTGGGCGATTGGGTTTCGTCAGACAATCAGAGCAGAGGAGTCGTAGTCTTACTAGCCAACCACAGTAGAGTTCGAACACAGGATAGAAGAGCTTGTCGGCCAATCTCAGCATCACTGCTTCGTCGCATAAACACACAAACGCAAGGAAAAACATTAAAAATGAAGTACGAATAAAACAGAAACTAGTAACATTGCAAAGTAGAATACAATCAATGTATTAACAAGGCCCCAGGGGCAGACAACATTCAGTTAGAACCACTGGAAGCCTTGGGAGAGCCAGCCATTATAAAACTCCTCCACATCGTGAGCAAGGTGAATGAGACAGGCGAAACACCCTCAGACTTCAAGAAGAATATAATAATTCCAGTGCCAAACAAAGCGGGTCATAACACATGTGAAAATTACGGAACTATCAGTTTAATTAGTCATTGTAGAAAATAATAACACTAATTCTTTACAGAAGAATGGAAAAATTGTACAGAAATCGACCTCGGGAAAGATCATTTTGGATTTCGGAGAAATGTAGAAACACACGAGGCAATACTGACCCTACAACGTCTCTTAGAAGATAGGTTAAGGAAAGGCAACCCTACGTGTATAGCATCTGTAGACTTAGAGAAAGCTTTTGACAATATTAATTGGAATACATTCTTTGAGATTCTGAGGATAGCAGGGGTAAAATACAGGGAGTGAAAGGCTATTTACAAATTGTACAGAAACCAGACAGCAGTTGTAATAGTCGAAGGGTGGGCGGCAAGTAGTGGTTGAGAAGAGCGTGGAAGAGGGGTGTAGCTTATCCCTGGTATTGTTCAGTCTGTACATTTAACAAGCAATCACTGAAACAACAGAAAAATTTGGTGTAGGAATTAAAGGTCAGGGAGAAAAAATAAAAGCTTTGAGGTTTGCCGATGACGTTGAAAAATCTTTGTATTGCTGCATGCTGGCAGTTTATAGGTGTTTCACTCTAAAATAACCATATTTTTGAGGAGAAGCAACTTTAATCTATACTTGAGATCACTTATGATATCGGCCAGACATTTTATTTCCAAGGGTAGACCGTCAACAATTTTTGCAGTTGCGTGTTTCTTCACTGTCTGTGCCGAAGTTAGATAATGATCATTTTTCCTTCTAGTGTTGTTCTTGTGAATATCTCTGTTACTCTCAAACACAGATAGATAGATAATAACAAATTTCGTAACTGCTACGACCACAACAAACGAAACAGTGGAAGATGCGTTTGCTATAGAACAGGACTATTTCTGAAATGTGAATATTGTGGGGATATTTTATAACCTGAAATGTAAATAGGACAGAAAAACTTAACGTACAACAGTTAAGACTGAGTTATGAGATTCTCAAGTTCATACACATATAAATTTTATAATATGTAAAAGATTTCGAACATGGTTCATGGTAAAGCCACGTGGAGTCGTGGGGATTAATCTGTTAAATCAGAACATGAGACTTGCAGAGCACTTCTCGCATTTGCCACCGTATAATATTGCGTAAGCCCCATAACACTTCTTCGAAGCAACTGTTCCACGTCTTCTAGAGGTGCGTTCGCAACAGATTCGCCTGGAAAGCTTGAAAAGTTCTATTTGGTGACACTTGTTTATCTTCTTCTTCATTTAAGTAATTAAACGTCTGTGTATATAAGTATATTTGAACCAAACATGGAAATATCTTTAGCAGCTTTACTTTACAGTTAAGGAGATTCTTCTTGTTGCAATATTTTGTAAAAGTCTTGTAAATGTTGGAAATGAACACTCAAATTCTTGAGCTGAATGTTACACTGTAGGTGTGCCAGCTGAAGCTTGTATTGGTGGTGTACATCAGCAGCCAAAAGCGAGAACGGCCGACAGATAAGCCACAATTAGTCATGTGATGTCTTGGTACTTCTTTAAAAGTTCTTCATTTAGTGCTGCAACTACTGAAACACAGTCGGCCATGTCTGCTCCAAACTGGTTTCCATGAGTTTTGGAAATTGGATGATATCCCAGAAAGAGCAGTAATTTGATTTCTGCACTGGTATAATTTTTGTTGGAAAGCATCAGTCGTGACTTCCTTATCTGTACTCAAATTATCCTCTTATACTGAGAAGTTTAAAAAATTGAAATATTTAATTATGTTGGACATAAAACAGGAGTGAGAAATCCACTGAGGGTAAAAAATAAGCTTGACTGTTCACTTTTGCACTCGTCTCTATGGAAGTCGCAAAGTCTTGAATAGTTCATAATGTCATTCTTTTTGGCTGTTATTGCAATGGGGTTCCAAACAGACTACTTTTTGAAACTTCCTGGCAGATTAAAACTGTGTGCTGGACTGAGAGTCGAACTCGGGACCTTTGCCTTTCGCGCGCAAGTGCTCTACCAACTGAGCTACCCAAGCACGACTCATGCCCTCTCCTCACAGCTTTACTTCTGCCAGTACCTCACCTCCTACCTTTCAAACATTACAGAAGCTCTTCTGCATACCTTGCAGAACTAGCACTCCTGGAAGAAAGGATATTGCGGAGACATGGCTTAGCCACAGCCTGGAGGATGTTTCCAGAATGAGATTTTCACTCTGCAGCGGAGTGTGCGCTGATATGAAACTTCCTGGCAGATTAAAACTGTGTGCCGGACCGAGACTCGAACTCGTGCTTGGGTAGCTCAGTTGGTAGAGCACTTGCCCGCGAAAGGCAAAGGTCCCGATTTCGAGTCTCGGTCCGGCACTCAATTTTAATCTGCCAGGAAGTTTCATATCAGCGCACACTCCGCTGCAGAGTGAAAATCTCATTCTGGAGGCTACTTCTTGCTTGAATTAATGTGGTGGCGTATCAAACATTTCTCATGGCCGTCAAACAATATGAAGAGGTAATGGCAGTGCATTAAACGATGAGGCTTCTCTACTTCCTTGACAAGGTATACCTAGAAAGGTGCATGTTAAATGACCTCTTTCGAATCCTCAGTCACATTATTCCTTTATCTCGCGGGGCTATCTTTGCCGATATTTTGCAAAGATGGTTTCAGTAACCAACATCGATCACAGACAATTACGATCTTTAGGGTGTCTCTATCTGCGATGTTTGCTGAAACTTTGATCACGCGTTCCCGGGAAACTGGCCAGTCAGCACTTAGGCGGTTTGGAAGCACGCTGGCTAAATGCTTTTCAAATTTACTTGTTCCAGTGCTACGCGGAGACGGCTCGTTGGTGTTAAATCTGGTTGCCGCGAGATTGTAATTCTTTGTGAGATCGATCGATTTATTGCTGTATTCTGAGATTTTGTTTATATGCAGTGGTACACAGCATGGCCAAAACGAAACTTTCGCAACTTGAGCCAGTGTAGATGAAAAACTATTTATCGTATGGGTAGCCATCTTCACAGGGATGATGTTCAGACTGCGCGCTGCAGGATTTGCGTCGCTTGTAGTATTAGTGTCATGACTTGCCGGGTTAGCCGCCGGTACTGGTACGGCAACAGAGGAGGGACTCGTAGCCCAAGGGCATGCGGCGTGAACGGCACACGTGACTTTGATCTCCTTCGCCAACATGATGCAGGATGGAGCTCCATCTCACATCTCCCGAGTTCACTCGGTTACTTCGTAATATTTGTGGAGGAAATAAAATCATTGGCCGAACGGTCCAACGGTTGCAGTGGCCGCGAACTACAAATTAACTTACTCTTAAATGAAATATAAAATGATCTTCGTTCTATCGAAACCTTCGCTTACAGAGTAGTGGCATGGCACTGCAGTACCGCATTTTGAAGCTGCTCCTGGTTGTCCTCCACAGTTGCGTCGACCAGTCTTCGTTTCCACTTCAACTACGGTATCAGATTTCAACACCAGCATAATCAAAGAACGAATACTCGGTGTTTAAGAAATGTATTTATGATAAGACACTACACAAGGTATCCATCAGTTACACCTTAGACTTTAAAACTATACTTGATAATAACAAACGGTTTACAACATCTGACAAGGTAAATCACAAAGTTTCTTTTTTCAGGTGATGCATATTTGACAAAAATGTTGATGCCATAGCAGAAAGCTCAGTGATTAGCCTGGTTCATAGAGGTGAAGTCCGATACCCGAGTACAACGAGACATTCGAATGAAGTATGGAATGGTGTGACGGGACGGCACACATTTGCTAGGAGTCCGACGAAGTCAGTGCGTAAGGCGTCCATAGAGTTGGAAATTTTACAACCAGCACAGCATAGCCCCTTGCATAAGAACATTATATGCAGAGTACGCCAAAGACAGCAGCGTTTTGGCTTACTATACATATAATGTCCTTACAAGACAGCTGCCACGCTGCAGGCCGACAAAAATTTAAAATCTTGCATAAGACGTAACCACTTTATGTCTTTAAGATGTAGCTGATTCAGGCACAAAAGTCGATTGGCGAACTTCAGTACGAAGAATTTGCAGAGCACATGCTAGCCACGATTGAAACAAACAATGACTCTTGTGTTTAATGATTTCTTTCTGCGATCTATGAACTTTTCAAGAGTACAGGAATGTTACGTTTTACGAAGGTATCGCAACGTTCGCATGTGGGTGTCCTCATGTTACAGGTGAACTGGAAAAAAATCTGTCCTTAAGTCCATCTGTGGGGCTGACACTCACAACTGTATAACCGTTCCATTATTTCTCAGCGAGTTTACCGTCAATAGTAGTGTTTACATGGCCATGTTACAAGAGTCTGATGTGCCTTAACTGGCGTGACATCCCGGGACGATGCGGCACCACTTTACCGGTTCCGTCAATAAATCACTGATAACTTTCCGCATAGATGGATTGAGCGAAGTGGCCTGATTCGATTGTTGTGATATCACCTGACCTCATACCACCAAGCCTCTTCATATGGGATTTCATTAAGGATGAGACCCATCGAACCAAGGTTTCATACATACCTACAGGATTTGAAGATATGCATCCGCAAAACATTTGAACATGTCGCCGTGGTGCTCTTGCTGTGTACAGGGGGGAGATCGAACAATGAGAGGACGTTATTCATACCCCCAGGAGCACACACCTTGACGTGTAATTGAGCAAAGAAAACTTTATGGGTCACCTTACTCGTGTTACTACCTGTTATAGTTTCGAAGTTATTATGGTGTAAAGTTGCAAAGTTAACTGATAGGCGCCCTGTACTTCCGATCCCCACACTGTCACATCCACTATCTCTTCACAGCAATTAAGAGATTGCCCAATGATTTGTCGCGCATGTTATGTGGCCACCAAATATTCTCAGTTTTAGTAATTACTTAAGGCCGAATATAGTGTACGAGAGCGTTCTGTATTTACTTTCAGCTAGAAGCAACTATTCAGATGGAATTGACATTCTTTTCGACCAGTCTCGGCGTTCACGTGTTGTCCGGCTGTACTCCCGCCTACTGTAGCTCTACTCCGTAAAGGAAAATGCAACATATAGCTGAGGGGGAAAATCAAGTTTTCAAACGGGCACCGATAGAGAAGTACAATACTCACATCAAACTATCCCGGTTTTGTTCCATCTCCACCACTCTGCGCGCAGTATGATCTATTTTCCAATATATTTACGTTCTGCTTCAGCCTTTGAGTAGTATACTCTCTTACGTAAATGGCTTAAATTTTCCCAAGTAAACACAGCTTGCTCTGGTATGAAAAGTCTATGCCTTGTAACAACCCAGTAACGACCCAAGTAACGTATCTATTAACACAATCTATCTTCAGTATGAGAAAAGAAAGTTACACGAGCATTACACGCTTACGTTGGTATCGCAACAGAAAGATATCAGGCATAGTGTACGAAATTCAATAGCAATGAGCATGAAATTGCAATCATCTTATAGTTAATGGTGAAGGAAATGTAATATAAATGTATGTTTGTCATATTTTATGTAATTTTTGTGTAGTTCCAATGTATTAGAAAGTGCTCTGGTCCAGTAGGATTAAATATTATCTTTTTAATTTTTATCGTCATGAATGGGACAACTGATAACAGGTGGTTGAGATGTAAAGATGGACTGGGTAGATGTGCTAGATTGTTAGTGGAGAACTAGTGAAAGTTTTTGGAAGGAAGTAATTTTCTTTGTCGTAATAGTTCGATGGTGTACTGTGGAGACGAAAATTGAAATACTGAGACATTAGAAGAAAGTTTCTTTTTTTCCCCTTGAGTTCAGAGATGAGAAGAATTAAGAAGTTGCCAGAAGCCTACCATGATTTCATTGTTGCAATGAATCATCCGATTTTAAGAAGAGACACCGAGATTTGAAATTCTCAACGGAGAAGATACAAGAGAGAAGATGCAGGAAAGAAGACACAGATGCTGAAGATTTAGCAAGAAAATCTGTACAAAAACTACAGGAAGACCAAGATTTCAAGACATAAGGTGAACGAGAATTGTGAGCAGTTTTTGTCACAAAACCACAAGTATTTGGTCCGTTAACAGAATGTGTGCTCGAGGTGCCGGCCGTGGTGGCCGAGCGGTTCTAGGCGCTACAGTCTGGAACCGCGCGACCGCTGCGGTCACAGGTTCGAATCCTGCCTCGGGCGTGGATGTGTGTGATGTCCTTAGGTTAGTTAGTTTTAAGTAGTTCTAAGTTCTAGGGGACTGATGACCTTAGAAGTTAAGTCCCATAGTGCTCAGAGCCATTTTTTTGTGTTCGAGGTAGATAATGTGTGATGTGCGAGGTAGATAATGGCTTTATTTTGACTAAAAAGGGGGAGAGACCGAGCTCCAGCGGACATGTGAACCACGAATAAGAGAGTGTCTCTTCATCAGTATATTGTGTTTTGAGAAGATAGACTGTGAACGGATTAACTATTGTCCATTCATTTTCTGTGAGGATCAAAGAAAACGTTATTTGGAAAGTGAGAGTTTAAATTAACTTGACGCCATGCAAGTCAAATATATTATCGTACAGGCATCCATTGTTGTAATCGAAAACTATATAGTTTGTGAATCAACTCAGCCAGTCACATTTAAAATGCCATCTGAAATGTGTTTAACTCCACAATACAGTTCTCATTTCTCGGTAATGTAACCTTGTTTTTATGGATATTAGTTTAATTGTGGTATATGCGTCAATATACATTAATAGTAGCACCACTCGGCATATCCGAAAGCACACACAGCAATAGTAATCTTGCAACAGCCCTTTCACGTTACAGTTTCTGTCTCGTTAGCACTACTTATGAACTATAATTTCTCATGACTGTGGTCTGGTCACGAAACTATGGTCCAAGCTGTCAGTCTCGAGTATCATTGTAGTTTAGACCTGTACAATTTCTGCCTACATTCCTCAGTGTTGCATTTTGAAATCCCATAGGTATTGCACTCTATGAAACTGCCAAATTACTATATCGGTTTTCATAGAAGCCGTTGATTGCTGTTGAACTACCTTGAGGAGTGAGTGGTGTTCATTTTGTTGAAAAGTATAGTGTGAGATTACAAACAGATAAGGAAATTAAAATAATTCTGTGTATTATTCTTATTTCTCATTATTAGCAATGCTCTGTCACAATTTCTTTCTTAAATTTGTATTATATAGTATTTTATAAAACATTAAACTTAAGAGATAACTATAGTCCCAAATTTTAAACTATATGGTTATGCTAAAGCAAATAAAGAGGGTTGATTGACTGATGTGGGGTAGGAGACCAAACAGAGAAGTCATTGGTCCCATTGGATTAGGGAAGGATGAGGAAGAAAGTTTTCTGTGCCCTTTCAAAGGAACCATCCCAGCATTTTCCAGAAGTGATTTAGGGACATCACAGAAAACCAAAATCAGGAAATTACAAAAAAATTGGATCAAAAGAGAATAGGTGGTAGGCCATATCATCCTTATGCCCCAGACACGATAGACTAACGTTTCACGGAAATTTGCACAAGGCAGACTATATTTCTAAAATTAAGATTTTTGTCATTGTCAGATATGAGGATGAAGTCTGGATAAGTAGAGAAACTAAATGTGCAGAACTGGGGCTGAAACTAGTTGTGTGGCAAGTAGCGTATAATGTGAATTTGGCCTAATTAAAGGAATATTATGTGCAAAGAATCTGATGTAATTTGCAAAATTCAACTGCAAGATTCAACTTCAATAAACGAATTACATTCTGTAAAAGAACTCTAAGGTGTATGGGGCAAATGAACAACTGTACCCCTTATTTTACTATATATTGGTACTTAAATTTCATAAATTATAAAACAAAAATGCTCCAAATAATATTTTTCTTTCAGTTCCTCCTGAAATGAACAGAAAAAGAACTGTGTCATCATAAGATACGTGAAAGGGAGCACAGTCGGAGCATAAGTTTCTAACTATGGTCCAGTTTTTAATAGTTAATATCTGCTTTAACAATACTTTAGAACTAAAAACTGAAATAGTAATGACGGCTGTTCCATTTCACTGAACACTTTATAGAAGAAAGAAGTAATCTGAATGTCAGTATCTACGGTCACTGTAGACGAAATGGACAAAATTGCATGAAATGCTTCGTAGTCCTGGTAAACTGTCGTACAGATCGTTCAGTAGATTAAAAAAATTGATAACAGGTTAAACATCACTAATTTTGCATAAGAAAATTAACACTAGCAACTTCAATGAAACAGCAACTCCGTCTAAACCGTGACATAACGTATCTCCTTAAATAATTATATAAATACTGTTCTAATTTTATATTTGTATCTGTTTGTATATGTGTGACAGTGTGTATGTGATTGAAATTAGGACATCTGTTAATTGCAAGGTCAGAAGTGTCTTAGCCATGTAAACGTTCAGCGATGGCGTTTATTCGAATCTGATTTACACTGAAAGAACAGCAGCAAATGTGGAGGTAGTACATCTATAACTATCCATTAGTCATTACTTCATCCCTGTGTTAGTGAAAGAACAGGCATTTAAGCGTATTTGCTATGTACAAGGTGATGGTGCAGTATTCCAGTGTAATTTAGGCAGTCAGGCAACTGGCGAAACTTACAGACTGTTCCAAACCGTGCTGTGCGATGTAGACCCCATACGATAAGGCGCGGTAGTCTAGCGATAGAGCGACTTCCTGCAAACTAGGAGGTCGCAGAGTCGAATCCAAGTCGGCCGACGGATTTTTCAGTCTGTGTTTTAACTTAGCCTTCACCTCTCAACCGTGTAACGTCACATGATTTGGATTTCACGTTGAACTATAGGTCTCCTATCCCCGATTGTACAAGAGGCGATCAAAATGTTTCCGTTTGAGGTAGTTGCTGTAGTATATATGTAGTGTAGTGCGACTCCGATGTGGGTGTATAAGCACCGACATGCTGCCAAGAGATCAGTTTGGCTTTCGTGTCTTTCCAGTGTGCGTGCGGTAAATGCAGAATGGTGAACTACGACGACGTTATTACCAAACGCAAACATACAGGGCCAACATGCTGTTATTCTTTTCTTGCCTGCAACACTGGTAGACATCCACGTGAGAATGAAAAATGTTTACGGGGCAGCATGTCTGTCGAAAAACACCGTTATGGGATGGTGCACAATGGTGTCCAATAGACAGACTCGCACCAAGCCACTAACGCCACACGAAATTATTATAATTATAATTATAATAATTATCTTTATTATTATCACAATAACTGCTAGCATTGCCACTGAAAGTCAATTAAATGATGTTTCACATCGGAAGATTTGAATATGCACCGTTTGCCAAGTCGTGCTAAACACCCTCATACAAATCTCTATATCAAATAGCTTGTGAGACAAGAATACATATACTACAGCTACAGCGTCACTCCCGCTCCAACCAGCGTCCGTCGTGAGGACCCATTTTGTCAAGTGGAACTGCGCGCATTTGAAAGGGATATTTATTCCTAGAAGTTGGGGACAATATCTGAAAAATGAAACATTTAATGAAACTCGTCAAACGCAACAGCGAGCTGAGGGAAAGCCAGTGTCTCATAGCAGGCGATCACTAAATGGAGGCGGACAACGATTGTTCCAGTGCGCATTTAAATATTCAACAAATGGATCAGAAAGGTCGAATGGAAAAACGGTAGTTGAATTTAAGTTATATAATTGACCCAGAATTGAATGAACGTCTTCACACCTGACTCCTTGGTATCACAAAGACAGGAGAACCGACAGGTGAAATTTAGCTCCATTAAAGGAAATTAGTTCAACACACGACTCACACTAAATCACTATATTAACTAAACTGAGGGGAAATATGATAGAAACGCCTGTATAATGTTTCGGATTAACTGACAGAAGCTCGATTCCATCACACGTTTCGTATCTGCTGACTTCATAAAGGCGCAAATGGTTTGCAACTCCACCCATATGAATACATCATCGCTCTCGTAATTCACTGCAAGTTGAGGAGAACGAAACCAATTCAGACCTATCTGTAGACTATGAGCATCTTTCGAGTGATTTAATAGCACAGGGTGCCTATAACTAAACTTTCAGCACTTGAGAGGGCCAGCATGAAAGACGAGTACTTACAGGACAATGAAAGTTTTTAGTAACACTTGTAAGGACATGAGGAAGGGAAATAAGGAATAAACCATTGAAAGAAGCACGTTCTATACTTAAGCACCGAAAAAACTGGTATAGGCATGCATATTCAAATGCAGAGGTATGTAAACAGGCAGAATACGGCGCCTATATGACAACACGTGTCCGGCGCACTTGTTAGATCGGTTACTGCTGCTACGATGGCAGGTTATCAAGATTTAAGTGAGCTTGTACGTCGTCTTTTAATCGGCGCGCGAGCCATGGGACACAGTATCAAATGGTTCAAATGGCTCTGAGCACTATGGGACTTAACTTCTGATGGCATCAGTCGCCTAGAACTTAGACCTAATTAAACCTAACTAACCTAAGGACATCGCACACATCCATGTCCGAGGCAGGATTCGAACCTGCGAACGTAGCGGTCGCTCGGTTCCAGACTGTAGCCCATAGAACCGCATGGCCACTCCGGCCGGCGACACAGTATCCCCGAGGTAGCGATGAAGTGGAGACTTTCCCGTACAATCATTTCACGGGTGTACCGTGAATATCAGAAATCTGGTAAAACATCAAATCTCCGACATCACCGCGGCCGGAAAAAGACCGTGCAAGAACGGGACCAAAGACGACTGAGGAAAATCGTTCAAGGTGACAGAAGTGCATCGCTTCCGTAAATTGCTGCAGATTCCAACGCTGGACCATCAACAAGTGTCAGCGTGTGAACCATTCAACGAAACATCATCGATATAGGCTTTCGGAGCCGAAGGCCCACTCGTATACTCTCGACGACTGCACGGCACAAAGCTTTACGCCTCGCCTGGCCTAGTCAACACTGACATTGTACTGTAGATGACTGGAAACATGTCGCCTGTTCGGACGAGTCTCGTTTCAAGTTGTATCGAGCGGTTGGACGCGTACGGGTATGGAGACAACCTCATCAATCCATGGACGCTGCATATCAGCAGGGGACTTTTCAAGCTGGTGGAGTCCGTGTAATGGTGTGGGCACATGCAATTGGAGTGATATGGGACCCTGATACGTCTAGATACGAATCTTGATAGGTGACACGTACGTAAGCATCGTATCTGATCACCTGCATCCGTTCATGTCCATTGTGCATTCCGACGAACTTGGGCAATTTCAGCATGAGAATGCGACACCTCAAGCGTCCAGAATTGCTACAGAGTGGCTCCAGAAACACTCTTCTGAGTTTAAACTCTTCCGCTGGCTACCAAACTTCCCAGACATGAACATTATTGAGCATATTTGGAATGCCTTGCAACGTGCTATTCAGAAGAGATCTCCATCTCCTCGTACTTTTACGGATTTATGGACAGCCCTGCAGAATTCATAGTGTCAGTTCCCTCCAGCACTACTTCAGACATTAGTCGAGTCCATGCCACGTCGTGCTGCGGCACTTCTGCGTGGTCGCGTGGGCGCTACACGATATTAGACAGATATACCAGTTTCTTTGAGTGTTCAGTGTAATTTCCACATGAGGCATTAACATTTGTTAATTGCGTTCCATATTTACTTCCAGGTTACAAACGTTGCTCAACGGATGATCATATACATCCACGACAGTCTGGAACCGCACTAGAGACTGCTGTAATGCCACCCGAAACATCTCAGATGGCATGTTGGCTACCTTCCTCGCTGTACTCATCTTCAGCCTCCAACATGTGTTAGTGTCTCGTAGACAAACTCTGCCCGTCAGGTAATCCCACAGCCAGAAATCACACTGACTGAAATGCAATAATAGTTGAAGTGGAAACGAAGACTGGTCGACGCAACTGTGGAGGACAACCAGGAGCAGCTTCAAAATGCGGTACTGCAGTGCCATGCCACTACTCTGTAAGCGAAGGTTTCGATAGAACGAAGATCATTTTATATTTCATTTAAGAGTAAGTTAATTTGTAGTTCGCGGCCACTGCAACACATGAACGTTCTTAAGTCATTCTGACGACAGGATGTTTTCTACTTTTCCAGGAGTCCTCTCGGTCGTCACTCAAGCACAAGCACAATGACTAAAATTTTGATATTCTGCCTGCAGAAGCAGTTGTATTGGAGACGCTACCCTGATGAAGGCAAATTCAGAGCTGCATCTGACTACGTAACCTTTGCGTCCGTCAGTGAAATGATCACGCATTCGTTGTGATTCACGTCCTTTGTGTGTTCACTTTAATGTTGCTTATTGCAAAATATCAACATTTATCGAACAGTTCAGCTCGCAACTCAATCGCTGTAGCAATTTTTGGTGTGGATGTGTTGTCTGTTCTGCAGTTATTCAGATGTTTACTTTTACCTACAAAAAGAGCGTGAGTGAATTATTGTTATGAATTATCGGATCATCGAGCTATTGTACACCCCATTTTTAGGTTACCGTCTGAAGACATGCTGGAAGTGAAGGAAGTCGATTGTCGCACATCTGACTTAATAATAAATTATATACGTAAAAATGTTCGCAAGTGTTTTTTGAATGGAAGCTGCTGTTACCTTTATTGTTGTTGTAACTGCAGTTGTTCATGAATTTCTGAAGAAAATCTTCCGTTGATGTTAGCAGTGAGAGATGGGTAAATATGCTTTCTTTTTAATAATGGTTATTTGTAATGTAATTTAGATTTTGAAACTTCCCGCCAGATTAATGACGAGTGCTATACGGGGATTCGAACTCAGACTCCTGCTTTTCGTGAGCAATGCTTTACCGACTCAATTATCCAAACAGAACTCACGAAGCTCCCTCTGAGCTTTATTTCCGTCAGTACCTTCCTCCTACCTTCCAAACTTGGCAAGTGTGTTTGTTTTCAGTCATGTGGATGTTTGCATTGACTTTTATTTCTAGATTTTGCCTGTTTAATTTTCAACGTATTTGGTGTAAGCATTGGAGGTAGCGAGAACGTTAAAAGTATGCATGTGAATTTTTAGTGCTCTTAAAAGGACGCAAGAGTAGTTTCCGGTGGTGGTAAGTTCCTATGAGACCAAACTGCTGAGGTCATGGGTCCCTAGGCTTACACACAACTTAATCTGACTTAAACTAACTTACGCTAAGGAAAACACACACACCCATGCCAGAGGGAGGACTCGAACCTCCGACGGGGAGCGCAGCGCGAACCGTGGCAAGACGCCTAAGACCGCACGGCTACCTCGCGCAGCTGTTTAGTTTCCCTTATCCCAGCACTCGATTTTTTCCACTCTTCCATACAGGCAATGATGGAAAAACTGTATCACAAAAAATACTACGCCATACTTGAATAATTATGCTAAAGCTAAAGCTGCAAATTACTGTATCTACATAGAGAAACTCGAGCGGCGCGATGAGTTCTCTGTTAATTGCAAATCAAACTGTTTTTCGAACAGACTTGGTAGAATTTTGCGTTAAAAGAATTGTAAGAGAAAAGTTGGTAAAAAAATGAAATATGAGCAAAAATGACAACACTATGTTTTTTCGTGTATTGAGAAAAAGTGCTCGAGGCAGATTATAAATTTAATGAACTTCTCAACATCCAAACAATACTCTTTCCTATCTCTCAAATCTAACTACTTTCAGTACAATAACCAAGTTAGTTCGATGGCGCAGCAATAGTGAAAGAAAAGTAATATCATTATTATGTTTATCTGACATTCCATTAGATTTCTTCCATCACAAATCTGTTTCATAATCATGTCGATTGAACAAAATGATAAACTGAGATATTAAAATTGAATCATAATATTTCTGTAGTGTTGGCAGAAGAGCCAACACTGTGTTTCTAGAGGAGGCCGAAATGCACGCGTTTAATTACACGCTGACTGGCGTAAGGTCTGGAACAGGACAATATCTTGAGAATTGCAAATAAAGTACGTAGATGATGTAGTACTTAACTTTAATCCACAATTGTAGAACATCTCTCTTGATGATACATGCTTCACATAATAAATATCAATTGAATACGGCGCCTTGCTAGGTTGTAGCAAATGATGTAGCTGAAGGCTATGCTAACTATCGTCTCGGCAAATGAGAGCGTAGTTGTCAGTGAACCTTTCCTTGCAAAGTCGGCTGTACAACTGGG
Source organism: Schistocerca piceifrons (assembly GCF_021461385.2). Lineage (NCBI taxonomy): Eukaryota > Metazoa > Arthropoda > Insecta > Orthoptera > Acrididae > Schistocerca > Schistocerca piceifrons. The sequence continues at coordinate 384,328,074 of NC_060142.1, forward strand.
GCGAGTGCCAGGACGTCTCTCTAGACCTGCCGTGTGGTGGCGCTCGGTCTGCAATTACTGACAGTGGCGACACGCGGGTCCGGCGTATACTAATGGACCGCAGCCGATTTAAAGGCTACCACCTAGCAAGTGTGTTGTCTGGCGGTGACACCACATTCCTCCCCCGCAAATCGGCGTACGGTTGTGTTATAAGGCTTCCGCCCGCCGTGGGGAGGACCCCATGTTGACGTATGCGACGAGGTGGGGAGCCTAACAACAGGCGTGGCTGTGCCACCCGCACCCGGCCATTCGGTCCGAGGGGAGCTAGGAAACGCCTGAAAACCTAGTCCAGGGTGCACGTCAGCATGCAGTGTATGCGCCCGTAGAGAGACAGGAGGGGCCGAAGAGTCGACCTCCATCGCGTCAGGGTACCCGACGGGCGTAGACGATATCTGGTCCGGAGCGGGCAAGAAGTCCATGTCGGAGGACAGCTGGTCACGGGAAGCGATCGGCGGCGCGTGACCCAGGGAGGCGCTTGGCGGCTGCAGCGAAGCGTCCACTGCGGGCGGCGCCGGCGGGAGAACAGGCGGCGGCGGCGGCGGCGCGTCGCCACGGGGCAAAATGGAAGGCAGCATCGGTAACACCTGGGGATGAGGCGAGCCAGTAGATGGGTCCCCAGGGCGCTGGCCGGAAGGCACCGTCGCTGAAAGCAGACGGGGAGCGGCAGAACCCGTGCGACGACAGAGGCGCAGCTGATTGAGATGCCGACGCACCTCACCAGAGGCCCCCAAAACCAAATACATAGCGCGGCCGAGGCAGCGAAGAATGCGCCCTGCGAGCCAATGCCGTGAACCTCGATAGTTGCGATAGTATACAACGTCGCCAGGAGCAAAAACAGGTGGCGGCCGCTGCACAGGAACCTGATGTGGCGGATATAGCAAAGACATCAAGGTTCGATGAGGGCGACCGTGCAGCAACTCAGCCGGCGAGCGACCATCTCGGGGCTGAGAGCGATACGAGGACAAGAAGAGCAATAACGCGTCCTCCCGAGAATGGGACTCTTTCAACGTCAACATCTGGGACTTGAAAGTCCGGACCAATCGTTCAGCGGCACCGTTTGACTGAGGCGAAAACGGCGCGGATGTCAGATGTTGAATACCATTGGCCTTGCAGAATAACTGAAATTCTGCGGACATGATTTGTGGGCCATTGTCGGTAACAATAGTCTGCGGAAGACCTTCAATGCAAAAGATAGTGGATAACGCTTGGATGGTGGCAGATGACGTCGTGGAAGACATCCGGACAACAAAAGGAAAATTACTGAAAGAATCGACCACAACCCACCATCGAGCATTCCAAAATGGACCAGCAAAATCTATGTGCAAGCGTTGCCAAGGGGAAGTGGCTTTCGGCCATGCAAAGAATTTCCGCGGTGGTGCGGATTGTTGTGCGGCACACGCCATGCAAGAAGAGCACATTTTCGTAATCGCAGCATCGATTCCGAACCAAGTACAGTGCTGACGAGCAAGCTGTTTCGTTCGCAGTATACCCCAATGTCCTTGATGGAGAAGCCGTAAGACAGAGGACTGTAACGAACGCGGGACCACGACCCGGGACTGATCATTATCAGAACGCAACAGCAAAACACCACGTCGTACAAAAAGTCTCTCCTTGTGAGCAAAAAATCGGCGAACCAACGGATCCTCGATCCGTGACTTTGACAAGGGCCATTGCGTAGCAACAAAACGCAAAACGGTAGCAAGGACAGGGTCAGCAGCTGTGGCTGTAGCTACACGACGAAAATCAATCGGAAACGATTCAACCACATCATCGGGTTCCGAATCAATGAACAGACAAGCAAGTTCAGAAGAATCGAATGCTCCATCCTCAGCAACAGGCAAACGGGACAACGCATCGGCGTTTCCGTGCTTAGCCGTGGACCGATACAAGATATCGTAGCGGTACTGCGAGAGGAAAATAGACCAGCGAATGAATTTCTGCGCTGTACGTGGAGGCACAGGCGTGTTCGGATGAAAAAGCGACGTCAAAGGTTTGTGGTCTGTGAGGATGGTAAAGTGACGACCATACAAGAAATCGTGAAACTTAGTAACACCAAATACGAGAGCCAAGGCTTCTTTCTCTATCTGTGAATAATTTCTTTGCGCAGACGAGAGCAATTTGGACGCAAAGGCAAAAGGGCGATCATGCGAGCCATCTTTGTGCGCAAGCACAGCACCGATCCCGAAATCCGATGCATCTACCATCAACAAAAGGGGTTTCTGGGGATCGAATGGCGTAAGGCAAGTATTAGAAAGCAACGCCGATTTCAACTGGCGAAAGGTGCGTTCGCATTCCGTCGTCCAGACGAACGGAACACCTTTACGGCGTAAGCGATGAAGCGGAGCTGAAATGGAAGAGGCGTGTAGGATATAACGGTTATAATAATTAATTTTTCCCAGCACACTCTGTAGCTGCTTCAAATTCTGCGGCGAAGTCAAGTCTTGTATGGCACGGAGGTGCTCTGGACTCGGATGTATGCCTTGTGCATCTATTACATGTCCCAAATATGGTAAGTCACGAGCAAAAAACACACATTTGTCTTTCCGCAAGCGAAGACCATTTTGTCGCAAGACCTGAAATAATGTCCTGAGATTGGCTAAATGTTCTTCCTCCGCCTTTCCGGAGATCACAATATCGTCCAGATAGTTTGCTGCAGTAGGGACCGACGCACAAACAGTTTGCAGATATTGGTGAAACAATGCAGGGGCGGATGCACACCCGAATGGCAGTCTTTTGAATGCGTGTTAACCACCAAAACTCGCTGGGATTCTTCGTCCACCGGTATTTGCAAGTACGCATCTGCTAGGTCCAACTTCAGAAAATATTTACCCGGACACAGTTTGTCAAAACGATCTTCCGGGCGGGGTAAAGGAAAAGTTGCAATCACTAGCTGTGGATTCACTGTAGCTTTGAAGTCCACACAAAGTCTCAATTTTCCGGAAGGTTTTGGCAAAATTACTAAGGGTGATGCCCAGAGAGAAGCCTGCACACGTTCAATCACACCTTGTGATTCCAATTCGTGTAATGTTCTTGCGACCTCATCACGCAATGCGTGGGGAACATTGCGCGCTCTGAAAAATTTCGGTTGCGCGTTTACTGTCAGTTCCAAATGCACTTCATAGTTCTTAGCGCAACCAAGGCCTGGTGCAAAAATGTCTGCAAATTCTTCACATAGACTAGAAACACTGGCTGAAGGCACAGTCTGGTTCACCGAGAGGAAGTGATTGACTATAGACAAGTTAAACGACTGAAATAAATCTAAACCAAACAAGTTCACTGCAGAAGAAGAACGAAGTACGTAAAATGACACAAGTTTTGTTTGTCCCTTGTATGTTGCAAGAAGGCTGCACTGTCCTAACACTGGGATGTTCTGACTGGAATAACTATTTAACTTAACATTTGTGGCACGCAACAGAGGTGTGCCCAGTTGTTTGTACGTGTCTTTATTGATCAATGAAACTGCAGCTCCGGTATCGAGCTGGATTGGGATCACGTTGCCATGAATGTCCAAGTCCACAAAAAGTTTATTGTCCTGCTGACGACAAAAGCGACTGTCTCGTGCAATTTGAACAGACACTGGTACAGAATCACTTGCTAATTGACGTGATTTCCGGCGACGTCGACGCACACTTTTTGTGGGACGCACACAGTCACTTTTAGAGAGAGTGGCACTGGGCAGAGTGGAATGAACTACATGAACGTCCATGGGCGAAGGGTCACGAGCCTGAGTATTCGTGGTTCGATTCCGATTCCGGCGTGAAGCAAAGGGCCTGGAATTGTTGTGTGTGTCCGTTCTGAGCTTTTCCTGGCAAACACTCTGTACATGTCCTTTTTTATTACAGAAAAAGCAAATAGCTTGGCGTGACGGGCAATTCTCACGCGAATGTCTAGTAGCGCACTGCGGGCATGATTTCAGCACTGCATTTGCGTGCTGGTTCGGCACACGTTTTGGAGAGTATGGCGGCAGCTGCGCGGACGGGCGCGAGGGCTGTTTACCGTTCCGTGCAGCTCGCCCGGCGGGCCGGTTAACGTGACACACGGCTGGCGAAGTTGCAAATGATTCCTGAGCAAAGTCAAGTGTGTCTTGCCTATCCAATATGTCTATCACTTGTTGAAGGGAGGGATTGACTAGTTTCAAAATTTGCTCCCGTATACGAACATCAGAAACGTTCTGTGCAATTGCATCACGTACCATAGAATCTGAATAAGGGAGTCCACATTCACACTCAAAAGCACAATCGCTTGTAAGGCCTTCCAAAGTTGCAACCCACTCCCGATTAGTTTGACCGGCTGTACGTTTTGTACGAAAGAACGTAGACCTTTTTGCAACTACATTGACTGATTCCTTGAAATATGCATCTAATGCAGACAAAATTTCGTCGTAGGACAGAGTTGCTACGTCGCGTCGGGGAAACAATTTCACTATCACATGGTAGGTGGACACACCTACACATGCCAACAAAAAAGGCTGCCGCTCGTTACCTTGAATTCTGTAGGTGGCGAGATGGAATCCAAATTGGGGTGACCACTCCGTCCAGCTTTCCAGTGCCGCATCAAACGGACGAAAAGGTGGTGCAACTGCGTGTTGTGGCTGCGGTAGCGGTGGAGCGGCGGCTGCCGCATCGTTTTGCATTGCACGTTGACCCTGGACGAGCTGTCCAAGGGCATCCAATAAGGCCTGCGTGTGCTGATTCTGCAAGCGATAAAATTCGGACAGTACATCTGGAGATTGTGGCGAAGCCATGACACAAGTAATTTAGCCAAGATCAATTGGTACAAATGCGATTTAGCTCGTCGCCAATTTGTAGTGTTGATAGAAGAGCCAACACTGTGTTTCTAGAGGAGGCCGAAATGCACGCGTTTAATTACACGCTGACTGGCGTGAGGTCTGGAACAGGACAATATCTTGAGAATTGCAAATAAAGTACGTAGATGATGTAGTACTTAACTTTAATCCACAATTGTAGAACATCTCTCTTGATGATACATGCTTCACATAATAAATATCAATTGAATACGGCGCCTTGCTAGGTCGTAGCAAATGATGTAGCTGAAGGCTATGCTAACTATCGTCTCGGCAAATGAGAGCGTAGTTGTCAGTGAACCTTTCCTTGCAAAGTCGGCTGTACAACTGGGGCGAGTGCCAGGACGTCTCTCTAGACCTGCCGTGTGGTGGCGCTCGGTCTGCAATTACTGACAGTGGCGACACGCGGGTCCGGCGTATACTAATGGACCGCAGCCGGTTTAAAGGCTACCAGCTAGCAAGTGTGGTGTCTGGCGGTGACACCACAATTTCCATAGCTTCCTCACTAACATTGCTTAATATTATCAGCCTAACTCTAACATAGCTGGACCTCGACAGCTCTGTCCACCAAAGTTAAACATTGTCTGCTCCCACTGCGCCCTCGCGCAGCTGAAAGATGTTGGCTTAACTACTGCGATACAGCTTACAACATCGCTGCTCGGTCACAGTCGAAGATATCACAAATTCTGATACCAAAATTATACACGACACCCATCAAGAATAACTCTTCCCATTCTCAAAGTATGTGTCTCGCTCAGAAATGGGCAGTTAGGGCAATAACTGGTGTAAGATTGCGAACCTCTTGTCGACCCATGTTCACTAGTTTGGGTGTTCTGACATTGACCTCTCAGTATATAGTCCGCAGCTCGTGGTCTCGCGGTCGCGGTCGCGTTCGCACATCCCGAGGCCCGTGTTCGATTCCCGGTGGGGTCAGGGATTTTCACTTGCCTCGAGATGACTGGGTGTCTGTGTTGTCCTCAGCATTTCATCCTCATTCATGGAAGTGGCGACGTTGGGAATTCGTACGGGCGCTGATAACCGCGCAGTTGAATGGCCCACAAACCAAACATCATCTCAATACACATATTCATTACTGTCGTTTCTTGTTAACAATATCAGCTTATTCCCAGGAATTAGCAGCTTTCACTCAGTTAATATTAGTCAGAAATCCAATCTGCGCCGGCCGGGGTGGCCGAGCGGTACTAGGCACTACACTCTGGAACCGGGTGACTGCTACCTCGGGTGCGAATCCTGCCTTGGGCATGGATGTGTGTGGTGACCTTAGGTTAGTTAGGTTTAAGTAGTTCTAAGTTCTAGGGTACTGATGACCTCAGAAGTTAAGTCCCACAGTGCTCAGAGCCATTTGAACCATTTTTTTTTCCAATCTGCATTTTGATCGCACTTCCTTGACTCTTGTGCAGAAAGGTTTGCAGTATACTGCTGCATCCATTTTTAATAAGCTACCATAACAATTCATAAATCTTAGCAGTAATCCATGTGCTTGCAATGCGAAACTGAAGAGTTTCCTCATGGGTCACTTCTTGTATTCTGTAGAGAGTCCCTTGAAAATTTAAGCAGATTCCTGTGTTATATTGTTGACTGCGTTTACATAAACTTATGGTTTGTCATTTTGGGTTCATAAACATTTTATCTGTTACTGCTTTTATGTTGTTGTTTCATGTACTGACATGTTGCATGACCTTGTAGATATGCTCCTCAGTTAGGTCCAATGGAATTAGAAGTGTAAAAAAAATAAATAAAAAAAAGAGAGGAATTTCGTTGTTTAATATCAAGGTGACTGTGCATAGATGGGAAGAATCATAATGAAGGCTGTAATCTTGATGCATTAAGTAGTTCTGAAAGCGGTGCTGATATTCCAGACAATAAAAGCAGGTTAAAAGCTGTGGGCTATCTGGGGAAGTTAACCTTGAATTACTGAGCAACTATTTCACCAGGTATCCAGTCTAGCTCACCAAATTCCCAACAACACTAACATTAATTATAATCTTTTGATAGTCATCTTACGACAACTGGTGATACATATATAAAGAGAATTTAAATAAAAAGAAATAAATCAGTTTATATTTGGACATTTATTTTAATACTGATCATTGTTCTGTTAAAATTTCAGCATATTAAACTTGATTCATAACTAAACTGGTGCCTTATTTAGGATTGTGAAAATGTGAGTTTGTAATCTTCTGGAACACATGAAATATGGAGCCAAGATTGGGAGACTGCATACAACACTGCATTAATAAAATAACACATGAAGAACTTTGAAACACATGCAAGAGGAAATTAACCACAACCAACCGATTCAATTTTCACCCAAAGAAGTTATGTTCGTAGCCCAATCCTATTCGTCATGAAATTACCACATACTGGTATACTAAATTCATACTAACTCTGTGAAATCTTCCCGAAAAAAAATAGCTGAGCGCTAATTTGATGATTACACCACATGCTTCACGTGGTCAACTTGGTTTACACAAAGAGTGTAACTCCACAATAATTTTGATAATTAAAATAAATTACATCGAAATGCAATTTACAAAAGAAAAACCTCGAGCTGGTTACTATCGTCTTACTGTTAACCCGATGGGCCAAACAATTGTATAAGCACGTGGTACTGGTCTCACAAAGTACACCCCACGTGGGTTGAACATAAAGAAAAGTTGCTATATTGAAAAATATTGTCAAGACGAGACGTTATAATCTCACGCACATTTGCATTTAAGATTGATGATCTTAATTAGAGTTATGGATCATCAACACATCGTTCCACTTCACTCACAAAGTAGTGACAAAGCAACTACTGGAAGATATTCTGAACTACACACTCGAATTACACTGTGTTGCAATTTAAGATAACATAAGATATTTTAGATCTAAACCTGAAATAAAGGTGATTAAATTTTCAGTTAGGCTGAACTTAAGAAATCCATTGTCCTACGGACTTAGCAGAGACGTGCTTAGCCGGAGATCTTACCACTTCAGACGCTCGCCACAGTCCGACTGCTGTGGGCCCCTACCTAGGGTGCTTCACAGATACAAACGGAAGTGACCAGAGAGGCAGCTTCCTATACCAACATGACAAGGGATGGACAGGACCACACTAAGAATAGAAACCTCTTTGCTTTTAGAAAGCGTAGCTACGTGTTCCAACGTTGGTCCTACTGTTCTCTAGCAGAAAGGCTTGTCTGCTACCATCAAGCATGCAACTAGAAATACATTTGCTCATTCATCCTTTCACACAGAAGGGAAGGGGGATGACAGTATCTTATCATATACACTATATAAAAAAAAGCGGATGTAGGTTCCATATGAGATTGTGTGACATCAATTATATATAAACTGTGTTTTAAAGTTTAGTAGTGTGACAGATCGTTCTTGTTTATGTGTAAAAGTAACACGTTACACTGCTCAGTCTCCTCCCAGATGGAGTCAGAAACACCACAGTAAATTCAGAAGTGGAATGTATGCCGTAAATGACAACAGATTTAAGAAATTAACATGAAAGGAATCCAACAGAGACCTTTCAAGGCCTCTACGAGGGGGACGAACTCTCTGCTATTACCGAAGAAGAAATGGCAGGGCATCCAGTGTTGCCGTCAGTTTGATAGAGTTGTGGAAGACTTACACACAAATAAGGCAGAACGCATAGATAACATTTCTTCGAAATCTTTAAAGTCACTGGAGGGAGTGGCAACGAAAACATTATCAAGTTGGAGTGTAGAATCTATGAGCCTGGAGACTTTCGGAAAGAAAGCAAGGGCAGGTAAGTGTCAGAACTATGTCACCATCAGTTTAACAGACCATGCATCCGAGTTGCTGACAAGAATAATACACAGAAGAATGGAAAACATAAATGGGGACCTGTTAGATGACGATCATTTTGGCTTTAGGTTAGGAAAAGGCTTCAGAGAGGCACATCTGGCATTGCACTTGATAATGGAAGAAAGACCCATTAACAATCGAAACAACTTCACAGGATTTGTTTGATAGTTTAAAATGGTGTAAAATTCACGAAGAGTGTAACAGTGTAAGACTGGTCGACCTGTACAAAGAAGTAGCAATGACGGAAATAAATGATGAATTTAGGAGTGGGATTAAACTCCAAGGCGAAACAATATGAGTGATGTGATTCATTCGTGACATTGCTATCCTCAGTGAAAGCAAGAAACAGTGTTATACATCATACTGAATGGAACGAGCAGTCTGATGACCACCAAATATGGACTTAAATTAAACAGTAAAGTAAGGAGCAGTAGCAGAAATGGGGTTAGTGACAAACTTAACATCAAAATTGGTGACCACGAAGTAGACGACGCAAAGGGATCTGTTTCCTTGGAAACTAAACAACATGTGAGGAATGAACCAAAGAGGACATACGAAGCAGACTAGCACAGGAAAAAAAGGAATCATGGCCAAGAGTATTCTACCAGTATCAGAAATTGGCTTTAATTTGAGGAAGACATGTTTATGTATGTAAGATTGGACTACAGGATTGTATGGAAACGAATCATGGAGTGTGGGAAAAACAGAGGAGAAGAGAATCGAAGCGTTTGAGGTGTAGTGCTATAGAAGGGTGTTGAAAATTAGGTGTACTGGTGACGTAAGGATTGGTGAGTTTCTCTGCAGGATGGATGAAGAAAGGAACATGTGGGAAACATTCACAATAATACGATGCAGGATGACAGGCTATGTGTTCAGAAATCAAGGAGTAACTTCCATGATACTAGAGGGAACTATAAAGCGCAACAACTGTAGAGGAAGACAGACATCGGAATACACCCAACAAATAATTGAGGACGCCGTGTGCAGGTGCTGCTCTGAGATAAAGAGGTTGACGAAAGATAGAAATTGGTGGCGGGACACATAAAACCAGTAAGAAGACTGGCAACTTAAATAAAATTTAAAATAAAACCAAACAGTGCCAAAGACTGATTGCATTTCTGTGGTATTGTGGTTTTCGTAACACAGAAACACGGATGTTGTCGAGGATAAAATACGATTATCGAGACGGAAAAAATAGCGGATAGTGCCCCTGTAGGAGCACAAAAAAGGCTAATAAGTACCTCTTTAAAAGACTGACAAAAAAGTGGGGAACCATCTGCCTCAGTCCTGATTCCGCCTTCCTCACCAAAAATTTTGGCAAGTCAGTTACTCGCGCTCTTTTAACGCAGAACATTCTAAATGCTTTTATTCAGTCTCTGTTTTTAGTTAAGCCTTCATACTCAGCATCTCCCTCTCACTATCACTTGTATCTCTTCCACTGTCTCCTTTTTCTAATATTGATTTAGGTATAACCTACTGATAATGTCTACTTTCTTACCCTCTCTCCTTTTGTCTTTCTTTCCCACTGCCACCGTCTCCATCATACCTCAACAGCTAAAACATTTCGGGGGGAGGGGGATCCAATTTATTTTTTCCCCTTTACCCAGATGTTTAAAATTTCGGTCCAAAATGCTTCCTCCCCTAGCCCTAGGTGTTAAAGTTCGACGGTCGGAGTGATTCCAGACTCCCCACCCTCAACCATATGTACAGTGTCCACTCACCTGTATTTTTCATTTCCACTTTCTCCTCTCTCTTTTGCTCCAATTGTTTACCACAACTATTTCACATTGGCTTCCCTACACTTCCGTTTTATTTCATTCCTACGTGATTTATATTGCTGTATTGCTGTCTTTCCCTAAACATCTTTGTACTTCCTTCTTTCGTCGATCCGTCGAAGGATATTTTCCATTAAGCCGTTGTCCGCCACTTCAGTTGCCCAAAACTTTACCTTCAGGTGTTTTTATTCGCTCCTGAACAGGAATCATGGAATACACTGAGTTCATGTACACAGTCAGGTAAAATTTCTGAACAGAAATACCACATTGTTTAACAAACTTCATCAGGTCCTTTGTTGGGAAGTATTTCGTAACGTGTATAAAATACATACTGCCCATAAGAAACTGAACGAATATTGAACGAATAAAATGGTAGCTGCCTATAGTAATATACTTGATTGGTTGAAATATTACGAAGCACTGCTCAACTTACTGAGAAAGAATCTTTCTCCAGCCTACTTTGGGTGCACAATGTGGCGCAATTTTATATCGATCCTTCCCTTATCACCAAACAGTTTAACAGTTCGAGCGACTGATGACCTGAGAAGTTAAGTCGCATAGTGCTCAGAGCCAACAGTTCGAGCTTCATTTACATTGTGTGAATGAGTGGAAAGTGTTGTTGGAAAGCCAGTAACATGAAGCTACAGCATTGTAAGATGAAACATAAAAGGAGAAGAAAAAAGCTCTAAATAGCAAATGAATCTTCATTGTGCTCCGCCGGCACCGAGTAGACCTTGATCGTTTTTCTTAAGCTCATCAAAACTTTAGAAGCTTTTCGAGTACCTTGGTCGTTACTACAAAAGACAAACCTTGCCACATGATAGTACTTCCTTTCCTCTATAAGATGGCATTATGAACTAAACTTTGAAATTTGATAGACCTTGATTATTATTGCAATGTACCCATCATATATACAGAATATTTCTTATTATGCACACTAATGTTCATAATTGTATCGGACAAGTACATTGTACTAAGTTTGATCTTCTAAGTGATGGCTGAATGAATAAATAAAAACGGTAGTTGCATAGCAACCTAGTATCATTAATTGCTTATCACAAAGCCTGGTGTACGCTTAAGTACTTTGAAAACCCGAAAATGAAATTCAAAAGTAAAATCAAGCAGGCTGTTCCTGAAAAACTGGCGCAGAGAAGTCCTGGCAAGAAACATTCTGGGAAATGAAACAAACAGGCTGCTGCTAAAAAGATAAAATAATTTAATGTGAAAACCAATGTGAAACTACATGCTATTAATTAAATCTTTATTAAAATATATTTGAAACACCTGTTTAAGAAACATGTGCATATTATTGAGGTTAGGCTGTCATTACTAAAAATTTGTTACATACTTTTTATAGCAAAATATCCATTTTACAGGGTCTAAGTTATTGAGACAATTCCTTTATTTACAGCGAGGTCTTTTGTATTAAGTAATATAGCAGGTATTAGTTTAAATAATCATGAATATCATCAGAACTGCCTACTGGTGGCATTTATTGAATTGAAAATTGCTAGAAAATGTTTTCAAAAATGAATGTATGGTTTTTTGCTATTATTGGTCACTTCGTGGGTAAGTTTTTGAAAATGAGAAGATGTGTATACTACAATGACAATAACGCTCTGATGGCCTAACAAACAGGAACAGCATGGGGATATACCTCCATGCAGTTCTGTTACTTCGACATTTCAACAATCTTTCACTTTGCTGACATCCACAAGTCATGATATCATGCCTTTCTTACTTCTTTCCTCATTTCACACGTTTATGAGCTAATAAAGAAAACGCAGTTAAGTTTTTTTGTGAATGTGAACATTAAACATGTTGTGCACGTGAAGTGAAATCTGAAAATGTAGTGAATACGAATCAGTACCAGTAAGCAAGCAAGCGTTGGAGTTCCGGCTTCATCAGCTATCGACGCAAATGCAGTGAAAGACGACTTAAATGGATTACGAATACGTCCTTTTCACTTCACACAATTCTCTTCTTGAGATAATATTCAGCAAAATCCTACCAGTATCGCATGCTTCTTAGAGAACCAGACGGAAAGCATAAGATGCTCTCTTTCTTAGCCAGCATAGTATTGTAATTAAAAACAAGAGTAATGCGAATTCCTAAATGAAACAAAGGGTAATTTTCTATGTCAGCTGTGTGCGACTCAAAAGCGTATTGCAGAGATTCCATTAAATATCGAGCCACAGTCAGTCGTCTGGTAATTCTGAACTCCTTCCTTATCCGAATCCGAGAATTACATTTCACGGCGCTATTGGACTGCCATCTGCTACACTTATAAAGAGTCACCCAACAATAGAATCCACGATTCAGTCGAAGGGCCGCACATTCTCCTTTTATGACTTGCTGTTCTGTATACTCCCCCCCCCCCCCCAGACGTGTAACAAAGCTCCGTGCAATAGTTCCAGTTCGTCTGCCATCTTAAGTGTCTTGTTATTTCTCGCGACAAATCCCTTAACTTGTCCCCATATCAGTTCTGGTGGGTTCATGTTCCAGTTATATGATGCCAACTGCAAAAGTACAGCATTCGAATGGTGTGCTCGATTCGTGAAAATTATTGCTTTCCATGTTTCTACGACGCTTATAACTCTGGCTCATGGAAATTCTCATCTTTGGCATTAAAAAATAGGTAGAGTCCAAATACGGAGTATTTGATTTTTCAATTTTGTCCTAAAAATTTAATTTGTTACGTTGCCTTGATTTAAACAAATTTGGATAATCAAAAATTTATACTTAGAATGAAAACTGGGGATTTGCGTGCAGTGTATAATTAAGAACAAGAATAAATGCATTTTTCATAAAATATGATCATCAGATAAATGTTAAAAAGGGAAACTCCGTATCGCACCCCCCTCAGATTTAGTGGTAAGTTGACCCGTTTGATAGCCCACCAAAACCTGAACACAGATCAAACATGAAAACAAGAAGAAGGTGTACTGAACTGTGGGAAAAAGAAGTAAAATAGAAACAGTCAACGGTCCAAGATCAACATGTGCAACATCGAGCAACTTTCAATCAGGGTGGAGTCGTGGTCATTTGGTCACGGTGTTTGAAGGCGACGGGCCATATCCTCGTTGAAAACTCCCTCATGCCCCACTTCTTTTCTCACAAAATTGTGAACTGTCCGTCCGGTCATTGACATGTCTGTTCGCTATATTCAAACGTCCGTTTGCTACAGCTACATGTAACAAGGTACGTCCAGACGTACGTACCTGCTATCTGTTCTGCACAGGTTCCACATGTTATGCCTCTTACGTTCCGTTTTGGAAGTTTTGACTCTTCATTTCCTTCGTCGTAACATAGTTCTCACCCGATTATTTGTTGCTTTCATTTCTGCGAGAGGTCTGTGAGTCATCTCGCACTATTCATCACATTTACTTGCGACGGTAATATATTCTCACCACGTGACTCGTATTCTACAGTCAGTGTATACGACAATTGCCAAGACCACAGAAGGAGAGCAGACACGTCAATGACCGGATGGACAGTTCATAAATTTGCGAAAAAAATGGGTCACGAGAGAGATTTGAACACGAATCTCCCAAATTGCCGTTCAACACCGTGACCACAGAACCACGACATTGTGGTTATTGTATGTCGCTCGTTGTTGCCCGTCTTGAACTTGGACCGTTCTTTGTTTCTATTTCCCTTCTTTTTACACAGTTTAGTACACTTTCTTCCTGTTTTCATGCTTGATCTTTGTTCAGTTTTTTGCCGGTCTATCCACTGGGCCATTTTACCACTAAATCTGAAGGGGAGGGATGGGGACTTATCCTTGTAAGTAGCATATATTTGTTCATTTTTACACTCCAAAGGATGAGGTATTCCAAACTGAACGAAAAATAAAGAACACAGCGAGATGAAACTTCCTGGCAGATTAAAACTGTGTGCCGGACCGAGACTCGAACTCGGGACCTTTGCCTTTCGCGGGCAAGTGCTCTACCTGCTTTCTTCCAGGAGTGCTAGTTCTGCAAGGTTCGCAGGAGAGCTTCTGTGAAGTTTGGAAAGTAGGAGACGAGCTGTGAGGACGGGGCGTGAGTCGTGCTTGGGTAGCTCAGGTGGTAGAGCAATTGCCCACGAAAGGCAAATGTCCTGGGTTCGAGTCTCGGTCCGGCACATTAATCTGCCAGGAAGTTTCATATCAGCGCACACTCCGCTACAGAGTGAAAATCTCATTCTGGAAACACAGCGAGAGTTGAACTGGCGATCTATGGACTACCCCAGCTTACGATTCTACAATGTTAACGATTTAGCCATACAGCCAGATTACAAAACCGTCTTCAGTTTAGTAGATGAAGCCCTCGGAAACCTTCAAAGGCCTTTTTCCCCCTGTCAAATTGTGAAAAACTTCCGCCACTTTTAAAAAGTGGCCCGCTTGTGTTTCACTACGAAGCAGGAAACAGCGTCAGCCATTTTCACACTACGTGTCAACAGCACGACAATCAGAGTACAACAGTACAGAGACTGTGACTCCATACGATTGTTCAAATAAAAACTTCATAGATAAAGAATGATTAAGAAAAACGTTGATGGCTGTTAATACTTTAGAATACCTTAAAGTTTCATTTATGAGTAACTTGATACCTAATACGTAAATAGGACCTGCTTCTAAGAGCGTAACCATACCTGTGGTTGTTTGTTACGATGAACGAAGTATAGGTGACGTGAAACCCCTAGCCGTTAGAGTGCCCTCGTAGCACGCGCGGCACTCTCGCAAGAAGTTTCCTCGGGCGCCGCCAGAGTGCGGGCCGCTCGCTCGCCACCCCGTCGCTCAGCTGGCCGCGACCGGCCGGCGTCCGGCGTCAGACACAGGCTGGCACAGTGCTGGCGATGCGCCCCCCAGCGCCGCATGCGACCGCGCTCCCTGCTGCTCGTCTCCCTGCTGGCGCTCGGATCCAGCCCGGCGCCCTTCTTCGCACCTAACCCCCGCACCGGGCAGCAGGTCTGTCGCCTACCGTAGCCAGCGTCGCCGCAGCAGCCGAGCTCGCCCTCTCCCTGGTAAAACCCGCTATTCGCACATCTTCTTCTGTAACTCTGTCCGAGGTAGACTCCTTGCTATCAACAAACATTGTTAATTTTAGAGCAATAACTAGTAATACTTATCTTCATTTGCTTTTCCATTTTGTAGAAGTATTTAGATTCATAACAAACCTAAAAATTCGTAGAACTGTAAAGTGTTTTTCTCCATAGATAAGCTGTTCCTAACAAAATGCTGAAACTCTGTTCTTCTTTCTAACGTACACGTAACAACTTTAAGATATTTTTTACTGTACAGACGCCTTGGAGCCTAGTTCGTCTTATGCTCGTAAGTACAGTCCCATAAAAAATATCTTTATTAATTATTTTTGTGTGCTTTACACTCTAATACAATTTCAGATCGAGTCATAATGACACCTACTGTGCCCATCACTAAATGTTGCTGGTGAATCTTATGGCAAAGCTACTTCTTGCTCACTGTAAATAGAACACTACCATTGGAAGAAACCTTAATTATTAAGTCAAGAACGTGGAGAATAGGATACTTCTCATACGCTGAACTATGATTACATAAGCGCTTTCAGTGTGCATCTTCCCTTTTGAAGAAATTTTATGTCAGCATAGTTAAGGGAAACAATAGTTCGACTTATAACATGAGAATTAGATACTTCTTTCAGGTATTAATTTAGCTGAGTAATATCAAAAATGACTTAGCGACGGCGTTTTAGTTCTGATTGGGCGTAATATGACAGTTGTGATGCTGACTGGATTACACAGACCTTCACAAGCACTTTTCATTTAAAAAAAAAATGTGTGTGAAATCTTATGGGACTTAACTGCTAAGGTCATCAGTCCCTAAGCTCACACACTTCTTAACCTAAATTATCCTAAGGACAAACACACACACCCATGGCCGAAGGAGGACTCGAACCTCCGCCGGGACCAGCCGTTCATGTTGAAGCGTATGACGCTTGAAGAAAATGTTTATTAAAGTCAGCACCATTTTACACCGTTTAGGTGCTTCGCTGTATTTCGTTTAGTAAAAGTGCAGTAGGAGAACATTTGTACGTAAAACGTACCAGCTTCATTAAAACTCAACTAGGTGAGTGATTTGCGCATGCAGTTATAGTTTTCCAAATAAAACATGTAAGCTACGAAAAATCTCTATTTTTCAAACGGTGTTGGCCTTAAGACTACACTGTTAGCCTACTTAGCTAGTGACTGCGAAAGTCCTGAGGCCGAAGAGAAAATTAGTTTACAGCGCAGAAGATGATCTGACGGAGAGGGCGACTGTTTACCGACGACACAGTGGTGCACGGGAACGCGTCATCTGTGGGTGGCTGTAGAGGGGCTACAGGATGACTTGGACGGAATTTCTGTTTGATGTGATCAATGGCAGATTGCTCTAAATGTAGAAAAATGCTAGTTAATGCTGATGTATAGGAAAAACTATGATGTAATATTCAAAAACAGTGTTAGCGGTGTGCTGGTTGACACAGTCACAAAGACACAAAGTTAGTGACAGATAGGAAATGGAACGAGCATTCAAGGTCGATAGTAGGGAAGACGAATGGTCGACTCAGATTTATTGCGAGAATTCTAGAAAAGCGTTGCTCATCTTTAAAGGAAATACCGTGTAGAACACTGGTGTGGCCGACTCTTGAGTACTGCTATAGTGTTTGGGACTCACACCAGGTCGGACTACTGGAAGACATCGGTTCAGTTCAGAGGCATTGGTTACCAGCAGGTTCAATCAATACGCGATATTAAGGAAATGCTCCGTGAACTCAAGTGGAAATAGTTGGAGGAAAGGAAGCATTATTTTCACAATTCACTATCCGGCAGGGTTAGAGGCTGGCATTTGCGACAGACTTTAGAACGATCCTACTATCACCACAGAAACATTTATCACAAGGATTGGGAAGATAGCCAACGGCCTTGCCGCAGTGGTAATACCGGTTCCCATCATATCACTGAAGTTAAGCGCTGTCGGGCTGAGCACTTGGATGGATGACCATCCGGTCTGCCGAGCGCTGTTGGCAGCGAGGTGCAGTCAGCCCTTGTGAGGCAAACTGAGCAGCTACTTGACTGAGAAGTAGCGGCTCCGGTCTCGTAAACTGACACACGGCCGGGAGAGCGGTGTGCTGACCACATGCCCCTCCATATCCGCATCCAGTGACGCCCATGGGCTGCTAATGACACGGCGGCGGGTCAGTACCGTTGGGCCTTCATTGCCTGTTCGGGAGTAGTTTAGCTTATCGGGAATATAAGAGAAATAGGGGCTCGTACGAAGCTTACAGGCTGATTAGTAGTAGCTCAGGGTACCCTTAGACACGCACCGTATGGTGGCTTGCAGAGTAAGGACGAAGATGCAGATGTTCATCTAATAGATTACACGTCTATGCACCTCCACCCTGCACTGCACAACGGAATATTCCAGATACCTTCTTTTCTGATACATTTCAATTTACATGTAGTAGCCGCGCGGGATTAGCCGAGCGGTCTAGGCGCTGCAGTCAAGGACTGTGCGGCTGGTCCCGGCGGAGGTTCGAGTCCTCCCTCGGGCATGGGTGTGTGTGTCTGTCCTTAGGATAATTTAGGTTAAGTAGTGTGTAAGCTTAGGGACTGATGACCTTAGCAGTTAAGTCCCATAAGATGTCACACACATTTGAACATTTTTGAACTTGTAATATCGTTTGCTTGGCGACGCTTCTGTTGTACAGGCTGAGCTGAGACAGACCACAACATATATATCCAGAATGAGTAAATACACTGAATGACAAAGAAAAAGTGAAGAACGCAGAACGGGAGGAGCAAACGAAATGAAACTTTGTAGTTTTGAGAGAATATGTGATGTTATTTCAGTGTTTACAAGATCGAGTCTAATTTGCAAACAACTTTACAGAATTAAAGCATTTATCAGTATGACATTGCATCCCCTGTGCTCTGGATGCACCCAGATTGGGAAGCATGTCATAATGCCGTTGTAACCTCGCTGAGGCATGCTGCTCACAAATGTGGTAACTGGTCGATAATATCCTGGATACAGAAAGTGGCACACTGTTTATATTCCAGCTGGTCCCACAGATGTATTGCCGGGGACAGATCTGGGAATCTCACTGGTCACGGGAGTAACTCAACGACATGTGGACAGTTGACAGAGACACGTGAGGTATGCGGTCGAGCGTTGTCTTGCTGAAAAACGTCACTAATATACGGTCGCGGGAAAGGTGACACGTGACGACATAGGATCTTCGTATGCATCGCTGTGCCGTAAGAGTTCCCTCAGTCACTACCAGCCTTGACCTAAAGTCACAGCCGATGGCTCTCCGTACCCTAGCGCCAGGAATAACAGCGCTATGCCTCGCCAAAACATTGGAAGAATGGGACCTGTTCCCAGGTTACCACCATATTCACCGACGGTGGTCATCCGTTGTATGCAGAACCACGATTCGTCGCTGAATGCAATGCGATGTCATTCATCAACAGTCCATGCTTCCTGGTCAAGGCACCACCCCAAACGCAGCCGTTTGTATTGCGGTGTTGACGCACAGTACGCATGGGACTGGCTTCTGCTAGTGTCGACCAATGATGTGGGATATCGCAGATTGTTACAGGGAGTCCATTTCGTGTCCTTGGATGGCAGGCACTGTTGTGAAGGGATTAAGATGTGCTTGCAGCACAATACAACGATCATCCCTTGGGGTGGTCACACATGGTCGACCAGAACCTTGACAACAAATATGCCTGCCCTCACAGTCCAACATCGAGCCATTGTAACATCCGAATGCCCCTCAAATGTGGGTACTGCACGATATGACCAGCTTCCAAATGGAGATCAACAATGACGCCACTTTCAAACTCCATCACGTGTTGATAGCGCTGTCTCGCAGGAGTACGCGACAGCTCCGTATTTTTCACAGTGGTCACTCAACATGTGACTCTATATATCCTACCAGGCCTGGTAACAACACTAAACTCGAACAGCACTACTGCATTCTGGTTGCTGTTCTACCAGGAAGTTTCATGTCAGCGCACACTCCGCTGCACAGTGAAAATATCATTCTGGAAACATCCCCCAGGCTGTGGCTAAGACGTGTCTCTGCATTATCCTTTCCTCCAGGTGTGCTAGATCTGCAAGGTTTGCAGGAGAGCTTCTGTGAAGTTTGGAAGGTAGGACACGAGGTACTGGCAGAATTGAAGCTGTGAGGACGGGTCGTGAGTCGTGCTTGGATAGCTCATTTGGTTACCGGCTCGGTAGCTCAGCGTGTTCGGTCAGAGGGTTAGCTGCCCTCTGTAATAAAAAAAAATTGAGTTAATGGATCAACGATGAACTTGAACAAGTGATATAGGACGACCTCACCGAACAACTAGAACGAATAATATCGAACAAAATGAGATTTAAAAGAAAGTTGGTAGAGGACTTGCGCGCGAAAGGCATAGGCTCCGAGTTCGAATCTCGGTCCAGCAGATAGTTTTAGTCTGCCAGGAAGTTTCATATCATCGCACATTCCGCTGAAGAGTGAAAATTTCATTCATGAAACCGATGTGTTTTTTACTTTTGGATATATTTTTTTCAGTAACAAATGGAAACGACATTCTACGAGGACTTCTACTAAATGCATCGAACTGATCTAAAATTAATACACAAACCAGAATCGCGCTGCCAAGAGAAAATGTCTCACAAACGTCTGCTGTGCTGTACCAATTGTCAGATACGATTCGTGTCTTTATTATGAGGATTATAATAAAGTCGTCAAAATATTTACCTTTGATACCTGCTATAATCCGATTGGCAACAGACAATACTGCAAGCTGAATTCCGTCTTTAGTTACTGCACAACAGGTCCGTTTTTTAAGCCATTTCATGTCTTCAGGGAGTGGAGGGTGTTTCATTGTAGGCCTCTTGCTTTGTTTTTTCCCGCAGATAAAAGTCCAAGGTGCTAAGTCCGGTGCATGTACAGGCCTCTTTGTGTTTCCCAAACAACCGATTCAAAGTTCTCCAAATGTTCTGGTGAGAGTGAGTGTAATTATCGGTGCGAAATGGTGCAGCGTGGCAGACGTTTTCGTCACCCCTACTGCAGATAGCGGGACAATGGGTTGCAGATGTGCTACCTTATTACTTTTTAATCAACTAAGACATAATTTATGACTTTGAAGACTTCTTCCAAGGCTCTTTCCAATGCTGCAATCCCTTTAAAAAAATGTATCACAATTTAGCACTTACACAGGATGATTCTTTTCCACCGATGAGACGAGACGAGACAAAAAAGGTCTAATGGACTTATGTCCGGGAATGGATGGTTTCCTTGCTAGAGATCATTTATCCAATCATACTTCGTTACAGAGACTGCGGTCTAATAAGCGCTGTACCTTGCAGCCACAGTTACAGTCTGCGTGGTTTCCTCCTATTCCTCATATGTCATGACCTAGCGCCCTCTCCTGCCATAGTAATTGATAATATCGTGTCCGATTCATTTCTCTTGCTGACTCACCTTGTAGGGATGAGGTACAGCGTTTACACAATGGTTCCGTATTCGATTCGAGAGCTTGCCGACATTGTGTTTACTTACGGAAAAGCAAATGACAGCAGGCGGTGGGCAGTAACGTTGTATCAGGAGACCTATGCCCGCCGAGAACCGCTACAGTACTCAATGTTTGCAACAGTGTTTCGCCGTTTGTCTGAGACAGGGCCATTTCAGGAAGTAGAAAATCAGTGAGGATGTACCCGAAATATTCGGACACCAGACTCCTAGGAAAATGTGATTAACAGTGAGGAAGGCGATCGCGGTGTCAGTACCAGGCAGTTGGTCCGACAGTACCGTGTAAGCACACGACCGTCCGGAACATTCTCCATGACAATTGTTACTACCCTGCTTTGAGGCACATGGAAACTATTTTCAACACATACTGTAACTGTGCTTGCATGGTACAGCGCGTATGAGACCGCAGTCTCTGTAACAATGTACGATTGAATAAATTGTCCTTAGGATGGAAACCATGCATTTCCGGACGTAAGTTCATTATACCTCTTTTGTGCCGTATTCTCACAACGATCAATCCCTAGTGGAAAAAATCACCCTGAATACGTTAAAAGCTAGTTTCGAACCTCGTAAAATTCGTAAAATTGGAAATTTGTGGTAAGGTCTTATGGGACCAAACTGCTAAGATCATCGGTCCCTAAGCTTACACATTATTTAACCTAGCTTAAACTAACTTACGCTAAGGACGATACACACACAAACCCATGCCCGAGGGAGGATTCGAACCTCCGACGGGACAGGAGGGGGGAGGGAGGACCGAGCGGCTACCCTGCGCGGCGTAAAACTCTGGTTGTTGTCCACAATAACTTAGCGAAACCTTCTCATTAATATACATGTTTGATCGAAAGTATCCGGACTTCCCTGTGTTAAGCAGATGTCACAAGAGGATGACCTACCAGTGTAAAACGAGGCGGGGTTGTCGTGTGTTGTCAGTAGAGAAGCAATAACCTATGGAACTTCACTCCAGATCTCAGCACGCAATATCACTGTCACAAAACGGTTCAGAACACTGCTGCAGAAAAAAAAGACAAATTAAAACGGACGCAAAATCTCCAAGATTGACGATCTTTTACAGAAGCTCGAAATTTATCGCGAAGTTCAATGCGAGATGCTTATAATAGTTTCCCTGACGAAACGTTGTCTCGAAACCTGGCAGAAAATCCAAAGAGATTGTGGTCCGATGTGAAGTATCTTAGCGGTAATAGTAATAGCAATAGCAGTGGAGGTATTTTTGAAGACAGTGCTGCCAAAGCAGAGTCACTAAACACAGCATTCCGAAATGCCTTCATCAAAGAACACGAAGTAAATATTGCAAGGTTCGAATCAAGAAAGCTGCCAACATGAATAACGTACAAGCAGATATCCTCGGAGAAGTGAAGCAACTTAAATTACTTAACAAAAGCAAATCTTCCGGTCCAGACTGTATACCAGTTAGGTTCCTTTCAGAGTATGCTTATACAATAGCTCCATACTTAACAATCATATACAACCGTTCGCTCGACGAAAAATCAGTACCCAAAGCCTGGAAAGTTGCACAGATCACACCAATATTCAAGGAAGGTAGTAGGAGTAATCCATTGAATTATAGGCCCATATCGTCAATGTCGATATACAGCAGGATTTTTGAATATATAATGTGTTTGAGCATTACGAATTACCTCGAAGAGAGCCGCGCGGGATTAGCCGAGCGGTCTCAGGCGCTGCAGTCATGGACTGTGCGGCTGGTCCCGGCGGAGGTTCGAGTCCTCCCACGGGCATGGGTGTGTGTGTTTGTCCTTAGGATAATTTAGGTTAAGTAGTGTGTAAGCTTAGGGACCGATGACCTTAGCAGTTAAGTCCCATTAGATTTCACACGCATTTGAACATTTTTGAACCTCGAAGAGAACGGTCTATTGGCACATAGTCAACACGGATTTATAGAACATTGTTCTTGTGAAACACAACTAGCTCTTTACTCACATGAAGTGTTCAGCGCTATTGACAAGGGATTTCAAATTGATTCCATATTTCTATATTTCAGGAGGCTTTTGACACTGCACCACACAAGCGGCTTGTAGTGAAATTGTGCGCTTATGGAATATGGTCTGTTAAGTGACTAGATTCGTGATTTCCTGTCAGAGAGGTCACAGTTCGTAGTAACAGACGGAGAATTATCGAGTAAAACAGACGTGATCTTTGACGTTCCCCAAGGTAGTATTATAGGCCCTATACTGTTCCTTATCTATATAAACGATTTAGGAGACAATCTGAGCAGCCGTTTTAGGTTGTTTGCAGATGATGCTGTCAAATCTAAAGGCCGCAAATTCAACCAAATACCTAGGAATTACAATTACAAACAACTTAAATTGGAAGGGATACATAGAAAATGTACATGTAGATGTAGATGTTCTCTGGTTTCGGCTCTCGAGTAAGAAGTAGTTGCCATTCCTCCACAGACAGACACCTCAATAACGGTATCCCCCGCACAGTTCGAGCCGTCGTAAAGGCGAATCATGGATTCACCCCCTATTAATGTTCACCAACAGGTGTACGGATAATTTTTGTCAATATAGTGTATTTGATTTGATTTTTTGATTTGATTATATCAGCGAAGCAAAAACAGCATTGGTCAAGCCCGCTGCTGCCCGCACAAAATGGTTCAAATGGCTCTGAGCACTATGGGACTCAACTGCTGAGGTCATTAGTCCCCTAGAACTTAGAACTAGTTAAACCTAACTAACCTAAGGACATCACAAACACCCATGCCCGAGGCAGGATTCGAACCTGCGACCGTAGCGGTCTTGCGGTTCCAGACTGCAGCGCCTTTAACCGCACGGCCACTTAGGCCGGCCCCGCACAAAAACAGGGTTTATTGTGAGGGACCGCTCCTTGTATCTATAGTAAATCCAACCAATGTCCTTGAAGAATGTAAGGAGATCCTTTACCAGTGCTTTGCTAGACACAATGTCTTCAGGTCTGGTTGATCCAAATTATCTGTGTCTTTCAATCTCCAGTGACTCGCATTCGAAGATCAAATGTGATGCGGTTTTCTCGCCCACACCACGCATCCTACATTTGGGGTCTTCTTCTGTTATCCCCATTGTATGTAGGTGTTTTTTGAAATTCCCATGGCCTGTCAACAGTCTAACCATGAGTGTCATTTCTCTTCTGTTAAAGCCTAGGATTGAGAGATTTCTCTTAGAACATGGCGTCGCTTTTGGACCTTAGCCCAATATTCTACATGCTGTCTCCTTGTCCAGTCTTGTAGTTTTATTTTGGTCACCGCCTTGGTGATTGTCAGGACAGGTTCCCGTCCAATAAATGGTGTCATCGCCGCCATCCTGGCCAACCTATCGGCTTGCTCATTACCACTAATCCCTCAGTGACCAGGGACCCACAATAGGTTTACCCTATTGTTTTCCCCTAGCTCCGCAAGGACTTTATGGCATTCTGCTACGATCTTTGATCTTGTTGCACAGGCTGCCAGTGCTCTCAGGGCTGCTTGGCTGTCTGAATAAACCTCTGTAGCATCTCCGCAAATTCTCCTCCACACACTCCCTGATAGTAGATATTTCTGCTTGAAACACAGTGGCCATCTTCCCTAGAGAGACTGCACTCTCCAGCCTTGGCTGCACTCTGTATACCCCGGCCCTATCACCTTGGTCTGTTTTCGAACGTCAGTGAACCAGACTATGCCCCCAGTGTATTTACTCTTTCTGGATGTTTTTTTGGGGTGGTCTGTCTTAGCATTAGAGAGGCAGCACGAGCTGCAATAATACAGCAACGGGGAAATAGGGAACTAAAACATCTACGTCTTTTCCAAAGAAGAATGTCGTCATTCGCCGTAACAGATCTACGAAATCTGCGAAAAATGTGATTCTAAAGGTCCGGGCAGGGACTTGGACCACGGTCCTTCTGAATGCGACTCCGGCGTCTTACTTAAAGAAGCCACATTTCAAACCACCAACAATTTTTCGTGGTTGATTTTCGTTGTCATAAATCTTTTTTGAAAAACATTGTGATCGTAAAACTATTTCTTTACAACGTCCGCTATTGGAATTTGGGTCGTTTGGACACTTTCAGGAGGAATACAGCAAAATGTTTACGCTTCACCATATTTTAAAATTGAAGAATGCCTCATACCTATACATATTAAGACCGGTGAGCGACTGATCTTCGTTGATGAACATCACTGAAGATGCTGGAAAAAGTCACCGCTGAAACAGATGCAGCGCGGTACTCGACTTATTAAACTGTGAAACACGAGTAGCATCTCTTCCCGAGGGATAGCACAGTTGCGCTTTCAGTGTCTTGTTGTAGCTCCTCCAGCATGAGAGGATTATTTGAGTACACCCCCAGTTTGCCCCACAGGTAAAAATAACAAGGGGAGAAATCAGGCGATCGAGGTGGCCAGGAAATTGCACTGCCTCCGCTGATTGTCCTGTCCGTCTTGCTATGTCAGTGAAAAGGTACCTAATAAACTCCTTATCTTCGTCATATATTATCGAGGGCGTGATCCACGTACAGATCCACGTACAGGTTAAACAGCTTCTAGACATACGGGTTAGTATTAATATCTTGATGAAAGAATCGAGTTACGATGTGTACACCAGACATTGCGGACCAAACTTGACCTTATGCACCAGATCTCCAAAGAACAGGTGAGGACTTTCTGTTACACAACGGCGCGTTTTCTGAGGTTATAGATACCAGGACAGACAGAACCAGGCCTCACGTGAAGATATAAGCGTTGATTTCAATTCAGTCAGAAACCACGAGTAGAACTTAAGACGCCAAAGTTCGTTTCGACGCTTTAATTGATGTGTAACAGTAAATTTGTAAGGGTAGAGGTAATGTTTAGACACGGCGATCTCTTAATTCCCTCTTGCACAGATATATGACGTTGAGATTTCGTCGGACTTTGTTCCAGGTTTCCTTCATTCGAGCAATTTTTTCTGATGTTCGAACTCTTTTCGGATAGTTAGGGTTTTCATTCGCTACTACAGGCTGCTGCGCGGCATTTTGCCACGAAGTATTGCGTTTCAGACTTTACTGGAGCTTTTGCCAAAACACTTCCAGTTTTCAACTATAACGCAAACAGTTTCTGTTCCCTGATACCAGATTGATTTCAGTACGTTCGGCTTGCGTTAACGACATCAGCGTTAAGGCCACCTGTGAAGGGGAAAAGCTATGCTCAAGTGAAAGGGCCATTGTTTGTCTCGAATAATTCTCTATTATCTCTATTATTAGAGACTGAGCATAATCTCTATTTGACAGGAACGGAAAAAGAAAACATGAGGAGGGACAGACTGGGATTGAAGTTTGGTATTCCCGAAATATCTTAACCGTTCACGACAGTGGAGTTAACACCCAGCAGAAATAAAAAACTTAAGAGTTCCACTCCGCACAATGTCAGCAATTGCTGTCTGTTGGTGGAATACTCGCCTACTGATAATTATTCAATCTTACCAATAATAGATGCTTTTGCCGATGCAGCTGTGCTTTACCAAAAGAAAACAATTTCCTATTTAAAGTAAATCACACAATTAAAAGAAACCAATATTGCATTCAGCGAATATGTATTTCCTCACTTCGCGATAGTATTTCGTCTCACTCGATATAGAATGAAAGTAAATGAAACTTAATTTAGTTCCTTGTAGTGTTTTTAATTTCCGGAACTTAGGAACTAATCGAACTTCTCATTTCCGGTACAGTAACCAACGAGTTTACATTTCACAATAGTCAGAGATATTATCTTACAAGGAGAAAACAGCATAGAGAAAGAATAAGGAATGATGGCGCTACAGACCAAAGCGCACCATAGACGGTAAATAATATTGGGCAGTATTTCCTAATGCGTCATAATCTGTACGCCGAACCCACGGGAAATACGAGGGGATCTGTAACAATTGTAGTCTTGCCCGATATATCACAAATGCTCGGCTACGTCCAGGGCCAGACGGGAAATCGTTAGGTCAGTGGAAAGGTACCTAATAAACTCCTTATCTTC
Source organism: Schistocerca piceifrons (assembly GCF_021461385.2). Classification (NCBI taxonomy): domain Eukaryota; kingdom Metazoa; phylum Arthropoda; class Insecta; order Orthoptera; family Acrididae; genus Schistocerca; species Schistocerca piceifrons. The sequence goes on from NC_060142.1 coordinate 384,355,050, forward strand.
GTCATATATTATCGAGGGCGTGAGTCTATGTAAACACGCAGATACGAAAGATTAATGTTGTTTCGAATTGTAACTCGCACCCTGCTGGAGACGATAGCTGCAGCTTCTAAGACACGTACTGCCATGTGCTGTGATGTATACCATTGGGTCTGTATCTCCCGTTGGCCCCGACTGAATATGTACGGGTGAGATTGAGAGGTTGCGCAATAATATTGAGAACATCAAAAACTTGTGAAATATATTGCGCTGCCTCGAAATTTCGGCAGTATTGACAACATACTTAACAGTCTTTTGCGTGCTACACAGACCACAGCGGTTAGGTTAGCTTAGGTTCCTTATTGTACGGAAAATAAGTTCAAAACAAGATGATAGGGTATTATTATTATTATTAGAGTATATCGAAATGTATAAATCATTTCTGGCATTGTGGGATGTTAGGGCAGAAGTGTTCAGAATCAAGAATCATATGAGTTCTTGCCCAGAAAATACAGGGAAAGAAATGAAGGAAGATATTTTTAAAAAATTAATTAAGGCAAAGTTATGAATAAACGTATATGTGAGTATGTATCTCTGTCTACAAATTACTTATCCAATACAATTCTTTAGTGCACGTGTTATTGTACGACACATTTCCATAACTATGGCTCAATGCACTAAATTTCAAGTTTTCGAGAGAACTTTATCAAGGTGTCATAGCGCTGACTAGGTGAATCTGCGTCTCTCATTATGTTATTTTGTATCCTGATTATGGGGCATGGGCATCTGCAGACATGTGTTCAGACGGGAGGAGCGAATGTCACTCTATGGGGACGCCAATGTATGGGGAGGACCAGTTCCACAAATGTATCAAATGTTGGACCATCAGTGCACAGAAAGAGATGACAATGTTTTTATTCCGTTCAACCACAATTCTCTTAACAAGTTTTCGCGATGATCTTTGACGCTCTTCAAACAATTTTAAACTAACCTTTTTTCCGCTTGCAACAAAATAGAGCAATTACCGAAACAGCAGCGCCTTTATCGTCTAGAATTCCGAACGCAATATTACTGCAAAATATTATTGATAAAATAGTTCACAAAATTATTGAGCAGTAGGTAGAATGTCAATAGTGTTGCACAATAATTACGGCACAATTACAGCACAATTATTATTGTGCAATAATGTTGGCCATCCAGGGACCGCTTTATGCTGTACTTTGCTCTGAAGCCGGCGCCGCAATGTTTGATGTCCCATTAGCAGACTACTGTTTACGACTGATTCTTGTTCTTAATTTCTGTCGTGTGCACGCATCATTTGTTTTAAATAGAAAATGTCACAGTGCTTTAGTGAATAGTACGGCGTCAGGAAGGCATATTTCATACTTTTCTGTCCTCTTAAATCTTATTTGTTTCAGTAATATTACACATTTCTTCTCGTTAATGTAACTTTCTTTTTGTTGTACGTTTTGAAGAACCAAGAAGAGAAATATGCGATACGAAAAGGCTGCTTTCGTAATATAGCATTTTCCTTAACATGGACAGATGGAACTGATGCTCGGTCTATATCTTCCTCCCGAAAATATTTTGCTTTGTTTGGTCGATTTGCAATCTTTATTTCTTAGAGCGTTCACCTAGAGAGCTTTTCGAGTAGAGTTGATAAGAACTCTAATGTCAAATGACAGAAATAAAACCAATGCAGAAAAAGTAAACAGCGTAAACAAAATCCATGTACATAAAAGTAGATACCGCTTGAACGAGTCCACTTACGAATGAAATGTGATTCTTCTATACTTCAGACTATAATAAGAATTATTAGTAGGCCCTACACTCGTAAATGACACAATCTTTAATTTTTGAACAAAACTCATCCACCAGAAGCTGATGTTTGCGGCAACCATCATGACGGACGCCGGCTTCGCGTTTGGGATGTCATGACAACTCCCCTTATTATATCTACATGGTAAACAGTTAATGTCTATAGCAGAGAGCCAGCTTGAAACCAAGCAGCGAATGTTATGTAACACATAATACAATAAAATAGTGTTCGTGTTCAGTCGTTAGTAAAATAATGAAAATTAATCCGAACCCCGAAGGGGATATCCCGGCAAGTAAATGCCATACGATCATTTCATTTCATCGCCAAAACGCTCCAGAGAGCGACGTTGGCCGCGTTAGTGCACTTATCCTGTACCATTTCATTTCGTCTCCGCACCGATAGTGAGTGGTTAGCGTGACGGATTGCCGTCCTACGGGCCCGGGTTCGATTCCCCGCTGGATCGGAGATTTTCTCCGCTCAGCGACTGGGTGTTGTGTTGTCTTCATCACCATTTCATCCCTATGCGGCGCGCAGGTCGCCCAATGTGGGGTCGAATGTAATAAGACCTGCACCGAGGCGGCCGGACCTGCCCCGCAAGGGGCCTCCCGGCCAATGACGCCAAACACTCGTTTCCATTTCCATTTCACTTGTTTACACGTTACTGAGAACCGTGCGCGGTGGCACAGTGGTTAGCGCTCTGGACTTGCATTTGGGAGGGCGGCGGCTCAAGCCCCCACCGACCATCCAGGTTTATGTTTTCGATAATTTCCATAAATCTCTTAAGACAAATGCAGGGCGGCCGATTTCCTTCCTCATCCGTCCCTAATCTGGGCTTCGTCTCTAATATACTTCCCTCCTTCCATACTTTTCTGAGTTACCAGCAGTGATAACTAAAATCATTCACTGCTTGATTATTAGCGTTAGCTGTCAAAAGCCTAATAACAACCTTTTGCAGCGCGGACCGCTGCGAGACGCACATGAAGAGAGTCAATGGGATTCCGGGAGGTACCGACAGGGATTCAGAGCCCTGCCTACTCGGGCGCCGTGGTCAACTGAGCTAGAGTTCTCGGTTGAGCATCCATAACGCGAACAGTCCGATCGAGGTGGTCCGAAGGATTCTCGGTTGAGTTTAAATCAGGGAAGTTTGGTGGCCAGGGGATTGTGGTAAATACTATCTGTATTCTTCGAACAGCACACGTACAGTGCGAGCTGTGTGACACGTTGCATTGACCTGTTAGTAGATGACATCGTGCCGAGCCGGCCGCGGTGGCCTTCCGGCTCTAGGCGCTCAGTCCGGAACCGCGCAGCTGCTACGGTCGCAGGCTCGAATCCTGCCTCGGGCATGGATGTGTGTGATGTCCTTAGGTTAGTTAGGTTTAAGTAGTTCTAAGTTCTAAGGGACTAATGACCTCAGATGTTAAGTACCATAGTGCTCAGAGCCATTTTGAACCAGCCATCGTGCCGAGGAAAAACAGACTGCGTGTAAAGGTGGACATGGATCCCAAGGATAGATACTTACTTGTGTTGATCCATTGTGCCTTCCAAAATGACGACATCACCGAGGGTATACCCTCCGGCATGCACTCCTCCGACGATTGATGCAAGGTATTTGCTTTCAGACGTTTAATGCTATACACACCAATGACCATCTGTCCGAGGATAATAAAATCTTATTATCTAAAAAGGCCGCCTGTTGGCACTCAGTGGACGTCCAGTTGCGGTATTACCGTGCAAATTGCAGCCTTCGTTGCCGGTGAATAGCAGTCAGCAGGGGTCCGTGAACCAGTCGCCAGCTGCGGAGGTCCATACCCAACAGCGTTCGCTGAACGGTCGTTTGGTGACACTGTTGGTAGCCTCTTCGTTCATCTCGATGGTCAATTGCTCAACTGTTGCCCGTCTGTTCACCCGCACACATCTCCACAGCCGTCGTTCAGCCCTGTCATCTATGACCATGGTGCACTAGTTGCCTCGACGCCACTTTCTGATAGCGCCATTTTGCCGTCCACGATATACTTTAACTGCGGCGGCACTTGAATAGTTAACAGACTTACCCGTTTCGGGATAGCTTCCACCCTTAGCGCTGAAGCCAATGATCACGCTCTTTTGGACGTAGGATAAATCACTGTGTTTCTGCGTTACGACAACGACTGCACTTTTTGACGCGTCTCCCCGACACTCTTTAACACTCTCTACTGCTTGTGCCGCCACCTGCTGTATGTGAGCGGTTATTGCACGTTGACATCGAACATAGGCGGTGGTCGCATTAACGTGACTGGTCGTGTATGTACTCCAAAAGTCAGTGTACAGTACATGACAAAAAGAGCACCGTACCAACATTATCGATTTTCTTTCATATTTCATTAGTGAGAGAAAAAAGACTGCCTGCATGCCTCTGTAAGTGCCCTAATTTGTCTTATCTTATTCTCATCATCCTTACGCGAGATATACAGGGTGAGCCAAAACGCACTTGATGACTCTCGATCTCCCACCATAACCGAGTCCATTAACATTAGGTAGCAAATATGAGGTAGCCAAGGAGGTGGAAACGTGAGTTCTACTATGCCAAGACTGCTTGCTAGCTACAACAGGAAAACACAATTAATTAGCCGGAGTACAAAATAAGAAAGTATTTATTACTTAACTTTGTTGTAGTCCATGATTTGTTGGTTGACAATTATAGAAGACGCGACTAGACTAAACGTCTGTAGAATGACATGATTTAAAAGTCACAAATCTTGCAGTGACGAATTAATCTCTCGTAATATTGTATGTCGAATCCGGTGAATTTGAAGACTAACTTGGCTGTTCACATGACAGAACGTAGAATTGTTTATAACTGCCAACTTAGTACTGTTGACTTTACTATAGTACTATTACGAAACTTTACAACTGGGCTACAAGACTTGATGGCAGCAACGACTGAGCTGCAGACGATGAATGACTAACATCGGCGCTGGCTGACCACTGAGCGCGGCTACGAACTGTAGACTGGCAGCACTGCACTACTCTCCTGCTACACATGAAACGGCCTAGCGGCGCCTCGCGGAGAGCATAAGTACTGCGACTGGCTGTGTACAGTCGTTCTTCTATTCCGTTTATCGAGAGAATCGCATGCGGCGGATCGATCTCTCAGACGGCGGCATGGTCGTATGACTGACGACATCATAACACTAATTCACGGAGTAATGTAACCAAGATGTAAAACTCGACACACTTGCCTGCGATGACATGGTGTTTTACTGAAACCAAAAAGGTTGCAAAACTTGGCCGGCAGATGGCGCTAGACAGCGTGGTGCGGCTTTTCAAACTGCCAGCTTGACGGGTGTGACGTATGTCGATATGTCACAGAATCGCATCATCCCTAGCCGGCTGTATGGACCACCTCGTCACACGGATGCAGCGCCAACTAGATTTAGTGGACCACTGGACCCACAGGAACAAAATAACGGTCAATGCAGAGAAAACCAAAGTTATTGTCTTCACTCGTCGGAGACCCATCGTCAATGAACGCCTACGGATATCAGACCAGCCACTCCCCTGGGCAACAACTGTAAAATACCTCGGGGTGCATCTGGACGCCAAACTGCTGTATAGTCATCAAATTATGGAGAAGAAGACGTCTGGCCTCAAAATGCTGGGAACTCTCCTCCCATTTCTGAAGAGCTCGTACCTCAGCCAACGCACGAAACTCCATTTGTACCACGCCACAGTCGAACCATCTATTTTCTATGGATCGACCTCTTGGGGTACTACGTGTGCCACTAACTACAAGAAGTTATAGGTTGTACAAAGCAGATGCCTACGATGGATCACTGGAGCCCAATGGTGGATCCGGAATCATGATATTCATCAAGCCTTAAGCGAATCTTACCTCTCAGACAAGGTCAAGGAGAAGGCACGAACCTTATTTCGGAAGTTGGACATGATACGTGACAGTACACCACAACTCACCACAGTAAGTACGGTAGAACCCTTACGCAACCACAAATATAAAGTACCGAAGGCGATAGTATTTGAGCCTCCGTGAATGATATTCCATGGTAATTCTCCATACTTTAAGGACATAAAGTCCTTTAGCACTTCTACACGCATGTTTTCAAACACACACCAGAAGCAGCGAGTTAAAGGACCCTTCTGTGTGCCCAAACTACAGCTGAAAGAAGGATAAATAAATAAACAGAAAATTTTTACCCTTTCCATTCCCTACGGAAGTAAAAATCAACGAAGTTGATCAGACTTCAGCACCACACACACACACACACACACACACACACACACACACACACTAGCCGACTGGTAAACACCCGCTCGGAGATCCAACTACTATGCAGGCTTGCGCTCCACCCCATCATATTGTTGCACGTGGGAAAGACCTTTTGCGCACATTGTTTAGAGCGGACTGCGCAATGAACAGCCACTTACGTCATGCTCGGCCTCCCAAGATAACCAGATCTCAGTCCGTGCCGTTACTGATTGTGGGTTACCCGAAGTGGGAAATCTACCGCGATCGCCCGATGCCATTAGGAACGCTAAAAGACAACCACTGACCGCAGTTTCTCACTATACGTAATGATATGTTGCAGAATGCTGTTCACAATATTGTCCGTCGACTACAGGTAATGTTAGCGAGTGACGGCCGACATGTTGAACATGTGACTGGCCAATGTATGTTCATAAGAGCAGGAGGAAGAGATTAAACGAAAAGGTAATTTTGTACTTATGACTTGAGAACTACGAATCCATATACCGATGAGGGGAAAGGAGCGTTCCTGCCTGACATACTTTTAGCTGACGTGCAATTTTACTGTAACTAATTGCAGGCGTAAGCTCGAGACGTTAAACCTAATCTTCCTTCCTTCCTTACTGGCCTAAGATCTTAGCAATCATATACAACAGCTCACTTGACGAAAGGTCTGTTCCTAAAGACTGGAAAGTAGCACAGGTCACACCAGTATTCAAGAAAGTAAATACGAGTCACCCATTGAATTACAGACCCATATCACTGACCTCAATTTGCAGTAGGATTTTGGAGCATATACTGTACTCGCACATTATGAATCACCTTGAGGAAAATTACTTGTTGATACATAACTAACATGGATTCAGAAAATACCGTTCTTGTGCAACACAGCTAGCTCTTTATTCCCATGAAGTAATGAGTGCTGTCGACAAGGGATCTCAGATCGATTCCATATTTCTAGATTTCCAGAAGGCTTTTGATACCGCTCCTCACAAGCGACTGTTAATCAAATTACGTGCATATGGAGTATCGTCTTAGTTGTGTGACTGGATTCGTGATTTCCTCTCAGAGAGGTCATAGTTCGTAGTGATAGACGGTAAATCATCGAGTAGAACAGAAGTGGGATCTGGCGTTCCGCAAGGTAGTGTCCTAGGCCCTCTGCTGTTCCTGATTTACATAAATATAGGTGATAATCTGAACAGACCCCTTAGATTGTTTGCAGATGACACTGTAATTTACCGTCAAGTAAAATCATCAGACGATCAATTCCAATTACAAAATGATCTAGAGAGAATTTCTGTATCGTGCGAAAAGTGGAAATTGGCACTAAACAAAGAAAAGTGACGGAAGACATCGAAAAAGTGCAAATAAGGGCAGTTCGTTTCGTGTTATCGCGCAATAGGGGTGACAGTGTCACTAATATGATACGCGAGTTGGGGTGGCAGACACTGAAACAAAGGCGGTTTTCTTTGCGGCGAGATCTATTTACGAAATTTCAATCGCCAACTTTCTCTTCCAAATGCGAAAATATTTTGTTGACACGCACCTACGTAGGGAGAAATGATCATCATAATAAAATAAGAGAAATCAGAGCTCTAACGGAAAGATTTAGGTGTTCCTTTTTCCCACGCGCCATTCGAGAGTGGAATGGTAGAGAAGTAGTATGAAAATGGTTCTATGAACCCTCTGTCAGGCACTTAAGTATGACTTGCAGAGTAACCCATGTAGATGTAGAGGCAGACCTTCAGGCCCGTCTGCGTAAACTTTACATTTTCCTCAGCAAGCAACAACGCACTTAACTTTTTCCATATTACAGTAGAAACATGTAAAATTCTCGCAAGATGCGTATGCAGTGGTCTGGATATGGGCTTAGAAACAAAATTAGTTGCAGAAAATAAATTGTGTATACAACAAAAAGTGTGATTGCTGCAACGTTTTTCTCGACTGATGTAAGATCGATGTACACTGGGAACAAAATGAAAAAAGTATCCACATGCCACATTTTTATATCGTTGTAATACTACTTAAGGCCCAGTAAAAATATATCTAGTGTTTGTCATCCCTGAATGTTGATACTAGCCTAGTGTCTACCTTTATACAAGGTGTTTGCGAAAGAGCGTGCAAAAATGTAACAGGACATAGAAAATGCTCCACTGAAGAGTTTGATGTAGGGAACCTGAGGTCGGAGAAGCCAGTTTAAGGGGATATGGATGCAAACTTGTCCTCCGCTTTGTCTAGCGTTACTTTTTCCAGCTTGTTTACAGTTATATGGTACAAATTTACGTGTACTCTGCTGTTTATTTACATGTACGTTCTTTATTTATTGCAAGGAAACGTGAAGGACGAGCTTGATTACTAGGAAGTATTTCCTAGTCACTGGATTGGAAGGGGGGTCCTATTCCATGGCCTAAGAGGTCACCTGACCTGAATCCCCTTGATTATTTTTGTGAGGATATGTAAAGTCACCTGTGTATGAGGCCCCAATGGATACAAGGAGACGGAATCAGTTGCAGAATAATTGTAGCTGCCTGCGATGTTATTTGAAACACACCAGGAATATTTGTCATGGTGCGTCAGAATCTTGTTCACCGATGTCATGTTTGCATTGAGGTTGATAGCCGACAGTTTCAGCATATTTTGTAAGATACAGTGTACGAGACAAACGGTACATTCATTGTATCAGTGATGGTATTTGAAGTGGACTGTAACTAATGTAAGTAAGACAATACACAGTACTGTGGTTTTATTCCTATTATCTCATTAAGCTGGCTTCTCTACTCCACGTTCCATACCTCAAATTTCCCTGTTAACTTTTTGCACGCTCTTAAGGAAACTGCCTATATACTGCACGGCCTTCCTGGAGTTTTCAGCGTAAGGCAGACATATCATTATGGATAACAGGACAGAGACGGAAGTGCTCGGGAGACTGTTGCTAAGCGCATCTCTGCATCGACGCGACTGCATCAGCCGGCGGCCATGTGGATCAATATCATCCGTTTATAGGTCAGGGCTTCTGTCTGGGACACCAGCCGTCTGCCAACAAACCCCCATCCCCTTATTTATACAGCCACTAACAGCATGTATATTCTTCTCATATTTAAATTAGATACTTACTGGAAGCTGTTTGTTCGATAAATCACTGTGTTCCAAAACTTCTAGGAATAGGTATCTGACAACATAAAACAGAACGTCAGAATCTTTGTAGCCTTTCTAGTACTGTCTTGTTACGGGTTCTGACCGTACAACATTGTTGCTTCGGGGGTACATTGATCGTGTCGTGGCAAGTAAGTAAAGGAGCCGTTAAAAGAACGTCTCCTAAGGAACTATGTCCGCCTGCGAAGGAAATGCTGCCGGAAGAGGCTGCCTTTATTTGTAGGTCAGAGGTCGCGCATCGATTCTTGCCCGGGAACTCGACTCTGGGCCTCTGCAGAACAAGGCGGAGGGGTGACCTTCTCAAGAAACAGCGGTCTGCAGCCAAAGGAGCAGGACGCGACGGGCTGCTTCAGTCCGCCCACTTCTCTGGTTGAGGAGAAGTTCATGAAATGCGTCCGCAGTACTGCCACACCACTTTTAACATATATTATTTTAAGAAAAGAATAAGTGGCACTAAATAATGAAGCTAGAAAGTTAAAAAAATTTAGAATGTGCAGATATATCTCACATTCAAGTTATAAATCTCAAATTGACCAGGGCAATATTTTGGTCAAAACTGGCATTTTTACGAAAAATTTGAAGGTGACACATTTCCATCGAGCTATTTACAAGTTGTGAGTGGTGAATGTTTTGCAGATTTAAAGCTGTTGTTTTAGTTCTTCATTCGGTACAGTACCAGTAAACCCCCGATTCTTTAAGCAATCGAACTGCCACTTCCAAAACAGATTCAAATGCCCAATCTCTTTACTAATGAGTTAATATGTTAAGTATTTGTCGTTAAGCATGCAAACGAGAATATGTTTAGAAAAGGTTTGAAATTATGCTTAAAGTTTGTTGGAAGTCGTTAACTGCTCTCATTATGAAACACTGGACGAATATAGTCTGCGTAATTTGCGTTCCATTTTCAGCAAAAGTAGCTTTTCAAGCATATTAATGATTATGACGTCACACTACCAGAACTATGTGTCATAAAACGATATAATTTTGCAGCTACGTCCATCGATATATATAGATACTGTCTGCAAATTGTGTAGCAAATAGTTAGTACTACAGAAGTACGCAATTTAAACATGGTACCTTATGCTCAAGTTTTACTGCGCGCCATTTTAAGCAGAAGCTAGTTTTTCCGCACATCTAAATGTTCATGACGTCATATATCCTGATCTATGAATCGTAAATGATATAATTTTGCAGATACATTCAATGGTATATGTGGTTAGTGTCTGAATACTGTGCTGCGACTAGAGTTGGTAATGAAGAAGTAATAAATTAAAACATCGTGTCTGATGCTGAAAGTTTACTGAATGAAAAGCGAAAATGTAGTAAGCTCTAAACTTTCTTCCTCTCGTCATTTTTTTGGTAGTGTCAACGAGAAGTAGTTTCGTAAAGGTTTGAAATTATGTGTCGAGTTTGTTGGAAGTCGCTAAACGCTCTCATTCTCAAATACTATTGAATAAAGTTACACTGCCTCAATACAGACACACAGTTTCTAACTATAACATTCATCTTACTGTGATAAACTTTTAACATATGTGTATGCTTCGTAATGAATAGATTATGACAGCCCTTTAAATTTTTAAATTCGCGAATTACAGAACATCTCATTTTCGTTGCCCCTGGAAACGGTTAGCTATACGACTTGGAACTGGTTCTTCGTTGCGGGACAGTCCGTTAGTGATATACATGTTATAAACACCTTCTGTCTTGTGTTAAGCTAGTGATAATTCCTTAATAAAATCGTGATATCCCCGCCATGTCCTTTTTTCACAAACTGTTTTGTGCTCTCTTGAAAACAGGCGGTTTTTTTAAGTCCAAATAAGTCCAACACTCAGATTCCAATTTCGAGGGTAGGACAGGAACGTCTCTCTGTTTTCTTTGGAAGGTCCTTATAAAAAAAAGAAAAAAACATTTTCCATTGTCTTCATTTGAGTTATCAATGAAGTATCAAACTTGAATTTGTACGTATGTATGTGTGTCCCACTGCGACCAATAGGGGAGGGTGTTGTACCTCGAAACACCTCCCAGACTTGAGTTTGAAAATGTCTTCTTATTCCATTTTGAAATGATAGTATTGATTTCATGTGCGCTGCAGTAGTTTTCTGACATTAGCGGAATTACTCCGGAAATGTAAAGTTTTTCGAAATATGAAAAACTGTTCCAGGGTACAAGGGGGCCACGCACACAGGAACAAATTTTCTATTCAAATTTATAAGTGTTACAGCCGAGAAAATCTTGTCTACACAGTATTTAATATACTGTGTCTTACGTTATTATTCTGCTACCCACCAGTAATAATCAGTAGGTGAAATTAACTTAAGAGGTGGTATTATCGGAACCCAGTTAAAAGTTTAAAACATTTTTAAATAGCAGCAGAATTTTACTGCCCGTGGAATTCTGTGACAAGAATTAACAATATCCTCAAAATATGTTTAATACTACACTTAAATGTGTAGAACTTTTAATGTTTACAAACGCTGCACAAAAAACAAACTCATGCCCACAACGATAAAAACAGTGCAAAATGACGGAAACTGCTTACGGCGATCTCTGGTGCGCGGTAGCTTTCAAGTGGTTATAAAATCGGTCACTCGACTGAAACGTCGACTACGAAACATTATGTGTTCCTAGAGACGCTATCCTCCAGGTACAAATTTCTCCCCTGCTTTTATTATAACTGCCATTTGCGAAGCCGTCGAAGATGTAATGAGAAATATCCTTGATTAGTGGTGACTAGTTTCCCATATTTGTCCCATTTAATGCCAAATTGACGTTTTAATAAGTCGTCGCGGAATATAAAAGCAAACGATATTTCTTAGTGAACGACACTTGGAAAATTTGGAGATTTGTGGTAAGGTATTATGTGACCAAACTGCTGAGGGTCATCGGTCCCTAAGCTAACGCACTACTTAACCTAACTTAACGCTAAATGTAAATGTCGTGTGACTAGGGCCGCCCGTCTGGTAGACCGTGCGCCGGGTGCAAGTCTTTCGATTTGACGCCACCTCGGCGACTTGCGTGTGGATGGGGATGAAATGATGATGATTAGGACAACACAACACCCAGTCAAATGGTTCAAGTGGCTCTAAGCACTATGGGAGTTAACATCTGAGGTCATCAGTCCCCTAGACTTAGAACTACTTAAACCTAACTAATCTAAGGACATCACACACATCCATGCCCGAGGCAGGATTCGAAACTGCAACCGTAGCAGCAGCGCGGTTCCGGACTGAAGCGCCTAGAACCGCTCGTCCACCGAGGCCGGCAAACACCCAGCCCCTGAGCAGAGAAAATCTCTTAGCCAGCCGGGAATCGAACCCGGGCCCCTAGGATTGACATTCTGTCGCGCTGACCACTCAGCTACCGGGGACGGACAACTTACGCTAAGGACAACAGACACACCCATGCCCCCGAGGGAGGACTCGAGCCTCCGACAGGGGGGGGGGGGGGGAGGAGCCGCTCGGACTGTGACAAGGTAGGTACCTAATACCGCGTGGCTTCATAGCGCGGCGAAGGACACTTGATTGAACATCTATACCAGTCAAATATACACTGACGAGCCAAAACGTTATGACCACTGCCCACCTCGAGTTTGAAAGCCAACTAGTGACGTTCAGGTCACGTGACGCGCCAAAGAAAAGACTTAAGCGAAACAGGGAGGGGTGGGGAATAATTCTGGCTACGATACGGGCCGCAAATGGGAAAATCCGTTGACGTATGCGACTTTGAAATAGGGCAGATTATTATGGACCGTCTGTTGGAGACAGCGTCTCGAAAACGGCGAAGTTTGTTAGCTGTTCGCCTGCTCTCTTGATTATCTATGGAAAGTACACTGGTCTGGAAAACTTAAAAACGAAAATAAATTTCCTATAGATGTGTCACTGAAAGAAATACGCGGTGGGATGAACATTAATGATTCTTTTATTCAGGCCCGACAATTGTACTGATGCCACCGCGATTCATGATGGTACCGTGGTCATTACAAAAGGCGTGACATAGCTCCTAATAGGATGGGTTGTCACCACGGGCGCCAATGCATGCTCTGCTGTGTGCTCCCATTCTGCCCACGGGACTTCTTGTGGCAGGACGTTTCATTCCTCCACCAGCGCGGTTGAAAATTGTTCGATCGTCGTTGATGCGTGAGGACTTGCTGTAATACGTCTCCCCAACGCATCCCACACGTGCTATATGGGATTTATATCGGGATAATGGGCAAACAACTCCATTCGCCGAATATCCCCTCGTTCCAAGAGCTCTACCATTTGTGTAGTTGGGAGCAGTCGCTCACTGTCACCCATGCCGAAGGTACCCTGAAAAGGTGCACATGGAGGAGGAGTACAGTGTCACAGTAACATTGACCCGTGAGTGTACCGTGTTCAAACATTTGGAAGTCAGGACGCCCATGCAGGATTATTCCCGCAACGGCACAACACTTGGACTACCAAAACGACCACGCTCAAAAACCTTCCTCGGTGCAACACATACCGACATATGGTGGAGGGTGGCGACGCATAATGCACCCAGGAATGTCTCTGTTGATTGCTACGTTTCCGATCGCGGTAAGCGTGTCCTGTGGTATTAATGGGGTGATCTAGAACGCCAATCGAGGTGCGGCAGTATGACTGAGTATTTATCAAACTAGGTGCGTATACGTCCAAGTATCTAGGGAGAAGGGAGTGTCCACAGCATACTCAGCATTAAGGTGAAGGAGAAAGGGTATATCTTTGGTCCCCGAGAATTCTGAAACAAATCCTGGTATGTGTCAACGCTAACCTGATTGAGACTCCTAGGTCACGGTACGAAACACACCCACAGAAGGTTACAGAACTACCTTCGGCCAGAACTACACTCTCACACATCGTGGCTTAAGGGGAGGTTTACTATCTTTGGCCCGAAAAAGGCATGTTGCTTGAGAATCTTTTTCTCGGGTTGTGTTATAGATATAAATTTTGAATTTGGTCAAAATGTTTATTGATATTTCCTCTACAAATTAGATTTTTTTCGACCGGAAATGTCGAATAGCAAAGGCGGAATTGCCGTCGCGAGGAAACAAAATTTCGATGTAGACCTCCACGCGCGGTATGTCACAGGTCAGCCGGCTCGTCTGACATCAAAATTGAGCTGACGTTAGCGAAGTATATAAGATTCTTTAGGAGTTGTACCTCGCTTAAGTTATTTGGACCATAGGAAACAAAATGGCGGCCATTTGAAAAAATAGGGTTCTTTCCATCGATTTTTCGAATTCGTCGGCCAATGGTTGATGGATCGGAATAAAAGTGATTCAACTCCTAGACAATTTAGTTAGCTTCGTCGGAAACAAAGAATCGTGCCAATCGTTTCAGTAGATTTGAAGTTACCACACCGCGCGATAAGGAAACGTCATTTCGAGAAAAACGCGTTTGAAGTTTTGACTACATATAAATGCAATATTATGCAACGTACGTTCAATATGCTATTCCGGGTCCATAAACTAGTCCTTCCTCTTCCTCACAGAGGGCGTTCTGCTCGAACTGGTCCATCCTGCTCTGCTCCAGAGCCGCTCGTACGGCGGTTTTCGGCCGCTTGAATCAGGTGGTCGTCCGAATGCTTGGCGAACTGCGTCGAGTAGAGTCCCAGGGTGACGTCCATCGGTGTCATGTTCTTCAGAATTGCTGAATATTCTTCGTTGAAGCTGCTCACTGCCGGGAAAGTCGCAATCTCCACAGTCTTTGCACCAGAATGCAAATCCTTGGGGGCTAACTTCAAAACACACGCGTTCAAACTTTCATTTGAATTTTGTGTGTTTCCTCCCAAGCACCCGTACAATAACTCGTCCTCCAAAAGAAAAAAAAACTGGTGCGTGAAAAAGGCCGATTTCAGGCAGGTGAATTTTTTTGTTCAGCTGTGAATAACAAACATTTCCGTTCCGTATTGGGAAAAACTGTTTCAGGGGTGGATTCTAAACACTTTTATGGATCCAAAAATGCAATTAAAAAATCGATTTCTTCAATCAAAAGATAGTAAACCTCCCCTTAAAGGCCTCATAGGATCATCTTTGCGCTCTATGTTTTGAATCGTTCGAAAAGAGCCAAAATCGCGAAAGTTTGACCACACTGCATACTTCTTCGTTAGCTACCGTCCAGTTTCCATGTTTTTTATGCCTCTGAAGTAGTTCAATTTTGTGTCAATGTGGACAAGGTAATTTGGCGTGGTACTAGATTCGCAGTGTCGAGTGATTACGTGTAGTTACCTTCGTAAAATTCGCTCGGAATCTGGGTAAGATGTACATTCAGGTGACAATCACATGGACAGCGATATGCACATATACAGGTGGCGGTAATATCACGTACACAAGGTATAAAAGGGCAGTGCATTGGCGGAGCTGTCATTTGCACTTAGGTGATTCGTGTGGCAACGTTTCCGATGTGATTATGGCTGCACGACGGTAATTAACAGACTTCTAACGCGGAATGGTAGTTGGAGCTTGAAGCATGGGACATTCCATTTCGGAAATCGTTAGGGAATTCAGTAATCCGAGATCCACAGTGTTATGAGTGTGCGGAGAATACCAAATTTCAGGCATTAACTGTCACCATGGACAGTGGAGTGACTGACGTCTTCACTTAACGACCGAGAGCAACGGCGTTTACATTGAGGCATCAGTGCTAAAATACAAGCAATACTGCTTGAAATAACAGCAGAAATCAATGTCGGACGTACGACGAACGTACCCGTTAGAACAGTGCGGCGAAACTTGGCGTTAATGCGCTATGGCAGCAGACCACCTACGCTAGCGCCTTTGTTAACGGCATGACATCGCCTGCAGCGCCCCTCCTGGGCTCGTGACCATAGAGGTTGGACGGCAGACGACTGGAAAACTGTGGCCTGGTCAGACGAGTCCCGATTTCAGCTGGAAAAAGCTGATGGTATGGATGAAGTGTGACGCAGGCCCGACGAAGCCATGTACCCAAGTTTTCAAAAGGTATTGTGCAAGGCTGTTGGTGGCTCCATAAATGTCTGGGCAGTGTTTACTTGGAATGAACTGGGTTCTCTGGTCCAACTGGACCGATGATTGACCGGAAATTGCTATGTTCGGCTACTTGGAGACCATTTGCAGCCATTAATGGACTTCGTGTTCCCAAACAATGGATGACAATGCGCCATGTCACCGGGCCACCTTTATTCGCGATTGGTTTGAAGAACGTTCTAGACAATTCTAGCTAATGATTTGGCCACCAAGATGGCCCTACACGATGGGCTGGGGTGGCCGAACGGTTCTAGGCGCTACAGTCTGGAGCCGCGCGACCGCTACAGTCGCAAGTTCGAATCCTGCCTCGGCATGGATGTGTGTGATGTCCTTAGGTTAGTTAGGCTTAAGTAGTTCTAAGTTCTAGAGGCCTGATGACCTCAGAAGTTACGTCCCATTGTGCTCAGAGCCATCTGAACCATTTTTTTGGCGCTACACGAATCCCGTCGAACATTTATGCACAAAGTCCTGCACCAGCAGCACTTCCGTAATTATGGACGGCTATAGAGGCAGCACGGCTCAATATTTTTGCAAGGCACTTCTATTGACTTGTTGAGTCAGTGTCACGTCGAGTTGCTGCACTACTCCGGACAAAAGAAGGTCCTAAACGATATCAGGAAGTTTCCCATGACTTTTGTCACCTCTATGTACTTGCATTCACTGAGAGCAGGAATTCCTGCCGGGTTTGAAGCCGAATGTCACTGACAAGGCCTGATTCTAGTCTCCTGTACCTGTCGGTTAGCGTCTTTCTACAACCGCTCTTCCTACGCAGTGTTACGTCATTGCGAGAGATATACCATTCCTTATAGACACGTTGGGAATCCGCCTTGATACACCAACAAGTTGGACAACTTTATTCACGATGTGGTCACGGACACCTCGGATCACGATAGTTCCTTCTCTCATCCTCTCACGTATTCACGTCAACCCATCCTAGTGCTCTGATTCCATACAACCGACCGGCACACACACACCTATTCACTGACAAGATTTACGACGTCGGTGAGGTGTCGTATGAGCGCCTGGTACCAAAGCGACCAGCGCGCTCTTTTAAGAATATGATCAATATTTTTTGCTACGAATTTATTCTCGCTTCGGGCTACTTTGAACTATAGAACGATTTATTCATCTTTCAACTCTGAATTCATAAGTTATCCCTTTGTGATGTTCTGTCTTTCAGGTGATAAGGCTGAACTCTTTTAAGATTTGATCCCTATTGTGTAGGTCAACAAATTACAACACGCTGTTTCCATTCTCTTGAATCGAGAATTTGTGATGAAGAACGGAATATAAACTTCCACAAGAACAAGACGCATCTCTGACTTTTATGTATGACAGTGCAGGCGATGTTTCCGCGTTTGCCAATTCCACGTGAGGTTGCCCAGTCGTCTGCTGACCACGAGACATCGGATTACGAGGCTTCCTCTCGCACGTGCTTACATGTAACACACAATCCACTTAGCATAACTATTCGGATTGCAGCAACAGTTTCATATTAGTGCTAAGAGTTTAGAATCCTGTCGCTGTTGACATTAACGTCAAACTTGATCACGGTGTACCACGTGCAAATGAGTGTCATATAATAGACTACAAAATCCTTAATCATCCACTATTTTTAGACAGTAAGATTCTGCAAACATGACAGCATACCTCTCCATACTAAGATGACAAAGGACACGAATTTGTTATATCAAGGCTCCCACGCAACGCTAATGAACAATTTATGAATGTTTGTTGGTTAGCTTCTGTTCCAGATTGTATTTCGTTCGTAAAATATAGCACTCTACACCACAAAAGGAAATACAGACAGTCTTATATTTCTAGTGTTTTGCCTCTGAACGCTAATACGTGTATTTTTTGGATTCCGTACCTCACTCGGTAAAAACGGAACGCTTATCATTTTGTTGTCCGCCCGTGTATCTGTCTTTCTGTCCGACTGTTCAAAACCTTTTTTCTCAGGGACGGGTAGACATATCTATACTTTCTTGGCGGTGTAAAAAACTGAAATTCTAAGCGAAAGCAATCAAAAGATATGGCTATTTTTGTCACATATTTTGATATTCGCGAAATCACTCCTCAAAACCTATATGGGACTTCCCGTTGACCTAGAATCATGAAATTTGGCAAGAAGCAAGGTTTCACACGATAACCAAAGTAAAAATTACAAAAATTGTTAATTCTGAATTATATCACCAGAAAAAAATGTGGTATCAAACTGTCAGCCCCTTTATCTCAGGAACGCGTGGATGCGTCAAGTTAAAATCTATGTCACGTACTGAGGACTATGGTCTCTTGGCTGTGTATTAAATGTTAGCTTCTAAGTCAGTGGAATGTACGGATACGGTCATTTGTGTCACATATGTTGATACTTGCAAACCCAATCATCAAAACCTACATGGTACCTCCGATTGGTCTATAATCATGAAATTTCGCAAGAAGCAAGGTTTCACAATACGACTAAAGGAAAAAACGCAAAAATTGTGAATTTGTAATTACATCACACGAAAAATATTTTTATCAACTATCTACTTGTCCATCCGTACGTTAAGCCCCCTGTTTCTCAGGAACAGGTAGAAGTATCATTTTGAAACTTGTGTCATACTAAGGTCTATAATTCCTTTCCGGTGTAGTAAATGAAACCAAAAGATATGTCCATTCGTGTCACATATTTTGACAGTCGCAAACTCACCCATCAAAACTTGTAGGGTGCTTCCCGTTAACCTAGAATCACGAAATTTGGCAAGAAGTAAGATTTCACAGCAAAACTGAAGGAGAAGATCCGAAAATTGTTAATATATCACACGAAAAAATTTTTTGTCACTTGTTATCAGACTGTTTGTGTGTCTGTCCGTCTGTTAAGACCCTTTTTGTCAGGGAAGGGTATACATATCAAGTTGAAATTTATGTCACATAGAGGTCTCTGTTCTCTTGTCGGTAAAAGAAACGTAAGCTTCTGAGTTAATGGACGCAAAAGATACGGCCATTTATGTCACATATTTTGAAGGAAACTCACTCATCTAATCCTGTAGGATATTTCCCATTGGTCTAGAATCATGAAATTTGGCAAGAAGAAAGGTTTTACAGTACAAGTACACAGAAAAATCCGAAGCTTATTAATCTGTAATTAGATGACACGAAAAAATGTTTTTCCGTTTTTTATTCGAGTGTGTTTGATCTTCCGTCTATTAAGACCTCTTTTTCTCAGGAATGGATGGATTATCAAGTTCAGATTTATATCAAATGGCTCTGAGCACTATGGGACTCAACTGCTGTGGTTATCAGTCCCCTAGAACTTAGAACTACTTAAACCTAACTAACCTAAGGACGTCACACACACCCATGCCCGAGGCAGGATTCGAATCTGCGACCGTAGCAGCAGCGCGGCTCCGGACTGGAGCGCATATTTATATCATATACTTACGTCTACGGACCTTTGATGCTGTAAAAAATTGAAGCTTCTATCAGTGCAGTCAAAAGATACGCACTCATTAAAACTAAGTAACTACTAAATGTGACCCAGGACATTTACTGAAGCATAATGCAAGATCAAAAATTACATTCCCAACAATAACAAGATCGTTTGCTCCGCATAACCGGTTGAAAATAAATTCGGCGTTGCTACATCGGCAGTCTGAGAAGAAATCGACAAACTGAGCGAGGTGGCGCAGTGGTTAGACACAGGACTCGCATTCGGGAGGACGACGGTTCAATCCCACGTCCGGCCATCCTGATTTAGGTTTTCCGTGATTTCCCTAAATCACTCCAGGCAAATGCCGGGATAGTTCCTCTGAAAGGGCGCGGCCGACTTCCTTCCCCATCCTTCCCTAATCCGATGAGGCCGATGACCTCGCTGTCTGGTCTCTTTCTCCAAAAACAACAACAACAACATTAAAACCTATAGGGTACTTCCAGTTGGTCTACAATCATGAAATTTGGCAAGAACAAGATTTCGCAGTACAAGTAAAGGAAAAAAATAGGATTATTGTTAATTTTTAATTATATCACAGCAACAAATATTTCTTTTGTAAACTGTTATCCGGTTTGCAACACAATCTTCAGTGCGCGAGTCCTACTAGCACCTGGCGAGTTTTTTCGGAAAGACGTGCTTCATACACAGTGTTGGTGTTGACGGAATTAACAGCACGAAGGCCCATCGCGAAGGTTGTAGGCTTTTTTTGTTGCGAAGAAAGACTGCTATTTTTTATCTTTGAACGGCGTTCAACAGTTTACAAACAATGCCACCTGTATGTAGTAGTCTGTTTGAATAACGCGAGCAGTGTTTGGACCGAAGAGTGAAGTACAGTAAAAACATATCCGGCCGCCAGCGGCGGCGCTTCGTGACGTCCCATCAGGTGTTTACAACCTCCCCCTCTCAGAGCAAGCAGCTGTCTGCACGAGAAACAAGCAGGCGAGCGCACGGAGCGAGGGCCTTCGTTCTTACAGGATCTGGAGGCAGTTTAACTACCCTATGAAGCAAATACGGGAGCTTCCTCCGTCAATGTCACAAGAATTTTAACACCCTATGAGTCCCGTAGCATCATCTCTGGCAGTAGTCAGTATCTTAGTAGTGTGTGCTGCAAGGTGCACATTACCCCAAAAAAGGGCCCGCCCGGTTAGCCGAGCGGTCTAACGAACTGCTTTCCGTAGTGAGAAGGAGCGCCTGGTCCCCGGCACGAATCTGCCTGGTGGACTTCGGTCGAGGTCCGGTGAGCCGGCCAGTCTATGGGTGGTTTTTAGGCGGTTTTCCATCTGCCCCGGCGAATGCGGGCTGGTGCCCCTTATTCCGCCTCAGCTACACTATGTCGGCGATTGCTGCGCAGCCGGCCGGTGGGGCCGAGCGGTTCTAGGCGCTACAGTCTGGAACCGCGCGACCGCTACAGTAGCAGGTTCGAATCCTGCCTCGGGCATGGGTGTGTGTGATGCCTTAGGTTAGTTAGGTTTAAGTGGTTCTAAGTTCTAGGGGACTGATGACCTCAGAAGTTAAGTCCCATAGTGCACAGTGCCTCCCCCCCCATGAACCATGGACCTTGCCGTTGGTGGGGAGGCTTGCGTGCCTCAGCGATACAGATAGCCGTACCGTAGGTGCAACCACAACGGAGGGGTATCTGTTGAGAGGCCAGACAAACGTGTGGTTCCTGAAGAGGGGCAGCAGCCTTTTCAGTAGTTGCAAGGGCAACAGTCTGGATGATTGACTGATCTGGCCTTGTAACAATAACCAAAACGGCCTTGCTGTGCTGGTACTGCGAACGGCTGAAAGCAAGGGGAAACTACAGCCGTAATTTTTCCCGAGGGCATGCAGCTTTACTGTATGATTACATGATGATGGCGTCCTCTTGGGTAAAATATTCCGGAGGTAAAATAGTCCCCCATTCGGATCTCCGGGCGGGGACTACTCAAAAGGATGTCGTTATCAGGAGAAAGAAAACTGGCGTTCTACGGATCGGAGCGTGGAATGTCAGATCCCTTAATCGGGCAGGTAGGTTAGAAAATTTAAAAAGGGAAATGGATAGGTTGAAGTTAGATATAGTGGGAATTAGTGAAGTTCGGTGGCAGGAGGAACAAGACTTCTGGTCAGGTGACTACAGGGTTATAGACACAAAATCAAATAGGGGTAATGCAGGAGTAGGTTTAATAATGAATAGGAAAATAGGAATGCGGGTAAGCTACTACAAACAGCATAGTGAACGCATTATTGTGGCCAAGATAGATACGAAGCCCACGCCTACTACAGTAGTACAAGTTTATATGCCAACTAGCTCTGCAGATGACGAAGAAATTGAAGAAATGTATGATGAAATAAAAGAAATTATTCAGATTGTGAAGGGACACGAAAATTTAATAGTCATGGGTGACTGGAATTCGAGTGTAGGAAAAGGGAGAGAAGGAAACATAGTAGGTGAATATGGATTGGGGGACAGAAATGAAAGAGGAAGCCGCCTGGTCGAATTTTGCACAGAGCACAACATAATCATAACTAACACTTGGTTTAAGAATCATGAAAGAAGGTTGTATACATGGAAGAACCCTGGAGATACTAAAAGGTTTCAGATAGATTATATAATGGTAAGACAGAGATTTAGGAACCAGGTTTTAAATTGTAAGACATTTCCAGGGGCAGATGTGGACTCTGACCACAATCTATTGGTTATGACCTGTAGATTAAAACTGAAGAAACTGCAAAAAGGCGAGAATTTAAGGAGATGGGACCTGGATAAACTAAAAGAACCAGAGGTTGTACAGAGATTCAGGGAGAGCATAAGGGAGCAATTGACAGGAATGTGGGAAATAAATACAGTAGAAGAAGAATGCTTTGAGGGATGAAGTAGTGAAGGCAGCAGAGGATCAAGTAGGTAAAAAGACGAGGGCTAGTAGAAATCCTTGGGTAACAGAAGAAATATTGAATTTAATTGATGAAAGGAGAAAATATAAAAATGCAGTAAGTGAAACAGGCAAAAAGGAATATAAACGTCTCAAAAATGAGATCGACAGGAAGTGCAAAATGGCTAAACAGGGATGGCTAGAGGACAAATGTAAGGATGTAGAGGCCTATCTCACTAGGGGTAAGATAGATACCGCCTACAGGAAAATTAAAGAGACCTTTGGAGATAGGAGAACAACTTGTATGAATATCAAGAGCTCAGATGGAAACCCAGTTCTAAGCGAAGAAGGGAAAGCAGAAAGGTGGAAGGAGTATATAGAGGGTCTATACAAGGGCGATGTACTTGAGGACAATATTATGGAAATGGAAGAGGATGTAGATGAAGATGAAATGGGAGATATGATACTGCGTGAAGAGTTTGACAGAGCACTGAAAGACCTGAGTCGAAACAAGGCCCCCAGAGTAGACAATATTCCATTGGAACTACTGACGGCCGTGGGAGAGCCAGTCCTGACAAAACTCTACCATCTGGTGAGCAAGATGTATGAAACAGGCGAAATACCCTCAGACTTCAAGAAGAATATTATAATTCCAATCCCAAAGAAAGCAGGTGTTGACAGATGTGAAAATTACCGAACTATCAGCTTAATAAGTCACAGCTGCAAAATACTAACACGAATTCTTTACAGACGAATGGAAAAACTAGTAGAAGCCAACCTCGGGGAAGATCAGTTTGGATTCCGTAGAAACACTGGAACACGTGAGGCAATACTGACCTTACGACTTATCTTAGAAGAAAGATTAAGGAAAGGCAAACCTACGTTTCTAGCATTTGTAGACTTAGAGAAAGCTTTTGACAATGTTGACTGGAATACTCTCTTTCACATTTTAAAGGTGGCAGGGGTAAAATACAGGGAGCGAAAGGCTATTTACAATTTGTACAGAAACCAGATGGCAGTTATAAGAGTCGAGGGACATGAAAGGGAAGCAGTGGTTGGGAAGGGAGTAAGACAGGGTTGTAGCCTCTCCCCGATGTTGTTCAATCTGTATATTGAGCAAGCAGTAAAGGAAACAAAAGAAAAATTCGGAGTAGGTATTAAAATTCATGGAGAAGAAATAAAAACTTTGAGGTTCGCCGATGACATTGTAATTCTGTCAGAGACAGCAAAGGACTTGGAAGAGCAGTTGAATGGAATGGACAGTGTCTTGAAAGGAGGATATAGGATGAACATCAACAAAAGCAAAACAAGGATAATGGAATGTAGTCTAATTAAGTCGGGTGATGCTGAGGGAATTAGATTAGGAAATGAGGCACTTAAAGTAGTAAAGGAGTTTTGCTATTTGGGGAGCAAAATAACTGATGATGGCCGAAGTAGAGAGGATATAAAATGTAGGCTGGCAATGGCAAGGAAAGCGTTTCTGAAGAAGAGAAATTTGTTAACATCCAGTATTGATTTAAGTGTCAGGAAGTCATTTCTGAAAGTATTCGTATGGAGTGTAGCCATGTATGGAAGTGAAACATGGACGATAAATAGTTTGGACAAGAAGAGAATAGAAGCTTTCGAAATGTGGTGCTACAGAAGAATGCTGAAGATTAGATGGGTAGATCACATAACTAATGAGGAAGTATTGAATAGGATTGGGGAGAAGAGAAGTTTGTGGCACAACTTGACCAGAAGAAGGGATCGGTTGGTAGGACATGTTCTGAGGCATCAAGGGATCACCAATTTAGTATTGGAGGGCAGCGTGGAGGGTAAAAATCGTAGAGGGAGACCAAGAGATGAATACACTAAGCAGATTCAGAAGGATGTAGGTTGCAGTAGGTACTGGGAGATGAAAAAGCTTGCACAGGATAGAGTAGCATGGAGAGCTGCATCAAACCAGTCTCAGGACTGAAGACCACAACAACAACAACAGTGCTCAGAACCAATTGCTGTGCAAACAAGTTCTCCACGTACGCGTACACCACCATTATTCTACCACGCAAACATAGAGGTTACACTCCTCTGGTGTGAGACGTTCCCTGAGAGGGTCCACCGGGGGCCGAACCGCACAATAACCCTGGGTTCGGTGTGGGGCGGCGGAGGGGTGAAGTGGACTGCGGTAGTCGTCAGGGGGTTGTGGACCACTGCGGTTGCGGCGGGCACGGAGCCTCTTCGTCGTTTCTAGGTCCCTGGTTAACATACAATACAATACCCCAAAAGACGAAAACCTGGCCGGGCTGCTGAAAAAGAGGGAGGGGACGTAGTAATATTGTACATTTCAGTATTATTACAATTGGAGCGCTGTAACTTCATACGCGTATACCGGGTGTCTCTCTTAAGAGTCATCACGTGCGTTTTCACTGGTGTATCGGCAGTTTTTTGCAATTTTGTTTTTGCAATGTATAGCTGCAGTCGCTCCGAATCGATGCTCTTCATCCCGCCTTTCATGCTAAGCCGTGTCAACGAAAAATATTGGTTTGTTTGACGTTACACGCAAAATGATTTTTAAAGCAGGATTTTGCATGCCAGTTGAATAGAGCGGTCCCATGTCAGTGCAGTATGATATTCGTTTCAGTGATGCGTGTCAACACGACAGTATAACGCGAAGAACTTGTCGTGGTTCATGTACCTCCCTGCCTGCGCTGTGCGCTAACGCCATCCAGCAGCTGAAGTTTGGATTAGCCTTCGTGTTTTATAGTCTTGTTAATACATATCGCTAAACCGAATGTCGCGCTAGACTAATTTTGGATCGCTGTATCGAAGGGGCACATAAAATTTCGCTTGAAAAATCATTTTATTTGTAACGGGAAAGAAATCGATGTTTTCCGTTGACAGTGGGCGTCGCATAAAAGACATTACGACCAGTATTTTTTTGGGGTAGACTCCAGCTACAGACTGCAGTTTCAGATGATACTATGTGTCAGGAGTTAGTACGTAAAATACTCCTTTCTGTGTTCCCTGAAGTGTAAACAGCTGTACTTCTGTTGCTTCTTTGTATGCCAAGCACACGACAAGAATTCTTCCCAAAACGAATTATAGCACATTTCGCATTTACGTTCCTTAAAATCCTCAATTGCGTATTACTCGCTTTGGAAACATAGACAATATGACTAAATAAACAAAGGCAGCTATCAACACGATGAACACTGGAAGTCACTGCACATGGCGAGCGAGTCATTGGCTTTATTATCTTACACTCTCACTTAGCCAAACACGTACGTAAATTCATATTTTTGACTGGAACGTATTATCCCAGAAATAAATATAGCTCCAACCGCAGCTTCTGATAGAGCTCTTTTGGGAGTTTTTCCTTAGTTATAAGACAAACGCCACAACCGGATATCCCTTGCGCAATATTGCCAATCGGGAATCCCCCTACACTGCTGCTAGCTCGTTGAGATTTGGCTGAAAAGAGAAGAGCTGTATAAGGGTCGGATCTCATATAGCCAGCTCCACTTGTTAGGTAGGACACTGAAACAAATCTAATAAAATAAAACGGTACGGAGTGCCACAACACTAAATAGCGTGTTTGCTACTGTCTAGGCATTCTATTTCTGTGATTTAACCACGAATCTCCGGGATACAAAGAAGGCATTCCAGCTGTGGAGCGATTAGCAGACTGCCAGGACAGCCAGTAGTGAGCTGCGTCTTACTTCACTGCTAAGAGTATTCATCCTAGCAAGCGGATCATACCAAGTCGACTGTTTCTGTCGAAACTGTGAATCATAACTAACAAACAGAATGCAAAAGATAGTGCTGAAAAATTCAGTCGATTTCGGAAAGGTAGAAAATTTTAGTGACTGGGGTAAAACCACAAAGGGGGCCCCACAGGGTTCAATTTTGGAACCACTCCGATTTCTTGTATATGTAAATGGCCTTCCACTTAACATTCAGCAAGATTGGTACTTATTGCAGACAATACAAGTGTTATAATAAATAAAATTAGAGTGAAAGCAACAGAAGAGTTATTAACTGATATTTTCCAGAGAATTATTAAGTGGTTCTCTGAAAATGGACTCTCCCTAAATTATGAAAAAAACAGACTACATTCTATTCTGCACAACAAATAGTCATACCAACAATTGATGTAGCACATGAGCAGGAGTCAATAAGTAAGGTAGAATGCTCCAAACTTTTGGGCGTACATAACGACGAAAATTTGAACTGGAAGTATCATATTACTGAGCTTCTCAAACAATAAGTTCAGTTACTTTTGCTCTTCGTTTAATTGCTAATCTTGGAAACAAACGTATCAACCTCCTGAAATATTTTGTATATTTCCACTCAATAATGTCGTACTGAATAATTTTCTGGGGT
Source organism: Schistocerca piceifrons (assembly GCF_021461385.2). Taxonomy (NCBI): domain Eukaryota; kingdom Metazoa; phylum Arthropoda; class Insecta; order Orthoptera; family Acrididae; genus Schistocerca; species Schistocerca piceifrons. Next base: position 384,381,921 of record NC_060142.1, read on the forward strand.
AACTCATCACTTAGAAAGAAAGCATGATAGCACAAAAGCGAGCAGTAAGAATAATATTTGGTGTTCACCCACAGACGTCATGTAGGTACCTCTTCTGGGAGCTAGGCATTCTAACTGCGTCGTCACAATACATATTTCCGCTAGTGAGAATCCTCATAAATAATCTGTCACAATTTGAGAAGAACAGTGATGCACATTCCTACAACACCAGAGGGGAAAATGACCTTTATTACCCATTTTTTAAACTGTCATTGGCTCACAGAGGAGTTCAGTATGCAGTAATAAATTTTTTTTTGTTTATTTGCTCAATAACATAAAATGTCTGACAGGTAGCAAAGCAAATTTGAAATCGAATTTAAAATCATTTCTCCTGGACAGCTCCCTCTATTCCATTGATGAATTTTCACTTAAAAACTGGCAGAAAAAAATAGATAAAAGTTTGTTTCACTTGTAGTTCCATGAGCAGGAATAAAATGATAATATGTTTATTAATGTTAACAGTAATCATATGCATCCATATCGTGTAAACTAACTCGTTCAACATAATTTCGATTAAACAATTGCACACATGATACATTGAACATGTAACTAAATAACTTATTTTAAAACTAATTAAGGACGTTATTTGAACAGGCCGACACCAATTAGTTCTTTCCTTAAAAGTCTAAGTTCATCTATAACTGAGACAGGGACAGAAGCATCACAAGTAGTGTTAGGCTGACTAAAATATGGAGGGGCTAATCGTTCGCTCGTCCTAAGAGTGCTTTCGTGGATGCGGACCAGGTATGTACGGCCTCTTTCAACACGTCACCAAGTGCCATGTCAAATAATCGAGATTTACCACGAGCACATCAAACTTTCTTCTCCGTCCTCTGAAGGTAATCAAGGAAATAACGATCCTTTGGGTTCAAACAAGTTCAAGGAATGCATTTTAGTAACAAGCAACACTTTACTCACATAACTGAAGATTTCTTGATTTATCTACGTAATCACTTTCGTTATTTAAGTATTAATCGTATTTTTCCATTAGTTGTAGAGTATCCTGGTCGTACTCGGCTGCTGCAATCCAGAAAGTCAGATACTCATCTCATTCTTCACACAGGTTTCAGTTCCTATGTTTCCCGCTCAGGGGTTTTTGAGTTTCCTGAAATGGTGTCTTCCAAGACTTCCTTCTTACAATAATCTATGATGATTGGACGGACTTCCGGGACGAGTCTTGTTGTGCACCTTTTTTAGTCCACTGCTGAACAATTCACACCACTTTCTGTCCACTATAAATACAGGGTGTTTCAAAAAGGGCTCTACAACATTGAAATCCTTATAAATTAATTCATAAATCCTAAAGAGGTGATTGTAGTGTCAATTTGCAGAGAAATACATCAAGTTTTGTCTCGCTTAGTTAGCTAGTGCCGAATCGCACCGTAAGGAGCGCTAGCAGTAGTTGCGTTAAAGATGGCTGCCTTCAAATGTTTGTGAATTCCTAAGGGACCAAACTGCTGAGGTCATCGGTCCCTATATACACACTACTGAAACTAGGTTAAACTAACTTATGCTAAGAACAACACACACAAACACACCCATGCCCGAGGGAGGACTCGAACCTCTGGCGGGAGGGGCCGCGCAATCTGTGACATGGCGCCTCAAACCGAGCTGCCACTCTGCGCGGCATGGCTGCCTTCACTGGACCCGAGCGTGCTAGCTGTGTGTTTTGGTTTGAAGAATCGAAGTCGGCGACAACAGTTCTGCGTAATTTCCGTAACAAATACGGTAACGATCCTCCTAGTAGGCCTACAGTTTATGAATGGCATAAACATTTTGTAGAAACAGGGTGCTCGTTGGACATGGGAAATCATTAGGTTGTCCAAGCACATCTGATGACGTCGTTGAGCGACTGAGACAACGTTTTCTCAACAGCCTTACGAAATCGACCCGGCGTGCATCTCGCGGACTCCAAATCTCACATACGACTGTTTGGCGTGTGTTGAGAAACCGTTTGCATTTGAAACCGTTTGCATTTGAAACCGTACAGATTGACGATCGTACAAGCAATAAAGAACACTGATAAAATTGCTCTCAAGAACTTCTGTGCGGATATGTTAAATTACATGAGGATGAACATTTCTTGGACAAAATCATCTTTTCTGGCGAGTCGACTTTTCACTAAAGTGGTAAGGTTAACACACATAACTGTAGGATTTGAAGCAGTGAAAATCTACATCAAACATTGTAACATGTTCGTGATATCCCTAAACCGAGCGTTTTTGTGCATTGACCAAGAACAAAGGTACGGTCCCTTTTCTTTCCGTTAAAGAACAGTCAACGGGATAGTCTACCTGGTATGTTACAGCAATTTTTGATACCCCTGATCGATGAGGATGACCAAGAACGAAATGTTTACTTCACACAAGGTGGTGCACCACCCCACTGCTTGGCTGACGTCCGGGATTTTCTCAGTGACTGCTTTCCGGGTCAATAGATTGGCCATGATGCGCCAATTGCGTAGCCGCCACGTTCGCCAGACCTGACACCACTCGATTTTTTTAAATGGGGATTCATCAAGGATATCGTGCTTGTACCTCCTGTGCCGGCTTCTCAACCTGAACTTAGAGCAAGAATTTACGCCGCCACTGAGCAAGTTACACCTTCAATGTTACGGGGAGTTGAGGAAGAAATTGACTTCCGATGGGATGTGTGCAGAATAACCAACGTAAGCCACATACAACATCTTTTATTTAAGGTAAAAAAACCTGATGTGTTTCCCTATAAAATAGTACTAAACCCAATTCTATATATTCTTTCAATGGATTTATATGAATTTTTAAAGTTTTCAAGTCATTTCTGAAACACCCTGTAGAGCTGTCTGTAAATTCCATTGTAGGCATTTCACCACCAGCAGATGTAGTGCAAGACGTTCTCGAAAGCAGCTGTTTCCACCGGAATGCCTCTTGGTGCGTCGTGATTCATCAGAAACAAAGCTGTTATTCCAGTGATTCACGCCTCTGCGATGCAGCTCCACTTATCGCACGATGTGTTTGTCACAACGTGTAACACGACTTTCGACAGTGATGGAAACCGAATGTTTGTCCAGCTTGGCAGTGAATGCTGCCTCGTGTTCACTCATCCCTGTGAAATCCAAACAATCTGAGGAACCATTGAAGTTTTCTCATTACGTCATCTGGTCGTTGCAGAAACGTTCCGTTTGACAACACAGTGTGTTACGTCGTCGAGTATGCAGCATTTATCTCAGTAGGCATTCGGAACCCTGTAGCTGAAATAACAGGACGAAAATGTTCGGGCGCACGACGCCTCCAATTGTTGCCTCTCCACTATGCTGTAAAGAAGTACTCGTATATCGCCGAACGCACTTAATGTTTCCATTAGAGTCCACGTCAGTTATATCGAGATGACATTTTAAAAAATTAAACCAGCTCCACCTTTGTTCTACATGCAAGCACCATTTCCATTTCAATCACACTGCTTTTCTCATCATCCTATCTGTTAACTTTTCATTATTCATGGATAGTATATGGAAAACCGTACGCTCTATCAGTTAAGAATCGCTTCTCTAAACCAAAAACGAGAAACGTTTATAAATATTTCATTACAACTATTATTGAGGTAAATATTTTAAAGTTCCATGTCAAATGCTTGTTAATAATAAGCTCAATAAAGCAGCAATAATAAGTTAATTGTATTCATTCTTGAAACTTATAAGTGGTTGCCAGATTCTTAAATTAGAATATTGTAACAAACAAATGATCTAAGGTGGTTTCAGTATCTCACCCACAGTGTCACTTCCAGACAGCATTACGCAAACGTCGGGGGAATTCTGGTGATACGCTCTAGAAAGCGCTTTCACTATACTGACCACACCTCGCTCTCATCTAATTATTGATATATTCCTTTTATACTGTGTTGTCTCTAATAAATTACATGGAAGAGACGAAAATGTCTCTACTGTCAAAAACTGTTATAAGTGCCTCTACTGCGGTAGTGGTTCTCCCCATGTGCTTACACGAACCGTTTCAGAAATATAAAAAATAAAACCGGCGCGATATCTGAAAAGATTAGTAACACTATCTTATCACCATAGATACACCAAAATCGCAAAATGCACTTCGCTGTAGAACAAAAATATTTCTTGCAATAGTTCTTGTTGGCACGCTGAATGAACAGTTCAGCGTTTCGTCTTGTTACTGCCTTTGCAGGTGATTCGATACGTTACTAGGAGGCTCATAAATTGCTGATAATGACAAATAGCTTTTTAACGACTTTACAAAACGGAAGTAACAAAGGTTGTATTCCTTGATGTGAATTTTTTTTTAAGCACGAAGACGCACACAAAACATGTTCTATTCTTATACCGACAAAGTAGGATATTTGTTGCTACAGAGTCTAGGTTGTCCTTGTTTCATCAATACATTCCACATTACACGCTTCTAATCTCTAATTCCATATCTGGCCATAGTTCCACTCTTAGTTAGTCGACGAAATTAGGTTTCATGTGTCAGAAACTATTGAAAAATCTTCATTTCCTGATTGGACGGCCCTTTTTCAGTACGTCGAAGATAAATGGCTCCAAAGTCACTTTCAGATCGGCAAGTGTTTGCTGCTGCTCTCTACGCCATATGCCTCACGAGGCCTTCATCGATAATAATAATTACGTAAATGCACGGTAGGTATTGAAGTGGTTGTCTCCTCTGCTAACTTTACTTGCTTCAGAGCTCGTCAGAAAGCTGCACATCCGGTTGTACACGTTATGCAATCAACATGAAAGCACAGGCGGCACATGAGGATAATTAATTAAATTGTTTGTGTTTATATACACAATTACTACACGTACACTAATGAGATAGTGAAATAGCCATAGCTGTCTTGCTAGCGAGACAGCCCTTTTGTGTCTTGGTGGACGCAGTAGCTGAGTTTAACATATGACAGTGATCACATCACATCCCACACAATGTTCGCGTGAGTTGATCGATAGATTATCGAGAACAGGCGTATTTATCTCGCCGTCTCTAGAAATTTCGGCTTTTCACAGCTAATAGCTAAGCGCAAGATGGAGTCCTTGTTGGGTTCTATACACAAGAAGCGAGTGAATTAGACCCACCCCTACCCATAATTTAGCAGAGATGTCTATAGCAGATACTGTTCACGGCAATTGGAAAAGAATCCCACTCAAAAAGGAAACATCACTATCTTGACTTGGTCTGTTAAGGAGAAAAAAGCACAATAGCAGGATATCAGCCCCAGCAGTCGATCCTGCTCGAAAATTTGGTCCGTACTTCTGATAGAACGCTGTTATGACATTCTGAATGTACAGCTTGTCTTCGTGCGTGCCTGTTTTTTGTCACTGACTCCGCCCTGTGCAGCCACCTGCTGCCCTAGCGCCAAGCACTATACAGCAGGGCGAGAAACAGCGTCCTCCTGTTCACTTGGTGCTGAAGGCAAGGGAAGGTTAGTGGGGAGGAGAACACATCTGCCGAAAGTGTTTTGAAACATTGTTCGAGAACACGATGTTTCGTTTTTCGGGAAAAAAGGTTACGTAATGTGCCAACCTGATGTCCACTCACATTAATGTGACCACCTGTTAAAAGCATTAATATCCTCATTTTGCAGCGCAGAGGGAGTCGGTGAGGTTCTGGAAGGTGCCGACAGGGCCGGGGAGTCATGCCGAGTCCAGAGCCGCGGCAAGAAGCGACAGGTTTCGCGGCTGAGGATCCTTAGCACGGACAGCCCGATCGAGGTGGTCTCACAGATTCGCGATTGGGTTTAAATCCAGAAAGGTTGGTGGGCAGGGTAATACGGTAAACTCATCCTTGATGTCTCCGAACGACGCACACGCACTGCGAGCTGCGTGAAACGTTGCATTGTCTTGCTGGTAGAAGCCATTCTGCTGAGGAATACCAAACGGCATGAAGAGGTGGACACGGTCCTCAAGGATAAGTACACACATGTGTTGATCCATTGTGTATTCCAGAATGTCGAGATCACCCAGAGAATGCCACTGAAACAGTCTCCAGACCGTAAGGCTCTCTCCTCCGGCCTGGATCCTTCCGACAGATGTTGTAGAGTGTTTGCTTTAAGAAGCTTCGTGCCCGATGGGGCATAAAACGTGATTCATCTAAAAATTCCAACCTGTTACCGCTCAGTGGAACTTCATTTGCGGTGCTGGCATGCAAACTCCAGCCTTCGTCGTCAATAAACAGCAGTCAGCATGAGTGCACGAACCAGACGCCTTCTGCGGAGGCCCATATAAAGCAACGTTCGTTAAACAGACGTTGAGGTGACTGTTGGTAGACCCTTAGTGCACCTGGGCGGTCAGCTGCTCAGTAGTTGCACGTCTTTTTGCCCGTACTCATCTCCGCTGCCGTCATTCTCCTCTGTCATCTATTGCCCATGGTGCCTCAGTTGCCTCAGAGCCACTATTGTATAGCACCATTTTGCCATGCACGATATACTTTAACCACGGCAGCAGGCGAGCCGTTTCGGAAATGGTACCTCCTTTGGCCCGAAATCCAATGATCCTTTTGGATGTCAGATAAATCTCTCCGTTTCCGCACTATGACAACGACTGCACTTTATACTGCGCCCCCCCCCCCCCAACCTCCCCCCCCCCCCTCCCGTCTTCACAACACACTTTATATATCCTCCACTACTAGTTCTGCCACCTGCCGCCTGTGAGTGATTATTGCAGGTTAACGTCGAAAGTAGGAGACCATCACATTAATGCGACTGGAAGTGTATATGTTCAATTTTTTTTTAAATTTTTATTTATTTATTTATTTTTTGAGTCATCAATCTTCTTATTGGTTTGATGCAGCCTGCCACGAATTCCTCTTGTGTGCAAATCTTTTCATCTCAGAGTACCACTTGCAAACTATGTCCTCCATTATTAGCTGGATGTATTCCAATCCTCCCATCCTCTCCCACCCATCCAGTTGCAGCGCCTATACTCTTGTGTCCTACCTGCTCTCCATCTTCACACTCTCCACACCCTTGCCCAAGGTGGCTTCCGCCAACTCCCCCTTCCTGAAGATGTCCTCGTTCGATCCATATACCTCTCCTATCAGCTCTAATCCTCCCCTTTCTTTCCTACCTTCCCCCTTTTCCTCCAGGGCTCCCTCTCTCCTTCCTCACCTTCCTTTCTCTCTCCCCCCTCCTCTTTCCCAGTTCTCCTACTTCCTCCCTCCTCCCCAGGCTCTCACACCCGACCCTGCCCTCTCCCTTCCCCTCACCCTTCCTTTCTCCCATTGGCTTCTTCCCCCCTCCTTCCCCCCTGCCCATCTCCAGCACCCGGTGGCATCCCCGCTCCCCTCCCCCAAGTCTCCTCAGTGTGTTCAGTGCGCTGAAGATCATCATCAATGTGCTACAGTGTTCTCTTCGTCTAAGTGCGTCATTGTTCTTCTTCAGTGTGCTCCTTCGTTCGCGTGTGACACTGTTTGTCTACGTTTGTGTGCACTGCAGAACTTACATGTAAAACCTGTGCCTTCTGCCTTCGTTTCATTTCTATTGTATGTCTCCTATTTTTACCATTCATGTATGTCTGTTTTTCTGTCTCCATGTTCACTGTCTGTTTTTCTGTGGCTGAAGAGCAGCATAGATAGGCCGCTGCCGACATACCTTTTGTGAGGTATTAAAATAACAATAAAGAAAAAAAATTCCAATCTCTGACTATCTGTACAATTTTTGCTCTCTACAGTTTCTTCTAGTACCATGAAAGTCATTTCCTGTTGTCTTAATACATGACCTATGATCCTGTCCCTTCTCCTAGTCAGTGATTTCCACATATTCCTTTCCTCTCCGATTCTGCACAGGACCTCCTCATTCTTCATCTTATCAGTCCATCTAATTTTCAACATTCGTTTGTACCACCACATCTCAGAAGCTTCGATCCTCTTTTCTTTACCGGTTTTCTCACACTCCATGTTTCATACCATTCAATCTGTCCTTCAAACGTACATGCGGAGAAATTTTTTCCTCATATTAAGATCTATGTTTGTTACTGGCAGACTTCTCTTTGCCAGGAATGCCCTTTTTGCCAGAGCTAGTCTGCTTCTGATGTCCTCCTTGCTCCGTCCGTTATTTTGCTGCCTAGATAGTAGGCTTCCTTAACTTCATCTACTTCGAGACCATCAATCCTACATTATGCCTCAAAATCTAAATGAATAAATCCAAGCAACTGAAGAAATATTATGAAAATGATTTTAGATTTACAATGTAATCACGCCAGTCACGTTGAAGAATAACGCTGCTCCTTCACTTTAACAGTGTCAGCTTTTCAATCCAAATAAAATAACGCACAACAGCGATTTAATAATTAAATAGCGCTATGCAAGTTCTTTAATGACACATTCATTTCCATTAATTCGCAATGCATTTGTGAAGCGCAACGTAAAAGAGTTCAAAGTAAAGAGAGCTGTGAAACCAGTTACGGATTGGAAGCCGCGTAGCTTGACACAGTGGACAAAGTAATATCGCTTGTTGGTTCAACAACATTATGAACACGAATGTCTTGCTCCACTAAACAGTACTATGCACTCTGACATTAAGAGAGTGAAGTGGGGCGGTGCGAGTGATGAGCAACCAGCGCACGTGAAGTTTAAAAGCGGTACATTCAGAATGTGATAACTGCGTATTTCAGAATTATGGCTCGATTTTCACACAGGATCGATTGCTTGGACTGATATTTTGCTAGCAGATTTTTTCTCCTTAAAGTATGAAGTCAAGGTTGTGATTTTTCCTTGTCAGCTACCAAAACAGCAGCAAAATTAAGAGAACTACACTGAAGCGCCAAATAAAATGGTACAAGCATGCGTATTCAAATACAGAGATATGTAAACAGGCAGAATACGGCTCTGCGGTCAGCAACGCCTATATAAGACAGCAGGTGTCTGGCGCAGTTGTTAAATCGGTTACTGCTGGTACAGTGGCAGGTTATCAAGTTTTAAGTGAGTTTGAACGTGGTGCTACAGTCAGAGCACGAGCGCTGGGACACAGCATCTCCGAGGTAGCGGTCAAGTGGGGATTTTACCGTACGACCATTTCACGAGTTTACCGTGAATATCAGGAATCCTGTAAAACATCAAATCTCCAACATCGCTGCAGCCGGAAAAAGATCCTGCAAGAACGGGACCAACGCCAACCGAAGAGACTCAGTCGACGTAACGGAAGTGCAACCCTTCCGCAAATTGCTGCAGATTTTAATGCTGGACCATCAACAAGTGTCAGCGTGCGAAACATTAAACGGAGCATCGTCTATATGGGCTTTCGAAGCCGATGGCCTACTCGTGTACCCTTCTGATTGTACGACACAAAGCTTTACCTCTCACGTGGGCCCGTCGATGCCGATAATGTACTGTTGATGACTGAAAACCTGTTGCCTGGTCTGACGAATCTCTTTTCGGTTTGTATTGAGCGGATGGACGTGTACCGGTATGGACACAAGTTCATGAATCCATGAACCCTGCATGCAGCTGGGAACTATTCAAGCTGGTGGAGGCCTTGTAATGGTGTGGAGCGTCTGCAGTTGGAGTGATATGCGACCCCTGATACGTCTAGATAGTACTCTGACAGGTGACACGTGCGTAAGTATCCTGTCTGATCATCTGCATCCATTCATGTCCATTGTACATTCTGACGGACTTGGACAATTCCAGCAGGACAATGCGACACGCCACACGTCCAGAATTGCTACAGAATGGCTCCGGTGACACTCTTCTGAGTTTAAACATTTCCTCTGGGCACCAAACTCTCTAGACATGAACGTTATTCAACATATCTGGGATGCCTTGCAATGTGTTGTTCAGAAGAAATCTCCACCATCTCGAACTTTAACGGATTTATGGACAGCCCTGCAGAATTAATGGCGTCAGTTCCCTGCAGCGCTACTTCAGGCATTAGTCGAGTCCATGCCACGTCGTGTTTCAGCACTTCTGAGCGCTCGCGGGGCCTACACGATATTAAGCAGGTGTACCATTTTCTTTGACTCTGCAGTGTATATCCTGGTTCGCTCACCTCAGTTTGTAACAGAAGTCTTGGACATATTTTGAATCAAACATAATGACTCATCTGAAAAAGAATACAAACAACTTACGTTCCAAAGAAATCTACCGCGTGAAAAAACTCGCGTTCTTCACATGTGAGAGTTGTAAGAGCCATGGATTCGCTGTTTCTAGATTTTCGAAGACCTGTAGATTCCATACCTCAGCGATGCCATCAGACAACACGCCCGCTTGTGACTGGATTGAAAATTTTACACACAGATCACAAAACATTGCTCTCGTTGGAGAATAATCTACAAACACAGAAGCAATATCTGGTGTTTCTTAGGGTAGCATAATAGGATCTTCACGGCGAATGTATATATAACAGAAGTAGAGAACAGTATTAATTAGAGCAACATATTTTTCACAGAAGAGGCAGTTCTCTACAAGGAAGGGTTTTCCAATGAACAGTTTAGTAATACTCTACCAAACTTGAGAAAATGTCACGTTACTACAACAACTGGACATTACTTCTTACTGTAGAACATCATAAAGCTGTAACATTCATAAAGATCGGTAGGCAGTATCCATTGACCGCCAGAATGAGTCAGAATTGAACTCCGTTACATTATAAAAATGTAATCTATGAGAGTAACATTGAGTAACCTGGAACATACCAAACAATTTGAGTTTTTCTATGAAAGAGATTGCTTGAAAAACAATTCTTTGGTTCATGCAGAATACTACTCAAGTGTACAAAATGCGGTTATAAACTGACGTAAACAAATTATTATTATTTTTCCTTAAAGCGTTTATTAACAGTTCTGTCAAAAGCTGCAGTTATTTGTTAGGTGACTACTTTCGAACCGTTACAGGTTCATTTTCAAGCCTGGCAGACTAAGGCTACAAAAACAACACATAGTTGTCAGTAAACATTGAATACAAAATTAGTATTACAAGAAAAAGTTCAAATGTAACAGAAATTAATTATTTGAATACCAACATACGTGCACTGACAGTGGCTGATCTTAATAATAAACAATGAGTGGCAACACATGTTCTATAAATGTTAGCAGGATGAATGCCACAATCCACACATGCCTGTCTCTTGTTACAGTTGGCAGTGAACTTTGGTTTCTTTGAAAGCCAACTTTTCTTCATTGTTTGTGGGTGGCCTTACTTATGCTTCTTTGCCCAAAGAGCATCGCGTCTTGTTCTTGGTTGATCGTCTCGGTGTAGCCCGTTCGTCACCATCTTTATGGGGAATAGATCCCTGTCACAGGGTTCCTGTTCAATGTTTGATTTGGGGACTGAGTCAAGAAACTGAAAAATCTTCTTGGTCAATCTGTTCTCGTACATTCATTTGAGGTGAGCGTAAAATAGGACAGTCTTTTGCAGACTGTGTCTGTAATTTTTTCTATTTTGCCATAGACTTATGTGTTGAATATTTTGGTTGGCAGCCGTTGTAAATGGGTCTAATGACTGGCATAACGATTCTGCATTCTCTTTTTCTCCAGTTCTTCGACTTATATGTCTTTAGGTGTAGGGCTGCGGCTGCGGAAGCCTTTATTTGCATTCAGAGACAAGGTTTTAGCTGCATATATAGCTATTAACTTAGAATCATTTCATGATGGTGTACCTTAGTGTTTTGTGATTGGCATTTTTGTTGTAGCGCGTGCGCGATATTTGGTGGATTATTTCAAATCAAGCAAAGCAAAGCTTAACGTTCTGGCCCTCATGGGGCAGTTGGGACTAACCGACCACCGTGTCATGCTACGGCATTGACGTCATTGGACGCGGTATGGAGAGGCGCGGGGCCAGCCCAAAGCATTCCCGGCCATTGTCGGCTTTCTTGATCGTGGGGCCACTAGTTCTCATTCATGTAGCTTTTTACTTGGCTTGAGCCGGCCGTAGTGGTCGAGCGGTTCTAGGCGCTACAGTCTGGAACCGCGCGACCGCTACGGTCGCAGGTTCGAATCCTGCCTCGGGCATGGATGTGTGTGACGTCCTTAGGTTAGTTCGATTTAAGTAGTTCTAAGTTCTAGGGGCTGATGACCTCAGAAGTTAAGTCCCATAGTGCTCAGAGCCATTTGGACCATTTTTTTTTTACTTGGCTTGACTGTTTCAGGTTTACGCATTGATTCCTTAATTGTTTTCTTGTCCAGTGTGTGTTTCATAATTATTTCACCCAGGTACTTAAATTTTTCTACTTTGTTGGTATCTCTTTATTCCGTCTGGAGTTTTCTAGGAAGCCATCTGATTCATGTAAATTATTGTCCTTTTTTTTTCAAATGATATGATGTTTGCAAGCCAGTTTGTTCGGCGGTTTCCTTTAATTGTCGAATTTGAAGACTAGCATTTTCTACGTCGTTTGACAGAATAGCAATATCATCTGCAAAAGCTAGACAATCTACCATAATTCCCTTGGATTTAGCTCCCATTCTCATCGGGATATGGTCGGTTTCCATCAGTCTCGTTCGCCAGGTCCTTATGATTTTTCCAAGAACACTGTTAAAAGGCACTGAAAACACTGAAAACAGCCCATCGCCTTGTCTGATTCCTGTTTCGATAACTGCCAGCAGTTTAAGGTCAATCCCGAATTCATTAAGGATATCTCATCACATTATGGTCTATTGAGTCGCAGGCTTTCTTGAAGACCACAAAGACTGGCACGCACCTTTCGGACCTACCTTATGATGCTTTTGAGGTCATGGATCTGTTAGACTGTTCAGCTACCATTCCTGAGCTCCCCGTGGTACTCCCGTATTTGATGCTCGACTTGGACTTCTAAACGCTCCAGGATGATATGGCAGAGAATTTTGTAGGTTAGCGGTAGTACCCATATTCCTCCGTAGTAGTTGATGTTTTCCACGTTGCCTTTCTTGTCCAGTGGCTGGTTACGGCTACTTTCCCCATCTTCGGGTAGTGTTTCATAAATCCACGTTTTTTTTTTTTTTTTTTTTTTAATTTGCTGTTGCAATATTTGAATTGATCTGTGAGGTGCAGCATTTGACAGGAACCACTGAATCAGGTGTTACTCTAACACCAGTGCGGCATTACAAGCTGAGGCAGTGTTTCAGAACGCGCTACTTCCGCTGACTGCCTCTCGGCCGCCAGCTGCCTGGGTGGCGGCTGTAACCGGCTGAATTGGAATGTAATGCGTACATCCGGTGCGTCACACCCCGCCGTCACGCATTCAGTCACGGCACGGAAATGTCAATTCTCTGCAGTGTTTTTCAGCTACCTGCAGAGCAAACAGTACAGCTGATCGCTACGGAAATTCCTCATAAGGAGTTAACAGTAAGAATGCAGAATACAGGAATCCTAACCTCCATGCTCTCGACCGTTTAAGCCAAGGATCGCCAGGAATGGGACAGTGTAACGACAGCACACCAATAGCACGAACGGAGAGGTTAGCCAAGCGAATGTTGCCGAAGTTTCAGTGCACTAAAACAGCAACTACAAGAGGCAATAATAATGGTTCTGTCAGATTTTTTGTGTTGAAAATTATCTATTATACTTTGTCGTACCAACAACATTCCGACATATCTTAGTAAAAGCGATATTACGTGCCCCACATGTAATCGTATTCATTGTTATTGTATTTTCAAGATATTTAGTATTACTCCAGAATCTGATGCAGTTGTCCTCACCAGTGAGGGAGTCTAGACACTGTCACTTCTTGGCAGTTTAAAACTGTTAGTCAGACTGGTACGTGAATATAAAAACTTACCTGTCACAGATCAGATTCCGGATTCAAATCCCAGTCCGTCAGTTCCGAAACAGGTCACAGTCCATTGTAGAGTGAAAATTTCATTCTGAAATATCTACATATTATCGCCGGAGTCAGTTCCATAGCAGGTGGTAGATAACAGATGATGTTCAGAAAACTTTTTTAACTTTGCATTTAACATTTTTCCAGCTTGTTTGCTCTTCCTTTGGCATTTTATGTACTCAACAGTGTCATATTCGGAGACTCTCAGAAGCTATATCAAAATATTATCGAATACAATGTGATTCCATCAAGTCACGAACCTTAGTTTGTAAAATATCGGCATATTTCACGTGTAAGACTACTTCACGTAGCAGTTCACAGCTTATTAGTTTTTTTTTGTGATTGCTACCCCAGTTCTAAAATAAGGATCAGTGAAGTTTAAGTCCTCCTCTGACCATCCGAAGTCGGCTTTTTACGTAGTTTTCCTAGATCACTACAGACAAATTCCCTCCCAGGGGACACCGCCTTATAGCAGGCACCTTCACTGCCGGGCGGGAGGGTTTGGGAGGGTTTGCGGGCTTCGTTGAAGTCGAGAGCTATGCCGGCGATAGAATAGCTACTGGCAGGGTCACCCAAGCCGTATTGGTCTCGATAGAGGAGCCAGACAAAGTGTGTCCCACAAGATAGGGCAGGGATGGCTCTAGAGGCATAGTGAAGGTAGCTTCCATAGAGGAGTAAACCTCATACAAATCCTGGTCCTCCGGGTTGGGGATTCGGATGATGGTTCTGACCACTATGGGACTTAACTTCCGAGGTCATCAGTCCCCTAGAAATTAAAACTACTTAAACCTAACTAACCTAAGGACATCACACACATCCATACCCGAGGCAGGATTCGAACCTGCGACCGTAGTGGTCGTGCAGTTCCAGACTGTAGCGCCTAGAACCGCTCGGCTACCCCGGCCGGCTGGGAGTTGGGCATGGGGCTAATAACCCCATACTGTAAAAAAAAAGAATTTTATGGAAATTGAACAGAAGCCTCGGAAACTGGATGGAAAGCATGTATCACGATCCCGGCAAAGGAAACGGATAAAGGATCTAACAGTAGCATCATGGAATGTGAGGACAAATGGCAGAGGATAGAATTCCAAAGAAAATGATGAAAGGTGTGATCCATTCAGTTAGGCGAAAAGGGAGACCTAGAAGAAAATGGATCGACGAGGTAATAATTGATATCACCAGTATGGGAGTCCGAGGATGAAAAAGAGCAGCAAATAACTGAGAAGTGTGGAGGAAGATTGTTGAAGAAGCCAAGGCTTTCCCAGGGCTGTAGCGCTACTGAAGAAGAACTACAGACAAATTGTTGAGCTGAGCTGGTGATGACGTCTTAGTTGACGAGACGAGAAATTTAAGACTCCTTTCGAGACCCTGATAGAACAAGAAAAGCATTGCCTGCCAGTAACGTTCAATATCTTCTGTGTTGCAGCATTCATCCTGCCTTTGGAAAATGTTTTGCACTTCATTTTTCCGATATCACTCATCCCTCAGTTCTTCCACACAACAATGATCCGCAAGCCACCGTACGGTGTGTGGTGGTGCATGTACGGTAGGCTTACATTGTAAATGTTTCTCCTTAACTGTTACTTTTGTGGATGGTGAGCGGTAAGAAACGTTGTTAGTATCCTGAGTATGCACCAACTGATCATAAGCATCCGTATAGTCCTATGTATGTGATATTGAGCACTAGATGTCACGAGACATGGACCAGCTATTACAAATGGAGGCAGGGAGTTTTGTGCTGTTGGCAGAGAAACAGTAACTGTATAATGGATCGGTCAGCGGAGCTCATTGACTTCGTCCTTGGACTGGTCATGGGATCTCACCTGAGAAGCAGATCCATCAGTGTCATTTAACTCTTCTAAAGCTGTCCAGATCGACTGTTGGTGATGCGATTGTGAGGTGGAAACGCTAGGTAACAAAAAAATATGGCATGAAACCAGCAGAAGCAGTCACTCGTGTGCTCCAAAGAGGTACCAGCAGTCCAAGTGACTGACCTTAGGGAGTGGATTACAATGGTCGATGATGTTTGGTTTTGTTGAGCGCTCAACTCCGCGGTCATCAGCGCTCATACAAAGTCCCAATTTTTCACACAGTCCAATTTCTTTCCTCAGTCCGATTTAGGCACTGTCGCGAATGACGGTGATGAGGAAATGATGAGGAAAACACAAACGCCCAGTCCCCGGGCAGAAAATGGTCGAGCAGTTCCTCTTAAGCCACACATTTCTGTATTCAGTACTAAGCGACGATTGAGGTAGCGTAAGGAGTGACGTCACTGAACAATGGATGACTTGAAATGAGCGATGTGGAGTGATGAATACGGTATACCCTGTGGTAGTCTGATGTAACGGTTTGGATAACTTCGTGATTACGGCCAAGAGCTGCTGACAAAATTTATTTATTTAACAATCAGTTTCGGTGCACGGATCATCAGGTTCCTGTATATCAATTGAAAGAAAGTAGCATCGTAAGACTAAAGTGACACAATCCTGTCAATTGGTGTAGCTAATAAAGTGTCACATATTAACATAAAGCATTTAGAACAACATATTAAGCGATACAAAATTATTGCCGTCAGACAATAAAATCCATGAATTTGTCACTGAAAATGAAAGTACTTTAGTACAAAAGTTCAACAGAAGTGCTAATAAACTATAGTTGCGTGTCCCACTTTTTAATATAGGCTTACATGTTCCCTCAAGAGTCATTTTTTCAGATGTGTTAAGTAATTACCCTAGCTCTCTTTACTTCTTTCTTGTTCTCTTCATAGCTGCGAACATCTTGTACACATTTACAGTGTATAAGGTTTTCTCTGCATCTACAACTACGAGGGTGAGTCAAATGAAAACATTAAATTTTTAATAACAAATTTTAATTTCGCGCTGTTATCCTGTAAGTTGGTAACTGTGATACAAACATCGTGCAGAATGGCCTGTGGGTGGCAGCATAGTGCAGATGCACACATACCGTCGCAGTATCAGTACAAAGATAGCCGCCCCACTTGCGACTTGCATTGTGGAAGAACTGCGTTCTGTTATTCGGTTTTTGCATAGCGAAGGTGTGAAACCTATTGAAATTCATCGACAAATAAGGTTCAGTACGGTGATGCATGTGTGTCACAGCAACAAGTCTACGAAGTTCGCAAATGGTGTGACTTAAGTGGAAGATGCTCCTCGTCCAGGTCAGGCACAACGGGTTGTGACTCCACAGAACATTGCAGCAGTTGAAGCCATAGTGAAGGAAAACCGCCGAGTGACACTGAATGACACTGCAGCATGTTTACAGCTTAGTGATGGGTCGGCACACCATATTGTCCATGATATGCTGCAGTTTCACAGAGTGTCTGCAAGATGGGTGCCGCGGCAGCTGATTCCTGAAATGAGAGAACGACGTGTTGATGCTTGTGAAGAACTTCCTCGGCGCTTTGAACGAGAAGGTGATTGCTTCCTTGCAAGAATCGTTACTGGGGACGAAACCTGGGTTCACTTCCACCAACCGGAAACGAAGAGAGTGAGCAAGGAATGGCGCCATTCCTCATCACCAAAACCAAAGAAGTTTCGAACAGAACCATCAGCAGGGAAGATTATGTTGACTCTCTTTTGGGACGAAAAAGGCATCATTTTGGAGCATTACATGCCTAGAGGGACCATTGGCACCAGTGCATCACACACAGATCTCCTGAAAAATCATCTGCGGCCTGCAATCAAATCAAAGCGACGTGGATTGCTGTCAGCAGGTGTCCTTTTGCAACATGACAATGCAAGGCCCCACACTGCCCGTACAACAGTTGCAACAATCACAGACCTGCATTTTGAGTGTCTTCCTCATCCACCATACTCACCAGACCTTGCCGCAAGTGATTTCCATATGTCTGGACCACCCAAAGACGCAATGGGAGGAAAGAAGTTCCATTCTGATGAAGAGGTACGCCACGCGGTGAATGACTGGTTGCGTGGACTACCAAAAGAATTTTTTTCTAAAGGAATTTATGCACTTTGTAAGCGCTGGAGGACTTGCATTGAGCATGGGGGAGATTATGTTGAAAAGTGATACAGATTTGTACCACTTCTGCACTATAAATCATATTTAAAAAAATATTTAAGGTTTTCATTTGACTCACCCTCGTATAATCAAGGTATCTCATTTTTCTTTAATATCCATTTCGCAAGTAACTGTAAAACCAAAAGTGCATCTGAGGTAGCATTATTTTACCTTAATGCTAAAATATGGTGTCCATGAATTCCTCAAACAGGAAAACAACTACTTCGCAAATTTAAAACTATGTCTGTCATGTTATAAAATTTTGATAATAATATCAGATAACCTTATGGTACTTTTATATGATAATGAATTCAGTACTTTCGAAGATATGGGCACTTGCTGCCTTCTTTGAAGTCTGATTTTAAGGGCACCATTAAATTCAGTCCTAAACAGTGAGAAGTTATTTCGTCCAAAGTGAATTGCTTCAGGCATATTTTTAAGTGTCCAATGAAATTAAGCCCTAAGCAATGAATAACTGATTTGATCCAAATAATTCATCTCCTCCTCTACCAAATTGATATTCGCTTTCTCCTAGTAGAAGCACTAGACGTGTTCTTGTCATCTACCTATTCTTTTGAATAGACAAGATTCCTAGAAAATGACTTATTTTCATTTTTTTTAATTTCAACAATTAATTATTGCTAGTGTCTGGTCAGCGTACTTGTCTGTAATTGGGGATTTTTAGTACCCATTATTTGGTTCCTCATTTGTTTCTAATTCTAATGCACACACCCAAAAAAGTTTTGCATCACTCCAGTTCCCAGTACTCCTGAAGACAGACGTTGACGGTGGCTACTGTATCACAGACACAGTCCCTTTGACTGTTCAGACATGTCACTAAACCCGCCCAAAGATGAGCAGCGCCCATTAGACGGAGGGGGCCCGACAGCCGATCAGTTCCATTCATTCCACCAGGAAGGAGGTACACGGCTGGTGTTGTCCGTTGTTCAACCATGTATAGACAGTCAATACCGCGATTCGCTCGTATCCGCATTGTTACTTTGTGCCAGGAAGGGCTCTCATCAAGGGAAGTGTCCAGGCGTCTCGGAGTGAATCAAAGCGATGTTGTTCGGACATGGAGGAGATACAGAGAGACAGGAACCGTCGATGACATGCCTCGCTGAGGCCGCCCAAGGGCTACTACTGCATTGAATGACCACTACCTACGGATTATGGATTGGAGGAACCCTGGCAGCAACGCCACCATGTTGAACAATGCTTTTCGTGCAGCCATAGGACGTCGTCGTGTTACGACTCAAACTGTGCGCAATAGGCTGCATGATGCGCAACTTCACTCCCGACGTCCATGGCGAAGTCCATCTTTGCAACCACGACACCATACAGCACAGTACAGATGGGCCCAACAACATGGCGAATGGATATCTCAGGATTGGCATTACGTTCTCTTCGCCGATGAGTGTCGCATATGCCTTCAACCACACAATCGTCGGAGACGTGTTTGGAGACAACCCGGTCAGGCTGAATGCCTTACAAACACTGTCCAGCGAGTGCAGCATAGTGAAGGTTCCCTGCTGTTTTGGGGTGGCATTATGTGGGGCCGACGTACGCCGCTGGTGGTCATGAAAGCCGCTGTAACGGCTGTACGATACGTGAATGCCATCCTCCGACCGATAGTGCAACCATATCGGCAACGTATTGGCTTGGCATTCGTCTTCACGGACGACAATTCGCGCCCCCATCGTGCACATCTTGTGAATGACTTCCTTTAGGATAACGGCATCGGTCGACTAGAGTGGCCAGCATGTTCTCCAGATATGAAACCTATCGAACATACCTGGGATAGATTGAAAAGGGCTGTTTGTGGACGACGTGACCCACCAACACACCGGTCGTTTTGGCCGATCGGTTCTAGGCGCTTCAGTCCGGAACCGCGCTGCTGCTACAGTCGCAGGTTCGAATCCTGCCTCGGGCATGGATGTGTGTCATGTCCTTAGGTTAGTTAGATTTAAGTAGTTCTAAGTCTAGGGGACTGATGATCTCAGATGTTATGTCCCATAGTGCTTAGAGCCATTTGAACCACCAACCACTCTGAGGGATCTACGCCGAATCGCCGTTGAGGAGTGGGACAATGTGGACCAACAGTACCTTGATGAACTTGTGGATAGTATTCCATGACGAATACAGGCATGTATCAATGGAAGAGTACGTGCTACTGGGTATTAGAGGTACCGGTGTGTACAGCAGTCTGGACCACCACCTCTGAAGGCCTCGCTGTAAGGTGGTACAACATGGTTTTCATGAGCAATAAAAGGGCGGAAATGATGTTCACGATAATCTCTATTCGAATTTTCTGTATAGGTTCCGGAACTGTCGGAAACGAGTTGATGCGAAACTTTTTTTGATGTGTATATATACGAATTGGTATTTTTATGTGAGTGCTGATGGACCAAGTGGGCCCCTCAGCCAGCCGAAGGTCGTTTCCCAGTCAAACCCTTATCCACCTTATTCTGTGCTTTGTCACAAAGGAAGTCGAAGTTGGCGAGACGTTCACACGAAACTTCCCTGCTTCCTGATGGGGATTAACGAGGAAACTGAAATTACGACTGTCCTGGGTTGCACTACAATACTCTTTTTATCTAAGCTTCACAAGAAATCTAATGAAAATCGATAATGTTTCGGAACAGGCATGCCGGACTTTGAGCGACATCCTCGAGTTTCACGAGTAAGTTTCCAACGGTGGGGTGGGTATTTATAGTTCTCGTGGCCCGAAAACGTTAGAAATGTTGCGCTATGTCTCCCGTTGGAAAAGTTTCAAGATCTGAAAGAGACCACTGTAGAGATAGCCCATAGGCAGTTGTGCAACACTCAGCCCGAAAAATAGTAATCGTTTCCTAAATTTAGTTTTAATAGGTCAAGCCAGCCAAATTGCTTACTTCGCTTACAAGCACCTAGAGGAAACATTTTCCTCGTTTTTCGTATTGAGAAAGGCGGCTAATTAAGGTCTCTTATTGCAACATTTGCTTCTAGACAGAGTAATTCATCGATTGTTCCAAGATTATGAGCGAGCTAATAAAACTTTCTCGAAGAGTCCAGTGTCTTCTTCAGCATGTTACTCGGCTCATTGCAGAAACCGAGTGACGTAACTCAGTGATTAAGGCGCTGGACACGTAATCAGTAAGAGCAGAGTTCAAATCCCCAATCTCTGATTCGTCATTCATTTGTTTTGCGGTTTCCCTGAACAACTTCAGTTGAAAGCAGGAGTGTTTTCTTCATAAAAGATGCGTGCTATTGTAAGCACCTTTTTTTGTTCACCTCTGCTCCGTCCCTAATAATCGAATCGTGGACGAAAACTTAAATTTCAACAGTCCTTCGATGTCATGACGAACCCACAGAAACAATTCGTCACAGTAACAATTCTTCACAAAAGAACGAAGCTCTTTTGCATTCCATGTTTATTTATTTTTTTTCATTTTGCACTTAACTTCTTTAACTTGTTTATATTAATTGTCACTCTACATCAAACTCTGTGACTTAATTTCTACATTTAACGCTTTTCTTGATTGCCACCTTTGTTGGTGAACCCTTTGGGTATGACAGATACTTTAACTTATACGAGCACAGAGAAGAAGTAAGACTTTCAGCTTATACGAGTACACAGAAGGAGTATTTAGTAAATGAAATACGAGCTTACCGGAGTTCGAACCTGACTTTGGACTAAATTCAGAACTTAACTAACAGGCAGAACTTTGACGTTATTTTTTAACTGTAAAAATCTACAGATTTTAAGGTAATATTGGCAGTACCCCAAGTGACAATTATTGGAGGGCTATTATTTAAAGAACTGGGTGTTTCAAAATGGATATATGACTTTGAAAGTTTTGTAGCATGTATTACATTCAACTTACAGTTACAAATAATACATCAAATGAGAGAACAAGTCAAGCAATTTTGTTTGTGTATCTGTGGGCGAAAGGAAGGGTATGGAACGACCAAGAATGACTGAAGAACGCGTTGAATGAATGAGAGTATTTCACGTAGGAGGGTAGTAGTGAATTAGCAAGTCCAGTGACGTCTGCGTGGAAATTTTTAAGGAGATGCTTACAACTATGTCCTTATTGTTTGGAGCTGTTGCTATATCTCAAGTCTATAGATTAAGGTTTACGTACCAATTTGCAAACGAAATGTTGCTGCCTGGCGGTGAAGATCTTCTAGATCGTGTCGTCTTCGGTGATGAATCAAAGTTTCACCTAAGTGGAAGTGTGAACATATTTAATGTGTACATGTGGAGGTCAGCAAATCCCCATGGGATGGTAAAGCTGCAACGAGATTCTCCGCCTCACTGGCGTAACGCAACACGCGATTGGTTAAACGACGTTGTATCCAGCCGCTGGATTGGCTGCAAGGGGCCGGATGACACACAATCCTCCCTTTACACACAATATGACACCGTGCGAGTTTTACCTTTGGAAGTTCGTCAAGGATCATGTCTGTATGCCTCCGCTACCAGCTGATCTACCGGACTTTATAAACAGCGTTATTGCAACAATTACTCCAGACACATTGATCAAATTTTGGGAAGATCTCGCCTACTGATTCGATGTCTGACGAATGTTGCTCACAATGAACACTCATAAGAGAAACTGTTTGAGTTGCCTTTTCATTTGCTCTAATATTTATAATTTTAAATTGAATGTAATAAATGCTACAAAGACTTAGAACCCACATATTCATTCTGAAACAGCCTTTATATACAAGTGACTCAGTCGATAACCTCAGACGCTCCATGAGACAGTTCGCAGACGATGCTGCTGCAACGCTAGAAGACTGTGGTGAGATGGGGAAGATTGGCGATTGATCCAAGAGCCGGCAGTTGACCCTGAACATAAATATAAAATATGTCTTGTGCTTAAATAGGCGAAGAAATACGGTACTGTTTGATTACGTTATTGATGATAAATCATAGTAAATACCGACTACCATAAAATATCCAGGATTAACCGTCCGGAGTGACCTAAAATGGGATGATACAGACCTATTAACGGATCCGAAATACTATACAATGTAATAGGTGGGACTAGAGTGCAATTTTCCAGAAGCCTCTTAACAAATCTTTTTCCATTCTCATTATTTTCAACTGATCGCATATTTTCTTTCTGTTTCATACCACTCTGTTGCACTGGGTGACTAATATAAAATTTGTCTTGGCGTTTTCGACCAAAAATTGGTCTTAACATTTACAACGGCTGTTCAGTGTAGTGAAGAGAAGTTTTTGATGTGGATGACATGTATATGGCAATTCTCACGCTCGGACAGACTGGATGGGACCTAGCCTGAAGAATAAAAAACAACGGATCGAAAAGCCATAATGTCGCTTCATTCTGAGACTTTCGGCAGCACTAAATACCTACAGATAGATCAAAAGTTCTAACCGATTTTTTTGTCGTCAGTTTTCTAGCTGGTTTGATGCGGTCCTTCATGAATTCCGCTTCTGTTCCAACCTTTTCATCTCAGAGTGAAGCTTCTACCTTAAGTCGTCAAGGCTGGATGTACTCCTGTCTGTCTTCCTCTACAGTTTCTACCCTCTACAGCTCTCTGCAGCACCATGGAAGTTATTCTCTGATGACTCAACACATGTCATATTATCCTGTCCCTTCTTATTGTCAGTGTTTTCCATGTGTCTCTTTCTTCGCCGATTGTGCAGATAACCTTCCCATTCCTTATCTTGTCCGTCCACCTGATTTTCAACAGTCCTGTGTAGCATCACATCTCAAACGCTTCGATTCTCTTCTGTTACAGTTTTTCCACGGTCCTTGATTCACTACCATATAATCCTGTGCTCCAAACGTACATTCTCAGAAATTTCTTCCTTAAATTAAGGCCTATGTTCTTTTGGCCAAGAGAGCCATTTTTTCCACACTGGTCTTATGTCCTCCATGATTCGTTGCTACACTCATTTTTGCTGCTTTTCACTACCTTTTTCTTGTTCACGTTCACTCTCATTCAGTATTCTGCACTCATTAGATTGATCGTTCCATTCATCAGATCCTGTACTTCTTCTTCATTTTCACTGAAGATAGCAGTGTCACCAGCGAATCTTATCAATGATATCCTTTCATACTTAATTTTAATCCCACTCTTGAATCTTTTTATTTCCGTCATTACTTCCATGACGTATAGAGTGAACAGTAGAGGCAAAGACCACATCCCTGTCTTACACCTTATTTAATCTGAGCACTTCATTCTTCGTCTTCCAGCCTTATTGTTCTCTCTTTGTTCTTGTACGTATTGTATATTACCCGTCTTCCCCTATAGCTTAGTCAGATTTTTCTCATAATTTCGAACACCTTGCACCATTTTTCAGCGTCAAACGCTTTTTCCAGGTTGATAAATCCCGTGACTGTGTCTTAATTTTTCTTCACTCTTGCTTCCTTTACCAGTACGTCAGAACTGCCTGTCTGGTGCCTTTACTTTTCCGAAAATCAAACTGATTTTCACATAACAGGTCTCTAATTTTCTTTTCCATTCGTCTGTATATTGTTGTTGTCAGCAACTTGGGCGCACGGGCTGTTAAGCTCCTTGTGCGATAGTTCTCGCACTTGTGTGCTCTTGCTATCTTCGGAATCGGGTGGATAATATTTTTGGTAAGTTTGATAATGTCTCGACAGTCTCATTGGCTGTACACAGCAGCTTGAATGGTAGTTTTGTGGCCCCTTCCCCAAGTGAGTTTAGCAATTCTGATGGAATGTTATAGATCCCTTTTCCCTTATTTGATCTTATGTCTTCCATAAGTCTGATTCATAACGGAACAAATACAATAAAGATTCATAACCTTTTTTTACTATATTCTGCCACGACGATCTTTCAATTCCCACTTCTACAGCTAACCGGCGTCGTTATCTTGTCTGCCTTTCCTGTAGGCTATCTCTCGCTTGACCAAGGCTTACTCATTTCTGACCGATTAGTGACAGATTTCTAATGATCTCTTTGCTATTTAGAATAATTTGTCCCGTAGTGTAAAAGACGTTCCGCATCAATTGTATTTTGATGACTGTTATGGGGTGTGACAGGCTTCATAGATTTGCTCTAATATTGTAATCTGATACTATGTACCTCTGTCTCTTCTTCATTGTGTTTATCTTAATTTATCAATATTCAAACAGAGTTGCCACTAAGACAGATGATGATAGTACTGTGTAATTTGTTTTCCATTTCTTCCACTATGTTGCGGATAATTATTCCAGAGCGTAACTGGTATTTTTGTTTGACGCGTGGAATACTCTTACCAGTTTTGGCCTTCTAGCACTAAATCTAGAAAAATGTAAGTTAATGCCGACGAGTAAGAAAAACAAATCCGTAATGTTCGGTTACAGCATTAGTAGTGTCCTGTTTGACACAGTTACGTCGTTTAAATATCTTAGCGTAGCGTTGCAAAACGATATGAAATGGAACGAGGATGTGAGGATTGTGGTAGGAAAGGCGATTGGTCGACTTCGGTTTATTGGGAGAATTCTAAGAAAGTGTGGTTCATATGTAGATGAGGACGTATATAGGACACTAGTGCGGCCCGTTCTTGAGTACTGCTCGAGTGTTTGGAATCCGTACCAGGTCGGATTAAAGGAAGACATTAAAGCAATTCAGAGGCGGGCTGCTAGATTCGTTACTGGTAGGTTCGAACAACACTCAAGTGCTGCGGAGATGCTTCGGGAACTCAAATGGGAATACCTGGAAGGAAGACGACGTTCTCTTCGAGGTACACTATTGGAAAAAATTAGATGCAGAACGATTTTGTTGCCTCCAACATACATTGCGCGTAATGACCACGAAGATAAGATACGACGAGAAATTAGGGCTCATACGGAGGCATAAGGACAGTCGTTTCTGCCTCGTTCTATTTGCGAGTGGAACAGGAAAGGAAATGGCTAGTAGTGGTATGGGGTACTCTCCGCCAAGCGCCGTGAAGTTGATGTAGATGTATATGTAGGTGCTGAACCGCAGGGTTGTACATCTACATCTACATCTACGTGGTTACTCTGCTATTCTCAATGAAGTGCCTGGCAGATGGTTCAATGAACCACCTTCAAACTGTCTCTCTACCGTTCCACTCTCGAAAGACACGCGGGAAAAACGAGCACTTAATTTTTTCTGTGCGAGCCCTGATTTCTCTTATTTTATCGTGATGATGATTTCTCCCCATGTAGGTGGGCTAAAATGGCTCTGAGCACTATGAGACTTAACTTCTGAGGTCATCAGTCCCCTAGAACTTAGAACTACTTAAACCTAACTAACCCAGGGACAGCACACACATCCATGACCGAGGTAGGATTCGAACCTGCGACCGCAGCGGTCGCGTGGTTCCAGACTCTAGCGCCTAGAACCGCTCGGGCACACCGGCCGGCTGTAGGTGGGTGCAAACAGAATGTTTTCGCAATCGGAGGAGAAAAATGGTGATTGAAATTTCATGAGAAGATTGGATCGCAACGAAAAACGCCTTTGTTTTAATGATTGCCACTCCAATTCACGTATCATGTCTGTGACACTATCTCCCCTATTTCGCGATAATACAAAACGAGCTGCCCTTATTCGTACTTTTTCGATGTCATCCGTCAGTCCCACCTGATGTGGATGCCACACCGCACAGCAATACTCCAGAATAGGGCGAACAAGCGTAGTGTAAGCAGTCTCTTTAGTAGACCTGTTGCACCTTCTAAGTGTTCTGCCAATGAATAGCAGTCTTTGGTTTGCTCCGCCTTCAATATTATCCATGTGTTGGTTCCAATTTAGGTTATTTGTAATTGCAATCCCTAAGTATTTAGATGAATTTACAGCCCTCAGATTTGTGTGACTTATCGCGTAATCGAAATTTAGCTGATTTCTTTTAGTACTCGTGTGAATAACTTCACACTTTTCCTTATTCAGGGTCAATTGCCACTTTTCGCACCATACAGATATCTTATCTAAATCATTTTGCAAGTCGTTTTCATCATCTGATGACTTTACAAGACGGCAAATGACAGCATCATCTGCAAACAATCTAAGACGACTACTCAGAATGTCTCCTATGTCGTTAATATAGATCAGGAACAATGTATGTATGTACTATACTCGATTTCGAGGCCGTTTCTTTACCGCACGCTCTAATGAACGTAGGCTGCAGCGTGTTCCAAAGCGAAGCACCACACGCAGCTGCAGTTATTTTGACAGGACTTGTGTCAAAAATAACTTGTGAAAATTTCGCGAGCCGGCGGCGAATGTGACTTTCTAAAGTTGCTGCACGTAGTAAGGCCGGTGCAATCCCTTGGCGTGCTGCCTGCACCCTTCGCGCATTAGCGCGTTTAGTGGTGGCGCAAACAGGACTGTCGCAGTCACGTGCTCCGAGCCCGTCCCTAAAGGGCGTGAACGTGGAGCGGTCGGAAACAACTGAGTTTGCCGTCAGGCAGCGAAGCCCGCCGGCTGGCATTTGTCCAGGGTCGCCCTGTGACGTCACACTGCGGCTGCGGCGACCTGCGCAACACGCGCCGCGGCTGGCGAAGAAGCGCGCTGTGTTACACCGCGCTGCAGGTCACGCCCCCCCCCCCCAAAATTGGGAAACTTATGTTCCTTTCAAGTTATTTGTGATGAGGAAGATAGCGGACTGTAAAAAAACAACCAATAATAAAAAGTTCAGGAATACTTCAAAAATAAGGTGACTCGTAAACACGTTAGGAGATCACTAATGGACAAATTGGAATTGAAGCTTACGTAGCAATATAAGACCAATGCTCAAGGAAAAGTAAGGAGTGAATATTCGGATTTAAGGTGCTGCGACGACGAGAGATGGAATACAGTATCAGAACGGCGACGGAAGCTGAACTGTACCGCTTTCTCATTCTATTACATTCTCAGTTTTTTTTTCATACATATCCTCATTGCTTCTCGCTTTCCAAATCCCATTTCATACTTATAAGCCAATTTTTTTCGAATAATTCTTCTTCCATTCTTCTCGAAATTATTTAATTGCTTTGTTGTGTTTATGCAAGGCGTTCTGAGGAACATGAGCGCGTCAACCGTCTGCTGCACTCAGTCTTGTTGAAAAAGGTGATATGCAAGCTTCAAAAGAAGAGCAAAACATTGTAGTGCATTTTCTGACAGGAGTGCGGAAAGCAGAAATTCATCGAAGACTGGCACAAGCGAACAGAGAGCACGGCATGTGTGTTGCAATTCTGATGCTCAATCAGACCCCCGCGGCATCGGCTGCTATCGTAAATCGCCGGTCATAAATAATGACGGCATCGAACCAGCTGGGCAATGGCATTGTTAGTGTGGTTTGGCTTTCCAAGCCGGGCATCATCGGCCGACAACCTTCGTCATCCTGGGCCACATCTTTACACTTGTGCCATTCTTCGAAGATTTTCCACTAAGTGCACTTCTTCCGCTGTCATCAAACGCGCCACACCCTTTTGCTCTTCTTTTGAAGACTCCATTTCACTTATTCACCACGACTTACTGCAGTGGACAGTTGACGAGTGCACGTGCTATTTCCGTCGTCTCGTGTGAATGTATCTGTGCCCCTCTATAGTGGCGAGTTTGGGATCTCAGCTCTCTTATATGGACCAAATCTTCTTCCGCGGGAAATGAAATTACGATTATTTCAGCGGTTTTCATTTTGCCGTCTGTTTCTTTTGGAATGCTCCAAATAATCACCCTCTTAACACTGTACCCTAGATGTTTTGGAGCGCTGTAAGTGGTGTAATGGTACCAGACGGGCATATGACTCTCCACTATAACTCCATCTACATCTACATCTACGTAATTGCTCTTTAGTTCACAATTGAGTGCCTGGCAGAGGATTCATCGAACCACCTTTAAGCTATTTCCCTACCATTCCACTCCCGAACAGCTCGCGGGAAAAATGAACACTTAAATCTTTCCATGGGAGCTCTGACTTCTCTTATTTTACTATGATGATCATTTTTCCCTACATAGGTGGGCGCGAACAGAATACTTTAACACTTTGACGGGAAACATGGCGATTGAAATTTCATCAGAAGTCACTACCGCAGCGAAAAACGCCTTTGCTTTTTAATGACTGCCACCCCAATTGGTGTATCATATCCGTGGTACTCTCTCCCCTATTTCACCTTCTATGAACTTTTTCGATGTCCTCCGTCAGTTCTGTCTGATGCGGATCCCACACCGCACAGCAATACTCCAGAAGAGGGCGAACAAGCGTAGAGTAAGCAGTCTCTTTTGTAGTTGCATTTTCTATGTGTTCTGCCACGAAATCGCAGTCTTTGGTTTGTTTTCGTCACAACATTATCTATATGATGGTTCCAATTTAAGTCATTCGTAATTGTAGTCCCTAGGTATTTAGTTGAATTTACAGCATTTAGATTAGTGTTATTTATCACGTAACCGAAATTTAGCAGATTCTTTTTAGTGCCCATGTGGCGAGTTCACACTTTTCATGATTTTGAGTCAATTGCCACTTTTTGCACCATGCAGATATCTTATCTAAATCATTATGCAAGTCGTTTTGACCATTTTATGACTTTACAAGATGGTAGATGACAGTATCATCTGCAAACATTCCGACAGGACTGCCCACATTGTCTCCTAAATCGTTGGCCGGGCGGGGTAGCCGAGCGATCAGGGGCGCATTGTTCCCGTGTGTGTGTGTGGCGTCCTTAGCGTAAGTTAGTTTAAGTTAGATTAAGTAGTGTGTAAGCTTAGGAACCGATGACCCCAGCAGTTTGGTCCCATAACACCTTACCATAAATTTCCAAATTTTCTAAATCGTTTATGTAGGTCAGGAATAAGAGAGGGTCTATAACACTTCCTCGGGGAACGCCAGATATCACCTGTGTTGTTCTCGATGAGTTTCCGTCAGTTATTACGAACTATGACCTTTCTGACAGGAAATCACGAGTCACACAACTGAGAGGATACTCCATAGGCACATAGTTTAATTAGAAGCCGCTTTTGAGGAACTGTGTCAATAGCCTTTTGAAAAATCTCAAAATATGGAATCAGTTTGGCTTCCCCTGTCGATAGTGCCCATTATTTCGTGAGAATAAAGAGCTACTTGTGTTTCACATAAACTATATTTTCTGAATCAATGTTGTCTATTTCTCAATAAATCGTCTTCTTCGAGGTGATTCACAATGTTCTGACACGCCGTATATGTTTCAAAATCCTATCGACATTAGTGATATCGGTCTGTAGTTCAGTGGATTACTCCTATTACCTTTCTTGACTAGGCTGAGATAAGTCATGACATCGATGTGGTACGTATGTGCCACACGATTGTTTGGAATTAGCGCAGTAAGATAGCTCGATATTGATGTCCCGACAGAACGGCATAGGAAAGCTTGGATGTGTCCATGACCACACCGTGAGTGACACTGCCCGATTTGTTTACGCATCAACCCAGACTGACCAATGTATCTCCAAGGAATGGTGTACCACTCCCACCCACGTAACACGGCCTATGAACAGTGTTAGCAAGAAGATCCTAACCGACTGGGTCTGGAAACGAGTGTCACATTTGTCAATGACTGTCGGTTTCAGACCCGACAGTAGCTGCCGCTCTGTGTGATTGGAAATCCACCTCATTCAGTTTCCTAGCCAGCACCGCGAAGGGAACTGCATGCAATGCACAGTTAGACCAAGTGTAACTTTTTCTCCTACATCTTCACCTTGAGTATGCTGTGGACGCTCTCTTCTTCCAAAAGGACAGCTTCCGTGTTCACTGGGCTACACGCGTACGTGCCGTAATGGTTAATGCACTGGGCTCGCATTCTGGAGTACAACGGTTCATATCCCCGTCCGGCTATTCACATTTAGGTTGCCTGAGGTTCCCCTACATCGCTTAAACCAAATGAGTAGGTGGATCCTTTGCAAGGGCGCGGCTGATTTCCTTCCCTAATCTGAGCTTGTTCTCCGTCTGTAATAACCTCGTTTTTCGACTTCACGTAAGCAATAGTTTTGCTTCCTTTCTTACGAACACTCAAGTACCCTATCGTACCTCGACTGGTCCGACTACTCGTGATAGAAAATTCTGGGACTACTTGGAACAGCGGGTGAAACATAGCAGTGAGCACCTCTGCAGTTCGTTAGGACTACGGTATTTAATCATCTAGGAGTGACTTCAGCAGAGTATTGCATAACTGAAAGAACTTGTGGACTCTCTTTCTTGCCGGATTAAAGTCGTTATAAAAACTAGATGCTACGTTATCCAGTGTTAACGTGATGTTTCCTGGGGGTCAAGTGCGAGTAGTTTAACACCCATTCCGTAGCGAGTTTGTTAGAAACGGAAGCAAGAGTTCAGCATTGTAGTAAGGCAAAAAGTTGCATTTTTTACTTTAGTATAAGAGATTTAAATTTAATGCTTTTTTGTCGAGAACTGATATGTTGAGACGACGACTGTGTGAAAAACAAATGTTAATTTTTACAATAAAGTAAAAAACAGCAACTAGTCACTTTTATAATGTTAATTATAAGTAACCAATAGCGCCGTTATCGCTTTCGAACCGAGAAATTCATCTTCAGATGATTATTCATATTTAAAATTACATTACTCTGATTGTGGCAAAGGTTACTTTGGATGCTGGTGTCCTGCATCGAAAAACAACGTAAGAAAATGACTGTTTCATTGTCAACGGACCTATTAAAGATTTATAGTAGAATAAACAACTTCCTAAAATAAGAAGCGAATTAGGTTTGTGTTACTTACGTCGTATCTGCAGCATATTTTTATTGAACTGCTGACGAGGCAATATTTAACAATTTCCTGGACTATGAACACAGAAATAGTTCCATTCATAGGCCGATTTATAATAAAATAGTCCTTTTACTTCCATCATTTTTTGCTGTAGGCCACCATCACCCAGAAGCATTTGCCACAATCAGCGAACATCACGTGTACAGAATAATGTAATTTTCAATGTAAGAAGTCACCTAAAGAAACTGTCGCTTTGAAACTGCGTGAAATCTCCGCGCTGTACTATACCCGCGTAAGAGTCTCAGTTTAGCCGCGATTTTCTAGAAAGTGGTGTAGGTAACATGCAATGTAATTTGTCATGGCTTCCCACCCGAGACTACGGTGGTTCAGCCAACGATTTCGAAGATAATCTTAATGAATCGACGCGTAGGATGACCTCCTACAAGTTTTCTGCAAGTCTCTCGTAGACGTCCCTCAAACGAGTTCTTGTAGCGCAGTGGATTATTTAGAAGTTGCAAGCAGGCTACCTGTGATTGTAAGTGGACATGCGGATAGTTAATTAACTTGAAATAATAAGACAGCAATAACGCAGTAGTCTGAAACGAGTCATCTCAAAAAGTTGATAAATTTCGAGAGCATGGGAAAACCGACTACCACATGAGAACAGGCTTCGAGTACATCGTCGTCGACTAGCTAGATTGGCTCGAGGCCGAAATATCTTGCTCACATCGTAAAACTTCGTAGCTCTTCGTACACCTTCAGTAATTTAACAATATTCACTTGTCTACTGCATTAACTGAATTACTGAATAGTGACGTTATGGTGTTAAAGCCCTGATGACGCGTAGGCTCCTGCTATTGTTTGCTATGCCAAAAGTGGACTCCAGTAACAAATATTTAGCAAAGAAAATTTTGAGTTTTGCGCCGGAACGCTTGTCGTTCCCTTACGTATTGACCACCAAAAAAGATTCACTCTCATTGCTCGCTTACTTTTCCTCACTGCCATGGTTCACTACCACGCTATGTGGTTCAATCGTCCTTTGTCGAAACCAGCTACTTACTCGCTGCTGTCGTATTCTGCAGCGCTGCTGAAGGCAGCGAATTACTCCTGCAATCTGCCGAGTTCTCGTGAATCTAAAATTTAGAAGATAAATAATTTCAGTACAGGAGGAACCTGACAGACGTTAACTGCCCTATTTATACCTAATAAATAACATTATAAAATGCCTGGTTGCCATTGTAAGAATTATCCTGTATGTGTCTTTAATTTGTTTACTTGTTAGTCAGACGGTGAATTTCGACGTTGTCAGTTCAGGCCTGAGTACAAGAATAATAGTTGTTACTGAGGTTGCAGCAGCAGACCCAGCGAATGGAGATGACGTCGTAGCAACTTCGCGTGACGTGGTAACAGGTAAGTTGCAGTACAACTAAACAGTCATAGGCGTGAGGGAGACGAGCGGTCACAGACCGTCGAAGAACGCCGTCCCCGGGTCCGAAAGCAGAGCACAACGGAGGCAGCTGACGACGGCCAAGGCTGCGGCCGACACCGCTGCAAATATAGCAGGCGCTGTTTTTATTTAAGCCGGGCCCGGAGCGGAGCAGAGATTGCGGACCTGCCGCACCGCAGAACGCAGCACGGCACATCATTCCGCCAAGAGCCGCAGTGAGCAGTCGCCGTCGCACAGCCACCAGCAGAGCGCAGGGTAGCCCCAGCAGCCCGCAGCCATGGTGAGTACCGGCCGCCACGCGACCGCCACAGCTCGGCTGGTGTCGACATCGTACCGCACTGGTAACTGGTACGCAACAGACAACACGCCTACTCTCCCTAAACACTAATACTTTGGGATCACCATCAGCGGTCGAGCTTAACCCTACATCCGCTCTGTGTCGCGACTACTACCCGCCTGTGTAATGCTCACTGTGGATCTGTTCGACAGTTTTCCTGCATTGCCACCTTGCCAGTAGATGCCCTATAACTACTACACCGATCTGTAGAACTCATTCTTAGATTAATTTTCCTGCAAGTTGTTGGTAATTAGTACACAAAACACCCACAAACCAAGTCTTTCAAATTTTATAATAACTGTCTCAGCAGACCTGATAACATATAATAGCTAGCTGTATGATCTGTTTCGATCTTTTATGACCATCTTCAGTTCATGCCGTTGATATTATTATATAAATAATTCTTCTAAATTATATTTACACGTGCCATCAGCTACACGCTGATGAGATTAAGACGTCTGAAAATATCAACAATTATGTCTTATTTTGGCCCCAAAGTGCAAAACCCATCATACAGCTTATTATTGCATGTGGTCAGTATCACTAAATTCTATTCTGAAAACATTTTCAAGTTGAATTTGATAAAAAAAGTTGTTGATAAATATCGCCATACACCGGTTTAGCTGCAGACAGCAACAATTATTTCACACGTACATGTACAGTCGGTGCCAGATGTACCCGAACATACATCTCTAATTGGACATGTGTTGAAATTCTTGGCGCAGGAAAATAAAGTTAATATGGTCCAAAACAAACGTTTCTGTACGTTATAGGAAACTGTCGTTCAATGTTACATCCTTCCTACGAAAATAAGGCATTATCACAACGAAAGTTGCTGGTTCTTGTACAAAGCTTCACGTAACTTTGTCTAGTGCCTGGCATTACACAAAAAATAAATAATTTCACTTGTCTTAATTGTCCTACTTCGGAAACTATGATAATAATTACACTGACTCTTTTTAGCCTTATGTTCCACAAAACTTTTGCTTTAAACTTACGTTTCGGCTAGTAGCTTATTTCATAGTATCTGTAAAATAACTTTATGCTTACTTCGTGTGAAAATAAAGTTTTTTTGGAGCGTATTACAAAGGAAATACCAACTCTGAATAATTTATTCAACCTTCTATTACTAAATAAACGCTTTTTTCGCTTAATTTTATAGTCTGTTTGCTGCCTGAAGTTAAATGCTTAGTACATAAAAATTTTGTTGTGAAGAATACAAATAATACTCGATTGAAATCGAATTGTCACAGCACATCTTTCCAGCGTGGTGAAAAATGTGATTAAATTGTGCGAAAATTCAGAACCAGTGAAATTTAAAATGGTTCCAAGGTCGCAATTATGTCCATATGTGAGACTGCCTACCGTTATGTTTATAAAATTAAAACTACGTTACTTTATAAGCTGCATTTCTTGGGACGCTAATTAACTACCTAACCATTTCCGAATTGTGGCCAGTATTATCGCTAGTGTTTCTTTTTATTTCGCTCAAAAATAAAATTAACAAAATATCCAAACACTAAACATTTGTTCCACATTGAAAAACAATAACTCTCAGCCAGTCGGGGAAACCAATCAGAGATATATTGAAGTAATAGCAGGTATGCAGGAATCTCAGAGCATTCGCAAATTTTTCGATCGCTGTGTTAGACTGAACTCGCCACGACCCCTACGACCTTTGGTGTTTGGTTTCCCACGTAACGGCGCTGCCGTGCCAGTTGCGGAGGACGGAAATAACGCTGACTCTACGTCTGTTTCTCCTGTCTTCTGTAAACTGTTACCTTATCATCCGATAAGCGTGATGAGTCTGTTATCGAGTAATTCGCGACACACGTACCACTATAATCAGTAAACAATCGTGACACGTGCTTGTCATGTGTACTGTATTCATGAAACAAAACAGTCAATCAGTCTGGCTTCAAAAGAAAACAAAATAGAGAAAAGAATAAGTTCAATCAATTGCAAATAAATAATTACTCTTAATGTAGTACTAGAAGTCGAACCATTGACACTAAGAACTAAAGTAACTGGACATGAAACTGCATTTTTTATGTCTAAAGAAAAACAATATGTTGGTATCTTCTCTGTGATCGAAGATAAAATACGAACAACAACCTTGTAGCGCTAATTTAATTGTTTAAATAAATGAGAAATAACAAGATTCTACTCTTACCTCCCATGCTAGATCCGTGTAATTCAGGATTCCAGTACTTGGACAGTCACTTGTAGGATGCACATTAAACTAAATAAATTGAAAATGTTGCATTTCTTCGAAATTTCTCTCAGTTTTATTGTAAGTTCAATGATAATAAACATGAACTTCATAAACTGTGGTTTAAATGAGACTCGGCGGATTTCGATTAATTCTTTTCCCTAAATTCTAGCGGTTTGATCTTGTGGTGTTAGAAAGTACAGACAAAGCTAGTTAATAGAAGTTAATAGAGTGAATAATTACACAGGAATATGCCATTTGGCAGTACGGCGTTCACATAGACAATCGACGGTTTCTCCTTCAGTCAGGAGTTTAATGAACTGTTAAATAAGTCATTGACGCAGAAACTACTTTTACTCTTTTGCCTTAGGAAATGTATCCCTCCAAGTCTATGGAAGTAAAACATTAAATGTTTTTACTGTTTAAATGTGCATCTAACGAATGACTGTGGCGTATAAACAACAATAACTCATTTCCATTGACAGATGTATTTTTTCTTCACTATAGTAACTTGTAAAAATTATTTCTCCATCGCTCAGTCACACAATTAAACAAAGAAACACAAAAGCATTGACGTTAATCCAGTGAAATGCCAGTTTCCTTGCGGCTGCATTTTTTTGTTTATTTTTTTTTTTTTGTTTTATTGTGATATCATATATGTATTTCTTACAGTTCCGTAAGTCAATCGGTAAGAACGGAACCCTTAGAGGATCACTTTGTTCTCCATCTGTCCGTACGATTGTTAAAAAGCCCTTTCCTCAGGAATGGTTAGAAGTATATAGTTTACATTTCTGTCAAATACCAAGGCCTATGGCCCCTTGGCGGAGTAAAAACAAGCTTCTAAGTCAATACAGTCAAAAGATCCGACCGTTTATGTCACATATTTTAATACTTGCAGACACTCATCAAAACCTGTAGCATACTTCCCTTTGGCCTAAACTTGTGAAATTTGGCAAGAAACAATGTTTCACAGTACAACCAAAGCGAAAAAACAGAAAACTGTAAATATGTAATTATATCACAGGAAAAAATGTTTTGTCATTTGTTAGCTGACTTTCTGTCCGTTCGTCTGTTAAGGGCCCCTTTTTCTCACGAACAGTTTCATGTTTCGAGGTGAAATTTAAACCACACACTAAGGTCTACTGTCCCTTGGCGGTGTAAAAAATTGAAGGTTCTAAGTCAATGCACTCAAAAGATACGTTCATTTATGTCACATATTTTGATACTCGCAAAATCACTCATCAAGACCTATAGGCTACTTCTCGTTAGCCTACAATCATGACATTTGGCAAGAAGCAAAGCTTCACAGTCAAACTAAAAGAAATAAAAATCCTTAATTACATCACACGAAAAAAATATTTCTTTTGTCATTTGTATTCCGACGTCAAACCTGGAAATTTAAACATTCTCGAAAATCTAGGACTCACTGGGATCGATATTTTATCACTATCAATGGCGATAACGAGCAGAAATGGTCGAGATCCTAGATTTCCGGAATGGATGAACTGTCTATACACATAATTTTGTACGGAACCCTCAGTGAGCATGTCTTACTCGCACCTGGCCAATTTTTGTATTTTAGTTTGAGTTTTATCACACATAAAGGGCACTTAAAAAGTGCCACTTATTCCTCCATGAGGCAGTATTAATCATCATCTGAAGAAAAGTTCTTATAATTATATGTCAGGAAACTAATAGCTGTTGAGATATACTTGCGGAGAGCATTGTGTAGTATCGGGAGGTGTAGGACGTCTTATTTTTGCAGTTCTTTGGGCACAGCTGAATCGTTATTATTTTCAGAAAAGCTCAGACCACCATGCTCGATTACAGTTCTGATAATGGCTATCTTCTACAGGCTGTTGATGATCCGCAGTTCGCAGCTTACAGTTTATCTGGAAATAAGATAGGAATCACAAGAAAAGTCATACAAAAGTACCACAAAGCGCTCGTATGGCCAGACACAAATCTTAGAGCAATAATAGAGGTGAAGCATTAGGAATGCTTCAGTACTGCTGTATGGGCAAGAATAGTAGTGACAGACTTACAGAGCCATACATTTTATCAAACAGATTCACAGGCGCTGTGTATCATCTATTTCTGCACGATGAATTACCAGCGCTGTTGGAGAACGTTACCCTTCCAGAAAGACATCTACTTCTGTTTACTACGGATCGTGCGATAATACCTCACCGAAAAGCGTAGTGGGCGATGGATTGGCCGAGAAGGTCCGGTAGCCTGGCCTCCCCATTCACCACACTTGACTCCATTGGATTTCTGGTTATGTGGACATTCAAAGCCATTAGTGTAAACCCAACCCGTCGGCAGTGTGTAGATGTTACAGGAACGTGTGACCAATGTATCTGACACAGTCCGAATCGAGTCACCGAGAAGAAGTACCGAAGGACGTGTCAGCATTTGTGATAACCGTATGCAGCACTGCATATAGTGTCTACGTAATAGAAAGATGGGAATGAGAGAACAGATAGGCCCATATCGGAAGACGTGACGGTATATGGTCATATTGATTGTTATCGGAACTTTTCTTTTAGTTTTGACTAATGCTACCTCCTGTAGGGATATGTGATACTTTTTAAACACTTAGTATGTAAAAAAATAAAAATAAAATAAAAATACACTTGCAATGGAATGTATATTCGTATAGAACTTATATACAAGGTAAATATCAAAATAAAATTAAAGTGCAGCCGCAAGGAATCTGTCTTTGAAAGTTTTGGACCCGAAAAAAAATTTATTGTTCAAGAAAGCAAGTTTTTTTATATAACTATTTTAGGCTAAATTAAGGAATTAGCCATTTCCAGATTCTTTTTTTTAGTGTACATCACGAACTGGCGGGACACATCGTCATCATTTTGTTTAAGGTGAATTGCTTACAAAGTTTTTTATAGTCTCCATTCGCCTGACTTGGACATTTGACTAAGGATTTTTTTGTGAATCTACAACTTTCAATAAACGCAGATCGCTTATATCCAATTTGTCTCTGTCAAATAGCAAGAGAATCTGGCTTTCATTGGAATAAATATATAACAGCTAATTTCCTATGGATATTTAGTACGTAGCCTAGTCAACGAAAACGTTCACGTTACGCCGAACGACTCTAGGGCAACTGCCACTTTCGTGCAGTTGCAGCTCAAATAATCGTTAAATAATACGATGTGAATTATAAAATTTCTTTTTACATCTGGTCGGTCACTGTATATTTTAGCAATTTGCGTGTACCATATTTAGAAACAAGGCACTGAGAAGTTCACTGCAATCGACCCTTACAACATTAAGCATTTTGTTCTTACTTGTTAGAGAAAATTTTGTTCTTACTTGTTAGCACAATTTGGAAGTAACTGGATGAGTCCGAAATTAAGAATCCGTAGGTCACAAATAAAAAATAATGATGAGTATTGTAGCATGTTAATTATATAAAAAAATGTGCCAGTCTTACTTCCGTATAAACACCTTCGTGAGTAAAGTACTTAGTCTCATACTTCATCAACTGGACCACGTATTTAACTGCTCCTTTGCACATTCTGGCGGCACGAAATGAACTACGTTTCTCACAAGTGCCCCGGTAATGCAGAAGAAACTTTTTGAACTACAGGTGTTGAGCACAGTAGTGATCTATGTGCCACACTCGGCATTTCTTCCAGCGCCATTGGGCAATTTGCCAGCACACACACACACACACACACCCCAAAAGAATCGAATTATCCGGTCTACGGCTCGTAATCACGTTTCGTTCCCCCATGTTCTGGGAACAGTCCCACAACAATAGGAACCGTATGTTGCAATATAACCTTCACGTTCAGCAACAGCCTCGGCGAATGTTGTCTTTACTTAAGCACATCTGTGACCCTGAACCCTCTAAGCTTCGTTTCAAGCTACTCTGAAAGATATCGAAACTTTACTGTCGGTGACACAACATGTGCAGTTTCGATCCCGCCACTGACTGAAATCTTATTCTTAGAGCAGTTCTTGCCATCTACTTTTACGGAGAGCTTTAAATACCATTAACATAAATTAATTCCTATTATGGTCTCATACAATATATGTAAGTACAAAAAGAATATTGCTAATGGACAGATTACCGAACTCAGGAATTCAGTTTCGCAAATCTTCTTTTAAGAAAACGTAGTATAACTCGAGCATCAAAAAATATTTAAAAACAAAACAATGCAATAAAGTGAAACAAAAAATCACAAACACGTGTCCGAAATAATCCAAAACAAAGCACAACAAAAACGAAGGTAAAGAAATGCCCAATACAAGCTAGGTGAAAAATAGCTGATAATTTCGGTAACATGTCTTGCAACAGAACTGACAACGTGAAGTACATCACTGCGAGTTGATGACATGAGTTATCTAAACAATCAGCAACCAGTTATATAAAGTAAATTTAATATCTTAACCGGTTTCGGGCGCTTGGTGCCCTTTTTCAGAAGGCTGTACAGTAAAAAAAACCACAAATAAGTAGAAGTCAGATAAAAATTTGAATATTAAGGACGAAAAGTTTAAAAATTTGAAAATTTTAAAAATTAAAGATAAAAAATGGTACATATTTTATACCTATCACGTTGTATGCGTGTGTCAAAAATGTAATGCATACAGCAAAATGCCGTAGTTCTAAAAAATACAGGAGCAATAAACAATCATCCTCACCTTGAGACCAACTTCAAGAAATGCATGTCAGTAACTGATTATCTCCCGTTCTAGCATTATGTCTGCACTTGTTGTTGCACTTCTTTATACCATTTTTGTGCAGACACTATGAACCACATGTAAGATCTATGAGCTCATATTGTATTAATGGAGTCAGTGTTGTATTACTTATTACTCCTGTATTTTCTTAGGATCACAGCAATTTGCTGAATGCATCTTATTGTTCACACTCATAAACAATGCGTTAGCTGTATCTTTTTACCTTTAGTTTTTAAAGTTCTTAAACTTTTCTTCCTCAATTTTATAATTATCTGACGTCTACTTATTTGTGGTGTATTTTCCTGTATTGGCTTATGAAGAAGGGCACTAAGTGCCCGAAACTAGTTAATAAATTAAATTTCCTGTATGAAATTGGTTGCTGTTTACTTCGATATATACAACTAGATGTGCTGAGGGCGGATAAAGTACTGAACATAACACGACTTGCGACTATCATTTCGTGTACATAAGAATATCACACATTTTCAAGACTAGGAGATTTATAAAATACACACACACGAATCCTCTTAGCCCCCAGCTTAGAAGAATGTTTCATTGGCTCAGATAACGAATTTTCAATAGTAATTACATAAAATATAAACATTACTTTACACATTACTAGAACTGATCGAAGACATATATCCTAGTTTATAAAGTAAAATGATACAAATCTATTGTAAAATTTTACCATTGATAAACAATTTTTGACATCTTCCACATGCACTTACTGGCTGAAACGTTTATTGGTATGTTAAATCATGCAATAGAACACTATGGCTTTAGTGCAAAGAATAATATCAATGTTTTTCTTTGTTTGTTTTATTCTGTATACACACGTTTTTGTTCAATTCAGATTAGTGAATCATAAGGAATTCACATAGATTTAAAATATCTCTGGAGTGAGCATTCAGATACGCAGAATAGATTTTGAGTTGCCAGCATGCAGTGCTATCGTGGTCAAGCGATCTCGTAGTGGCGTAGAACGGGCGTCACGTCACTGCACCGTCACATCAACGTGTATTTACACTTTACGTCACGTCAGTTTGCTTAGCCCAGTACCGTACAGCTGTACAAAAAGTCGTAGCATCGGAACTGAGTAACTAACAACAACAAAGTTTACTAGCGCTCAATGCATACTTCATAACGTATGTTCTTGATCAGTTATGTTTAATAATGTATTGAGAAGTGAAATATCATTTCAAAACATCGACATTCATTTACTAGGGAAAATAATATTTTACGTTCAAACACATGAAACAATGGGTACAAAGGAATAAGTGGATCCTTTTTACTCTGCTCATTAAGGTTTTTCTTGTGTAACTAATAACATTGTAAACAGCTATTTTTTTCCTTTGATAAAGCTGAACGTTTCAGTTAAAATGTAATGGAAATTGCTTCGTCAACATATGTTCTTATTTGCATACTTTGTGGGGGTGGCTCTGTTCCGTATTGCAAAAAGTAAATAATTTTTCGCTTTCAGATATCTGACCTCGCCTGTGTAAGAACACTCAACGGAGAAAAATATCCAAGTTGTCATGATACATTGCAATTTGCCACGAAAGCAAATGATAATGATAAAAATAAAGATAACGAAAACACAAACGCATGAAATCCACAACCATAACACGAGTGAGCGAGGCAAAAATACGTTAACTTACGATGTTAGTAGACGACAATGCCATCAAAGTTTTCTTCCCATGAAACGATGCAGACGTGACGTGACGGCCAATATGAATTGGCCTTAAGCAAACAATGTCAACCCGAGATAATGTGAAAATTTCAGCTTAATGTCGACAACATGCGCAGAACACAACCCTCACTTCAGAGATATTTCTACGCTATGGGAATTCGCGCAGATAACTATGGTGCTTACGCCAGAGACAGTGAAAATCTTGTAACACAAGAAACGTAATATCTCTGGCCCTGTGCCCACTTTTGTAAACAATGTATTGCAGCTGTTGCTGTGCGTCTGAGGTTCTGTATACCATTGCCCTCCATTTCTCATCCTGAGTTTTGCTTTACTACGAAAGAGGGGATTTCATAATGTCTTGCTAAATATGATCTTCCCTTATTGCAGGCAGACACAATCGAGAGGAAGGAGTATGATCTGGCACCGCTGAAGAATGCAAAGCTTCCCATTATATGGGTCCTTGGTAAGTGGTCATATTACATTTTTTAAACATTGCAGCAGACATCTTTATTTTGTAACTCATGTATAAAGGTTTCCCTATTCAAACAGATTCAGTGAACACTGTCAACACACTAAACTACAACTTCCAGTTACGTAATTTTAGAGTCATGATGTCGCTATTTTGTGGCTGCTAGATATGAGACTTAAACTGTTGTCATTGGTTTTGTGTCTGCACTAAAAGTTTGAGACAGCCTCCACCGCTACCAACATTGTTTTCGTGTTCCGAATGTTTTCTTTGAATAACTTACTGTATGGAAAAAATGGCACTGAGCACTATGGGACTTAACTTCTGAGGTCATTAGTCCCCTAGGATTTAGAACTACTTAAACCTAACTAACCTAAGGACATCACACTGGTACATGCCCGAGGCAGGATTCGAACTTGCGACCGTAGCGGTCGCGCGGTTTCAGACTGGGGCGCCTAGAACCGCTCGGCCACTACGGCCGGCTACTGTTTGGAAGATTAGATAAAAATTTGTTTTCTAAAAAGAAACAATTCGTGTGAGTACTTTAGTACCGAGTGTAGCGTGCCTTTTTAACGGTGATACTAGCCTATTGGCCATATACATAAATTCCATCAGTATGATATTAGTTTTTGCACTACTTTCACACAATTTAGTAAAACAGGCAAGTAGATCTCCAGTTTTGCCTCGGTGTTAGAACACAATAAGCGTTAAATTAAGGAGACACAGACGAGATTGCACTGTTCTGAAGTGGATGAACATTGACTGATCTCTTACGTTTTTGTTGAAATAGGCGAATCTCTAAAATAAAAAACGGTCTGCTGACGGAATAACTAATCCTATTTTTACTGGTAAGCCTTGTTAAATTGCACACCTTCTGTAGATACTAGAGCTGATCTCTCGAAATAAACAATTCTGCTAGGATAATGCTGTGTTTGGACAAACCTTTTCGAAATATCATCATAAAAACTTTCAAAGTCTACTTCTATCGATATTTCTCTGTAACACAGGTACGTAACATTATTGTTACGCTAACAGAAATTTTGGTCGGAACAGTGTGAGAAAGAGGTGACAGAACTAAATAACTATGTGAAAAAAAGGCTACTCGAAAATGAATGCTGTGTCTATTATTTCCTATGCCCCTTTCAGTTGCTCTTTTCGTATTTAGTACTGTACCAGAAAATGTAATTACTGGCTTCATTAAAAAGAGTACAAAAGATGAAACTAGTATCAAGAGCCTAACGAGGATTTGGGGCAAAGGATTGTGCTGTTATTGTCAGACTGATTATGTTGACGACATTTCTGGTGAACGCTCCACGTTTTCGTTTTCCCCCCATTCGGTAGACCTATTTTAATAGTACTACACCTATTTTAATAGTAGCCTCTGTAGATGTTCTCCGATTATTTCACTCAATATGTTTGACGAAAAATAAGTCGTCTATAGAGGCTACTATTAAAGTAGGTCTACTGAATGGGAGTAAAATGAAGATGTGGAGCGCTCATCAGAAATGTTGTCTACATAAACAGTCTAACAATAGCAGCACAAACCTTTGTCTCAAAGCCTCGTAAGGTTCCTGAAAGTAGTTTCATCTTTTATTCTCGTATTAAAGAGGCCAGTAATTACGTTTATATATATATATATATATATATATATATATATATATATATATATATATATATATACTCCAAAAGTGGATGCAGCAGTTGAACCTATCTGTATTTCGCACCTGATCATCCCAAACCAAGTCGAGTATTTACGTCGGTGTGGCTCTGAGTTCACGTGCACGATTTTAGCGCGTGGGGATCAGGGATCGAGTTTTGCGTCTGGCAGGATATACTTCTTTGTTGCATTAGATGACTATGTGTTAACATTCAGGGAAGGTTTATTATTTTATTTACTTGTTTCGCAATCTCCGCAGGTTTACAGCAAAATACAGTAAAACCAACCTCCCGTATTGTGCCACAAGTAAATAAGGATAAGCTTCCGAATTGCGCCGTTATTACATGTAAATAAAAAATGAGGAGACAAAAGGAAAGAAACTCAGAGCGAGAACTGTTTTTACTTTGTTACAATGAGGACAATAATTCTGTAAGTTCTACGTTTACAACAGATCACATTTACCAAAGGTGTTCGAAATTT
This sequence comes from Schistocerca piceifrons, assembly GCF_021461385.2. Lineage (NCBI taxonomy): Eukaryota > Metazoa > Arthropoda > Insecta > Orthoptera > Acrididae > Schistocerca > Schistocerca piceifrons. The sequence goes on from NC_060142.1 coordinate 384,426,376, forward strand.
GCACCGTTTGCTCGAATGCAAGGATTGCATTGCTCAGTCATCCCTTCACGCCCAATCTCAGCCGCTTCATGTGTGCCGAGGTACGCGATCTTGTGATGTCACGTGTTCAACATTTCTCATCCTTTTTTGGGGTTTTTCCTGACATTTGCGGCCCACTGTGTTTTATGTTAAATTAGTTGTCTCAATGTCTACGTCGCTACAGGGATTTTTAAACGACAGAGTCTGTGGATGAAACTAGTGGGGATGATAGATGACGTCATGGAGGTCAACTTTTACTAATGACAAAATGTTTGTTGACGCTTCCTAATGGCATGGTGTAGCACTCTGTGGCGTTCGTATGTAGTGTATGTCACTTATGATCCAGTCATCTGCTCCACGTGGAAAGGGTAGACGGAGCTTCTAAAATACCTTTCTCCGCTTGGAGACACTCATTCTTAATGTTTTCTTGTTGAAATTCACTGTCTCAATGTACTGAGGTAGATAGTACGCAACAGACCATCCTGGTTTGGTGAAATCTCATCGTCCCAGGGCTGTAGAATTCAATAACAAGACGCCTGGCATCACTAGGAACTGTCAGTGAACATTTTCCTTCTAACAAAAATTCTTCCCCATGAAGTGATATATCACTCCTCCACGTTTCATGCAAAGATTTTTGAATACCTTGTATATAAAGCAAAAAATATTTGTATGAATACATGTAGGCCATTCACAACAGTAACAATTTCTGTTCCGGAATTCTTCTGTATTACAGGAATTGCTAGGGAGAAACATCTTTAATCTATATTTTAAAACACTTCTGTTATCTGTCATCTAATTTATCTAAATGGGTGAATTGTGAAAGGATTTTATAGCTGTAATTTCATCCCTTTCTCCTTTTTTATGCCAAAGCTAGATTTATTAAAGAGTAATACAGATAATATTTCCTTCAGGTGTTGTATTTGTGAATATTTCTGTTACTCTCAAACTCAGATGGGTTGATGATAACAAATTTGATAAGTGAGTAAATGACAGTGAGGCTGTGAACCCCACACAAAATTCTAATTACCTTTTTTAGTGACGTTAATGCTTTTTGCCTAAATGAAATGTTACCCCACAATATTATAGCATAATACATCAGAGAATGAACATATACAAAATATGTTAACTGCTTCTATATCCGCAAACTTGGCAATTATTCTTATGAAAAAAGTACCCGAACTAAAATGTTTTAGCAGGTGTGTGGTATGGTTCCTCCAGTTTGTTTTCATCAACATGCACACCTAACAACTTGGAACTTTCTGCTCTGTTTATTCTAGTTGGTGTACTAGGTTGACAGGAGGTGAGATAATTCTGATACTACAAAACTAGATGAGCAGTGCTTTTGCAAAGTTTAGAGCTAGCTCATTTGTGCAAAACGAGTCGATGACTTTCACAAATTTATCATTTCCTAGTTTCTCTGTTAATACTTTTCAGCTCAGCTTCATGACAGTCATCAGCAAACAGGACTAATTCTGCCTCCTAATATCAAATAAAAGTGGCAGAGGATGTAATTTCTCCCCATGCAGATGTGTCCTCACGCACTGTATTACCAGAACAGCTTAGGGTAATGTTCTTCATTCTATTTCTTAAATGAAAACAAAAACAGTCGTGCCGAACTACGTTTGCTATAAAAACTTAACTTCTCTAACAGAATATTTTGATTTATGCAATCAAACGCCTTCGGTAAGTCACAGAAGATTCCCACTGAAGAAATTTTGTCATTTAAAGAGTTTATTACGTGCACAGAAAATGAATAAATAGCTGACTCCTTAGAGCGGTTCTTTTGAAATCCAAACTGTGATTGGCCAAGTATTCCATAAATACATAGGAGAACATTACCTTCTCAGAATTTGTAGAAACTGACCTAAGAATGACACTGAGCAGCAGTACTCTCTCACTCATCTCAGAGAGGTCTAACAATGGCATATTTCAACCTATCTGAGTATATACCTTGGGTGAATGATGCATTACATAAGTGTCTATGAACAATACATATTATAGGACCACAACATTTTAGTGTCTTATTGGAGATATTATCCACCCCATATTAAGACTCCATTTCTATCCTAAAGTGTGAGCACAAATTTCCTCATCTATTTTTAAAAACCAATTGTTAAAAGTAGCTGCTACACGCGAGTTGTCTTTCACAATGTTCCCATTCTGTTTAGGTAGTAGCTGAGAGGCAAATGAGACAGGATTGCAGCCTGTTCCCCAAGTTATTCGATTTGTACTTTGAACAAGCTGAATAACAAGCAAAGCAAAAATTTGGAAAGCAGATCAAAGTTCAGGAGCATGAAATAAAAACTTTAAGGTTCGCCAATGATTAAGTAATTCTACCAAAAATAGCAAAGGACTCGAAAGAATCACTTGAGCAGAATGGATTGACTCTTGGAAAGTGCTTTGAAGAGAAACGTCAACAAAAGTGAAACAAGGGTAATGGATTGTAGTGGAATTAAATCAGGTGAAGCTGAGGGAATTAGATTAGGACAAGAAGTAGACAAGTTATCCTATTTGGACGGGGGTATAACAGACGATAACAGAGGATATAAAATACAGTCTGATAATAGCAAGCAATATTTTGAAAAATAGAAATATTTAAATGCCAGGAACTCTTTTCTGAAAGTAATTGTCTGGAGTGTAGCCTTACACAGAAGCGAAACATTTCTAGCAATCAGTAAAGACAAGAAGAGAATAGAAACTGTTGAAATGAGGCGCTGGAAAAGAATTCTGAAGATTAAGTGGGTATATAAAATGAATAATGCAGAAGTACTTAATTGAGTGAAGGAGAAAAAAACATTTTCGGCAGAACTTGAATAGAAGGAGGGATGCAATCCTGAATCGTCAAGAAATAGTTGATTTCTTTAGGGAGGGAAGTGTGGAGGTAGACCAAGGGGTACTGGGGGCAGTTGGAGATATGCCCCAATATGATTCCTTGATTGTTCTTACCGAAATACAGAACGAACTAGAAGGCCAGAATGTCTGCCTGAATAGGAATAGATTGTAGATTATTATCAGCTCTGACGTCTGTCTTGGAGCCAAGGGAAAAGTATCGAAAACCTTGATCGGGAACAGAGAGATCTGGACAATTTCCAATTTATTTCTGGGACAAATATATCTGTGTGTGTGTGTTTTAAGCTGTATTTGAGTGGATGTTGTTGAGTTGTTGATGAGGAGACCTGCACAGAGTAGACTAGCAAGTAGAGCTGCATCAGACAACGACAACAAAAACAACATGGGGAAGGAAGTTATAACGTCGTCTCTCTCTTCTGATGATGTACGCTCCAGAAATTTCAAGGATAAGCATTTTGTGATGCGCATAGCATCTTCAATTAGCGTTAGCAAACATGTTTGTGTCACTCTCGCAGCTACTAAGCGAACTCGGGACGAAACAACGCTTTCTTTGGGTCGCTCCATTAATTCTACCTCATTGAGGTCGCGTAGGAGCAATACGTAAGAAGTAGATCAGTAGAGAGTTTTGTAAGCTACGTATTTCATAGTTGAACTACATTTCTTTAGTTTTCTTCCATACTTGAGGGGCTCGCGTCGAGGGCTGCAGCAATAAGCGAGGGGTAGTCACGAAGTTTTATTAATCATATCGAAAATAGTTAAGCTAGGTAATTAATTTTTTGCTTGTATGCACCTACGATCTGTAGTCGTCATATATATTTAAATCCCAGCACCACATACCATATGACGCCACTAGAGAACCCAACTCGTCTCAGTTAGCAGTGAACTACGTATTTTGTTGTGGCTCCTCTAGTGGCCTGCTTGATCCTGTGGATGGGAGATTTTAGTATGTATTACGACTGCAGACATTTAGCTGCAAAGAAACAAAAATTATTTACCTAACTTAATAATTTTCGAAGTGATAAAAAGCTTTATGGCTATCCCTCTTTTATCGCTGCATATGTCGAGGCGAGTCCCGAAAGTATGGAAGAATATTGCAGACATGTGCCTGAAATTAAAAAAAGTTAATTACGTAGCTTTGTTATTTGTTTCGATGTGGTGACTGGAACATTTTGACTGGCCCTCGTTCGTTCCGAGGACACACAGAGCTGCTTGGAATGAGCGGGCGCCTAGTCAGTATGTAGACTTGCATGTTGTGTTGCAGGGGGCCCCGGCTCTGGCAAGGGCACGCAGTGCGACCGCATCGTGCAGAAGTACGGCTTCACCCACCTCTCGACGGGGGACCTCCTGCGCGACGAGGTCAAGTCCGGCTCCAAGCGCGGACAACAGCTCACCGCCATCATGGAGCGCGGAGAGCTCGTGCCCCTGGTGAGTCCCACACCTCAACTCTCGTCAGCGTTTGTGGAAAAGAGAGACTCAGCTAAATAACATCCGTAGTCAAAATTGAGGATCTGTTAGATGATGCCCGGTTTGGGTTTGGAAAGGGTAAAGGCACCAGAGAGGCAGTTCTGACGTTGTGGTTGATAGTGAAAACTAAACTTAAGGAAAATCAAGACACGTTCATAGGATCCGTCGGCCTAGAAAAAGGGTTTGAAAATGTAAAACGTTTCAGATGTTCTAAATTCATAGGCATGTAGGTCTAAACCTATATACAACATGTACAAGAACCTAGAGGGAACAATAAGTTGGAAGACCAAGACCGAAGTGTCCGGATTAGAAAGGGTGTAAGATTGTAACGTAATCCTTTTCCATTACTGTTCAATGAACATCGAAGGAGCAGCAACGGAAACTGAAGAAAGGCTCAAGAGAGAGATTAAAATTTAGAATCAAAGGATATCAGTCATAAGATTCGCTGATGACACAGCAATACGCAGTGAAAATGAAAAAGAATTATAGGACCTACTGAATGTAATAAACAGTCTAATGAGTACAGAATATGTATTGAAACTAAATCGAAGAAATACGAAAGTAATGACGAGTAACAGAAATGAGTTTAGCTGTTGTAAAATTAGCAACAAAATTGGAAAGCACGAAGTCACGAAGTGAAGGTATTCTACCGTCTTTGAGGCAACATAATCTATGACGGACGAGGCAAGGAAAACGTACAAAGAAGACTAGCACAAGAAAAGAGAGCATTCCTGGCCAAAATAAGTCTATTAGTAATAAAAATTTACCTTAATTTGAGGAAAAAAATTCCGTAATGTACGACTTGAGCGCTGCATTGTATGGAAGTGAATCATGAAATGTGAGAAAACCGGGAAAGAAGAGAATCGAAACATTTTTGATGTAGTGATATAGAAGGATGTTGAATATTGCGAGGACTGATAAGGTATGAAATCTGAAGATTTTCCACAGAATCGGCAAGAAAAGAAATATGTGGAAAACACTGACAACAAGAAGGGCCGTGTTTACAGAACACGTGTTCAAACATGAGAGTACGAGTATAACTTTATTGGTACTAGAGGACGCTGTAGAGGGTAAAAAGTGTAGGGAAAGACAGAGATTGGAATATACCCAACAAATAATTGAGGACATTGTGTTAAGTGCTAATCTGAGATGCAGAGGTTGGCACAGGAGAGGTAGTTGCGGCAGGCCTTAGCGATCCAATCAGAGGACCGAAAAAAAGTCAGCTGAATGTGATCCTTTGTGGTCTGCAGCTACCAGATTCGTCCAGTCTCGTCATTTTAGGCTGTAAAGCTCGAAAAACACCTGTAATGGCAGTTAGAACCTACGGTTGGAAGACAAACCACTTCACATGTCGATGAAGCAGCTTAAACTTTTGGCAATTAGCCTACACAGTCCATAAAAGATACAATGAAACCTCATCATGTTTCTAATCACCAAACACCCGTTACAGTGCGGCATTTATTACTACCATTGTGTAATGAAACACTTAGGTCGCCATCGCAAAAGAAATGTATTCCAGAGACAAATGAAACTGCAGACATGAAACGTGACCTTCATAAATCCATCGCGCTGCAACACTAAACAAACTTGTAATTGTTGATCTAGTAACTCTAGGCGATAGCCATAGTGTTATTGATAAACCCACTATTAAAAAAATTGTAGTGAAACTTCTTGACAGAATAAAACTATGTGCCGAACCCAGTTTCAAACCTGGAACTGTGTCTTTCACCGATAGGGAAGTTACTAAATAAGCTATTCAAGCATGACTTAATAAAATTGCAGTTCTGCCAGTATATAAGGTGTTCGTTTTAACTTGAGACAACTAAATATTTCGAAAACGACAGATAAAAACAAGAAAAAATAATGGACGTGAAAAGTTAACACTGGTAAAAGGGGACATATGTCTGTGTTACAACTTGACACTCCCTAACAATTCCTCCTGCGTGGGCGGGATCAACTTTGTATTTTCAGAAGGGGAGCCCCCATTTTTATTTCATATTCGGATTCCACGCAAAATAGTGTTTTCCATTCGCGGTAGATGATGCTGTAATCGACAAATATCAAAAGTGCCTGTTTTTTCAATTAAGAACCGACACATCTGATCCTACATTTCGTTTACGACGTAAATGTAAACTTCTGTGTTCTAACGACTGATATTCATGTTCAAATCCTTTTTCAGTGCTGCAAACTTGTTTGTACAGTACAATACGGTTAGCTGTCTCAATGTCTGATTAGAAACCACGTTTAACACGATACAGGAACAGCGACACGGATGTAATAGTTTTCTGTTCCAATCGGAATGCATGGCTTAGGTGAGTTTCCTTGCCTCCCATCATTGGGGTGCTTGATTTCGGTGAGCATCCATGGCAGGTGTGTCTGTAACTATCACTTCATGGACATTTTTGCCTTTTTACAATCGTTGTGGTCTGTATTCCGCCTGTAGCCGCTTAGTGGCCAGCATGAGAGTAACGGCGGTTGGATGGAAACTCATCCCCAAATCTGTCACCCTTATGGAGGGGTTCGAGGGCGGTCACCGAAGTCAAGCATTCCGATGGTTTGGGGACCCACCACAATCAACGCCGTAGGGAACAGAAAACTATGTTACCGAACACTTAGCTTATTTGCCAGAAATGTCAATGTCTAACTATATTATCTGAACTGTACAGTCACATTTGAAATCTCAAGTAACGCTTGAATATCAGTATCAACCGTTAGAACACAAATGTTTACACTTACATAGTAAATGAAACGTAGAATCGTATGCGTCGGTTCTTAATTGCAAAAACACGCACACTTGATATTTGTCGATTACAATGCCATCCAACACAATGGAAAACAATGGTTTGAGTAAACCGTATTTTTGGCTTAGAATCCGAATATGGAATAAAAAACGGGCGCTCCGATTTGAAAATACAAAATCGACCTTACCCACGCTGAGGGGTGGTTAGGAGGTGGCTAGCTGTAGCACAGATAGATGTTCCCTTATTTATTTATATTATTATTTTTCCTTTATGGCCGTTATTGGACCACTTTAGTCAGTTATACAAAGGTCGTTGTTATTCATTAATGTAATTCAGTCCAACAGTATTCAATAAGACATTAAATACTAGAGTGGTTATACAACGATTATTATAATTCATTATTATATCAAGTATGTTTTGCTCTTCTGTTTGCCCAATACTTTTACATTTTTTCAGATATTTTCTTTCTTTTTTCGTCTGAGATCACTCTTCTTAGAGTCCTTTCGTTTATTTTCGTTTATAGTCTGTGTCTTGCATTACTCTGATTTTTTTTCTTTTTTTTTGGACATCTACCGATATTTGGAGTTCTTTTATATCTCTCTTAATTTCTGAGATCCATTAAATGTTGCTCTTACTATTCCGCAGTTTTTCTATTATTCTCTTACTAATTCTGTTTTCTGGTGTTGTCATTAGATGTTCAAAGAATGAGATATGTTTCTTCCTGATCGTACTCATTACTGGTTCTATTTTCTAGTACTGTTTCATTTGAAGCTATTCTCCAGTACCAATTTACTTGATATTGTTTATTTATGCATGTCCTAATTATTCTTCTTTCTGTCTATAGTATTTTGTCAATTTCCTCTGTTTTAGTTGTTTCGAAGATGGTTTCAGCTGCTTATGTTATTTCTGGTTGTGTAACTGTTTTACACTGAAGCGCCGAAGAAACGGGTATAGGGATTTGTATTCAAAAACAGAAACATATAAACATGCAGAATACGACGCTGCGGTGGGCAATGCCTATATAAGTGTCTGGCGCAGTTTTTAGATCGCTACAATGCCAGGTTATCAAGACTTAAGTGGGTCTGAACGTGGTGTTATAGCTGGCGCACGAGCGATGGGACACAGCATCTCCAAGGTAGCGATGAACTAGAGACCATTTCACGAGTGAATATCAGGAATCTTGTAAAACATCAGATCTCCGACATCGCTACGGCCGGGAAAAGATCATGCAAGAACGGGACCAATGACGACTGAAGAGAATCGTTCATCGTGACAGAAGTGCAACCCTTACGCAAGTTGCCGCAGATTTCAATGCTGGGCCATAAGTATCAGCGTGCGAACCATTCAACGAAACGTAATTGATACGGGCTTTCGAAGCCGAAGGCCCACTCGTGTACCCTTGATGACTGCACGACACAAAGCTTAACGCCTCACCTGGGCCCATCAACATGGGCATTGGACTGTTCATGAATGGAAGCATTTCGCCTCGTCGGACGTGTCTCGTTTCACATTGTGTCGAGCTGATGGACGTGTTCAGGTATGGAGACAACTTCACGAATCCATGGATCCTGCATGTCTGCAGGGGGACTGTTCAAGCTGGTGGATGCACTGTAGTGTTGTGGAGCGTTTCAGGTGGAGTGATATGGGACCCCTAATACGTTTAGATACGACTCTGACAATGACAAGTACGTAAGCATCCTGTCTGATCAGCTGCATCCATTCATGTCCATTGTGCACTCCGACTGACTAGGACAATTTCAGCAGGACAATGCGACACCCAACAAGTCCATAATTGCTACATAGTGGATGATGAGACAGAGAAAAAGGTTTACACGAATAACAGACAGATGGTCAACGACTTGCCTGACACGGTGGCGACAGGAAGAATATCCGGCCACAAAGTTAAAATAAAAATAAATTTGCCAAATCTTGAAAGACAGTGGACTCTGAACGATGGAATAAACTCTAGGAAAGAGAGTGACATTCGTCTTCGTGGATTGTTAGTCCCCCCAGATATGCAGGAGCACTTACGAGAAGTCTAAAGTCTGGCGTGTGGGAAAGAGGTACTGGCGGAAGTAATGTATAGCTCGCAAATTAGACGGGCCAGTCGGGCCTGATCCTGTCATCCTCTGCCAATGGCGTCATCGGATTCGATATGGTGAAGCATGCCGTCAGCACACCGCTCTCCCAGTCGCTGTCGGCTTTCGTGACCTTGGAACAGTAGTGATCTACCCTGATGACCAAAATTAAAGCAACAAACGGATATTTTGCAAGGTTGCGTTTATTTTGCCACAGAACAGTATAAACAGGCGATAGTAAAGTAGAAACAATGTAAAGAATACAGAACGTCAACAACTCCAACATGCTTATGTTCTGGAGATTATTTGAGCGATTCTTCTATTGAGATGATACGGAACGATTCAGTTAACAAGACATACACAGGCTGATTCAGCTGTCCTTACTTATGGATTTTATGCAACCCACAACGACTTCAAATACCATGAGTAAGGCTTTCATATTCTCTGTCTCATATGCGCAAATTTTTAGTCCTACCGAAAGGACATTTTTGAAGTAAATTTGATGTTAAATTTTGTACCGGTATACGTTTCCACTATAGGTCCTAGTTTTATTCAAGAATAACGTACAAAAGTGACCTTCAAAAGCTCCCACCAAAAACGGATTCCAGTACAAAATTTAGCGACATTAGATTTCTACAAAGAGGTCCTGTTCATTTTTTAAATGTAGAATTACTAGTTTGAGTGCAATGGGCGAGAGAATATGAAAATCTCGTGGATGGTATTGATGGTGTCTTGGACTGCATAAAATCCATTGCAGGGGCAGGTGAATCATTTTGTATACATGACTAGTGTTAACATTAATGAACATAATATTCCTTAGTCCTACTCATCTACTACGCTTAATAAATAGATTCTTTTACACGCTACCAGTTTTTAAATAAAAATCGGTCCACTGAATAGGAGCCTTCTAGGTTAGATTTTTATATTTTCTTTGGTACCTGTCAGACATTTTATGTTATTGGGCAAATGATCAAAAATTTTTTGTTGCTACGGTCTGTCAAGTATTTTATGTTATTGGGAAAGTTACAGAATTTTTTGTTGCTGCTTATTAACGCCCTTCTGAGCCACTAACAGTTTTAATAATGGGTGATAAATGTATTTTTTTCCTCCTGTGTCGTAGGTATGAACCTGTGACTTACCATCAGGATCTGTAGCAGAAATAAGTGGCTCTTTCTCTCCGAAGTGACACTGGAGAGTGGAACATCCGTGTCCCAGTGTTTGACGACAAATAATAACCACATGCTCCGAGTTCCTGCACTTACACAGCCTAATGTGCAAAATTTCAAACAAAGGTTTGGCACGTCAGAGACCAACACATTTTAGAGCCTTCGGCGGGCATAATAAGGCCGTCTGCTCTGCAAGCATTTAGAATTGCACCTCTCCGCCATCAACATTGTGCGTCACTGAAATATCCAAATCTTTTAGGTGGACAAACTGCGACAAAATGTCTCGCCAGGTCACACAAGGCCAATTAAAACAGTTTTCACTGTTCTTCTTATTATTTCCATAAATGTCTTATGGATGCATGAACTCGTCATGTTGTTAATCGTTCCAAAACTTCGATTACTGTTTCAGGTAGTATTCTTCAGGGCGACAATGTATACTATCGGTCTAGCAGACCTGCTGCTCCATATATATTAGTGCTTCTCCCTCCCCTTGTTATATCATACAAGGATGCTATGGCGCTACATGACGGTATTTTTTTTTTTACAGGAAGTGGTGCTAGACCTTCTGAAAGAAGCGATGCTTCAGAAGGTGGGCACCTCAAAGGGATTCCTGATCGACGGCTACCCCCGTGAGCTGTCGCAGGGCAAGACGTTTGAGGAACAGGTGAGTAACATCACGCTACTAATTCGTAGTTAACGCACAATGAGCGTCCCTTCCAGTAAGACCTCTCTAAAATCACTATGAGAACCCTTAGAAGGAAGTAATCTTTGAGGACCTCCTAGAGATTACGCAAGATTATCTAATTATATGTGGTCTGAGGCTTTTCCGGCGTATATACTTTAGAAATTCGCGTCACAGACAACCTCGTCAAGCAGGGACACTGGTTAAAACTCAGTAAGGCCTGGAAATCAATACTAAGCTCTATCAAGGAGCAACGGTGCAAGCGGACACGAGGTCATTATGCCACGGCCGCCGAACAGATACTGCGCTCATCTCCCACCATCGCCACCTACCTCAACACCGCTTCCCCCACCAACGGACACGCCGCGCGCCGTAAGCGCACAGAATCACACCAGGACCCTCGAGGGATAAATATTAACGGCAGAGAGTGGACGGCCATTGCATCAGCGCCACCTGACAATGCCCGAACGGCTATTCGCCGAAATGTCGTGAGCATCTGACGATTGTATCCGGCTGGACACCCGAGAAACCTTCAAACATTATTTAATTATATTAAAGCATTTTGGTGTTGACTGTGTTCGTGTTTTTTACCATTTACGGTAGCTTCAGTGACTTCAGATTTTTTTTTATTTTGCTGTTTGACTCTACACTAAGAATGTTAACCAGTTGTATGATAACCGATGATGACTGATCGATACTAGTAATCAATACAGATTTATTTCATCAGAAGTTGTTGGAGGTTCTTAAATATTATTTTCTTCAAATATTTACCACCTGGACAAAACACAGGATGTATGAAAAACAATCATACGATTTGCCACGTCTGTATTTCTGAAACTAAGAAACATATACAATGAATTTTGTTTTTTGGTGAACGGGAAACTCAAAACACCATGAGGTGCATGGCATATGTCAGTGCGGTATTCAGATTTTTCCCACATTACAGCGGGCATGTCTTGAGTTACAGCTTCCACAGCTGCATTTATGCGACGTCTCAGTTTATTCATCGAGGCACATAAACAGAGGCTTTTATAAACTTCCACAAGAAATAATCACATACAGTGAGATCCGGTGGCCTTGGAAACCAGTAAAGTAAGGCTGAATCATTTGGTCCAGTGCGACCGATACATCGTTCAGTAATCCTTTGATTTAAAAATTGCCGCGCTTCCAGATGCCACTGAGGCGGTGCCCCATCCTGTTGGTAAATGAAGTCGTTCGAATCAATCTCCAATTGTGGGAAAAGAAAGTTCTGAAGCATATAGAGATATGTCTTCCTGTAACAGTGTTCTCGGCAAAGAAAAATGGACCATACACCTGTTCCTGTGAAACTGCACAAAACATTATATTTTGGAGAGTCCCTCTCATGTTGTACAACTTCATCGGGTTGTTCCATATCCCATAGTCTCATGTTATGACGGTTCAACTTTCCATTTAAACGGAATGTTGCCTTGACACTAAACACTAAGCATGGAAGAAAACTGTCATCCTCCATCTTGCCAATAACGAAATTACAGGACTCCACACGTTGCTGTTCGTTACCGTCACGAAGAGCTTGCGATAGCTGGTTTTGTACGGTTTCGTGTGTAAACGTCGACGCAACACATGGAAGACGTACATTGGGGGCTAGTTGAGCTGTCGAGCTACATGGCGAACGGATTTCTGCGGACTCTTTGTGAAACTATGGCGCATGCGGTCGATGTCTGCGTCAGACACACGAGGACGGTCCGGCGATTTGCTTTTACACAGATAATCTGTTTCTCGGAATTGTTCATGCCATCGTCTAGTGCTCTCTTCTGTAAGAAGCTCCACACCATACCTAGTCCGAAAGTCACGCTGAACAGTTATTACTGACCCGCATTGCGCAAAACGTAGAACACAAAACGGTTTCTGTTGTCCCGACACCATTTTTACTAGAACTGAAGTGGGCGCACACTGCTGCTTCCTAACGGGAACCATGTAAAACTCAAGAGTTCGCTCTTTCTAACAGTATGTTATTCACGCACATATCTCAAATAACATAATAGTCATGATTTTTAAATCGGATGATTCTTTTTGATACACACTGTATATTACTAACTTACACATTGCCGCATTTACCTATTATACTTGGTGTCAAATATAAAATTGTGGCAGGAAAAGAACCCCCTGCCACGGAAAGTAGAAGCTGTTGTGAGCTGGCTTGCTCGAATGCAGCTACTACACAGCATTATCGCAGGGCTAAAAATGTTTAGATAGATTACAGCAATAGTAATGGCAACACAGATTATCAACGGTTTATTATAATTTGTTTAATGAAACTATACATTACGTAAATTAAGTATGAAGGAGATGTGGGACAATGTAGTTAACTGTTCACGTGCAATGATATCTATGAACACTGATCTAGTCCTGAATCCAGTGAACGATGAGTAATAGAGCGTACAGCTGGATTCTTCTTGGTGGCGACAAGATAGTTCTGATACTGCCCAGATAACTGTTGAGTGGAGCCAGGCATCTGCTTATATCCATTATGGCGGTTGAATATTTACTTGGGAAATCTTTGTTTTGTGTGCGCCCTCTGTGACGTCTGACCGTAATTATGTTGCGTCTCTCAAGAGGCTGACCATATTCGTGGCGCCCTCTCTGTACGGCTGTGTTTCGTCCCTTCTGAGGGACGCAGTATGCATAAAAATGTTAATGCTATGACTGAGTGTAAATGTGGGAATTCAACACGTTGTCTTTAGAGAAAAGAAGGTACATCGTATACTTCAGTTAGTGAAGGTACTAGACTCGCTTTCAGGTCAATGAAAGCACTCTGAATGTAGATAATATGCAGGGATACCCTTTCATATTTTCGATAATAATTTCCACGGTTTTTAAAAGTTTATTTTCGATAGACACTGGGAAAAATTTTCCGTCAGGATCCGTCGGACATATCATTGAAGATTTATACATTAAAGAATTTATCATGTATTTCAGCCTCAGATAACATAAATGGCATTGTTACTGATTTCGACTTGTTTATGAGTCATCAGCAGATGATTTGAACGTGTTACATAGTAACTCATCAAAGTGTAACTAATGATTTCTTGCTAATAAGTGCAAGGCGATAATGATGCCATTTATTTGACTTGAAGCTGAAATACAATGGATGACAAAAATCGTGGAGCACGCAGAAGAGGAGGTGGAAACGAGATGAAACTTCACGGGTGTAGGGTGATATTATTTCAGTGACTACAGCATCGAGTAAAATTTACAAAGAACGTCGCAGGGTGGCTCAGCTTAAAAGTGTGACGTTTCACCTTCTTTGGCCAGGATGCATGCACTGATTGGTTTTTATCCTCTCCTGAGGCAAGCTGCCGCAAAACTGTTGTACTGGGCCTTGATATCCTAGAGACTGGCACTGGGACGGAGTTGACGTTGGAGCTGGTGGCTGCGACTGGTCTTCAACCAATGGCGCAGAGTGACGCAGAAAGTTGCCGTGACCCCATTACTTGTTCTCGGGTGGCAGGGCAGATGCAAAGGGGTTACTATGTGCTCGGTACACAATATGGCGATCCTCCCTTGTGTTGGTCAAAGGTGGTCGACCGGAACCTTGCCCTCACGTTCCCCTGTTGTCCAACATCGGGCCAATGTCCCAGTCTAATGCCACACAGATTTCAATACTGCACGATTCGACCAGTCGTCGAAATGGAGACCCACAATGACGCCCCTCTCAAACTCTTTACTGTGCTGATAACCTTATCTCACACGCTTACGTGGCATCTAGGCGTTCTTCGGTTATCACCCCAAGCCTAACGCTGCTGACGCCCTTTATATCCCCTATAAGGCCTGGTAACAACACTAAACGTGGACAACAATAATGCAGTGTGGCAGCCATTCTATCTGCCTCAGAGAATTGCAACTCTAATCAGCACCATATCCACTGATGGTGGGTGTGTTGTACGAAGTTTCATTATCCGACAGTGTCTTTTGGGTTGCTTCACTGTGTTTGTGAGGCAGGTCGTACGGTAAAAAAATCCTTGTAATGTCTAGTCTGTGTAAATTTACGTGTTACACTGATAACTACGTTTAATGATCAAGTAAGAGCACAGGAAGGAGCGGAGTGCGAGGGGTGTCGGCCACACTGCAATACGATTCTTATGAAAACAGGAATACTTTTCGTACTAAGTATCCACTGAACTCAACTGTACACTGCAGGTCCCCGATGCCTATGTCCTATTCGTACATAGTACCCCGCCTCTGAACTACTCACGTCTGTGTAAATATAACGTAACATTTACAATACAAATGTGTTCATTTCTTAAACCTTTAGGTCTATATCCTGTTTGTGGCCATGAAAGCAGAATGTGTTAAAATGGTTCGAAACTGTGTTTCATCCGTACATGGCCAACCGTTGCACGGCACAGGATACACAAATTTCGAGTAACCACGTTTTACACTTACGTGCCACACACGCATATGATTAGCCTCGCGATAACCGTGTACGGGTGCCGAGTTTACGGACGCCACATACGTGTGAAACGACCTAGGGCGTATGTGTGTTCCACCTGCACTACTTAAGTTAGCTTGTCCATACTCAGCTGTGCGAGCGAAGCGCTCTCACTGGGGCACGGTTGCCTTCGCCCCCCCCCCCCCCCCTTTCGTGCAATGTGGATACCCAAGCGGCCAGCCACATCGCACAGCTCTGCTACCCGCTACCCGCACTACGTGCCCCCACAGCTGCTCAGCGTTGAAGTCGTGGCTAACGGTGCTCGCGAACAACCATGCTGACAGCTCTCGTGCCCACCCCTGGTTTACATGATCGACTAGAAGTGATATTGCGAAATCGATTTACGTAAACATGATTTAGAAAACCCATGTTAACTTATATAAGAAAATGTAAAAACATGTCCGAAAGAACAGACACCACATATAGAATAATTAAGCCAAAGACGACCAATGATCTCTTCAGTGCGGATGCACACACAATGCTAGAACTCTTACAGGAATCAGTGAAATGCCGCAAGTAATGACGATAATGGGCAAGGGGCACTACATCAGTAGTGTGTGGATAAGCTGAGAATTTGGGTCTGACGGGAGGCGTACTAGGATAATACGTGGATTTGCGATTGCCATTGTGTCCGGATGGCGCAGTGGCCACAGCAGTTTCCTAGTAAGCAGAAGGCCCGGCTTCGAATACCGATCTGGTACAAATTTTCAAATTTCCTCATTGACTTATATCAATGCTCACTAGTAGACAGTATCTGTAATTCATTGTGTCTCCTAACCTATTTTCCCCAAACCATGCTGCTCTGACCCGGCACAGTGTTCATAGTTACGTATCTGTTTATGTTCACATGTATGTTTCTAAAGGAATAATCTCAGAATCCATTCGTTTACAATTTTTCTTCTTGCTTTCTTCAGTAACTATTGACTTGAGTTTGTATCAAGTTTCATTTGCTTTCTGCACATAGATGTCACCCTGACAACTGATTTTTCTAAAAGGACGTGTAATTTTAAAATTTCGTATAGATTTATTCATGCCGCTTACAGACTTGGCTTTTGTGTCATTTTTTCGCATAGTAAATCAAGTTTTCTAGCTTGTAGTTGATTGGGTTGAATGCGACTTCCATTGTTTATGTGTAAGAATCTCATTTGATTCGATTTATCACGAAAATCGCTGCAACGTGTCAAAAATAAGTTGTTAGATTGCGACATAGACGCTTGCTCTGAGATCTGCTAGAGAAACCGGCAGGGAGGGTACAAACAGGGTATCCCTGATGAATGCTCACAGGAAACAAATCAAAGAGGTGTCAGGTCTTGACGACGCGGGGTCATGGAATCGGCGCAACTCGCTCAATCCATTTACATGGAAAGCGATGGTGAGGAATTCCCGAACGTCGACGAAGTAGTGAGTCAGTATACCAACTTGCATGATGTTTACGATACGTCCTTTGTTAACATTCTCAGTCAGCGAAATAAAAAAGTTTCCTAGTTTCATCTTGGAAAAAGAAAGGACCGTAACTTAGTCCTTGCTCAATATAAAAAGACGTTAACTTTTGGGCTGTCACGACCCTGTTCCAAGGTTCGTCTTGGATTTTTACCTTCCCTACCGTAAAGTCGTATTTATTAGTACTACCATTTCAGTGCAAAGTCGACCTGTCTCTGAAGATAATGTTTCCAATAAGATCTTCTTTACTCAATCGAGGTAACAATTCTACACAAAAGTGACCTTTTCAATGTCTTCTACTTCTTGCACCGTCGTTAATTTGTTCTCTTTGAGATTGCAATCTCTTCTTAACACACACCGGTCATATGTGGGACACCCACGCCAAGTCAACTCTTTGATAGTTAACAAAGCTTTGCCCTACTTCCCCTAAGACGTTGTCGAACTCATGTACAAGTGAGGAATTTTTTATGGCTTACTGAGCAGCTATTGTCAATAAAATACTTATGTCACTCATAAATAGTATACCTACCTGGAGGATCCCTACCGTAAACGGTACGGAAATTATGCTGCACAATCGTCGCAGAATTTGTTTGATTCAAATGGTTCTGAGCACTATGGGACTTAACTTCTGAGGTCATCAGTCCCCTAGAACTTAGAACTACTTAAACCTAACTAATCTAAGGACATCACACACATCCATACTTGAGGCAGGATTCGAACCTGTGACCGTAGCGGTCGCGTGGTTCCAGACTTTAGCGCCTAGAATCGCTCGGCCACTCCGGCCGTCGCAGACTTTTGTTCAGCAAACCAAAACACTCAGCGAGCTCCCTCGGGGTCAGTGAAGGTAGCCATCTCTGCTATAACTGTCCTACTGCTTGTCATTTGCAACCAGTATATTATGTGAGTCAATTGTTGAACTACTTTCTTACAAAATTACGCTACAACTGTCGCCAGCGCTTGCAGTGGTGAGATTCGGTACTAATGTACTACAAAACTACGCCTAGTCTAGATCTGTAACTCTCATGAATAGATTTGTAAGAATTTTCAAAATTATGAAGTGCTTCAAGAAACACCGTCTATTGACATACTGATCACTTGTTTATTTCTACACTAACTAGAGCAGGTTGTTAAAATAAATAAACTCGCATGCCTCGGCCCCCTGGAACATGCCAGTAAATAAATGCGCATGCCTCAGTCTTGGCTATTAACAGAAGCAGCGAATGACCGCCTGTGACGATGTGTGCAGATCAGCCCGTGCACGCTGGTCCTGAACTTCGACGCGAGCCCCGAGACGATGACGAAGCGGCTGCTGCACCGCGCCCAGACGTCGGGCCGCGTCGACGACAACGAGGAGACTATCAAGAAGCGCCTGCAGACGTTCCTCACCCACAGCAAGCCCGTCGTCGAACACTACGCCGACAAGTGCCGGACGGTGAGTGAACCCAGGGGTGGTGGCACCAGTTACCGCTACCAAATGAGAGCGTAAATATACATGCTTTGAAAGTTATCTGCCCTGAGCAAACGCAACCTTCTTCATTTTCCACGCATACATGTTTCGGTGATGTTTCACCATCATCAGTGAGTTTCCTTTATTTTTCTTAACAGCTCATACAGTTGTTCATGTAGTTGTCTGTCATGTGCAATATATCTGATATTTTGCTACAGTTTGTCGTCTGCATCTAAGTAATGATTTATCTGCAGTCCGCATTATCGTCATCAGTTTCCTGCTATTTTTATTAGCCCCATGTGCATGGCCATTGTTCGCGATTTCAAATCTCTTTCTTTCTTGTCTCCTCTTTCCTTCCACATAGCCTCTGCTTTATAAGCCCATCATGACTTATATAGTTTTCCTTCTTCTTTTCTGTACAGTCCACTGCTCTATACTTTACCTACACCTGTACTCCACTATGTATCTGACGGTGTGTAGCGGAGGGTGCAGCTATCTGATGCCCCTTTCCCTGTTCCATTCACGAATGGCGCCCGCGAAGAATAACTGTCGATCTATCTCCGTATTAGTTTTAATTTCTCGTTTGCTCGTTGTGAAACATCCCCTTTGAACAATTTATATAGGACTGTGCTTAACCTGACACACAATACTTTGTTAGCGCAACGCAATCTGACTTTCAAAATTCCCTACAAAAGAATGGCCCTGACTAACATTAAACTATACCTTTCACAAATCACTTACCTCACAAAAATCTTCGCTGCTCAAGCTACTGCAATACAGCAAGCGCCACTACTGCCAGCTAAATAAAAGATTCAAACTACTAAAGGCACTAACTACTGATAGGGATAGTTAGCAAATGAAAGATATTAATAGAGAACAAACAATGTATTTACCTTAATATCATCACAAGTCATAATATATATATCAGTTCATGACAAATTGCAAACCTCCGCCATCTGTCTCCCCACATCCACCACTGCTGGCGGCTCACCTCCAACTGCGCAACGCTACGTGCTGTTCACAGCCAGCTGCCTAACACTACAATGGCG
This sequence comes from Schistocerca piceifrons, assembly GCF_021461385.2. Classification (NCBI taxonomy): domain Eukaryota; kingdom Metazoa; phylum Arthropoda; class Insecta; order Orthoptera; family Acrididae; genus Schistocerca; species Schistocerca piceifrons. Next base: position 384,445,782 of record NC_060142.1, read on the forward strand.
AGTATTACAACAATGCAAAGCAGACACAGACTGCCCACAGCACAGCCAGTGATTGTCATACAGAGGTGGCGTTACCAATAAAAAACCTAAACAGCCTACTTACATAGAGAAAACATAAACAGCCTACTTACATAGAGAAAACATAAACAGCCTACTTACATAGCCCCCATGCTCCCCACAAAAATTTTTACAAATGGTGTTGGGCACTGGCCAATACAGATTTGACAAAAATTTTTCACAATTACAGTAACAAAGATATAAAATGCACACACTTATTAATATTATGTTGGTCAAAAGATCAAAATTTCTCACAGTCCATAAAGACAGTCCACATTGTTCATCACAGTAAAAATGCAGAGTTTTTCTCAAAGTCCAAGCAGTAAAAGAAAATGCACATAGAAGTAGTGGATTTCCATGCAGTCTTGAAGAAGTAGGTTGACCTTCCAACGGAAAGACAGTGCTGACTCTCGACATGCAGACAGGTAATGGGCCACAACAGAGCAAACCCACAGCAGAGTCATTCGAAGTTTGGAAGAATATTGGTAGGTAGGTCATCACAGAGCAGACCCACTGGAGTCCTGGTAGAGATTGTGGTATTGGTGGGCCACCAGAGGTGCAGACCCACTGCAGTCCTTGTAGAAATAATGGCGTTGGTAGGTCATCATAGATGCAGACCCACTGTAGTCCTGGTAGAGATTGTGGTATTGGTGGGCCACCAGAGGTGCAGACCCACTGCAGTCCTTGTAGAAATAATGGCGTTGGTAGGTCATCATAGATGCAGACCCACTGTAGTCCTTGTAGAGATAATGGTATTGGTGGGCCACCAGAGGTGCAGACCCACTGTAGTCCTGGTAGAGACGGCCAGCAGCCATCCGTTGCGACTGTGCAGGTGCACAATCACCATCGAAGATTCTTGCAGAGAATATAGCAAGTCCATAAACCACCACTTGTGCACTCAGAAAGTTTTTCTTTTAATTGTCCTTAGAACCAGCAATGCTGTTATCCAGTCCCTTGCTGAATTACCAACACACGTGCAAACACTATCAGTCCCTACTTCTCACATATTGTCCATATACTATGACCAACAGAAACGTGTGCAGTGAAATGGAACTTACAAGTTAATAATATCATGAACTGGTGACAATTACAATTTTATAACAGAAGAATACAATAACAAAGGTACAAAATACATCATTAAAGAACATAACAATACAGATAACATTTGTAGTAAAACAGGCGTTACAAAAGAATAGAAATAGACATATACGTCAGTGTTACAGGAATTATGACATGAGTACATACATAAAAGATCACAATAACTTTTGAAACATCAACTTCACACATTAGCATTAACACAAAACAGAGTAAATAATGTCTAAACATCTTTACCAAGTAAATAACATATTATTAATGCCAATTATATTCGAGGATAACAGTATTCCTCATCATAGTGAATGTAGCTTAATATTAAAAGAAGAAAAAATTCTATGAAACTACACAGAGACAGGAAGAAAACAAATACTCAAGGGTACACAAACACATAGTGGGATAACACAAAAGGAAAGGACAGGGTTCGTTTTCAGTGTAACATTTGGTACTGCAGTCCATCCCAAAACTTCATTCTATAGATCTTTCGTCTTATTTCAACCTTTGCTTCCACCAAAAAAATCTTATCCAAGCATGCTTTCTGTGTTCTGTTCATATTTCTTTCAAAATAATTATTTCTGATTGTACAATACTCATTTGGGCCCAAATCCTTTTTATATAACTTCGCAATGCATTCTTTACCTATTCTCCATAGTCAGTTTCTCATATAGTCTACCCCCTCTTAAGCTAACTTAAATCTACTGAGCTCAGATGCTAAACTAAGGGACGAGGCAATGCAGCAGCACAAAACAATTAACACAAACATCAATGACAAAAATACAAATGCCAAAGCAATTGCAATATTACAACTCATATAGGGCACTGTGCAGCAAAAAAAAATAAATCTGGCTTAGCAGAGTAACACAAATTAAAGTTCAGTAGCACTATGCCTGGCAAACAGCAGCTTATATCGAAACATGACATAGCTCAAGTAGAAAAAATAGTACACTAAAGATAACAATGCAGATAAGGCAAATGTATAATCACATCTTAATGTCTAAGTAATTAAAGTGGTGCACCACAAGAAGTTATTCTACCAAAAAGTAACCAATTACTTGAAAAGAAAATTATGAATGCAGTTACTAGTTCCTTCTTATTGTTCTTTCCTTTCCAAGTGCTCCTTTTTTAAAGAATGTGGATCATAAAATAATTATTTAATAGATCTGTTGACAGAAAGTGTTCACATTAGCAAATGCATTTTATTTTATAAAAGCAATGCTGCAACACAGCTGGAAAACAGTTGTCAAATGAAATAAGCAACTATGAAAAGCAAAGCATAAAAATATCATTCAGTAGTCATGTGACATTTCGTAAGTTAGTAGAAATTCTCTCAACTCTCATAGAAAGACGCTTGTCATAATCAGGTGTGCAGATGTAAAAATATTTCTTGTCATTTTATTAGGCATTTCAGTAAATATCGTAAATTAAGAGCTAGTGTAATCATATGTTTTCAAGTTCGACCGTGTCGTTTTTGCGATGCTTTCTCTAAAGGAATGACAATGGCCAGGATAATGGCCTTCCCTTTCTTTTTTTTTTTTTTTCTTCCTGTGCTCTGAAAGGCACGCGCTAATGACTTTTTCTCCAGGCGTCTGACACAGCTGGGTGCCCGCGACGCATTACGTGCAGGTGGTCACTTAACTTTCGTATGGAAATATTTACGACAGCAATTTTCGCTAAAGTGACAGTCTCACATAAAAATACTTCACAGGTCAAGAATTAGCGTTGCAAATCTGTAGAAACAAAATCCTATGAATATAACAGTGTCCAAAAAATGTTCAGTGGCATTGTGATACATTCACACATGATTCACACATGTCATAACTCTTAAAGTACGATTCTTGGTTTCCAACATCCTTTTTCACAAGTCAAGAGTCCCTACCCACTATTCATTACTCCTTACCTCATTATACATATACATGTTCGTCGACACTTCTTCAATATTTCATCGTGAGAAATACATAGCATAATAAACATTCCTCAACAACATAACACACATCGTCGTCGTAATAATAACATCATAACACTTCAGTCAAATCTCAAAATCGTCGTAACTTCCTCCAATAATTTCTAAGCCTAAAATAATTCTCTGCTCATGTCAAAAGTGTCAGCTGCCTCAAACGTACTTTAAAAATCATGATCTCATACCAAATACATCATTCAAAGCTCTCATAGTATCACAATGATTCCGAAAAAATATGAACAGTTTACAAAGCTCCTTGTGCTTGCCAAACACATGGTACACAAAGTAAGCGTGTACCCCCCTGAGGATTAATGTAATTATACCCTCAGGTGTTACGGATTACAGCAATGGAATGAAATGTATCACGGAAAACTTTCTTTGTAATTCAAAAAATCTTTAAAAATAAATGTTTTAAGTATAAAATTGATCACTGAAATGCCTGTCCTGTAGCGCTAAATGTGCATCTTGTTGTAAGATAATCTCTGGGAAGTGTCGTAGTTATTGTCCTCCGAAAGCTAAGTTCTGCAGAAGTCAATGTACTTACCTCATGATAAACAAAGTGAAATGCTTTGCGTATAGATATCATACTTATTACGCTTATTGCCGTGATGAAGAAAGTACTGTCCTGTAACGTATTGTTGTGCTACAGAAAAGGCTGTTTCCTTGTAGCTATACCACAATAGTCACCACTAAAACATGTCTCACTTTATAGAAGAATTCAGAAAAAACTGTGCAGATATAAAACAGATACACCGCAAAAGCAACATTGTAAATTGTCACGCATTAGCAGCGTCCTGATAAAATCGTGTAGCTGTTACATAAACTAACCACTGTGTCATCTGGCATTTCACAGAAAGCACCTCAAATCCAGGATCCACTCTCAAGCAAACCAAAATGTTGCATGAAAATTTCATTAGCAGTGCTGGTATGTTCTAAGTATGTGAGCCTTATAATCGTTACATAATCGTGCAACTAACAAGCAAGAATGTACAAATACAACACTGTGTCGTCTGTTCACTATAACAATGCATTCGTAATTTCTGTTTAAATAAGTTCTCTTGGTTCTTGACTGGATATTTCACTTCAAACATTGTTACATGTTAACAGATTCTAAATCTGACAAGCATACTAGTAATGTAAAGTGAAAAGTTTTATGGCAATGAAAAAGTTAAAAAGCAGATTATCTTTCAATAAACGGTTTTACATGAGAAACGTGGTGCAGTCCTTTACTCTTCAAAGTACTCAGAATTTCAGCTTGAACGCAATTATCATGCAGTATACGTCGGTAAAGAATACTGAAATTTTTCACAAGGTTAGCGTCAATGTTATTTTTCTCTGAGCCAGCCGGCGCACGTGGGTGCCTGCGGCGCGAGTCATTGTCTGTCTCTTTGTTGGCGCGCGTTGTTATTGGGATTAGGAGACCTAACTTCTACAAATTCACGTTGCCCAGAGGGTCCTGCTCTGTTTGAATCCCGCCAGTTCTGATGAAATTCACGTCTGTCATTTTGTCGGTAGTTTACATAGTTTCTTGTTTGTCGGTCATGTGGTGGAGAATTTCTCCCTGACTCGTAGCTCTGCGCCGAACTGTTGCGTCTGAAGTTATTCTGCCTCCCTCGATAATGCTTGTTTTGGTTCCCATATTGTCTGTTTCTCTGATTGTCTCTGTGATAGTCATTACTACGGAAATGCGATCTTTCTCTGTAACTATTATTACTCTGCCAACGGTTGTCGTACGGGTGGTGTCTATTTTGGTCACGATTTGTGTTGTGAGAATAGCCTTGTCGTGTCCAGTTATTACTTCTTTCATCGCGGATTTGCGACGGATGTGACCTGTAATTGTTGTGTTCCTGGTTTCGCGTTCCGCGATTGTCAGTGTCAATTTCTAATTCTTGTAACAGTCCCTGAAAAGCTTCAATGTCGTCTTTGCAACGTCCTGCTAAAATAATATGTCGTAAATGTTTAGGCAGTTTGATTAAGCAAATGCGGATGAGTTCTGAGGGGCTGTATGGGTTTGACAGGTATTGATTCTTGTGCAACATGTCTTCAAAATATTTCACAAGACTGGAAAATTCAGATTGTTCGAAGTGTTTCATCATTATGATGTTATGTTTTACACGGTCTTGTGCAGCTTGAGACCAATATGCTGAGAGGAAGGCATGGTAAAATTCACCCTCACTGTGGCAATCGTGAATGACCGATCGCATTCTTACAGCTGGTTCATTCTCTAAGTAGCCACACATAAATTCTAATCTGTGTTCTAACGACCAGTTGGGAGGAAAACAATGAGAGAATTGATGGAGCCATGCTTGTGGATGAATGTCGTTGCCAGAATTCTTAAATGTTTTGAATTTACGTGTAGTAATGAACAGCTTATAGTCAAAATCATCATGTCGGCGAGTCGCATATCGGTCATTGTTAGGTCGTGTCGGCCGTTCCATCTCAAAATTCGGTGCACATTGCCAATTTCTTTCATAACTTCCGAAATGCCCTGTGTTATTATTTTGTGTCTGTTCCGTATTTGTATGTCCCTCTTCCCGTATTGGGGCGCGAGTGTCCTCAGAAATACGTAATTCTTGTACTACTTGTGCCAACTGATCTTGCACTTCCCGGATTTCTCTTTTGTACTGTGTATTGATTTGATTTTGATTTTGTTTGAATTTTCTAATTTGTTCATACTCTTCAGTGTCCATGAAAGCTACAGGTGTTGTGTCATTCAGATCATCATCTACCTTTGTAGATAAGTTAGTGAACTGATCTGAAAGTTCGGCTACTTTATCCGATAGTGAAATCATTTCCTCTCTATGTTTTTCTGAACCAAGTTTCAGAGTGTCCATTTGTGTTGCAATCGTGTCTACTGTGACCTTTAAGTTTTCCTGAGTTTTTGCAAGTTGCATAACCGTATCGGTAGATGCAACTGAGTCAAATTTTGCTTGCAAGGTCTCATGATTTTCATGAACAATAGTTTGCAGTTCTTTTATAGCTGCTTCGTGATTCTGTAGTGCATTTTCATGACGCGAAAAAATAGGTTGGAAATGCTCACAAATTTGTGTTTTTACGTCATTACCGACTTTTTGACATTTCGATTCAATGTTATGTAACTCAGTAGTTAAGTCTTCACGTGTTTGTTCAAGAGTTTGTTCCAATGAGTCTAACTTTTTAAGATTTTGTTCCACTGTGTCTAACTTTTTGAGATTTTGTTCCACTGTGTCTAACTTTTTAAGATTTTGTCCCATTTGTCTCTGATTTTGTTCCATTTGTTGCATTAATTGCAATAATAATGTATTAGTGTCTGGAATCTGTTTCTCTACGCTTTTCGGCAGTGCATTTGCACCGGCAACATTCACATTTTGACAAGCAGAAAATGTGTCTTGACTTATTTGAGAAAACGGTGAGGAACCAAAACCTGAATCTACAGTATTTGCGAGATTGTTTCCTGTCATTTCGGATTCCTGAGGCGAGCTGTTGCCGACCGATCGTTCGATAATGCGTCCCTCTTCACTAATTGTTTCACTGTCCACGCCATTGTTTGCCGCCCGCTCCATTTCCCTATGCACAGTTACCAAATTACTACTTTGAATGTCTGTTAATTCATTACTCTGCGGCGCTAACACACTGCTTTCATCTTCACTGTCATTTCTCAGTTTACTTTGGAGCCTAGTATTACGTTTTTCACACGCCATTATTGTCACAATATTTCACACGACAACACAGAAAAGCACAATTTGAAGAGCAAAAATAAGAGAACACATTAACATAACACTGAAAAAATATCTAGTTAATTGCACGCGCTGCTGAGAAATACTTGGTGTAAAACTGCATGCATGCTACAACTGTTTTACTGTACCACAATGAAAGACTGCAACTACAAAGGAAATTCTCTCTATAATTACGCGCTAGCAATAAACAAAATCTACACTAATTGCACAAACTACAAGAAAAAAATCAGAAGATTCCAGTGAGGTATCCTCGGCTAAGGGTCGACATATGAAACATCCCCTTTGAACAATTTATATAGGACTGTGCTTAACCTGACACACAATACTTTGTTAGCGCAACGCAATCTGACTTTCAAAATTCCCTACAAAAGAATGGCCCTGACTAACATTAAACTATACCTTTCACAAATCACTTACCTCACAAAAATCTTCGCTGCTCAAGCTACTGCAATACAGCAAGCGCCACTACTGCCAGCTAAATAAAAGATTCAAACTACTAAAGGCACTAACTACTGATAGGGATAGTTAGCAAATGAAAGATATTAATAGAGAACAAACAATGTATTTACCTTAATATCATCACAAGTCATAATATATATATCAGTTCATGACAAATTGCAAACCTCCGCCATCTGTCTCCCCACATCCACCACTGCTGGCGGCTCACCTCCAACTGCGCAACGCTACGTGCTGTTCACAGCCAGCTGCCTAACACTACAATGGCGAGTATTACAACAATGCAAAGCAGACACAGACTGCCCACAGCACAGCCAGTGATTGTCATACAGAGGTGGCGTTACCAATAAAAAACCTAAACAGCCTACTTACATAGAGAAAACATAAACAGCCTACTTACATAGAGAAAACATAAACAGCCTACTTACAGTTGTGGTTATCTCGCTAGATGTATTTGGGAGGAAAGTAAATATTTTCCGATTCTTCCCGAAACTAAGCCTCTCGGAATTTCGATTGTAAACCTCTGCGATGCACAACGCCTCTCTTGTAGCGTCTGCCACTAGAGTTTGTTTAGTATCTCCGTAACGCTCTTGCTCCGTCTGAACGATCCCGTGACGAAATGCGCTGCTATTTATTGGATCTTGTCCATCTCCGTTTTTAATTCAACTTCGTTAGGGTACCAGACTTATCAGAAATACTCAAGAATCGTTGGAACTAATGTTTTGTAAGCCACTTGTTTAGCGATGAATTATTTTTTAAAGATTCTGTGATCTCAGTCTAGCATACGTCAACTGTATGCTAAGCGTGGCCAACTGAACTGAAAGCAGGCGTTTTTTGGGGTTGGGCAAATACCCGTATATCAGCGCAGTGACCGTAATGTTCCCGCCTCAGATGGCACAGCCATGGCGCGCAGTTAGGCGAATGGAAATATCTCTCTGTTCCACCCCCATCACTAGGCGACATCTGTTATTTCCGGTAGAAAAGCTACCGGATACCTGTCTATGCCGTAGGGTTGGCCGAAGAGTATTTTGATGGAGCAATACGGGAAATCACCGAATCCGCTCGATCGAGACATGCTGTTCGCGTTTTAAGCAGATATCAGATATCTTAATATTCGTGTACCTCACTATCCCAAAATGTTAATTACTGGAGTATCTCGTTTTCAAACTATCGCTAACGAAAATTAATCCTTCCTCTTCTTTGGTCGCTCTGCTCTTTCCGCTGTCCTGTGTGTTTTTCTTAATCTAGTGGTATGTAACTTCATCAATTTTTTATCTGATCCAGCATTCGATCCCGTCTTCTTCTCGCTATCTTTCCTTCAGTCTTCCCTTCGATGAATCTTCATTGCAAGCAGTTTCTTCGCAGTGTGGCCGATATCTTTCCCATGTTCTTACTATTTGCACTAATCTTTTTTCTCCTATGTTTTGACTTCTGCCCATTTAAACATCTTTTCCAAAACTGCATTTCAAAATAGTCTTCTTCTTTCTTTTTGACTGTCAGAGGTTTACTGTCACGTAATGCAGTACTCCATGTAAAATACTTTGCGAATCAATTCCTTAGTTCCACTGGAATTCTTACTGCTGACACAGACCTTTTAACTTTCCAAAAGCATTTTTACCCATAGATTTCAATACGGTATTTTCTCGACATTACGTTCACCTTCCTTCGCCAAACTTTTTAAGTAACTGAAAAATTTTATCTATTAAACAATAATAAAGGTTTCGAAACGAAACGAATTCCCCTAGGACAGTGCTCGTGGTCCAAGTTATCCGAGCACGTACTTGCAAAGACTTCAGCTATGTGGGTTGTAGGGCATTTATTCTCAGACTGTCGATGTAGCAACGCCGAATTTATTTTCAACCTGTTATGTGGAGCAAACGGTCTTGTTATTGTTGGGAATGTAATTTTTTATCTTGCATTATACTTCAGTAAATGCCCTAAGTCACATTTAGTAGTTACTTATCGATTCAGCATCAGTAGGTTATATCTTCGCCCCAATATGCCTTTTTTTATATTGATCATTAAGAGTAATGGAAGAACTCGCCGCACAGGATTAGCCGCGCGGTCTCAGGCGCTGCAGTCAGGGACTGGGCGGCTCGTCCCGGCGGAGGTTCGAGTCCTCCCTCGAGCATGGGTGTGTGTGTTTGTCCTTAGGATAATTTATGTTAAGTAGTGTGTAAGCTTAGGGACTGATGACCTCAGCAGTTGAGTCCCGTACGATTTCACACACATTTTTATTTTTTTTTTATTGAATGGAAGAACAATCGCCTCACTGAGGGGTGGAACGGCTTCGGTTGGTCGACGTGCGTTTATTGCTACTTGTAAGTAAGACAAGAAAATTGCATTGATAGGACGGAAGTTATGAGCTATCACTGTATTATTTACAATTTTCACTTTAATGGCCAACTTGTCAATCTGTCTATATAATTTAAGAAAAATCATTTGCATTTACTTGTACCGAAACTAACAGCAACCCATATGCGTGCACCCTACTTAATATAAGATACAAAAGCTGAGCAATACAAGCTACACTACAATATCCTTCCAGTTCAGCACAATAATGCAACAGTAATAAGTCTCTTTGGTGGCCCCACCTATCCCCGTTCGAGCGTAGATCGTGCGTACATCATCGCCGAAGTGACGCTATGTGTAGACACCTCCAATTCCATTTCACCTCCTAGCGGGTTTTCATGATGCATAGGCTGTTCCGCGTTTTTCACAGTACAACACTAGGCTCAATGGGTTGTTAAAATAGCTGAAGGCTACGAGGAAGTTTCAATGCCCTGATCTGCGGTTGTCATCTTCGAACGAAACTCAGCGCAGGTAGTCACCCACAGAACGTTACGCGGACCAGTAAGTAGCTCTGGAAGCCGTTAGCCCATAAAGAAAGGTAGCCTACGTCACAAGGGACATCTCAATTCCATTTCCTCTTTGCGTGTATACTAACATCAGCCTACAGGGACCTGCTTCACAACGACGTCGTTGACGGCACCACGTTTTCTAACATGTACCTAGCTCAACAGTCGGTGTGTCAGTCTGCTACGTGAAGGACCCGGGTTCGATTTCGGATACTGCCAGAGATTTTTCCTTGGTAGGAGGGCTGGAAAGCGGTACACTCAGCCTTGTGATGCCAATTGAGGAGCTACTTGAAAGCGAAAGAGCGGCTCCAAGATCCAGAAAGTCGACAACAACCGGGAGAGTGGTGTGCTGACTCGAAGTCCCTCTACACTGCATCCAATGGCGCCATTGGCAGTGGATGATGCGGTGGTCGGTCAGTCGCGACTGGCCCGTGAGGGTAAAAAGATGGAGCTTTGAATTTTTTTACATCTCTTTCATCATACTTTGGCAACAAAACTTGTTTTTCAGCATAATCTCCGTTCAGTGCCTCAGTCTTCCGCCACAGTACGGGGAAAGCCTGTATGCCCACATGGTAGTATTCTACTGGTCGACGTCGGAGCCTACGTCAGGCTGCATCAGTAACTTCCCCATCATCAACATACTGCCTTAAGCGGGGTGCAACCTTTATCGGGCCAAACGGTTTTTTTTTTTGCCTTTTTTTGGAGACGAAAACGCTGAAGTCGTTTCTTCAGTATCATGAGGGTAGCGTAACACACTTCAGAGTTGATCGGTGCGCCATGAGGGAGGACATCAAATGGAATTACCACTTCAGAGTCCCAGAAGATCGTCGCCATGACTCTAACGGCTGAGAGTTCAGCTTTCAACTTTTTCTTCAGAGGAGAGCTGGTGATGCCGTTTTTCTGTTCGAATTGATGAATGAACCCATTTTTCTTCACCTGCGACGATGTTCGACAAAAACATGTCACAATCAGCCTCGTAATGCGCCAGCAATTCCGCACAGACGCTCCATAGTTGTTCTTTGTGTTCTCCTATTAGGCGGCGAAGAACCCAGCGTGCGCGCACCTTTGGGTACCCAAAACTGGTGGGCGAGTGTGTCAGCACTACAAACAAAGACGTCCAACTGTGTAACGAGCTGTTTTACTGTAAACCGTCTATCACCTGGAATGAGAGTGTCCGCACGTTCTAGCATCGCAGGAGTCACAGCTGTGTACAGTAGGCCGGCACGCGGGAGATCGGACAGGTTTGCACGATCTTGTTGCGACTATGACAGACGTCTCGCCCAACGACTCACGTGCCCTCGTTCAATGCCAGGTCTCCGCAGATATTCTACAAATGCCTATGAATATCTGCGATGCTATGGTTTTTCGCCAAAGCAAACTTAGTGACAGCTTTCTGCTCAGAACGCATCTCCGTTACATACGCCATTTTGAAGGCTACGTATAGCGCCGCCACCTATCGTAATGTCAGGAAACTATGGGGACTGAAGCGGGAAAAACAAAGTCAGCATTTTTTCAACCGAAATTGGCCGAGAAAAATGTAATATTTTTTAAACGCCCCTCGTACTTTCCAGAGAGTTACAGAAACGAGTAATACTTTTTTAAATAGGACGTTATTTTCTCTGTCATGTAGCTGATTTATTTAAACCAACTGTATACAAGTCAGTTACAATCAAATCTCTATCAGTTTTAGTTAGGGAGATAGAAACGTTCAGAGCATGCTCTACATAGCTCGCTGAATTCAGTTGTGTGTTCTAGTGGGGGAATTTTCATTTAAGAGAACGCCCATTTTACTGAATGTACGATTCAGTGGGCCTTCCAAACGACGTATCTGCATCGGCGTACCTGCACGGCGGTAGGCTGATAACCACTTGAAAGTGGCGTTGGTGGCCTAAACTGGTCGTGATATCAGAAAATAAAATAGCTACAGGTGCTGTGATTTGTTTTCAGTTATTTTTTACAGTTGCGGATGCACCGAACCACCATGCTGGATAAGAAAAAAGGCAGACATATTGTTCACTCGGTCATATAGCCACGTCACCCGTCTCGAATCAGGAAATGGGCTTGTTCCCAGGAAAGCAAGTGTCCACACGCACAGCCCAACGAAGTGTAGAGCAGCACGCATTGTCAGCACAACTACCATCGTTGCGGCTTCCATTGCCGCGGCAAAAGGGAGACACACGAGGGAAATCGTACACGCAAACACACCACTGGATACAGGCACAGAACTACGTCCTCTTTTCGGACGCGTCCCAGGACTGCGTACAGCATTGAGCTGGATACTTCTGCTTGACAAGGCGCCGAGGAGACTGCTTTCGTCATCATCGTACGGGCCCAGAAAGTGGCGTGATGGTATAAGGTGTCACTGCGTTCACCTCTGGTTCACAGGAGCTGTAATTTGGACAGTAGTTACGTTTCTGATGTGTTAAGGCCGATGCCTATTTCCATCTCCTAGGTCTTCGTTACGTTATCTTTGAAAAAGTACTACATGTTGTCCATGCTGTCCTGTCCTAGCTCGACACACAGTGTTGACTTTAGCCCCAACCAGAGAATTCACCAGATCTCACACCCACTGAAAACATTTGGCATCCTTGCTGAGTGACGTACGCGCCACCACGCGCCCTCCACTACGCTACGACAACTCTGGTACAGAAATGACGTTGCTTGCAGGGCTTCGAAGCGCACGAGAGAGACAGGCCGCAGCGCGTACATCACGAGGGTATTAGACCTGAGCTCGCTCTCTCAGAACAGCAGACGTACTGTGTTTGCACATCTGTTAACTCGTAATTGGGCATTTATGTACAAACGAGAATTGCATCTTCTACTGGAATGCTCTATTATGGAGTCTTGCTGTTTAGTAGTCCGTAGACCTTGTACTAATTTATTACCACTGTAGTGCGTACAATAAAATTAAAATCATACCAAAATGATCATCTGTTACATATGGCACTACTCCTTATGTGAAATAAGCACTGGTAAGCAGAAGAGACTTAATGGCATAGACAAGCCATTATGCCTTTTATGTCAAGCACAGATCTTAAATTACAGCTTACTCCAAGGTAGTGTGTTTCGTAGTAATATTAGTAATCAGTATAAGTCCATAATGGCGCATTGCAGTAGAAGATGTAATTCTCGTTTGTACAGAAATACCCTATTACGACGTGTAGAAACGCAGTTCGTTTGCTGACAAGAGCTAGCGAGTGTGCTTAGGTCTACCCTCGTGACGTACACGTCGCAGCCTGTCCTCCTTGTGGACCTCAGCAGGACTTGGAATGATCCATGTCTGATATGCAAGACTTTTCCACTCGATGTTCGCCAGGTGGGAGTCACTGTTGCCGTCAAGAGGTACCAGCTGTGTGAACAAAATTTCACATCCTGTATGCCGCCAAATCATATACAAATTTAATCATGCAGTCTTCCTATTATATTGTAAGCGCACAGTATTCGAAATTTCATCGTCGTTTTATCCTTACTGGTATTTCAGTTGTAATGGTCTGAAGTGTACTTGATACGTGAATACAAACAATATATTGTTTTTTTCTCATCTCTGTACAGTATCCATTTCAGTTACATTTAAAACTTCAGTAGAATTTAAACTTCTCAGGTTTCTTCAGGTTGCTTCAGTGGATGTTGCAGTAGATCTATTGCAAGTTTAAGTTCGTGAACAGAAACTAGACCTTTTTTTTTTTTTTTTTTTTTTAGTGGGAGACCAGCACAAAATACTAGTTGTGCCCACAGGTTTACAGGTGATTCTGAAGCACTGATATGTCTTCCTGTGTGCTCTTGTTTCAGATCAGCGCTGAAAATGACCCGGACGTGATCTTCAACGAGGTGCAGCAGTGCTTGGACAAGGTGGTGGCCAGCGCGTAAATCGTCGCTCTCCACGGAAGTTCCCACTGTTTCGTCTTTACACAGCAACATCGTCACTAACATCCAGCAACAACTTAGAAACTTACATTGCCTTCGTTGTACCGAAGACGGATCCTATATCCTTTCACGCAGAAAAAATGTCCATTGCTGATCTATTGCAAGACTTATATCGGCACAAAGCTTTCGGTGCAAATATAGGACCTTACTGTGTAAGTTGAGGCGTTCTGCTACATCGAAGACTGTTTGATTTTCAAAATTAGTGTAAGCATGCATCAGTATGACTGTAGTTTTGGGTAAATTTCCCATGTACCAGCACGCTACAGGAGGAGGAGCTAGGTAAACTCTGCTGCAGTTTCTGCCACGGCATTGTAATGCATGATGGCAGTGATTATTATACGACACCGCCAGTACCATTAACACGAAGTTTGTTGCTTCTCTACAATCAAACACATTGACTTGTTACTTCATTAGCAATAAAATCATTACACATTTCACTTCCATTCACAACATGTTCCTTGCTCTACTGTACATTCGCCAATAAAGAATGAGGGACATACATTTGTTTGTTTTATTTAACTATAATTCTCTCTATTTCCTATAAAACTCGAGTTATCTTCCGACTAATTAACTGCAATGCTAGTCAATAAAACAATTTCTGTTTTCGTTTTTTGTTTGTCTCGTACTAGGGAAGTTTCTCTTCTCATGCGTTACAGCATACACTGATATTTTATTGCTGATAAATTGAGGTGTTTATTGCGTAATAAATCCGCTCCAATCAACGGAGCTCCATTGAAGGGCACTACCTAAGGACTCGAAAATATTAATAAGCATTTCAATGCCATGAAAAAATCGTTAGAAATAAATGAGATTCATTTAAATCTGTTGCTATCGAACAATGCTAAATATTTATTGACTATATCGGATACATGATGAAAAGAAATTATATGCAACAGATGAAATAATATTAGTATTGGGATTAGATGGCAAGACTAACTGGAAGCATCCGTGAATAGTTCGTCTGAAGATGGGAAGAGACGATGGGAGAAATGGTAGATGTTGAAGATTTGGATATGCAACGGAAGTCATCAATACTGGATAGATAATGAAGCTGTCAGAAGATGAGACAAAAACAAAATACAAGAACTTACTAAGCAAAATATTGATCTGTTCACAAATTTTTTCTATACAATTTAATATCAAATAATTTTATTAAATTATAATTTTTAGAATGCTCTGATGCAAACAAATAAAAAGATTTTGCTCAAAATAGACTCTATAAACAGTAGTTACGAATTATATAGTTAGCAAGTCGTTTCTGTTTCTTACTGAAACCTAAACGAGTAACACCAACAAGTCATGACGCACACAGGGTAATTAAGTGTTAAAGGGAAGATGTGGTTATAACAGCAGTTTCGTAGAAAACTAAACGGAAATCAATGACTCGTCAGACTCTTTGTTTTCCCCTCAATCGATGAAAAGCAAAACTAAATATTGGTTACCTGTAACCTTCCGCTGTATAAAAACACGTCATAAGGTTCCAAAATTATTTTTCAATCATTTATTTCCGTTTCCTTTACAATTGTGGTATGTAGTTACACTGTTATTACATAACCTATGTTAAAAATGATACAATAATATATATGTGAGGATTCAACGATGGATGAAATAAACAAAAATATATCGATAAATCTGTATAAACAAAAATGTGAATGTTCGTTTGTTCAAAATCGTGTACCTCTGAAAGTTCTTAATTGAGTGCCTTGAAATTTTGACACAACGTTCAAATTTAATATGAGCGCGTTTTTAGGTATCTAATTCTTTAATACATTATGTATAATATATGTGTATGTAATTTTTGAGGTTTTTTGTAACAAAGTTCCCGTTTTATTAAATTTACATACATTTTATTACATATATTTAAAATAGACAAGTGAATACACGCCCGTATACAGTGGAACGTTGTGTCAAAATTTCAAAGCAATCAGTCAAAAACTTTCTGAGATTTGCGATTAAGAACATCAACGTTTCTTTACAAGTAGAAATTTAGGTGTTCGTTTCTTCAAAATCTCAAACCCGTGAAAGTTCTTTATGGACTGCTTTGAAATTTTGACGCAATGTTGAATCGAATACTCATGTGTTTATACCGGGACGCCATTTGCTATATGTGGAATATATATTGAATAAAAGCGGAAACGTTACAAAAATGTAAATGTTGGATTGTTCAATATCGTTAATCTCCGAAAGTTCTTGACCATTTGTTTTGAAAATTTGATACGTTTCATCTGCATACGGGTGTGTTTTTATTTACCTATTTATAAATGTATGTAAGACATAAGTTCATGTAAATTTAATAGTAGGGAAACGGTATAAAATATAAAATAGTGGAACGTTGTTAGCAAACAGGAAAGTTATATTTACGGCTTTTTGGCTTATGATTAGACTACTACTACAGGTGAGTCAAATTTTTGAGAGGGGATTTCTCCGTGGAGCACATTACCTGTTTTTGTTTTGTGGACCAAAACAAACAAGAAATATTAATTTATTTTTAAACAAATTAAATCAAATCTGAGGAAAGAACGTTTATTATACAATTTAATGTAATAAAATCTTAGTGGGCTGACTGGCTTTGTTTGACTGAACTAAATGAGACAATGTTGATGTCAGCTGAAGTTGTTGCCACACGCAGTGTTTTCTAGGTGATCATCAATAATTCGTGTTCTATTTGTGATTTGATGTAATTTATCCAACTAAAAAGTTGTTCATATTTGTAAGTGTCTATAAATAATGAAATCATTTTTAAAGCGTATTTTAAAACCCCGGATATTTCTTCTTGTCCAAATATGTTTTATAGAACTCTTCCATACCAACCTGATTAAATTTGCCTTTTTAACTTTGCGTCACATTGCACTTCGCAGCATTCCGTTTGTAGTGAACTCATGTCTACGGAGAGTGGCGCAGCGAATACAGAAAGAAGCAGACGATGTTTCTTACAATCTTGAAATCGGTTTTCGAGTTCGTATTTCAAGTCAGATATCAAAGAAGCGTATTCAATCGCTGCTGGCTGGGTGACGTCCGATTGCATTGACAGTGTAGGAAAATGTGTGAAGTTTTTTTTCGTAACTCTTGTTCCCAAAGCCGAAGTTTCATTTGGCATCCGGAAATAAGATCATACATGACGTTAATAAGCTGATCTTTTCCTTGGAGTCGATATTAACGTCATTTAGATGGCTGGTTATTTTGACCAACAACGCAAAGTCGGCAAGCCATTCTTTACCTTCGAACTCCAGGAGTTTCTTTGACTTAATTTCAAAGAATGATTGTACTTCTAGCTTCAAATCAAATACTCTTTCCAACATTTTCGCAATATTTTAGGCATATTACTTCTGTGTAATTCGAAATGTTATCATGCCCTGAATCGAAAGACTTCAGAAATGCCGGCAGTTGTGGCCGAGTGGTTCTAGGCGCTACAGTCTGGAACAGCGGGCCGCTGCGATCGCAGGTTCGAATCCTGCCTCGGGCATGGATGTGTGTGATGTCCTTAGGTTAGTTAGGTTTAAGTAGTTCTCAGTTCTAGGGGACTGATGATCTCAGATGTTAAGTCCCATAGTGCTCAGAGCCATTTGAACCATTTTTTGAACTTCAGAAATCTTTGGAACTGACGGTGAGTCAGTCCTTTCGACTTAATAAAATTCACAATTTTGACAACTACCCTCATGACATCTTCCATTCTGAGGGACATGAGACATAAATTCTCTTGATGGATAATGAAATGAAAGTTTAGCATGGACATGATGCCCACTTTCCGGGCCTCGTTTCCAATCAACTAAATTAAACAGTCGTGTTTCCCAGTCATTGCTGGAGCACCACCCGTTGTTAATTCCGATAGATTGTTAAGTCCTAACGAAAAGCGCCTTAATGTTGATAGAACTGCTTCCAACAAATCTCACGAGTTCGCGGTATCCTTAAGTGGATACAACGCCGCTAATTCTTCGGTTTTGTTACAATTGGCATCAATACTTGTGACAAAATCGCCACATGAGTGGTAGCCGCCATGTCTGTGCATTCATGCAAAGCTAGAGAATAAAATATTAACTCAGATGCACCATCTTTTAAATTACCTTAAATCTGTCGTCCACACGCCTAGTAATAGTTTGACGATACAGGCTTATTTTTGGGAAATCCTTTTTCTTTCCTGGACGCACAGTTTCAACGACAGTCTCTAGGCATTCCTTAATCATGTCGCCATCTGAATATGGCTTTGTGATTTTTGCCAGTATAGCTACTGCAGAACTCGTTTTCATATTGCGTGTTGGCTCTGAATGCGTCCTTGTAAAATTTGCTGTTGCGCAGGAAGTTTCCTTTTTAAATCGTTTACCTGGTCCTGTCGAAATTGTCCCATATAGTCTCGTAATGCTGTTTGATGTTATATTCTTTTGTAACCGAGACAGATTCATTGCATATCAGACATAAGGGTTTTGTTTTATATTCCGCAAAAAAATAGGTTGCAGTCCGCTTGTCTTGAAAAGTTCTCAACTCCTTCGTAACTTTCTTCTTCTTAGGTCCTGTTTGTTTACTAGCTGACGCCGTAACAAGTTTACGTCTTGAACTAAAACAACCATTTTATTTACTGTAAGTCGGAAACCAACAGAGACCACACGGTAATTGGAGTTTTGTAATTTTTTATGTATATGGTACGTGAAGTTCAGAATCAACAATCAGTTACGTAAAGTTGTTCGATGCAACTCTCAAAAATTCCCTACAACATCTACTTTAAAGTTCCCCTAGGTTGTTTAACATCGTGAAGCAAGTTGACTGTTTTGATGGGCTGATTGGCTCTGTGGTAGGATGCCCAGCTGCCACATGGGTGGCCTTCGATTCCCAGTTACGGTAAATTTTTAAACAAAAGTTCATGTTCCACGAGCATTGCCGTGAAGCATAGGGTACATGAAGATGGAAAAAAATTAATGTGCAACGTTTTTCTGTTTGTAAAACTACCTTATATATAGAGAGGATCACTGATTAGGGATTTTTATCTGCAATGAAAACTGGATTTTTGTGTGTGTTGTGTAACTGTAAATAAAGAGATGTATTTTTCATAGAAATACAATTAAATATGTGCTAATTAGCGTATATTTGTATGACGTAGGTATTCGAACTGAAGGGAAAAAAAGCTAAAAAAGAAAAGATCGAAACTAGACTCGATCTAGCAAGCCAGCAATTACCAGTCACGAGC
The DNA here is from genome assembly GCF_021461385.2 of Schistocerca piceifrons. Taxonomy (NCBI): domain Eukaryota; kingdom Metazoa; phylum Arthropoda; class Insecta; order Orthoptera; family Acrididae; genus Schistocerca; species Schistocerca piceifrons. Next base: position 384,465,018 of record NC_060142.1, read on the forward strand.
GCTGGTTTTCTCAGTCTTTATATATTTCGCGCTTCACGGAAATGCTTGTAGAACAAGCAACTATGTTTAATAAATATACATGACCTATTTCCCACCTGGGAATCGCATCCTAGTTCTCCACATGGAAGGCTGGCATCATGACACAGAGCTACACTACTCGTCAAGTTATCAGCCTTTCATTTGAGTGTTATACGCGTTTTGGAAACTTCAGAGCCGGTTCTTTCGAAAGCTGAGAGTAGTATTTAAGTGCTTTAGGAAATTGATATCTTTGTTCTGAACGTCATCTATCATAAATATAAAAAATTACATGTGCTTCACTTACCATAGCAGGCTCACTTTAAAATTTCGACTCCCATTTCGACTTCTTCTGTTATGAATATTTCTTAAAAATGGTCTACGTTTCGAGTCGATTAGTAGCTGTAAATAAGAGAGGAAGACAGGTGCATTAAGTTGCACTATGGGGGTCCCTTTTCTATCTTTCCTTAAATGTCATCAATAAAAACACAGTATTACAATTAAGTATTTATTTACTTTGTACTACTAAAATTAAAAGCAGGTACTGAGGCAGAAACATTGCTAATATCTGTTAGTGTACCTACTCACCATAATTGAACGCATAAAATAAATGCAAATCTACTAAAATTAAAGAAACGCATCACAGAGTAATTGTAAAAAGATAAAAGCTGCGAGCGAATGTGCACCACGTATGTACACGAAAGGCAGTGACTTTACGGCCGATGAAATATGAAATGTATTGGCTATGTCTGACACTTGTCTCTCTCTCGCAGCACGACAAACGCATCTTGTTGGCGCAGTTCACACTATTGCTGATTGTTGGTTACATATCAAGGCGAACCGTATTTTCCTCAAGATGGCGCGCGGGCTTCTCAAAATAAATCCAACATAGCGATTTTTTTCAAACTGGAATATAGACGAAAATCTAACGATAGTTGAATCAATGAACTAAGATAATCCTGTTGTAAGTGGGTATGATACGAAAGACGCTTGATGGAATGCTCTTTGGGGGCTTTTACCTGAAATAAAAGCTAAATTTTACTTTCATATGAAACAGCTGAGCGGGCCGCGGATTGGCCACCCCTGGTTTAGATGATCGCCACTGCAGTTTTTGTAAGAAATGATTTTACAATATTTCAGGCAGACAGTCGTAGCTGTGTCTAGGAAAAGGTAGTGGCCAATAGCAATGTCCTTGGCTTAGTTACGCCAGATGGGCACGTGCCAGCCAAGGACTCAGACAAGGGCGCCGCGTTGTGAAAATAACACGTGTAAGCGCGCTAAAACTGCCGCGGCTGTTGCGTGAATAGGCGGCCACGAGATAGTGCGGGAAATTAAAAAAGACCTGCTCTCGGGTGACGCAAACACTGTACCTCCAATCTCACTTCATCAAAGCAAAACCTCTGTACCAGAGATTGTGGTAACTACTGTTATGTCAAGACAGCCGTAACCCTATTGATTCCCCACGTTTTATCGCTCTCCATGGGAAATTCGTATACAGTTCTAGACAAACTGCTGGCGACTAAAACTGTAGCCCATCAAGGCGGTGTGCACGTCAAATTGGCATGAAATGTACTGCATGGATGTTCGAGTATATGCAAATGATTATCATTTCAGTGCAACTTCTCATAGTAGGTAGGAGAAACACCATCTACACTGAGGCGATGCAAGTCACGGGATACCTCCTAACATCGCTGTCGGACCTCCTTCCGCCTGGCATACTGCAGCAACTCGTCGTCGCATTGACTGAACAACTCGTTGGAACCCCCCTGTAGAAATATCGAACCATGCTACCTCCATAGCCGTCCACAACCGCGAAAATGTTGCCGGCGTAGGATTTTGTACACGACCTGACCTCTCGATTACGCCCAATAAATGTTTGATGGCATTAATGTGAGGTGATCTGTGTGGCCAGACCATTCACTAGAATTGTCCAGAATGTTTTTCAAACCAGTCTCGAACAACTGTTGCCCGCTGACATGCCGCATTGTCATCCAGAAACACTGCAGTGTTCTTTGGAAACATTACGCCACGAATGGCTGCAAGTGGTCTCCCAGAGGACTCAGTCCAGTCCTTGTAAAAATAGCCCACACCATTATGGAGCCACCGCCAGCATGCAGAGTGCCTTGTTGAGAACTTGGGTCCATGACTTCCTGGGGTCTGCGCCACACTAACCCTACCATCAGCTCTTACCAGCTGAAATCAGGACTCACCTGACCAGTCGTCCAGGGTCCAAGCGCCCTGTAGAGGCGCTGCACGCACTCGAGTAGCTGTCTGCTGCCATGGTCTAGTAACGCCAAATTTCGCCGAACTCTCCTAGCGGATACATTCTCACATTGATTTCTGAGGTAATTTCATGTAATTTCAGCAATTAGAACTCTACGCAAACGTCGGCCACTGCGTTGTCCATGGTGAGATGTAATGCCTGAAATTTGATATTCTAGGAACGCTATTGACACTAGCGATCTCAGAATATTGAATTCCCTGACGATTTGTGAAATTAACTGCCCCTTGCGACTAGCTCCAACTATCATTCCGAGTTCAAAATTTGTTAATCGCCGTCGTGTGTCCATAATAACATCGCAACCCTTTCACATGAATCACCTGAGTACAAATGACAGTTCCACCAAAGCACTGCCCTTTTATACCTTGTGTACCCGATACTACCGCCATTTGTATATGTGCATATTGCTATCCCATAACCTTTATCATCTCAGTGTATGACCTGTGTATAAAAAAAGGTTACAAGGTGGATTTCTCATTCAGAAATCTCATTTGAAAATTGTTTGTGAGAAGGGAAACGTACACCAACACTTGTCGAAATTCGTCAGCTCTATCGAGATTGTGATTTACAAGTCTTCATCACCGATTCTCGCGTTGCTCGGCATCCCAGAACTATCATGCGAATGTGAAAATGATCTGTACAGGAGAACCATACTCAATACGATATAAGATCTCAATCAACGCACGCGATTAGCGCACGAGAGGTCGGCCATACTATACACCCGGTTGCACAGGGTCGTACAAACACGTCACGTACTTTGAGTCAGGCAGTGGGTGTGTTTACAGTAATACAAGTATCAACATGGACAATTGCGACGATATCTGGAGCACCACGCACTGACAGCACAGAGGCCAGGCCTGCAGCTTCCTCTGACGCTACGGAAGCTGAACACAGGAGTGACACCACGTCGTCTATTCAAACGAGTCCGGATTCTGCATATAGCATCACAATATTTAATGCAATCGTGGATGCAGCGTCCGAGGAGACCTTACGTTGCCAGATTCCTTTCATCACCTTACGGGGTGCAGTACGTGGCCTGTATAATATAATTTTTAAAAATCTAAATAAAAAATTTAAAGGTAAAAGGCATGAAAGAAATTCATTGGTAATTGTCCTTTCGCTTGTAATGAATAGAGAATATTAGCACATCTGTATTATTATGAAATGTTCTACGTGTACAAAATTGTACTATTGTTCATTCACTTTGCCTTGCGTCCTTTCTTTTTCTGTGTCCATCCCTATACACATATTAACTATATTTCTCGTCTTCTGAAAGCTTTTCCTTCCGTTAATTTTACGAAAATATGACCGTGGACTTCTTCTCCTCCATATCAATTGTAGATGTAGGCAGCCGACTCCAGGAAACCCAGTGACTCTCAAGATGAAACAAAATATGAAGGAATTTTTCTTGACTTGGTTCAGTTTCACTTTAATAAAAATGCTTAACACTGTTATTAAGTCTTCTCTTACTCGTAAACACATATGATACAAAAGACTCGTAGCCCGTCATACTCCGAGCAGTACAGGGTAACAAAACTTCTACATACCAGACAGCCTGACTGAGACCAAACTGAGACTGTCTCAAACAAAATCATATACAAATCATTGAACGAAAGTCGCTTCATTTGTCTGCGCCCCACCGCGCATCCACAATTAATGTGTTTGCCAATGCTTACGTTCAATCGGTGTTTCATTTTTGCTTTGTTCTTAAATAAATATTAACTTTACGCCAACCTGCGGGTCTTTCATCATATACCTACACAACTGCCCCTACACTGTACGTTGACATAGTATGAAGACGTACAGTGTTTTGTTTTGTGTTTTTTTTGTTTTTATTTACATTTGCCGACAGGGGTCGATGCCCTTTATTGGCGGTGCTTCTTTTTTTATTTAATGGAATGGATATATCATCTTATCCTATTAAAATATTATATACATAACTAGTTATACCCGTCGAACTTCGTTCCGTCTCTGAAAATCTTTATATGGTATAGCTGACCCGGCAAACGTTGTTTTGCCATATAAATTATCTCTAGGCTATAAGAATAATGTATACATGTAACACAATGTATACCCGGCGAAATTCGATGTATACGTGTAACACAGTAGCCGTTGTTGGCGGGAGCTCGTGACACAAACAATAATACTGGCCGAAAACTATGTAGGGGGGGAGAAAAGGCTTGGGGGGGGGGGGGGGCTGTCAAGCAGTATCGGCCACTATTAGTTCTAGCGTTTCTACGGTAGATCGCGCGGATTTAACAACTGCAGCCGATACACGGCTCGTACATGAGCATACAAACATAGCGGCAATTTCGTGTCGAAACGTGTTCGTCAGCATTATGTATAAGGCCAAGCGCACACTCATCGATTTTTATCGTACGTAAAAATATTGTACGATTAAATTCTTTTAGAGGAACAAAGGAGAGTATAGGAACTTCTTTGTTCCACTAAAAGAATTTGATCATACGATATATTTCCGTACGATAAAAATCGATACGTGTGCGCTAGGCCTAAATGTCGGTTTGGCGAATGACACGTACTACCTAGTTAAAATTCTCGGTCCAGTTGCGTCGATTCAAAGAGGGATATTCGAGTCGTTGCTTTTGGTACGTTTTCATCAATTACCTATCTGTCGAATAGTGAAAGAGTATCACCGTTAGACACCTCTCGGGGATAACTGGTCAAGTGATAATTGATCAGTTATCGACCGGGGTTGAAAATTATTAAATTATTAAATTCGCTATTAAAAATAGGGGTTGGTGGTAGAAGGGTGAAAATTTAGGGTTGCGTATATTTTGTAATGCTACATCATAAAAATAAAAAGTTCTGTCCAAAAAATAAGAAAAAATTTTTTGAGGTCAACCACCCTTACACTTAGGGATATGAAAATCGGATTTTGACCGATTCTCAGACCTACCGAATATACATGTAAAATATCATCAGAGTTGATTGACCCGTTTTGGAGGAGTATGGCAACTAACACTGTGACACGACAATTTTATACATAAGGATATGTGAGTCTATTACATATTTAAATTTGGCGCGTTAACAATAATGTCCAGTTTGCTCCATTCTCTCTGACAGGTTCCGCGCTGGCGCACTGGTCGATTTGGCGGCAAGAACTAGTTGCCAACGGTCAACATGCTAGACATGGGCAAACTGAAACACATAACTGTTTCGAAACAAATGAGACAGTACAGTATAATGTTTCGAACAGTGAAACAGTTCGTGTTTCGTAATTGTATAGGCCCACACATTATATTATATTGAGTGTCTACTATACAAATATTGCCATATAAACACAAATAAGGTGTGAGAGCGCCAATCATATCGCTGAAAGTATGAAAATTTCACTTAGGTGTCTTGGCAGTCTCGTATTTCCTACAGCAAATGCGCTGTTTTCGTGTCATGTGACTTTCATATTTTCAATTGGCTCAGGTCAGAGTTTGTATGTTTGACATAACAGATTTTGGCAACCTCGTTTCCCTGTATTCTAGTGCCTAATTTTGATAGGTTTCATGAGAGATGATCTGTATGTGCTCTTCATAAGGCATATCATGGGATATAATTTATTGAGATAGCATTCTGGGAAGCGAGGCACTGAATTAACATTTGAGTCTGCCACTCACACTTTTCTTACTCACAGTTAAATTTTCCATTGTTTGCGGTATATTTCCTTGAAGTATAAAATCCAGTCTAAAATTTAATACAATCCATACAGTGTAATGCCTTTGTGAAACATATATCATGGCAGATCTGGCTCTACACCACTTACGATTCTTGTTAAGGAAGTTTGTTAGAAGTACAGGTATATGCAGTTCCCTCAAATACTCACAACAAGCAGATATATTATCATTTTATTACAAACTTCCCCAGGAAATCAGAGATAAAGTTAAGTTGCTGTCGAAATGCAATTTTTATCACAGCATATGAAAGCCAAAAACAAAAGTATCAAAGTACTGTTGTTGGTTTGCCCGAGAATTACCTATGATACACAAGTATTAAACTGCCTATATTGTGTAATAACCAAACATAGCACATTTACAACAGACAAACATATACAAACATAAATCAGGTAATTATTCTCGAACACATAAATAAATAAATGTACTCCAAAAAACTTAAACTCACTGAATGGTGAGCAAATACGGAAGTGTCTTCTGCGTGCAACAAATCTGAGAAAAATGTTCGTATAAGGCAGCTACATCTAAGATTTAGTGGAATAAACAAAATCCAGTCAAATACAAATTCAGTGCATATTTTCCAGAGAAGAACAAAATCATCTGAAATTTTACTGTTTCATTTCTGTGTAGATCTACTGTACCTATTCTAAGTTGTAGTTTAGAAATATCATTTTTTATACTTTCTAGCTTGAAAGACGGGATCGTCTGTCTGTTATTGTTCGTCCCTGCTTTGAAAAGACGCGCCCACGTGGAACAGAGGTGACCATAACACAAATACGTCGTTTCATTATTTCCAACTTCGTAGGAAACAACACACAATTTTCTTTCCACCACAGCAATGGATCTTGTGATTCGTGTATCGGTACCATCTTCATACATTTATCACGCTCGACTGTAGTTGCAGCACGTGTATGTTATAAGAGATGTGTAATTTAATTGAATGTTTTTCACACTTTTATTATTTTGAAAGCGAATAATATGCGTTATTTTATTGTTTGTTGGTGTTTATAAAGCAGATACTATACCATTTCGGAATAGGGCAGTCAATTAGAAATGAAGCTTTATTTTCGGAAACCTTAAGCTTCGTGCTGTCGTGTGTCAAAAAGATTTCGACACACTTGAAAGTATTTCATGAAGTGAGATGTTAATGTTTCAGTATCTGTACCGTGCCCGAATCTCGTCCGAGACAAGAGCAGAATGAAACGTCACTGTTTCGACACAATGAGTCCCTTCCAAGCACAAGTGGACTGAAACAGCATTATTTTGAAACAGCGATACAGTTTCTGTGTCTGGCTCGAGATCGAAACTGGTCCCGGTATCCGAGACAGAGCGGTATGAAACACCACTGTTTCGAAACAGTGAAACATAGCCGTTTCGAAACACTGAGACAGTTCCACGTATCGATACACTGTATCGAAACATAGAAACAGTGGTCATGTCTACAACATGCTATATGCTACCGTTGCACGAGCGTGCACTCGTTTTCTTGGTGTTGACGTCACATCGAGTGTCACACTTCCACTTGAGTGCCACGTATCGAAGAATTGCTGTGGCGTTTGTCTTCATTCTGGGTGCAGTGAGTGTGTGCCTACTGTTCCAAAATCCGACGCTGTGGCAGAAGATCTCCATTTTACGGCCCGGGCGTCATTACTATCCGTCGTACTCGCATTTTCAGCAGAGAGAACCTGACCAACAGCATCCGTCGATGAGGTGAGTACCTCCTCGAGCAACTATGGTTCACTTGTCCATGTATCAAGCGTTGTGAGGCTCAATATTCATAAGTTATCTCGTTGTACACGCATATTCATGTCACCACACTTGACCGTGCACTTGTTGAAAGACACATATAGCCGTCCAAAACATTCTATAAATTGCTTGTCTTTGAAGTTCATTTTTTCATATAGATTTTGGTTCCCAATGAAAATTCATACAAGTATTGGGTTACAACAATATACATAACATGATACCTTATACCTATGGCTCACATTCCATCCATTGGTTCACGGACATAAACTTCTAAAGTTTAAAACGTCATAAAAATTTTCATTAACTGGGTTCTGTTACTACAGTTTGTTTGCTTCGACTTATCTTCATTCACATCACATATACATATTAATTACATATCACATTTTTATGACGCAAAACCAGCATATATACATTTTTGCTACATTTTATAGATAGGCTTGTATCACTTATAGGGGCTCAACTCTTTCTTAGGTAGAGGAGAGAGAAAAAAAAACATTGGAAATAGGACTAAAACATCGCGCATTGCTGGCCTAACTACGCTTGACACCGCCTCCTTTGTTTGGAAGGGAAGAAAGGAAATACTCATCTACTGGTTCAAGGATTTATGTGGAAATGTTACTCGTACAATCATGGACTAGTTGCCAAGAAACTTTTGCTTCATTTAAATAATGTGTATCGACTAATCATTGACGAAGTGTCAGGTTGTTTCTTCATGTACTAGCGCTGTTTACTTCAATTCACGTGTAGCCTAGAGTGAAATCTAATGTTTTAACCATCGTATATTTATCTTTCTCAAATAGCTGGAAATGTCATTATTCAAGAGTTCATGTGTGACGATAAAAAATTAATTGGTTTTTGTGAAATCTCATGCTTAAATGTTTATATGTACTCTGCAGCGGATAGGTAGTGATAATTGTCACGTAGGCACACTGTGACAATGCACATTCCATTTTTCATTTGCCATTGTAAATATCCTTATAACTAAATTGTTTACTCGAGATGTGGTCCGTTTCTTCACTTGGTACCTGCTACTCTCGACGTAATTCTCTTCTTCTGCGTCGTGACGATGCACTGGCCGCTGAAAGAAAAAAACTTAAAACTAACTTAAAAGTAATTGCATTTTGTAGCTCGGTGGCCATAGGTGCTTTTGGTCATTGCATACGTCAGCAGATATTTCCATATTTTGTTTAAATTCAGAGACATTTGTTTATTCTGTTACACTTTATGATCATTTATGCTTCAAAGGAAATTATTTGACAACTCTCACGGTATTTTGTCGTTAGTCCTTAGCTTAAACGTCTCGTTTTTATAATGCTTCCTTTCGGTTGTAAATATGTTGTATATACACTCCTGGAAATTGAAATAAGAACACCGTGAATTCATTGTCCCAGGAAGGGGAAACTTTATTGACACATTCCTGGGGTCAGATACATCACATGATCACACTGACAGAACCACAGGCACATGGACACAGGCAACAGAGCATGCACAAGGTCGGCACTAGTACAGTGTATATCCACCTTTCGCAGCAATGCAGGCTGCTATTCTCCCATGGAGACGATCGTAGAGATGCTGGATGTAGTCCTGTGGAACGGCTTGCCATGCCATTTCCACCTGGCGCCTCAGTTGGACCAGCGTTCGTGCTGGACGTGCAGACCGCGTGAGACGACGCTTCATCTAGTCCCAAACATGCTCAATGGGGGACAGATCCGGAGATCTTGCTGGCCAGGGTAGTTGACTTACACCTTCTAGAGCACGTTGGGTGGCACGGGATACATGCGGACGTGCATTGTCCTGTTGGAACAGCAAGTTCCCTTGCCGGTCTAGGAATGGTAGAACGATGGGTTCGATGACGGTTTGGATGTACCGTGCACTATTCAGTGTCCCCTCGACGATCACCAGTGGTGTACGGCCAGTGTAGGAGATCGCTCCCCACACCATGATGGCGGGTGTTGGCCCTGTGTGCCTCGGTCGTATGCAGTCCTGATCGTGGCGCTCACCTGCACGGCGCCAAACATGCATACGACCATCATTGGCACCAAGGCAGAAGCGACTCTCATCGCTGAAGACGACACGTCTCCATTCGTCCCTCCATTCACGCCTGTCGCGACACCACTGGAGGCGGGCTGCAAGATGTTGGGGCGTGAGCGGAAGACGGCCTAACGGTGTGCGGGACCGTAGCCCAGCTTCATGGAGACGGTTGCGAATGGTCCTCGCCGATACCCCAGGAGCAACAGTGTCCCTAATTTGCTGGGAAGTGGCGGTGCGGTTCCCTACGGCACTGCGTAGGATCCTACGGTCTTGGCGTGCATCCGTGCGTCGCTGCGGTCCGGTCCCAGGTCGACGAGCACGTGCACCTTCCGCCGACCACTGGCGACAACATCGATGTACTGTGGAGATCTCACGCCCCACGTGTTGAGCAATTCGGCGGTACGTCCACCCGGCCTCCCGCATGCCCACTATACGCCCTCGCTCAAAGTCCGTCAACTGCACACACGGTTCACGTCCACGCTGTCGCGGCATGCTACCAGTGTTAAAGACTGCGATGGAGCTCCGTATGCCACGGCAAACTGGCTGACACTGACGGCGGCGGTGCACAAATGCTGCGCAGCTAGCGCCATTCGACGGCCAACACCGCGGTTCCTGGTGTGTCCGCTGTGCCGTGCGTGTGATCATTGCTTGTACAGCCCTCTCGCAGTGTCCGGAGCAAGTATGGTGGGTCTGACACACCGGTGTCAATGTGTTCTTTTTTCCATTTCCAGGAGTGTAGCTTAGTATTTAATTAAATCTGTGTGTACATATATCAATAGGTTCCTTAGTTCTTAGACAGTAGATGTATTTGCGTAGTATTTCCGTTTACTTTGTATTTATATTAAGTTCACGTTGCATTCTTACTCGTATTTTGGCTGCGCCTTCAGCCAGTCTGTCGCGTATGCGTATAGGTCAATGCCTCCTCTCCTGCTGCTGACGTCAGCGCGTATTGTTGAGCGGGTGACAAGTGAGCTATAAGCTAATTTACGTTTATACGAGTACTTTCGCTTCGCGTGAAGCGGTGGGTTACTTCTCATTGCTGTTAATTTTTATGCCTACATGTACAAATCAAAAAGAGTACTTATGCCTATACACATTACTTTATCTTAAAATACACTCCAGAAGAAAATTACACTTAGAATTACGTACAATTATCTTGTGATTAAAAAAAAATTTGTTATCACGCTTCGTCATTCTATAAAGGCTTTTGTATCTTCGTGAGGATCGAGACTCTTGTCTCTTCCTGTTTTCTCATAGGCTAATCTGTCCCAGTATATGGTATTTTGGAAATTACATATGGCCTGAATAGAGTAATTGTCACTTCTTACACAGTTTGCCAAATTTTGTCGATTTAGGGTGAATCCGGAAGAGGACTCGTTGCCTTTCAAAAAAGTGTGTAACACGTTTCAGTTTCTTGTTACAAATTTTCTTTCTATACTTGGCACTGTTTTCTAGTGTAATCATGGCTTGTTTCATTTTGTCTTGTAGTGTCATTTCTGTAGTGAGTACCTTTGGTATGGGCGACTCCCACTCATTCCTTTGCTTTGTCTGGAACATCAATTCGTTAGGTGTGAAACCTGTTAAAGAATGTGGTAGGTTATTGACAACTTGCGTGAAAGGAGTTACGTATTCTAAACATGGGTATGTTTGTGAGGGGTGTATGTCCTAATAAACCGATTAAATTCTTTAAAGACTCGTTCAACTGGGCTTACGTCTGGGTGAAAAAAGCTTACTAATATGGGCTTTATGCCCTGTGTGGTCATAAATTGTTTCCACTTCCGCCCAACGAAATACGAAGCATTATCGGTTAGTAGTACCTTTTGTTTATTTCTCTTCTCAAATAGTCTCCCTCAATTCTTTTTCTGATATTTGTGTCTGTTGCATTTTTAATGGCATACATTTTGATGTGTTCCGAGAAAATGTCATATAGTGCTACTGCGTATTTTACTCCTCCTTTACTTTTTGGATGTGGACCAGCTGTGTCCTGGGATACGATATCTCGAGGTTTTTTTTGTGAGTATTAGGTGTAGCTCAGTATATTTTGACACATTGGACTGTTTTGATTTTTGACATATTGTACGCTTTCTTAATACCTGTATGACTAGCCTTCTCAAATTTGGAAAACAACAAAGTGTTGCAATTTTTGCAGTACATTTGCTAACTCCATAATGTCTCCATACTTCATGTGTGCGTCTTATAAATTCGTCGATGTAATCTTCAGAAATACGCACACCCACGGATCATGTTTCCTATGAAACAAAACGCCCTTGTACTCCTGATACCATTTACTTACCTTTCCACCTTCATCTTGCTTAAGGTTTTGCATGACTTTACTTCATCTTCGATCTTGCTGTTGTATAATTTTCATCTGCTTACAAATCTTATGATAATCAGACTGTTGTGTTGTACCTTGCATTAATAATGTTTTCATTTCTGCATCGTGCTCTGTTAACTCACAAAATTCCTCTAAAACTAGCGGTAGCCTAGACAAGGCGTCTACAATCATGTTCTGACTTCCCTTAATATAAAATATCTCAAAACTGAATTTTTATAAATCTAGACACCACCTAGCTAAACTACGGTGCAATAGTTTACATGTTAAAAGAAATGACGGTGACTGGTGGTCACAGTAAACTTTAGTATTCTTGCCCCACAAAAAATATTCAAACTTTTTAAATGCCCATATTACCGCTAAACTTTAGAATTCTGACACTGAGTAAGAAATTTCTGCTTTTGAAACCGTACGACTAGCAAAACTGATGACCTTGGGTACTTCCTTACCTTCTTCCTCTCGCATCTGGAATAAGCATGCCCCCAGCCCTTGAGATGAGGCATCTGTGCATAGACAAAAATCCTTGGACATGTCAGGGTGGCCAAGAATGTTTGCGTCGACTAATGCGTGCTTAATGTTATTAAAGTCCTCTTGACATTTATCATTCCACAAGCAAAGCCTATTTTTTCTTAACAAGTTGAGCAACGCATCACTGTTCATCAGTTGTTGTGGTACGAATTTACGAAGAAAACGAAGCTAGTCCCAGAAAGGCTTTTAGTTGTTTTTTATTCCTTGGAGCTGGACAATTGCCTATGGCATCAAGTTTTTTCGGATCAGGTAATATACCTTGAACTGACACAACATAACCTAAAAGTTTGACTTGCTCCTTACCAAAACTAGGCTTTTTTAAATATGCTGTTAATTCGTAATATGCAAATCGTTGAAGCGCCTGTTCAATGAGCCTTATATGTTCTAACCAAGTGGGTGTGGCCATTAGCGGGTCGTCTTCATAGACAGTGACTTTGCTAAGCAATTCTGGTCCTAAAACCTTGTCCAATGCAGATATAAACACTCCTGCGCTAACGTTCAGTCCAAAAGGTAGAACACAGAATTCGTAACTTCTGCCCCCACAAACAAATGCAGTATATTTTCGACTTTCTTCGTGGTGCTTTATTTGCCAGTAGGACATTTTGAGATCGAGTATACTGAAATATTTTGTATTGTAAAACTTTAGAAGCTATTCGTCCAAATTGTCTGGTCTTATTCGTACTGGTACTATAATCTTATTGATACCTCTAGCATCGAGAACTTATCTTACAGAACCATCTGCTTTGCTTACTGGTCATATTGGACTACAATAGGGTGAAAATGAAGGTTGTATAATTCCCCATTTAATCATACGATCGATCTCTTCCGTTACTGCCTCTCGCTTTGCCCATGGAGTAGGATATGACATTACACAAAATGTCTCATGTGGATAGACCTCAAATTTATATTCATAGTCTCTGATTACTCCTGGATCCTTACTGAAAACACTGGCATACGTAAATAACAAGTTAGAAAGTTCTTGTCGTTGCATCACATTTAGTACCTGTGATTCACTTAATTTCTGTTCTACCATTTCGTAACTAACCTCAGTGTTCGCTTCTTGTTCAGTATCAAATTTATTTGTGGAATACACAGCTGGAAAGGAATGTTCTACTACGACATTTAACTCTGGTTTGTTTTTCTTACTTTCATCAGGTGTTTTGACTAAATCAATAGAAAATATCTGATCCTTTACATAAAAATGGCATTTACCATTACCTATGTCAATCTGTGTTTTGTACGTCCTAAACGTGCCCATGCCAATAAGACAATTAACAATAAGTTTGTCAATTATAAGAAGTTGCACTCCACTGTAAAATGTTCAATCTGTACTGGAGTAAGTGCCTGATGCTTAACTAATTTAGTCTTACTGCCTGTCGCAGTTTGCACCTTGCAATTTTGTACAGGAAAAGTTGGGAACTTGCCCCTCTTCTTCAATTCACAAAAAATGCATTTGACATTAGGTTGGTAGTTGAACCTGTATCTAAAATTAACTGTGTATCTATGTTAAATATTTTCACCTTAATGACTGCTTGCACTTGTTCTTTCTTGACTTTATCTACTATATCTAACTCATGCTGATACAAATCATCCTTGATGTCCCCTCGTTTGTCAAATCTTATAAAACATGTTTGTAGTTCTACTTTGCCCCCACTCCCTGAGAGGTCAATAGCCTGGGGCTTAACTACGACCTGTTGGTGTTTTCCGACGGCGTAGTGAGACTTAGTTCATTACCTGGAGAAGTTTCAGTGAGTTGCACTGTGTGTGTACTTCGCTAATTTGTGTCGTTAGCTGATGTGTAGTTGCTCGTATTTTGCTGCCGAAAGGTCGGCTACGATACAGCGTAAGGCATGGCAATGTTGCTGCGCGTCGGCCACTGCCGCGGCTGACAGTTTCTATTCATATTCGGCATAGGGCCTTGTGATGGTGAATTGTAATTCGCTCGGGCGTTGAAATTACCCCTGTTCTGTTGGAAATTTCTTTTAATTTTTTCCGTTCCCGTTACCGTACTCATTACTTCTGGGTATGGTTTGTGGTTTGTGGAATTAAAGGGACCACTTCTGGGTATGTAATTTTGCTGTTGTGTGTACCAACCTTGCTGCGTGTTTAAATCACGTTTTACTGACTGCTTTACATAATTATATTGTTGTTGTGCCTGCTTTCCCGTTGCTCTATGGGTTACAGGTCTTTCCTCATAGATTAAGTCGATAGAATCGAGCACTGACAGAAAATATCGTCGTGCTCGGGCATTGTGACTAATTTTTCTCTAATGTGCGATGGTAAACGACTTTTAAAAATGTTTAACACGTCTACCTGTGATATTGGGCTTGTCCAGCAGCGTGTCTTGTTCAGGTATTTTTCAAAGTATCCACGTAGACTACTGTATTTGCCATTGAATGGTGCAGGGTTGAAAACCTCGCGTCTGAGTTTCTTGCACTGCTCCTTCAGACCAGTATTTGTCGAGGAAAGCTCGTTCACATTGGGTATAAGTGCTGCAACGTTGCTGCAACTTCAGTTGCCCATAAGAGGGCATCGCCTTGCGTATATCCCACGACAAATCTGATTTTCTGTGCTTCTGTCCAGTTGCGTGGAAATACATGATGAAAGC
Source organism: Schistocerca piceifrons (assembly GCF_021461385.2). Taxonomy (NCBI): domain Eukaryota; kingdom Metazoa; phylum Arthropoda; class Insecta; order Orthoptera; family Acrididae; genus Schistocerca; species Schistocerca piceifrons. The sequence continues at coordinate 384,480,242 of NC_060142.1, forward strand.
ACTAATAAATACTACGGGATTCATTCTTTTACCTTCGGTAGTAAATGTAGGAAATTGTCGATGTCTCAGCAAACCTTCGTCTGCAAAAATAGTTGACAGACTCCTGGCATTTTCCATCGTATTAATGTTGTTATTGTAGTTACCTGTAATTCTGGCTGGTAATTGTTCAGGTATTGGAGTTGTGGGTATGTTTACATTTTGCAGAGAACAACAGTCACTGGTATCTGCTGTGGGACTTGTGACAATTTGTGAATAGATACCAACAGGTTGTGGTTTGTTTACTGTAGCCTGTGTATTATTTACATTCATATTTCGAGATACGGTAATATTTTCTTCTAAAAGATTGCGGATCCTGTTTTCCGCAGCTTGTATGTTAATATTTACCGTGTTCACGATTTCATTTTCCTTTTTCTGAATTGCCTTTTCTACTACATCTCTGTATAACTTACAATCGGTTACTAACTTCTCTGCAATGGTGTTACCCTTATCTAGCGTACCAGCTTCAGCTTGACTAATGATATCACTCAGATTTTCATTAATCTTCTCTCTCTCCTTCTTAGCACATGCTGAGTCAACTTCTAATGTTGCTACCCTTAAAGTAAGCTATTCTACAGCTAAAGGTACACCTACATAGTCTCTGTTTTGTTGACGACAGTGGTTACCTTTTTTACTGTCGAAACCAACTGGTTCTCTGTGGCTTCAATGTTTGTGTTTGCGTCTGCGATTTTCTTTATATGTTGTTCTACTCGATCGTGATGGTCATCAAAAGAATCTACCTTCCCTTTTACCTCCGTAATGCTACTGTCAACTTAAGAAAGTACCTCATGCTTTATCTATGTTTTCATATCATTCAATTTTTTCTCGATTTCAGTGCGAAAATTTTTGGCTAAGTCATCGAATTTCTGTGAGACCATGTCTTGCAAATCCTTGAATACTTGTTTTGTTCTTGCTTCATTGTATTTAGATCTTGTGTAACAGTGTTTTGCTGCTGTTTTACCATGTTCATATCTTGTGTCAAATTACTGAAATTCGTGTTTATATTGTGTTTCATATCATCAAATTTCGCATTTATATTAGATAGTAGCTGCCACTGCAGTGCTTCAGTTGTACTACTGTGGCTGTTGTCAGCTGTACTTCCCAAGTTAATGTTTGTGTCGTGACCAAGTGGTGTTTGTAACGTGTTGTCGAGATTCATATTTAGATCGCTCTCCGACGTTTCATTCATGAGCGGTATGTCACTCTGGGAGACGCGTGACGTTGTCTCGTAAATTGTAAACATTGTGTCGTCAAATTTATTCTGTTGTGGAGCGTCGCTATCACTCCTGCGATGCTCATCTCTGATCTACTTAAACTTTCTGCAGTAGGCATGCTTGGCGCCTGAACGTCAATTGTTCGATCTCGCAATTCTACGCCATCTTGGCTGATTGCGTTTTCGCTATCGCTATGAACAACGGGCGTATATTTTTCGGCCATGTTATATAAGGTTGCAAAAAATGGAAATTTCACAAAAATGTTAAAAATTTCATACACTAATTATTACATTTGCTGAATGTAAATTATGTAATGTTAAAGCCTGTTTTACGTCTATTATGATGCTCACACTATTGTGTCACAAATCTTTATGTTTTATTGACAATGTGTATCACACTGAAAAATTTCTGCAAGTTTTTCGCCAGTAAACTTCAAGGAAGGAAATAATGAGGAAAAGGTTTCTATGTACATCAAAAGAGGCACTACCAAGCGTAACCATGCAAGCAACTTGCGTAGCCGTCCTACCTTTGCTGCCCGGAATAAAACAGCTTACTATGGAAAATTTTACGTGACCTGGGTCCAGTTTTTATGCCTTTCAAAATTTTTGTCCTCAACTTTTGCCTTTTTGTAATACTTGCTCCCCGTTGTGATTCATGCAAATAGAAAATAGAGACAATTAATTTTTATGACTAATAACAATGTCCTAGAAATTTCTTATGATAACAATAGTTAACAAACACTACCAACGGCCGGTGCTCAGAAGTCCTGGCACACAGTTCGCCAATTGTAATATGATAAAAAGACATAATTAAAAATTTTAAAGGGAAAATGAATGAAGGAAATTGATTGGTAATTGTCCTTTCGTTTGCAATGAAGAGAGAATATTAGCACAACTGCATTATTATGAAATGTTCTACGTGTACATAATTGTACTATTGTTCATTCACATTACCTTGCGTCGTTCCTTTTTCTGTGTCCATCCCTATCCATATATTAATTACATTTCTCGTCTTCTGAAAGTTTCTCCTTCTGTTAATTTTTCGAAAATATGACCATGGGCGTCTCTTCATCCATTTCAATTGTAGATGCAGGCAGCCGATTCCAGGATACCCAGTGACTCTCAAGATGATGCAAAATATGAAGGAATTTTTCTTGACTTGGTTCAATTTCACTTTAATAAAAATGCTTAACAGTGTTATTAAGTCTTCTCTTATTCGGAAACACATATGACACAAAAGACTCGTAGCCCGTCATACTCCGAGCGGTACAACGTGACAAAACTTCTACATACCAGGGAGCCTGACTGAGACTGTCTAAAACAAAATCATGTACAAAAAATGAACGAAGGTCACTTCATTTGTCTGCGCCTCACCGCGCATTCACAATTAATGTCTTTGCCAATGCTTACGTTCAATCGGTGTTTCATTTTTTTAAAAATAAACATTACTTTTACGGTATCCTGGGGGTCTTTCATCAAGTACCTACACAGCTAGTGGTACTGTGTGTCATTGGGAACACACCACGATCGCCTCTGGTTCTCATAGTCGGCAGTTGGACAGCAAGCCTTACATTTCTGACATGGTAAGGCCGGGGGTTGTGCCCTACCTTCGATGACTCGTGACATTATCGTTTGATAACGTAACGTAAGAGGGCAAGTTCCCCTTGCTGTCCTGATCTAACTCGATGTAAGGGGGGTCTCCGATCTTAGGCCTAACTAGCACGTTCTCCAGGTCTTTCACTCACTGTGTACATCTGGCCACGCATTGTTGAGAGACTCGCTTGCCACGACTCGTCAGCCACAACGATTGAAGAAGTTTTGCGTAAAGTTGAAGCAACAAGTCATAACATCAAATCGACTAGATGTACAGCCGGGTTGGAGGTACTCTTACTTCGTATACTAAATTAAAGCACGATTTCTACCTACTATGTCGCATATGCACATTAAGTAAAATTTCGTTGTTTGCTATCCTTCCTGGTGTAACAGTTTCAATAGGTAGCAATGTAAATATTTCCTATGTAGATTCCTGTTTTTAATCTCTGTTGTAAATCCCGTACAGACACCAAACACTATAACATTGTGAACATAAATCTGACAGCCGCCCTCAGCAATCTGTCAGGGCATTATAATGCGAACCAGATAAGATTAAACTTATCTAACAGAAATTGCTGTGCATTCCATTTACGGAACTGAGAAGCTCGTCGTGAACAACATACTGTATGGGCAGTAAATCTGTTACAGTACTCTCACGCTTCAAAACACCTGGCACTAAATCCTACCTTTTTAAAAGAAATCGTAAAAACTGGGTCCGAACACGTCTCGGACGGCCCAAAGGCACCGACCGACCGCCGCCTCATCCACAGCCGTGAGGCGTCCCTGGATCGGATATGAAGGGGCATGTGGTCAGCACACCGCTCTCCCGACCGTTCTGTTTACGTGACCGGAGCCTCTACTTTTCCATTACGTAACTCCTCAGTTGGGCTCACACGAGATTAGTGCACCCCGATTTCCAACAGCTCTCGACAGACTCGGATGGTTACCCATCCAAGCCCCAAAAGCCCGACAGCATTTAACTTCGGTGATCTGACGGGTATCTTGTTACCACTGCGGCAAAGCCGTTGGCACAAGAAATTGTAAAAAATCAAAAAACGCGAAGTAATGTGGTTCACAACTGATGGAGTGAAAAAGGGACTCATATTCTCGAACAAGCCCTGCGTCATCAACGGCACTGTGTTTTCCTCTTGTGAAATATGCTACCACGGTCTGGGATAGCTCGTGTATTAAGCAGATGGATTCATTGCTCAATGAAATGGGTATCCTACTTACAGTTTGTCTCAATCCCATTCCAACAGGTACTGTCTTTACCTATCTAGAATAGCACCACCCTCTGTACCCAGTGAAGTGGCTGGTGATTGGGAGAGGCTTAAGTAAAGCTGAATAGTACCCACTCATTGCATGGGGGTACTTCTCTTCCCCAACGACTGAGCTCAAGGGAGGGCTCTCTGTGATCATCTAAGAAGCATACCGCACCTCCCAAGAAGGTGGGGCTACAATTGTGAACGGGGAGACCACCGCAACTCTGCAGATGGATATAGCAACCGAGCAATTACCCCCTGGACACAGTGAAAGGTGGTTGAAATGGAACTGGCTAAACGGATTACAATACGAAGAGGTAAGACAGATGGACAATATGAACAACAGGAAGAATGTCGATCATAAGTACTGTGAAAGTTAACAGGAGCAAACCACTCTCCAAGTACTCCAGTGCTTTCTGTGCTCAACATCCTGCACAAAAGTTGATGTCACTCATACCACTGCGAGTGCCTAGGAGACTGCGAAGTCCTGAGTACATCTGATACAAAGATACAAGTTCATAATATGTATTGCATTTTCCGAACATACATTATCTAATAGCGGAAGAAAAGGCGTATATACCGACGTTTAAAAGACTCTGACTGAAAAATGGGATATCAGCTGTCTCATTCTACCTTCCTCAGCACCTTTAAAAAATGTTCCCAAAAATTTTGGCACGTGAACATATTCATGCTCTTTTTAACATACATCTCACCTCTCTCTCCCACAGGCTCCCCTAACTGTGACTCGCTCATACTCGCTAGTCGATCTCTCTAAGCGTCTCATACCCATCCACTCCCATTTGTTCATTCGTTCACTCATTCATTCAGCCCAACTCACTGTGATTATCTCTTTGTATCTCTCTAATTGTCGCTGTCTCCAGTCTCACAGCCACAGTCTCCGTCGTTCTGTCCTGCTTATACTACACTACTGGCCATTAAAATTGCTACACCTGAAGATGACGTGTTACAGACGCGAAATTTAACCGACAGGAAGAAGATGCTGTGATATGCAAATGATTAGCTTTTCAGAGCATTCACACAAGGCTGGCGCCGGTGGCGACACTTACAACGTGCTGACATGAGTAAAGTTTCCAACCGATTTCTCATACACAAACAGGAGTTGACCGGCGCTGCCTGGTGAAACGTTGTTGTGATGCCTCGTGTAAGGAGGAGAAATGCGTACCATCACGTTTCCGACTTCGATAAAGGTCGGATTGTAGCCTACCGCGATTGCGGTTGATCGTATCGCGACATTGCTGCTCGCGTTGGTAGAGATCCAATTACTGTTAGCAGAATATGGAATCGGTGGGTTTAGGAGGGTAATACGGAACGCCGTGCTGGATCCCAACGGCCTCGTATCACTAGGAGTCGAGATGACAGGCATCTTATCCGCATGGCTGTAACGGGTCGTGCAGCCCTGTCTCGATCCCTGAGTCAACAGATGGGGACGTTTGCAAGACAACAACCATCTGCACGAACAGTTCGACGACGTTTGCAGCAGCAGGGACTATCAGCTCGGAGACCATGGCTGCGATTACCCTTGACGCTGCATCACAGACAGGAGAGCCTGTGGTGGTGTACACAACGACGAATCTGGGTGCAGGAAAGGCAAAACGTCATTTTTTCGGATGAATCCAGGTTCTGTTTACAGTATCATGATGGTCGCATCCGTATTTGGCGACATCGCGGTGAAAGCACATTGGAAGTGTGTATTCGTCATCGCCATACTGGCATATCACCCGGAGTGATGGTATGGGGCACCATTGGTTACACGTCTCGGTCACCTCTTGTTCGCATTGACGGCACTTTGAACGGTGGACGTTACATTTCAGATGTGTTACGACCGGTGGCTCTACCCTTCATTCGATCCCCGCGAAACCCTACATTTCAGCAGGATAATGCACGACAGCATGTTGCAGGTCCTGTACGGGCCTTTCTGCATACAGAAAATGTTCGACTGCTGCCCTGGGCAACACATTCTCCAGATCTCTCGCCAGTTGAAAACGTCTGGTAATGGTGGCCGAGCAACTGGCTCGTCACAATACGCCAGTCACTACTCTTGATGAACTGTGGTATCGTGTTGAAGTTGCATGGGCAGCTGTACCTGTATACGCCATCCAAGCTCTGTTTGACTGTTTGACTCCATGCCCAGGCATATCAAGGCCGTTATTACGGCCAGAGATGGTTGTTCTGGGTACTGATTTCTCAGGATCTATGCACCCAAATTGCGTGAAAATGTTATCACATGTCAATTCTAGTATAATATATTTGTCCAATGAATACCCGTTTATCATTTGCATTTCTTCTTGGTGTAGCACCTTTAATGGTCAGTAGTGTACTATCTCCTATCAATGTCGCTGTCTCGCTCTTGCTCACTGCTACTATCTCCTACAGTCTTTCTCACTGTCACTATCTCTCTCTCGTCCTCATTTTCATCGTCATATACTCTGTCTCTCACCCACTTTCCCCTTCTCTTTATTCCTTTCCCACTGCCACTGCTTCCTTCACTATTTTCCCAGTACTGTCATGTCACTATCAACTGTGTTCCACTGCCAGTCTGTCCCTCTCATTCTCTCACACAGACGTTGTCTCCATCGCTCGTTCTTTAACGCAACCACAGTCCACCTTCCATCAGTATTTATTGATTTCCCGTCTCTTTCCACTGCCGCTGTCTCCTTTTCTCTTAGCACAGAAAAGCACGAATATGTTCGTATGCCATAATTTTTGGTAAAATTTTTAAAGGCGCTGAGAAAGGTAGAATGAGGCAAATGGTATCGCACTTTCTAGTGAGAGACTTTTAAACAGGATCATATTCGCCATTTTTGTGCTCCGATAGGAGTATTTTGCCGTTCATTTCCATCTTTTCCCTGCCACAGCAGGGCATGTCACTCATATGAAAAGAACTTTATGGGTCAGTAAAATTTTTATAGTTTACGTTTGTGAAATTGAAATAACGCAAAAGTAATTTTACACCTGAGACCGTGTTTTACGTGCACAAAAATTCTGCATGTGCTTCAGAACTAGAACAAGGATTTCCCGACCCTTCTGATAATAACGGAAACACTTTACAGTATATCTCTCCGTGTTACATCACTTTATAAACTACGTTTTCGTCTCACGCCGGATTTTTCGTGCGCATTTTGAGTGTACAAGTAGTGTAATTTTGAGCACCTGTATCTTGGAAAGGATAAAGGTACCAAAAAAATTTTCAGTGTTGTTCGAGAACGGTATCTTAGAAATAAAATTGTAAAAAAATTCAGCCATTTTCTGTGCACGGATCAGATCAGCGACTTGGTTTCGATACGAAAAAAAAGTTGATGAAATTGACCAAAAATGTCAATTTTCGATTTATTTTTTATTTATTAGCACAACTCATGGACTATAAGTTCCCAAAGTTTCAATGTTGAAATCGCATCCGAAGTGCGTGAAAATTTGTTAAAAATGTGACGCAGTCACATTAGCTGGTGTAAATATCTACAAGCTCAGAGGGGATAACAACGTCTACATTCACAAGGAGATGCTTCAAAATTGTATCCTGGATCTTGTCAAACCCACTTACAGGCTTCTGGAAGATCCTGCACTTCTCAAAAAGTGTGTTCATGGCAAAATCCAAACTCCAAATGAGTCTCTAAATTCACTCATATGGAAACGATGCCCTAAAACACATTTGAATCTGCTACCGTTGTTAGAATTGCAACTTACGATGCAGTTATTGTATTTAATGATGGGACCCTCGGGAGGATGAAGGTATTAGAAAGAATGGGCTTCAAGATAGGAAATTTTACTCAAGATATCCTGAGAAACATAGATTTACAGCGCGTCTCTGCAGCTGAAAAGTCAGTTGAAGACCTGGTAAAGGAAAGAAGACCGACAACAAGAATCCAGAAGAGAAGCCTTGAAGGGAAAGACGACCCAGAGTAGAAATGTGGTGCCTTCTGAAGAAGTGACTTAAGGAAAAAAGTTAGGTTGAACTTCAAATTGCGTTTCCTGAAAAGTTTGTTTTTTAAAGTTTATGTACCTTTGCCTCAGATTCTATGAAAGCTAGAATTATGAAATTTTGTACACATATTTCTGTACACCTAGTAAATGTTGTCTCAAGAGCAAATTTTGAAATTCTGATTGCAAGCTGAGATATGGGGCGAAGTGTTTGGAATTTTGCATGAATTTAAAATTGTACTTGTGGAGTTATAATTAAGAAATTATGAAAATTCTCCTATTTGACCTATTCCAAAATCCTCATGAGAGAAGCTTACAACATATAAGGAGATGAAACAGAGAAATTTTTGTAGAAATCTCTTGAATGCTTTCTGAGAAAAAGGAACGTACATTATTTTTTGAAAATAAAACTTCAAATTTCTTTAAAAAAAGTTGAATATATATAATCAAAGGATTTTATATTCAAATGTGCTACTTTCATGTAAAGCGTGGTACAAAATTTCATTGCCGTATCTCCAAAACTGTGGATGTGGTGCATTTTTGAAATAGTGTGTTTTTTTCATCAACGCCCCCCCTTAAGAAAAACTCTTTTTTGGGGGTTTTCTAAGGAATCGCCCATGAAGTAACGGAACCCCCGTAAGCCCCTTAAGGCACACCGTAGACCACAACAACTGCAGTAAGAATCAAACCATTAGATGCATTTGCCTAAGGATGAGGATGTGAGTAATATTAATACTTTGGCCCTGTACTATAAGATAGTGAAACTAAGTTGATCCATCCTCTTCGGTACGTAAATGGTCCCTGACCCAAGAGCTATGCCAAACACGTGGCCCTACCTTTCTATCGTCCATAGAACCCGAGCTATGAGCCCCCAAAGAATCTTGTTTTTATGTGCGTTGTTTTGGAACAAGTAGGTAGCGAATGTTTGGTTGAGATTTCTCCAAGACTATTGTAGGTAAGAGACGTTGAAGGGCATAAGAAGGGGCTTCATACGCAGATGCGTCGCAATGGAAACGACAAATAATTGTTCAGACAAGACTTCTCCGCGCTTTAAAAAAATTGAAATTTGTGGTAAGGTCCTGTGGAACCAAACTGCTAAGATCATCGGTCCCTACGCTTACAAATTACTTAATCTAACTGAAACTAACTTACGCTAAGGACAACACACACACCCATGCCCGAGGGAGGACTCGAACCTCCGACGAGGGGAGCCGCGCGAACCCAGACAAGGCGCCGCGCTATCCGCGCTTTGTTGAATGCTTTGTTGGTTTAAACTATTGAAAGATCAAAAGAGATATTGAATCATGTGTGAAGAAATATTTCTAACGCACTTGCATTTCTTGTATATCAAGACATACTTTGCAATTATAATGAACACAAATACACTCCTGGAAATGGAAAAAAGAACACATTGACACCGGTGTGTCAGACCCACCATACTTGCTCCGGACACTGCGAGAGGGCTGTACAAGCAATGATCACACGCACGGCACAGCGGACACACCAGGAACCGCGGTGTTGGCCGTCGAATGGCGCTAGCTGCGCAGCAATTGTGCACCGCCGCCGTCAGTGTCAGCCAGTTTGCCGTGGCATACGGAGCTCCATCGCAGTCTTTAACACTGGTAGCATGCCGCGACAGCGTGGACGTGAACCGTATGTGCAGTTGACGGACTTTGAGCGAGGGGGTATAGTGGGCATGCGGGAGGCCGGGTGGACGTACCGCCGAATTGCTCAACACGTGGGGCGTGAGGTCTCCACAGTACATCGATGTTGTCGCCAGTGGTCGGCGGAAGGTGCACGTGCCCGTCGACCTGGGACCGGACCGCAGCGACGCACGGATGCACGCCAAGACCGTAGGATCCTGCGCAGTGCCGTAGGGGACCGCACCGCCACTTCCCAGCAAATTAGGGACACTGTTGCTCCTGGGGTATCGGCGAGGACCATTCGCAACCGTCTCCATGAAGCTGGGCTACGGTCCCGCACACCGTTAGGCCGTCTTCCGCTCACGCCCCAACATCGTGCAGCCCGACTCCAGTGGTGTCGCGACAGGCGTGAATGGAAGGACGAATGGAGACGTGTCGTCTTCAGCGATGAGAGTCGCTTCTGCCTTGGTGCCAATGATGGTCGTATGCGTGTTTGGCGCCGTGCAGGTGAGCGCCACAATCAGGACTGCATACGACCGAGGCACACAGGGCCAACACCCGCCATCATGGTGTGGGGAGCGATCTCCTACACTGGCCGTACACCACTGGTGATCGTCGAGGGGACACTGAATAGTGCACGGTACATCCAAACCGTCATCGAACCCATCGTTCTACCATTCCTAGACCGGCAAGGGAACTTGCTGTTCCAACAGGACAATGCACGTCCGCATGTATCCCGTGCCACCCAACGTGCTCTAGAAGGTGTAAGTCAACTACCCTGGCCAGCAAGATCTCCGGATCTGTCCCCCATTGAGCATGTTTGGGACTAGATGAAGCGTCGTCTCACGCGGTCTGCACGTCCAGCACGAACGCTGGTCCAACTGAGGCGCCAGGTGGAAATGGCATGGCAAGCCGTTCCACAGGACTACATCCAGCATCTCTACGATCGTCTCCATGGGAGAATAGCAGCCTGCATTGCTGCGAAAGGTGGATATACACTGTACTAGTGCCGACCTTGTGCATGCTCTGTTGCCTGTGTCCATGTGCCTGTGGTTCTGTCAGTGTGATCATGTGATGTATCTGACCCCAGGAATGTGTCAATAAAGTTTCCCCTTCCTGGGACAATGAATTCACGGTGTTCTTATTTCAATTTCCAGGAGTGTAGAATTTGGTCCACACAGCTCAAGACATGGGATAAAAATTATTACTACAGTGGGTCAAACAGCTACGATCCCTGTCCCTGAATACATCGCTTACTACACGGACTCAGCAAACACTTCTTCGTAATCCCGTGGTATAAGTTCTGTAGCCTAACAGAGGATTTCTTGAGGGGTGTAATGCCCACAAAAAATAACTGCCTTATTTTTGAAACAATCGTCAGAGATGCTCAAATAGCGGCGGTACGTTAACTGTAGACATGTTTCATAAAATCATACTGAGCAGAGAACTCAAAGATAACGTCACTCATCTGTCAGCTGAGCTTTGTGAAAACGAACATTACCGTCCATTAAAATAAACACTGTTAGCATTAGCGTACGCCAGAACAAACAGTTGAATAAATGGCCCTAAGACGATGGGAAAAGCACCTTCAAACAACCGTTTTAGAAGGTAAAGGTTGTCCATGTGCTTTCAATGCCTATTCCTGTACAAACCACTAACTGTCGCCACGTTATTGATATCTTGAGTGCATAACTGTGACGTCTTCTACCGCCCCCACCAAATGTAAATGCGTCCTCCGTCAGACCCAACACTAGAATGAGATTTTCACTCTGCAGCGGAGTGTGCGCTGATATGAAACTTCCTTGCAGATTAAAACTGTGTGCCGGGCCGAGACTCGAACTCGGGACCTTTGCCTTTCGCGGGCAAGTGCTCTACCAACTGAGCTACCCAAGCACGACTCACGCCCCGTCCTCACAGCTTTACTTCTGCCAGGCTGTGGCTTAGCCATGTCTCCGCAATATATTTCTTTCAGGAGTGCTAGTTCTGCATGGTTCCCAGGAGAAGTGCTTCTTGGAAGAAGAAAATACTGAAAAAATTCGTCAGCGAATGTTCTGATTAACATTCTTAAGTGCAAGAGTATGAGAGAATTCACTATTTGCCAAAGTGTAATAAGTAGTATTGTTTTGTATGATGACATTTGGTGTACTTACAACTGATCATTGATCCAGTAATTAACAACCACCACTGCAACAAAAGTATGTTGCATAAATATATTTAAGCAGCAGTAACAAATGTAATCCAAACAACTCAAGTATATGGACGTATGGTTATACTCTCGAAACCAGTACGAAAAAGTCTCTGGTTGTATTTGTTTGTCACACCTTCTTACAATATTTGTCGTTATAAGCACGCGGATTTAAAAAAAAAAGGAGACTCACGCTGCTAACACCGCATAGCACAGCCTCTAGCTGTCTCAGTTCGGCGAGTAGGAGAGTCCCGAAGTTTCTTGAGGTACGCTCTATCCAGAAAAAGTAACTCATTAATGAAAAGATTCCGTAGAGTTTCCAAACTGCGGGAAAGCTAATTGTTACATTTCACTCGTTGTTCCATGAAATCCCAAACTCTTTCTTTGAGTGTAAGATCGGATGATTCTGCACTGACAGTCGGCTTACGATAGGATGCCTGACTGTTCGTCAAACCGGTAATGTATGTGTGCAACCCAGTCAACGTGGCTGCCGTCATATTGAAAGACTGCAATATCTACAGCATTTTCATCACAGGGATGTGGAATAACGGGAGACACTTGGTCACAGAGGTTGCGGTTCGTGTTCACAGCAATCTGAATGAGTGATCCCACGTCATGGGACGAAAAGCTCCCTCAGAACATCAAACGCACCATATTCGGCCTGAGCTACACCGTAAACGCACTGCGGGTTAAACGTCTCATTAGGCCGTCGGTGCATTCAGCGCTTCGCATCACCTGAAAAAAGTCAAAATCGCGATTTCTAGAGCACACTACAGGGTTCCAGTCAGCTACCCGATTTCAAATGTCCATTGCATGCAGTTCCCTTCGCAGTGTTCCTTCGGAAAGTGATTGAGATTGCCCAGCATTCACTGGCAGCAGGAATTCCTGTCGGTTTTGAAACCTATTGTCATTGACAAAGTATCTATCTCTTCTCACTTCTCTTTCGGTTACGCTATTGATTACAATGTTTTTACGAACACAGTTCTTACACTGCGGGTGGTACAACATTCCTTGCACACGCGTAAGAAAGCCCACATTGCTGCACCAACGAATCGGGCAACTTCAATCACGGTGTGGTCATGGGATACGATAGCTTCTTTCTGCTGTTCTGCCTCCTTTCCACGTCGAGCCATCTTACTGTTCTGATTCTATGTGGCCGAGTGGCACATATACACCACTTCATTATCATGACTTATGGAAGATCAGATGACCGCCTGGTAAGAGTCGTACCATTTACAGCGCTCCAAAGCAACCTGTGTGCTCTTTTAAAACAGTGAGCTACAATTTTTTTTCCTCATTAGCTTCTCAATTTTTCCTACTTCGTGCTACTACTTCAACTCGGCGTGACCGTGACACCGGACATCCACTATACAAACTGCTTTTGACAGTTCTAATCTTTATCTATCCTTACAGTTTTCTTCCTCAGCTGTTGCTTCCAGCGCCAGATTCATGTTGTTGGATGCTGTGGTAATGTCCCACTAACATACTCCGCAAGCCACCGTACCGTGCATGGCGGAGCATACAACTTACCACTATTATTAGTTTCCTTTCCCTTCGCAAAGAGAACGAGAGAAAAACGACTATCTATACGCCTCCGTACGAGACCTAATTTCTCCCATCTTATCTTCGTGGTCCTTAAGCGAAATGTACGTTGGAGGCAGTAGAATTATTCCCCAGTCGGCCTCAAATGCCTGTTCTCTAAATTTCCTCAACGGAGCCTCGCGGAAAGAACATCATCACCTGTCCAGACATTCCCTTTTGAGTTAACGAAGTATCTCTGTAAAACTTGCCTGATGATCGAACCTATCGGTAACAAATCCAGCAGTACGCCTCTGAGTTGCTTCGATGTCTATCTTTAATCAGACCTGGTCGGGATCCCAAACACTGGGACAGGACTCAGAATGGGTCGCACAAGTGTTCTACACTGAAGCGCCAAAGACACTGGTATAGGCATGGTCCAAATGGCTCTGAGCACTATGGGACTCAACATCTCAGGTCATAAGTCCCCTAGAACTTAGAACTACTTAAACCTAACTAACCTAAGGACATCACACACACATCCATGCCCGAGGCAGGATTCGAACTTGCGACCGTAGCAGTCCCGCGGTTCCGGACTGCAGCGCCAGAGCCGCTAGACCACCGCGGCCGGCGGTATAGGCATGCATAGTCAAATACAGAGATATTTAGACAGGCAGAATACGGCGCTGCGGTCGGCAACGCCTGTATAAGACAACAAGTGTCTGTCACAATACTTAGATCAGTTACTGCTGCTACAATGACAGGTTTCAAGATTTAAGTGAGTTTGAACGTGGTGTTATAGTCGGCGCACGAGCGATGGGACACAGCATCTCCGAGGTAGCGATGAAGTACGACGATTTCACGAGTGTAGCGTGAATATCAGGAATCCCTTAAAACATCAGATCTCCGACATCGCTGCGGCCGAAAAGGATCCAGCAAGAACGGGACCAACGACGACTGAAGAGAATCGTTCATCGTGACAGAAGTGCAACCCTTCTGCAGATTGCTGCAGGTGTTCATGCTCGGCCGTCAGCAAGTGTCAGCGTGCGAAAAATTCGACGAAACATCATCGATATGGGCTTTCGTAACCGAAGGCCCACTCGTGTACCCTTGATGACTGCACGACGCAAAGCTTTATGCCTCGCCTGGGCCCTTTAACATCTACATTGGACTGTTGATGACTGGAAACATGTTGTCTGGACGGACGAATCACATTTCAGATTGTATGCGTATGGAGAGAACCTCATGAATCCATGGACCCTGCACGTCAGGAGGGAACTGTTAGAACTGATGGAGGCTCTGTAATGGCGTGGGCCGTGTGCAGTTGGAGTCATATGGGACCCCCCATACGTCTAGATACGACTGTGAGAGGTGACACTTACGTAAGCAACCTGTCTTATCACCTGCATCCATTCATGTCCATGGAAATGGAAATGAGCGTTTGGCGTCATTGGCCGGGAGGCCCCTTGCGAGGCAGATCCGGCCGCCTTGGTGGAGGTCTTATTACATTCGACGCCACATTGGGCGACCTGTGCGCCGAATGGGGATGAAATGATGATTTATGTACATTGTGCATTCCGACTGACTTGGGCAATTCCAGCAGGCAATGCGACACCCCACACGTCGAGAATTCCTACAGAGTCTCTCCAGAAACACTCTTCCGCGTTTAAACACTTTCGCTCGCCACCAAACTCCCCAAACATGAACATTATACAGCCCTGCGGGATTCATGGTGTCAGTTCCCTCCAGCACTACTTCAGACATTAGTGGAGTCCATGCCACGTCGTACTGCGGCACTACACGATACTGGGCAGGTTTCTTTGGTTCTTCAGTGTATAAGCTGTCTCCTTTATAGATGAGCTACAGTTTCCCAAAAACCTCCGACAAAAGGAAGTCGACCGTTCGCCTTTCCTACTACCAAGCTGACGTGCTCGTTCCGTTTGTTAGCGCTTTGTAACTTACGTCTAGATATATAACCGACGTGGCTGTGTCAAACAGCACACTATTAATGCTCTATTCGAGCATTATAGGATTGGTTTTCCTATTCATCCACATTAAACTACGTTTCACTACACATTGTATGGTACTGTATGTTAACTGGGGGCCTAGAAACGAAGGAGAGGCTCCGTCCCCGCCACAGCCGCAGTGGTCCACAACCCCACGACGACTACCGCAGTCCACTTAACCCCTCCGCCGCTCCACACCGAATCACTCTTCAAGGGTTATTGTGCAGTTCTGCCCCCGGTGGAAACCCCCCCCCCCCCCCCCCCAAAGGGAACGTCTCACACCAGACGAGTGTAACCCCTATGTTTGCGTGGAAGAGTAATGGTGGTGTACTCGTACGTGGAGAACTTGTTTGCGCAGCGATCGCCGACATAGTGTAGCGGAGGCGGAATAAGGGGAAACAGTCCGCATGCGCCGAGGCAGATGGAAAACCGCCTATAAACCAACCACAGACTGGCCGGCTCACAAGTCCTCAACACAAGTCCGCCGGGCGGATTCGTGCCGGGGACCACGCGCCCCTTCCCAATCCGGAGGCCGGCCGCGGTGGCCGAGCGGTTCTAGGCGCTTCAGTCCGGAACCGCGCGACTGCTACGGTCGCAGGTTCGAATCCTACCTCGGGCATGGATGTGTGCGATGTCCTTAGGTTAGCTATAGTTAAGTAGTTCTAAATTCTAGGGGACTGATAACCTCCGATGTTAAGTCCTACAGTGCTCAGAGCCATTTGGACCATTTTTTGAACCCAATCCGGAAATCCGTGCGTTAGATCGCACGGCTAAACCGGCGGGCTTCACTACACTTACAGCAAGGTGCTGTTCATCAAACCAACTACAAACTCTGTCTGAGTCATCCACTATCCTCCTATAGGTACTCAACGACAACACTGTTCCGTAAACCACAGCATCATCAGTGGATAGCCTTAAATTTCTGCTCACCCTGTCCCTCAGATCATTTATGTATATAGAGAATGAGAGTGATCCTATCACAGTTCCCTGAGGCACTTCTGACGATACCTTTGTTTCTGTTGAACACTCACCGTCGAAGAGAAACTACTGCGTCTTATTATTTAAGGACTCTTTTATTTAAGGACTCTTCGATGCACCCACTTATCTGAGAACCTAATCCATATACTCGGACTTTCGTCAACAGTCTGCAGTGCGGCACCGTGTCAAACGCTTTCCAAAAATCTAGGATTGTGGAATCTGCCTGTTGTCTTTTATCCATGGTTCGCAGGGTACCATGTGAGAAAAGAAGATGGTCGGTTTCGCATGAGCGATGGCTTCTAAATTTGTGCTGATTCGTGGCAGAAGCTTTTCCGTCTCAAGGAAATCTATTGCACATCCTTTTTTTAATAGTAAGGGTCTTCCGCAGACTTTCGCGACTCACCTGTTCTTCGCAACTTCGTTTGACAGTTGACCTAGTTACATTTACGTTAAATTAATTTGTTATGTTTTCATTTATTTTCTAACACTTATCCTCGCACGTAAGTAAAACAATAATTAACAGAAATAATGCATTCGTAGATACTATCAGGAGCAGAACAATATTTCTGTGTCAAGATGTTAAGTTAGTAAAACATATCGTGCTGAATCATGGCCAATAACGATGTTTTTTTTTTCTAGGCAAGTGTGAGAATGTACCCTCTAAAGAAACGTGTGGCGGTTTCAGGGCCTACGGGTGGGAGTGAAACTGACAGAGGTGAGACGACAGAAACTGTTACTGTAAAAAAACGTAATTCAGTAGGACAGTCTTCCTGCAATGGTTAAATACAGTCAGTAACGCAGGTGGTGTTGCACAGCACCTCATATTACTGCCACGTGGAACAGGCGTATTTTTCTGAAGGATCATTCGTGTCGCCTTGAAATGCAAACTGAGCGTAGAGTGTGTGACAGACAGCTCCAGCTATTCATTGAGCTTGACCCCGATTTTTAGGCCAATAGCTGCTGTCAGAACAACGTGACATGATAATTTCTGTCGTCACGGCAGCGTGGATCCAGGAACGAAGCGGGACCCTCCGCTGCTCTGGCAGAACACAGCACGCAACCACCACGTCGGAAGCACAGCAGTCAGCCATTCCATGTCACGCGCACAACACACATTTTTCATCGTCCTCTACTGCTCAGGTAAACATACACGTTCGTCAGCTCATTTCATGTTTTAATTGGTCTTTTCTTCCCTGGCAAGATCTGTTGTGTACCAAAATGCAGCAGGGGCGGAATCAGCTTAATAGAAGTAGTACATTGAGGTCACAAAAGTCATGGGATAGCAATACGCACATATACAGATGGCGGTAGTACCGTTTATACAAGGTATAAAGGGGCAGTGCATTGGCAGAGCTGTTATGTGTACTCGGGTGAAGCATGTGACAAGGTTTCCATCTTGATTATGGCCGCACGACGCAATTTAACAGACTTTCAACTTGGAATGGTAGGTGGAGCTAGATGCATGGGACATTCTATTTAGCCGGACGATGTGGCCGAACGGTTCTAGGCGCTTCAGTCCGGAACCGCGCTGCTGCTACGGTCGCAGGTTCGAATCCAGCCTCGGGTATGGATGTGTGCGATGTGCTTAGGTTAGTTCGGTTTAACTAGTTCTAAGTCTAGGGGTCTGATGACCTCAGATGTTAAGTCCTATAGTGCTTGGAGCCATTTGAACCATTTTTGACATTCTGTTTCAGAAATCGTTAAGGAATTCAATATTCCGAGATCCACAGAGTCAAGAGTGTGCCGAGATTGAGGTCGGATTGAGGGAGGACATAGAAGCAATTCAGAGGCGGGCTGCTAGATTTGTTACTGGTAGGTTTGATCAACACGCGGGTGTTACGGAGAGGCTTCAGGAGCTCGGGTGGGAGCCTCTGGAGGAAGGGAGGCGTTCTTTTCGTGAATCGCTACTGAGGAAATTTAGAGAACCAGCATTTGAGGCTGACTACAGTACAATTTTACTGCCGCCAACCTATATTTCGCGGAAAGACCACAAAGATAAGATAAGAGAGAGTAGGGCTCGTATAGAGGCATGCAGGCAGTCATTTTTCCCTCGTTCTGTTTGGGAGTGGAACAGGGGGAGAAGATGCTAGTTGTGGTACGAGGTACCCTCCGCCACGCACCGTATGGTGGATTGCGGAGTATGTATGTAGATGTAGATGTAGAATACCAAATTTCAGACATCACCTTTCACCACGGCCAACGGAGTGACCGACAGCCTTCACTCAGTGACCGAGAGCAACGACGTTTGGCGTGAAATAATCACATAAATCAGTGTGGGCCGTATGACCAACGTATCCGTCAGGACAGTGCGGCGAAATATGCCGTTAATGGACTATGGCTACAGACGATCGAAGCGAGTGCCTATGCTAACAGCACGACATTGCCTGCAGCGCTTGTCCTGAGCTTGTGACCTAGTCGGTTGGATCCTAGACGACTGGAAATCGTGGCCTGGTCAAATGAGTTCAAATTTCTGTTGGTGAGAGCTGACGATACGGCTAGTATGGCGCAGACTCCACTATGCCATGGACCTAAGTTGTCAAAATGGCACTGTGCAAGCTGGTAATGGCTCCACAATGATGTGGGGCTTGTTTACAGGGGATGGACTGGGTCCTCTGATCCAGCTGAACCGAGCATTGACTGGAAATGGTAATGCTTGACTACTTGGACACCATTTGCAACCCTCCATGAACTTCATGTTGCCAAACAATTGTCATGGATGACCATAAGCCATGTCGCCGGGCCACAATTGTTCGCGGTTGGTTTGAGGAACATTCTGGAGAATTCGAGAGAATGATTTAGCCACCCAGATCGCCCGACATGAATCCCATCCGACATTTATAGGACATAATCTGGAGGTCAGTTAGTGCAAAAATTCTGCACCTACAGCTCTTTCGTAGTTATGATCGGCTACAGAAGCGGCACAGTTCAGTATTCCTGCAGGGGACTTCCAACGACTTTTTGAGTCTACGTGACGTCTAGTTGCTACACTACGCCGGGCAAAAGGAGGTCCGACAACATATTAGGAAGTATCTCATGACTTTTATCACCTCAGTGTAATCTGGTAGTGAAAAGCCTCACATCCAACACATATACATCAAATACACATTAGTAATATAACTAACGTTATTCTTTCGTATCTTGTGATGAGTAACTGTTAAACAACTCCATCCCCAAACTCGTACATGTACAGTAAGAAAAATTATAATGATAATCAGAATGTATTACTTTGTATGTGTGGCAGAAGATCGTACGAAATCCAAAGACGAACAAATTGTAGCTGCCCACGTTTTCCAGATGGAACTGTTGTCAAGGTGTTATGTACTTCCGTTGTCTTTCAAAATCGTTGAAGCTGAAACTTTTTTCCTATCTTTTTCTTTTTTCGATCAATGTACTGCGCTATTCCATGTTAAAAGTCTCACAGCCAAATAAACGATGATAATTATTCTTACTTACACAGCACACGTACTACAAAGCTCAATAGTATCCAAAAGATCTGAATCGTTTTGTGCCTGAATTGAATGCAGCCCACATAAAGTAAATCTCTTGTAGGTCTTCCTATCTTTTTTTGGTTCAGTCATCTGACTATTCAGAATCGTTACCACTAGTGACCACTACAGATCGTAAATCAATACAGTGAAGCCCCTTATGGCCGACCACTTGAATTTTAGTGAGAAAGTACTCGCCTGGATGGGTGCTCTTCTTAAAAGGTGATCAAGGTAAAATGTGATGCTGAACGTAATCATTTAAATGCAATTAATGACAACTGCTACAATGAAAAACAATCCCCTATAATGCATTAATAATTGTAATAATAATACAGTACGTACCCAGTTGTTTATGTACGAAAATACGCGGAAATTGGCATCTCCCATACTTTTTCATGCGTTTGTTTACAATCACATTCTCATATTCATTTACCACCTCAGATTGCAGGTACATCAGTATCTGGTTGCAAAGCTCAGAAGCAAGGAACTTACGTTTAGCAATTCTATGTAAGGCTTCACGTAATGGGATTGCCTCTACAGGAATCGCGTCATCTTCACTATCACTGTTTTGATTGTCACTACACAGCAGTGATCAACGACATGAGGATACAGAAGTCAATGGAAGCCACTGCACTATACATATATAACGCGTATCCACATGGCATGTGGCCTGTAATTGAAAAAGTGTCATGATGATCTCTCGAACGGCAAATGATTCCCGAATAGTCTCCCATTCGGATCTCCGGGAGGGGACTGCCAAGGGGGAGGTTACCATTAGAGAAAGATTGAATAATCAACGAAAGGATAATGCTCTACGAGTCGGGCATGGAATGCCCGAATGTGGTATGGAAGCTAGGAAATTTGTAAAGGATAATGTAAAGGCTCAAGCTAGATAGAGTAGGGGTTAATAAATTGAAATGGAAAGAAGACAAGCATTTCTGGTCATATGAGTACAGAGTAATATCAACAGCAGCGTAAATGGTATAACGGGAGTAGGATTCGTATGAGTAGAAAGGTAGGGCAACGAGTGTGTTACAGTGAACCGTTCCATGATAGGGTTGTTCTTGTCAGAGTCGACGGCAAGCCAGCCCGACAACTATACTTCAGGTACACATGCCGACGTCGCAAGTTGAAGTGTAGAGATAGAGAGAATATATGACGATACTGAAAGAGTAATACAGTACGTAAAGGGATATGGATATCTAATAGTCACCGGGGACTGGAAAGCAGCTGTAGGGGAAGGAGTAGAAGAAAAGATTGAAGGAGAATATTGGATTGGGATAAGGAATGAAAGAGGAGAAAGACTAACTGAGTTCTGTAATAAATATCAGATAGTAATAAAGAATACACCGTTCAAGAATTACAACACGAGGAGGTACACCTGGAAAAGACACGGTGATACGGGAAGATTTCAGTTCGAGTCATGACCATGATCATGGTCACACAGAGATTCAGAAATCAGATACTGGATTGTAAGGCGTACCCATGAACATATATGTACTCCGATCACAATGTATTAGTGATGAAGAGTAGGCTGAAGTTTAAGAGGTTAGTCAGGAAGAATAAATACACAAAGAAGTGGGATACAGAAGTACTAAGAGGTGATGAGACTCGCATGAAGTTCTTTAAGGCTGTAGATACAGCAATAAGGAATAACTCAGTAGGCGGTAAAGTCGAAAAGGCATGGACATGTCTAAAAAGTGCAGTCACAGAAGTTTGAAAGGAAAACATAGTTACAAAGAAGGTAACTGCGAAGAAATCATGGTTAACAGAAGAAATACTTCAGTTGATCAATTAAAGAAGGGAGTGCAAAAATGATCAGGGAAATTCAGGAATAAAAAAATATAAGACGCTGAACAACGAAACAAGTAGCAAGTGTGGGGAAACTAAGACGCAATGGCTGCATGAAAAATATGAAGAAATCGAAAAGAAATGATTGCCGGAAGGACTGACTCAGCATATAGGAAAGTCAAAACAACTTCCGGTGAAATTAAAAGCAAGGGTGGTATCATTAAGGGTGCAACGGGAATTCCACTGTTAAAAGCAGAGGAGAGAGTGGATAGGTGGAAAGAGTACATTGAAGGGCTATATGAGAGGGAAGATTTGTCTGGTATGATAAATGAAGAAACAGGAGTCGATTTAGAAGAGATGGGGGATCGAGCATTAGAACCAGAATTTAAGAGAGCTTTGGAGGACTTAAAACCAAATAAGACAGAAGGAATAGATAAAATTCCAACAGAATTTCTGAAATCATTGAGGAAAGTGGCAACAAAACGACTAGTCACGTTGCTATGTAGAATGTAAGTCTGGCGACATACCATCTGATTTTCGGAAAAATATCATCCACACAATTCCGAAGACGGCAAGAGCAGACAAGTGCGAGAATTATCGCACAACACCTTAACAGCTCATGCATCCAAGTTGCTGACAGGAATAATATACAGAAGAATGGAAAAGAAAATTGAAGATCTGTCGGATGGTAATCAGTTTGGCTTCGCGAAACGTAAATACACCAGAGAGGCTGTTCTGATGTTGCGGCTGATAATGAAAGCAAGATTAAATAAAAATCAAGACAAGTTCATAGGATTTATCAACATGGAGAAAGCGTTCGACAATGTAAAATGGTGCAAGATATCGAAATTCTGAGGAAAATAGGGGTAAGCTATACGTAAAGACAGACTTATACAACATTTAAAAGAGCCAAGAGGGAATAATAAGAGTGGACGACTAAGAACGAAGTACCCGGATTAAAATAGCGTAAGACAGGGATGTAGTCTTTCCCCCTACTGTTTAATCTATATATCTAAGAAGCAATTATGGAAATGAAAGAAAGGTTCAAAAGTCGAATTAAAATTAATGGTGAAAGGATATCAGTGATGCTATTCGCTGATGACATTGTAATCCCGAGGGAAAGTGAAGAAGAATTACATGATATTCTGAATAGAATTAACAATCTAATGAGTACAGCATACGGACAGAGAGTAAATCGAAGAAAGACGAAAGTAATGAGAAGTATCAGAAATGAGAACAGCGAGAAACTTCACATAAAGATTGATGGTCACGTCATAGGTGAAGTTAAGGAATTCTGCTACCTAGGAAAAAAAAAGACAAAGAAAGACAAACGGAGCAAGGGGGAATCGAAATCAGATTAGCATTGGCAAAAAGAGTATTCCTGGCTAAGAGAAGTCTAATAGTATCATACGTAAGCCCTAACTTGATGGTGAAATTTCTGAGAATGTACGTCTGGAGCACAGCATTGTATGGTTGTGAAACATGAACTTTGAGAAAACCGGAACAGAAGAGAATCAAAGCATTTGAGATGTGGTGATAGAGGCGAATGTTGAAAATTAAGTGGGCTGATAAGGTAAGGAATGAGGAGGTTCTGCGCAGGATCAGAGGGGAAAGGATTATGCGGAAGACACTGACAACGAGACACTGACATCTGTTAAGACATCGAGGAATGACTTCCACGGTACTAGGGGGAGCTGTAGAGGGAAAAAATTGTAGAGGTAGACAGAGATTGGAATACATCCAGCAAATAACTGAGGACGTAGGTTGCAAGTGCTACTCTGAGATGAAGAGGTTGGCACATGAGAGGAATTTGCGGTGGGCCACATCAGACCAGTCAAATGACTGATGACCCAAAACCCCAAAAAATAAAAAAAGCACTGAGGATCTGGGTTCATTTCCGCAACGACATCTTACCAATTATCACCACTATTAAGGCATTCAGTTTCTTCGTTCTCTGTAGATATGTCCAATCCAATATTGGCAGCATCGCACAGGTGACTGAGGGTATTTATTGATTTATCGCCACCTTCTTCATCTCCAGCGTCCATATTTTGGGAGGTCTGAAAACCAGAATTAATGAAACATTTTCTAATTCGTTTCTCTTTTCACTTCGTCCTACGCACTTTTAATCCAGCTGACAGCATCATCTAAGGTCACAGACTTAGCTAGGTCACACACGGATGTAGCGCTGACCATTTTCGCAAATAGGGAACGCAGAAACTTCTTTCATTAATTTAATTTAAAAGACCGGATCACTCCTTGTTCAAGAGGCTGAATGTACGTTGTTGTGTTAGCAGGAAAAAAATTTGCTTCCACCTTTAATAACTTTTCTCTGTAATGACATGATACATTATCTATGAAAAGTATGACTTTACGTTTCTGAATGCTCATTTTCCATTAAGTTATTCAGCCAAGAACGAAAAATGTCACACGTCATCTATGAATTTTTATTTGCATGCCAAGAGACTCCAAGCAAGGAAATGTCACTGCTTTTGAAGCACCGTGGATGATTTGCTGAATGTATCACTAGTGTTTGTTTTTTTTTCACCATTTTGCCGCCTCTGCACTGATCACCTTTCACAGTTAGTGTTTTGTCAGGAACAGCTTTAAAAAGATAGACCAGTTTTATCCACAGTATGTCACTATCACAATAGCCACCTGTAATTATACCAAGTCTCGACTTCCAGTCGGATACATCTTCATTAATTTCTAAACATTCACTACAGACTGCTCGGAAAACACCACTGTGTCGAACACGAAATCTGCTCAGCCAGTCGGTGCTTGCACTGAAATTAGGAATTCAAAGATCAGAAACATCTTAAAGAGCTTTTTCTTGTAGTATCGGTCCACTAATAATAGGCAATCCTTTCGCATCTGCTCTATTAAACCACTGTAAAACAGCATTATTAACGTCTTTAAATGGTTGCCAACGTCTTCTGTTTGAATCTTTGTTGGCGTTTTCCTCCCATTTCTTAATATATCTGCAGCGATTTGCAGATGTATCCTGTCTTTGACTTTTTCCACAGTTAAACTCACTCGCTAACTGATTTTCCTTTTTCCTTGTCTCTAATATCAGAAATTCCCTGTTTTATACTAGGTATAAGAACAACAGGGTTTTTTTATTTGAAGAAGCCACGACTGTCCATTGGAAAAATCGGAACTATTTGTTATTATAAGTACAAATGACAATGAAACATTACAGGTTGTTATGTCACTGGTCAGCCAGTAAACTTACACTATCGCAATTCCCTGTTTTATGATTGTTTATGATCGCCTTAAAGGGAGGATATTGTTAGTTCCATCGTAGCACAGAATAAGTTGTTAATTGGGTTTTCTTAGGCATCTCCTCACACTGGCGCATTTCTAAACTTCCGTGATATTTCTGCAATGCTACATAATGCATAGGACTTCACAGACTATTTTGAGATCAAAAGCGTGTAATATCCTCCTAATATGTAGCGTTTTGGACATCCAAGTGTTACAGATACTTCACGTTTGATTAAGACCGACTTTCGTCCTAAGGTTATAGTGATAAGCTGTAGTTCATTTGTGTTAGTGGAGTGCATCTTTTATAGCATTTTTTCGTTAGTTTCTTGAACAAAACAGATAAAAATAAGAAATTAATCAACACTAAGTTCTCTCACTAATCAAAGCGGCCATGCTGTTGTGGTACTGCGAACGGATGAAAGCAAGGGGAAACTACAGCCGTAATTTTTCCCGAGGGCATGCAGCTTTACTGTATGATTAAATGATGATGGCGTCCTCTTGGATAAAATATTCCGGAGGTAAAATAGTCCCCCATTGGGATCTCCGGGCGGGGACTACTCAAGAGCACGTCGTTATCAAGAGAAAGAAAACTGGCGTTCTACGGATCGAAGCGTGGAATGTCAGATCCCTTAATCGGTCAGGTAGGTTACAAAAATTAAAAAGGGAAATGGCTAGGTTAAAGTTAGATATAGTGGGAATTAGTTCGGTGGCAGGAGGAACAAGACTTTTGGTCAGGTGAATACAGGGTTATAAACACAAAATCAAATAGGGTTAATGCAGGAGTAGGTTTAATAATGAATAAAAAAATAGGAGTGCGGGTAAGCTACTACAAACAGCATAGTGAACGCATTATTGTGGCCAAGATAGACACGAAGCCCAAGCCTACTACAGTAGTACAAGTTTACAAGTTTATATGCCAACTAGCTCTGCAGATGATGAAGAAATTGATGAAATGTATGATGAGATAAAAGAAATTATTCAGGTAGTGAAGGGAGACGAAAATTTAATAGTCATGGGTGACTGGAATTCGACAGTAGGAAGCGGAAGAGAAGGAAACGTAGTAGGTGAATATGGATTGGGGCTAAGAAATGAATGAGGAAGCCGCCTGGTAGAATTTTGCTCAGAGCATAACTTAATAATAGCTAACGCTTGGTTCAAGAATCATGAAAGAAGGTTGTATACGTGGAAGAACCCTGGAGATACTAAAAGGTTTCAGATAGATTATATAATGGAAAGACAGAAATTTAGGCACCAGATTTTGAATTGTAAGACATTTCCAGGGGCAGATGTGGACTCTGACCACAATCTATTGGTTATGAACTGTAGATTAAAACTGAAGAAACTGCAAAAAGGTGGGAATTTAAGGAGATGGGACCTGGATAAACTGAAAGAACCAGAGGTTGTACAGAGTTTTAGGGAGAGCATAAGGGAACAATTGACAGGAATGGGCGAAATAAATACAGTAGAAGAAGAATGGGTAGCTTTGAGGAATGAAATAGTGAAGGCAGCAGACGATCAAGTAGGTAAAAAGACGAGGGCTAGTAGAAATCCTTGGGTAACAGAAGAGATACCGAATTTAACTGATGAAAGGATAAAATATAAAAATGCAGTAAGTGAAGCAGGCAAAAAGAAATACAAACGTCTCAAAAATGAGAGCGACAGAAAGTGCAAAATGGCTAAGCAGGGATGGCTAGAGGACAAATGTAAGGATGTAGAGGCATATCTCACGAGGGGTGAGATAGATACTGCCTACAGAAAAATTAAAGAGACCTTTGGAGGAAAGAGAACCACTTGCATGAATATCAAGAGCTCAGAAGGAAACCCACTTCTAAGCAAAGAATGGAAAGCAGAAAGGTGGAAGGAGTATATAGAGGGTCTATACAGGGGTGATGTTCTTGAGGACAATATTATGGAAATGGAAGGGGAGGTAGATGAAGATGAAATGGGAGATATGATACTACATGAAGAGTTTGACAGAGCACTGAAAGACCTAAGTCGAAACAAGGCCCCGGGAGTAGACAGCATTCCGTTAGAACTACTGACAGCCTTGGCAGAGCCAGTCCTGACAAAACTTACTATCTGGTGAGAAAGATGTATGAGACAGGCGAAATTCCCTCAGACTTCAAGAAGAATATAATAATTCCAATCCCAAAGAAAGCAGGTGTTGACAGATGTGAAAATTACCGAACTATCAGTTTAATAAGTCACAGCTGCAAAATACTAACGCGAATTCTTTACAGAGGAACGGAAACTCTGGTAGAAGCCGACCTCGGGGATGATCAGTTTGGATTCCGTAGAAATGTTGGAACACGTGAGGCAATACTGACCCTATGACTTATCTTAGAAGAAAGATTAAGGAAAGGCAAACCTACGTTTCTAGCATTTGTAGACTTAGAGAAAGCTTTTGACAATGTTGACTGGAATACTCTCTTTCAAATTCTGAAGGTGGCAGGGGTAAAATACAGGAATCGAAAGGCTATTTACAATTTCTACAGAAAACAGATGGCAGTTGTAAGACTCGAGGGACATGAAAGGGAAGCAGTGGTTGGGAAAGGAGTGAGACAAGGTTGTAGCCTCTCCCCGATGCTATTCAATCTGTATATTGAGCAAGCAGTGAAGCAAACAAAAGAAAAGTTCGGAGTAGGTATTAAAATCCATGGAGAAGAAATAAAAACTTTGAGGTTTGCCGATGACATTGTAATTCTGTCAGAGACAGCAAAGGACTTGGAAGAGCAGTTGAACGGAATGGACAGTGTCTTGAATGGAGGGTATAAGATGAACATCAGCTAAAGCAAAACGAGGATAATGGAATGTAGTCGAATTAAATCGGGTGATGCTGAGGGAATTATATTAGGAAATGAGACACTTAAAGTAGTAAAGGAGTTTTAATATTTGGGGAGCAAAATAACTGATGATTGTCGAAGTAGAGAGGATATAAAATGTGGAGTGGCAATGGCAAGGAAAGCGTTTCTGAAAAATAGAAATTTGTTAACATCGAGTATTGATTTAAGTGTCAGGAAGTCGTTTCTGTAAGTATTTGTATGGAGTGTAGCCATGTATGGAAGTGAAACATGGACGATAAATAGTTTAGACAAGAAGAGAATAGAAGCTTTCGAAATGTGGTGCTACAGAAGAATGCTGAAGATTAGATGGGTAGATCACATAACTAATGAGGAGGTATTGAATAGAATTGGAGAGAAGAGGAGTTTGTGGCACAACTTGACTAGAAGAAGGGATCGGTTGGTAGGACATGTTCTAAGGCATCAAGGGATCACCAATTTGGTACTGGAGGGCAGCGTGGAGGGTAAAAATCGTAGAGGGAGACCAAGAGATGAATACACTAAGCAGATTCAGAAGGATGTAGGCTGCAGTAGGTACTGTGAGATGAAGAATCTTGCACAGGATAGAGTAGCATGGAGAGCTGCATCAAACCAGTCTCAGGACTGAAAACCACAACAACAACAACAACATGTTCTCTCACATTATCTAAGTCTGAAATGCTCTAGCAGTTTTTCGTTCCCATGTCCGTAGAAACTGGTTAAGAGTTATAGAAGTCGTCAAGCTAAGTTGAAATGGGCATTTTTGCCCTTAAGGAAATTTTGTTGATAGTTGTTCAGTAGGGAGCCAAAAAGGCAAAAAATGAGGTACAAGATTAGAAGAATAATTATAGTGAGGGATGGCTTCCCAAAAAGTCCTGCCGGCCGCTGAGGCCGAGAGGTTCTAGGCGGTTCAGTCCGACACCGCGCAGTTGCTACTGTCGCAGGTTCGAATCCTGTCTCGGGCATGGATGTGTGTAATGTCCTTAGGTTAGTTAGGTTTAAGTAGTTCTAAGTCTAGGGGACTGATACCCTTTGATGTTAAGTCCCATAGTGCTTCGAGCCATTTGAACAAAAAAGTCCTCTAGATAGCTTCTTTTGTGAAATCACCAGAGTGCAGGCGTGTGTTCTCGTGCAACAGCAACTCTTGATGCTGTCTTCTTGGTCGTTATTCTTATGTTGTGAGCGCGAGCAGCCTCAGTGTTGGCAGCAATTACCAACTGCAATGGACACACCCCAGGAAACAGTTCTAACACCAATCACCACCTTCTTTTTACCACCAGATGAATAACATTATATTTTGTGGAATCACACTGGTCTTTGCTTAAGACTTCTCTTAAAGGTTCAACCATTATTTTATTTTTATAGGTTAACGTATTGTGTTTCAAATCCCCATCTGACGATCGTGAATTAGGTTTTCCATATTTTCTTTACATCGATTAAGGCAACAGCGTATTTTCCTCCCTATCTTTCCATGTCTAAGCTTCTGCTTTGTCTCTGATGATCACGTCAACAGGCTGTTTAAATCTAATCTTCCTTCCTTTCCCTTCTCTCCTCAGTATTTCCCACTCAATTCAAGTGCCGGCACAAAGGCTAAATGGTCTTAATTCATCATCTTTGACAGTTACTGGGTACACTGACGTCGACCAAAGTGGTAAACCGCCAAAACGTCCTACAAAAAAGCCCGTTGTCATCATGAATGTGCCGAATAATTCACATCAAAACAACCATACTTGAAATGAGAACTATTTTTTGACATCATTTCTTCCAGGACATTGTCCTGTACACGTCAAAAATGTTTCGAGTTGTCTTCATTGCCTTCACCCTCTATTAAATCTAACGAGAAAAAATCTTACCAATGTAACACTTTTCCCCGTTTTACACTCCGTATGCTAACGCTTAAACAACGCTCCTCATAACGTTCATATGTGCAACATTCAATAAGTCACCACACGAACGGTACTAGAACCCCAGATTTGTTACCTACACTTATATATAGCAACCTGCATGACAACACACCAAACAAAATCAGCACGAACCTACGCACCAACCTACTTTTTGAAAGGCAACTTTTGCCTACAGCAGCAGATTATGTTAATCAGTGTTCTTCACATCACATGCTGCGAGAGCTTAAGCCACAGCACTGTTATACGGCGTGTTATTCGCTCGCCTTATCGAAGGTATTTCGCGCTGATAAAGAAACTGCAGATTTAAATTATATTCACTATTAAATCGTTTTATTCTTTCCAGTGCACTGTAGACTTGAGATCAGGCAGCCTGTGGTCCTGGCTGGTGCCCACAAATTTTTCTCGTCTTGATAGCCAACCAAAAATTGTTTCACAGAAATGTTTCTGCAATGTTCCGTTGTTACTAGGACGTTAGAAAATAAAGTAAATTTGTGAGCTTCCATCAGGCTGATTCTTTCAGCAGACAGACGAAACATGATTTAAAAGGTAAGTAGCTCAGCTTCATGTCTACACTGCACATCATTTACAAGAAGACCCAAATAAATATAGCACCAGAAATACTAAAGTGCAAGTCAACACTTCCTGCAGTATCTTCAACATCCCACAGTATTGCCAGTTCGTGTTCTTGGTCGATATGTGATTTTTATGCAGTGATTGCAAAATCCAGTAGAAAGTACGCATAGGATAGCTGAGGCAGCTGGTGAATGGCGATGTTGTCATATAAGGAAATGAAAGTACTGAACAGGTTGTGAGCCACCTCCAGCGAATCAGGATGTAAGAATTCTCATCCACTGTGGCACTTTCTCCATTATGGCAAAATCACGACTCAGGCAAATGTGTAGTTTTGTGGCCAGGTCTGTCTATGGCAGCTGTCGTGTGCAGACGTGCTGTGTTTATGTCCTAACTGTACAGCAGTGGTGGCCGAGAGGTTCTAGGCGCTTCAATCTGGAAGCGCACGACCACTACCGTCGCAGGTTCGAATCCTGCCTCGGGCATGGATGTGTGTGATGTCCTTAGGTTAGTTAGGTGTAAGTAGTTCTAAGTTCTGGGGGACTGATGACCTCAAAAGTTAAGTCGCATAGTTCTCAAGAGTCATCTGAACCAAGCCATACAGCAGTGGTCGTGCAAAGCAAACACACCACAGGAGAGAATTGCAGCTAAATCGTTCGACGGCAGCAACAGCCTGTAAGCGCCTGGACAGCATTCAATGAATGTACAAGAAATTCGGGAGAATATGATGAGATTTAACTTCCCACATGTTTATACCAAACAGCGGATATCTGAGGTTGATGCTTGGATTATTGAAAAACTAGGTTTACCTTTAGAGTATATATTTGGATTTCGATTTGATTTACTTCAGGACGCAGTTTTTGTTAGAGTAAACTGAGAAGCAACATGCAGTGACTCACATACAAGACTAAAGCAGACGCCGATATCGCGACACGCTTGACTGATATCATAAGCATGTCAATATCAATGGCTGGATTGCGATTACATACCGTTAGGGAATATAATAGTCCCTTTCGGAAGCTGTACGAATACATTCAATATGTATTGAGGTCTTATGACTGGATTTTTCCAAATAAAACAAGATAAATGGACAAAGAATACCAATTAAATGTTTTAAGGGAGTTCGATGATCCCACATTGATTTAGAAAAACATGTCCCATCTTGCATTAATGTGAAAGATTTTCGAACCCTGCCCATAATTATATGATCAACCCAAAATGTTTGTAGCATGTGGACAGGTTAGTCATTTATGGGCGATACGTACTCGTGTTCGTAGATTTCTTCAGCTACCAATAGACAGAAGCATGGAAGACACTCACAAAATAAGAGAATCAATATATGCTGCCGTAACTACCATTTCAGTCCAACTAGTAAACCCTACTAGAAACAAGTTAGAAGAACAGAGCACAGACCAAACACAACTACACCTAAGCGAATAAAATTAAGACAACCCACCACGCCTACAGCTGAACCACTTAGCGCACAGATGAACGAGTCACTGACACACCAACCATCGTTCCAACCGCAAACACATTCACAGCCCGGAGAATATCAGTAAAGGACAAATGAAATCTCCTTTCTCGAGATAGACATGACTGCCACTGAACCACCAACTAATGATAAATAACCTCTAACCATGGAGACTGAAAAGCGTGCAATCCCGGACGTACCTAAAACGAATTCGTTAGACAATCTGTGCAAAGGCTTCATAATATCTCAACCAGCCACACGTCCAAGACAGTCGAGACTCAAACGAGGACTAGCTTCAGAACAAGAGGTTACTTAAAAGAGCAGGGAAAAAGGCAATCAAAATTAGCAAAATCAGGTAAAAAACAAACTGGAGATCTTCCAACGTCAGCTCAAAGGGATACCGACGCGAATGTAGCTGTGAACACGCATTCGCTAGTTGAACCACAACCAGAAAGTAAAATAATACCGCCAGACTTGCCGTATGATCCAAAGATTCCTTAGTCTGCAGACATATCTGCTTGGATAACGTGATGAACACACAACATACCTTTTAGCTACAACAAATGTAAATGGGATATCTTCTGCCATTGAAAAAACGTGAATTACGGAGGCAGTTACAGGAAAAAGAAGCCGATGTAACCTTTTTGCAGGAAGTATGCTTTCCTGACTCTGCAAACGCCATCGGATTTGACTTAGTTATCAATATCGGACCAGACGCCGGTACAGCGGTTCTGTTCAAGCAATAAATACCGTGCATACCTACAGATTTGCTCATACGCGGTAATTTGCCAACTCTTTGACATGCAAAAAGTAATATCGAAGCCAAATCAGGCTCGGAGCGAGAGGAAAGAATCTTCAAAGTAGAGCTAACATAACTTTTCACAAACTTCGGAATGCATACGATTATAGTGGGCTTGCCTTTTTTTTAATTTCGTGATTGGACAACGGGGCCCAAATCCTGTTTTAATTATTGCACGCAACTGCAATAATTACGAGCAACCTTCACTTAGTGGATGTGTGGCGCAGATAACACCCATTGTAGTCAACCTTCACCAACGTCACAGGTACCGCGGTTATCGAGTATACGCTCATAAGCAAATACTGCAGGATGTAGTAGACTGTGACATATTACCACACAGTTTCTAGGGTCACCCCGCCTGTCACTATCTGCAGCTTCATAAACGACAACCTGATTGCAGAGCAAGGAACATGGCAGCTAAACACAAACCACCTGACAGACGGTGAACTACTACACAGGGTGGTATCACTCTGGGACAAACAGGTTTCTTAAATTGAGTTGAAAGATGGCTGAACTGTATCAGACCGAAAATTCACTCAACTATTAAAGCATTTTACTTGGAGGAAAGAGAACCACTTGCATGAATATCAAGAGCTCAGAAGGAAACCCACTTCTAAGCAAGACTCAGTGAAGATGATCCACGCAGGAGCATTACACTGTCCAGAAAAACTGAAGCATCCAGAAAGTGAGGAGGAAACGAGATGGAGCTCCACGGACTGAGACGGTATGTGATGTTATCTCGATGATTACAATATAGAGTCACATTTACAAAGAACTGGGCGATATGAGCCCATTTATCAGTATGACAATGCAGCATGCATGCATGCATGCATTGATTCAGTCGGTAAGATGTTATATCCTCTCCCGAGGGAAGCTGACCCACAGCTGCTGTAACTGGTCCTTGATGTTCTGTACACTGGCACGGGGACAGCGTTGACGTGCGAGCTGGTCACACACGTGTTCTATGGAGGCAGATCTGGGCATCTCGCTGGCCATTGATGTACCTCATCTTCATGCAGACTGTTCATAGGAACATGTGCCACGTATGTATGAGCATTGTCCTGTTGGAAAACGGCACCACGATACTCTCGCGTGACAGGTAACACATGAGTATGCAGGATGTCCATGGCGTACCGTTGTGTCACCAGAGGTCCGTCAGTCTCTACCAGCCAGTCCCTGAAGTCAGGCCTAATGGCTTCTCAAACCAAAACACTAGGAGCAACACTGCTGGGTCTCTGCAAAATGTTGGAAGAATGGAACCTCTCCCCAGGTTGTCACATACTCCCCGATGATAGCCATCCAGGGTAGTGCAAAACAACAACCCATCTATGATCAGATCACAATAATCGCCAATCATCATTTGTCCTTGCTTCCAGATCGCGGCACAACTATAAACAGAGCCGTTTGTGTTGGTTGTGGTGCTAACGGCAGCGTTAGCATTGGATGATAACTCCGTAGTACGGCTGCTGTTAGTCTCCGGCCAGTGGTGCGCGATAATACAGATTGTTGAAGGGAGTCCATTGATTGTTCTCGGATTGCAGGTGCAGATATTAAGCAGTTACGATGTGTTGTTGCACAACATGGTGATCCTTCCATGTGGTGATCAGAGTGGTCGATCAGCGCCTTGAGGGTATGCCAGCCCCCATATTCCCAACCAGTTCAACATATAGCCGCTATCACATCCGAATGCCCCATTAATCTGGACACTGCAAAATTCGACGAGGTGACCAAAAGGAGTCCAAAGACGAGGGCACTTTTAAACTCTATTATGCGCTGATGACGCTGTCTCACATGAGTACGTGACATCTTCGTGTCGTTCACAGTGATCACTCAACATCTGACGCTCTTCACGTCCCTCATATATCCTATCAGGTCTGGTAACAACACTACACACAACTAACACTAATGCACTCTGCTGGACGTATTAAATGTTACGGAGAATTGTAACTTCAATAATTTACATACCCACCGATGGTGTACAAAATTAAATTGACACCCGACCATACCTCCTGGATATTTAACTTTTTTGTCAGGCAGTGTATTTTACAGCGCTCAGACGACTACATTAAGATTCTGACCATCTGCAACAGAACGTAACACTCATCAGACAATTCACGGCTAAGAATCTCCGCCTTACTAGTTTAGCTACAAGACGATAGGCAATTAGATTGACGGGTACAGCGTTAGAGTTAAGTCAGACCACAACCTTATACCATGCGATTAAAAATTGCAGTCGAGCCACACAGTGACTCATCGCCATCTTGATGGATTCACATGGCCAAGTTCATAAAACACGAAAGCCGTTTTAAAGACTACATAACTCGCTACACCAGGGCAATTGCGTTTGATATAGAGCGATTCTTCCTCCATGTAACTTGACATAACGAAGTATGACGACGCCTAACGTGGCGGGGGTTCTGTATCAGGCATTGATGGTACAGCACTGCGGTTTTCCGACGATATTATACACCTCGTTTCGTTGTCCTTAGTGATAAGTCTTCCTGGGCTTACATTTCAGCAAGATAATACCGTTCTGCACACGGTAAGAGATTCTACTGCTATCTTCGTGCTTCCTTGGGCAGCAAGGTCGCCAGATCTCTTCCCAACTGAGAATGTTTGGAGCATTAGGGGCAGGGCTCTCCAACAAGCTCGGGATTTTGACGATTTAATCCGCCAATTGGATATAATTTGGCTCGATATCCCTCAAGAAGACATCCAAACACTCTGTCTATCAATTACAAGCCGAATAACTGCTTGCATAAGGGCCAGAGGTGGACCAACGCGTTATTTACACTGAAGCGCCAAAGAAACTGGTATAGGCGTGCGTATTCAAACACAGAGATATGTAAACAGGCAGAATACGCCGCTGGCGTCGGCAACGCCTCTATAAGACAACACGTGTCTGACCCAGTTGTTAGATCGGTCACTGCTGCTACAATGGCAGGTTATCAAGATTTAAGTGAGTTTAAACGTGGTGTTATAGTCAGCGCACGAGCGATGGGACACGGCATCTCCGAAGTAGCTATGAAATGGGGATTTTCCCGTATGACCATTTCACGACTGTACCGTGAATATCAGCAATCCATTCAAACATCAAATCTCCACATTGCTGCGGCTAGAAAAAGATCATGCAAGAACGGGACCAACGACGACTGAAGAAACTCGTTCAACGTGACAGAAGTACAACCCTTCCACAAATTGCTGCAGATTTTAATGCTGGGCCATCAACAACTGCCAGCGTGCGAACCATTCAACGAAACATCATCGATATGGGCTTTCGGATCCGATGTCCCACTCGTGTACCATTGATGACTGCACAACGCAAAGCTTTAGGCCTTGCCTGGGCTCGTCAACACCGACATTGGACTGTTGATGTCTGGAAACATGTTGCCTAGTCGCACGAGTCTCGTTTAAAATTGTATCGATCGGATATGGACGTGTACGGGTATGGAGACAACCTAATGAATCCATGGGCTCTGCATGTCAGCAGGGGACTGTTCAAGCTGGTGGAGGGTCTGTAATTATGTGGCGTGTGTGCAGTTGGAGTGATATGGGACCCCTGATACATCTAGATATGGCTCTGACAGGTGACACGTACGTTACCATCCTGTCTGATCATCTGCACCCATCCGCGTCCATTGTGCATTCCGACGGACTTGAGCAATTCCAGCCGTACAATGCGACATCCCACATGTCCAGAAACGCTGCAGATTAGCTCCAGAAATACTCTTCTGTGTTCAAACATTTCCGCTGGGCACCAAACTCTCTAGACATGAACTTTATTGAGCATGTCTGGGATGTCTTGCAACGTGCTGTTCAGAAGAGATCTCCACCACCTTGTACTCTTACAGATTTATGGATAGCCCTGCAGGATTCATTGTGTCACTTCCCTCCAGCGCTACTTCAGACATTAGTGGAGTCCATGCAATGTCGTGCTGCGGCACTTCTGCGTGGTCGCTGGGGCCCTACACGGTATTTTGACAGATGTACCAGTTTCTTTGGTTCTTCAGTGTACACTTTGTGATCAGAAGTATCCGGACACTTGGCTGAAAATTACTTACACGTTAGTGTTGCCCTCCATCGGTAACGCTGGAATTCAATATAGTGTTGGCCCACCCTTAGCCTTGAGGACAGCTTCCACTCTCGCAGGCATACGTTCAATCAGGTGCTGGAAGGTTTCTTGGGGAATGTCAGCCCATTCTCCACGGAGTGCTGCACTGAGGAGAGGTATCGATGTCCATCGGTGAGGCCTTGTACGAAGTCGGCGCTCCAAAACATCCCAAAGGTGTTCTACAGGTTCAGGTCAGGATTCTGTGCAGGCCAGCCTATTACAGGGATGTTATTGCCGTGTAATCACTC
The DNA here is from genome assembly GCF_021461385.2 of Schistocerca piceifrons. NCBI lineage: Eukaryota > Metazoa > Arthropoda > Insecta > Orthoptera > Acrididae > Schistocerca > Schistocerca piceifrons. The sequence goes on from NC_060142.1 coordinate 384,517,077, forward strand.
CACTACAGACTGTGCATTATGAACAGGTGCTCGATCGTGTTGAAAGATGCAATCGCCATCCTCGAATTGTTCTTCAACATTGGGAAGCAAGAGAGTGCTTAAAACATCAATGTAGGGCTGTGCTGTGATAGCGCCACGCAAAACAACAAGGGGTGCAAGCCCTCTCCATGTAAAACACGACCACATCATAACACCACCGCCACCGAATTTTACTGTTGGCGTTATACACGCTGGCAGATGACGTTCACCGGGCATTCGCCATACCCACACCCTGCCATCGGATCGCCACATTATGTACCGTGATTCGTCACACACACAACGTTTTTCCACTGTTCAATCGTCCAATGTTTACGTAAATTACACCAAGCGAGGAGTCGTTTGGCATTTACCGGCTTGATGTGTGGCTTATGAGCAGCCGCTCGACCATGAAATCCAAGCTTTCTCACCTCCCGCCTAACTGTCATAGTACTTGCAGTGGATCCTCAGGCAGTTTGGAATTCCTGTGTCATGGTCTGAATAGATGCGTTCCTATTACATATTACGACCCTCTTCAACTGTCGGTGGTCTCTGTCAGTCAGCAGACGAGGTCGGCCTGTACGCTTTTGTGCTGTACGTGTCCCTTCTCGTTTCCACTTCACTATCACGTTGGAAACAGTGGACCTAGGGATGTTTAGAAGTATGGAAATCTCGCGTACAGACGTATGACACATGTGACACCCAATCACCTGACCACGTTTGAAGTCCGTGAGTTCCTCGGAGTTCCCCATTCTGCTCTCTCATGATGTCTAATGACTACTGAGATCGCTGATATGGAGTTCCTGCCAGTAGGTGGCAGCGCAATGCACTTAATATAAAAAATGTATGTTTTTGGAGGTGTCCGAATACTTTTGATCACATAGTGTATGTGCTCAATATGAAGCACATTCTGTTGAATAAATCATATTTTTTTCTGAAATTGCGACCAGTCGCTTATCTGCACATGTAAATCACATCTACCGACTTCTTCTTTCGGATAGACAATTTCTTAGTGCTGCATCGTTGTTGCTTCTGATTTGGCGTGATCGAACCACTGCCCACGTGCAGAAGATGGGGGACGCAAACCTAAGATTTTTTCAACCATTCGATCTAGAAGAACTAAAGCAAATCTTTCAAAAAGTTCCACCTAACAAGGCAGTTGAAGCAGACGGTATTATCACGAGCTTTTGTTAGAGATCTTGGCACATAATGAAATAACTCCTGCAGCTCTTGAACGAAATTTTAAATGGTATATGAGTACCAGAGACTATCACTAATATAATCACCATTCTTTTAACGGAGCAGGCCAATACGGGAAAGCCGGTCGCAGTGGCTGAGCGGTTCTAGACGCTTCAATTTGGAACCGCGCGACCGCTACGATCGCAGGTTCGAATCCTGCCTCGGGCATGGATATGTGTGATGTCCTTAGGTTAGTTAGGTTTAAGTAGTTCTAAGTTCTAGGGGACTGATGACCTCAGATGTTAAGTCCCATTGTACTCAGAGCCCTTTGAGCCAATACGGGAATGTTGCGGCGTTATCGACCCTTCGCGCGCCTCCTTAATGTTGACTTCAAGCTGTATACCAGGGCACTTAATGCACGAATGCAAATGGTCACTCTCCTAAAACTGGTAGAATGTTAATCTACTGCGGTACTGGGTCGATCCGTGGATGAGGTTGTTGCACTAAATGGAGACGTATCAATGGCATGTCATGCGATGAATATTTTGTGAATAAAACCGTCTGGAACGCTTATTGAAAAATCTTTATTTATTACGAAGTTTTGCCTCATGTCACCATATCTGCACTCAGGATGAAAGGAACATAAACAAAGACAAGCGCTTGTTATACAACAAGCTAACAAAATATAATAAATTAAATGATTAAAAATTATTTTGAAGTTACGTCGCCATAAAGCTCAGAACTTATAAAGAAGGGTCTGTGTCAATACTAAAAAGTATCCCTAATCAGAGCGTCAACTAACAACTTGGTTTAAATATTTTAGAAAGATATAAGTTTTAGTCCACAGGTGGTGCTTGTGTGGGAGGACATTGCCATCAAACTTCGTTTTATTTTATTATTTATTTTGCCTCTTATAAATACTTTTGGATTGAAGGAGACTACACTCCGAAAAGCAGAAATATTGAGTCGTCGTGGGCACACACATAAAATGAATGAAAACTTGCTATCGGTTAAGCCTTTTCTGAGCTAGGACAAAATACACGCAGTGTGATGCCGCCTGGCCAAACAGCAAAAATTCTGCGTTTTGTTGGGTGGACTCGGTTGTGGTGGGAGTTGTGTTGGGTGGAGTGGGTGGAGAGGTGAGAGGGAGGAAGAGGTGGGATGTAGGCAGAGGGATTGATGATGGGTGACTAGTGGCACTGAGTGACTTGGGAGAGGATGACAGGGGCCCAGGTAGTGAAGCAGCCATTGAAATTGAGCACATTGTGCTGAACTGCACGTTGTGCCACCAGGTGGTCAACTTTCTGCTTGGTAACAGTTTGGTGATGGCCATTCATCTTGCTGAACGACTGATTGATATTCATATCGACATAAAAAGCTGTCCTGTGTTTGCAACAGAGTTCGTATGTGACATGGCTGCTTTCACAGGTGGCATGGCGTCTGATGGATAGGATAAGCCTTTGACAGGACTCGAGTTTGAAGCGCTTGATGAGTGGGCTGGACAGGTTTTACCACAGGGATACGACCGCTGCAGCAATGGGTTGGGAATATGAGTGACATGTGGATGGGTTAGGATGTTGTACAGGTTGGATAGGCGGTGGAACACCACTTTTGGAGGGCTGGGAAGGATCTTAAGTAGGATGTGCCTCATTTCAGGACATGATGAGAGATAATTAAAGCCCTGACAAAGCATGTGGTTCAGTTGTCCCAGGTCAACTGGGTCACGAGGAAATGTTCCTTTGTAGCTGATTCTTAGGGGTGGTCGGAGCTTGAGGGTGTGTGAGGATGTAGATGGGAAATATGTTTGTTTTTGGGGAGTGATCTCCTTTAATCCAATAGTATTTACATTCTACCAGAACTTTCCTACAAAATATCCTTGCGTCTTCGTACTTATAAAGAGACAGATCGCTTTTAAAACATAAACATTCAAAATCAAATTATAAAACGTGATTTAAACGAATATAATCCGATACTTGTCAAATTAGCTATTCAGATGGCACCAATTAGCCTATGTGGAATCCTCCAAAATAACAAGAAGCTTTATTTCAAGTCAAAGGGAACAGCATTTTATTTATCAGAAGTGCAAATTATAACAGCAAGTATAACTTTTATAATTGCTATATCATGTTTATTAAAAAGTATAAATAATACCAAATTTCATGTTTATGTTATAGAGGTATTACTCTGTAGCAGATTTAATGAGTACTTATTGTTAGTTTGGAGGACTCCATCTGAATACCTAACTTGAAAAGTACGGAATTACACTCATTTAAATCGTATTTTATAATTTGACCTTGATGATTTACGTTTTAAGGACTATCCCTCTTTTCATAAGTATGAAGAGGTATATACAGTAACGCCCACCACACCTGTCGACAGAAACAAACACATTCGTAAAACATGTAAGCTGTTCGTTGACATCCCAATTGACCATTGCTGTTACATCCACGAGGGTCATTCAGTAATTAGAGAGACAAATTGGTCTGGAGAAAAAAGCGTTTATTTTTACAAAACAATACTTTTTTCTACTTTTCAACATAATTCCCTTGAACATTTATGTACTTGTTCCAATGGGCTACAAGTATTTTTATTCCGGCTGCAAAGAACTCTTCCTCTTGATGTTTGAATCAATTTACCACAAACTTTTTCACGCCCTCGTTGTCCTGGAACCTCTTCCCACGCAATGCCGCCTTCAGTGCACCAAACACATGAAAATCACTAGTTGCTAAATCATGACTGTAACAGGGATGAGGCAATTCTTCCCACCCATTTTGTCGATGGTTTCACGGGTTAGTTGAGTAATAAGAGGACGTGTGTTGTCTTCTAGAGAAACACACCTCTCCTCTGAGATCCTCGACAACTCTCTCTCATCGCTGGCTTCACCTTGTTTAAAAACAAATTCGAGTAGTATTGGCTGTTCATTGTACGCTGCTCTTCGAGATAATCACAAAAAACTAGACCTTCAGCCTACCAAAACACAGTCAACATGACTTTTCCTGCTGATGCTTGGGTTTTGAATTTTTTCTTGACAGGTGAGTAGGTGTGCTTCCACTCCATGCTTTGTCTTTTCGATTCTGGCTCATTATAGTGAACACAAGTTTCATCATAAGTTAAAATTTTGTTGAAAGTGCTCACCTTCTCTTTCATAACGTTCCTTTAGCTTTGCGCACATTCTCAACCTTGTTTCCTTGTGTAGCCACGTCAACTGCTTTGAGGCCCAACTTGCACATGTTTTGCGGTACTTCAGCTAGTTACAGATAATGTTATGAACTGTACCAGTACTAATTTGAACCTTATCAACTATCATTTCCAAAGTCACACGGCGTCGGCACGAATAATGTTATCAATTCGACTTTCAACTGAGGGAGTTGAAACTGCAACTGGTCGACCAGAACGGTGTTCGTCAGTCACTGAGCCGCGGCCATTTTTGAACTGCTCTACCCACTTGTAAAAATTTGCACGAATCATACAACCCTCACCATAAATTTTAGACATTCTACAGTATATATTCACTGGTTTCTCGCCTTCAGCAAGTAAAAAACGAATAACAGAACGTTGTTCAACTAATGTGGACATTTCAAGCGGACCCGCCATCTTGAAGTGTATTTTTGAGGTTATAAACAAAACAATGTTGATACATCAGCTAATCAGGGCTCATCCCAGTTATGCCAACTTAAAGCCATAAAAGTACCAAAGTTTCCCTACTAACAGGTTTTTTTTTTTTTTTACAGACCAATTTGTTCATTTCATTATTGAATGACCCTCGTACATCTACATAGATACTCTGCAAGCGACCGTTCGGTACGTGGCGGAGGATACCCTGTACCAGTACTTGTCGTTTTCTTTCCTGTTCCAGTCGCAAATAGAGCGAGAGAAAAATGACTCCATGTGGTTCCTAATTTCTTATATCTTACCTTCGTGGTCCTTATGCGCAATGTATGTTGGCGACAGTAGAATCGTTCGGGAGTCAGTTTCAAATGCCGGTTCTCTGAATGACACAGGACCAATTTTTTTATAAGTTCTAAACTTCGTAATAAACAGATTCCAATAAGCAATCCAGACCGTTTTATTAAAAAACGATCATTAGCGATGGAGTGCCGCGCGGGATTAGCCGAGCGGTCTAAGGCGCTGCAGTCATGGACTGTGCGGCTGGTCCCGGCGGAGGTTCGAGTCCTCCCTCGGGCATGGGTGTGTGTATTTGTCCTCCGGATAATTTAGGTTAAGTAGTGTGTAAGCTTGGGGACTGATGACCTCAGCAGTTAAGTCCCATAAGATTTCACACACATTTGAACATTTTAGCGATGGAGCACAACCTTGGGTTACAGAAGGATGGGGAAGAAAATTGTCCATACTCTTTTTCAAAGGAACCATCCTTCAATTTGTCTTAAGCACCTTAGAGAAATCTCAGAAAACTTAAATCTGGATGGTGGTTGGGGATTTGAACCGCCATTCTCCCGAATACGTGCCTAGAGTCTTATATCTCTCAGTAGTAGGCCGATAGATGTAGATGCGTAAAAGAACAGTCTTGCACATGGTCGACTCTGAGTGCAAAGACTAGCAACTGAATTATAACGGCACTCTAAGTAAAAACAAAAAAAAGCGACGCACCATGAAGGAATCATCCGAATGGGATGGATATCGGTATATGTGATGTACATGTACAGACGAACAAATTATACTTTTAGAATAATTGGATGATATGTTCAAGAGAAAGAGCTTCACAAAATGAGCAAGTCAATAAAGCGCTGGTCCACCTCTGGCCATTGTGCAAACAGTTATTCAGCTTAGATGTCCTCCTAACGGATATCGTGCCAAATTATGTCCAATTGGCGCGTTAGATCGTCAAACTCCCGAACTGGTTGGAGGGCCCTGCTCATAATGCTCCAAACATTCTCATTTGGGGAGAAATCCAGCGGTCTTGCTGGTCAAGACAGGGTTTGGCAAGCACAAAGACAAGCGATAGAAACTGTCGCTTGCTGAAATGTAATCCCAAGATTGCTTGCCATTAAGGGCAACAAAACGGAGTGTAGAATATCGTCGACGTACGGCTATGCTATTAGGGTGCCATGGATGGCAACCAAAGGTGTCCTGCTATGAAAAGAAATGGCGCCCCAGAGCATAACACATACTTGTCAGTCTGAATGGGGGGCGACAGTCAGATAGGTGTCCCACCACTCTCTGGACCTTCTCCAGACACGTCTCCGCTGAGCATCGTGGCTCATTTCAAAATAAGACTCATCACTGAAGACAGTTCTAGTCCGATCAATGAGATTCCAGGCCAAAGACGTATCCGGAGACGCCCTGGACAGTAGTGGGAAACCAACATGACTGTCGCTCGCCGTACAGCCCGACAAGCAGGAATGGTGGTCTGGAGTGCTATTTCTTTCCATAGCAGGACCCCTTCGGTTGTCGTGCGCGGCACCCTTACGTCGACGATATTCTTTGCCCCGTTTTGTTGCCCTTGATGGCAAGCTATCCTTGGCTTACATTTCAGGAAGATTATGCCGGCCCGCACACTGCGAGAATTTCTATTGCTTGTCTTTGTGCTTGTCTTCGTTCTTGCCAAACCTCACCTTGACCAGCAACTTCATTCCCCAAATGAGAACGTTTGGAGCATTATGGGCAGAGCCGTCCAACCAGCTGGGGATTTTGATGATGTAACACCCCAATTGGACCGAACCTCGGACGATATCTCTTAGGAGGACATCCAACAACTATATTTACCAGTGCCAAGTCGAATAACCACTTGCATAAGGATCCAAGGTGGATCAAAGCGTTATTAACTTGCTCAATTTGTTAACGTCTTTGTCTGAATAAATCATTCCATTTTTCTGAAATTTTGATCATATGTTTGTCTATAGGTGACATTGACATCATATCTATTGATTTCTGTCCCATTGGACAATTGCTTCGTGATGTGGTTTAGTGTAAATTAACGTAATGCAATTTGTGTAAACAGACGAAATATATCCGTTTCTGTTTGACTACAAAACTGGCGATCAGTCAATGAAATCAGTCAATAACTTACAAATAACTAGGAATATTTATTGAGTTCTTTAAGGCGGAACAGCCATATGAATTTAGCTGTGCAGAAGGTGGATGACTGGTTGAAAATCGTCGGAAGAATCCTAAGAAAGTTTAATTCATCCATGAAAGGAGTAGCTTACAACACACACATTTTACTAATTCACTAATTTATAAAGGGCAGCTAATCAAATTTTTACTGGTGGTTCATAGCCAATTCACCGTCATTAAACTTTGAAAAGACCCATTATATGCAGTTCAGAACTTCCAAGAGATTTCCTTCTGGTGTGTGTATAAAATATGATGACATGGGAATAGGAGAAGTTGAGAGTGTAAAATTCTTGGGATTACAACTTGATAATAAATTCAGTTGGGAGCAACATACTAACGAACTGCTAAAGCGCCTGTGTTTGTAATGCGAATGATGTCAGACATAGGAGATATAAAAAAAACTGGCATATTTTGCTTATTTTCACTCCATTATGTCATATGGTATCATATTTTGGGGCAACTCCACAAACAGAGAAAACATTTTTAGAGTACAGAAGCGTATAATAAGAGTAATGAGTACTGTAAATCCAAGAACATTATGTCGAAATCTATTCAAAGAATTGGGCACATTGACCACGGCTTCTCAGTATATTTATTCCTTAATGAAGTTTGTTGCAAATAATACAACTCTTTTTCTAACTAACTGCTTAGTACACAGTATCAATACTAGGAATAAGAAAAATATGCATAAAGATTTAAAATCACTTACTCTTGCCCAGAAAGGAGTCCAGTATTCAGCAACGCATATTTTCAATAAGTTACCAGCAACCATTAAGAGTTTAGTTTCATACATGGCACAATTTAAACATAATTAAAAGAATTTTTGGTGGCCAACTCCTTCTTCTCCATCCATGAGTTTCTCAATAAGTGCAGAAGACCATTTCAATGAAAATTTATTACACTTTAATTTTTGACAATACTTGGTTGTAACAGCCAAGTAACTACCTACTGTGTGAATGATGGATGTATGGAAAGCAGATGTAAGTCTTAAGTCTGTAAATAGTGGAAGTTTAATTTTAAATCTTGTACATAATCTGACAGTTCTTAACTGAGGATCACTGAAATGAATAATTTACTTTAATTTTTGACAATACTAGGTTGTAATAGCCAAGAAACTAGCAAATGTCTGAATGATGGATTTAATGAAAGCCGATGTATGTATTAAACCTGTAAATATTAGAAGTTTAAATTTAATTCATGTACATAATTTTACTGTTATTGACTGAGGATCATTAAAATTAATGGAACTCAAGTTTTTCTAATTACATTTTTGTAATGTGTTTATCTGACATGTTCGACACCCAGGAGGATTCCCTCTTTTATGGGTCTATGGAATGAATAATTAATGTAATCTAATCTAATCTAATCTGAACGTTGTCACATTTCAGCCAGAGTTATTGTAGGATGAGACACAAACACACAGTCTTTCACAAACCACCCCAAAACATTACATGTTGTGAGATACCACAACTTTTCTTCTTATCCCCCCTGATTATTCGTGGCAACACAGTGGCGCCATGGACCCTCGGCCAGCTGTCGTCCCCCGAGTGCTCGCAGCTGCTGCGGCGCGGCTCCCAGAAGCAGAGTGGAGCGCCGTACTTCGGACTGGCGGCGCGGTGTGCGCGCTCGCAGCACTCACAGCTCGCGATGGTCGATGACGTCACGCGGCGCCAGTGCGAGCTGCTGGCGGCCCGCAAGGAGGCGCTCGCCTTCAGCTACAGCAGCCGCGGCCGCCAGTGCCTCGTCAACGCCTGCCCCGAGATCGGCGCACGCGCCAGCCTCGCCGCCGACCGCCGCTTCCTCTACTACAGCCGCTACCCCGGCAGGGCTCGTGAGTACGACAGGGTACCAAAGAGAACGTTTCCAGTACCATTAATACGTCCCATTGAATTTTCCGGCTCACAGGCGGGTATCCACAAAATACGCAGTATTAACAACAAACAAACTTAAGGTGAGTTTTAACTTGTGCAGATGACCACGAAATTCGCATTGTCGAAAGAATCTTCCGACTTTATAAGGTTATATCTTTTAAACGCAGTTTACATCGGAGCAAATGCAAGTGCGTCCACATCTACTTCTGCATGACTGCACCAGAGTCTCGATAGCTCCAGATGACTGGAACCGGGACCACCTAGAACTATTGAAACCTCAGGCTACCGAAATTTATGTGCGAAAAATAAATAAAACGACGCTGAAAAAAACAAACCACAGTCGGCCGCTGTGGCCGAGAGGTTCTAGGCGCTTCAATCCGGAACCGCGCTGCTGCTACGGTCGCAGGTTCCAATCCTGCCTCGAGCATGGATGTGTGTGATGTCCTTAGGTTAGCTACGATTAAGTAGTTCTAAGTGTAGGAGACTGATGACCTCAGATGTTACGTCCCACAGTGCTTAGAGCCATGTGAACTATTTGAACAAACTACATCAACAACACCTCACTTGCTTCTTTTTTTTCAGACTCCGACTTCTTTATAGTTTCTCAGTTAAGAAATTCAATAGCTTTTTTTTTCAGGAAAACAGTTCCATATTAAGTCTGTTTCTTCGCCCAAAAGCCAACAGTAATTTCGCCCACAATGATTCGAGGGTAAGATTTTTTTTTATTGTTTCTTCTTTCTCAAGTCGTGTCAATGCTCCTAACTTAACATTCAAAGTCAAAAATTTTCTTCCGTTTGTTACAGCTTTTACTTTTAGGTGTACAGATAAAAACAGTCGAGAAAGGAAACGGAACACAAGACTGTACTGTACCGACAATGACATACCTAAAATACCACTTTCAACAAAAGTTTTGCTTGTGTAAACAGTTACGAACCGGGAAAAGCGTTTTTGTGGGGCCATTGGCACTGACACAACTAGAAGCAATGAATGGTTCTACAGGTGTTATGCTATGAGTGGGTGAGAGAAACAGGTAATTTTTCTGTTTTCTAATTGTTAAGAGGTTCCGATTTATGAGAAACACGTAACTCCGAGACTCGAAATACCGCGTTCTACCGTACTCTGAAATTACATCTGTGTCTCTCATGATCTTGTGCTGGGAGTGTTGGACCCCAAACAATGGCCTTCTCACTTTCTCAGACCATAGAACTTTCATGTCCATGGTCATCCTCCAGCAACAACGGGTATGGGGCAGCCGCAGGCTGTGGAAGATGAATGCAACACACCTCGAGGACCCGGAATGCCATCAGATTATCGCCACTGTGTAGGCAAACTGTGAACGATGTCATCTGCAATACCCTTCAACTTTGGGATTCTGAAGGGAATATGCAAAAATGGCATTCCGGTGGGTGCTAATACAGTATGGAAAGGACATCACTGCATGACATTGTCATACTTTGGACTTTAATTACACGATGCTTCACAAACTCACATCCCAATCAACATATGGCAAGCAGCCAGATTAAAGCCAAAATATTGTCTCTTACACAGCAAAAACCGGAAATGATCGTTGTGCAATTGAGTTATCAACACTGAGTGAATGGCGAAATGTAATTTATGTACGATTTTTTGCTAGATATCCATCGACAAATAATCACAGACCTCACTTTGCCAGCTACTCAACCTTAACGAACTAGGTGTTAACTGTGAGAGTCTCTGAAGACCATTATCGATGATTTTACTGGGAGCAGAATATAGAGGAGAGGGACGGTAACGACATTTTGCAGCGTGTGTCGCACACTCTCGACGACACAGCAGCATCTTCACTTTTAGTTGAGATTGTGCAGGATGACATTGAGGACGCACTAGACAAGGAGGGTCTAGTCTGGATCAGATGGGCTGCCACTTGGATTCTATCGAACTTTCCGCATAATGCCACATAGGATCGTCATGTATCGAAGTCTGATGTGCCCCGGTTTTTGCGTGCCACCTGCCTACAATGACGGATTACTCATCCTTATACACAAACCTTCAATAGGTTGGACGATCGAGGACTACCACCTGATTATAATGTTAAATTCAGACTATAAGATCTCCGGCTGGCTTCTGGCGGCGTGCATAAAGACAGTCGTGCTACTAATCCTTTCAAAGGAGCAAACGACACAGAAGGAGAGACCAACATGTGTATGGGTCCAGGCGAATGTAGATATTTGATGTCAACACATCCTGTCACGTTCGACCTGCTATGTTCTCAATAGATTTCGATCACACTTTCGATAGTGTGTACCACAAGTTTCGTACATCACTTCTGGCCCACATGAGCTTTCCGCCTGAGATCCTCAATATACAGTAGTTTTGCACCTCTTACACAGAGCATCATTCCATGTATTGGTAAATGGACATACGGCATGTCCCTTGCCGATCCAGCGATCGGTTGAAAAAGGATGCCCACGCTCCATGATTTTTTTACACGACCGCACTGAGAACGCTCACCGAGCGAGTTGGTGCAGTTGTTAGTACACTAGACTCGCATTCAGGAGGACGGCGGTTCAAACCTGGGCTCAATCATCCTGACTTAGGTTCCATGATTTCTCTAAATCCTTCAGGCAAATGCCGGGATGGTTTCTCTGGAAGGGAACAGCCAATTTCCTTCACCATCCTTCCCTAATCCGATTGGACTGACGACCTCGCTGTTTGGTCCCCTCCCCAAATCAACAACCAACCAACTGGAATCGCTCATAGGAGGGCTGAAACGAAGGATCTTGGTGATTATACTGAGAGGCCACACCTTCCCCTACAGAGCGAATGCTGAGGACCTTCTAAAGCTGGCCAAATCAGGTGATGAGGTGTGCTTCATGCTTGAATGTATGAAGCGATGTGGATTCGAGGCAAGAAGCCACATGAATGTAGCCAAATCGGAGGCAATACGTATTGGAAAGGGGCCTCCAGGAGGGCTATGTGGCGCCCTTCCCACAGGTGGATGTAACCATATGTTTAGGCATTTCACTTACATGGGACGTGGGTCACATGGCTACCGCGAAGAACAACGACTCCTGCAGGCGATACGCAGACCCTACTTCGACGCATGGACCTACTATAGTGTGTCCAGTACCTTAATCTTCACACCCACAACCGACAGTGATAGCATGCAAACTGTGGGCGGTGTTTAGATATTACTTTACTGCTAAATTCCTATTTAACGTCCATTTCGGCTCCTTTACCCTCCCTTCACGTGAAGGTGGACTGAAGGTATAAATGTATGAGTGAGGACTGCAATTTTATATCAGTGCCCAATGGCGAAACTATGGACCCATCAACATACTTCAAATGCAGGCCGTCTATTAGAGGCATCCATCCTGCCTCCTGTTACGACTGCGCTCATTGGTCCCTCTGTTTCCCACATCTCGGCATTCTAACTCAAATAAAGTTAAGAGCAGCCCAGTCTCCCCAACACTAGAGCTCCAAAGGCGAGAGATATTTATCATTCACTGCTGAGATACATCCCTTGCAACGTGACTGAGAGTTTAAAACCTGGCCGCACATGGCCTCTGGTGTGAAGAGCAGTCCAACGGCCCTTCCTCCCTAATATGGGTACGAGCAATGTGGTACCATATTGTCAACCAGAAATACGCGACGAGAAACACAATGCAAGCTGTTGGGCTGACGGATTCTCCCTTCTACCCACAGTGCGATCTCCCGGACACTGATGAAAACCATTTAATATGTGGATCAGCATTTGACGAATGGATGCTGGTACACAAGATCCTCACCTGTTACCTTCATGCCCTGCCGCACACGACTAACCCCCGGCTCCTCCTACGCCCGGAAGATACTTACTTCCTGACCACAGAGACTCATTCTCTCACATGGTTTAAAGGCATTTTCATTTACCACATTTTGACTATTGGCAGTATCTCCAAGGCAAGCATAGCGCACACCTCGCTATCAACATCTCTACACAAATTATTTGCGCAGTGTCTCTGTAAACCTCCCCTCACAGCTGGGGGGTACTGGGCAGGGAACGCCCCCGTACTGGACCTTGACAAGAGGCGAAATGGTAGCGACTTGGTACCAATAGACGCTGTCCACAGATGGGAAGCATGCACGTAATGACGAGCAGGATTTCGTTTACATCATTAGCTTCATTACCTTTCGTCCGTGTGGTAATTGTCTAACCAATATAACCGTAGCAATTTCTATTTTCTTATTTGTTCTTGGATGTTTTGAATTCACCTAGTTGTTGTAAGACTGCGCGCGACGTAAGTGTGTTTAAATTTTATTTCGTGCTGATGTGATTTTGTTTTATTTAAATTTTTTTACAATGTCTTGTCTACAAGAAAAAATTTGTATTAAAATAATATCCCAAAATTTGGAGTTGAAGGGGGCTGTTCAGGGACTGGAAGGGAAAAGCATCGTGGCCAGGCCGCTGGTTTCGATTCCTTGCCCACCCTGTCTCCACAAGCCTGAAGCTGGTCACTCTACTTCCTTAAGGCAACATAATACGCTGGTTAAGGGCAAGGAAGAAAGAAGAAAGAAATAGGAATTTGAATTTGCCAGAAAGGGGGGAGAGGTGATAGTGTAAAGCTCCTGATCACCAGTCCTTTCGTCAGTGTGTTGTATCACCTAATTTTCAACATTCTTCTGTATCGTCACGTCTCAGATTTCTTTTACGGTTTTTCCACGGTCCATGATTCATTACCATATAATTCTGTGTCCCAAAAGTACATTCTCAGAAATTTATTACTCAAATTAAGGCCTGCGTTTGATACTAGTAGACATCTATTGGCCAGATGCTTGTGCCCCGACCAGCTGAGCTACTTTTCTTCAAAAGATAACAGAATTCCTTAACTTCCTCTAATTCGTGATGACCAATTTTGGTGTTAAGCATCTCGCTATCTTCATTCCTGCTACTCCTCATTACTTTCGTCTTTCCTCGGTTTACTGTCAATCCATATTCTATACTCATTAGACTGTTTTTCCATTCAACAGATCCTGTACTTCTTCAGACTCGCTATAGACAGCAGTGCCATCAGCGAATCTTATCGTTGATATTCTTTCACCCTGAATTTTAATCCCACTCTTCAACCTTTCTTTTATTTCCGTCATTGCTTCTCCGATGTAAAGATTGACCAATAGAGGCGAAAGACTACATTCTTGTCTTACTCGCTTTTTAATGCGAGCGCTTCGTTCTTGATCTTCCAGTCTTACTTTCCCTCTTAGTTCTTGAACTTGTTGTATGTTCCCTATCTTTCCCAATAGATTACTCCCATTTTTCTCAGAATTTCGAATATCTTGTATTATTTTACAGTGTCGAACGCTTTTTTCAGGTCGACAAATCCTATGAAAGTCTCTTGATTTTTCTTCAGCCTTGCTTCCATTATCAAGTGCAAAGTCAGGACTGCTATAGAGTGCAAAGTCAGGATTGCTTGTCTGGTGCCTTTACCTTTCCTAAAGCCAAACTGATCATCATCTAACAGATCATCAATTTCCCATTCTTCTGTATACTATTTTTTTCAACAACCTGCATGCATGCATGAACTGTTAAGCTGATTGCGCCATAGTTCTCGCACTTGTCGGTCCTTGATATCTTTGGAATTGTGTGGATGCTATTTTTCAGAAGGTCTGATGGTATATCGCCAGTCTCATAGAGTCTACATACCAACTTGAATCTTGGTTTGGTTGCCACTTTGCCTTATGCTTTTAGAAATTCTAATGGAATTTTATCTAGCGCTTCTGCATTATTTGATCTGAAGCCTTCCAGATCTCTCTTAAATTTTAGCTTTAGTACTAAATCCCCTATCTCTCCCAGATGGGTTCCAACTTCTTTTATCACGTCATGAGACAGTTCCTCCTCCGCATAGAGGTATTCGATGTAATAGTTCCACCTACATGCCTTCTTCTCTTAATATAACGCTTGGACTTTCAAAGCCCCTTAATGTTGCTCCCCACTCCCCTGATTTTAATTTCACCGAAGTTTGCTTTTTAACTTTTCTGTATTCTGAGTGAGGCCTTCCGACGCTTATTTCTTTTTTCTGCAACCATTTGGACTTTTCTGCACTTCCTGTTTGTTTCATTTCTGAGTGGTTTGTACTACTGCATTCCTGCCTTTCCCTGAACATTCTTGTGCTTTCTTATTTCGTCGATCAATTGAAGCGTTTCTCCCGTTACCCAAGGTTTGTTCGCAGTTATCTTCCTAACAGCTATGTTTATCTTCCGAACATCTGTGACTGCTCTTCTTAGAGACGTCTACTCCTGTTCAACTGAGCTGCCTACCGTCGTATCCATATGCTCAAAGAACATCAAACAGGTCTCATCATTCCTGATTACTTCAGAATCCCACTTCTTTCCACTCTGGTCTTTCCGTATGATTCTCTTAAGCTTAAGTCTACTCTTCATCATTACTAAATTGTGATCGGAGTCTATATGGTCCTGGGTATCCCATGTGTGATTCTGGTATCTCTGTCTGACCATGATGCAATCCAGCTGGAATCGTCCCGTGTCTCCCTAAGTTCTTACAAATGTGCCTCATCGTCTTGTGATTCTTGCACAGAGCATTCGCTGTTACTAGCTAAAATTTGTTGCAGAATTCAGTTCCAGTCCCTCATGGTTATTAGTTTTTAGTCTCCCTTTATATACTGAATTACTCACTGAATATCCTCATACAGTTTTCTATCTCTTCACCTTCTACTTGCAACTTCGGCATGTAAGCTGAACTATTATTGTCGGTGTTGGTTTGCTACTGACTCTGATGAGAACAACCCTATCGTTGAACTGTTCACAGTACCGCACTCTCTGCTGTAGCTTCCTAGTCATACTGAACTCTAGGCGCTTTATACAATTTTCTACTTCTATTGATATTACCTTATATTCTTCTGACGAGTAATTCTTGTCTTCCTTCCATTTCACTTCACTGATCACCACTACACCTAGATTAAGTCATAGCATTTCCCTTTTCAGGTTTTCTAGTTTTCCTGCCATACTCAAATTTCTGATATTCAGTCCCCCGACTCGGAGAATATTACCTTTTCGTTGGGTATAGAACTTTTTTCTCATGTCATCTCCCACTTGATAGTTCCCTCCTGGAGATCCGAATGGGAGACTAACCCGTAATTTTTTGTCAATGGAGAGGGCATCATGACACTTTTTCAGTTACAAGCCACATGTGCTGTGGATATACATTATGTGTCTTAGATCCAGTGGTTTCCAGTGTCTTCTGCATCCTCAAACCGTGGATAATTGGTGATTCTTCCGCCTTTTAGGGGTAGTTTCCCACGCTAAGGGCAAGAGTGTGCCCTGAACCTCTGTCCGCTCCTCCGCCCTCTGTGACTACGCCGCTGACAGAACATGGGTGGCTTCTTATGTCAGAAGTGTTCAGCGGCCAATGCTGATGATTTCTATTCGAAATTTAAGCATTGGCTAAGTACGCAACTCTATCATATCCGGAAGGAATGGGGCCAATGTGTGCAGACAGCTGAACTCTCCTCGTGCAGTATCCCAGCCGGCAATGCCATACGACATTTACATTTACAGTGGGAGAAGATGGAGGTTTGATCTGACCACCTCACATAAATAACTAATGTCGTGGAGCTGCTGGTGGCGTCGCAGAATGCTTTGAGCTGTAATAGGTATAATGTAATGTCGCTGCACACTTGTAACTGAACTGGCACCTATTGAAACTGAGAACGCAAGATGACTATTGTTGATTGGAACAAAAAGATAAACCGGACTATAGCGACCAACTCCAAGCTTTATTCCATCAATTTATAACCGTTGACTGTATGTTGAAATAGTAATTAGGAGGACATAGTTGACATTGTTTTGAGTGTCCAAAATCTCTCGCGCTATGGGGCACGGAAAGGGACATGATTCGACTGATCAATAGAATGAACATACACAGTATAATGGCCCCTAACGTCATGATCCCCAAATGGAAACCGTTTTTCAAAGTAAAACGACACACAGCAACGTCGATCATGACGCTCACGATTCATGCCATTATTGGACTTAAATTAACGGAGAGTGACATACTTGCGGGATGAATACGAGGATGTACCTGTCATGCAAAATAAGTTATTACATACGAGAATTTTTTCAAGATTACTGTATGTAAAGCTCACGAGAACATTTTGACATAAAACCATGCGTACTTACTTACACACACACACACACACACACAAACACACACACACACACACACACACACACACACACACATAAAGATAGAGAGAAAGAGAACTATAAAGTTGATTCTACAAAAGTGTCCCTTAAGAAATAGCTCAACAAACAATTTCTTATAGATTCCCGTATTGAAAAGTGAAATGTGAATGTGTTTTAGAGTATACAGGATGGAAATTAATACTTGTAAAATCTACGAACTTCAGGGACAGACTCCTGAGTCGAAATGGAGGAGAAAAGGCCCTGTGAACACGTGTCCGTAAATGCGTCGTTGCCATTATAGATGGCGCTGACGATTGACTGTTCCTCTGACCATGTGTCGCGTGTGCCTTGTGTGTTCAAAAAATGTTCAAACGTGTGTGAATTCCTAAGGGACCAAACTGCTGTGGTCATCGGTCCCTAGACTTACACACTACTTAAACTAACTTATTCTAACTTATGTGAAGCACAATAAACACACACAGACACCCATGCCCGAGGGAGGACTCGAACGGCGGGGGGGCCATGCAATTAGTGACATGGCGCCTCTAACCGCGCGCCACTCCGCGGGACCCTTGTGTGTTGCAGGCTGTGTGTGACGCAAAGTACCGTTAGCAGCAGACTGGTCCGGTATTCATGTCGGGAACAAGCCGAGTCTGTGTTTGTTTACGGCCAAGCGTATGGAAACGATTGAGAGGCAACATGACTGTACCAAGACTAGTACCCTCACAGAGACCAACCGTATCACACAACATTTTAAGCCCTTTTTGGGCGTTTTTGTGATCATGCTTCCTCTCAGACAGACGACTGTGCAGGGATGCGGCGGACTGTACTTACACCGGATTTGGAGGACCAGGTTCTGCAGGAACCCTAGTACAAGCTCCAGGGAAGGGGTCCGCCAAAATGGAGAAACCCGATGTACGTTTATGTGTGTCTTCCATGATATTACACCCACGGAGGCTTCTTTGAACATGTGCTGTGACATGGATGCGATGGAGTTCTGTACGTGTTCTGTGGCGATTTGTTGTCGTTGCACGCACACCATTGATTTCCGGACACATGTTCATAGGACCTTTTTTCTTCCATTTCTAGTCAGGACTCCGTCCTTGTCGGTTTTATTAATGTTTACAGTGCATAAGTATTTATAAAATTAAATGTATATTCTCATCGGTGTCTGACTATGAGCACTTGCGACGGACCGTCTTCAAAGAAATACAACCAAATACACTACTCGCCATTAAAATTGCTACACCAAGAAGAAATGCAGATGATAAACGGCTATTCATTGGACAAATATATTATACTAGAACTAACATGTGATTACATTTTCACGCAATTTGGGTGCATAGATCCTGAGAACTCAGTACCCAGAACAACCATCTCTGGCCGTAATAACGGCCTTGATACGCCTGGGCATTGAGTCAAACAGAGCTTGGATGGCGTGTACAGGTACAGCTGCCCATGCAGCTTCAACAAGATACCACAGTTCATCAAAAGAAGTGACTGGCGTATTGTGGCAAGCCAGTTGCTCGGCCGCCATTGACCAGACGTTTTCAATTGGTGAGAGATCTGGAGAACGTGCTGGCCAGGGCAGCACTCGAACATTTTCTGTGTCCAAAAAGGCCCGTACATGAACTTCAACATGTGGTAGGTCATTATCCTGCAGAAATGTAGGGTTTCGCAGGCATCGAATGAAGGGTAGAGCCACGGGTCGTAACACATCTGAAATGTAAGGTGCACTGTTTAAAGTGCCGTCAATGCGAACAAGAGGTGATCGAGACGTGTAACCAATGGCACCCCATACCATCACGCCGGGTGATACGCCAGTATGGCTTGACGAATACACGATTCCAATGTGCGTTCACGGCGATGTCGCCAAACACGGATGCGACCATCATGATGCTGTAAACAGAACCTGGATTCATCCGAAAAAATGCACCCATGTTCGTCGTTGAGTACACCATCCAGGGGCTCCTGTCTATGATGCAGCATCAAGAGCCATGGTCTCCGAGCTGATAGTCCATGCTGCTGCAAACGTCGTCGAACTGTTCGTGCAGATTGTTGTTGTCTTGCAAACGTCCCCATCTGTTGACTCAGGGATCGAGACGGGGCTGCACGATCCGTTACAGCCATGCGGTTAAGATGCCTGTCATCTCGACTGCTAGTGATACGAGGCGGTTGGGATCCAGCACCGAGTTCCGTATTACCTTCCTGAACCCACCGATTCCATATTCTGCTAATAGTCTTTGGATCTCGACCAGCGCGAGCAGCAATGTCGCGATGCGATAAACCGCAATCGCGATAGGCTACAATCCGACCTTTATCAAAGTCGGAAACGTGAGGGTACGTATTTCTCCTCCTTACACGAGGCATCACAACAACGTTTCACCAGGCAACGCCGGTCAACTGCTGTTTGTGTACGAGAAATCGGTTGGAAACTTCCCTCATGTCAGCACGTTGTAGGTGTCGCCACCGGCGCCAACCTTGTGTGAATGCTCTGAAAACCTAACCATTTGCATATCCTGTCGGTTAAATTTCGCGTCTGTAGCACGTCATCTTCTTGGTGTAGCAATTTTAATCGCCAGTACAGGAACTTCCCCCCCCCCCCCCCCCCCCTCTTGCAGCGGTGTACCGTAGGTCTCTAGAAGAGCGTAGCGTTCCAAAGGATTGGAAAAGGGCACAGGTCATCCTCGTTTTCAAGAAGGGACGTCGAACGGATGTGCAAGACTATAGACCTATATCTCTAATGTTGATCAGTTGTATAATTTTGAAACACGTATTATGTTCGAGTATACAGATAGTGTTGACGATCAGTGGACAAAGTTCTAAACAATCGTACAATATGCGTTAGATGAGTATATGCCAAACAAGATCGTAAGAGATGGAAATGAGCTACCGTGGTACAACAACCGAGTTAGAAAACTGCTGCGGAAGCAAAGGGAACTTCACAGCAAAGATAAACATAGCCAACGCCTTGCAGACAAACAAAAATTACGCGAAAGGTAATGTGAGAGGCGTTCAATGAATTCGAAAGTAAAGTTCTATGTACTGACTTGGCAGAAAATCCTAAGAAATTTTGGTCTTATGTCAAAGCGGTAGGTGGATCAAAACAAACTCTGTGACCAAAATGGTACTGAAACAGAGGATGACAGACTAAAGGCCGAAATCTAAATGTCTTTTTCCAAAGCTGTTTCACAGAGGAAGACTGCACTGTAGTTCCTTCTCTAGATTGTCGCACAGATGACAAAATGGTAGATATCGAAATAGACGACAGAGGGATAGAGAAACAATTAAAATCACTCAAAAGAGGAAAGGCCGCTGGACTTGATGGGATACCAGTTCGATGTTACACAGAGTACGCGAAGGAACTTGCCCTCCTTCTTGCAGCGGTGTACCGTAGGTCTCTAGAAGAGCGCAGCGTTCCAAAGGATTGGAAAAGGGCACAGGTCATCCCCGTTTTCAAGAAGGGACGTCGAACGGATGTGCAGAACTATAGACCTATATCTCTAACGTCGATCAGTTGTAGAATTTTGGAACACGTATTATGTTCGAGTATAATGACTTTTCCGGATACTAGAAATCTACTCTGTAGGAATCAGTATGGGTTTCGGCTGGCGCTATTCGTCCACGAGACTCAGAGGGCCATAGACACGGGTTCCCAGGTAGATGCCGTGTCTCTTGACTTCCGCAAGGCGTTCGATACAGTTCCCCACAGTCGTTTAATGAACAAAGTAAGAGCATGTGGACTATCAGACCAATTGTGTGATTGGATTGAAGAGTTCCTAAATAACAGAACGCAGCATGTCATTCTCAATGGAGAGAAGTCTTCCGAAGTAAAAGTGATTTCAGATGTGCCGCAGGAGAGTGTCGTAGGACCTTTGCTATTCACAATATACATAAATGACCTTGTGGATGACATTGGAAGTTAACTGAGGCTTTATTTTGGATGATGCTGTGGTATATCGAGAGGTTTTAACAATGGAAAATTGTACTGAAATGCAGGAGGATCTGCAGCGAATTGACGCATGGTGCAGGGAATGGCAATTGAATCTCAATGTAGACAAATGTAATGTGCTGCGAATACATAGGAAGATAGATCCCTTATCATTTAGCTACAATATAGCAGGTCAGCAACTGGAAGCAGTTAATTCCATAAATTATCTGGGAGTACGCATTAGGAGTGATTTAAAATGGAATGATGATATAAAGTTGATCGTCGGTAAAGCAGATGCGAGACTAAGATTCATTGGAAGAATCCTAAGGAAATGCAATCCGAAAACAAAGGAAGTAGGTTACAGTACGCTTGTTCGTCCAGTGCTTGAATACTGCTCAGCAGTGTGGAATCCGTACCAGATAGGGTTGATAGAAGAGATAGAGAAGATCCAAGGGAGAGCAGCGCGCTTCGTTACACGATCATTTAGTAATCGCGAAAGCATTACGGAGATGATAGATAAACTCCAGTGGAAGACTCTGCAGGAGAGACGCTCAGTAGCTCGGTACGGGCTTTTGTTGAAGTTTCGAGAACATACCTTCACTGAAGAGTCAAGCAGTATATTGTTTCCTCCTACGTATATCTCGCGAAGAGACCATGAGGATAAAATCAGAGAGATTAGAGCCCACACAGAGGCATACCGACAATCCTTCTTTCCACGAACAATACGAGACTGGAATAGAAGGGAGAGCCGATAGAGGTACTTAAGGTACCCTCCGCCACACACCGTCAGGTAGCTTGCGAAGTATGGATGCAGATGCAGATGTAGTGTATTATAACTCATGAGGTTATAGGTGATGCTGGGGGTAGTCTCCGTTCTCCTTCTGCCGCACAGTCGCAGCCCGGTGGGGAGTGGATTGGCGTACCACCAAACTGTCAATTTCCCGCATTTGTGTATGCGAATCCCACTCTCTAAGTGAAGTCACTGCCAGCAGAACTTAGAATTTTAAGCGCCGTCACCTAATGACAAGCTTGTACGCCACCATGAAGGGAACAGACTTGCTATCAGCATACAGTCAACTCTTAACGAAGAAAATGTTAATCTTCGAAAGCTCGTGTTTTAATGCCGATTGCCAGGGATTGGAAACGGGTATTTGCTTGCTATCGGAGGCCTGTGTATCTTCTGTGCCGAATGCAGGCAGACATAATCGGCTACAACAGCGTGTTCGATCGACAGCGGGCGACTCGTGGCAGTGCGTGGCCGGCGAGGGCGTGTTCCGGCTGCAGCTGCGGCCGGCGCGCAACGTGTCGGAGGCGTCCCGCGCATGCGCGCGCCGCGGCGCCCGGCTGGCGCACGTGGCCGCCGCCTCCTCGCGCCGCTCGCTGGGGCTGGCCGCCCTGCTGCCCCCGGGCCGGCGCGCCCTCGTCGGACTCAGGGCCGTGGAGCACGGCAACCACAGCGCGCGCCCCAGCTTTCAGACCGTCACCGGTGAGGCGCCCACACCGCTAGCCTCACACCCACTCGTATTCCAACTCACCCTACTTAACTATTTTCTTGGACAACATGGTTGTGGAGAGAAGCAGCGATTAGTATGATTAATCAATAATTCAAAAACAGTCTTCATCGCATTTATTATTATACCGCCAACCGGTTTCAATATGACGTAGGGGTCATCTTCTGGGCGTTTACACCTTTGGTCGACTGCTGGTCTACATAATTGCAGGAAACTCACTGCAGTTATGTAGACAGGAGTGACATCACCGTTAGTCGACCAATGGTGTGAAAGCTCAGAAGATGACCCCTACGTCATATTGAAACCGGTTGGCGGTATAATAATAAATGCGATGAAAACTGTTTTTGAATTATTGACTACTTATGTCTTTTTTTTTTTTTTTTTTTTGTTCTGGCATTTGATTTCTACTTTTCCTTTTTCTTCTGCACTTCCGTTATTAGACCAGCTGTGATGTGACTGATGCCATCTTTTTCTCGGTCATCCTGGATCTTTCTTTTCCATTTTGGTTTACAGTTCTTTATCTGACGTGGTATCCTCTCTAGATCCATTTTTTTTATAGATGTTCATTTCATTTTTTATTATTTCTTCAGCGAGTATTTCTTTCACACACCTAATTTTTAACTGCTTTTGAATATCGTTGTTTCGTTTTTCATCTTTTTTTTCACTTCTCATTTCTATTCCTCGTATACGATTTCCTTCCAGAATGAGATTTTCACTCTGCAGCGGAGTGTGCACTGATATGAAACTTTCTGGCAGACTAAGACTGCTTGCCGGACCGAGACTCGAACTCGGGACCTTTGCCTTTCGCGGGCAAGTGCTCTACCATCTGAGCTACCCAAGCACGACTCACCCCCCGTCCTCACAGCTTTACTTCTGCCAGTATCTCGTCTCCTACCTTCCAAACTGTACAGAAGCTCTCCTGCGAACCTTGCAGAACTAGCACTCCTGAAAGAAAGGATATTGCGGAGACATGGCTTAGCCAGTTGGTAGAGCACTTTGCCCGCGAAAGGCAAAGGTGCCAATTTCGAGTCTCAGTCGGACACACAGTTTTAATCTGCCAGGAAGTTTCATATCAGCGCACACTCCGCTGCACAGTGAAAATCTCATTCTGGAAACATCCCCCAGGCTGTGGCTAAGACATGTCTCTGCAATACCCTTTCTTTCAGGAGTGCTATTTCTGCAAGATTCGCAGGAGAGCTTCTGTAAAGTTTGGAAGGTGGGAAACGAGGTACTGGCAGAAGTAAAGCTGTGAGGACAGGGCATGAGTCGTGCTTGGGTAGCTCAGTTGGTAGAGCACTTGCCCGCGAACGGCAAAGGTCCCGAGTCGAGTCTCGGTCCGCCACACAGTTTTAATCTGCCAGGAAGTTTCTTACGATTTTCTTCTTTATCCACTACAAACGATTCACATCTATATAATGGAGCTGGCAATGCAACAGTTTTGTAAAATTACAGTCCCTTTTCTTTCCGCACTCGTAAGATATTTTACATTCAGGATAGTTAAAACATTTTATCTGCTCAATTTGTGTTGTGATTAACTACTGCCTCAGTTCTCACTGAACATTTTCCGCAAAATAGCAATGACTTAGAATTACTAGAAGATATTGTCATATTGAATTCTATATGTATTGTATTTTGTGCATAAATTTCATTCCGTAAATCGTCTTCTTGAAAGATTTGTGTAAGAAACCTCAGCTTGGAGCCCGCCCAATTGGCCGTACGGTCTAATGCACGGCTTTCCGGGCGTTGACGAGCGTCTGGTCACCGGCACGAATCCGGCCAGCGGATTTGTGACGAGGTCCGGTGAACCGACTTGTCTGTGGATGGTTTTTAGGCGGTTTTCCATCTGCCTCGGCGAATGCGGGCTGGTTCCCCTTATTCCGCCTCATTACACTATGTCGGCGATTGCTGCGCAAACAAGTTCTCCACGTACGCGTACACCACCATTACTCTACCACGCAAACATAGGGTTACACTCGTCTGGTGTGAGACGTTCCCTGGGAGGTCCAACGGGGGCCGAACCGCACAATAACCCTGGGTTCGGTGTGGGGTGGCGGAGGGGTGAAGTGGACTGCGGTAGTCGTCGTGGGGTTGTGGACCACTGCGGCTGCGGCGGGGGATGGAGCCTCTCCGTCGTTTATAGGTCCCCAGTTAACATACAATACAACCTGAGCTTATAGGAGTGATTTTAACTTCACCAAATTGTTTAATTGTATCGCAGTGCGAAACTTGAACAAACAGGAAAACAACAGAGCAGGCGGTGAGAAGGCTTGGAGATTTAGTGTTACAGAACGATAATGAAGAACAACTGAAGAGAGAAAGAGAGAGAGTTATCAACGTGGAGGTACTGAGAAGATTACAGGAAACCAGATCTCTGTGGAGTGCGACAATCCTGGCTCTGGAAGTCACAGCGTTCACTCCTACATTTCAAAAAGACAACCTCCGTTTATTAATATCCTTTTAGATCGAAATATGATGTGATTGACAACCGTCGTACCGACTCTCAATAGTAAGACATCACGCACAATATTCAAATTATCTTCAGGTGCTCGTCTCATATAGGTGATGCCGACAGCAGCGCCATATTCTGCCTGTTTACATATCTCTGTATATCTATTAACGTAGTGAGCCTTCGGTGCGCCAACAATTAGAAGCGAATGAAGTTATTCGGGCTGTGGTAGCTGGGAGTTGAGCATGGGACATGATCGGTGAGAGCGCGTTTAGCAGCTAGGCGTTTCGGCGTAGCCAACGCCCCATGGATAAGATGTTATTTCTTCACTGAGTAGGTAAATATCGATGTGCTGCGGCTCTGTGTACACTACAGAGCAGGTTGTGTTTACGAGTAAGTTTATCAATGTAATAGATAAAATTTTGTGGTACAGCATTGTTAACTGCGAACAATTTAATGTGTGACTTTGTAGGCAGACATTAATTACACTGATTGTAAGCGGTTTACTGCTCTGTCCGCTCATTTATTCCGTTTAAGTAAAGCTGCTGGCAACCTTGAATTTTAAATTGCACTTACCATTCGGTATTTATAGAGCCTGAGCCCACCCGCTAGGAACTTTCATTTCAGCATCTCATCAAGGGAGCCAGACACCACGACCTACGCGTTATCATTGTGCTGGGACACCATTATCATCAAGACTCCAGGTTTGTGGGAAGTTAGAACTTCTGTGCGTTCTAGAATACTGTAGGCGGTGGGCGCGAGGACTTCTGACACCAAATCTGTAGGCGCCCCGGTGGTCCCGGTCGCCTACGGTAGACTGGATGGCCGAGCGGTGACCTCTCCAGTTGCCAGGATGCAAGCAAATGACTGTGGACGCGTCAGAAACGCCAAAGAAACATTATTAATTCACGACACCTTTATTCCTGCCGAGTACAATGTGGCTTGGTGATATCAACGACCTTCCCGAGCCCTCGCTGACTCATAGCGATGACACCAGCTCCAGGCCACACAGTCTTGCTATCGCAGCGCCGCGTGCTGTGGCGTAGCGAAGGAATGTCCTTACTCCATACTTCGGCTGCACGTGGCTGGCGGCGCCCGGCTGGCCGGCCGGCTCAGCTGCGGACAGCAAGCCGCTGCGCGTATGAGGCTCTGGGTTGGAGTCCCGGCGCTGTCAGCATGAGAGGCGTTCTCATAGTGCGGAGTGTACTCTATCCCACCACGTCTTCTTCCCTGCTCCTCCTAGTGGCTCGTCTGTGGTGGACGGGCGGAACGGGCTGCAGTCCCCCAGCGTCGTCGGATCACCCGGTTGTGACGGTGGATGCACAGGGCCTAGGCCCCGCACGATCTCGACGACGGCTCACTGATGTGGTTAGCATTGGCGGCGAGCGAGTCTGCCGCGATGTCTGCTAATCCTGGGTTGATGATTGACAGGGGCAGCAGAGAGGACCAGAGCTGGTACTGTCCCCTCACGTCTGCTGCTGGATGGGCCGCCCTTACTGCAACATCTCCTTAATAAAGATTAACATGTCGATCACCGAGCTGAGCGCTACGCAGCGGCCCAGTACAATTCTAACTGCAAGTTTAACTGCGAGTGCCTCGTTGCTATCAAAGCTGGCGTATTTAAAGGAAGCACGAGTGACGTCCTGAGCCATGCTCGTTTGTAATGAACACATTCGTTCCACTTATACTGCTGATTGATCTGTCGCACTCGCCCCTTAGGTGTTCTTGCGACAGAGTTACGTGTTGTTACGGCAGACTTACACGAAGTTGCGAAATGCAGTACAGCTGACGCTATGCCTCCGTCTTACATTTTACGAAAGTCTCCGTCTAACACAACCCCGCGTCTCTCGCCTGTTGTGTGTAACTCGGCCATTGCCCCTGCGAGACGACTCATTCCGATATATGCGAAATCCTCTTACCTCTTGGCTAACCTGCTGGCTCTCGGCATAGGCAACGAAACTTTGACAATATTCCGCGTTTCCAACTCTTTACTATTCCGTGGCACTACAATACAGATATGGCCCCTCACACGCTCTGCATTCAAAGTACAAATTTGGACAGACAGGTGTAATTGCTCGAGATGAAATACGCACGATCGGCACTAGGACCCTGATTGTGATGGGTGTTACCGCTTGTTTCCGCTAGGCAGCAAAGGTTAATCAGTTCCCAAACATTTAGTGCCCACCAAAATTGCTGTTCATTCTCAATAAATTTCATTCGTAGGAGGCACGACCAAACAAGAAGAGACAAACTTTTAGGACACATTTCAAGTCTCAACAACATCATTGGAACAATAGCAGAAGGAGCTACTGAGGGAAAGTATCGCCGAGGCGATCAAGAATGTCATACATGCAGCAGATTAGGTGCGATGTGGGAAGAAAAACATAGATGGAAATTAAGAGGAAGGCATACAGCAGAAAACGGCGCACTGCTGCATACCGACCTCAGGGTTGAACACTGCAGAGAGACAGATCCCAGTGATTGTCCTGTCACCAGCATCGTAAATATAAAGACTGAACAGCGTATGTGAAAAACCACAGCTTTGTCTGCCCTCATTATTTGTTTGTATCGGTTCTGCATACACGCCTTCTGTATCTAAGAGTACTGGTACTTCCTTTCAAAGACTTTTTACAGCTGCTACAAGCTGTAAAGAGTAGCCTCTGTTCTCCATTGCTCTCAGTAACTTTTCTCCAACTATATTGTGGAACGTCTTCTCGAAATCTATATAAGCAATATGCGTCTCTGTGTTCAACACTCTCTGCTTTCCAATAAGCTATCATAAAATAAAAACTGCATGAGTCCTTGATTGCCCCTTCCTAAATCCGACCTGTTCTTCCACTAGCAAACACTTAATTATCAGTTTTATTTCTAAAATTCTTGCATAGTTTTCGTATGCTGGGTTAAGTAAGCGTATCCCTCTGTAGTTTTCACACATATTTTTTTTTCCTTTTATTACATATCGTTATTAGTTTTGCTTTCTTCCGTCTTTTTGCTTTCAGACATGTTAAAAAAAAGTAACAATTTAAGTTGTAGTGATTGTCCTCCATACTTAATTAACTCTGCATCAATCCGATCTAAACCTGTTCCTTTTCAATTTTTTGTGGTTTCCGAAATTTTATTTGTTTTGTTTCCTTAAATATCGTTTGCGTCTCGAGTGTCAGCCGGCACGACCTCTATCTCGCGCGCTAATCTAAAAGGGTGGCAGGCCAGCCAGCTTGACCCACCAGGCTTTTCTTTTTTTTTTTTTTTTTTTTTTTGCTACTACTGATTACCATACTGGTTTGCAAGCTTCACTTTCATCTATTTTTTCTATGTGATAGGGAATAGTTTTTGAGAAGTTTTTTGTCACATTGTTATATGATATGTATTTGACAATTTGGTAACATGTTCTTTATCTTGGTTGGTACATTTTCTTGCTACATCTTTTTCTTCACAACTGACCTTAGACCTGTTTCGGTTTCTTTGGGTGTCAAAAATAGTTCAAATGGCTCTAAGCACCATGGGACTTAACATCTGAGGTCATCACTTCCCAAGACTTAGAACTCAAACCTGCGACCGTAGTAGCGTCGTAGTTCCGAACTGAAGCGCCTAGAATCTTTAGCTATCAATGGCATATTACACACATAAAAAAAAAAGGTTTTGCATCATCTCGGTTCCGAGAGTTCCGGAACCTCTACAGAAAATAGGAATAGAATCAACATAAACATCATTTCCGCCCTTTTTATTTCTCATGAAAACCACACATTGCATGTTGTACCACCATACAGCGAGACCTTCAGAGGTGGTGGTCCAGATTGCTGTACACACCGGTACCTCTAATACGCAATAGCACGTTCTCTTGCATTGATGCATGCCTGTATTCGTCGTGGCATACCATCCACAAGGCACTCTTGGTCCAGATTGTCCGACTCCTCAACGGCGATTCGTCATAGATCCCTCAGAATGGTTGGTGGGTCACGTCGTCCATAAACAGCCCTCTTCAATCTATCCCAGGCATGTGCGGTAGGATTCATGTCTGGAAAACATGCTGGCCACTCTATTCGAGCGATGTCGTTATCCTGAAGGAAGTCATTCACAAATGAGCACGATGGGCGCGCGAATTGTCGTCCATGAAGACGAATGTCTCGCCAATATGCTGCCGACATGGTTGCACTGTCTGCCAGAGGATGGCATTCACGTATCGTACAGCAGTTACGGTGTCTTCCGTGACCACCAGCGGCGTACGTCGGCCCCACATAACGCCACCACAAAACATCACGGAATCTCCACCTTGCTGCACTCGCTGGTCAGTGTGTCTGAGGTGTTCAGCCTGACGGAGTTGCCTCCAAACAAGTCTCCGACGATTGTCTGGATGAAGCCGTATGCAATACTCATCGGTGAGGAGAACGTGATGCCAATCCTGAGCGTCCATTCGCCATGTTGTAGAGCCTATCTGTACCGCGTGTACCTCGCTGCATGGTGTCGTGGTTACAAAGATGGACCTCGCCATGGACGTCGGAAGTGAAGTTGCGCATCATGCAGCCTATTGCGCACAGTTTGAGTCGTAACACGACGTCCTGTGACTGCACGAAAAGCATGATTCAACATGGCGGCGTTGCTGTCAGGGTTCCTTCAATCCATAATCCGTAGGTAGCAGTCATCCACTGCGGTCATCCAATGCAGTAGTAGCCCTTGGACGACCTGAGCGAGGCATATCCGAACAACATCGCTTTGGTTCACACCGAGACGCCTGGACAATTCCATTGTTGAGAGCCCTTCCTGGCACAAAGTAAAAATGCGGACGCGATCGAGCCGCGGTATTGACCGTCTAGAGCCGGCCGCGTTGGCCGAGCGGTTCTTGGCGCTTCAGTCCGGAACCGCGTGACTGCTACGGTCGCAGGTTCGAATCCTATCTCGGGCACGACTAATTTATGCTAAGAACAACACATATACTCATGCCCGAGGGAGGAGTCGAACCTCCGGCGGGAGGGGGCTTGCAGTCCGTGGCATGGCGCCTCAAAAATCGCGGCCACTCCGCGTGGCTCTAACAACTTTGGAAAACTGACATTTGAGTTCTGAACTTCACGTACCATAAATATAAAAGCTTACGAAAATCCGTTTCTTATGTGGTCTTCTTGTAAGTCAGAACATTATCAGCTAATTCTCTACTAGTAAAAATTACTGCATAGCTACAAAGCATATAAAAATCTGTAACAGTGCGATACTAAATATTTAAAGGACTTCACCTGGTCGTATAGCGAAACGCCTAGTGCGCTAGCTTACGAGACGGGAAGGTGAATTAGACCCGAATCAAACCCGCACGGCCTATTAACAGTCTTCACTGGTGCACCGGCCAGCCTGAATGTGATTCTTAGACGGTTTCCCACGCTCGTTTAGTAGGCAAATCGTGGGCTGGCCCCCGATTTCCACCTCAGAAAACACGATACACAAGCAGTGAAATTACGATCGCACATAGAACAAAATGCACATATTTCATAAACTGATGGCACACACTCCGACTTTCCTCCCTCAGATAACTGACGACTGAAGTGACAAGAAGACCACTCTGGCAGCAACGTTAAAGAAAATGAATCTGACAAATCTTCAGTAAAGACGGTATAAAGTAGCTTTATACCCAGAAGAAAAATAAATTACGTGAATTTCGGTATAGTGTAACATACAATTTCCTGGTGGCGCCTGTATGCTAGTCCCGCTCCTTGTCATGACAGCAAAAGCTAGTTTTCGGTTGTACTAGGAAGAGCGTTCTTGTTCACACTTTCCATAGTCCTCCTAAATGGATGGTAGTTGGAGCCGACTAGGCCGATCTGAAGGGAGAGTAGTTTTGACGTGACGCCCGGAGCTTTCCAACACCTGTTGCAGAGTAACTTGAGTGTCCAGGCAGGAGACTGCAAGTTACAGATGCGCTACGAGCGGGAGCACGAAATAACCAATGTAAATCCTTACGTTCTGTTCCTGATTGTGATCGGCTGTAATGAGTAAATGTTAAATAATTTCGCGGAGTCAGCTACCAGCCCTCCTGGGACTGAGGTAGCTAGTCGTAGGCTTTCTTGAACGACGTTTGTCTTTAAAGAAATTGTTTCAGAAGTCGGCAGTTAATGATCCTTCGTGGCCAACGATACTATTTTTCCAGTTCGGAGAACCTACACAGTACTAGAAAGTATTTTCCCGTGCGCGAGCGTAGAATTCGGCTCAATCACATTCCTATTTCCTCGGCGAGTGTTACAGTTTAGTGAGTGTGGTTTTGTTTGGTACAAACTGGCCTTATTATAAAGCATTGAGCAATTAGGTAGGTGGAGGTGGTGACTTGGCGATGTTCACTTTAAGCAAGTATGTTGTATTCCTTTCTTTGACATTACAGGCCTTCTCATAGTGATAGTTCTTGGTAGTCTCCCCGGATTTGCTGCTGCAACCTAAAAATCAACATGACTCGGTGTTTCGGCGATCCATCTGTCCGCCATCTTCAGGAGAACGCTGATGCTGCTGGGTTCCCTTTAAAACTGGTACCAAGGTTACAAATCGTCGTCCTATACAGACTTTCGTACAGTACATGGCACAAGCGTCGCATACCAGTGTTGCTGCCTTCAGAGAACGATATACCGCACTCAAAGGCTATTTTCAAACACTCGGGCTGACCGCACCGACGAACGTTCCGTTTTGATGCGGGATAGTACTGGGTTCCACTTCCCGCGAAGAGGAAAATCCTTGTCTCTATTAGTCAGCTGTCAGCCAACCTAATGTCAGTTGCATGTTTTTAAAAACGGTTCCAAAAAGCGGAAGAACTGAAAGTATCCCAATCTCATCAAATTTCATACCAAGACCCTCTTTTAGGCAATGTTCTGCTACCGCCGATTTTTCCCGCTGTTGTAGCCGCGTGTGACGACGATGTTCCACGCACCTCTCCTGAACTATGCGAATCGAATGGCCGATGTAAACCTTCCCACAACGACACGGAATTTTATATATGCCAGGCTTCCTAAGTCTCAAATCATATATTCGTTTCTATGGAAACTTCAGGTGCTGCTTTTATGTAACTTTTTCGCTGTTGACTTCGAATTGCATTTTTGTTTTGTTGTGTGTGGATAACCGGCGGAAGTTGTTAGGATAGTGTGGTACCTCTTCTTTGCAGATAAGGGGGCATTTTCGTTTATTTCTAGTTTTGCTGTTTACTTACGGAGTAAGGAGCGAGCGATAGGTTCCCGTACAGGCTAGCAGAGACGGTT
Source organism: Schistocerca piceifrons (assembly GCF_021461385.2). Taxonomy (NCBI): domain Eukaryota; kingdom Metazoa; phylum Arthropoda; class Insecta; order Orthoptera; family Acrididae; genus Schistocerca; species Schistocerca piceifrons. The sequence goes on from NC_060142.1 coordinate 384,549,479, forward strand.
GGCCATCTGTCACTTTCAGAGCCACTGGGATGAGGTGCCGATTCAGAAGTCGCTCCTGACGTCATCAAATAGATACATAGGGAATGTACATTTATTATGGCACTTATCGAGTCATTGCTATTATTAAATATTTGCTAACAAAAGTTGCCTTTTGCCACTCAGACATTAGGAAGAGTCTATGGTCGTAAATGCCATCTTTCAGCAATTTTGCAATGCCAGGAAACGTTGATATTACCAAATAAATGAATAGCTTTGGCATAACCGAAGACGTACCATCCTATACAAACCATATCAATTGTACGCTCAAGCTACAGACTGTGCGCCGTACTCGGCAGTCGCCCGTAAGATGCCTTTCGATCTAGTCATGCAGTAGATCATGCTCTCATAGTTAACAGTTAACTTATAAACAGTGTGGGCAAGTTCGTTTGGCGGTGTTTCTTAAATAAACTCACCATTATGGCATAACGTGCAAAAATTATTTACACAAAGAGACTTCTTCGCGCTTCATTACGTAAAACATAGACAGTAGTATTGCACTTTCAGAATCCGACGGCGCTGCTACGACTCTGCAAGGGAACATGAAACTATGAGAGCATCTCCATATTACAGGTAGGAAGAATTCGTTAGCGGTGGCTCACTAAGACAGTTCACGGACGGACTGGCTTAACTGTCGCAAAACGGGTAACATTAGATTAGATTAGATTAGTTTTTCGTTCCATAGATCCGTGCTGATGAGATCCTCGTGGATGTGGAACATGTCAATATTATTATTATTATTATTGTTTAAGCTGAAATAACAATACTAATAGTATGAATATACTCAATACATCAGTTGTTTCTATTAAAAAATTGGTCAATGGAGTAGAAGGAGTTGGCCACTAGTAAGTCTTTCAGGCTCCTTTTAAACTGATATTTATTTGTAACTAAATTGTTTATGTTTGCTGGCAAATTATTTAAGATGAGTGTTCCTGAGTAGTGGACCCCTTTTTGAACTAAAATAAGTGCTTTTAATTCCTTGTGTAGATCATTTTTGTTCCTGGTATTGTATGTACACTACCGGCCATTAAAATTGCTACACCAATAAGAAATGCAGATGATAAACGGGTATTCATTGGACAAATATATTATACTAGAACTGACATGTGATTACATTTTCACGCAGTTTGGGTGCATAGATCCTGAGAAATCAGTACCCAGAACAACCACCTCTGGCCGTAGTAACGGCCTTGATACGCCTGGACATTAGGTCAAACAGAGCTTGGATGGCGTGTACAGGTACAGCTGCCCATGCAGCTTCAATACGATACCACAAGTCATCAAGACTAGTGACTGGCGTATTGTGACGAGCCAGTTGCTCGGCCACTATTGACCAGACCTTTTCAGTTGGTGAGAGATCTGGAGAATATGCTGGCCAGGGCAGCAGTCGGACATTTTCGGTATCCAGAAAGGCCTGTACAGGACCTGCAACATGCGGTCGTGTATTATCCTGCTGAAATGTAGGGTTTCGCAGGGATCGAACGAAGGGTAGAGCCACGGGTCGTAACACATTTGAAATGTAACGTTCACCGTTCAAATTGCCGTCAGTGCGAACAAGAGGTGACCGAGACGTGTAACCAATGGCACCCCATACCATCACGCTGGATGATACGCCAGTATGGCGATGACCAGTGCACGCTTCCAATGTCCGTTCACCGCGATGTCTCCAAACACGGATGCGACCATCATGATGCTGTAAACAGAACCTGTATTCATCCGAAAAAATGACGTTTTGCCATTGTGCACCCAAGTTCGTCGTTGAGAACAACCATCGCAGGCGCTCCTGTCTGTGATGCAGCGTCAAGGGCAACCACAGCCATGGTCTCCGAGCTGATAGTCCACGCTGCTACAAACGTCGTCGAACTGTTCGTGCAGATGGTTGTTGTCTTGCAAACGTCCCCATCCGTTGACTCAAGGATCGAGACGTGGCTGCACGATCGGTTAGTGCCATGCGGATAAGATGCCTGTTATCTCGACTGCTAGTGATACGAGGCCGTTGGGATCCAGCATGGCGTTCCGTATTACCCTCCTGAACCCACCGATTCCATATTCTGCTAACAGTCATTGGATCTCAACCAACGCGAGTAGCGATGTCGCGATACGATAAATCGCGATAAGCTACAATCCGACCTTTGTCAAAGTCGGAAACGTGATGTTACGTATTTCTCCTCCTTACACGAGGCATCACAACAACGTTTCACCAGGCAACGCCGGTCAACTGCTGTTTGTGTATGAGAAATCGGTTGGAAACTTTCTTCATGTCAGCACGTTGTAGGTGTCGCCACCGGCGCCAACCTTGTGTGAATGCTCTGAAAAGCTAATCATTTGCATATCACAGCATCTTCTTCCTGTCGGTTAAATTTCGCGTCTGTAGCACGTCAGCTTCGTGGTGTAGCAATTTTAATGGCCAGTAGTGTATGAACTGAGCTGTTTATTGGAAAAAGAGGTATATTATTTAGGACAAATTTCATTAAGGAGTAAATATACTGAGAGGCCGTAATTAGTATACCCAGTTCTTTGAAGAGGTTTCTACAGGACGTCCATGAGTTTACTCCACAAATAATACGTATTACACGCTTTCGGACTCTGAAAACTTTTGTTTAACTTCAGGAGTTACCCCAAAATATTATACCATATGACATTATGGAATGAAAGTAGTCGAAGTATGCGAGCTTTTTCATTTTTATGTCGCCTATGTCAGCTAACACTCGAATTGCAAATACAGATTTGAGATTTGTTAAGGCGTTTCTGGAGTTCTGCGGTGTGCTCCTCCCAATTGAATTTATTATCAAGTTGTAATCCCAGGAATTTAAGACTGTCAACCATTTCTATCTGTTCTTCTTCATACTTTATGCATACGGTGGGTGGAAATCTCTTACAGGTTCTGAATTGCATATAGTGAGTCTTTTCGAAGTTTGATGTCAGTGAGTTGGCTTTAAACCATTTATTAATATCCATGAAAATATCACCAGCAGATCTTTCTAGAACTACAGTCAACATACTATTTGTTGCAATACTTGTGTCATCTGCAAACAGAACGAACTCTGTTTCCGGCAGTGTAACTGATGAGAGATCATTAATGTAAACAAGAAAAAGCAACGGCCCTAAGATGGATCCTTGTGGGACACCACATGTAATTTCTTCCCATTCTGATAATGACTGATGATTCAATTCACTAGTCCCTTGCACTGATACCCTTTGTTTCCTGTTAACGAGGTATGGTTTGAACCATTTTGCAGCACTGCCTGTGACACCATAGAATTCTAATTTATTTAAAAGGATGTTGTGGTTCACACAATCAAATGCCTTTGACAAATCACAGAAAATACCTGCTGCTTGTAATTTGTTATTTAATGAATTAAGTACATTTTCACTGTAGGTGTAAATAGCCTTCTCGATATCAGAACCCTTCAGAAATCCAAATTGTGTTCTTGGTCATATGTTATTTGCGGTCATATGGTTTAGAAGCTGCCTGTACCTTACTTTATCTAAAAATTTTGAGACTGCTGGCAAAAGTGAAATCGGTCTGTAGTTTGAATGTATCTCTTTATCCCCTTTCTTGAATAGAGGCTTAATATCTGCATGTTTTAGCCGGTCAGGAAATGTACCATTAATAATTGACTGGTTACACAAGTAACTTAGAATTTTACTAAGCTCACAAGAACATGCCTTAATTAACTTTGCTGATATTTTGTTGTAACCACTAGAATCCTTTGTTTTTAAAGATTTTACTATGGAAGTTATTTCTTTTGGTGAAGTGAGTGACATATTCATGTACATGAAGCTATTTGTAAAGGCTAGTTTCAGATATTCAAGGGCATTATTCACTTATGCTAACAATCCCATTCTATCAGTAACGGATATAAAGTACTTGTTAAATAGATTTGCCACACTATACCCATCGGTTACTAATGTGTCATCTACCCTTAATGCTATTTGCTCCTGTTCCTTTCTGGTTCTACCAGTCTCCTCTTCACTATATGCCATATTGTTTTTAATTTTGTTACATTTTCCTTTTTGTCTTACAGGAAATTTTTATTCCTTATGTAATCCATGGTTTTATTATTGACTTCTGTTTAATTTGAGTAACTTTTAGAGGAAAACAGTTTTCAAACATGGTACTGACATTGTTCACGAATGTGTTATATTTTTCATTCATCTCATGAGCGCTATAAACATCTTTCCAGTTCATATCTTTGAGCAGTTTTTAAAACACTCAATTTTTGGTTGATTGACTACTCTCCTGTACTCAGATTTAGCAGTCTTGATAATCTGCTTATTATTTACATCTAAAACAAGGAGCTGCATGTCATGATCTGATAATCTATTTATTACAGGTTTTATGATATGATTTTGTTCCTTTGATTTGTATGTAAAAATGATATCAATGGCTGTCCTTGAGAATTTAGTGATCGTACTTGGAAAGTTTACAGTGTGAGTTAGTTTGAAAGACAACAGTACTAACTGCAGTAAATGTTTACTGGAAGATTGCATTAGAAAATCTGTATTAAAGTCACCAGCAATCAAAATTTCTTTATTTCTTCCTGTTAAATAACCCAAAAGAGCTTCTAGATTATTTATGAATAGATTATAATTTCAAGCAGGTGCTCGGTAAATAGTTACTATTATATAGGATCTGTTATGGAACTCTACTTCTGTTGCACGTGCTTCTAGATGCTGCCCTAAACAGAATTTATTAATGTCAATGTTCTTGAATTTATGGCAGTTTTTAATAAATGTGGCATCTCCTCCTCCATCCATATCTACTCTGCAGAAGTAGAAAGCTAGCTTAAATCCGGAAATGCCTAACATATCTATACCAGTGGTCACTTGATGTTCAGAGAGGCAGATTATGTAAATTTGGTTAGATGAATCCATTTCATCAATACAAATGAGTAGCTCATCTACTTTATTTTTTAGTCTCAGAATGTTCTGGTGCAATAAAGATAACTGCATACTAATGGGATTATAATTGCTTTGGCGAAGATGAACTGGCAGTTTCTGATTACTTGCTGTTAAACCTTGTTTAAATGGAGGCTGTATGCTAAAATCTGACTCCTGTTCGTCTGTTTTCTCAAACTGAGTGTGTCTGCCAATTTCTCTTAAAATTCGTTTCCTTTCCCCCTTCCTTATCCTAAAAAAGGCATCCCTCTGACACCTGTGACCACTGGTATTTTACCACTTGTGACAGTGTCCCCCCTTAAGTTTTCTGCAAATCAACACAGATAGTTTTCCCTTCCCTTTCCTATTGAGGTGAAGGCCATGCCTAGTGTAGTCCCACTTATCGATAGCATCCACAGGAATCAAACTAATATGGGACCCTATATCCGTCCGAAGCAGCCACTCCAAGTTCACCCTCCCGACGGAAGAGTTCAAATGAGGCCGATCATGGCGTCCCAACACAGACACAAATCCCACACTCGTATGCTTCGTTGCTGATGCTATCTTCACCAGGTCACTCTCTATAGAATATTCAGAGTCTCTGTCAATGCTATTTCTCAGACCACCCACTATAACCACGGCATCCTTTGTGAAATCCTTGCATAAATAACCTACATCCTCTGTTAACTGACCCAGATCTGCACTAGGCTTGAAAAAGTTTGTGACCTGGTTATCTGGACCTAGATTTTCCTGCAGTAGTTGGCCAACGCCTCTACCATGGGAGCTACCTAACAACAGAACTTGCTTTCTCTTTACAAGTTTCCCTACCTCTTTCCAGTCCTTGAAAGCTTGTTGTGCCCTTTCTACAGCTTCAGCTGCATGAGGCTCATCCGATTCTGACTGAGGCAACAGGTCAAATCTATTTTCAAGATTTATGACAAAGCTGTCTGATGCTCCCCTTTGCCTGTTCCCCCTATAACATGTTGCCACTTCCCGCCTCTGTTCACACTTCTCCCTCTTTAACCTGTCGAGGTCCTCCCTTGCCTTGTCTAGGTCAGCTTGAAGAGCTGCAATTTTCCCTTCCTGTTCCAGTATTTTCCTGTCTCTACTGCAGATCCTACAATACCACTGGTGAGCCTCATTTATGTCCCCATTTCCCACGCTATTACATTCACCCCAATGAAAGAAACTAAAGCACCCATCACACCACACCCTGGAACTAACGATCCTACGGCATGTCACACACTTCTCACTCATGGTAAAAACAGAAATGGTATAAACTGATTTAAGTACTGACTAAAACGTAAACAAAGGACCCTAGAAACTATTCAGGCAGATATAAATAAATTGAAAGAGTAGTGAATAAAAAGACTGGTGATTACATATAAGTTTAAGTCACTGTTTACTTACGATACGCGCGCGTGAAATTAAGCCTAAAATCCGTGCTATAGGTGCGAGAAGGAAAATAAACTTCTTACCCCGTTTAAGCTTCTTTAACACTTCACTGACACTTCTACTAATGTAACAACACTTATATTATATTTATACCAACTGGAAACGTTTACCTATAAGTTTAATTCACTGCTTACTTACGATTCGCGCGAGTGAAATTAGGCCTAGGATTCGTGCTACAGGCGCGAGAAGAAAAATACGCTTCTTACCCCGTTTAATCTTATTTTATACTTCACTAACACTTCCACTAATTTAACAACACTTAGATTATATTTATAACAGCTGTAAACGTTTAAAAACAGCTTAATAACAACGCTTTTTATAATTATTTATTGCAGCAAATACTCGAAGAGTCCGTGTCGGCGCAGTGTTGCCAACCTCAGGTGTGGGAATGCGTGGGCAGTTACACTGTACGCTCACTTACAGACTTACCGGCTAAACTGAGACATTTCTGGAGGTTTAGTACGAGTGAAGAGTTCTTGCAAGATGGTGTATGAACTGTTAGCGGTGTACACATTCCAGTCCAGTGGTCGCACCTCGGAAGCTTTCTGCAAGTGGATGCGTTACCAAAGGTTACATCGGAATAGTGAGAAGTCTAACGCTCTCTGCGATCCTTATTTACACTGATTTTACATGTGCAGCAGTGCACACAGTCAATCTGAATCCGCCAATAAGCGTTTCAGATTAAGTCTGCAGAGAATTACGTTGCGAAATCTACCGCATGCGCCACGCATAGCTAAGGGAATAGTGCGGGCACCACGAGGCGACAGACGGCCGCGTGCGTAAACGAACGGAAATCTTGACTGCCGCAGGAGAGGAGCGGTTTGGGGGGTGGGGGTGGGGGGGAATGCCGCCCGCCTCCCTCTCGAAGTTCTGGCAGTCTACTCATGCAGACACATGGTTTCACACATGGTCACATCGATATCCGATGCCTTCTGTGTTGCGAGAGTCGTACTCCAACCGCGATAGACAGAGATTAGCGTCTTCAAGCTCTTGAAAATAAGAACAGAAAACGACGAGAACGCACAACCCAAAGCAAAATGGACTACACAAGGAATTCGGCAACGGCTACCGCGCAGTTTCTTGTTGAAGCTGGCAGCGTTGTAAACGACGTAGTTCGGATCCGCCTGTGTCGGTATTTTACGAATCGATGGTTCAAAACAATATCCATCTAAAACTACTGCCTAAAGCGTCCGCGTAATACCTGCATTCTGGCTCCTGCCGCGAGTATCTTAGTGCGACCCAACGCAAGCTCCGAGCCAAGGACGAAAGGAACTTCTGAATATGTCCCATTACGCCAGATCTACAGTAGCTTTGATTTTACTAAACTTCATTAAAATCTTCACAAAGATAATTCGCAATCGACGTAGTATCTCCTATGTCGGTGCAGTACCTTTTTACTGAGAGATGCCTAAAATTGTGGACTGTGATTATTGAAGACACTACAAGAACATCCAGAGAACTAAAATTTAATGTAGGTGTTTACTACATGATTTCTCCCCCCACTTGTGCTCCTGTTAGAAAGCTTCGATATATTTATATACAATTATCTTCAGAAATTTTCCTGTATATATTTTCCTTTGGTACTTTAAATCTTCCTTTTTTACCCATCATTGTACACTACTGGCCATTAAAATTGCTACACCAAGAAGAAATGCAAATGATAAACGGGTATTCATTGGACAAATACATTATACTAGAACTGACAGGTAATTACATTTCACGCAATTTTGGTGCATAGATCCTGAGAAATCAGTACCCAGAACAACCACCTCTAGCCGTAATAACGGCCTTGATACACCTGGGCATTGAGTCAAACAGAGCATGGATGGCGCGTACAGGTACAGCTGCCCATGCAGCTTCAACACGATACCACAAGTCATCAAGACTAGTGACTGGCGTATTGTGACGAGCCAGTTGCTCGGCCACTATTGACCAGACCTTTTCAATTGGTGAGAGATCTGGAGAATATGCTGGCCAGGGCAGCAGTCGAACATTTTCGGTATCCAGAAAGGCCTGTACAGGACCTGCAACATGCGGTCGTGTATTATCCTGCTGAAATGTAGGGTTTCGCAGGGATCGAACGAAGGGTAGAGCCACGGGTCGTAACACATTTGAAATGTAACGTTCACCGTTCAAATTGCCGTCAGTGCGAACAAGAGGTGACCGAGACGTGTAACCAATGGCACCCCATACCATCACGCTGGATGATACGCCAGTATGGCGATGACCAGTGCACGCTTCCAATGTCCGTTCACCGCGATGTCTCCAAACACGGATGCGACCATCGTGATGCTGTAGACAGAACCTGTATTCATCCGAAAAAATGACGTTTTGCCATTGTGCACCCAAGTTCGTCGTTGAGAACAACCATCGCAGGCGCTCCTGTCTGTGATGTAGCGTCAAGGGCAACCACAGCCATGGTCTCCGAGCTGATAGTCCATGCTGCTGCAAACGTCGTCGAACAGTTCGTGCAGCTGGTTGTTGTCTTGCAAACGTCCCCATCTGTCGACTCGGGGATCGAGACGGGGCTGCACAATCCGTTACAGCCATGCGGATAAGATGCCTGTCATCTCGACTCCTAGTGATACGAGGCCGTTGGGATCCAGCACGGCGTTCCGTATTACCCTCCTGAACCCACCGATTCCATATTCTGCTAACTGTCATTGGATCTCGACCAACACGACCAGCAATGTCGCGATAGGCTACAATCCGACTTTCTCAAAGTCGGAAATTTTTGTTTTGCAACAATTTTTGAAGAGAGAAGACCAATTGTGGTTTATATCTCGTAACGTGAGGCAATCATTTGCGTCGGAAATGTCATGGTACGCATTTCTCCTCCTTATACGAAGCATCACAATAACGTTTCACCAGGCAATGCCGGTCAACTGCTGTTTGTGTATGAGAAATCGGTTGGAAACTTTCTTCATGTCAGCACGTTGTAGGTGTCGCCACCGGCGCCAACCTTTTGTGAATGCTCTGAAAAGCTAATCATTTGCATATCACAGCATCTTCTTCCTGTCGGTTAAATTTCGCGTCTGTAGAACGTCATCTTCGTGGTGTAGCAGTTTTAATGGCCAGTACTGAAATAAGCTCGTGTCAGCGTTTTAAATAACTATGGGTATTATACGTTCCTCCACTTACATCATACCACTGTCGACACAAGCTACATACAACTTTTTTTAGGGCCTTCGCGCTTTCAAAAAACTAAGTCCACTCACAATGGGTATGTTACAACATCCACAGAGGCACGGGGTGCTGTCATGTGAGGGGACTGCATATGGCGTGTCGTGAGGCGTACTAACAACCTCTCTAAGCCGATAATACAAGTTTTGACCTGAGATGAAACTGAGAGGTAGCCAAGGCAAGTGCTGCTGTTGTAGGACGCTTTCAGTCTACAGACGATAAGATCCTGACCCTGAATTGTAGCAGATGCTCGACCGTGCTCCAACTATAATTCAGTGTTTCGTCTCACCTAGATACTTCTGTACTTCCGTTAAATGACGTTACGAGTGACATTCAGCTCCCTCTCTCTGATATCCGCGCCTTCTGATAATCCCATGGCAATGGAGGATGCAGAACCAACGGTGCTGGCCAGCGAAGTGGCTACGGCGGCAGTCAATATGGGGCACCCATGCCGTGTGTACTGGAAAGAGCCTTTAGTGATCGTGACGAGATGTAAGGTGGCCGCACACGCAAGTCGCTTGCGTGTTTGCTTGCTTAGAAGCCTGATCTGCTGATATCCTTTCACACTTAGACGTTTGATTGTTTATGGGAATCTCTTTCTCGGTTTGCTCTGTTGTCATACAGGATAACAATTATTGAACGATATGAAATAAAATCGTCTTCTGAACGGCTTGCGTTTGGACGTTCAAACTGATCGGCTGGCCGAGGGACATGATGGGAACTAGTATGCGCATGCGCGCGTCTTCTTGTTGTTGGCCATTTGCACCTGAAAATATTATCAGTCTTCTGACTGGCTTGATGCAGCCCGCCACGAATTCCTGTCCTGTGCTAACCTCTTCATCTCAGAATAGCAATGTGCTAACCTCTTCATCTCAGAGTAGCACTTAAACCTAAGTCCTCAATTATTTGCTGGATGTATTCAAAAAAATGATTCAAATGGCTCTGAGCACTATGGGACTTAACATCTATGGTCATCAGTCCCCTAGAACTTAGAACTACTTAAACCTAACTAACGTAAGGACAGCACACAGCACCCAGCCATCACGAGGCAGAGAAAATCCCTGACCCCGCCGGGAATCGAACCCGGGCGTGGGAAGCGAGAACGCTACCGCACGACCACGAGATTCGGGCTGCTGGATGTATTCCAATCTCTGTCTTCCTCTACAGTTTTTGCCCTCTACAGCTCCCTCTAGTACCACGGAAGTCATTCCCTCATGTCTTAACAGATGTCCTACCATCCTGTCCCTTGTCCTTCTGAGTGTTATCCACATATTCCTTTCCTCTCTGATTCTGCGCAGAACCTCCTCGCTCCTCACCTTATCAGTCCACCTAATTTTCAACATTCGTCTGTAGCATCACATATGAAATGCTTCGATTCTCTTCTGTTCCTGTTTTCCCACAGTCCAAGTTTCACTACCATGCAATGCTGTACTCCAGACGTACATTCTCAGAAATTTCTTCCTCAAATTAAGGCCGATATTTGATATTAGTAGACTTCTCTTGGCCACGAATGCCTTTTTTGCCATAGCTAGTCTGATTTTTATGTCCTCCTTCCTCCGTCCGTCATTGGTTATCTTACTGCCTAGGTAGCAGAATTCCTTAACTTCATCTACTCCGTGACCATCAATCCTGATGTTAAGTTTCTCGCTGTTCTCTACTTCTCATTACCTTCGTCTTTCTTCGATTTACTCTCAGTCCATTCTGTGTACTGATTAGACTGTTCATTCCATTCAGCACATCATGTAATTCTTCTTCACTTTCACTCAGGATAGCAAGTCATCAGCGAATCGTATCATTGATATCCTTTCACCCTGAATTTTAATTCCACTCCTGAAACTTTCTTTTATTTCCATCATTGCTTCCGCGATGTACAGATGGAACAGTAGGGGCGGAAGACTACATCCTTGTCTTACATCCTTTTTAATACGAACACTTCGTTCTTGGTCGTCCACTCTTATTATTCCCTCTTGGCTCTTGTACATATTGTATATGACCCGTCTCTCCTTATTGCTTACCCCTACTTTTTTTCAGAATTTCGAACATCTTGCACCATTTTATATTGTCGAACGCTTTTTCCAGGTCGACAGCACCTATGAACGTGTCATCGTTTTTCTTTAGTCTTGCTTCCATTATTAACTGCAACTTCAGAATTGCCTCTCTCGTCCCTTTACTTTTCCTAAAGCCAAACTGATCGTCATCTAGCGCATCTTCAATTTTCTTTTCCATTCTTCTGTATATTATTCTTGTAAGCAACTTGGATGCATGAGCTGTTAAGCTGATTGTGCGATAATTCTCCAACTTGTCAGCTCTTGCCACCTTCGGAATTGTGTGGATGATATTTTTCCGAAAGTCAGATGGTATGTCGGCAGAGTCATACATTCTACATACTAATGTGAATAGTCATTTTGTTGCCACTTCCCCCAATGATTTCAGAATTTCTGATGGAATGTTATCTATCCCATCTGCCTTATTTGATCGAAAGTCCTCCAAAGCTCTTTTTAGTTCTGATTCTAATACTGCATCCCCCATCTCTTCTAAATAGACTCCTGTTTCTTCTTCTATCACATCAGACAAATATTCCCCCTCATTGAGGCTTTCAATGTATTCTTTCCACCTATCCGCTCTCTCCTCTGCATTTAACAGTGGTATTCCCGTTTCTTTCTTAATGTTATCACCTTTGCTTTTAATGTCACCGAAGATTGTTTTGACTTTCCTGTATGCTGAGTATGTCCTTCCGACAATCATTACTTTTTCGATCTCTTCACATTTTTCCTGCAGCCATTTCCTCTTAGCTTCCCTGTGCTTCCTGTTTATTTCATTCCTCAGCGACTTGTATTTCTGTACTACTGAGTTTCCCGGAACATTTTTGTACTTCCTCCTTTCGTCGATCAATTGAAGTTACCCATGGTTTCTTCGCAGTTAACTTCTTTGTACCTATGTTTTTCTTTCCACCTTCTGTGACTGCACTTTTTAGAGATGTCCATTCCTCTTCAACTGTACTGCCTACTGAGCTACTCCTTATTGCTGTATCTACAGCCTTAGAGAACTTCATGCGTTCTCGTCACTCCTTAGTACTTCTGTATCCCACTCATTTGCGTATTGATTCTTCCTGACTAATCTCTTTAACTTCAGCCTACTCTTCATCACTACTACATTGTGATAGGAGTATATATCTGTTCCTGGGTACGCCTTACAATCCAATACCTGATTTCTGAATCTCTGTGTGACCATGACCATGACACGAACTGAAATCTTCCCGTTTCACCCTGTCATTTCCAGGTATACCTCCTCCTCTTGTAATTCTTGAACGGAGTATTCGCTATTACCATCCTAAAGTTATCACTGAACTCAGTTAGTCTTTCTCCTCTTTCATTCCTTGTCCCAAGCCAATAATCTCCTGTAATCTTTTCTTCTAATCCTTTCCCTACAACTACGTTTTCCTTCCCAACTTCTGTGATGGCCCTTTTTAGAGATGTCCATTCCTATTGTCCTGCCTACTGAGCTATTCCTGATTGCTATATCTATAGCCTTAGAAAACTTCAAGCGTATCTCTTCATTCCTTAGTACTTCCGTATCCCACTTCTTTGCATATTGATTCTTCCTGTCTAATGTCTTAATCTTCAGCCTAAACTTCATCACTATTATATTGTGATCTGAGCCTATATCTGCTCCTGGGTACGCCTTACAATTCAGTATCCGATTTCGGAATCTCTGTCTGACCATGATGTAATCTAACTGAAATCTTCCCGTATCACCCGGCCTTTTCCAAGTATACCTCCTCCTCTTGTGATTCTTGATAGGGTATTCGCTATTACTAGCTGAAACTTCTTACAGAACACAATTAGTCTTTCTTCTCTCTCATTCCTTGTCCCAAGCCCATATTCTCCTGTAACCTTTTCATGTACTTCTTCCCCTACAACTGCATTCCAGTCCCCCATGGCTATTAGATTTTCATCCCCTTTACATACTGTATTACCCTTTCAGTATCCTCATACACTTTCTCTCTTCATCTTCAGCTTGCGGCGTCGGCATGTATACCTGAACTATCGTTGTCGATGTTGGTTTGCTGTCGATTCTGATAAGAACGACCCTGTCACTGAACTGTTCACAGAATTCATAACGAATCCTACTCCTGTTACACCATTTTCCCTTCTCTTCACAGACCCCTGCTATATCTAGACTGAGCCTTTGCATTTCCCTTTTCAGACTTTCTAGTTTCCCTAACACGTTCAAGCTTCTGAAATTCCACGCCCCGACTTGTAGAACGTTATCCTTCCGTTGATTATTCAATGTTTTTCTCATGGTAGCCTCCCCCTTGGCAGTCCCCTCCGGGAGATCCGAATGGGGGACTATTCCGGAATCTTTTGAGAATGGAGAGTCATCATGACACTTCTTCAATTACAGGCCACATGTTCTGTGGATACACGTTAAGTGTCTTTAATGCAGTGGCTTCCATTGCCTTCTGCATCCTCATGCAATTGATCATTGCTGATTCTTCCGCCTTTAGGGGCAGTTCCCACTCCTAGGACAAGAGAGTGGGCTGAACCTCTGTCCGCTCCTCCGCACTCTTTGACAAGGCCGTTGGCAGAATGAGGCTGACTTCTTATGCCGGAAGTCTTCTGCCGCCAATGCTGAGTATTAATCAAAATTTAAGCAGCGGCGAGATTCGAAACTTGGACCGAAGACGTTTCGATTATGAATCAAAGACGCTACCCCTAGGCCTACTATGCGAACAGTGTACCGAGTTCAAGCTGGAGACAACCGGTCCAAGTGTGCTAACAATCAAGAATTTGATTCGCATGTTTGAGAGAAAGGGTATTGTTCTTGATGACAATGTTGGCAATGTCGCACGCCCAAAAAGGGTGAGAACGCCTGAAACCCTGGAGAAGACACTCATTGTGTTTCAAACCAGCCCCAGGAAATCGATCAGAAGAACTGAAAAACAGATGGAAATCAACCTGGAGACACTGTGGCAAGTTGTTGTTGAAGACCTGCATCTCTTCCCGTACAAAATCCGAACCCATCAGCCATTAAGCCCCAAGGCCATGGAACAGCGGTTGTGGTTCGCCAACACTATTGTCCACAGAATTGACAAACAGTACTTTTATCTGAATGTGGTTTGGTTTAGCGACGAAGCCCACTTTCATTTGGGTGCATTTGTCAATGAGCGAAATTGCGATTTTGGGGGACTGAGAAACTGCATTTCAAGATAGAAGTCTCTTCAGCCTCAACGGGTGGCTGTGTGGTGTGCAATATCCAGTCACGGAATAATCGGTGCTATATTCTTTGATGGCATGGTGACTACCGAAATCTACGTGAAGCTTTTGGAAGATGATTTCATCCCCATTATCCAAAGTGACCAAGATTTCGACAAGACGTGCTTCATGCAAGAGCAAGCTCGACCCCATCGGAGCAGAAGAGTGTTTGATGTCCTGGAGGAGCACTTTCGGGACCGCATTCTGGCTTTGGGGTACCCAGAGGCCACTGACATGGGCCTCGATTAGCCGCTGTATTACCCAAATCTGAACATATGCGACACCTCTTTGTGGGCCTATATTAAAGACAAGGTATACAGCAATACCCCTAAAACCATTGTTGAACTGAAAACAGCCATTCAGGAGGTCATTGACAGCATCGATATTCCGACACTTCAGCAGGCCATTCAGAATTTCGCTATTCCTCTGTGCCACATCATCGCCAATGATGGCAGGCACATCAAACATGTCTTAACCTAAGTCCGAACATCTTTACGGGCGGGAAGGAGCGCCTGGTCCCCGGCACTAATCCGCCCGGCGGATTTGTGTCGAGGTCCAGTGAACCGGCCAGTCTGTGGATGGCTTTTAGGCGGTTTTCCATCTGCCTCGGCAAATGCGGGCTGGTTCCCCTTATTCCGCCTCAGTTACACTATGTCGGCGATTGCTGCGCAAACAAGTTCTCCACGTACGCATACACCACCATTACTCTACCACGCAAACATAGGGGTTACACGCGTCTGGTGTGAGACGTTCCCTGGGGGGGGGGTCCACCGGGGACCGAACGGCACAATAACCCTGGGTTCGAAGTGGGGCGGCGGAGGGGTGAAGTTGACTGCGGTAGTCGTCGTGGGGTTATGGACCACTACGGCTGCGGCGGGGACGGAGCCTCTTCGTCGTTTCTAGGTCCCCGGTTAACATACAATACAATACAATACAATACAATACAAATCTGAATATCTGTAACGTCGTGTAGAGGACATAAGAGTGTATGCGGCTTCGGCATAGCGACTATGCGTGCAGCAGTGCCTTTTAGCTGTGAGAGGCAATGCACTTTCCATAGGCCATAATAAACTGATGATTTAAGAGGAAGTTTCTACAGCATTATAAAAGAAGAGCACTGCGCGAATAAGAAAAATCTGCAGCTGGAAGATGAGATATGTTTATTGCTATTTTCGCCGCAGAGCTAATACATCGTACAGCAGACTGATCCACATCAGAGAAATAGTTCTGTAAAAGACTTGCCAGTGTCTTAATTGTGTGACTTTAATCATAATTTTACAGTGATCATTAACCCAAATCATTTTAACCAAGAACAAGATCCGTAGCCTACTATCGTAAATTCCGAAAATCACACCGTGACTGACAGAAGTTAGCAAAACAAGATAATTTTGCCAGGCAGCACAGATTTAATTTATCTTGAATTGGAAGTTCATTTCTTTTTACTTACTCAAAGCCATTACTTGTGAAGTACAACGATCATAATTAATTTTTTAAAGTAAAATTTATAAATCTGTTGAAACTACCGAATCTGGAAAATCGTAACGAATTTTACCTTTCTCTCAACTATACTGACTACAGTATGTGTTGTGGTGTTTAGTTGTTGTTCAGAACCATTCCTATTTATTTGTTAAATTTTTGAAAGTGAATTATAAGTACTTGGAAGAGCTGGTTAAACAAAGTCAGTAACAGTAAAGAGAAACGTGTGGCTGAGCTGTGTAATGACACCTGAAGGGAAAAAAAAAGCAGTGCCAAGAAGGAGTTGTGTAATATAAACGAAAGTTGGTAGGCGTGTTTCTACATTTGAAAGATGTCTATTCAGATTTCGCACCAGTCGCATAAGAGTGCTGGTGGTAGCGCCACTATGTGGATGCAAGTCAAGTTTGCTTTGAATACACGCTGTAACGGTCGTGAGCGTTAGCTGCCTTTGATATTGGACGAGGTGAGCTGATGTTATTCAAGAACTCCTATAAGGCAACAAAGACGCCATTATCAACACTCCACTGAGTTTGAACGGTGTTGCGTAATAGCGCTAAGAGAAGCTGGATGTTCCTTCTACGATACTGCAGTAGCTCTTGGCAGGAATGTAGAGACTGTACATGACTGCTGGCAGCGGTAGACACGAGAATGTACGGTCGCAAGAAGACACCGCGCTCCGGACAGTCACGTGGCACTACCGAGAGGGAAAACCATCGTGTTCGGCGTTTGGATCTGGGGCATCGTATTGCATCTGCAGCAGCAATTTGAGCAGCAGTTAGCACCACAGTGACACAATAGACAGTTACAAATCGGTTACTACAAGGACAGCCCCGAGCCAGTCGCCATTTAGCGTGCATTCCACTGACCCCAAACCACCGTCATTTGCGATTACAATGGTGTCAAGCGAGAGCTCAGTGGAGGACAGGGTGGAGGTCTGTTGTGTTTCCTAATGAAAGCTAGTTCTGCCTCGGTGCCAGTAATGGTCGCGAATTGGTTAGGAAGAGGCCAGTCGAGTGCCTACAACCAGCCTGTGTGCGTGTTGGACGCACTGAACCTACACTTGGAGTTATGGTCTGGAGCACTCTCGTGGTTATCCCTCGCACCTTTACTACAAATCTGTACGTCTGTCTGGTGATTCAACCTGCTGTGCTGCCTTTCATGAATGACGTCCCAGGTTTTTCTAACAGGATAACGCTCGCCCACTTACTGCTGTTGTAACCGAACGTGCTCTACAGAGTGTCGACATGTTGCCTCGGCCTGCTCCGTCACCAGATCAGTCTTCAGTCGAGCACACGTGAGGCAACTTCAGCGTCCTCCATAAACAGCATCAACTGTCCCTTTATTCACCGACCAAGTACCACAGGCATGGAACTCTATCCCACAAATTGAAATCCCGCACCTCTACAACACAATGCATACACGTTTGCATGCTTGCATTCAACATTCTGGTGATTTCACCCATTATTAATGTAGTAGCATTTCACATTTGCAATGGCTTATCTCACGCTTACGTTAACCTGTCATCTTGCAATGTCAATCACCTACATGTGTTGAAACTTCCTGGCAGATTAAAACTGTGTGCCACATTGAGACTCGAACTCGGGACCTTTGCCTTTCGCAGGCAAGTGCTCCACCAAGCACTTGCCCGCGAAAGGCAAAAGTCACGAGTTCGAGTCTCGGTCTGGCACACAGTTTTAATCTGCCAGGACGTTTCATATCAGCGCACACTCCGCTGCAGAGTGAAAATTTCATTCTGACCTACATGGTATTATCTAGACAAATGTATTCCCGAAATTTAATTAGTCTGCGTTAACTATTTTCTAGTACTGCGATTTTTTCCGCCAATGTATTACCGCGTCATATAATGCAATCTTTTCTTTCAGTTCTGAATTTTTCTATAAATTACTTAAGTGATTATAAAGTTTTGAATATATACTTGGATTTGACTCACTTATTGTGTGATCACTTGCTCATAAAAATTGGCTCCTGTGTGAGTAATGATCGTTATTGCTATATACGCTTAAATTCAGTGAAATTCAATGGTTTTCAAGAACAAATTGTTCACTTTAGGACTGCCGGCCGTATTATTTGAAGAAAAATTGGACTACCTTTTCATAATTAACCCTTGTAATTACGCGTGTGTGTAATCCTGCTGTATGTCTGTAAGATGATGGTGCCTTTACGCGGACAGACTGGTCAGTCAAGATGAGATCGGGAGCCGTAGCATCTGTGGACCACCGTACGTGTTGCAGGCGTGCCGCTGAGCTGCTACCTGTACCGCGCGTGGGCGCCGCGTCACCCTCGCACCACCGGTCCTGACAATGGCTGCGTCACTCTGGACTCCAGCGGCCGCTGGAGAACCACGCGCTGCGCCCAGCGACACGCCTTCCTCTGCGAGCTCTTGCCTCCTGAACGCCGTTCTGCAAGCTCCGGTAATGGTTGTGATATTATTTCATAATCGGTTATTGATTATCGATTAACGAGGTAAAGTCGATCGTAATATCTGACCACAAATCCTTTGAACCTAATCAAAATTTATATCAAGTGAATTCCGTTTTTTATATACATAAGACTTATTTATGACAGTAGAAGAATATTACCGATTGCTTGCTGATTTTATACGTATCATACAATTATTCTGAAATTGCATTTTAGGATTATTGTGACAAATCTATATTTTGAAACTTGAAACCACTTAAATACATTACTCCACATTTTGCTAACATGCACTGACGATCAATACCAAGTTATAACAACCAAAATTATGGGATTCCTATGTCAAATAAAGTTTGTGATAGCATTCTTAGGTTACCGAAAACTGCGTTTTCCGGCAATGATCGTTCTAACTGCCGTTATATAGTACAGGATTTATGTCTACTGTACTAACACATTATAACTTAGTAAAATATTTACAAAAATTCTAAGCTTTTCCAAATTATTTCGCCATATATTGAAAAAATATTTGTATCTTTCAATATAAAGGCTTTTGGTCGTCAAAATTAGTTATCCTATAGAGTTTACTTTACATGAGTTGTAACAAATTCCACACGGTTCGAATATTTTTCCAAATGTAATTTGCGTAATATGTCATGGATATTTATTTTTTACTAAAAAGTAAAGTAATATTATGTTCTAAACACACGCTTAACTTTTTTCGTAAAAAAATCAATATTTTGTAAAAGCTAATTATATATTGCCCTTTACCTGATTAGCATATTTTTAGTACAACTAGGTAATGAACTGGCGAAAATCAGGATACCTCAACAGTTATGTATCACGCATAAAATTTATATATAAGCTGCAGATTCATTAATTACCGGAATTTCTGAATTATCCTTTAACCTCAGTTGCTTCATATCTTTCGGGATAAGTAAAAATAAAGTCTTACTGCCATTTCGTAAGTGTGGACTACTTTGGACGATTCAATGAACAATTACGGTATTATTTTATGTAATGTAAAATAAGATCTAACAATTAATCGCTTATTACCTTTGTCAGCTAAAAGATTAGAGAGCTACGCGAGTCTCTGTAGCGAGTCGCATCTTTACAGGGAAGTCAGCACTGCTGAATGCACGAGAGGGATCAGTAATGGGTGCTCTTTCATTTTTGTTGTTGTTGTTGTTGTTGTGATTTTCAGCCCGAAGACTGATTTGATGCAGCTCTCTAAGCTGTGAAAGTCTCTTCATGTTTAATCAACTACTGCAACCGTCATCCAATTCAATCTGCCTAATGCATTCAAGCGCTTTGGCCTCCTTCTGCAACCTTTGGCCCCGTCTCCCCTGAATAAACACGAATTTCCTTCCGTTATCAAATTCACTATTTTCTTGATGCGATGTGTCATATCAACTTTTTTAATCAAGCTATGCCAAAAATTTATTTTCTCTCCAATTCGCTTCAGTGTCTGTTCTTTAGCTATTGAATGTATCCTTCTAATCTTCAAGTAATCTTCTGTAGCACTCCATTTCAATAGCTCTTTATCTCTTCATTTCGATACTCTTCATTGTCGACCTTTTTATTCCATATAAGAGCACACTCCAGACGAACAATTTTAGAAAAGACTTCGTAATATCTAAATTTATTTAAGATTACATATTTATTCCATACAGAAAATCATTTGGTGGTATAATCAGTCTATGTTTTATATTCTCTTTAAGGTAAAGTTTTCATTTCGTCTCCCTAAACTTTAATTCTTTGTCGACATTACTCCCAAAGTTCCGTTCCTGGGTGCTCTATATATAGATAATAAACTATGGGAAGTCAACGGCGGCGCCGAGGTGGATTCACCGCTGGACATGGTCAGTACTTCGATGAGTGACCGTCCGGGTACGCCGGATGCTGTTGGCAATTTTCCCTTTGCGTTTAAGGCAGAGAAGGTAGGAGGGTTGGCGTCGTAAAATCCATGATCATCAGTCTTCCAGTCAAAGTCCTGAATTAAATTCAAAACCTCTCCGCAGTGTCTCTTGAGGTGAGCGCACGCGACACTATTGATAGGTATCCATCCGTCAGACGGGGAAGTTAAGCCTGGTGGACCACTTGGTGATTTTCAGGAGGAGTAGGCTATGTACCGGCATTGAGTTTCACCCTCTTCCTTTTACTCATCATCTCCAGCACGAATACAACACTATACTGTACACACACACACACACACACCATTACAGTCATCTACACTTAACAGACACACTTACACACACTGCTCTCATACTTAGCGAAGGAAACGTGCCTGCCAGCGCGGAGGATAGGAAAAACCTTTTCAATAGGCAGCTGATCCTGCCCTTCTGGGTCGCCCACCCGCTCATACCACTAAACTTTACTTTTTTATCTAGATCCCTCCCCGTTCTCAATTATTGCCTTTCTTTCATGTCTTTTGTTTCTTATAATTTTAATCTAGTTTCTATAAAGACCGTAGGTAACCCTCCTTTCGCTGTATTTTATTCTTGCTACCTTTAGAATTTCAAAGAGTGTGTCCCCATCAACATTGCCAAAAGCTTTCTCCAAAGCCAAAAAAAATGTTATAAAAATGGGTTTAACTTTATTCAGTCTGTTTACTAACCTACTTAGTAACATGCTAAGCAACAGACTTTTCCAAATTTACTCTGATAACGACAGAATGAAAGTCTTCAAATTAAGTGACGGACTAACTCAAGAATCTGTATTGGCCCCTCTCCTTTTCAACTTATACATTAATGACCTCCCAGTCACAACCTCAACGAAATTCATATATGCTGATGACATCTGTTTGGTAACCCAGAGCTCCAGTTTCACCACTGCTGAAAGCACATTAACTGCCGACATGTAAATCCTGGACACATACTTCAGAAAACTGTTACTTCAGCATTCCACCTACGGAACAGACACTCTGCCTATAAACCAGAAGTTAAACTCCAAGGACAAACCTTACAGTACTGCAGAACTCCGAAGTACCTCGGAATAACACTCAATAGGTCCCTAACTTTCCGACAACATCTCTCCAACGTGGCCACAAACGTTAAGACTCGTATTAATGTCATTCAAAAGTTTGCTGGTACCTCCTGGGGTTGCAGTGCTCAAACCCTAAGCTCAACTGCTTTGGCACTATCATACTCAGTCGCTGAATACTGTAGCTCAACTTGAATGAGCAGTGCTCGCTGTAGCAAGGCAGATGTGCAACTCAACCAGACAATGCGTCTTATCACAGACTGCATATGTAGCACTTAAAGTGCATGACTATCAGTTTTAAGTAACATCCAACCTCCATGTCTACGAAGATCAGATACTCTCCTGAAGATCTGGAGAAACATTCAGAAGAATCCCCAGCTACCCGTACACAACGATATACTAACAGCAGAACATCAGCGTCTGAAATCAAGAAAACCACGTTGGCGAGCTGAGCGATATCTTGAAGCCTCCGACTTTAACATGAACGAAGTATGGAGAAGTCAGTGGAAAGAATCGTCAGTGTTCAACGGTCATCTGGTTGAAAAGCCTTCCATGCGAGTTCCAGGTTTCACACTCCCCAGACGCCAGTGGAGAACCATCAACCGCATCCGAACAGGACAAGGGAACTGCAGATATCTAAAGCATAAATGGGGCTGCGCAACATCTCCAGATTGTGAATGTGGAGCTGCCCTGCACACAATAAATCACATTGTTGGTGAATGCCCGAAACGAGCCTTCGGGGAATCTATAAATGATATCCACCATGCATCCATCACCTGAAGGGCTTAACTGCAACAGATTGGACTTAGAAATCTAAGAACATGTGTAATGTGTACATAATTTAGTATAATACTTCCGACATTTGATTCTGTACCTGTATTTTGCTTGTCATTTCTTACGCTGTATACTCTTAAAATTATATATTTGATCCAAGCTCTGTATCATCATACCATAAATAAAAAATAAATAAATTATGTTCACTCCTGTTATAAGTGGTGCTAGGAGTATAAGTGTAACTCTTGTGGTCACTGGTACCTTACTATGTACCCACTTCAGTGTCTTAGTTGTTTTTTTTTTCTCTGTGTCTAACACTCCTCCTGCAAAAACGTGAAATAAATTACCACCTGATGTTTTCTGCACGGTCGTAACTGCACCTCTAAGTACACTACACATGTCAGTACAGACAAATCTTTTTGCGTCCACCTGTCCACACTTCAGCACCGGACGTGCTGCCCGGCCAAAGTACGTTTTCATGGTTTGCTCTTGCCACGTCTACGTGGAGGTACTAAGCTAAAACCATATGATTCCCAACATATATAATTATTAGTCTGCAAATGAAGTAAATACTGATGTAGTGTTGTTCAGTACACAGCCCTCAGTCACCAATAATAATATCTGCACTTATATCCCTAACAGCCTGTGTGCAAATCATCTTCTGTCATAAATTTCCTGATGATGAGAGCATTATAATCGAGACCAACGGAATGAAGTCAATACTAGGAAAGACAAATGTAATTTTGGTAAAAACTATTAACTTGTAGCTGAAGCTGAAGCGTCAGTGTCGTCGTAACTGCCGTCTGCTTCACATCTGCTGTGCAGCGAGCTTCGTTAATTTAAGTATTACCTGTATTTTTCTTACTTGTCACTTCTTCTTCCGTGTGTTTTTGCTTTTAGGAAGCTTTAATTGTCGAGTGCTAGTAATAGTGTTCCATAGATTTCGTGTTTGTTTTGAATACAGTCAGAGAGAGTCCCTTTAGTCAGCTGTAGTGCCAGTAGTGCTAGCGTTTGTTTTGAATACAGTCCAGAGACAGGTAGTGCCTATTTTCATTGTTTTCAACAAGAAGTGTCTAGTAACCACAGTTTAGTCAGCTATTAGCAGTCTAGTTAAAAGTTGATTAACTCTCTACAGTAAACTGATTTCTTAGGATGGATAGGATGTGTGACTGCTGTGTACGGACGCAGGAGGAGCTGGCCACTGTTCGCGAACAGCTGAACGTGTTGATGGCCGCGGTCAGCCGTCTTCAGACTGCTGCCTCGGAGAAGCGGCAGTGGGGAGTCTGGTGCGTCGCATGGTACACCCCAGGTGTCACATGCTTCACCCACTGTCCCTGCTGTAGAGACATCTTCGCGGGTACCGGGCGCGGTTGGGCCACCCTCTCCCCAAGGGGAGTGGCGGGTTCAGCGTCGTTCGCGGCGCACGAGGCGGAGGGTCAGTGTGGACGCTGGCCGTGTGGCATCGCCCGCTCTGCCTGTGAGTGGACATGTGGCTGCTCCTTCAGCAAGGTCCGAGCAGGCACACGGGGGGAGGAGTTTATTAGTTATTGGGATCTCCAAAGTTAGGCGGGTGATGGAGCCCCTTAGGGAAATAGCGGAAAGGTCGGGGAAGAAGGCCAGTGTTCACTCTGTCTGCTTGCCGGGGGGTCTCATCCAAGATGTGGAGGAGGCCCTGCCGGCGGCGATAGAGAGCACTGGGTGCACCCGACTGCAAATTGTTACTCATGTCGGCACCAATGACTCCTGCCGTCTGGGTTCAGAGGTCATCCTCAGTTCGTACAGGCGGTTGGCGGAATTGGTGAAGGCGGAAAGCCTCGCTCGCGGGGTGGAATCTGAGCTAACTATTTGTAGTATCGTTCCCAGAACCGATTGCGGTCCTCTGGTTTGGAGCCGAGTAGAAGGCTTAAACCAGAGGCTCAGACGATTCTGCGGAGATATGGGGTGCAAATTTCTGGCTCAAAAGGGCTCTGAGCACTATGGGACTTAACATCTGTGATCATCAGTCCCCTAGAACTACTTAAACCTAACTAACCTAAGGACATCACACACATCAAAGCCCGAGGCAGGATTCGAACCTGCGACCGTAGCGGTCACGCGGTTCCAGACTGAAGCGCCTAGAACCGCACGGCCACACCGGTCGGCTGCAAATTTCTCGACCTCCGCTATCGGGTGGAGAAATGTAGGGTCCCCCTGAATACGTCAGGCGTGCACTACACGCCGGAAGCGGCTACAAGGGTAGCGGCGTACGTGTGGAGTGCACATGTGGGTTTTTTTAGGCTAGAGAATTCCCTCCCTAGGCTCGACAAGACGCCTCCTGAGACGCGGCAAGGTAGGAGTAGGCAAAATGCAACAGGGAATAACAATATTAATGTGCTAATAATAAACTGCAGGATCGTCTATAGAAAGGTCCCAGAATTGCTCTCATTAATAAATGATCACAGTGCCCATATAGTACTAGGGACAGAAAGTTGGCTGAAACCAGACGTAAGCAGTAATGAAATTCTAAACTCAGATTGGAATGTATACCGCAGACACAGGCTGGACAGTGAAGGGGGAGGCATGTTTATAGTGATAAGAAGTGCAATAGTATCGAAGGAAATTGACGGATGTGAAATAATTTGGGTGAAGGTCACGGTTAAAGCAGACTCAGACGTGGTAATTGGATGTCTCTATGGGCCCCCTGGCTCAGCAGCTGTTGTGGCTGAGCGCCTGAAGGATAGTTTGGAAAATATTTCGAGTAGATTTCCCCACCATGTTATAGTTCTGGGTGGAGATTTTAATTTGTCGGATATAGACTGGGAGACTCAAATGTTTATAACAGGTGGCAGGGACAAAGAATCTAGTGAAATTTTTTTACGTGGTTTATCTGAAAACTATCTTGAGCAGTTAAACAGAGAACCGACTCGTGGCGATAACATATTAGACCTCCTGGTGACAAACAGACCCGAACTATTTGAAACAGTTAACACAGAACAGGAAATCAGCGATCATAAAGCGGTTACTGCATCGATGATTTCAGCCGTAAATAGAAATATTAAAAAAGGTAGGAAGATTATTCTGTTTAGCAAAAGTGACAAAAAGCAGATTACAGAGTACCTGACGGCTCAACACATAAGTTTTGTCTCAAGTACAGATAGTGTTGAGGATCTGTGGACAAAGTTCAAAACCATCGTACAATGCGCGTTAGATGAGTATAAGCAAAGGGAACTTCACAGCAAACATAAACATAGCCAAAGCCTTGCAGACAAACAAAAATTACGCAAAACGAAATGTAGTGTGAGGAGGGCTATGCGAGAGGCGTTCAATGAATTCGACTTGGCAGAAAATCCTAAAAAATTTTGGTCTTATGTCAAAGCGGGAGGTGGATCAAAACAAAATGCCCAGACCCTCTGTGACCAAAATGGTAGTGAAACAGAGGATGACAGACTAAAGACCGAAATACTAAATGTCTTTTTCCAAAGCTGTTTCACAGAGGAAGACTGCACTGTAGTTCCTTCTCTAGATTGTCGCACAGATGACAAAATGGTAGATATAGAAATAGACGACAGAGGGATAGAGAAACAATTAAAATCGCTCAAAAGAGGAAAGGCCGCTGGACCTGATGGGATACCAGTTCGATTTTACACAGAGTACGCGAAGGAACCTGCCCCCCTCCTTGCAACGGTGTACCGTAGGTCTCTAGAAGAGCGTAGCGTTCCAAAGGATTGGAAAAGGGCACAGGTCATCCCCGTATTCAAGAAGGGACGTTGAACAGATGTGCAGAACTATAGATCTATATCTCAACGTCGATCAGTTGTAGAATTTTGGAACACGTATTATGTTCGAGTATAATGACTTTTATGGAGACTAGAAATCTATTCTGTAGGAATCAGCATGGGTTTCGAAAAAGACGGTCGTGTGAAAACCAGCTCGCGCTATTCGTTCACGAGACTCAGAGGGCCATAGACACGGGTTCCCAGGTAGATGCCGTGTTTCTTGACTTCCGCAGGGCGTTTGATACGATTCCCCACAGTCGTTTAATGAACAAAGTAAGAGCATATGGACTATCAGACCAATTGTATGATTGGATTGAAGAGTTCCTAGATAACAGAACGCAGCATGGCATTCTCAATGGAGAGAAGTCTTCCGAAGTAAGAGTGATTTCAGGTGTGCCGCAGGGGAGTGTCATAGGACCGTTGCTATTCACAATATACATAAATGACCTTGTGGATGACATCGGAAGTTCACTGAGGCTTTTTGCGGATGATGTTGTGGTATATCGAGAGGTTGTAACAATGGAAAATTGTGCTGAAATGCAGGAGGATCTGCAGCGAATTGACGCATGGTGCAGGGAATTGCAATTGAATCTCAATCTAGACAAGTGTAATGTGCTGCGAATACATAGAAAGATAGATCCCTTATCATTTAGCTACAAAATAGCAGGTCAGCAACTGGAAGCAGTAAATTCCATACATTATCTGGGAGTACGCATTAGGAGTGATTTAAAATGGAATGATCTTATAAAGTTGAGCGTCCGTAAAGCAGATGCTAGACTAAGATTCATTGAAAGAATGCTAAGGAAATGCAATCCGAAAACAAAGGAAGTAGGTTACAATACGCTTGTTCGCCCACTGCTTGAATACTGCTCAGCAATGTGGAATCCGTACCAGATAGGGTTGATAGAAGAGATAGAAAAGATCCAACGGAGACCAGCGCGCTTCGTTGTAGGATCATTTAGTAATCGCGAAAGCGTTACGGAGATGATAGATAAACTCCAGCGGAAGACTCCGCAGGAGAGACGCTCAGTAGCTCGGTACTGGCTTTTGTTGAAGTTTCGAGAACATACCTTCACCGAAGAGTCAAGCAGTATATTGTTTCCTCCTACGTATATCTCGCGAAGAGACCATGAGGATAAAATCAGAGAGATTAGTGCCCACACAGAAGCATACCGACAATCCTTCTTTCCACGAACAATACGAGACTGGAATAGAAGGGAGAACCGATAGAGGTACTCAAGGTACCCTATGCCACACACCGTCAGGTGGCTTGCGTAGTATGGATGTAGATGTAGATGTAGAAGCTTTGCTAAAAAGTATTGAAGTGTTCTCTTCAAATCGACTGTCACCCAAATTAGATAAAACGCAATATATTCAATTCTGGTCAGAACTAGCCCTGACCACATCCCATTTAAGAATGCTGCATCGGGAGAAGTCAGTATCAAAGCAGAGTTTACAAGGTTTGTGAGAGTGCACATTTAACAGGATCTTCGCAGACGCATATGTTCAGCGAGTCTTGGTTCGACTTTCATCAAAATTAGATAAAACTCAGTAGATTCAATTCTGGTCAGCACTAGACCTGACCACAATAGTGTTACATAAAGAGAAATCAATAAACAAAAGAGAGTTTGCAAAATTTGTTAGAGTGCGCATTGATGAGAGGCTTGAACAGGATTTTCAAAACCGCGTACGTTCAACGAGTTTTGTTTTATATGTAATCGTTAACTTTGCAAATGCATATGTCGTAGCATTGAGTCATTTTGACTGACTTCTTCCATTAATGTCGTAGGATGTAACGTCATGGGGCGATTATTCGTTGGCTCTAGAATATGTTATGAGGGTAGCAGATAGTGTCTTCTTATTCAGAGTTCTTCACATTTTGGTGTCGACTACTGCTCCTCTGCTTTCTTGGTTTTTCGTTCTATTTGGCTACTCGTGATTGCTGTTTTCATCTCACGTGCTGTCCGTCTTAGCTACTATGATGTTAGCCGTTCTTCCTTTCTCATCTTGCATTATCACTTTATTTTACTATATACGGCCATTTATTTATTGGTAATATCATTTGTCATCTCACGTCTCATTTCTGTCATCTTTAGTATCTTGTCAGTTATTCTTTTTTTCTTCTCTCTCGAGCTATAATATTTGATATATGTTTGTGCAACGTCTTTCACTTAGTTTTCGGTTACAGCGTGTGGAAAAATTGGTTCGACACTCATAGTAACTCCTCAAAGAAATTTGTTTTAATTCTTATTCTGTACGATTCGCCTTTTATCAGGAGGAATGTGTTAAAAACCATAAAAGCTGAAAGATGGTGGAACTGAGGGTTTCGTCGATTTTCACATTATCGATGTCTGAGATGCAAATTATATATAATGATTTTTAGATCGAATTAATTTGATTCGAAAATAGCTTAGTCCTTTATTTTTATGAAAGCTTATCCGATAGCGATTGCTAATACATGAAGTACTTGTAGGCGTTTTATTTCTTGAGAATTATGTTTGACTGGACTCGCAGTTTCACAGACAAGACAGCAGATCAAAGTGGGCCGAAGGACACGATTAACTTAACGCAGGTTGTAAAAGGTGACGCCGAAGGCTGTCGCGTGCACTGAACACACTGAGTGAACGCCCGTCGTGAGCCGAAGCCGACATAATTCTGACATCAGGTAACTCAGTCGCTGGAATTCTGCACGAGATGATCACCGCTCCCGCGTTCCTAAAGCATTTTTCCGCGATGAGGGCGCTGTAACGTACGCTAAAGGTCCCGGAAGACGGCCAACAGTTAAGCCTTGGGCGGAAAATGCAGAGAAGACGGCGGCAGTCTGCCGGTAGGAGAGCGATGTACTAGTGGACACTACTCTGCTCTGTGAAAGCTACAGGTGTTTTTGCCTCTATGCCCTCGACAGAACACGGCAGGTGAGATGTGAGGATTCTATAAGTGTGAGACTGCTACATTCTCATCCCAAAAATACCTGTAGCTGGCCCCTCATATATACAATGAAGCGCCAAAGAAACTGGTACAGGCATGCGTTTTCAAATAAAGAGATATGTAAACAGTCAGAATACGGCAGTGCGGTCGACAACGAATATACAGGGTGGTCCATTGATCGTGACCGGGCCAAATATCTCACGAAATAAGCGTCAAACGAAAAAACTACAAAGAACGGAACTTGTCTAGCTTGATGGGGGAAACCAGATGCGCTAAGGTTGGCCCGCTAGATGGCGCTGCCATAGGTCAAACGGATATCAACTACATTTTTTAAATAGGAACCCCCATTTTTATTACATATTCGTGTAGTACGTAAAGAAATAAGAATGTTTCAGTTGGACCATTTTTTTCGTTTTGTGATAGATGGCGCTGTAATAGTCACAAACATATGGCTCACAATTTTTGACGAACAGTTGGTAACAGGTAGGTTTTTTTGATTAAAATACAGAACGTAGGTACGTTTGAACATTTTATTTCGGTTCTTCCAATGTGATACACGTACCTTTGTGAACTTATCATTTCTGAGAACGCATGCTTTTACTGCGTGATTACCTCTAAATACCACATTAATGCAATAAATGCTCAAAATTATGTCCGTCAACCTCAATGCATTTGGCAATACGTGTAACGACATTCCTCTCAACAGCGTGTAGTTCGCCTTCCGTAATTTTCGCACATGCATTGACAATGCGCTGACACATGTTGTCAGGCGTTGTCGGTGGATCACGATAGCAAATATCCTTCAACTTTCCCCACAGAAAGAAATCCGGGGACGTCAGTTTCGTGTAAAGTGTGGGCCATGGTATGGTGCTTCGACGACCAATCCACCTGTCATGAAATATGCTATTCAATACCACTTCAAAATCTGTCATTGTCCCGTAATTTCTCTTGTGCCCAGTGGCAGAACTGTACACCACGTTCAAAGTCGTCGCCATGCAATTTCTGGTGCAATCGATGTTGATGTATCATTCTCAACACCGACGTTTTTGAGATTCCCGATTCTCGCGCAATTTGTCTGCTACTGATGTGCGGATTAGCCGCGACAGCAGCTAAAACACCTACTTGGGCATCATCATTTGTTGCAGGTCGTGGTTGACGTTTGACATGTGGCTGAACACTTCCTGTTTCCTTAAATAACGTAACTATCCGGCGATCGGTCCGGACACTTGGATGATGTCGTCCAGGATACCGAGCAGCATACACAGCACACGCCCGTTGGGCATTTTGATCACAATAGCCATGCACCAACACGATTTCGACCTTTTCCGCAATTGGTAAAGGTCCATTTTAAGACAGGTAATGCATCACGAAGCAAATACCGTCCGCACTGGCGGAATGTTACGTGATACCACGTACTTATACGTTTGTGACTATTGCAGCGCCATCTATCACAAGCCGAAAAAAGTGGTCCAGCTAAAACATTCATATTTCTTTACGTACTACACAAATATGTAATAAAAAGTGGGGATTTCTATTTAGAAAAACGCAGTTGATATCCGTTTGACATATGGCAGCGCCATCTAGCGGGCCAACCATAGCGCCATCTGGTTTCCCCCTTCAAGCTAGACGAGTTTCGTTCTTTGTAGTTTTTTCGTTTGATGCTTATTTCATGAGATATTTGGCCCGGTCACTATCAATGGACCACCCTGTATAAGATAACAAGTGTCTGGCGCAGTTATTAGATCGGTTTCTGCTGCTACTTTGATTATATCTTTGATCATTTCCAGAACGCCCAGTGGGCAACGTAAAGTACCTAGAGCGCCGCACATAGTACACTAGCATATCGAAGATATGTATTGTGGCAACTGGCAGCAAATGAATATATATATATATATATATATATATATATATATATATATATATATATATAAATCAAAGATGGGAGCACAGCTCCCCCCATTGCCATGGTTCCCCTCTCTGAGATGTCAGGGTCTATTGGTGAATCAGTATCTGGATGACTTGGGATGGGTCATTTACCCAATAGGTTTCTTTTTTGCTATCGTGTAATATTTATTATTATTTTTTTATTTTCTCATGGAAAGGACAGGTACTTTATTTCAGTTTCTATAGTAAAGTGTCACATCACCAACAACTTTAATTTTGGCCTAATTCATTGCACCTTTAACACACACGAACACAGACTCTGATTCATTTACTTTACGACGATTCCTTGTCCTTCCTTACAGTGTATAAAGCTATTGACAATATATCTATTACTACGAAGAGCGGAGTAGGTTCGCAAATTATTCTTCATGGTCCTTCAGTGTTTTGTGGATGCGAACTGAATTTTACACTTACTAATGCTGATGCTAGTGCACGTGGTAATGGTTAGGTTACTGTGGCACTAGTTCGTGGTGGTGAAGTGGAGACTGTATCAGGGCTGGAGACTTCTAAAAGCCGATAAGTTATTGCTTATCGTACATTTCAGATATGTGAAGTGTATAACAGAGATCGTGGCCGGCCGGAGGGGCCGTGCGGTTCTGAGCGCAACAGTCTGGAATCTACTGACCGCTCCGGTCGCAGGTTCGAATCCTGCTTCGGGCATGGATGTGTGTGATGTCCTTAGGTTAGTTAGGTTTAAGTAGTTCTAAGTTCTAGGCGACTGATGACCTCAGAAGTTAAGTCGCATAGTGCTCAGAGTCATTTGAACCAATTTGAGCCAGAGATCGTGGTTCATCTTACTATATACCTACAATGCCGTTGGTTCTCAGGACAAGGAATTGTCGTAAAGTAAATGAATCACATTCTGTGTCCGTGTGGGTTAAAGGTGCACTGAATTGTGCCAAGATTAAAGCTGTTGGTGATGTGCTACATGACTATAGAAACTGAAATAAAGTACCTGTCCTTTCCGTGAGAACTCCAATGGCACGTTATCAAGATTTAAGAGAGACTGAATGTGGTGTTATAGTCGGCGCAAGAGCAATGGGACGAAGCATCTCTGAGCTAATAATGAAGTGGGGGTTTTCCCTTACGGTCATTTCACGAGTGTACTGTGAATATCAGGAATCCGATAAAACATCAGATCTTCAACATCGCTGCGGCCGGAAAAAGATTCTGCAAGAACGGGACTAACGACGACTGAAAAGAATCGTTCAACGTGACAAAAGTGCAACTCTTCCGCAAACTGCTGCAAATTTCAGTGTTGGGCCATCAACAAGTGGCAGCGTGCGAACCATTCAACGAAACATCTTCGATGTGGGCTTTCGGAGCCAAAAGCCCACTGTGTACCCTTGATGACTGCATGTCACAAAGCGTTACGCCTCACCTGGGCCCGTCATCACTGACATTGGACCGTCGATGACTGCAAACATGTTGCCTGGTCAGACGAGTCCCGTTTCAAATTGTATCGAGCGGATGGCGTGTACGGGTATGGAGACAACCTCATGACTCCATGGACCCTGCACATCAGCAGGGGCTGTTCAAGCTGGTGGAGGCGCTGTAATGGTGTGGGGCGTGTGCAGTTGGTGTTATACGGGACCCCTTATACGTCTAGATACGTCTCTGACGGGTGACACATACATAAGCATCCTGTCTGATCACCTGCATCCATTCATGTCCATTGGGCAATTCCAGCAGGACAATGCGACACGCCAAACGCCCAGAACTGCTACAGAGTGGCTCCAGGAGCACTCATCTGAGTTTAAACACTTCCGCTGGCCACCACACTCCCCAGACATGAACATTATTGAGCGTATCTGGGATGCCTTGCAACCTGCTGTTAAAGAGATCTCCACCCACTCGTACTGTTGCGGATTTATGGCCAGCCCTGCCGGACTGATGGTGTCAGTTCCCTCCAGCACTGCTTCAGACATTAGTCGAGCCCAGGCCACGTCATGTTGCGGCACTTCTACGTGCTTGCGGGTGCCGCGGAAACGGATCAGTTTGCTAATAATGTAGTAACCCACCTTGTCTTGAATCTCTACCAGCCTTAATTACATGTAACTGTTTCATGTTCTTGCGATGATTTGTCTGTGAATAGGATGTTATTAAACATGTTCTTGTTGTACTTCAGCGCAACTACTGCACTCGTTTTTGTGGGTATTTACAATACACAATGGAATATTTACACATATCTCGCCTGGTCACAAAATTAAATTACAAAGTCACTATTCCACCACTTTCTGGTATCTGAAGGGCCATAATTCAGCGTTAATAAAAACAAATCCTTGCGTAACAAATCGTAGTTTACAGTCTTCATTGGGCATCTACGTACCGATACAGATTAATTATCGAAGGGCATTGGCGGTTTACCGCAAATTAGAATATATCCTTCCTCGCTGTTGGTCTGTGGTTGTGGTAACGCAGATAAAACATTTAAACATAAAAAATTTTCGATGGCGTCGAGCCACAGTCACGCGATATTCTTTGAAACGGTAAACCGCCATTTGACTGTATTACTACATTTATCATCTGTACTACCAAGATTTCGGCTTTGATCCCACTCTCAAGTATAATGCTAAAAGATATCATGTCTGTCATGTCAGTCCAAAGTGGGTAAACTTGCTTTGGACTACCCCAACAGACATGACGTAACAATGATCTAACAACTTTTAGCATTGTGCTTGATAGTGGAATAAAAGCCAAAATCTCGATAGCACCGAAGATAAATATAGTAATGCACAGTCAAATGGCAATGTTCCTTAAAAAAAAATTGAAACATATTGGATTAAGATCTCACAAGTACAATACTGATTCCTTTTTTTTCTTTTTAGGTGCTGTAAAAGGTGACCTGACAGCGGGAGGAATCACTTCTGAGGACGTAACAGTTCTGGATTACTGCAGTAAAAATGACTCACTGTTGAGAAAAAAGGAGCCAGATTTATGGGCCAAAGAGCTAAAATAAAGACGATCCAGTTTGTTCTTTGTTCTCATATTCATTTCCAAAACAGTTGAAATACTATACTTCCTAAGAATGTGTTCAATTTCTACGATCAACATTTTCAGTCAACTGAAGAAATTGCCTTTAAGATACGTTCCTGCTAAAAACTGTGGTACAATAGTTGTTGATTGTCGCTCCTACCTCTTTTTTCATTGATATACCGGACGAATAAACCGATTGCTGTGCTGCTGCGTTGGTCTAAAAAGATAAGGACCAACAGAATCTTAAGTTATCTGGCAGTGCTATGAATTTTCACAGATAGGGACCTCGAAATTTC
The DNA here is from genome assembly GCF_021461385.2 of Schistocerca piceifrons. Lineage (NCBI taxonomy): Eukaryota > Metazoa > Arthropoda > Insecta > Orthoptera > Acrididae > Schistocerca > Schistocerca piceifrons. The sequence goes on from NC_060142.1 coordinate 384,583,853, forward strand.
AGTGTTACACTGCAGCGTGATTTTTTCCTGGTCTACAATTGATCAAAGTTAAAAGCAAAATGTAGTTTGACGTCCAGCGGTAACCATAACACTGAGTAACACAGGTGTCAACTGTCTATGTATCGTCAGCTCATTCCTAAAAAATCTAAGTAACGTCAGCAAATGGTACATGTTTCAAGAGTCTGTTGTGGCAATGTGTGTGAACGATATAACAATCGATAGTAAACACGATGGTTCAAAGAAGTCATTTCAGTTTATGAGAACGATCTGAGAAACTATCAGAAGCAAAAAAAAAACTTTGCGCTTCAAGTTATGCCCTTCACATTAAGTTGGGGCTGCGCCAAGTGGTCAAATAAGGGCTGACGTATTCAAACTCTCGCTGTCAACTTTCTCAGTTCTTGAAACGCAGATTTCTCGATTGACCTGAAACTAATGCTCTGTGTGAAGCCCAAATCTGGTAAGTGATGTGCTACGGTTCAAAATCATGAAGAGGGACCATATTTAAAGTTTCCATTCTCCAGACAGTAACACCTTGAAGAGACGTTGGGGTTGATTTGTAAATACTGCCACAGCCTCCTGTAGTATATCATTACATGATTCTGATTACTAATGTTCTGATGACTGGGGTTGTTAGGCCGCCTGGGGCAAGTCCTTCTACAGTGATGGGGAAAAAAATCGCAACGCCAAGGAGCTGTGCGACATAAACGAAAGTTAGTAAGCGTGTTTCTACATGTGAAATACGACGTCTATTTAAATTTCGGGCGAGTGGCATAAGTGCGACGCTAGTAGCCCCATTGTGAAGACGCAAATCAGATCTGCTTTAAATAAACGCTGTACTGGTCATGAGCATTAGTTACATTTAAGATTAGACGTGGTGAGTTGATGTTAGTCAAGAATGCCTTTAAGGCGACAAAGACGCCAAAATCAACACCTCACTGAGCTTCATCGAGGACGTGTAATAGGGCTACGAGAAGCTGCTCTTTCTTTCTGCGACGTTGCAGAAATACTTGGCAAGAGCGTACATGACTGCTGGCAGTGATGGTCACGAGAATATACGGTCACAAGAAAATCGGCCTTCGGACTACCGAGAGGGAAGACCATCGTGTTCGGCGTTTGGCTCTGGCGCATCGTACTGCAGTTGCAGCAGCAATTTGAGGAGCGGTTGGCACCACAATGACACAACGTAAGGTTACAAACGGATGCTTCAAGCACAGCTCCGTGGCAGTCGCCCTTTAGCGTGCATTCCATTGACTCCAAACCACAGACATTTGCGGCTTCAGTCGTGTCAAGCGAGATTTATTTGGAGGGCAGATGGAGGTCTGCCTCCGTACCAATGATGGTCGTGTGCTGACTAGAAGGAGGCTAGTTGGAGGCCTGCAACCAACCTTCGTGCTAGACACACTGGACGTTTGGTCTGAGATGGATTTCGTATGACAGTAGGAGCAACCTCGTGGCAATCCCGCCCATCCTGACTGCAAAACTGTATGACTATCTGATGATTCGATCCGTAGTGCTGCCACTGATGAAGAGATTTCCAAGGGGTGTTTCCAACAGGATAACGCTTGTCTATATACCGCAGTTGTAACTTACAATGCTGTACAGAATGTCGAGATGAGCCGGCCGAAGTGGCCGTGCGGTTAAAGGCGCTGCAGTCTGGAACCGCAAGACCGCAACGGTCGCAGGTTCGAATCCTGCCTCGGGCATGGGTGTTTGTGATGTCCTTAGGTTAGTTAGGTTTAACTAGTTCTAAGTTCTAGGGGACTAATGACCTCAGCAGTTGAGTCCCATAGTGCTCGGAGCCAATGTCGAGATGTTGCCTTTACCTGCTCGACAACCAGATCTGTCTCCAGTCGACCGCATATGGGACATCATCGGACGGCAATTCCAGCGTCATCCACAAACAGCATTAACTGACCAAAGGCTACAGGCATGGAACTCCATCCCATAAACTGACTTCCGCCACCTGTACAACACAATGCATGCACTTCTGCATGTTTGCAGCCAACATTCTAGCGGTTGCACCGGTTATTAATGTATCACCATTTCATATTTGCGATGTTAATATATTACTAGACAAAAGTATTCCCGAAATTTCATTACTGTATATTAATTATTTTTTGGCGTTACGATTTTTTCCGTCAGTGTATCTGACGCCACTTCGGCGTCTTGCGCGTCGATGAGGATGGGATGAAACGGTTAGGACCACTCAAACACCGTGTCCCCGAGCGAAGAAAATCTCTGATTCGGGCGGGCATCGAACCCGCGATCCCGCGGTCTATAGCCAGCGACACTGAATACTAGACCACAAGTGGTAGACAGTGTTGTGTAAAGTCAGTCCATTCAGTGACAAAAATTTGTTTAAAAGTGCATTTAATTTTCATTTGAAAATCAGAGAAACTAAACACAAGGCGAACTAACCGAAAAAATCCCTTTAAAAGTCACACAACAATTGACGTACCGTACCTTATACGCTTTATATTACTTAGTTGGAAATTGCTGACTGCATAAACACCAGCTGGAAACTATACTGATCTTCGAATTTTATCGGAAAGCAAGCAGACTCTCTGCCTAAAAAGGAACAAAGATCTAAAGTTTATTTGCCATTCCGGCTCTTCATTGTGAATCGAAGGTGTGAATCGGTATATTTTTAGCACATACAGGGTGTTTCAAAAATGACCGGTATATTTGAAACGGCAATAAAAACTAAACGAGCAGCGATAGAAATACACCGTTTGTTGCAATATGCTTGGGACAACAGTACATTTTCAGGCAGACAAACTTTCGAAATTACAGTAGTTACAATTTTCAACAACAGATGGCGCTGCGGTCTGGGAAACTCTATAGTACGATATTTTCCACATATCTACCATGCGTAGCAATAATATGGCGTAGTCTCTGAATGAAATTACCCGAAACCTTTGACAACGTGTCTGGCGGAATGGCTTCACATGCAGATGAGATGTACTCCTTCAGCTGTTCAATTGTTTCTGGATTCTGGCGGTACACCTGGTCTTTCAAGTGTCCCCACAGAAAGAAGTCACAGGGGTTCATGTCTGGCGAATAGGGAGGCTAATCCACGCCGCCTCCTGTATGTTTCGGATAGCCCAAAGCAATCACACGATCATCGAAATATTCATTCAGGAAATTAAAGAAGTCGACCGTGCGATGTGGCCGGCACCATCTTGCATAAACCACGAGGTGTTCGCAGTGTCGTCTAATTTAGTTTGTACCGCCACAAATTCACGAAGAATGTCCAGATAGCGTGATGCAGTAATCGTTTCGGATCTGAAAAATGGGCCAATGATTCCTTTGGAAGAAATGGCGGCCCAGACCAGTACTTTTTGAGGATGCAGGGACGATGGAACTGCAACATGGGGCTTTTCGGTTCCCCATATGCGCCAGTTCTGTTTATTGACGAAGCCGTCCAGGTAAAAATAAGCTTCGTCAGTAAACCAAATGCTGCCCACATGCATATCGCCGTCATCAATCCTGTGCACTATATCGTTAGCGAATGTCTCTCGTGCAGCAACGGTAGCGGCGCTGAGGGGTTGCCGTGTTTGAATTTTGTATGGATAGAGGTGTAAACTCTGGCGCATGAGACGATACGTGGACGTTGGCGTCATTTGGACCGCAGCTGCAACACGGCGAACGGAAACCCAAGGCCGCTGTTGGATCACCTGCTGCACTAGCTGCGCGTTGCCCTCTGTGGTTGCCGTACGCGTTCGCCCTACCTTTCCAGCACATTCATCCGTCACGTTCCCAGTCCGTTGAAATTTTTCAAACAGATCCTTTATTGTATCGCTTTTCGGTCCTTTGGTTACATTAAACCTCCGTTGAAAACTTCGTCTTGTTGCAACAACACTGTGTTCTAGGCGGTGGAATTCCAACACCAGAAAAATCCTCTGTTCTAAGGAATAAACCATGTTGTCTACAGCACACTTGCACGTTGTGAACAGCACACGCTTACAGCAGAAAGACGACGTACAGAATGGCGCACCCACAGACTGCATTGTCTTCTATATCTTTCACATCACTTGCAGCGCCATCTGTTGTTGAAAATTGTAACTACTGTAATTTCGAAAGTTTGTCCGCCTGAAAATGTACTGTTGTCCCAAGCATATTGCAACAAACGGTGTATTTCTATCGCTGCTCGTTTAGTTTTTATTGCCGTTTCAAATATACCGGTCATTTTTGAAACACCCTGTAGAAACGTCATCAGGCTGACACAGAGGCCATTAGGGAACAGCTTGGTAAATGTAGGTCACAGAGTCAAAATAAGAAATAATAATGTAGGTAACAAAGTTAGCAAGGGACACATGCTCAAACTAAAGCCCTGAAATGCCAGTTTGTAGGACATTTCATCAGATGCAGCAACTTCAGCTCAAAGCATAAACCTCTGAAAGGAAAAGTGATAGTAAAAAGACGAAGAAGAAGATGCTGGGATCAGCTGAGAATATATATGGAAGGTCACGTTAGCCGATTACAGCAATGAAATAAACTGGGGGAAACTGTCAGGAGATAGAATGGGCTTTTGGTGGAGCTCTAGGCCAGCCACTGCATTGTGGCTAGTTGTAATGGCCTTTCTCCAGCGTCTACAACCAAGGCATAAGCATTCCAACTCCATTTTCGTCAAATGATCCAAGTGATAGAGATACCTAAACCGCACAAGGAAAACAGTGGAAAACAGCCGTCCATTCTGTGATGAGCTCTTTTTGCTCTAGCAGACCACATTGACAATAGCTTTGACAAACAGGATTTGCACACCACTCTGAAATTAATGTTTATAAATTAATTTACAAGAAATTACAACACGACTGAGATCTAGACGGTAGTTACAGATGAGCAACACTTAAATTGGATCGTGACTAAATGACGAAAAATGAGATTGAGGAACGTTTGGAAGAATGTTCACACAAGTGTATTACGTAGCTCTGCTAGAAGCGCGTGGTACTACACAATAATATGCTTTTATAGTTCATGGTCGTTGCGGCGGATGGTGTTGTGTAAAATGCACAATACTTCTACGATACAGTTGCCCGTCATCTTCAAGTGGTGCTATGGCTGACTCTTGTGTTTCGCCAGTTTATACACTGGTTCGCTGTCCCCAAGAAGCGGGGCTGTAATGTCATCGAAAACTACAAGGTTGATACGCAGAGCCCCATGTCGCCGAGTCGAGCTGTCGCCAAGTCACAGACACTAGAGAACGCGCGCGGCCGATGAGGTGGTGGTCGGTTAAACTGCCCTACGTTCGGTGCCCCACCGTCGTTATGTCGCTGAGTTCGTTTGTCTGCGACCGACGATTCCTTAGTACTGCCAGTACTGGTTACCAAGCTTTACTGAGCTGAAATGCTCTGTCTCTGTTAATTAAGTTATTAGCCCGTCGGAGAAGAGCAAGCAGACTGTCGGCACAGTGAAAACAGTTTAGTTATTCGTGGTCGGAGATAAAATCACGTACATTGGATAGCTGTCTCTGAGAACTATGGTATCCCGGATGACAATGTTAACCATAGTGGATATTTACAGAACTGAATGTTGGGTGATGTTTGAAGCAAGGGTGCCCATACGATAGTTTATATGTGTGGGGCGGGAGGGGGGAGGGTCTGGACCTGGGAGTTGTGAGATATTTTTAGTACTTTGGGAGACGAATGGCGACTTTTAAGTATCCATAAAAAAAGTTCCAGTGCCGACCTGTTAAAAACATGCGCAATACCGACTTTTAATGATTCTCGTGAAAGAAAGATATCTGATTACACTATATTTTTTTCCTTTCCCTAAGAGCTATTGGGTGGGGGGGGGGGGCGAAGGGGGCGCTTGACCCCGGGTATAGGCGCCCTTGGTTTGAAGGAGATGTAAAGTGGTACAAATTGAGGTATATCAGATTTCGGTATCTCAAGTAAATTGTTATATGGTGCCTACTTGTACTACCACGTGGCGAGCGGATTACTAGAGTTTTCCGCTTTTTGAGTGCGCAAACGCACGACGAAGCTAACCGGCCGATAATTAATTAAATTCGCAAAGATGAAAATGAGCGCAATAGCAGATTTTCTAATATTAAGAGTGTGGTGTCACCACCAGACACCACACTTGCTAGGTGGTAGCTTTAAATCGGCCGCGGTCCATTAGTACGTGTCGGACCCGCGTGTCGCCACTTTCAGTGATAGCAGACCGAGCGCCACCACACGGCAGGTCTAGAGAGACGTACTAGCACTCGCCCCAGTTGTACGGACGACGTAGCTAGCGATGCACACTGACGAAGCCTCGCTCATTTGCAGAGCAGATAGTTAGAATAGCCTTCAGCTAAGTCAATGGCTACGACCTAGCAAGGCGCCATAGCAATTGATAGTTATCGTATGAAGCATGTCTCATCAAGAGCGATGTACCACAAGGATGGATTAAAGTTAAGTATTCCAGAAGCTACGTACTTTTCTTTATAGCATTCATTACGTAACCTGTTTCAGACCTCACGCCCATCTGCATGAGCTTAGCGCGTGCCTTTCGGCTACTTCAGAGTGGCGTGGCTGTCTTGTTACACCACAACAGTTGGCGACGAGAGTAAAAGCGGTCTTCTTCTTTATACTTGCTTTGCTTACATTTGCTTGTGTCATGGCTTCGCCACAATCTCCAGATGTACTGCCCGAATTTTATCGCTTGCAGAATCAGCAGACGCAGGCGTTATTGGATGCCCTTGGACAGCTCGTGCAGGGTCAACGTGCAATGCAAAATGATGCGGCAGCCACCGCTCCACTGCTACCACAGCCACAACATGCTGTTGCACCCCCGTTCTGGCCATTTGACCCAACTATGGAAGGCTGGACGGAGTGGTCGCGCCAATTTGGATTCCATCTCGCCGCCTACAGAATTCAAGGTAACGAGCGGCAGCCTTTTTTATTGGCCTTTGTAGGTGTGTCCACCTACCGTGTGATAGTGAAATTGTTTCCCCGACGCGACGTAGCGACTCTGTCCTACGAAGAAATTTTGTCGGCGTTAGATGCCTATTTCAAAGAAACAGTCAATGTCGTTGCAAAAAGGTATACGTTCTTTCGTACAAAACGTACGGCCGGTCAGACTAATAGGGAGTGGGTTGCAACATTGCAAGGCCTTACTAGGGATTGTGCTTTTGAGTGTGAATGTGGACTCCCTTATTCAGATACAATGGTACGTGATGCAATTGCACAGAACGTTTCAGATGTTCGTATAAGGGAACAGATTTTGAAACTAGTTAATCCCTCCCTTCAACAAGTGATAGACATATTGGATAGGCAAGACACACTTGACTTTGCACAGGAATCATTTGAACCTTCGCCAGCCGTGTGTTACATTAACCGGCCCGCCGGGCGCGCTGCACGGAACGATAAACAGCCCTCGCGCTCGTCCGCGCAGCTGCCGCCTAGCTCTCCACGTGTGCCGCGTAAGCGAGCAAATGCAGTGAAATCATGCCCGCGGTGTGCGACTAGACATTCTCGTGAACATTGCTCATCACGCCAAGCTATTTGCTTTTACTGTAATCAGAAAGGACATGTTCAGAGTGTTTGCCAGAAAAAGCTCAGATCAGACACTCACTACCATTCCAGGCCCTTTGCTTCGCGCCGGAATCGAACCAAGAATAATCAGGCTCATGAACCTTCGCCCATGGACATTCATGTAGTTAATTCCACTCCGTCCAGTGTCACTTTCTCTAACAGTGACTGTGTTCGTCCCACAAAACGTGTGCGTCGACGTCGACGGAAATCCCGTCAGGTTGCAAGTGCTTCTGTACCTGTATCAGTTCAAATTGCACGAGACAGTCGCTCTTGTCGTCAGCAGGACAATAAACTTTTTGTAGACTTGGACTTTGAAGGCAAAGTGATACCATTCCAGCTCGATACCGGAGCTGCAGTTTCATTGATCAATCACGACACGTACAAACAACTGGGCAAACCTCCGTTGTGTGCCGCAAATGTTCCGCTCACTAGTTATTCAGGACAGCCTATCCCTGTGTTAGGACAGTGCACCTTCTTGCAACATACAAGGGACAAACAAAACTGGTGTCATTTTACGTTCTTCGTTCTTCTACTGCGGTAAACTTGTTCGGTTTAGATTTATTTCAATTGTTTAACATGTCTATAGTCAATCAGGTACTATCAGTGAACGAGACTGTGCCTTCAGCCAGTGTTTCTCGTCTATGTGAAGAATTTGCAGACATTTTTGCACCGGGCCTTGGCTGCGCTACGAACTATGAAGCACATTTGGAACTGAAAGTAAACGCGCAACCGAAATTTTTTAGAGCGCGCAATGTTCCCCACGCATTGCGTGATGAGGTCGCAAGAACTTTAAACTAATTAGAATTGCGCGGGTTCTGCCGCTCCGGTCAGCGCCCTGGGGACCCATCTACTGGCTCGCCTCATCCCCAGGTGTAACCGACGCTGCCTTCCATTTTGCCCCATGGCGAAGCGCCGCCGCCGCCGCCTGTTCTCCCGCCGGCGCCGCCCGCAGTGGACGCGTCGCTGCAACCGCCTGGCGCCTCCCTGGGTCACGCGCCGCCGATCGCTTCCCGTGACCAGATGTCCTCCGCCATGGAACTCTTGCCCGCTCCGGACCAGATGTCGTCTTCGCCAGTCGGGTTCCCCGCCCACATGGAGGTCGACCCTTTGGCCCCTCCTGTATCTCTAAGGGCGCAAACACCGCATGTTGACGTGCACCCTGGACTAGGTTTTCAGGCGTTTCCTAGCTCCCCTCGGACCGAATGGCCGGGAGCGGGTGGCACAGCCTCGCCTGTTGTTAGGCTCCCCACCCCATCGCATACGTCAACATGGGGTCCTCCCCACGGCGGGCGGAAGCCTTATAACACGACCGTTCGCCGATTTGCGGGGGAGGAATGTGGTGTCACCGCCAGACACCACACTTGTTAGGTGGTAGCTTTAAATCGGCCGCGGTCCATTAGTACGTGTCGGACCCGCGTGTCGCCACTTTCAGTGATAGCAGACCGAGCGCCACCACACGGCAGGTTTAGAGAGACGTACTAGCACTCGCCCCAGTTGTACGGACGACATAGCTAGCGATGCACACTGACGAAGCCTCGCTCATTTGCAGAGCAGATAGAATAGCCTTCAGCTAAGTCAATGGCTACGACCTAGCAAGGCGCCATAGCAATTGATAGTTATCGTATGAAGCATGTCTCATCAAGAGCGATGTACCACAAGGATGAATTAAAGTTAAGTATTCCAGAAGCTACGTACTTTTCTTTATAGCATTCATTACGTATCCTGTTTCAGACCTCACGCCCATCTGCGTGAGCTTAGCGCGTGCCTTTCGCCTACTTCAGAGTGGCGTGGCTGTCTTGTTACGCCACAACAAAGAGTACCAGATGCTGTGAATTATTTCGTTGTAAAATGCCTTTCTCTTGTTAACGAATTAAGAGGACGTAATATAAAAACTTGTAGAAGAACTGACTTTACACCATTTATCACAAGGCATACCTAACTGTTGCAATTGGCAGTATTTTTAGCAACTGGAGATGAAATGTCGACAGTCGAAATGAACATCATAGATTATTTTCAGATTACCTACTTGAATGATCGGTAAGCCCTTGTAGCATGGATGAAAGAGAAATTGAGTTAATAAAGGCCTTACGAAACGAACAGTGAACATATAATATAGGTTTCACTGCATTGACGTCACATCGCACCACCTAAACTGCAAACTTATAATTATAGAAATGTAAGATCGTGGCTTCATTGACTTCAGGCGGCACACGACGAATTAATGTTCAATATGACAGTTTACTCAGTGTACATTAAAAATCACTGCGTCTTCAGGCCACGAGTGGCCTATCGGGACCATCCAACCGCCGTTTCATCCTCAGTGGAGGATGCGGATAGGAGGGGCGTGGGGTCAGCACACCGCTCTCCCGGTCGTTATGATGGTATTCTTGACCGAAGCCGCTACTATTCGGTCGAGTAGCTCCTCAATGGGCATCACGAGGCTGAGTGCACCCCGAAAATGGCAACAGCGCATGGCGGCCTGGATGGTCATCCATCCAAGTGCAGGCCACGCCCGACAGCGCTTAACTTCGGTGATCTCACGGGAAACGGTGTATCCACTGCGGCAAGGCCGTTGCCCAGTGTACATTAAACAAAACCACAAACTTCTACAGTTGAGTGCTTAATTGTGGTCACAGCGAGTGATAATTAAAAGTTAAGTTGTGCCGGTAAGTTTCCAAAACTCTTCTTAATAATCTACGAATTCCAGATTAATTTTCATCCATACCAGATTTTCATCTACATTTATCGCTAAAAATGACACAAGTGAGTTGCTAAATATATTTATGTTCAAAGTTTCTTTACACGACCCAATGTCTAAATCTAGTTATATTAAAACTAAAGGCACCAAAATTAGTGTACTGATGTACTCATCAAAATGGTTACATAATGCTGAAAAGATTCTAGTAAGTGCTTAATGAAGAGTACTCACTTAGCGTGATATTAAAAGAAACTTGTTTACAATTTACGGTTATCAGAAAAACAATACGATAATCTGAAAGAATTTTTCCATTATCTTGGTTATTGTGTATCAAAGAAATAAATACACGGTGTTTCAAAAATATTCATCCGACTTCACGATACTGTATCTTCTATTTAAGCGAAGATAGAAACTGGAGGTGGTTGGTTGGTTGGTTGTTTTGGGGAAGGAGACCAGACAGCGTGGTCATCGGTCTCATCGGATTAGGGAAGGATGGGAACGACGTCGGCCGTGCCCTTTCAGAGGAACCATCCCGGCATTTACCTGGAGTGATTTAGGGAAATCACGGAAAACCTAAATCAGGATGGCCGGACGCGGGATTGAACCGTCGTCCTCCCGAATGCGAGTCCAGTGTCTAACCACTGCGCCACCTCGCTCGTTGGAGGTGGATTTTAACTTAAACGGAGGACAAAGTAATTATTGTCAAAATACACATCAAACTGCACATACAGCCTTGAGATAGGATTACAATTTTATTACATTTAGGATCAAAGTCACATTTATGTTTCTCAAATACTCAATCGTCGCACGATAAATGTCCAGTCTGCGGTCGAACTCGTCTCATAGCATCTCTGGAGCTACGCATTCATTGCTTTCGTTATGCGGCGACGCAGTTTACCAAATGTTCTTAGAAGTGGGGATTCACATATGGAATTTGAAAACCCCTCCTCCTGTAGCAGTATCTAAAAAATGCAATTAAATTACAAAAAAATAAGTGCTAAAGAGATGTTATTCCTAAATAGCATTTTTTAGAAATAAGAACTGTTTTCTATTGTTATAAGGTTTGCTAATCAGTTATGACAGTACCTTGTATCTCTTATTTTGTCAAAGAGGCGATGACGTATGTACTGTATTGTTCCTCAGATCCTTTGTGGAAGTTGGGTCAGTGCGCAGTTGTATGGACTTTGTTTCCTACTTGCATCATTTTTTTCTGTAAGGCTTTTTTGGAACACAACTGAAATAATTTCTGATACAAATTTTTCTCTTCTGTAACTAACTTGTTATTTCACTTCATGGAAGTACACACTTGTAACATTAATTACACAACAGTACGCACAATGGCGGTTATACGTAATACGAAGCGACATTGCCTCCCATCTCCATAAAGCACCTCTAACTGACAACTCACGACTGACAGTCCGTGATGTCTGCCTACGCACAACCACCACTACAAAAGAGCTCAGCTCGGAGAAATACGTATCTTATTCAAAGACTACTCGCAGGTCGTTCTTAATCCGTGACAGGACTGTTTTCTCTGGCGTCCTCACGGTGAAGTTGACTACATCTATGTACCATTTCATATTAATTTAATTACATTTCCTTGACAAAATAAGAGTAATTAAAGGAAGAACTGAGTTGATAATTTGTCCTTCAGGTCCAGATAATTATTTCTTGACATTGCAACCCAAAGTCCCACTCCACTATCAACATGGAAAGGAAAACCATACCGCGAGACCAGACGACTTCGAAGACCAGTTGTGAAATGCGAGATGCACAGAAGGTGCGCCTCACAGTTGCAAATTAATGGCACCTGTTGAAACGGAGGACGCAAAACGCCTTTTGCTGCTGTGTTGTCGCCATCTCTACTCGACGCACAGTACGTAATGAAGGAGTGAGCGAGCTAGATGCTGCATAGAGACTCCTACCTCAAATATCAAGTACCGGAAACTTATAACTGACGCCAAAGTAAGGGTATAGTTACACATTACTTCAAGTTTCTGTATTTATTCGCGTTGAAGATAGTCTTGTGAAATCGAATGAAACTTGCGGAAACTCCATTTATGTAACTCAAACGCTATATCAATATGACTGCATACTGTTCCTAATGCTTGCTATTGTGTTCTTCTATTTCTGTTCTTACTTGCTTGAAAATTTATGACTAAAGGTCATTAGCAGTATACCATGTCTGAAAATATATGCAGATATTTCAGTATCTTTCGCCCTACAGCACAGATGTTTCGAGCTGTTTCCGTTGCCTTTAAACAAAGTATTACAAATGTTAAATATTTTCCCATTCGAACCTCAGTTTTCTGGTCCTTAAAAAACAGTTCTAGTAACATTCAAATGTTCAGCATTCCATGCATTATCGAAAAAGTTTACTGAAACCTCAGGTACAAAAATGACGATTTATAAATACATTTATAGCAACCTGCGTATCAGCACGCCAAATAAAAACACCGCAAAATTATACACCGACTTATCTTTCTCGGTAAATGTAGTCTGCAATGGTACATTACTCGTACATACTTCCATATTCCTTACTTCACATGCTGCATGAGCACTGCTCATTCAACAGAGACTGCCCAGCTGTTGTTACTGCCAGGCCAATCTAGATTCGGGTTTGGGTGCGGTCACAGATTATTACTGTTCCTTCCTTCCCCCTCACACCCCCAACACACCCCCACTCCTCCCTCCCCCATCACTACCCCCTAAAAGAATGTTTCTTTCCGGCACTTTTAGAGTGTTTACGATTTTGTTAATAACAACAATTAGCAACACAAGATATTTTAATATAAAAATAAAAAACTGTTGATATAAAACAACATGTGAAGATGAAATGAAATGTGTAGCTAGGGCCTCCCGTCGGTAGACCGGTCGCCTGATGCAAGTCTTTTTAGTTGACACAACTTCAGCGACTTGCGTGTCGATGGGAATGAGATGATGAAGACAACACAACACCCGCTCCCTCAGCGGAGTGTGGTGTCACCGCCAGACACCACACTTGCTAGGTGGTAGCTTTTAAATCGGCCGCGGTCCGGTAGTATACGTCGGACCCGCGTGTCGCCACTGTCAGTGATCGCAGACCGAGCGCCACCACACGGCAGGTCTAGAGAGACGTACTAGCACTCGCCCCAGTTGTACAGCCGACTTTGCTAGCGATGCTACACTGACGAAGACTCTCTCATTTGCCGAGAAGATAGTTAGCATAGCCTTCAGCTGAGTCAATTGCTACGACCTAGCAAGGCGCCGTATTCAATTGATATTTATTGTATGAAGCATGTATCATCAAGAGCGATGTTCTGCAATTATGGATTGAAGTTAAGTATTCCAGAAGCTACGTACTTTTCTTTATAGCATTCATTACGTATCCTGTTTCAGACCTCACGCCAGCCTGCGTGAGTTTAAGCGCGTGCCTTTCGGCTTCCTCTCATTGTGTCTAGGCTGTCTTGTCTAGACACAACACGGAGAAAATCAGGAGATAGCGGGAATCGAACCCAAACCCCTTAGCATGTCATTCCATAACGCTGAGCACTTTTTTTCAGTTTGTTCCTTAATGTTCGTTGTATTTAGTCGTAGCGGACGTCACATGACATCCGGTGAAGTTCGTTGTTGATCCTGTCACTCAGCTTTTTTGTTACAGAGACCACCCAGCTCTCTGACCGAACACGCTGAGCAACCGTGCTGGCAGCACTCAGCTATCGAGACGGACCATATATACACATATCAAAAAAAAATTTGCTTCACCCTGGTTCCCAGAACTCCTTAAGATAGACGTTGACTGTGGATATTGTATCACAGACACTGTCCCTTTGACTGTTCAGAGATGTCACTAAACCCGCCCGAAGACGTAAACAACCATGCATGAGCAGCGCCTATTAGACGGAGAGGGTCCAACAGCCGATCAGTTCCAGTCATTCCACCAGGAAGGAGGTACATGGCTCGTGTTGTCTGTAGTTCACCCATGCCTAGACGGTCAATACCGCGGTTCAATCGCGTCTGCATTGTTATTTGTGCCAGGAGGGGCTCTCAACAAGGGAAGTGTGCAGGCATCTTGGTGTGAACGAAAGCGATGTTGTTCGGACATGGAGGAGGTACAGAGACAGGAACTGTCGATGACATGTCTCATTCAGGCCGCCCAAGGGCTACTACTGGAATTATGTGGGGCCGACGTACGTCGCTGGTGGTCATGGAAGGCGCAGTAACAGCTGTACGATTCGTGAATGCCATCCTCCAACTGATAGTGCAAACCATATCGGCAGCATACTGGCGAGGCATTCGTCTTCATGGACGATAATTCACTCCCCCATCGTGCACATCTTGTGAATGACTTTCTTCAGGATAACGACATCGCCCGACAGCGTTCTCCACACATGAACCCTATCGAACATGCCTGGGATAGATTGAAAAGGGCTGTTTGTGGACGACGTGACCCTCCAACCGCTCTGAAGGGATCCACCCCGAATCACCGTTGAGGAGTGGGACAATCTGGACCAACAGTGGCTTGATGAACTTGTGCATAGTATTCCACGACGAATACAGGCATACATCAATGCAAGAGGACGTGCTACTGGGTATTAGATGTACCGGTGTGTACAGTAATCTGGACCACCATCTCTGACAGTCTCGCTGGATGATCTTTATTCCAATTTTCTGTACAGGTTCCGGAACTCTCGGAACCGAGGTGATGCAAAACTTTTTTTGCTGTGTGTGTTTGCAGAAAACGCACGTGAATCAAAGCTTTTGTAGACTGCTTATGTGCATGTTCTGTCCTTTTTGAATGTTAACAGGACCTACATGGTAGATGTATATGTAGATGTAGGTGGTAGATTCAATTCAAGTTCATTTAATTTAAGGGTTTCCATTCTTTTGATTGTCTTTTTAGTTTAACCCTGTCCGACACAAACTTCCCCCATCTCCCATCTAGGAGTATCATGTTTATAACTTCACAAGTATGTTTGGTGGCTATCTTGTCAAGATGCATTGAAAATGTGGATGCCTAAGATCAACGTCCTGCATGTTCTATCATAACTTTGGTCCTGCACATGTCTGTAATTACAAAAGTAATATACTGATGTACTGCCAATTGTGAGAGGATCACGTGCCTCACCCGTGAAAACCATTTTATTTGCTAATTCTGACAACGTCATTCATTAGCTCATCATTTTATTGTGTGGCCCAATTTTTTGCAGTATTTTCCAGAGTTGATTACGCCTGTAAGTTAGAGCAGACTGTGGAACTACTCTTGGTTATTATATTAGTGGTAAGTGTGTTAAAGGACACTTTTTAGCAACAGTCACACATCACATGCAAATTTACATAACTTTATAGTAGATACCCACCATCGACCTAAAAAACTATGGACACTGATTCACCTAAACTTTTTCCAGAGTGACAGCAGTGGCATAGCGAGGGAGTCTATCACGCCCTGGGCGCCGGTTGCAGCGGACGCCAAATGGTCCCCAACACAAACACAATTTTCCTGAAAATATATTACTTTATGTATATAGATTGAAGTAGCGAGTGAAAATTTGTACCAAAGCTGGAAATCGAACCCTGGTGTCCTGCTTACTAGGCAGGTGCATTAGTCACTAAGCCACCTTGGCACAGCGGTTCACAGAACTACATGGATTACCCTGGCACGCCTCCCTCCTACGTCCAAATTGATACTTACACACGAATAGCACTGCTGACGCTCTCCATGTTCTGGAATAGCACCTCAGAATCGAAAGTAAATGGGAGATCCAGCCTGCAACACAGGTGCAGGTACTCGTACAAATGAAGTGACACACAGGTTGTACTTGTCTCATACACATATGATTTTATGTACATAGACTGAATCTGGGGAATTTAGAGTGGGGCGGCAGTGAGAGTTTGGTTCGAGGAGGGAGGCGTGCCAGGGTAACTATTGTGCCAAGGTGACTTAGTGGTTAATGCACCTGCCTATTAAGCACGAGACCTGGGTTCAAATGGTTCAAATGGCTCTGAGCACAAAGGGACTTATCATCGGAGGTCATCAGTCCCCGAGAACTTAGAACTACTTAAACCTAACGAACCTAAGGACATCACACACATCCATGCCCGAGGCAGGATTCGAACCTGCGACCGTAGCCATCGCGCGGTTCCAGCCTGAAGCCCCTAGAACCACTCGGCCACAACAGTCGGCACCTGGGTTCGATTCCTGGCGTTACTACAAATTTTCACTCGCCGCTTTAATCTATATACATAAAATCATATCTGTATGAGACGAGTAAGGTCTCTGAAATTGTGTCATTTGAAACATATTATTATTAGAGTAAATTCTGAATATTACATTACTTCGAAAGTTCCTGGCAGATTAAAACTGTGTGCCGGACCGAGACTCGAACTTGGGACCTTTGCCTTTCGCGGGAAAGTGCTCTACCATCTGAGCTACCCAAGCACGACTCACGCCCCGTCCTATCAGCTTTACTTCCGCCAGTACCTTGTCTCCTACCTTCCAAACTTCTGATTCTGGTTTACATTACTTCATCTGTTTCTGGAGGGAGGGCGCGAATAAAGTGTAGTATCATACCTCGGGCACTGAGGAGGGGCGGCGGGGGCTGCAATAAAGTATTGCACCCCGGGCACCGATTGACGGGTGGGGGCGCCAATAAGGTGTCGTGCCCCGGGCGCCAGTTATGTTCGCTACGCCACTGAGTGACAGAGAAGAGCGGCGGTGGGGGAGTAAAGCTGCCCCACTTGCCAAGGAGAGAGACGGGATTGCGAAAAACGACTTTTTTCACAGGAGAATGGTAAAAGGATCAGACGAAGCTCGGAAGATTCAGAGCCCAGACAATCGAATTGAGCATGTCAGACACTCTCTCACAGGAACCACTTCACTTCACTTCTTCTTATACTCCGTATTAGTCAACTCCAGATCTAGTCGTCACTCCTCCCATCCTCCAGCTCTGTCATCTTCGTCAGCTTCAGCCATCAGCTGATCTGAGGCGTTTGGGGGACTTCGAAAATTCTGGGTCATCCAACACTTAGCCGCAGGAGAGGGCGCTAGCGCTTCAGGCTGCAGCACATCAGTCACTAACAACTACACTATGGTGAGAGCGAGGTGCTGCTGCGAGGGCTCTAGTGAATGTCAAGTCAGTTCATAATTTTGTAATCTCAGAGCTTCACAATTAAGATTTGCCTTTTGAAATTATGAACAATTGTCTTCCTAAATCCACAACAGATTTCACTTATTACCTTCAAGGATTCTACGTATTACCTTCAACAGTTATTTTAATTACCGTCAGTAGTTCTATTCTATCCTAACTAATTTATCGACGATCACTCGGTACTTGCGTTATTTATCCGCAGTTTCCCGCGACCCTCATCTTAGAGTCATCATACACTCCTGGAAATGGAAAAAAGAACACATTGACACCGGTGTGTTAGACCCACCATACTTGCTCCGGACACTGCGAGAGGGCTGTACAAGCAATGATCACACGCACGGCACAGCGGACACACCAGGAACCGCGGTGTTGGCCGTCGAATGGCGCTAGCTGCGCAGCATTTGTGCACCGCCGCCGTCAGTGTCAGCCAGTTTGCCGTGGCATACGGAGCTCCATCGCAGTCTTTAACACTGGTAGCATGCCGCGACAGCGTGGACGTGAACCGTATGTGCAGTTGACGGACTTTGAGCGAGGGCGTATAGTGGGCATGCGGGAGGCCGGGTGGACGTACCGCCGAATTGCTCAACACGTGGGGCGTGAGGTCTCCACAGTACATCGATGTTGTCGCCAGTGGTCGGCGGAAGGTGCACGTGCCCGTCGACCTGGGACCGGACCGCAGCGACGCACGGATGCACGCCAAGACCGTAGGATCCTACGCAGTGCCGTAGGGGACCGCACCGCCACTTCCCAGCAAATTAGGGACACTGTTGCTCCTGGGGTATCGGCGAGGACCATTCGCAACCGTCTCCATGAAGCTGGGCTACGGTCCCGCACACCGTTAGGCCGTCTTCCGCTCACTCCCCAACATCGTGCAGCCCGCCTCCAGTGGTGTCGCGACAGGCGTGAATGGAGGGACGAATGGAGACGTGTCGTCTTCAGCGATGAGAGTCGCTTCTGCCTTGGTGCCAATGATGGTCGTATGCGTGTTTGGCGCCGTGCAGGTGAGCGCCACAATCAGGACTGCATACGACCGAGGCACACAGGGCCAACACCCGGCATCATGGTGTGGGGAGCGATCTCCTACACTGGCCGTACACCACTGGTGATCGTCGAGGGGACATTGAATAGTGCACGGTACATCCAAACCGTCATCGAACCCATCGTTCTACCATTCCTAGACCGGCAAGGGAACTTGCTGTTCCAACAGGACAATGCACGTCCGCATGTATCCCGTGCCACCCAACGTGCTCTAGAAGGTGTAAGTCAACTACCCTGGCCAGCAAGATCTCCGGATCTGTCCCCCATTGAGCATGTTTGGGACTGGATGAAGCGTCGTCTCACGCGGTCTGCACGTCCAGCACGAACGCTGGTCCAACTGAGGCGCCAGGTGGAAATGGCATGGCAAGCCGTTCCACAGGACTACATCCAGCATCTCTACAATCGTCTCCATGGGAGAATAGCAGCCTGCATTGCTGCGAAAGGTGGATATACACTGTACTAGTGCCGACATTGTGCATGCTCTGTTGCCTGTGTCTATGTGCCTGTGGTTCTGTCAGTGTGATCATGTGATGTATCTGACCCCAGGAATGTGTCAATAAAGTTTCCCCTTCCTGGGACAATGAATTCACGGTGTTCTTATTTCAATTTCCAGGAGTGTATTTGCGTTCGCACAGTTTGCCATTATTAAATGTTTAGTAAGAAGTTCCCACTATTGTTTATGAAGCTTTAACTATCAGTGAGAGAATATGAATATCATTTTGCCTTAATAGTTTAGTGTGTAACTTTTGATACGCGTGTGTATCGACCCTCCCCAACAGGGACGTTACCAGTGCTACTCTGGCAGTGCTAAGGCACTCGCAGGACCTTGACCAGACCTTTGGGTCTGCTGGCACGCTGCCTTCACTTTCAGTATAGGCAGTAAGGTACAAAAACATTCAAGTTACTGGCTCCTGACAAGGACAAAAAGTGAAAAATCAGTCCCTACGACGTTAGCAGTTTTAGGACTATTAGCATCATTCCAGCGACAGTGGTAGTTTTAAATCATCGCTACATTCCGTCCTTTCAAATAGTTCAAATGGCTCTAAGCACTATGGGACTTAGAACTACGTAAACCTAACTAACCTAAGGACATCACACACATCCATGCCCGAGGCAGGATTCGAACCTGCGACCGTAGCAGCTGCGTGGTTCCAGTCTGAAGCGCCTAGAACCGCTCGACCACAGCGGCCGGGTTCCGTCCTTACAAGTAAGATAGATATAAGAGCTGAAGACATTTTAAAAGGCGTATAAAATACTATGTGAACTAGTGTCAGTGAACAAAACGAAATGAAAGAAATAGCATTACCGCTGCTAAAGCCGCTGCACTCGCCGAGAACGTATTCATAACAGAGTTGTGAATCCCCTGAAGTCTCAGTTAACATGTTACCATCTTATTCCGTCGGTCCACTCGTTTTAATGCTTCCAGACGGTTACACAGACATTAGTGATCAGCACGCCAATTTTTACTGGCGTACATTACTAGTGTCATTCAACGGAATTTTATCTTGTTGTGCAACATACTTGAACATTTCACGGGAACCGACCATCCTTAAACTTTTCGTGGCTGATTTCATTACATTTAATCCCTGTTCTTCCATTTTTTCTAAGTCTTCAACACTTAATCTTTAGCGTTTCTTACTTTTGCATAGAAAAGCCTGAAATCCTCTTGGCTGCATTGCATCAAGATGCCTAACAACAAATTTGGGCTATAAATGATACAATTTCTTCCACCTCATATCATAATTTTAATATCTGTAGCTTCTCATTTTACGTACCTATCCTGGCACGCTCACATCGTTACCAGTAAACAGAAACAACTTTATTTCATCTTCATTCCCCCCCCCCCTTTCTATTCAACCTTTTAGTATTACTCACTCATTTGCTTACATTTTCCTTATTATTGCCACCACTACTCCAGCTCTGCTGACTTAAGTAATCATCACTGACACTCATTGTTCTTTCTTCGCTATACATTATGCATAAGTAAGCATTTGCTTTCCGAAATACTTCACCAAACACAATCAAGCAATAATAAATCACACAAAATTATTCATTTCTTTAATCACACAGCTCAAATATAAGATACGTGATGTATTAGAAAAATATTATATTATGCTTATCTATACACATAGTTGACGAACACTGCGTAGGTCATACAATTCATTTATCACCACACAACGCCAGTTAATTCTTCCTACCCATACCTCACAATTTTCTCACCTACAACAATCGCCAGGAATGTAATAACACATCTGGTTATGTCTCCACAGTTATAGTTGAACATCTGAAAGGATAGAAAATTAACTGGATCGTGATGCAGGAAAGGGAAAAAAATCTCTAGCAACTCGACTCAACATGCACACCATGCTTGGACGCATACTGATTTTCTCTCTATAACATGCCATAACTGCAGTCACCTGTACTAGATGATTTTTAAATTTCTCAAATCTCCACACACTAGCATAGACAATGTAAAAGGTCTGCTCAAATCCCGATTTTTCACCGTTTCATTTATAGTTAATTCCCTTTTATTTCCTTGTAAAACTTTTGGCATTGCCAATCTCAGTGCACACTACTTTAGAACAAAGTTAGTTCAGCTAAAATAAAATCCGCAAAGACCATAGATTATTTTAACTGTTGGATGTTTTTTGGAAGCACTGAACATTCCACACTTTTATTTCCTCTTCCATCTTGGTTTATATGTCATTTCTATCTAAAGTTCATTGGCAGGATATTGCGAGAAATGCAGCCAATCTACAAAGGAAACAGCTTACAAAACGCCAGTGTGCCCCACCGCACAATATTGCTCAAGTGCACGGGACCCACGCGAAATAATGGAGAATATTCAACTATACAAAGTAGGGCAGCACGAACGGTCGTAGGTCTGTTTGAATCATTAGCAAGCGTTACTAAAAACAGAAAAATCTGAACTGGCAGACGACTAAAGAGAGATGTCAAGTATCCTGCTTAAAGACAGCGTACACTGTTAGAACTATTATTGTGAAATACAGTGCCCCTACACATCGTTCCGCTGTAGACAATATTTGGTTAATTGCGTAGCACAGCGACACATTTATGTAGTCGTTTTTCCCGTGCTCCACATTTGAGTGGAACGGGGATAAACCCTATTATGTGAAACAATGGAAATAACCCTTTCCATTCACTTCATGGTGGCTTGGAGAGTTTGGATACAGATATAGATTTTAATTACCGCTAAATAAAACAACAAATAATTTTATTTTGCTTGATGGCACCAGTATTATAGCAAACAATCAATATTATGACTGTACGCAGAGCACTTGGTAGAAATCCTGAGCATTCTCTCCCCCTCCAGGTGGGAAACTGTGGCAAAAGGTGGAAGAATCAGCAATGATTTACATCTACAGTGTGTTTCCATAAGAGCGTGCAAAAATTTAACAGTGATAGAGGATGCTCCACTGAACAACTTGAGGTAGGGAACCTGAGGTCGGAAATGAAATGAAATGATCGTATGGTATTGTTGGGCAGGAGGTCCCATTCGGGTTTGGCAGCCAAGTGCAAGTCTTATTTCACTCGGCGCCACATTGGGCGACTTGCTGCTGTTGATGGGGATGAAATGATTATGACAACACAACACCCAGTCCCCGAGTGGAGAAAATCTCCAACTCGGCCGGGAATCAAACCCGAGCCCAGTGCATGGAGGCATGCACGTTACCACCCTACTGAGCAGGCGGACCCTATGGTCGGAGAAGCCAGCTTAAGGAGATGACAGGAATAAAGCCACATTACTGTGTACTTTACTAATTACATTAGTTATGTTTAAGTAGTTCTAAGTTATAGGCGACTGATGACCTCAGAAGTTAAGTCGCATAGTGCTCAGAGCCTACATTAGTTAATTGCAAATACCATCATTGACACAATGAACGTACCATTTGTACTGTATCTTACAAAGCTGATGGTGATCAACCTCTATGCAAGCATAACATCGGCGGTTCTGACGCACCCTGACAAATATCCCTGGTGTGTTTCGAATCACATCACTAGCAGCTACAGTTCTGGCAGTTAATTCCATCTCTGTATTCACTGGGGTCTCATACACAAATGACTTTGGATATCCCCGTAGGAAAAAATCAAGGGGATTCAATTCAGGTGACCTC
The DNA here is from genome assembly GCF_021461385.2 of Schistocerca piceifrons. Classification (NCBI taxonomy): domain Eukaryota; kingdom Metazoa; phylum Arthropoda; class Insecta; order Orthoptera; family Acrididae; genus Schistocerca; species Schistocerca piceifrons. The sequence goes on from NC_060142.1 coordinate 384,606,372, forward strand.
GCAGGCCATGGAGTTGGACCCCGTCCCCCCCCCCCCCCCCTCCTTTTAACCCAGCGACCAGGAAATACTGTACCGATACTGCTCCATCGTAATATACTGTACGTCTCTGAACAGCAGTGAGTAATGAATGGGTCTGTCGTTGATTCATAGAACGTTCTGTCATGGGACAGCGTAAATACAATACAGCAAAGCCACCTTATGGACAAATAAATCAAACAAAGCCTACATTGTGACTTCCTGGTAATCAGTCCCCTCCTCCATGTTTCCTTGCAGGAAATAATGAATGCATGTGTAAATAAATAGCACAGTACGTGTAAACTTGCACGCATGTTTGTTGTAAATAAGCTGGAAAACAGTAATGCTAGACGAAGAGGTAGACAATATCTCCTTAAGCTAGCTTCTCTGACCCCAGGTTCCCTATCTGAAGCTGTTCAGTGGAACATTCTCTATGTCATGTTACATTTTTGCACGCTTTTACGGAAACACCCATATGGACTCTGGGAGGGGGAACTTCAGGAAACACTACCATTGGCAACCTCGCCCCGCCCCCCTCCCCCCCCCCCCCGCCCTTTTTCCCTGTTCATTTCGCAAATGATGTTTGGAAAGAATGACTATCGGTAAGACTGCATATGTGCTCTAATTTCTAGGATTTTCTCATCACGGTCATTTCACGAGGAGTGTGTGGGAGGACGTAGTATGGTGTCCGGTTCTTTTGCAACATAGCAGTAAACCTCTCCGTAATGCATAACGGCCGTGTTGTAGCGCCTGCCACTGGAATCTGTTGAGCGTTTCCTTAACACTCTCACAGTCACTGAACGATCCCGTGACGAAACACGACACTCATCGTTGACTCTTGTCTATTTCTTATATTAACCCAACCTGATCAGAGTCCCAGTATGACGAACAATGCTCAAGAACCGGCTGAACGAGTGTTCTGTAAGTTAATTCTTTCGTCGGTGAATTACATTACCTCAAGACTCTTCCTATTAATCTCAGCTTGCTATATGCTTTTCCCATAGCTAGTTTGAGTGATAATTACACTTTAGGTCGCTCCGGATGGCTACTTCTAGGGATTTTAAGGTTGTTGCCGTTTCCAGTGATTTATCACCAATGGCGCAATGTAAAAGTAATGGATAGTGTCGCCTATTTATGCGCAGTACGTTACATTTATTTGCTTTCCGGGTCAACTTCTAGTCTCTGTCGCAACTGCCGATCCTCTGCAGGTCTTTCTGCATTTCGCCATGTTCTTCTGGTATTGCAGCCGTCCTATAAACAACATCATCTTCCACGACCAGCCGCAGGGAGCTTCATACATTATCCATATTTATATTGGTAGGGAGCAGGCAGGTAGGTTGGAGTTGTTAAGTGCTAGAGCACAAAGGAGCACAGTTCTTAATCAGGATATCGACACAAACAAATTTGCTAACCGAAATTAGCTTCGCCTTCTTAAAATAACGAAATTTGTCTATACAGAATTTGTTAAAGAATGCTTTCCCTTTTACTAAATGAATAGGACAACATTTACTATGTTCATTTGTTTGACAATATTTTTGGAATTAATAAGCAGTGAAGGTCTTTAAATGACTACTTCATTTGATTAAATAAACCTTACTTCAACACAAAGAAAGCAAAATAATTCTATTAATACTTGGGTAAAACAGACGGATACAGTCTGGAACCGCGCGACCGCTACGGTCGCAGGATCGAATCCTGCCTCGGGCATGGATGTGTGTGATGACCTTAGGTTAGTTAGGTTTAAGTAGTTCTAAGTTCTAGGGGACAGATGACCACAGCAGTTAAGTCCCATAGTGCTCAGAGCCATTTGAGTCAAAACAGACGGATCTCTGAAATAATTAGGCTCACGGGCATTGACACAACCATTAAACCAGGAAACCTGTTGATGATAAGTTGCTTCTTAACAAGCCAATAATAATAACAATAACAGCAGTCTTTATATTAAACAAAGCTTTGTGGTTCCAGAGACCTTTTCAAGTCTCAAACACCTATGATGTATATATGCAGACTGAAGCGACACATGAAAATTTGTACCAAGGCTGAGATTGCAACCCAGGACGCCTGCTCACTAGGCAGATGCGCTAACCACTACGCCACCCCGACACTGTAACATTGCACAACAGCACTGACTATCCCAGCATGCCTCCCTCCTCTTTCCATATTCCCATTCACGCTTCAACCCACTTTGTATTCCACCTTAATCTCGAACAGCATTGCAAAGGTTCGCCAGCTGTATTGGAATAGCATCTTAGCATAGAACTAAACGGGGTAGCCAGCCTGAAACTCAGGCATAGGTGCTTTATTCTAGTCTCAAACATCTATGACTTGTGTATGCGGACTGAAGTGACGAACGAAATTTTGTGCCAAAGCTACTGTGACAGGGCGGCATAGTGGTTAGTGTATCATCCCAGAGAGTAGAAGACCCGGGTTCCAATCCCAGCATTGGTAAATATTCTCGTTCGTCACTTTAGTCTGCATAAACGTGTTTCCGTGAACAATTTGAGGCAGGGAATCTGGGGTCGGAAAAGCCAGCTTAAGGAGATGTAGAGGAAAAACTTGTCTACCACTCCGTCTACCATTACTGTTTCCCAACTTATTTACAACTAACTAACGTACAAGTTTACACATACTGTTCTGTTTACTTACATGTACATTCTTTATTTCCTGCAAGGAAACAAAGAAGACTAGCCTGACTACTCGGAAGTCGTGATGCAGGATTTGTTTGCTTTAATTGCCCATAAGATGTCTTTATTATATCGAATATACACTACTGCCCCTTAAAATTGCTACACCACGAAGATGACGTGCTACAGACGCGAAATTTAACCGACACGAAGAAGATACTGTGATATGCAAATGGTTAGCTTTTCAGAGCATTCACAGAAGGTTGGAGACACCTAAAGCATGCTGACATGAGGAAAATTTCCAAACGGATTTCTCATACACAAAGAGCAGTTGACCGGCGTTGCCTTGTGAAACGTTGGTGTGATGCCTCGTGTAAAGAGGAGGAATGCGTACCATCACGTTTTCGACTTTGATAAAGGTCGGATTTTAGCCCATCGCGATTGCGGTTTATCGTATTGCGACATTGCTGCTCGCGTTGGTCGAGATCCAATGACTGTTAGCAGAATATGGAATCGGTAGGTTCAGGAGGGTAATACGGAACGCCGTGCTGGATCCCAACGACCTCGTACCACTAGCAGTCGAGATGACAGGCATTTTATCCGCATGGCGGTAACGGATCGTGCAGCCACGTCTCGATCCCCGAGGATGGGGACGTTTGCAAGACAACAACCATTTGCACGAACAGTTCGACGACGTGTGCAGCAGCATGGAGTATCAGCACGGAGACCATGGCTGCGGTTACCCTTGACGCTGCGTCACAGACAGGAGCCCCTGCGATTGTGTACTCGACAACGGACCTGGGTGCACGAGTGGCAAAACGTCATTTTTTCGGATGAATCCAGGTTCTGTTTACAGCATCATGATGGTCGCATCAGTGTTTGGCGACATCGCGGCGAAAGCGCATTGGAAGCGTGTATACGTAATCGCCTTACTGGCGTATCACCCGGCGTGATGGTATGGGGTGCCATTGGTTACACGTCTCGGTCACCTCTTGTTCGCACTGACGGCACTTTGAACAGTGGACGTTACATTTCAGATGTGTTACGATCCGTGGCTCTACCCTTCATTCGATCCCCGCGAAACCCTACATTTCAGCAGGATAATGCAGGTCCTGTACGGGCCTTCCTGGATACAGAAAATGTTCGACTGCTGCCCTGGGCAGCACATTCTCCAGGCCTCACACCAATTGAAAACCTCTGGTCAATGATGGCCGAGCAACTGGCTCGTCACAATACGCCAGTCACTACTCTTGATGAACTGTGGTATCGTGTTGAAGCTGGATGGGCAGCTGTACCTGTACACGCCATCCAAGCTCTGTTTGACTCAATGCCCAGGCGTATCAAGGCCGTTATTACGGCCAGACGTGGTTGTTCTGGGTACTGATTTGGCAGGATCTCTGCACCAAAATTGCGTGAAAATGTAATCACATGTCAGTTCTAGTATAATATGTTTGTCAGATGAATAAACGTTTATCATCTGCATTTCTTCTTGGTGTAGCAATTTTAATGGCCAGTAGTGTACATTGCCCCATGACAAAACATGCTATGAATCGACGACAGATGCATTCATTATTCAGTACTGTTCAGAGACGTACATTACAAAGGATTGAGCAGTGCCGGTACAGTTCCGTAGAACTCACTGACATGAGCCTTGTGTGTGGGGAAGTACGTTGCAGAGCTCTCGCTGCTGAAAGAATTCTACCTGAGTTGTTGACTGTTTCTGAGAGGATGTGGATACAACACGACAGTACACCGCCTCACTTCAGTGTGGATGTCCGCAACCGTCTCAATGCCGTATTTCCTGGTCGCTGGATTGGTAGGGATGGTCCTACTCCATGTCTGAGAGGTCACCTGACCTGAATCCCCATGATTATTTCCTGTATCTAAAGTCTCTTGGCGTATGAGACCCCGGTGGATATGGAAATTGAATCAGTTGCTAGAACTATAGCTGACTGTGATGTGATTCGAAACACACCAGGGATATTTGTCAGGATGCGTCAGAACCACCGATGTCATGGTTGCACTGAAGTTGATGGCCGTCAGTTTCAGCGTTTTTTGTAAGATACAGTACAAATGGTACGTTTATTGTGTCAATGATGATATTTGCAGTTAACTGTAACTAATGTAAATAAAAAATACACAGTAATGTGATTTTATTCCCATTATCTCTTTAAGTTGGCTTCCCCGATTGCAGGTTCCTTACCTCAAATTGTTCAGTGGAGCATCCTCTATGTTCTGTTAAATTTTTTCACGCTCTTACGGAAAACCCCTGTTTACATCGTTATATATTTCAGGATAACATACGATGCAGAACTATAACAGTGAGATAAACAGAGCTGACACCAGTTTAGACAAGTAGTAACATTTGGCTACACTAAAACACGAGAGATGCCAAAATACTCTTGCTTAAACAGCACAAGGCTTAATATGACAGATATTCTCTGAAAACATTTAAAAGATTGCAAAAGGATATGAGTAAAAGGTAGTTGTAGTTAAGTACCACAAAACTATGTTCTGCTTTGGCACTATCTGAATTATCACAGTAACGTAAGGAAAAACTGGTATTAATGGCCCCCAACTGAGGTAATAACCTAAAAACATTAAACACGAATCAAAGCCGTTAGAACCGAACCAGAGGAAGGTTAGCCGTACACGGAAAACATCGGTGAAATGTCATCACTCATAATAACATTCAAATGATATTATACCCACAGATTAGATATTAACCATGGCAAGCAGAAAACGTAAATTTTCACTGCCAGTTTTCGGATGAGTTCCGAAGCGTTGACAAAGACAAGTTTAACAGATAGTCCTCACAAAATAATTTTCCTCTGTGATCGTCCTGGAGTAATGGATTCAAAGCCTTCGATGTCGTGTGCCAGTGTGCCATACTTAATCTACTCAAGTTGACTTCCTTCTCAACGTGATCCACCAAGTTTATAACAGCCAGGCCCGGACTGCAAGAAACGCAAGGATGTAGAAAGGCGCCAGGAGAAACTTCCTCACTCGTCTGCAACGTAGAGTCAAATGGCGATGTACCAGACATAGCTCATCACTGGTGATTATGTCACAACTCACTCCAGTATATGCCTCAGACTGCGAGTTCGCTCGCGTCAAAGTTGCGCCGGTTGCTCCCTGGAGGTGCGGAAGGTAAACGCATTCCCGCCATTTAATAAAAGACGCTCTGATACATACTATCGATCCCGCGCATTCACACGGGCCATACAGGTCTATTCACGAAGATATGCAAATATTTTAATATGTTATTCTACAAGTAAAACTAAAGAAAAAAGTTCATACAAACATAGGTCCGCAAATGTTTCGTTATGGAGTTACGGTTAATAAAATATTATGCCTGAAATTTAGCAACTTCGTTAATATGAAGTCACTGCAAGCACGATTTCCATTTATTTTGTTGTCATTGATGCGATGAATCAAATAAAACATGGTTCAAATGGCTCTGAGCACTCTAGGACTTAACATCTGAGGTCATCAGTCCCCTAGAACTTAGAACTACTTAAACCTAACCAACCTAAAGACATGACACACATCCATGCCCGAGGAAGGATTCTTACCTGCGACCGTAGAAGTCGCACGGTTCCGGACTGAAGCGCCTAGAACCGGTCGGCCACCACGGCCGTCAATAATACATGTCCCAGACTTGTATCTGCAGTAGTTTTCGAGAAGCAAAGAAGTAATTTCGTCAAATTTTTAATTTACTAGCTACTTGACCCAATTTGTTTTCTTTTTTTTAATTCCAGACGATTGCACAAAGTTTTCAACAGAAGTTGTAGAGAATTTAATTTTCGGTAAATGGTGGTAATAACGTTAGTTGAAACTCTATGAATGTGTCAGATCTGCTTTTATTAATACCGTAGTACACGTGAATTCATGTAAAACCGGAAAAAAACAAAGCTCAGTCTTAAGGAAGTTGTACAATGTACATACAATTTCACAATACATCCACAATAAATGTTCAAAAATGTCTCCACTGAGTTCAGTGCATTTAGCTGCACGTGTATGTACAGATTAAGTTGCTCGTCTCAGTTTTCTTTGCTTCTCTGGAAGTTCTGGAAAACTAGTGCAGATACACGTGTGGGACATATTTTATTAGATTCAGCAGATCAATAACAAGAAAACATGAATGGAAATCGTGCTTTACTTTAACCTCGTACGGTTTTGCGATGGCTTCATATTAGCGACGTTGCTAAATTTCAGGAAAAATTTTTTATTAGCCGTAACTCCATAACTAAACGTTTGCGGACTTATGTTTATACGAACTTTTTTCTTTAGTTTTACTTGTAGAATAACGTATTAAAATATTTGCGTATCTTCGTGAATCACCCTATATAAACTGTAAACCCTATATAAACCTTCACATCTGTCTCTTCCAGCTACCTGAAAAAATTTCTGAATCAAATAACTGGCATGGTCCGATATTTGGTAAACTCTTGTTTTGTTCGCTAATTGAAAGTGCGCAACTTGAAGTGGGGCAACTCTGGTATTTTCACGAATTGGCTTTTCGAAATGTCTTAGTGTCCGTTCTGTGCATTCTGAACTCAACAAATCGTATTGGTACTAATATTTATTCTAGAGTAATAAATGTAACAATTTTTGTGCATCTCTGTGAAAGATTACATTTTGCTCAGTCGATTTATGTAATCATTTTTATGTGTAACGACAGAAGTAGCCACAGAAATAATTTCAGGCAAATACACAAGATGTCTTAAGGGAGATGTAACGGAAAATGTAAACATTTATTTAAATAATAATTACAGCCATATTTATTAATGTACAAATCTAAAATATTGCACGTGTATAGCAAAAGAGACTCTTTTAAAAGAAAAATATAATAAAACATGCAGGATTAATATTTTGCCAGATATTTGAATTTTTATTTTTTTATTGTGTTTTTTTATAAAAAGCCATAACTGAAATTCTAACCAAGCAATTAATCTGAAAATTTTATTGCAATGTCATGAGAAGGTTATAAGGCCACTGAACTACAGTAATTAATTTATGGTACAATTTGTATCATTAACATAGTTTTTAATTTTGCACTTCCAAAATTGACTTTTTTCTACATACAGTCATCTAAAAATCAGAACGTAATTGCAGGATCTCATATTTTTTAGTTCCAGGGAGACAGCAACACATTGCGAATAGTTCCTGAAAACTTTATGGCATTAGTGCATATACTCTTTGAGAAAAGGATTCCAATAGCGTAAAAAATGTAAAACAGAGAAAATGAGGTTCAAAGATTTTTTTCTCATACTTCTACACGTAATAAGCTTACCTAAATTTTAAAATCCTCTTTACCCATTCTCCTCATCCTCCATGTTTATCTTCTCTCCTCTTCGAATCTTCCTGGCATGTATTTGCAGATAAGATACTGAACTGTTAGCTTTCTTGAACCTGCTCTCTTCGATGGTGTAAAATTCTTTTGTTGTGAACACACCAGGATCTATACCAACTCTCTATAGCACTTCAGTCCTGCCATTATTTCCGTTATTGTAACATAAAACTGCTTCATAGACACTTATTTTGAGCACTTCAAGTGCACAGAATGTCCTTTTTTAGCATGTAATCCAAATTAAATTATTGAGGCTTTCATTTGGCTTTTGTGTCTTTCCGTGAAGAGACTTCCTCAATAAAACAGGGTTTGTAAGAATCCTGGTTGAGGGCTTAATTGCATTCATAACACGTTCTAGTAATGTGTGTTTATGTGTCTCATTTCTGTTTCTGAAGTTGCACAAATCGTCTTCCCGACTAAGATTGTGCATTGGTGTCTGGCCAGTGGATAGTTTGTGGAAAAAAATTGCCCGCACAGCACTCCTCATTGCCTCTAAATTATGTGCGTTTTCCTGATTGCTCTCCCATAAAATAACTGAAGAGAATTAATTTCTTTCAGAGTAAGCCTGCCTTTTCCTCCTAGTGGTTTTCCATCCTTTCTTCTCTTTCAGCAAGCTTACCACCAAGCCTCTTTTGGATGTGGCCAACACATTCCAACTTTTCTGTAGTTGTATTGTACTGATTTTATCTGTTACAGCTTTGAACGAAGAGGAGTCCCCATCACCAAGGTATTTAGTATTTCTAACCATCATGAGACCTCACATACAGGTCTGATGATGGTCATGTGACATGACCGAAACTGGTCACCTATGTTCTTGTAGCATACGTGGTGCGATCAAGACTGAATTTTAAAAAGAAAAATTTTTTAAATTTTTTGGTCGCTGTTCCAAAAATGTTTATTAAAATTGTTCAATGGGGAAAGTTGTAAATTTGTGCCAAACAGGGATTTGAACCCGGATTTCCTGCTTACTAAGCCACCCGGACACAGTAATCACTGCAACTGCGTGGACTACCCTAGCTCACCTCCTGGCGGACCCAAATTCTCAACCTATTCCCACACTACAAATGTAGCACCACTTGCCCATTATCCTCATTACTCGCGGCATTTCGCCGATTCCCATAATGGCCTGGTGTGCATATGCCCTGAAGACAGTATTGGCTGTCCCGCCTGATGGGAAAGATGTTTTGGCAAACTGTGATGTACACAGTAGTTTTAATTTTGACGTGGCAACGCATCGCTCATTTCATTTTTTACGTACCTGGAAATTAAAAGGAAAGATTTTGTCTGTAGCTGGCACAAGATGTTTGTGATAACCTTTTTGAAGATCTGAAGATGATAACTTAGATTTACCGAAATCGGTTATCTACAATAAAGCTTTTTGTAGAGATCTCGACTAAGAAGTTCTTCCTCTCCTAACTAACAATCAGCAGCCCATGCTCTGATGCTCAAATTTTCAGCTTTCCCCATTGAAAGCAGCCGATATATGTAATTCCTTTGTGTCTGCATTCATAATGGCTGCTGGATCAAAATGGTGTCCGTTCTTCCGGTATGTGTCCGAAAGAGCAGAAACCATGTATGTTTATGACGTAAGAGGGGAACCGCTGGAGGAGGAAGAGAGACCCACTCAGTGTGTGAGTGGAAGGTGGTCACGTAGAGGGGATATATGAGCTTCAAGAAGATTCAAAAACTTCCAAGTAGGTGGACTTAGGTCTGTAGAAGTATTATGGATCTCTCAGCCAACCGAATAGAAATGTCCATCTAACTTGGGTGTTTAAACCCTGTGATAACTTCATTTGGAGGTTTTGAAATCTGAGAAAGATGTTAGAAACATCTAAACTTATATCTGAGGCAGTAATGCAGAATGATGAAAGACGCCTTCGTGGAGGGGGGGGGGGGGGAGGGGAATTGCCATTGAGTTTGGGCAAGTGGCTGCACAGATTATGCAGCAGTTGTTTCAACATGCACGCCGTATCATTGCTCAAGTTCAAAGGGTGAATAGCCTTTAACTTTTAGATTCAGTTCGCGAGTTTTGTTTTGTTTACAGTATATTATGAAAAAGCGAATAATATGGCTAGAAATGGAACTGCACATTGAAGACTTCTTCCTCTTAACAAAGACAGTACGCATAGCTATACACTTTGGCTTACGTCGTTTTTCTTCAGTGTCAGTGTCTTTACCGCTGGTGGCCCGCCCGAAAAGCGGAGTGCGTTATACCACCCGCTTCCGGGAGACGGGGAGACAAGCCGGCCCCGCGTTGTCGACGGAACCTGGGGTGTCGGTCTGCCTGGTTATGGTTTTAAGCAATTTCCCACATCTACCTAGACAAATACCAGACTGGTACCGACATCCTACCTTAGATACACGATATGTCAACATGTAGAATGCAGTCCCACACTTGAACGTGAGATTCACTCCAGACAGAGACAGATGGGAGATACAAATTCCATTCCCAGGGGAGAAGTGACGTAAGTAAGGGCCCCTGGCCACGAACTACTTAACATTGCTACAACCCATACAACTTACCGACCTCACGGAGAAATGGGACAACGCAAATAAAAAGAAGAAGAATAATAACAAGAAGAAGAATTTTCACCATTTATGACTAGACGGTAAGAGTACAGTGCGCCCTCTGAATGCGTAACACACTGATCAGCCGAAACATTATGACCACTGCCCGCTGCGACGTTGGTGATCGCCTGGTGGCGCTACGGGCAAGGTATGTAAGCAGAGCAGACACGGACGAGGGATCATCCTAGCGAAGATATGGGCTGCAAAAGGGGAAATCCATTGAGATGAGAGACTTTTACAAAGGACAGATTATTATTACACAAAGCCCGTGAACGCGTATCTCGAAAACGACGAAGTTGGTCGAATGTTAACGAAATGCTGTCGTGAGCATCTACGGGAAGATGGTGATCTGTGGCATCTCTGGCAAAAGAACACATTGTTGGTGCACGCAGAGTGTTTCAGAGCACACCGTTCATACTGCATTGTTGAACATGGAGCTCTGCAGCAGACCATCCCTATGTGTTCACATGTTTACCCAATGACATCATCAATTACTATTGCAGTGGGCACGGGGCCATCTCGATTCGACCGTCGATCAATGGAAACATCTCGGCTCTTCGGGTGATTCACGTTTTTGCTACACTCTGCGTCGTCATCGACGCGAACAGCGACTCGAAGCGTGCAGCGCGACACGGACACAGGCTGATGGGAGCAGTATTGTGCTAAGGGAGACATTCTCTTGCGCATGCATGGGACCTGTGTTAGCAATCGAAGACACGCTGACAGCAGCGAACCACTTGCATCCCTTCACACTTGCTGTCTTCCCCGATGGCCATGTCACCTTCCAGCAGTCTAATTGTCCTTGTCTCGGAGCCAGAAAGGTGCTACAGTGGTTTGAGGAGCATTATAGTGAACTCACGTTGATGTCTCCGAGACCACATGCTCCTAAGGTGTGTGTGTGTGTGCGTGTCTGAATTCCTAAGGGACCAAACTGTTGAGGTCATCGTCCCTATACTTACACACTACTTAAACTTACTTAAACTAACTTACACTAACACCAACACACACACCCATGCCCAAGGGAGAACTCGAATCTCCGGCGGGAGGGGCCGCGCAGTCCGTGACATGGCGCGTCTAACCGTGCTGCCACTCCACGTGGCCACATTTTCCTAACGTAAATTCTATGGAACCCATCCGGGTCGCTATCGGGCGCCATCACCGCGTTCACACATCAGGGGCTCATTATTTATGCGAAATATCTAATGCCTCATACCTCCACAAACCCACTAACGAACTGTCAGATACTTGGTACGCAGAATCAGTGATGCATTTCGTTCCAAAGACGGACAAACAGGCTATTAAACAGCTCATCATAATGTTATGGATCATCAGAGTATTATTCTCACGCTGTTTCACCCACTGTAAAGGCCCCCATACCTATGGGCGGCCGCCCCCTAACCCTCAGGGAAATGAGGTTTTCTGTTTCAACAAAACGATTTGAAAATCAGTATTGCATAAGTTTTTAACATGGTCGGATCTGAAAATTTTTATAGCTACTTAGAAGTCGCCATTCGCCTTCCAACATTTTAATAATGTACCCTACACCCAGTTCTAGCCCCCCCCCCCCCCTCTCCTACAAAATTTAGTATGGGCGCCTTTAGGTCAGTGTACTCTTTTCTGGTAGTTAAAGTGTTCGAATTGCTATATTTCGAGATCTGCATGGCTGAGAAAAAACGTTTACAGAGTGATATTAGTACGAGTAAGTTTCAGATCTTGTTTTCCATAACTTCATGCAGAACACCCAAGAAATGGTATGGTTTTCCACGTTGGCTTCTTGCGATATGGTGCCAGGCACACACTAAGTCGAAGCGATAATATCATTTGTCAAGCCAGGAATTTAGTGGTCACCAGATCTCCATGATAAACTGTAAAATTTTTGGTTCTGTTCTTGCTGGTAGGCTTGACAATCACCTTCCCTGGCTTAAATTACCTTTAGCTAGTAGATTTGCTTGATGGCAGCAGCTGTAATGTTAAGGTGAATCGCTGCACAATTTATGTTCATTCCTGAGCATAGCCTCACACACCAACAAGACAGACAGGTAAGCAGGTAGATAATGTTTATCTTGGGTATTAATAAGCTGCTTCAGCTGTCTTTAATCTTTTATTTTTAGATTACTACCAGTTTCATGGTACTAACAGCCACGTCATCAGGTGATCATTTAACTACAATGATAGAGCTAAAAAGCTCGGAATTTGGAACCTCATTGAATAAAACAGCCTCATGCATGGATTCCAGTCCAATACTGTGTACGGAGCCTTTTCTTCGGACTGTACACAGTTGCAGAACAGGGTAAGTGATTGCATAATGTCTCTTACTGAACAGCGAATGTTGGATCATTGGCTCCAAGCTTTTAGGTCTAATATATGTTCACCTGAAGATATGGATCTTAGCATCATGATCCATTAGTTACCTAAAAATAAAAGATTTGTAAGTAACCTGTTTGTTTGTTGGCAGCGCTGTAGACTGTGTTAATATCACTAACAGCGCTCTGCGCCCTCAACAAGGGGTTCTGTGGTTGGACAGACTAGAAGTTAGCGAGTGGATAGGGAAGTATATGGACATGATTTTCTCAATGGAGACACTGGGTTGGTAGGACACGGAATATAAAGTAAGATGAAATTATGTGTTTATAAGAAAATATGCAGGGAAATGTAAGGTGATGGATGTTATTGATAATGTTTGGGTAGTGGAATTACTGAAAATTACATAATTTTTGGAACTGGAGGTTACATGATTAAGGTAAAATTTTCTAAATACGTTGTTTGCTCTTCAATAAAATCTTTCTTTTGCTAACCATATGCCTCTTAGTAGCTAGAATCTATAGTAGTTCATATCTTTTTATTTAGCTGGTTATTGTTGCTACTTGCTGTAATTGCTTTAGTTCATGTTATGAAGATTTTCTGTGAGGTAAGTAACTTATAAAAATAGAATGGGGTTTCCACTATCAGGATTTGTGATTGATATGAGTGTAGGCAATTAACAGAGGTTGGAGGTAGTTTCTTATTTCTTTAATTTCATGTTTTTTGGATTTGTGTTTTTGTTAGGATTTCTAGCAATTCAAGGACATTCTTTTCTGTTAATTATTTGAAGTCATGTTGCCAATGTATAGCAGTCAGATTGTGTTAGGCTTGTATATTGTGAGCAGTAAATGAATAGGTTAAGTTCGACTTTTCTTTCTCAGGGAAAATTCTGTAGGTTAGTGTTCAGTAAAAATAATTAGACTAGATTTCAGATTGAATACAACTGAAGCTGTTTATTAATACCCAAGATTTTTTTAGCTCTAATGTTCTAATTATTTGCTCACCTGAAGATGAGTTCCATGAAGCAGACAGTGATCTAGAAATATAGGATTCACTAACAGCTAAAGCAGTGATTACTCATAGCTGTGGCTGCCCTATCTACGAGGTTTCTGCATATATTGTTCAACACGCATTCTCACAACTAAGCTTCTGGATAAGGCTCAAACTGTGTCAAACACTTTCGAAAGTCGTGGGACACTGCATCAACCTAGACACCGTTGTCTAGGCTGCTCTCTATCTCACAGATCTCTGCAAAATCCTTCTTGGTTATTGGAGGAAATTTTTCATTTTCAATAAAATTCATCACATGTGAGCGTAAAACATATTTTGTAATTCTACAAAAGTTTGATGCCAGTGAAACAGGCAATGTTCCTCTATCCTACGAAATAGAAATGACCTGCAGTTTTCTTCCAATCCTTTGGTATCCTTCATGGCTCCAGCAACCTACAGTAAACTGCTGCTATAAGGGGAGCAAGTTCTTTCACACATTCTCTGTAGAATCTCACACGTATCTCATCAAGTCCAGATGTGTTTTCGTTGTTTTGCTGATCATTACTGCTTTCACCTGCTATCACTTATCTCAATAGCTGCTATTTCATCTTTGTGCAGTGATTGAAACCAGAAACAGTATTACAATCATTCACCGTGAAACAATTTCAGAAGACTCAATTTATTTTTTCAGCTTTCTCACTGTTGTATTCTGTTTTCGTGCCACTGTGGTTACTGAGTGACTGCATAGAGGACTTAGATCTGCATAGTGATTTTACATACGACTAACAATTCTTAGGAGATTTGATCACATTGGTTAAAAAAATTTTATATTCAGTTTAATTGAAATTTTTTGTTCTGGTCTTTTTGAGTTCATTTTACCATCATTCGGATTTTGTTTGTCAAGATGGCTTTTAATTCGCTCGAATCTATGATGAAGCTCTTGTTGCTTTCATAACAAATTTTCTGAAATGTTCTGACATGACTACTGAACCATAATGCATCTTTCCCAACCCTCACAACCTTGCCCATATTTGTCCAAGGCATATTGAACAATCCATCTGAATGACATACATGAAGCCTCTAATTGAAAATTTGTTGTGATAGTCTCTCCACTGGAAAAAGATTCCAAATTAACCCCCAATTCCACGTATTCCTACATTTACATTCAGATTTACATTTACACCCTATTAACCACTGTAAAGTGTGTCTCAAAGATTCCTTCCCAATGTATCAATTATTAGGCCTCTTCCCCATTCCATTCAGGTATCCAGCACAGGAAGAATTGATTTTTAAGCGCCTCTCTGTGCGTTCTAATTAGTTTAATCTTATCCTCGCGGTTCCTATGGTAGTGATATACATGCTCTTGTAGCATATTCGTAGATTCATGAGGTCAATCTGATTCTTGGTAAGTTGTAAGTAGACTTTCTCAGGATATCTTCAAGTATCCGCCCATTCAGATTCTTCATCACCTCCACAGCATTCTTCATGGGCAACACAACCTGTCAGCAATTGTTCCAGCCTTATTTCAATATGTTCAGTATCATCTGTTGGTCCTATTTTTTACAGATCCTACACACTTGAACAATGTTCTAACATGATTCATATTAGTGTATATCTCTTCGTAAACAGAGTTGTGAAAACTTTTAAAAGAAGTTTATTTAATGAAAGTTGCTTCATCAACATTTATGTTTTTATTTATGCACAGAGCAGGCTTTTTCTCTGTCCAGGTAAAGTAAATCTTAAATGATTTTTCGCTTTTAAACGTCTGGCCTCTCTTGCTGAAGAATAGTTATGGCAAAATATGGAAATCAGTGGGGAAAATTTTCAATATGTTGAAGCAAAATAATTAAAAAAAAGTCTAGAAAGATGCAACAGAATAAAACCCACTGTTATAACACTGGTGAGTTAGCCGAAAGTAGATTATCTTTCAGTATTAGTAGACAATGGCATTGTCTCTCCCCAACATCAACATCAAAATTTTCTTTCAGTGAAACCTTTACATTGACATCCCATTCTGTTAACAGCATGTGTGAATGCCGCCATTTGAAAAATATTGTAGAATGTTTCAAGGTTGCATTCCATCCATTTCCGTTAAGTGTGAATCAACCTCACAATCGTTGATCTACATCAGTCATTTCTCAAATAGTCTGCTCTACCCAGAGAATGGAAATTATTAAAAAATTAATTTTTACCCTCCTGAAACTAACACATGTTCACTCTAAAAATTAAATTTATTAACTCTTTAATCTATGGTTAACTCTAAGGGCTGAGTCATGTAGCAATTAACAGAAGGGAATGAAGTGGCATGCAACATCACTGTCAAATAATGGTGTGTTCACACTTGATGGATCGTCAACACAATATCACTTTGATTAGCCCCGTAACGAATTGTGAAAGTGTGGTTATGAGTCACCTTCCATGATGCTAAAGTCGGAATATAATATCAGAATTGTGGAATGAGCAATAATAAAATTTGTTAATGACAGAGGCGAACTTCATAAGGGCAGTTCTTGATTAAGTTTTTGTGTTAAAGTGCTGAGAAGTGAAACAAGAAGAAAAATGTCGTCCAACATTTCCAAACATAGACATTTATTTGCTAACGAAAATATATACATTCAAACACATCACACTGTATTTTTAAGACTATACATTGTGTTTTTTTCTATGTACCGAATAATGACAAAAATAACCACATTTTTCCATCAATAACCTGAATTCTTCATTGCTGTAAAGAGGTTGTTCAATGAAAATTGCTATATCGATTTTTGTTCTCATTTAAACACAGTGTGTGCTTTTCTGCATCCAGTTATTATAAAACCTAAATCATTTTTCGCTTTCAGATATGTGGCCTCTGTTATGGAAGAAGACTCAATGGAAAAAAGTCCAAGTTGTTATGGAACATTTGCAGTGTGTCACGAAAACAAAGCAGAAAAGTAAAATAAAGACTTACAAGGCGCAATAGCGCAAAAGCCACTACTATTACATGTGCGAGTACGATGAAAACAGGTTAACTTCCGATGTTAACATGCGACGGCACCGCTCATTTCATCAACGTCATCATAAAACTCTCTCAGCAAGAACCATTACCGCTGATGACCCGTTCCATCCCGTTGACGGGCTGTGTGAATATAGCCATTTGAAATATATTTTGGAATTTTTTGAAGTTCCATTCCTTCCCTTTCGTCAAGTTTGAAACAACTTATATTATAAAGCATATTGAAATTGTATGTTGTATATTCGATGCATCTAGAAGCAAAGGTAAAAATTACTTTCAGCGGCAATACAATAAACAAAATAAATTGGAAACCCTCAGTAACACATCCGAGCTAATGCTCTACAGTGGGCTACCTTCTTTCCCCCGAGGGAGGTGGGATTTTGTAAGTGGTCGAATAAAGCTCATCAGCAAAAAAAATGACATTAAAAAAATCTGACACCTCAGTAGCTTCAGAACTCCTATTAATGGCGATGAGATACATCATCCAAATGTTGTGTTAGCACGTGGCTGCGTCCCCTTGAATTTATTTTGCAGACAGTATACTGGATGATCAATAAAGAAACGAAATTATTTTAAACACTTTATAAAGATTTTAACATTAATTCATAGCGGCCCAGCAACGCCACACAGTAGCAAATGGAACAGTGCCTCATTCTTGTTGGTATTGCTGTTATTGTGATCACATTTGAATTTTTTAAATTTTATTTCCTGATAATCTTTAGCGTAAAATTTAGCTTCATGAGTATGGGCTATAATAATGTCCTCTCATATGGAAGTAATACGAAAATACTTGAAAAATAAACACAATGCTGTGTAGTACCTGTTTGTTACCACGATAAGATCTTTGGTTTGCTGTCAACAACTGTAGTAGTGTCTTTGAGTTTGAGGTGAAAACAATTAGAAAGCATGTGTTGACAGATACGTGGTACAGGAGAAAGGTGTGGTTTTACGGTGGATGTGAGGATGGGGCAGGGGAAAAGCCAGTTCACAGAAGAAGAATTGCAAGATTATCAGGTAAAAAATTCAGTATGGGACAAAAAAAAAGTTCAGATACGCTGAGCGGTGTGGTGATAAATGTGCACAGTTTTAAGTAACTCATTCCTTTCTTTCATTCATCTACTATAAATCCCGTCGCGAAGAAGGGCTTACACGAATGTGGAACGAATAAAGTTATGCATTAACATGGGGAAACAATGATTGTTGAATTACATAAGACATGCTAACAACAAAATATGACGAGCGCTAATGTGTTCAGATTGGTGACTGTATGGTAATTCTAAATTACTTAGTAATTATATGTTAGGAAAAAAAACTACTTTGGAAAAAAAACACGACTACCACTCCTGTCCTACACGGCTGCTGTTTTTTTTCCATCAGCTATTAATTATCAGCTGTTTATATTGTGTAGGCCCTACTGGATATGCCAAGAGCTTTTGTCATGGCGTTAACGCGGAATGTACTTTTCCGAGTCAACGTACACTTAGAAATTGTGAAAGGAGTGCATAACGCAGTATTCTTTCATTTGAAAATTTTTATTGTGGATGTGAACACTGTGACTGTGACGACAGAAGGTTCCCGCAAATTACTGCAACCAGTCGCCTTTTGTTTCCTTCTTCAATTTTTTTATTTTCTATTGCCAGTTTCGAATCGGTTAGCAATGTATCATATAATGATAAATCGCCAGGTTATTCGAAATCGGCAGTGGAAAATAAATGTAAAAGAATAAAACAAACTAAACCAAATAATGGTACTTTTATAATTGTAACTGTGTGTAGGTCCCTATTGGGAAATATTCAGTTGTTTTTGAAAAGCTTGGATTCTTTGTTATACTAACTGTAGACAGATGGAAGCAGATTATAGTTTGCAGGGATTTCAATGTAGATTTTCTAGAACATTCCAATAGAAAGTATGATAAATATTACTAAGTTCTTTCAGTTTGATATCTGTACTTGGGTGGTACAGGAAAGCAGAACACGATTTAGATAATGTTTTTATAGTCCAGGATTAATTTAATCAAATAAAAGCTTTTCCTATTAAGAATGGTCTGTCTAATCATGATGCACAGGCTCTAGTTACAGTGTATGACATAACTCCATACAATAACACAAAGCAGTCCTCCAAAATAGTGTTAAATTAATGATTTAACAATTTCAAATTTTAGGGAAAACTTGCAACATTTAGACTGGGATGAGATGTACAAGGAACACAATGCCAATTTAAAATTTACCCTATTTCTTGATACCTTTGTAAGTATATTTGAAAAGGTTCCCTAAGAAAACAGTGAAACATAATTCTAAGAAAACATCTAAAATGCCATGACTTACTAAAGGGATAAAAAATATAGTAAACAGAAAGGGGAAATATAACTAGGAGTAATCATCCAGAAACAAACCTTATGGAAACTACTACACCGTATGAAGAAAAGTTATGCAAAAGTCCAGAAGTATGTGTATTATGTCTGTGATTAGCACCTCTGATCATAAAATTAAAACAATTTGAAATATTGTTAAAAGGGAAACTGGGTGACTGAGAGCGCAGGAAGACTGTATTTCTATCAGACTCAATGAAAAGTTAGTGAACAAAAAGTCAGAAGTAGAAATATATTTTTAATAATCATTTTTAAGTGTTGTAAAGGAAGTAGGATCCAGCTACTCATTATAAAATGCAAGACTGTATACGGAAGAGGCAGTGCCTATGCAATTTGATAAAATTGAAATTCAACCCACCTCTTCTACTGAAATTAGGAAAGTAATGCATTCACTCAAAAGTAAAAGTTTGCATGAAATTGATGGCATTTCCAACAGAGTACTGAAAGCTTGTTCTCAACCAGTAGGATTCTCAGCCATATGTGTACTAGCTCACTGAAACAGGGCATTTTTTCAGACAAACTAAAATATGCTATTGTTGAACTATTACTTAAAAAAGGGGATAGGTCTGATGCTAAAACTACCACCCACTATCATGTCTGAAAATTTTTTCCAAAATTCTTGAAAAAGTAATGTATTCAAGAATAGCTTCACATATTTGTAAAAATGAAGTACTGACAAAATGTCAGTTTGCTTTTCAAAATGGCTTTTCAACAGAAAATGCTATAGGACAAAAAACAAAGATGCTGTAACTTACCAAACGAGAAAGCACTGATATGTTGATAGACACAATAAAAAACACACACACAAATATTCAAGCTTTCGCAACCCAAGGTTGCTTCATTCGTCTTTCCCTCTCCTTCCCTCTTTCCTAATAAAGCAAGCTTGGGTTGATTGATATCAGTATATACAATTCTGTACAGTAAATGGCATAACACAATTGGCAAATGTACTTCGAACAGAAGTCTGTTGCTAATGCAAAATATTTCAACTTTCTGGGTTTGTGCACAGATGAGAAATTGAATTGGAAGAAACACATTGATGATCTGCTGAAACAATTAGGTTCAGATACATATGCTATTAGGGCTGTTGCAAATTTTGGTCTTAAATATAACAGTAAATTAGCCTGCTATGCCTATTTTCATACATTGTTTTCATATGCCGTCATATTTTGGGACGATTCATCATTAAGAGAAAAAGTATTCATTGCATGAAAGCATGTAATCTGAATAATAGCTGGAGCCTACCCAAGATTACCCTTTCTTCGGTAGCGCTACAGCCTTTGGTGAGCCTTGGCTTCTTCAACAATCTTCCTTCACACTTCTCAGTTATTTGCAGCTCTTTTCCACTCCCGGGCTCCCATACTGATGATATCCATTATTACCTCGTTGATCCATCTTCTTCTAGGTCTCCCTTTATGCCTAACTGAATGGATCACACCTTTCATCATCTTCTTTGGAATTCTATCCTCTGCCATTCTCTCAAAATGTCCTAGCCATCGTATTCGCTGTGCTTTCACAAATTTTACTATGTCCCTGCGTTGTATTAACTTGGCATTGTAGCATATTCCCCAGCCTTCTTCCTCCCTTATTGGCCCATAGATTTTCCATAGTATTTTCCGCTCAATGGTTCTTAGTGCATTTTTATCGTGTCCTGTCAATGTCCATACCTCTGACCTGTATGTGATAACTGGGCGGACTAGGGAATTATATATTAGCAGTTTAGTTTTTCTTTTAACAAGGCTATTTTTGAAAAGTTGCATATTTGCAAAGTAAGCTCTGTTTCCTGTTTGTATTCTTTCCCTTATAGCCTTTCCCATACTGTTATCATTTGTTATTTGGGCTCCCAAGTAGTTAAAAGAGGACACTCCTTTGAAGCATTTCCCATTGATGTTTAGGTTTTTAGGGGTTCTTCTGGCCTCAGGTTGTTACATTACCATATATTTTGTTTTGTTTTCATTTATTATGGGGCCAATTTTTAAGGCTTCTGTTTCCAGCGGCCAGTATGTTTCTAGGAGTGTATTGGTATTTCTTCGTACTATAGCAATGTCATCAGTGGATGCACATATCTGGCTAGTTTTCATAAATATGGTGCCTCTTTTGTTGATTTTATTTACTACACTATGGAGGGCTATATTTAATAGGACAGTGGAGACACTGTCACCTTGCTTCACTCCTTTATTAAAGTCAAAGCTTTCACTTGTTCTGCTAAAGACCTTTACTTTTGCTCTTGTCATTGTCATTCTGATTAGTCTTATTAGTTCAGTACATGTACCAACTTCTTTCAGTACTCTGTATAGTTCTTGCCGATTTATGCTGTCAAAGGCTTGTTTGAAGTTGATGAATATGAAATGCAGATCTATATCATATTCATAGAACTTTTCCATCATTTGTCTTATCACAGATATCTGATCAGTTGTTCATTCCTCTGTCTGGTCAAAAGCCACACTGATATTCCCCTAGTATGCCTTCTGCACACTTCTGTATCCTTTCATTTAATATACTTGTGAAGATCTTATAAGCTGTGCTAAGGAGTGTTATACCTCAATAGTTTTCACATGCTGTTCTGTCCCCTTTCTTATAAATGGGGATTATTATTCCAATTATCTGGCATAATTTCTGTTTCCCATATATCTGATATTAATGTGTGCAGTTCCTTTATTACAACCTCACCACCAGTTTTTATAAATTCAGCAATTATGCTGTCTTCCCCAGGGGCTCAATTGTTTTCTGACTTGTGCAGAGCCTGGGAGACCTCTTGTAGCATTGGCTTTCTTGCCTCATTGGTTTCATTGTCTACTTCCAGCTCCACTCTTTCCTCCTATGCATCTGTCTCTTCATCTTATAACTGGTGCTTAGTCTCTCTTTGAAATACTCTGCCCACTATCTGTTCTTCCTCCCTTATCATTTTCCCATCTTTACTGGAACAGGCCATTGTTTTTAGTTGGAATCTATTCTTCATTTTCCCTATGGCATGATAGAACTTTCTTATTTTGCTCTGCTCCTTTAATTCTTCTAGTTCTTGAAATTTCTTCTTATTCCACTCTCTTTTCTTTCTCTTGCACACTCTGTTAGCTCCTCTTAATTCTCTATATTGTCCCACACTCTCTGTAGCATGTTTGTTCTTGCCCTGTTCTTTTCCTCTATTGCTGACTTGCAATCTTCATCAAATCCTCAACTTTCTGCTTAGTGTTACTTTTTTTTCCATCCTCAGGGATGTTCAGTTTGTCTGTATTCCATTTTATCATCTTTCCTATTTTGTTGTCATTTGTTAATGGCTGTTTCTCTCTCAAGACTGATTTTATCACAAAGTGGTCTGAATCAGTTCGGTCCTCTGCAGCTCCGTACTTCTGTAACCGACATGGAGTGGTGTGCAATCACTAAAATATGGTCAGTCTGATTGACCACTCCATTGGCTGCAGACTTCCAAGTACCCAGATGGATCCTTTTGTGTGGAAAGCAGAGCAGGTACTTTTAATAATCATATTATTCCTCTCTTCCTCTCTGCAAATTGGTATAGTAAGTATCTGTTCTCATTGTTTTCTTCATGTAGTGAACATTTTTCATGAACTCCATATGGATGTTCATTCCTCCCAATTTTTGTATTAAAATCTCCTATTACTAGCACAGTTCATATTTAGGTACTGTGCAGAATACTTTTTCCAAGTCTTCGTAGAAATGTTCTTAAATTATATTATCTTTTTCCTCTGTTGGTGCATGTCCATTACCTATTGATATATTCCTAAATTTCCCTTGTAGTTTGAGTCTGCACATCCTTTCATTTATTGGTTCACATTCTAGAAGACTTTTCATAAATTCCCTAGTTGTTATAAACCCTGTTCCAAGTTGGCCTGTTCATTCTTCTGGTCCACTATATACCAATGAGTACTCAGGTTTATCTATCTGCCCATTCCCTTGCCATCTTATTTCCTGTAGCCCTACGATATCATATTTGAATTTTAAAATTTCATTGGCTATTTCTTTCATTTTTCCAGGCTGAAACATTGTCCTCACATTCCATGATGCTACTGTTAGATCCGTTTCCTTTGCCGAGGTCGTGGTACATGCTTTCCGTCCAGTTTCCGAGGCTTCTGTTGAATTTCCGTAATATTCTTTTTTTTTACAGTTTGGGGTTATTAACCCCATGCCCAACCCCCAACCTGGAGGACCAAGATTTGTATAAGTTGTATAAGGTTTACTCCTCTAGGGAAGCTGGCTTCACTACGCTTCTAGAGCCCTCCCTGCCCTATGTTGTGGGACACACTTTGTCTTGCTCCTCTGTCGAGACCAATCCAGCTTGGGTGACCCTGACAGTGGCTATGCTACTACTGGCATAGCTCTCGACTTCAACGAAGCATGCAGACCCTCCCACCTGGCACTGAAGATGCCTACTATAAGGTAGTGTCCCCTGGGAGGGCCCAAGATCACCTTGCCGACATTTACTTAAGGAACTTAGGATATTCGCAGTACCTTCGCAGTACGTATATTCGCCTATGAATTTTTTTTTTATTAATAACCCATCCCAATTCATAAATAATAGCAAAATACATAGTTACAACTCTAGAAGAAGATGATCTTCACTGTTGTGGATTAAATCTGACTTTGGCACAGAAAGGGGTGAATTATGCTGCCACAAAAATCTTTGGTCATTTTCCAAACAGCATTTAAAGTCCAACAGAGAGCCAACCAGCATTTAAAAACAAATTAAAAGAATTTCTGAATGAGAACTCCTTCTACTCAGTAGATGAAATTTTAGCTGCGAAGTAGTAACTGGGAAAAAAATGTGCAATGAAAACTTAGGTTAAACTGACGCATCTCACATCATTATGAAATGTTGTATTCATTATGCTCGGAACAAGTATTAATGTAATGTAACAAAAGGTGACTGGTTGCAGTAATTTGTGGGAACCTTCATTCTTATACTATTTTTTTTATATATTTGGAATTTTTTAATTTTCTGTCTAATGCCCACGACCAGCTTGCTGTGGACTTTTGCATCAAAATATAAAACTCAAGTGTGAACCCGAGATAAGGATGTATAGTCTATATGGAAATTATTTCTGCTTTTAGCATATTGTGTTTGTGAATTGCTGAGTTCATCCTAAATTCACTCTTGCTATTAACCATTAATGCCATTTAGTAGTACACATATTGGCATGTAATTGTCAAACATCCATAGTGCTTGAATTGACATCTGGGAAATGTTCAACAACTTTACATAATGTTATTGCTTTTTTTTCCTGCAATGCTTCAGAAGATTATGCCATAGGACAGAACTAAGTGTAATTTTGCTAGCAATCCTCGCAGAAGATCAATAAAGTAAGAAAAAGTGCCAAAACAAGCAAACTGAGCTTATTCGTCAACAACTGCACATACTCAAGCCACCTCAGTCTTTGACATGTAGCCTTATCCAGCTCCTTGATCTCTGCACAATACATGGCTCCTAACATCTACAGAGTTTTTTTAAGGACCAAACAGCTAGATATTTTGAATGAAGTACTAGAAATTTACAGATCAATGTAGAGAGCATAAGCAGATCTAACTGCCAATATGTATCAGAACTCTGCCTAGAAATTAATATTGGCGGGCTTGTATTCCAAGAAACACGTGCAAATGGTGTAGATCAACTCAAGACAAGGGATGGAATACTAGGATACAACCACCCAGCCTGTGGTATCGCCACCTATGTGTGTAAAAAGTTTAGAATGCTTTCCTAATCATGTCAGTGTTCTCTAATGATATGCATGAAATTGTAATAAAAATTCGAGATTGACAAACCTCCAGCAGTTCAGTGGCCATCGCAAGTCCTTCACACACATCTCCATTCAGCTAATTCACAGGTGATTTCAACAGCCATTATGAGCAGTGGAAGTATAACTCCAGTGGAGAAACTTTAATTTCCTGGGCAGATCATCACAATTTCCACCTAATTTTTAATTCTAAGGACTGATCTACCTTTAGATCAGCTGTATGGAGGCAAGAGGACAGTCTTAATTTATATTTCATACCATCAAACAATAGCCACCAGCTATTGACAACAGCATGTAGAATTCTGAATGACTTTCCACACAGTCAGCGCAACCCAGTAATACTGGAAGCAGGCTTATAAATTTCACTGGTAAATTCCATTCCCAACCACGCTGGAACTTTCTGAAAGCAAACTGGTCTGACTTCTCTAAAAAGATTGATAACCTCTTAAGATTTATTCCTTCCCTGGGCAATAACTGTGGAAGATTTGGGGGTACAGTGTTAAGCATACAAAGAAAGTTTATTCCCGGAGGCTACCAGGAGGAGTGGATTCCTGCGTGACCAGAGGGCGAGAAACTGCACAAGGTCTTCCTTTCAACTGGAGAGCAGGAAATAGCAGACAAACTGCTGCATAATCGTGTCGCAACACACGCCAGAAATTGCTGGGCACTGTTGAAAAACTTGATTTCAGTCTGTCAAGTAGAAAAGCCTGATCACTGTTACACAACTATGGAGGTGCAAATCAAGTAATAACCAACAACCACCTCATAAAACTGAGTGCTGTTGTTGCACATATCATCTCAAGATCTAAACCACCTACTTCCCAATCTCATGCCATACAGGTGAAGCAAGAACTGAGAATCACAATGGCAGAAGGTCCACATCATAGCCCATATTATCTCCCATTCATTCCTGAAGATATTTCAATTGCTTTATAAGGCATTGGATCAGATAAAGCTCCAGATTTTGATAATATGCATCCAGAACTACTCCTTCACTGTGATAAATACCTTATGCTAAAACAAGGCTAACACATTTTTTCTCCAACATTCTACAAACAGGACCCATTCAAAAACTTGTGAAACAGATTAGAATCATTGGCATCTTACAACAACATAAACCCAACAGTAAACCTCAAACTTACAGTGTTATTGTCCTGAGTGTGGCATAAAAATCACTGCTGTATAACAGAATACATAGCAGAATACTTACAAAGATTCCTATTGAACTGGCCAGATTTCGAAACTGTATGGACCAAGTGCTTTCACTACTAATTTAAATAGAATCTGACTCACAGAAATAATTAAAAACTTCTACTGTATTTATTGATCTGTCTGCAGCTTATGATACTGTGTGGATGTATGGTGTCATCTATTAGATGGGTTATGTAGTTACCCATCAGAAGAAAATCACAGCTGTTTAGCAATATTCTGACTGACAGACCATTTCAGTTAACACAACTGGTAACTAGGAGACCTTCAACAATGGCGTACCTCAAGGCACAGCTTTACCCCCATTACTAATGAGCTTATATATTGCAGATCTGTCAGCCACTTGGCCCAGGAAGTTTTGAAGTTTCATGCTTATGATTGGGTGATAGCAACACAGCACAAACAAATCAAGTTTACCACACACAAATTAAAAAAAAGATCTAAGTAGAGTAGGACAGTACTTTTGTAAATGAGGACGTTAACTGAAACCTAACAAAACTGAATGTCATTGCTTTCATCTGAGTAATATTGTAGCCCACCAAGAACTAGATTTACTTTTTGAAGGTAAATGTCTGGCCCATAACAAATATCCATGGTACTTTGGAGTTATGCTTAAACAGTGTCTAACAAAGACTGTTGCTAAATTGAGGTTGAGAAATGATCTGCAGAAGTTATGTGGTACAATACAGGGTTGAGCCGCTTCAGCCTTATGATCATCCATCCTTGGCCTTGTCTACTCAGCAGCAGAGTATCGCAGCATTGTCTGGGTAAACAGCAGCCACATGAAGCTGACAGATACAAGGATGTCCATGCCCAGGGGCAAGGTGGTGATGGGTCTTGCTGTGCCCCCTCTCCCCTTCAGCTCTTAGGCAAATGAAAAAATAAAAAATTGTAAATTGTGTAGTCAGGTGCTTTTCTTTCAAGAAATTGGTTTAAAAGTTGGTATTACGTAGGTTCCTAACGGGATCATAACTGGAAATTCTTTTTATAGATACTTACAGGTCACCATTCATCTTCCAAAACATTAAAAATGCTGCAAGTCTAATTCCCTCCCCCCCCCCCCCCCCCCCACACACACACACACACAATCATATGGGCACCTATGGGTAGGCACACAACTAAATCAAATAATGCATATTGTTACTGGCACAATCAAATCCACTCCAGTATTCTGGCTACCTGATCTGAGTCGCATTCCACCACCTAACCTAAGAAGAAAGGATAACCTTCTCAGAGAGCATAAGAAAATCTGCAACATGCTCCTCTGCAGGCATCCCAACTCAGAACAGCTAGCAACCTGGTTGACCATAACTTTGATCTCAACAATGGTTGGAGGAAAGAGTGCTATAATAATATTCCCCCACAGCTTCCTCCATGACAACAACAAATCACTGGAATCCTATCTGCCCCAGAGGACAGAATCTGGAACAACCACAGGAGATGCAGTTTACCTACTGTCCAGGTTGAGAAAGACTTCCACTGCAGAGTACACCTGTGGCTTTCTGAGATTGGTTGTAAGGCACAGTGTGGAAGAGTGCCCTCAAAATTGGTACCCAGGAAACCCCTCAGACTTCTTGGATACTAAAGCAGATATGATAAATTATATGAATAGTATGTCTGTAAATTTATTAATTATGTATATATTATATTGTATTTGTATTTCTAAAGTGATTTGTAGTTGCCACATGATTAATCTAAAAATCTATCTATGGTACTTGTCACTTTTATAAGTCTGGAACTGCACAAGATTTTAAAGATTAAGGATTATGCTGTTGGCTGTGGACCAGTTGTAAGCCTGTTACATTGTTCTCCTGGCTGCCTCGGTAGTGAATTTGATTTTTATTTATTTATTTATTTTTCTTTATTCGTGTTGGAAAATGTTACAGCTTTTGAACCTTCTCCGTACCAAGTACATAATTTTTGTAGACCAGTAACAGGAAGAAGCAGCACCAAAACTTGCAGCACACCATCTTTAAGGGTTTCCCACTTCAAAATCTAATCTTGTTTGTCATATCATTTGTTAATGTGACCCTCTGTTTTCTGTTAAGATACCACCTATACAAGGGAACGACCCATAATAGGATACCACATTTTATTATCCACACAGTCAAAGGACCTTAAGTTCACCCAAAATGCTAGCAGTGTAATTTTACTTGTTTAGCTCAACTAGGATGGAGTCAGTAAGTTCATGTATTGCCATCTCAGTGGAGAAGCCTTTATGGAAGCCAAAGTGAACTCCCTAAGATTGTGCCCAGAAATGTTACAGTATTTTGTTGTAAGCTAAATTTTTGGGGAAAAAAAGAGAGAGCACAACGAGGGGAGAGATCACATGGTTGTCTCCACTTCTGTACATTGGTGCTACTTCTGCATCTCCAGTCTTCCAGGAAATCATCTTGACTCATTGTTTGTGACTCAGGGGTCACACTTGTGAATCAGCATAAGATTTTACTAGGCCTACTTTGCCTAAGATACGATAATTGCTAGAAGAGTTTCTTCTTTTTAGTGATGTAAGGATTGTGGAGTATGCATTGCCTGCCTAAACACGTTTAATTGATCTGCTTTTGATGGACCAATCTTTTGTCGTCCTATTTTCAGCTACTGTTAGGAAAAGTTGACTTAATAGTCAATGATTTGAATTCTGTATCATCTCCCTTGCTATTCTGTCATCTGGTAGTTGAATGTCGCTTGCCTTATTGGGTATGTTTGTACCTAATTAGGCCCCAGATTGTCCTTATTCTGTTCTTAGACTTTTTTATGCATTATACATGGTTTGTACGTTTTTGCTGGCATGCTGAAAGAATTGAACTATTGCTTGTAATGAATTTTTAAATGGTGATTCTGTAATAAACTGAGCTCCCTCTCTACTACTTGTAAGAATTTTAATCCCAAAAGCTGTTCATCATTTTTCTTGGCTTCCACTGTAAATGTTCCTGTTGTAAATGAAAACTGTGTTCATTATGTTGGAAACATAGTTTTAGGAAATAATTAAATTTATCATCTACTGTGTGTCGTTGGTGCACTTCTTCCCACTTTTTCTCCTATAAATTTTCCCCAAATAATGTAATAGAGTAATCATTTACAATTTCTTGTAATTTGAAGTTTCCTTTCTTGGTTAGGCCTGTACTTGATTGATAGGGGTGCTTTATTGTTGCCATTTGACCATTGTGGTCATATAAGCCATTTATTATGGGGCTCACATTTATTTAATGGAAGACAGTTGACTTTTGAAATATATTATCAGTTGCTGTTGCACCATGCCCTTCTATTCTTGTTGGGAATCTTACTGTTGGGGTCAAAACATAATTGGATACAAGTAACAAAGTGCCCTCAATCAGAACTATTCCAGATGAAATTTGTATGTCTGTCATCTTACTATATGCTGTTTGGCATGAGAAATTAGTGTATGATTTGAAAGTTGAAACCATCCTAAATTATGTATATATTCATTTATGCTGCACTATAAACCAAATGTTGATTTTTAGCCCTCTTTCCTGTTCATATCCTTTTCAATAGTGCATTTAGTTTCACACATTTTTTTGTATTCCTAATATGGTATTTCAAACAATGGAAAGTCCATGGGGTGGAATAACAATAATATTATGAAAAGTATAGATGGATATGAATTTAGGCCTACCTATGACTACATTTCATAATTGCATCCTAATAAGGAAATCAGGTATTGGATTGTACAAAAATGCTCAGAAAATAATGAAAATACACCAGTATATGTCTTTAGGAATGATATAAATAAGAAGTGCATGAAGCAAAAGCAAAATGGCTGCAAGTAAAATATAAAGAATCCAAAAAAGAATTGGTTGTTAGGACAGATTCAGCATAGTCCTACAGAAATGTCAAAACAACCTCTGGTGAAATTAAAAGGAAAAATTGCAGTGTTAACAGTGCAATTCCATTTTTAAACATGGAGGAGAGAGCAGATAGGTGGAAACAGTATAGTGAAGGTCCATACCAGATGGAGGAATGATCTGATAACGTTTTAGAAAAAGAGATGGGAGTCTGTTCAAAAGACAAAGGGGATCCAGGAGTAGTCAAAGTATGACATCTGTTTGGAGGTCTCACAGTCAAATAAAGTAGAAGGCATAGATAATATTCCCTTGAAATATACAAGATCATTCTGTGCTGTGGAAATCAGATGACTGTTAAAGTTGGTGTACAGAATATATGAAACTTTATACACAACTTAAGACTTTCAAAAAAATATCATCTTTAATCCCAGAGATAGTGATGGCATCTAAATGTAGGGACTGTGGAAAAATTAGCTTAATAGCTCATACATCCATGTTGCCGACAAGAATAGTCTACAGAAGAATAGGAAAAAAAATCAAGAGTATGTTAGTTGACAACCAGCTTGGAGGGAAGGAATGGTGCCAGAAGTACAGTTTTCAAACTGTGTTTGATAATTTAAGACAAATCACTGCACATTCCATGGATTTTTCAACCTAAAAAAGCATTTAACAATGTGGAGTGGTGTAAAATGTTCAAAACTTTCAGGGAAATGAGTTAAAGTGTGGGGAAAGACAAATATTACACACCGAGCAAGCTGCCCTAGCACAGCGGACTCATATTCGGAAGGATAACGGTCCAAACCTGCGTCCGGCCATCCTGATTTAGGTTTTCCATGATTTCAGTAAATCACTTCAGGCAAATGCCGGGATGGTTCCTTTGAAAGAGCACAGCTGACTTCCTTCCCTAATGTGATGGGACCGGTGACTGCTGTTTGGTCCCCTTCCCCAAATTGACCAACAAATATTACACAGTATGTACAAGAACCAAGAGGGAATAGTAAGAATGAAAGACCAAGAAGAAAGTTGTCAGGTTAAAAAGGGTGTAAAACGGGGACGCTGTCATGAAACTTCCTGGCAGATTAAAACTGTGTACCGGACCGAGACTCGAACTCGGGACCTTTGCCTTTCGCGGGCAAGTTCTCAACCGACTGAGCTACCCAAGCACGACTCACGCCCCGTCCTCACAGCTTTAATTCCGCCAGTACCTCGTCTCCTACCTTCCAAACTCTCTCAGCAGCTCTCGGTCCAGCACACAGTTTAAATCTGCCAGGAAGTTTCATATCAGCGCACACTCTGCTGTAGAGTGAAAATTTCATTCTAGGGATGCTGCCTTCTGTCCCTGCTATTCAATCTATATATTGAAGAAGCAATGACAGAAATAAAAGAAATGTTTAGGTTTGGGTTTAAAATTTAGGGTGAAAGGGTATCAGTGACACGATTTGCTAATGACATTGCTATCCTCATTGAAAGTAAAGAGAAATTAAAATATCATTTGAATGGAACAGTCTCATCAGCACAGAATAAGGATTGAAAGTAAACTGAAGAAAGTCAAAAATGAGGAGTAGCAGAAATGAGATTAGGGATAAAATTAATATCAAAGTTGGAGACCACAAAGTAGATGAAGGAATTCTGTTGCATTAGAAGCAATAAAGCAGACAAGCACAGGCAAACAGGGCATTCCTGTCCAAAAGAAGTCTACTAGTACCAACCATCAGCCTTAATTTGTGGAAGAAGTTTCTTTGTACGTATGTTTGGACTACAGCAGTGTTTCAAAGTTAGTTGTGGGCAGCGGAGAATCTGTGGAAGAAGAGAACTGAAGCATTTGAGATGTGGTGCTATGAAGGATTGTAAAAAAAGGTGGATTGGTAAGATAAGAATGAGAAGGTTCTCTGCAGAATTGGCAAGGAAGGAAGTATATGGAGAACACGGACAAGAAAAATGGAAAAGATGATAGGACATGCTAAGACATCAGTTAATAACTTTGGTGATAGTAGATGAAGCTGAGGAGTATAAAAACAGTAGGGGGAAACAAGTAGTGGAATGCCTTCCACAAATTGAGGAGCTAAGAAATTGGCAGGGTAGAGGGAGTCGTGGTAGGACACCATCCTACCATTCAAAAGACTGATGACACAAAAAAGAGCCACATGGAATAGAAGTGGTATATGTTTGTTTATATCTGTTGAGTTTAGATGCCTGATATGCAAATAACAGTAAATTTTCTTATGTAAGCAACTATGTACCGTATGTGCACTGAGATACATTCAGCCACTATCATGATAACTTTGACTTATAGACCTCTCTGTTTGTCTTTTAATCTAATCTGCATTTGGAATCATTATTGGAAGGATAATTGACTCAATTCTCTTCATGAAGAGATAAAACAATTTACCAACTACAAATTTGTCATTGATAGATGTCTGAACTGTCTGTTAAGGATAATTTCCTCGAATATTTTTCTTTATTGTTGGGCAGAAATCTTAAGTCCCCATCTGCTTGCTATAAAATGTTGAACTTCGTTCCAGAAATTGTGAATGCAGAAAACTCTCTCTCTCTCTCTCTCTCTCTCTCTCTCTCTCTCTCTTTTCTCATGCAAATGCAGTCTCAGGCAACTGAAACCACAATGGTTTCAGTTGACAAAGACCCTAATGGCCAAAAGCTTATTTGTGACAGTCTCTTTGTTGTGTCTATCTGCGACTTCAGCATCTCTGCTTTATGGTTAGTAGCAACTTTTCTTTTCATAGTATTGTTACATTCCATCCTGGATTTTCCATTGTTTGAATGCAGAAAAATGTGTTTCTTATTAGCTTATCATTATGATTCTCATTGGGCATTGTCAATGGAAAATAATTTAATTTTTGTCATATTTTGCTGACAAAACACCTACAAATTGAATTATGTGATTCATTTGGGTGTTGTAAGCTGGTTCAGTCCTTGAAAACCAGTTGTTTGACTGTTCCTCGATAAAGTTTTTAAAATTGTACTGGGTAACAGATCCAACACAAAAGTACGTAATTTTCTGCAATGCAGTACTGTGTTGTTCCTTAGGCTGTCACTTATATTGCAGATACTTTTGCACTGTATTTGTTCATTTTCAAGAAAATAAATCGCCTTAGAATTGCACAGCAGTGTGCTTCTGTTTCCAACAGAAACAATACACACAATTCTAATATGTTAAATAATTTTCAGTGGAGTGTTAACAGAGCTATTTCTTTGCCAGGCTTCACATTTTCTATCAGAATCTTAAGATATCAAATCTAATTTTATTGAAATGAGATAATGAATTTTAAAGTCAATACATTTTTGTGGACAATTCCACTATGTAATCAGCTATTTATCCATGATGCACCGTCTCAATAAAATACTTCTCAGTGAAAAATACCCTCTTATGGTGTACAATCAGTTCGCACTTACTGACTGTACTCATTGTCTCTTCTTCTGTCTGATCAGGTCCATTAAAATGTGTAATCTCTTTGGAAAGTGCTACTAGTAAGCATTAATTTCACATTTTGATGGATGGCACAAACTCGCCTAGCGTGCATATTGGGTAATCCCACCACTGCACACCATGTAGATCTGAGGTCTCAGAATTTGTAAAATCTAATTTCAGGGCCAAACTAATTCCAATAAGCAATAAATGTCTCTTTTAAATTGTTTAGTATTCACTTTTAGTTTTATCCCATCAATTTTAACATTCATACATCAGTCTTTCACCCCTGGATAAAGCCTCTTAAATTCCCCATACTGAAGAGCTCACACAGTTTTTTGCAGTAGAGGCAAAACCTTGCTCAGACTTTTTTCCTAGCGTAGCCAAATACAGATCTCAATTTTTGATTTCTGACTTTTTCACAATTATCTGAGAAACCTCTAATATTGTAGCTGTCTTTCTGGAAGGCCAACTGTTGGATGCCAGTGTCAAAATATGAATTTTTTCATTATGACTTGAAGTGCAGTTTCGTTGTAAGTTTGGATAAGAGCTCAGAATGATATTATGGGATTATGCTGCCAGCAAAATGTATTTTACAATTAGTCAACAAACTGTTGTATTTACCCATTTATGAAATTTTGTGTGAATGTACATTACATAATTTTGGAAATACCTGAAACGTACCAGAATGAAATTAAGGCTCTTTGCTGATAAAGCTAATGTTGACTGAACTGCATTAGAAGTGGCCTCTCTAAGATATAAAGTGTTTAAAATTGCCTAAATATCAAGAAAAACCATTTCTGGAGAAAAATTTGCCTCCAGTTATCCCAAGAATCATCCACCCAGAAAGATAAATTTTACATATCTGACAAACTAATAGAGAACAAATTTCTAAAAGCATAACTTTCTATAACAGTTATGTCAAGAAATAATTCTACCGGAGCTTTGAACATGTTTTGTTACATGAAATTTCTTGACTTTACTCAAAGTAAATATCTCTATATCAAAACTCTAAACTTGTGTAGCTTGTACATGCAAACCATTGAACTAGTGTACCAACTTGCAGACATGTAGGTTATGCATTCAAAGAAATAACAAAAACATTTGCATCCTTATCACAAAATTTCAACAACCATGATTTAAGGGGCTGCTCGATTCCAAATATTTAATATTGTGAGTTGAGGATTTATGGAATTACCTGTAATGTGCATAGGTAACTACACACCAATTATGAATGGTATGTGAAGTGATAGATTGGGAACCACGGCATGGAATGAATGAAATACCTGTATGTCCTTTGCTGCTTTTCAGGAATGCTTAACACACACCTTTTTTTTTTTTAGTAAATGTTTTTACTGTTTGTCTTTGACACATTAAAATTCTCATGTGTTGGGGGCTGTTACTGGACAAACTTACTTTTTTTGCCTTTCTTCATCTCACACGAGCAGTTTATCATAGTCTAAATGACTCAAATGTTTGTTTCTTAGTTTGTACTAATTTATTAAACTGGCTTGCTAAATAAAATGTCTGTCAAGTCACCTTGTTCTCTATTAGGTTTTAATTAATTTTATAGTTGCTTGTTGGTTAAAAAAATCTTAGAAAAGGCACAATACACACAAAGCATTTTCTGTATCTTTTTTTTACCTTTAGAATTATTTTTGTTGCAGGATCTGACATACTTCACAAAGAAGGAGGTTTTGTAGTAAGTATAGCCATATTTTTAAATAATGTTTATGGTTAAACATCAGTTCCCTCTACCGATTGCTTCTCAGATCGGAAGCAGTGATGGAAAATAATATCTCTCTCTCTCTCTCTCTCTCTCTCTCTCTCTCTCTCTCTCTCGCACACATATCTACACACCTACCTTCTCAAGTTCCGTAATTCCTTGAACTGGTACCGTTATTGATATTCTCATTGCATTAAGCTAAAATTTTACTTCAGGTGAAAATAACATGCATCTTTGTCATTATTTGTTTTTTATTTGCAGTGCTCATCAGAAATTTAAATCCCTTGCTCCAGAGAAAGTTGGCCATAATAAGAATGCGAAGTTACCAATGAGTAAAATTTTGCAGTATCCAGAGTTGAGAGTTAATCCATTTGGTGATAGAATTTGTCGAATATTTAGTTCAAGTCATGATGGTGATTGTACTTTTGAGGATTTTCTTGATATGATGTCTGTATTTAGCGATGAAGCTCCAAAGGCTGTAAAGGCAGAGCATGCCTTTCGCATATTTGGTAAGTGATTTTTCTCTTAAGTGTAACTTGTCTCTAAAACATCATTTATAGAAATGTAGCATGTCAGATAGCAACACAGACTAGTATGCTTCAATTTATGCTTAAGACTACTGTTATTAATGTAGTAGTTCTGCAGAGAAATTCACATATGTGAAAACACGGATGTGGGACTTGTGACCATATGATTGAAACTGTGACCTGAATCATTGAATTAATGACAGTGACTGCATGCATCCATGTGAGGTTTTTACCATTTTGACAGAAGAAAGAATAAGTAACTTATGAAAAAGTGAGGCATCCTTCACATACATAAAAGTTTGCAAGGGATGACTTGAGTTTAGGAATCTCTGAAAAAACTCAGATCTGAAATTTGAAGTCCATTCATGAACAGTCAGTGGCATCAAAAGCTTATTGACATCAAACTCCAGTTGCTAATTACTTTGTAGTTTTATTCACATAACTGTTTTTCAAACATTTATGTCATTCTCAAGTGCTTATTATAATACTGTGGCTGTCCTTGGCATAAACACTTTCTACATGTGGGAATGACTTGTAACTGAACATGTGAATAAAACAAAAAGATGATTGGCAGTTGGGACATTTAATAACAGGAACGTGCAATCTACACTTACAGATCTCATGTGCATTGAGTAGTGGCAGCTCAACCCCTCTTATTCTGAACTTCAACTCAGCTGTTTTACCAGAGTGCATAAAACCTGAATTGTTTTGTCTTAAAGTATAACATTGTCTCCAGTTCCATGAGATGCTTTCCTACTATGATAAACTCCCATGTCAGGAAGGGACGTAATGAACATCAACATGGATAGAGCAGATAATGTAGAATGTGTAGATTTCTTTCTTTCTTTCGTTTTTTTTAAAAAAGTCATGATATTCTGTTTTCTACTCCAGTTTTTGTCAGTGTTGAGTTTTGGGACCAGAAACACATTCTCAAACAGTATTCATCTACATATAAACTAGCAAATGGTGATGATACGAATACCTGCAGCTGTAAATGCAACTGTAAATCAGTCAGTACAAAATATAATACTAATAATAATAATAATAATAATAATAATAATTTCTACACAGTCATCAAATATTGCTTACATAAGTTAAAAAAAAAGCCAACCAAGCAGTTGCTGTACAAAGAACAAAGCAAAAATTCAGCAGTAGCATGACTTCCCTACTCCAGTGATACCTAAATGGATTTAGGACTTATTTGGAAGAAGTCCTTGACACAGGTGAGTCTCAAGTGCTCTTCTTACTAAGAAACTCTTGTTAGGAGCTGTAGCTTCCACAGAAGACCTCATTGTGGTTCGGACTAAAGGTGCTCTAGGCATTTTTGTCAAGTATGAACACCATTCTTCTCCTCTTCCTGTCGGCACCAGTATGCAAACTTTAAGCATATCCATGCAATTGTTACATGAGATAACCATATGCTTCTTATACGTACCCACTAATGAGACCCAAGCAACATTCTCAGAAACCTTACCAGATCTCTCTTCCTCAACTCTTCCTGTTTGGGGGTTGTAATAACACGTGCCCCTGGATAGAGCTGCAGAGTGTCTTATGCAGGCAAAAGCTTTCTCTTGCAAACATGGCTTTACCAAGTACTTCAGCACCGCTGCTGGAATGTTCAACACTATTGGTCTCTTGATATGCTGTCCAGCCCTTGCAGACACTGCTCAGTGGGATGTAGTCATAAATTTACAATCTGGTAACAATTTTCCTATATAGCAGATCGAGCAGTGCCTCAAAAAAGCAATGGAGACGATTGCTTAGCCAGACTAACTATACAATGTACAGCCAGTGGACTATATGTGAATTAGCCAGACTAACTATACCGTGTACAGCCAGTGGACTATATGTGAACATTGTGATGGTGTCCATGAATGGATCATCACATTTTGATAAACATGTTCCACTAAACCATTATAGCATCCATTTCCAAAGTCTTCACACCACACATTAAGACTAACAGTCCACTGGTTGAGTGAGGAGTGTCCTTTACGAACAATACTTGACATGCAACTATGTGAAGGTCCAAATGCTGACCTACTGCAGAGTCTATCAGACACTGATATGCAGATACTGCCAAATTATAAGCAAGAGCAAGAATAGATAATGTCACAGATTCCTGAACATGGTAAATCATTTCACAGAGTGCATATTTGTATAGAAGGCAATCGAGAGTATTTTCAAAAGAAGTTTGCAGTTAGAGATGTAATTGATGACACATGCCCAGCAGACATTGCTCACGTAATGCAGAACATTTCACAAAAGTGACCACTATAGCCAGTCACGAAACAGCCTTCTGTCATCACAAAATTGCTGCACAAAAGGCAGGTGGAACTTTCGTTCCTGCAAAAAAACTTAGTTACCCCTTTGCAATGTGTGGGTTAGATACAGCATGGTAAATGGCTTATGGCACTGGTTCACAATAAGGTCTGTTACACCATGTTGCAGTACCTCAGGGAAATGCAATGTAAATCCGTTCTGTTGTGTTGAACCAAATTTGGAGGTCAGATGACTTCCCCAACTCTTGGAGATGTGCAATCCCAATATCGTCCTAAAAGCAGAAAACAACCATACTTGTGTGAGTGGTTGTTGTAGTGTTGCTGTAACAAGCTGCACGAAAATACCTTCATGTTTATGGTGACTAGCTGCCTTGTCTGGGTTCTTGAATCGAGACAACTCATTGGTTGCTTCCAGTGCAGATTCCAGGAAACTTCATTCAAACATTGATAATACAGAAGAAATTCTTACACAAAATAAGTCCGGACTTGTGGGGTTGTGAAGTGTTCTCTAAATTGTAGACTGTTGACAGTACAATATAACAGTGTTGATGCCCAAGCTGTCAACTATCCATGCCTGCTGTGGAGTAGATGCCTGCCCTTTTTGGGGCACCAGGACACTGGGGAATGGCCATCAAGCCAGATGGTTATTACTTACGGTGCAGCTTGAATATGGATAGTAGAGAAAAACTAGTAGAGATTCCTGATAAAATTAGACCACTGCCTAATAAATCAAGATAAAGATGCATTTTAGTGCCACCCACAGCACAATTCCTACTGTCACGAAAACTCCTAAACTATTTTGTGATCGTGTGAGTGATGAGCATGGGCCCCCAACTCATTTCTTCTTATCCATTAATTGTGCATGACCTTACCACCACATTAGGTTGCTGATAACAGCAGTGCTCTTGTTGTTAAAGCTGAGCCCACGAGCAGAGGTTTTGCTCTTGTTTACCACACAGATGGGCAATGATATTACGCTTGCTTCGTGGCCACACGTGCTAGAAGTGGACACACAAGTGTGAAATGTTCGGGCTGGATGTCTTACATGGGTGCAGAAACCTTAGAGAGTAACCAAGGCAAGTTCACTTCAGCATGCCATGAACATTTTCTTGAAAATGTAATCATCCCTGGACCTCAGCTTTGGTACCCTGAATGACGTCTCACTAACATGATAGTCACCTATCACACACGAGCATTAGGATTCAGAGCTAGTTTCAAAGGAGGGAAAATATTATTCAGCACCTTCCATGGCTTCCAAAGTCACCTGATCCGAATCCCACAAAGCATCTTTGGCCTCAACTCGAGAAGACTCTGCACGACAGTTACCCAAACCCTCCTCCAGGAACTGCGAATACCCTATGGGATTTTAGCTTTTCAGCTAAAAAGATACTGTGTGTGACACTTAATGTGAGCAGTGTCCCTCTGCTGGTGGCACGTGGAATGTCTACACAGGATGTGATGCCCCCCTGCGGGTTCGGGGGTAAGAATAGGCCCGCAGTATTCCTGCCTGTCGTAAGAGGTGACTAAAAGGAGTCTCAAACGTTTCGGCCTTAATGTGATGGTCCCCTCTTAGGTTTGACCTCCATTTTTCCAAATTTCCATTGTTAGTGCATGCCATTTGGGGAAGGACGCCTTACGTGGTGTTTTTCTATTGGTCCATCATGCACCACCATCTTGCATGCTACCTATTGTCGTGTGGCGGGATTTACACCCAACGTCTTCTGGGTTGCCTCCTTCTCGTCTTGTGCGCAATCCCCCTTCTTAGCGCCCCCGACAACTGTGGACCCTTTCACCACCTAAAATCCAGCACGGTAGCCAGTCCATTGTGGTGGGGTCGCCATGTACCCTCTTGGTGGTAGCCCCCTGACCACGCAGGGATCGCACTATGGATGCCAGAGCTGTTTCCTCCCCACGCATGTCAAGGAGTATGTGCCCATCTTGTCTGGGGCACGGGGACTCCGGGCAACAGGATATTGGTCAGGTACCCGTTGCTTTGGCTGGGTGGCGCCCTTGGGCTCCCGTGTCTCCCCCTCACTCATGTGGTCCCGGATTCGGCGGATTTATGGATACCAGACCCCTATGGGTGTCCCTGGGATCTCCCTGGATGGCGCTGTCTGCACGGACGCTGCCGCCATTGCTGAACACCTTGCCGCGCACTTTGCTACGAGCTCTCCGACTGCAACTTATCCCCCCCGCCTTTTGCTCTCTAAAGGAGCGAGCTGAGCAGACGCCATTATCTTTCCACACGCGTCATTCTGAAAAATACAATGCTCCTTTCAGCGAGAGGGAATTCCTCGCTGCCCTCGCCGATTGCCCTGATACACCACCTGGACCAGACTGCATCCACGCGCAGATGCTGAAGCATCTCTCCAGGGACTGCCACGGACACATCCTCACCATCTTTAACCGCATTTGGAGCGAGGGCGTGTTCCCGTCGCAATGGCGAGAGGGTGTTATTGCCCCCATCTTGAAGCCTGGTGCGGACCCACTGGCGGTGGACAGCTATCATCCCATTACCCTCACCAACGTTTTGTGCAAATT
Organism: Schistocerca piceifrons; assembly: GCF_021461385.2. Taxonomy (NCBI): domain Eukaryota; kingdom Metazoa; phylum Arthropoda; class Insecta; order Orthoptera; family Acrididae; genus Schistocerca; species Schistocerca piceifrons. Next base: position 384,646,842 of record NC_060142.1, read on the forward strand.
GCTCGAACGTATGGTGGGGTGGCGTTTGTGTTGGGTCCTTGAGTTGCGCGGTCTCCTCGCTCCATCCCAGGGTGGCTTCCATTGGGGCCGGTCTGCTGCGGACAATTTGGTGCGGCTGGAATCTGCTATCCGTACGGCCTTTGCCCGATGTCAGCATCTCGTTGCTGTATTTTTTGATCTGCGGAAGGCGTATGACACCACATGGAGGCATCACATCTTTGCTACGTTGCATGAGTGGGGTCTTCGTGGTCAGCTCCCGGCTTTTCTTCAAACCTTTTTATTGCGCCGCTCTTTCCGGGTGCAAGTCAGTGCCGCCTCTAGTTCATCTTATATAACGGAAAATGGGGTCCCGCAGGGCTCGGTGTTGAGCGTCTCCTTATTTCTAGTGGTCATTAATAGTGTGGCTGCAGCCGTGGGGTCGTCAGTGTCTCCTTCTTTGTATGCCGGCGACTTCTGCATCTCATTTAGCTCAACGACTATGGGAGTCGCCGAACGCAGGCTGCAAGTAGCCGTTCGCAAGGCAGCATCATGGGCTCTGACTCATGGTTTTCAGTTCTCTGCAGCCAAGACTCGAGTTATGCACTTCTGCAGGCGTCGGACGGTCCACCCTCATCCTGAACTTTACCTCGACGGCCATCTCCTTGAAGTGGTGGACACTAGCCGCTTCTTAGGACTCGTCTTTGATGCTTGGCTCACATGGGTTCCTCATATTACTCAGCTGAAACAAAAGTACTGACGGCACCTCAACACCCTCCGCTGTCTGAGCCACACGTCTTGGGGTGCAGATCGCTGCACGCTGTTGAGATTGTACAGAGCCCTTGTGCAGTCCAGGCTTGATTATGGGAGCCTGGCCTGTGGGTCTGCATCACCCTCAGTGTTGACGTTGCTGGACCCCATACACCACTGTGGGGTTCGGCTTGCAACTGGCACTTTCCGTACGAGCCCCGTGGATAGTCTCCTGGTGGAGGCCGGGGTTCCCCCGCTGCGGATTCGCCGCCATCGACTGCTCGCCAACTATGCTGTCCACGTGCATTGCTCACCGGGCCGTCCCAATCATTGCCTGCTCTTCCCTGCCATGCTCCTCCATCTGCCCAAATGGCGACCTAGGTCTGGGCTTTCCATTGCTGTCCGCGTCCAGTCCCTGCTGTCGGAACTGGTGTCATTCCCTCTTCTGCCTCCCTTCCGGGTCCGTGCACCTACGCCTCCCTGGTCTATGCCCCGGCCGTCCGTCCGTCTGGACTTGGCACGAGGACCCAAGGACTCGGTTCCGCATGTGGCCCTCCGTCGCCGTTTTCTTGCGCTCCTCGCCTCATTTTCGGGCTGTGAGACTATCTACACTGATGGTTCCCTGGTTGATGGTCGTACTGCTTACGCTTTTGCTCACGCTGCCCATGTTGAACAGCACTCCTTGCCGGCTGGCTGCAGTATTTTTACTGCAGAGCTGGTGGCCATATTGCGTGCTCTTGAGCATATGCGTTCCTGCTCAGGTCCGTCCATCGTCATCTGCAGTGACTCCCTGAGCAGCCTCCAGGCTATCGACCGCTGCTATACCTCTTCTCCTCTGGTATCATTTATTCAGGAGTCTGTTTCTGCCATTACCTGCTCTGGTCGTTCGGTGGTCTTTGTTTGGATGGTCGTTCGGTGGTCTTTGTTTGGACGCCAGGTCATGTTGGCATCTCGGGGAACGAACGTGTCGACAGGCTGGCCAAAGGGGAGATCGACGCCCCAGCTTTGGAGATCGGCCTCCCGGCTCGTGATCTGCAGTTGGTGTTGCACCGTAAGGTGCTTAGGACGTGGAATGATGAGTAGCGTGGCCTGACATCCCCGAATAAACTGCGGGCTGTTAAGGAGTCGACCGATGTGTGGCGGTCCTCCCTGCGGGCTTCTCGCAGGGACTCTGTCATCCTGTGTCGGCTCCGCATCGGCCGTACCTACCTGACCCACGGCCATCTTTTGCGTCAGGAGGATCCCCCCCGTGTCGGTGTGGGTCCCGGCTGACGGTCGCCCACATTTTGTTGGAGTGTCCCTGACTGCGCGCCCTCCGGCAGTCTTTTAATCTCCCGGGTACTTTGCCTTTGGTTTTAAGCGACTATGCATCCATGGCTGACGACGTTTTAAATTTTATCCGTGGTAGTCCTTTTTATGGTTCCATTTAGGGAGGTCCTGCACCTTTCCCTTTCTGTGTCTCTTGTCCTCGAGTCTCTCATAATTGGTTGCAGATTTTGGTGTGTAGTCGGATGGTTGACTCTTTCCCTTTTTATTGTTCTCGTGGTCAGTCAACCAGTCTCCGACCATCTTCTTTTCTTCAGTTTCTTTCTGTCTGGTGTTCATCTGTACTCTTCTTGTCTGTAGTGTTCGTTGCGACATTTGTGTTCTTTCAGTGCCTGGGGGGGGGAGTCTCCTTCCCCTTGGGGTTTTACATGCTCCGCCAATTTTCGTCTCGCCTGTTTTTGGAATGGGGGACTGATGACCTTAGCTGTTTAGTCCCCCTTAAACATCCCAACAACCACCACCACCACCACCAGGATGTAATGCCCTCACATGGGGACATAGCTTAGGACACTGCTGCACTTTTCAGAAGTCCATCAGAGTTGACATGAGTTCACATTCACCAAACACAGCATTATTTTTCGTGTTGGGGGAGTAGATTTGGTATGCCAGGTCATTCAAGCATCCTCTCAAATCACACAGTACACATTGTAACCATGTCTTTTCATAATGGTTTACTCCAACATCGCCTTATGCTAACTATGACTGTTTCCTCATCTCCCAAACTTCCAGTCACATGCAGTGTTGTTCAGATATGTTTACTGTTTCGTTCTGTTTCCCTATGACTCAAATAATGTGTGCTGAAAGACTGCAACACAGGTAAAACCATTATACCATTAATCTCCACCCCATTGACTGTATACACTAAATAGTCTTCTATTGGTGGACCAAGTATGTTACAATTTTCCACGTACTTCCACATTTGGTCCACAATTTTTTGTCAGATAAATTGTTCTTCCATGCATCTCAAAGGTTACTTAACAAATGAACTTGAGCTCAGCTGGTACTTCATATGTAATATTTCCTGCTGGACGAACTAATTAATATGGAATGAACACATTTATGAGCAAATCTGTACTTAACTTGACTAACAGACAAAATTGCTAGCATTCTCACTCTCTGCTATTGCCTGGGATAATCTTATGAGCGAATGTAGTTGAGGACAGTTAAATGTTTCGTTGTTAGAAAATAAGCAATAAAAATATTGTGTGAAATTGGTACACAAACATATTGCTATGAACTCCTTATAATGTCAAATTCAAACACATTACAGCCTATTAATTTACCTCATAATTTTGTTCATAGCAAGCAGTAAATTGGCTTCAGTTGAACTATGATAGGCATGCCCACAAAACAAGATAAAGAAATAATTTAAATAATTTGCTTATGGATATACCTCTGTCTAGGATACAAAATGGACGCAAAATTTTAAGGATGGGTAGTAGTCTGCAAGTGATTATTGATAATAACCCTTCTTTTGTGGTTCACTTGTGCTTAAGAGTTTAATACTACTGTGACACTAATGGTAGTTGTGTGTGTGTGTGTGTGTGTGTGTGTGTGTGTGTGTGTGTGTGTGTGTGTGTGTGTGCGTGTGTGTGTAATATTCAGTATTATACATTATTCTGTTATCCACCAGGCTTCACCGTTTGAGTGAACTTCAGATCATCATGTTGGGCCTGTGAATCCCGATTGCTTATGCAAGTAGTTCTGCCTCTAGTGGAGCTTTGTCTTAGATTTCTATGTCCACATGCTTGTCATAATTGTTATATTCTTTTACTTTTACTAGAAATTTGTCAGCTGTCCCCCTTCCCCTCCAGTTCATTGCATGTCATGAATTCTCATATAAAGCTGCATTCCGTTGATGGTCCATCAGTGAAAGTGGAACATTTTCAAGGACTACAGGTCTATACATTAATAATTACTTCACATTTAAAAGCTTCTGCAGGTGCAGCTATCCAGAAATATGGTTAGGTGCTGAAAGACAGTATCAATTTATGGAATGCATAGAGTCCCCATGCTGTGTTATTTTAAAATTAGGCCACCGTCAGGTTATAAGTATTTATTTTACAGCATCTGACTGAAGCAATTAGTCTGTAGAAAGTCTAGGATCAAGTATGAAGTATTGCCTAATTGTCCCTTCCTAATCAGGTAGCCATGTATGAGATGGTGAAGTTTTGAATATGCTTGACTTAATTATCAATTATTGCACAAATTATAAAGACAGTCTGTTTTGCTCCTAATCTTTGAATGGCTGTGTATGGTAACTGTTCTTTTAATGTGCAGAGATTTAGCATTCGTGAGTTTTAATCCTTTTTTTTCAGATTTTGATGGTGATGATATGTTGGGAGTATCAGATCTGAGAAAGGTTGTGGAACGTTTGACAGGGCCACAACGACTAAGTGAACAGGATATGCAGCACCTTATACAAAATATCCTAGAAGAAGCTGATTTAGATGATGATGGTGCATTGTCATTTGCAGAATTTGAGCACATCATATCAAAATCATCTGATTTTGCCAAGTAAGTTACATATTCACTTGCTTGCTTATTGGTTTCAGTGATGGGGATAGGAGGATCTGCGTCTTTTGGGGACGTGGAGGTGATGTTTTTCATTTGAGATATTGTAGACGTGGTCCATGCCATGTAGAATAATATTATTACAGCTTGTATCATTGTAATTTATTCATTGTATCCTTGGAGTAGGTATAATGTTTAGTAAACTTTGAAGTTCACACAGTGCTGACAATGGTTCCCAGAAAACATGTGAACAAAATTGTGCAGATATTCAGACTTTGTGTTAATACAGTTTCGTGTGAAGGGCAGGAAGTTTTGTTCAACTGTGGCACTCCAAGAGATATCAATATAATATTGAAATAACGATTTATATAAAACTTTTGTCATAATATATGACAAATGTAGGGGATGAATAACGCATAAACTTAAAACAGTTGCTTGAACAGTGATAATTGGAGCATTGCAAAATCCAATCCAGCTTTGGGAAATTTTAAAAATTTCTTTGCTAGTAAATATCAAAGGTAAAAAATTTGTAAAACAGGACGGATGGGGAATTTTGCAAGCATGTTGTTACCTAAAAAGGAAATGCATCCAAATCCATACTGAATACTCTGTCTGTTTGGTCTGGAAAAGGATCTCTTTGAAGTCCTTACAAAAATATTTGTCCAGTAATTAAAAGAAAGCAAAGTTAACAACTGTTCACAAGAAAGGTATCAGAAGTCGTCCACAAAACTAACTTTCAATATCTTTGCCATTAATCTCTTGTAGATTTTATCTCAAACAGAATTCCATGAACATCAGTCATACGAAACCCAACTTTTACTTTTCTCACTACATCCTGAAAGCCAGTAAGTTGCACAAAACCCAACTTTCCTTTTTCTCACGACATCCTGATAGCCAGGGGTAAGAGCCGTCAGGTAGATGCAGTATTTCTTGAGTTCCGAAAATCATTTGATTCAGTAACACGTAGGTGATTAGTAATTAAAAGACAATCATGCGTATCATCCAAAATTTGTGACTGGCTGAGAATTTCTTGGTAGGGAGGATGCAGCATGTTATCGGATGGAAGATCGTCAACTGAGGCAAAAGTGACTTCTGACATGCCTCAGGGAAGTCTGTTGGGACATGAGATGTTAATGTTGTATGCCCTCCCCCACCCCATATCCCCCCCCCCCTCTCTCTCTCTCTCTCTCTCTCTCTCTCTCTCTCTCTCTCTCACACACACACACACACACACACACACACACACACACACAGTTCTCTCTCTCTCTCTCTCTCTCTCACTCAAAAAAAAAAAACCCTGATCATACTACTTAAAGTGCCTCATTTCCTAATCCGATTCCCTCAGCATCGCCTGATTTAATTAGACAACTGCCCATTCCGGTAACCGCTTAACACTGGGGATAGACTACAACTCTGTTTCACTCCCTTCTCAACCGCTGCTTCCCTTCCATGCTCCTCAACTCTTACAAGTGCCATTTGGTTTAAGTTATAAATAGCCTTTTGATCCCTGTATTTTACTGTGGATACCTTCAGAATTTCAGTGTATATTCCATCGACATTGTCATAAGCTTTCTCGATATCTACAAATGCTATAGACACAGATTTACCTTTAACCTATCTTCAAAGATTTGCAACTGTGACTTACTAAACTTTTAGTTCGGTAATATTCACATCATTCAGCACCTGCTTTCTTTGGGATATGAATTATTACAAACTGGGATTTTAATTATTACATTCTTCTTGAAGTCTGAAGGTATTTTGCTTGCCTCATATATTTTGCACACCAGATGAAGAGTTTTCAAAAATGGTTCAGATGGCTCTGAGCACTATGGGACTTAACATCTGTGGTCATCAGTCCCCCAGAACGTAGAACTACTTAAACCTAACTAACCTAAGGACATCACACACATCCATGCCCGAGGCAGGATTCGAACCTGCGACCGTAGCAGTCGCGCGTTCCGGACTGCGCACCTAGAACCGCTAGACCACCGCGGCCGGCATGAAGAGTTTTGTTGTAACTGACTCTCTCAGTACTATTAGTAGTTCTGACAGAATGTCATCTACTCCAGGTGCCTTGTTTCAACTCAGGTTTTTCAGTGCTGTGTCAGATTTTCTCACAGTATCCTATCTCCTATCTCATCTTTGTTCTTTTCCATTTCTATTATATTGCCTTCAGGTTCATGTCGCTTGCATAGCCCTCCCCTCCTATATACTCCTTCCATCTTGCAGCTTTCCCTTCTTTGCATGGTACTAGTTTTCCATCTAAGCACGTGATACTCATTTAAGCCCTGTGATATCCAAGGATTTCTGCTAACCTTTTCTATCTGTTTGATCCTTTGCTGCCTTCATTATTCCAAGTCTTAGAACTATCCATTCATCTTCTTCTCTATTCCTTTCCTCTATTGTGTTCAACTATTGTTTAATGTGCCCTTTGAAACTCTCAACAACCCCATTTCTTTCAACTTGTCCGGGCCCTGTCTCTTTAATTTCCTCAGATTCTTCAGTTTTAACCTACTGTGGTCAGTCCATACCTGCCCCTGCAAATGTTGTACAGTTTAAAACCTGGTACCAGAATTGACCTGAAACCTTCTGGTATCCCCTGGTCTCTTTCATGTATACAACCTTCATTTGTGATTCTTAAATCAAGTATTAGTGATAATTAAATTATGACCCATGCAAAATTCTACCAGATGACTTCCTCTTTCATTCCTGTTCCCCAGTCCATATTCACCTACTACTTTTATTTGTCTTCCTTTTCCTACTATATAATTCCAGCTCCCCATCATAGTTAAATTTTCCTCTTCCTTAACTATCTGAATAACTTCTATTACCTCATCACACAGTTCTTCGATCTCTTCATTATCTGTGGATCTACTGGCATATTAACTTGCACTACGTTTGTGGGTGTTGACTGTATGTTCATCTTGGCTGTGACAATGCATTCACTATGCTGGTCGTAATGGCTTACCTGCATTCCTATTTTCTTATCCATTATTAGACATACTCCTGTGTTACCCCTATTTGAGTTTATATTGATAGCCCTGTACTTGCCTGACCTGAAGTGTTTTTCATCCTGCCCCCAAACTTTACTAATTTTCGCTATATCTAACTTCAGCTTATCCAGTCTGCTTTTTAAATTTGCTAACCCAAGCCTGAAAAAGTTGCACAAATATCTAATCAGATCTTGATAGGTTTTCATTGTGGTGCAAACATTGGTAACTTGGTTTAAATATTCAGAAACAAAAGATGTTGCACTTTGCAGAATGCAGAAAATTGTACTTTATGATTACAAGATCATTGAGCCACATAAGAACGGAATTGACTGTGAAAGAGTATGACGGTGTGTATGCTGATCTTCATGACCAGTGGTAATGAGATGAACAAATATATACTGCCTGATTAAAAAAAGTGAAGCATCCAGAAGGGGAGAAAAAAGTAAAATGAAACTTTAGTAATTGATAGGGTATGTGATGTTATTGCAATGATTATTCCAGTGATTGAAAAACCAACTCAGATGTACTGTAGTGTTTCGGGATGTTTATAAAAATATCCCAACACACCATTGGAAAGCTGTCACAAAGCGGTGCTTGTGAGTAAATTGAATAAGGATAAATGCAATGGGAAAGGAAATCTGTGTTTTCCTTTCTCATAAACAGTGAATGTGGAGCAGTGGTGGAGCTGGTGAGAAGGGGATCAGTAAAGATGGTATTACAACCACTAGTCATCCGGGAGTCATTTGTGCCATGGTGCAGCAAGTGCCTGAATCCAATAGCCATGGAGTAAATGATGCACCAACATGGGCATAATGAACAATTTAAGAGTGGTAGTTGATTTTCTTGTTTTTATCTCAGGTCCTACAGTATGCTTGTACAGACATTTGAATGTACTCAAGAGAGTGGTATTACCATAGCAATTGTTGTGTTGTGAAAAGTAATAATGAAAATGTTGGTCAAAATATACCCATTTACGAGAAATGTGGCTATTTATTTAGTAGCGCAATAGCGAGAACTTTCGGAAGCATTCCAGGGATCTTCACCATAGTTGAATCGACAGGGAGGTGGCAGGAAGGATCCGGACTCCGAGAAGATAGGATAAAGGTAATACTACTATCATCTGGAGTTGTATTGGGGTTGGCGAAATATTGCCATGTTATATCAGCCAGGGATGCAACTTCCCACTAGTGCTAGTATAAGACCCACCACAAATCTTACAAAATAAACAGCAGCAGAAAAGAAGGAAAAATTCACCCCAGTACAAAGAACTTGGCAGTATGAGCTCACTTATCAGAATGGCCTGGATGCAGGCACAGGCACAATGATAGTGTTGCGAGGGAAGTTACACATGAGGATGCAGGATGTCCATGATGTACTGTTGTCATCATCAGTTCCTTCAATCACAACCAGTCGTGGCATAAAGTCGTACCTCATCACTTTCCACACCATAACGCCAAAAGTAACGTGCCTGACCTCTCCCCAGGTTACCTCCGAGCTTGCTGATTGTCACCCATGATAGTGAGAACCACAATTTATCACTCAACACAGTGTGACACCATTCATCAGCAGTTGATGCTTCCCAGGCATGGCACAACAAAATGCAGCAGTTTGTTTTGTGTTGTTCACGAAAGCCTATGCGTGGGACAGTAATTCCTTAATCCAGGAGCTCCTTATCTCTGACTAATGGTGTGGGATGACACAAAATGTTGCAGGGAGTCTGTTACTTGCTGTAGAATGGCAGGCACAGATGAGATGGGGTTACGGCGTGCTAGGTACGATCCTCCTTTGTGATGGTCAAACATGATTGACCAGAAAGTTAACGAGTATGCCTGCCATCACATTCTCATGCATTACAACACTGGGCCACTGTTACATCTGAATGCCCCACAAATCTGGATGTTACATGATAGAACTAGTTGGTCAAATGGAGATCCACAGTAGCCTCTTTCAAACTCTTATCAGGTTCTGATACCACTGTCTCACATGAGTACAGTACCTCCGTGTCCTCCATGGTGATCATTCAACATCTAACACTGTTCATGTCCCTTAAATATTCTGCCAGGCCTGATAAGAACACTAAACACAGAAACACTAATGAATTCTGGTAGCTGTTCTACGTTTTACTGAGAACTGTAACTCTGATCACGTACATGCTCTCCAGTGGTGTATACTGTACAAAGTTACAATGACATCTGACCGTGTCTTCTGGGTGCTTTACTTTTTTGGTCAGGTAATGCAGAATTCGCGGTTTGCAACATCTATTTTACTATCACCATGAGAGGGACGTAGCATTACGTGAGCTCTTAAATTGTATCTTCCAGCTATATCCTGCCCTTTCTTCTACTCCCCCAGGGGGGCCACAGTCCTTTTGTGGGTACGTGTGTGGCACGCACGGGGCCCCGAGCTATTGTAGTCTCCTTTCCTTTCTTCTCCAGGCTGCATTACCATCCCTGTTCCTCTCCCTCCCTATCCTTGCTCCTTTGTCCCTGCTCCTCTGTTTCCTCTTAGTGGACTTCATGTCGACCTGGCTATCCTCTTGGCTTTGTTTTGGTCCTCTTGGGGTTTGACCTCCATTTCCAAAATTTTGCATTCAGTGTGAGCCATTTGGGGATGAACTCCCTACCTAGCTTCCATGGTGCAGGTTTCTCTCGCCCTCCCCCTCCCCTCCCCTTTCGCTTTGCACCTTGGCCTCCCTCCTGCTAGGTCACCAGCACGGTAGCCAGTCCGTGTGGTGGGGCTGTTAAGTACCCACTTGGCTGAGCCCCCTAACGCCACAGGGATCACACTACTAGTACGTGAGCTGTTAACGCCTCGTGTATGCCCATGAGTCGATGCTCGTCATTTTGGGGCACCAGAACTCCCGGCAATAGCTGCGGTGCCAGACGGCCCTTACTGTGGCTGGGTGGCGCCCACGGGGTGAGCCCCTGATTGGAGTGGGTGGTACTAGGGCGGACATCTTGCGCATGAAGCAACAATAACGTCACCATCCTGGCTATTCTGTGACCATCTCTAACAGTGGTAGCAGATGTGACACTCCTTCTTCTGATCCTTTGGCCTTCCCCTACCTGGCCACCCCCTGGGAGGAGGGTCAAGCTCGCCGACTTGGGTTGAAACCTTTCCTTCAGTACCTGGTTTGTACCAGGATGGATGGCGGTAGTTTTGCCATGACCAGGCCTTTGTTTTTTGTGGAGACGATTGAAGATAAGTATGGTGAAGTTGAATCGATGAGTAAAATGTGGTCCATTGCTTCGCTCATCAAGACATCTTCTGCTGCTCAATCTGACACCCTGTGTGCTTGTGACCGTCTCGGTGACGTCCCAGTCTTCGTCACGCCCCACCAATCTTTGAACTCAGTACAGGGCATTATTTTCCACTGAGCTCTTCTTTTGCAAACTGACGAGGAGCTCTGTGCTAACCTTAAGCGGCGAGGGGTTTGTTTTATCCGCCGTGTGCAGGCCCTCCAAACAATCGCATCGCTATGGGCGCCCTTATCCTGGCCTTCGAGGGGGTTGTCCTCCCAGAGAATATCAAGGTAATGGTGTATCGGTGTGATGTGAAACCTTATATTCCACCACTGATGAGGTGTTTAAATACTTACCGTTTGGACACATGTCTTCCAGCTGCACTACTGACCCCCTCTGTGGTGACTGTGGGGCCCCCGCCCATGAGGGGAGTGCCTGTGCTCACTCGCCAATGTGTGTAACTTGTAATGGACGGCATTCTCCACACTCACCTACATGCTCGGTGTTTGTGAAAGAAAGAAGGCTTCAAGAGTAAAAAACCTTGGATCAGCTCACCTACACTGAGGCTCATCAAAAATGACGGGCTCCATCCTGTGTCTGTGACTTCTACTTTTGCTTCAATTAGTCCATTCCCCCTCCTACCCCCTCCTCTTCCTAGCCCCACCCTCTTCGCCCAATGCCTTCAGCCTCCTCCTCCTCCCATCGCCCCCCCCCCCCCCCCTCAGTACCCATACCCACCTCTTCAGGTGCTGCTCCCCCTGCCCCACCGGAGAAGTGCTCCCCTCCTTCGGGGGCCGCCGGTACTGGAGCTCCCTCCTGGGACTCCTCTTCCCAGCACCCCACTGAAAGGCAATCTACTGCTCCACATCGGCAGCGTGATCCACGGCCGGTGGGCTCCAAGATTGCCCGGTGTAATTCCGTGCCTGCCCTCGCTGAAGTCTGCCCTTCTCTTCCTTCCTAAGAGAAGAAGCAGAAACCCAGGAACAAGGGCAAGGCCCCTCCGATACCCCTAAGATGCAGCCATCCCCTCCTACAGTCAATGAACCAACAGAGTCTGACCCCACCTATATGGATATTACCCAATCCTTATCGGTGACGGGTAGCGACTTGGTGATGTGACCGACTCTGGTCCATTCGCTTCCACTTTGGACTCTGACTTGAGAATCCTCCAGTGAAATTGTAATGGATGTTTGCATCACCTTCCAGAGTTGCAGCCTCTTTTTTTCACCGCTTATATTGCACTCCAGGAGACCCATTTTGCCAATTTTTACTCACCCACCCTTTGTGGGTTCCATGCTTTCTGTCCTAACCGAATTGTCCCCTTGCGGGCTTCTGGTGGTGTTTGCACCTTGGCCCGCAAGCACATTGTTAGTAAATGGGTTCCCCTCCATACCACTGGAAGCCATTGCTATCAGGGTCCATCTGGCCACTCCAGTCACAATCTGTAATCTCTACCTCCCGCCTGACAGGCCGCCCACATCCCATGCCCTCACCACCCTTCTTCAACAACTCCCTTCTCCCTTCCTGTTATTAGGAGACTTTAATGCCCACAACCCTCTTTGGAGTAGTCATACGACTACTGCCCTGGGCAGGTCAGTTGAAGCTGTTCTGGCAGGGCTTGACCTCTGTTTACTAAACACAGGCGCTCTCACACACTTCAGTGTGGTGCACGGCACTTTCTCCACCATTGACCTCTCCATCTGCAGCCCCGGCCTTCTTCCCTCCATTCAGTGGGGCATCCACGATGACTTAAGTGACATCGACCATTACTCGATTGTTTTGACCTTCCTTCAGTGTCTCTCGCTCCATCACCCTCCCAGGTGGGCCATATCTAAGGCTGATTGGGGTGCCTTCTCCTCTGCTCCCATCTCCCCTGTATTGCCACACGACAGTGTTGATGAATCTACTCGGACTTCGACTGCCACCATCCTTTCAGCAGGTGTTTCAGCAATCCCTTCTTCAGGTTCCCCCTGCCGGAAGATGGTCCCTTGGTGGACTTCGGAAATTGCTGCAGCCATAAAAGACCGCTGCCGTGCTCTACAACACTTCAAGTGGCACCCTTCTACTGCTCTTCTTCTGGTCTTTAAACAACTCCACGCCTGGGCCCACTACCTAATCAAATTTCACAAACGGATTTCCTGGGAACGATACGTAGCTGCCATTGGACCCAATACCCCATCTTCACAAGTCTGGGCGAAACTCAGGCAAATTTTTGGTCACCATCCTCCCACCGGAGTTGCAGGAATTTTTGTGCATGGTGTTGTCCTTACCAATCCGGATTTTGTAGCAGAAAATTTCACTCAACACTTTGCTCAAGCTCCGGCATCGGCTCAGTACCTGCCCACGTTTCTTCTCCTGAAAGAGCATTCAGAACGACTGCCTTTGTCTATTGTTTCTCACTGCTCGGAGCCATATAATGCCCCATTCAGTGAGTGGGAATTTGCCAGTGCCCTCGCCCTTTGTCCTGACATGGCTCCTGGACTGGCTCGGATACATAACCAAAATGCTCCAACAGTTATCAGTGGCTGGCCACCATCATATGCTGACCCTCTTCAACTGTCTGTGGAGTGAGGGAGTCTTTCATACCCAGTGGCAGGAAAGCATTCTTGTTCTGGTGTTGAAGCCAAGGAAACCGCCTCTTCATTTGAATAGATACTGTCCAATTAGCCTTACTAACACCCTCTGCAAGCTCCTTGAACACATGGTGAGTTGGTGGCTGTATTGGATCCTTGAATCCCATGACTTTTTGTCATTGACTCAAAGTGGTTTTCGTTGTGGCCGCTCTACGGTGGATAACTTGGTCCACCTGGAGTCTGCTATCCAGTCGGCTTTTTCCCTCTGGCAACACCTTGCAGTCTTCTTTGATCTGCATAAAGCCTATGACACCACCTGGCACCATCACATCTACACCACCCTTCATGAATGGGGCCTCCGTGGCGCTCTGCCCGTTTTTATCCATAACTTCCTTTCTTGTCGCTCTTTTCAGGTCCAAGTTGGCTCCTCCGACAGCTCTCCCCATTGGCAAGAAAATGGGGTTCCACAGGGTTCCGTGCTGAGTGTCCCTCTCTTTCTCATAGCCATTAATGGTCTGGTGACAGCTGTTGGGCCGACAGTGTCCCCTCTTTGTATGTTGACAATTTTTGTATATACTTCACCTCCTCCGTAATGGGCACTGCAGAACGACATCTACAGGGGGGCAATCTGTCGGGCGCACACATGGGCTCTCTCCCATGGCTTTCAGTTTTCGGCGGCCAAGGCATGTGTCATGCATTTCTGCAGTCACCATACAGCCCATTCCCATCCGGAACTGTTCCTTGATGGCCAGCCCCTCAAGATGGTGGACACCCATCGCTTCTTGGGTATGGTCTTCGATTCGATGCCCAGTTGACATGGCTCCTTCATCTTCGCCAGCTGAAGAGGACGTTCTGGTCCCATCTCAATGTTCTTAGGTGTCTGTACAATACCTCCTGGGTTGCAAACTGTCTGTTCTCCTGCGATTATATCAATAGTTGGTCCAGTCTCGTTTAGACTATGGAAGTCCTGTCTATGTCTGCGTCGCCTTCGACACTGCAGATACTAGAACCGATCCACCACTGTGGGGTCCGACTTGCGACTGGTGCCTTCCGGACTAGCCCCGTACTTAGCCTTCTCATAGATGTGGGGATTCCACTACTGTGAGTTTTGCATCAGCAACAGCTGATATTTTATGCACTCTGCATTCGCTGCACCCCAGAACACCCTTATTACGGTCTCCTTTATCCAGGCACGGAGGTCACCCTGCCGCAGCGGCAGCCACGATGTGGGCTTACCATATCTGTCCGCATTCAGTCACTCTTTTCTGAGTTCCACAATTGCCTTTAATGCCTCTCTTCTCAAGTCAAGCACGTACCCCTCCGTGGTGCATCTCTCGGCCACAGCTCTGTCTTGATCTCTTCAGTCAATTCAAAGGACTCTGTCCCTCCGATGGCTCTTCGCCACCGGTTCTCCTGTCTCCTCAGTTCTTTTCAGGGTTCAGAAGTGATCTATATTGATGGCTCCACGGTTGCTGGCTGCACTGGTTTTGCTTACACCTATGAGCAACGCAAGGAACTTCGTTCCTTGTCAGATGGCTGCAGTGTTTTTACTGCAGAATTGGTAGCCATGTTGCGCGCACTGGACCATATCCGCCCCTGCTCAGGGTTATCTTTCACTATCTGTAGTGACTCATTGAGCGGTTTGCACGCTATCAGCCAGTGCTTCCCTCGCCACCCGTTTGTCATCGCTATCCAGGACTCCCTTTCTCTCCTCACTCAACATGGATGCTCGGTGGTTTTCATTTGGACCCCAGGCCATGTTGGGATTCCTGGCAATGAACTTGCCGATTGACTGGCTAAATTAGCTACTACCAGGCCATTACTTGATATTGGCATTCCGGAAATAGACCTTCGCTCAGAATTACATTGTAAGGTTTTGGGCCTTTGGGATGCAGAATGGATCACTCTTTCTTCACCGAACAAGCTCAGGGTAATTAAGGATTCTACAACTCCATGGCGGTCCTCCTTACATGCCTCTCGTAAGGCCTCTTGTCGTCCTATGCCGGCTCCACATCGGCCATACTTTTTTGACTCACGGTTATCTCCTCCATCATGAGGACCCCCCCCCCCCCCCCTTTCTGTCACTCTTATTGGACTGCCCCAACTTAGCCACCCTACAACAGACTTTTAACGTTCCAGACTCGCTACCCTTGGTGTTGCCTGACAGTGCCTCTGCGGTGGATCTCGTTTTATGTTTTATTCGTGATGGGAGTTTTTTATCGCTTTATTTATGGGATTTTTATCGGTTTCAGCTAATCTAAGGTCGGAGGGACTGATGACCGTGTAGTTTGGTCCCTTCTCCAACCAACAAACCTTTCTTTTACTGGGAGATTTTAATGCACATACACCTTTGTGGGATAGCCATAAGATCACTAACTGTGGCAGTTTATTAGAGCAGATGTGGATCTGTGGTCTTGCCCAAAATTGTACCCTTTTATTCAGTGGAAGATTTACAGTGACCTCAGTAATAATGATTACAACCTGATTATTTTCTCTCTCCCACACTGATACTGCACTAGACTCCCCTCATTGGATTCTTAAGAATGCTGACTCTTTTTAGCACTTCTGACATTTGATACAACTTCCCATGGGCCTCAAGGTATCCCTTCAGAGTCCAGTCCCTTGGTGGATGGAGGAAGTCTCTGTAGCAATTAAAATGCCGCAGAAGAGCACTTCAATAATATAAGTGCCATCTGCCGAAATATTCCATATTACCTTTAAATGCCACTGAGCCTGAACCCACTACATAATAATAATTATTTTCTTTTTCTAGTGCTTGTCCCCCCCCCCCCCCCTACCCACCCTCCTTCCTAGGCACCTGTCATGGTTGCGTAGTGAAATCAGACCTTACAGTCAGTTCTCGTAACTACTCTCCACCATTCATCACACTGTCTTTCAACAGCCAATATATGGAACCCTATCTCTGAGTGGGAACTTCTCACAACATTTTCAATGTTCTGGGCCCTCATCGAATATAAAATCAAATGTTGCATCACCCAGCTATAAAATGTAAGCATCACATCCTTGCTCTTCAGAAACACTTCATGAAGGTGTTAACTGATGGTGCTGTTGTACAGTAGAGCACCAGAAAAATGTATTGAAATGGAGGAAGACCTGCAGAGGATTTATTCTGGTACAGTGACTAACAGTTTGCCAACTTGCACAATGTACTGCATATAAATAGACAGAAAGGCCCATTTCTTACATACTCCTTTCTGTATTATTCATAATCACAATTATGACAACAGTCACCACCAGTTTTTACACTACATTGAGCATCTTCAGATTCTACTGCATACCACGTAGATGGCATTTCATGAAATAATTTTTGTCATATGCCTTTTCCACCAAATGCCACCTATGTTGAATAAACTCTGAAGATGGCCAATTTGTGGCTGAAGCTAGTAGTGATTATAATTATATTATTTATGTTCTAATGTCTAAATCCTGCATGGTCAATGTGTACTTTTTCCCAAAAGAACCATTAGTGTTTGGTTGAAGACGACTGTTTACAGCCACAAGCCATTGAATATCTAGGAGTATGCATCTTGATATTTATTAGAAATGACATTCATGTGACCCCACTAATACAGTAGACTCTCAGATCGAAAACTACTAACTTATCTTGTGTTTGTCTAGGGTTGCAGATCCACAAATAGATTTTGTTATTTATAAAGTTAAGATCACATTAAACATATAAAGTCTTCAGTGGGATGCACTAAAATATCTCATTGCATCAGTGTTCCCACTTTTACACAGAGCAAAACAGTACAGTGCTATCTAGAAAAATCTGTGCATCTGTAACTGTCCAGGTGTCATTTTGCTACATCTGTCAATACTGTCCCAAGACTCGCTGCAACTACTCCCCTTCAGCTGAGGCTGCACCTTTTATGCTGATGACTTCTGACCCCATTCCCATGACATCAGACAAGTTCAGCATCAGAATTAAGACTTGGATTTTGAAAAAAAAAATTAAATTTCATGTAATTTTAAGTTTTTACTGGTGGCCAATTATACAGTAATTCAGTACACCTAAATTATATTTTGGACTCCCTCAGAAATTGTTGGTTCTGTTTGCAGGCAAATAGTGTTTGTAATATATTGATTGAAATGAGTCTGAAGGAAGTGCTAAGAAAATGCAAACACACAAAACACTAGAAAAATTCTAAAATAAAAATCAAACAATGGAAACTCCAGGTAGGAATATCAACAGTGCAGGAAAAGATAGATCGCTACTCGCTGTAAAGAAGACACGCCAAGTTGCAGACAGGCACAATTAAGACAGTCACTTATAGCCCACAGCCTTCATCACACACACACACACACACACACACACACACACACACACACACACACACACGTGGAGTTGACAATCATGTGTGCACGAGGTGGGATTCCTTGTGTGTGTGTGTGTGTGTGTGTGTGTGTGTGTGTGTGTTTACTGATGAAGGCTGTGGCTGAAAGCCATATTTGAGTTTATAATTGTGCCTGTTTGCAACTTGACATGTCTTCTTTACATAAATCAAACAATATTATTGTGATGTGTATCAAACAAATTAATTTGATCAGAGGAATACGAAACTGAGATCAGATTTTGTCAAGCCAATAGTTAAAAGAGTTACTGGCATTTTGATTAATTAATAATGATAACAACACTATCTTTTAAGTAAAACTAGTTATCAATGTATTTTGATATTGGGCTACGACTGAACTACATCAAGGGGCTTCCCTTAAAAAAAAAAGTGTCAGTATTAAGATAAGCAGTGCTCTCATATCAGGATCTGCAGGATTAGTTCATGGAACATGTCCCCACAGAATCTAATACATCACTGCAAATAAGAGGCATATGTTAGTAGAGTTTGGGATAATTTCTAAAGAGGAACCATGTATGAAAGAGAATGCTCTTGCAGTAAACACTAGTTAAAATCTATATGGAAATGGACACAGAATATAAAATAGTGCTCAAAAGCCTCTGGTATGTTACATCAGAACAAAACCGGTCTTAATTTTTTTGTCACACTTGACACAGAGTTATCATCTGAAGCAGTTGATTAGGACAGATAGAGTATTTGTAATTGACCTCAGATTTGTGGAAAACAGTGGTAAATTCTATAGAATGATACCACAACCTAAAGTGATGAAAAGTTAAATAACCACATAAAATTAGTTGCAGGAGAAGTAGGTGCAAGACTAAAATTTATTGGAAGGATCTTAAGGAAATCTAATCTATTAACAAAGGAGGTCACTTAAAAAATCATTGTCCAGCCACTTCTTGAGTATTAAGTCACAGATTACTTTTTCTAAATAGCAAAAAAAAGGTGGGAGGGGGGGATTCAATCAGCCATCGGGAGCCATAACGTTCCTACACTCAGTAGGCATCCAGTGGTGGTAGTATGAAGTCTGTATCTGTACTACTTCGCTTTCTGTGATATGTTAAAATGTACTCGACAATAGAAAATCCCACCAGTTGTGAGATGCATTCTGTAATTGGGTTTTTGTTGGCAAAAAATAAATAAAATAAAATAAAACTACAAAATAATTTATATTTATCATGACCTTTTGTGATGTGTATGGAAAAAGGCATAATGAGTTAAACCTGAGTGAGGCAGTGTTGCATTGATTTTCGAAACAGCTGTACCAGTGTTTTTGATGAGGACCGCAGTGGTAGGCCTAGCCTTGTTGTAGTAACCAAAACCAACCGCGGGAACGCCTAGGGCTGTGGATCAGAGCCGCCAGGCGGGGAAGCCGCCGGTGGTGGGGCACGCACCACCGGGTAAACATAAGGGCGAGTCGGACGACAGACCAACGACAACTGACAACAACCGACAACGACCGACCATGACCAACACAACAAGGAAGAGATAAACAACGGAGGCTTGTAGAAACCACAACACCAAACACCAACAGTAAATCCACTCGGAACCAGAGCCAGGCAAATGTCAACAACGAGCAATGACCAGAACGCAGTACCGCCGAGATAGAGACGCAATCCAGAGCGAGTACCAGACTGACTGGACTAGGGCAGAGCAGGTCCCTATATACGAGTGGCTGTTGGCCGCGGTCTGCACGTGGTGTAGCGGTGACACCCTCTCTGCGCAAGAGCCGCTGCGCAGAAAAGCCGCCGCGGACACGGAGCCCTCTATGGGCTGGCCGCGTCAATTTGTTCTGGCGCGTGTTCGACTTCCGGCGGGAGGTACTAGACTTGTGACTGAACTGGTGATGAAAATGGACAAAATTCATGACAGTCATCACACTGTGAAATTTGGGGAGAATGTTCTGTAATCGCAAAGTTTGGTGCATGAAATTGTGGCGGAGAAGCTTGGTTACAACAAATTTTGTGCTAGTTGGGTTCCCAAAATCCTAAAAGAAGACCACGAAAAACAGAGACTCACTGCAGCACTGACCTTCCTCGAAGATAATGAGAAAATGGTAACAAAGTTAAAGATAGTATCATAACTGGGGACAAGACACAGGTGAAGCATGTCAGTTGTGAAACAAAAAGGCAGTCGATGGAATGGGGACCCATAAATCCTCCCAAGAAACAATGGAAGTGTTTGCAAAAGCTATCAGCAAGAAAGATCAAGGCCACTGGAGTGATTCTAGTTGATTTCGTTGAATATGGCACACAATTAACTCAGTTATTTTGAACGCTGACGAAGTTAAAGCAGTTGATACAAACCAAGCATTAGGGAAAACTGAGTGTAAAAGTTTTGTTTCTTCAAGACAACACACAACTAATCATACCTGAGAACTCTGGTGGGGTTTTTAGTGGGAGGTGTTTGATCATCCACCACACAGCCATTATTTGGCACTGAGCGACTACCACCTCTTCCCACAATGTTTGATGTTGATGCTGAACTGTGTGTCAATATAAACCAGTGGTTGCAATCGCAGGAGGCAGATTTCTGTAGGGAGGGTATTGAAAAACTTGTCATGGTATGATAGTGCCTCAATTTGAATGCCAATTATGGAAAAATAGCTTAGGAGCTTATCTTTAAAATGTATATAATAAAATTTGGTTTTTCCATAGTGTTAATTTTTTATTTCAAAACGTATGTTACTTTCTGGTTAGCCCTCTCAATTACTTCCTTCCTCATATATCTTACTAAAGTCAAATAAATTGAAGCTCATATGGAAGATTATAAATAGGTAGTCTTCCCCATGCACCATTCACACGAGGAACAGAACAGGGGAAAATGATCATGGTACATGAAATTTCCTCCGACAACCACAGTAAAGTAGCTTGCTAGTGAATAGATATACATAAAAATTACTTTTTATGGGCTTCTGGTCTCTTTTTTTGTGACTTTGCACAATAAAATAACTTAGTGAGACCAGTATGAAGTTGATTGCATAATTTTTTTGGGGCCGTTAGACAAAACTAATTCGAGGAACCAGACTGAATCTTTCACATTGAAGTTGAGTGTGCACGGTTTTGAAACTTCCCAGCAGACTAAAATTGTGAAACGGACCAGTACTGGAGTACAAAACCTTGATTTTCATGAGCACAACTCACAACACACTTGCACAGTTTCAGTTCTACTAGTACCTCTCTTTTACTTTCCAAACCACACAGAAATTCTCTTGCACAATTCTTAGGTCATTCCAGGTAACTGTCAATAAAGATCAGTTTTATTCTTTCACAGTCTGAACTGGGAAGTTCAGTATCTTGTGATGTGATGTCAGATAGCATTAATAGATTAACTGTGACTCGTAAAGTCCAACATTATTCTTACATAACATGCTGTTAACAAGTTGTTCTTTTTTCTTTTATTCCAGTGCTTTCAGAATTCGCCTGTGAACAGACCCTGCAGATTGGTGTGTGGTGTTCTATGTATTGCTCAACAGTTGTTGCCAAAGTTCAGTCAGTTGATACTGACTGTAAAACTCTGGGTGCTAGCAGGAATCTTACCATGGCTAGTCATAGTTCATTATTTAAACAAAACAAAAAAACTTCTGAGACACAATTTGTTTTTATGAACATTGCATAAATAATTATGGTGCCAAGCCTTTTCATGCACAAGATTTTTTCAGTGTGATACATAAATATTGGTAATCTCAAGACACAAATGATCTGACATCTGGGGTTCATACACAGCCCCAGTTCTTTCAAAGCACAAATTATTTATAAAACATCTGAACATCTGGAGCAAGAAAGAGTCTCCATTATCACAAAATTCGTTAGAGGGAAGAATCTTTTAACTGTTATTGATCAGTGAGACTTCTTTTTTTATAGAAAGAAAATATATGCAAGAGAATACAATTTATAGCATGTCAGTCTTCACCACGAGTATTGAAGTGGCATGTTGATGAAAGTAAACTCTGATTTTCTCATTACAAGTCAAAACATTAGAGTATGTAATGGTAATTTGTAATGAAAGTTTAAAAAAAAATTTTCTATTTTGGGAGTAAATGGCACTAAATTGACTGCAGAACTCCTGTATTTATGATTGAAGGGTATTTAAAGCACACAACTTTATTCTTGTAACTACTGTGCTAACATGTGAAATTTCAGATTGCATAACCAATATATGCATTTGTTGTAGCCAGGAACAGTATTTTAAAGGTACAAATATTTACTACTAAATACTCAGGAGTATTCCTACTCACTGTTTCTCACTGCAGTTGTTTTACAATAATAGTCTTATTCCTGACAATTATGCATTTATCTTTGTAGAAGGTTTACTCTAGTCTTGATCTTTTTTGTGTAAATGTTGAACATTGAAATATAAAAATTAAGTAGAAATTATAATGCATCAGTGTTCTGACAAATATGATTTTTATGCTGTGATAAAAATAATTTGTGATTGACATTTCAGTGTGTTGGTTAGCCACATGCTTGTTGTGTTGCCCGTGCTAAACATTGTCAAGTGCAGTTGGCTGCATCTCAACAACACAGCCCCTTCTTCCCCATCTCCAAACTCCAATCACAAAGTTATTTTATTTGAACAACAGTGTGTGAAATCCTACCCTTTGAGAGTAACTACACAGCAACAAAGGAAAGTGCACAGTTTCAAACATATGTTGCTGTATTTGAAATTTTTCATAGAGATGCAAGATACTTACATTCGGTGTAATAATTAAACATTCAGTGTATGCTATAATTAATGATCAAATAGAAGTTGAAAAATGGCATTACAACAAACAGTGAAAAGGTGGCATCTAATATATTGGAAACTTTGTAACGTGCAGGTGTTAGAAGTAGAAGAATGGTTCCATATATCACATTCAATACATCTGTTAGCAGTGGAGTTGAAAAGGATTCAGTTCCACACAGTAATTGTCAGTCAGAATGTGGCTTTGGAAGAGAATAATGTCTTGAGTTCTTGCATTTGGCATAGGGGTGCTTTCTCCTTCCATATCCATATACTGAACAAGTTACATGTATAGGAATGATGGTACTTGCCATGAAATCTGGATGTGGCTCAGAGGATCCAAAGGTCTGGGGTTCAATCTAAATCAGTTCGACGATTTGGATCTGTCACTTATCATTTTTTTCACATCTAGCAATGTTTGTTAGTGTGAAAACTGCTGAGTTGCACTGCAGATCCCCCTATAACCAGCTGGGTCAGTCAGTTCAAAGGCAGAGGAGGCCAAGTGAACACCACCCTCCCACAGGACCTTGCTTAGTAAAGCACCGTGGTCTTCAAACCAACCTTTGGGTTGATTAAAGCTATCTTTACCTTTATGGAATTTGATGTATTTCTCAAATGAGGTTGTTGGCCATCGTATCGTATTCATAAGGTTACTTAGCATAAGTGGTTGGATGTACAACACTAATAATACCAAATTTTGACAGAAGTTGCAATATACAGTAATAGTCTGTTCACTTCTAAGAGTTCACTGAAGGACGTTCCCTGTCTAAATTAGCCCTGGACAATTATTTATAACAAAGTGGACAAGAGCTGCTGTTTTATCTTTTGAGTAGGCTTCTGCCCATTGTCATCCAGTCATTGGCAAATTGTACTCGGCCGTCAATTGGCTGAGGCGAAGTCAACATCTTCATCATCAGCACTGCCCATGGCACTGGTGGAACCCGCACAAGTGGTGAATCTCCATGGCACTGTCACCAACTCGCATCTTTGTGCCAGTGGTGTTTTTACCCGCGCTGTGTCTTGTCTGGACGACACAGCAGTTACCATTTTTGAGAATTCTGTAAGCAATGCCCTGTGTTGAGATATTCTTCCGCCAGACACACCTGCAAGTACTTCTTGAGGATTTTCGAATCCTGTCACTTGGTCATCCATTTGTAGCCAACAAGGTAATGGTGTGGGCACTTTCTGTACCAAATAGAGAAAGAAGTCATCTTTAGCCACTTTCAAGCCCCAGGCATAATTTCGTATCACTAGGAAGTGTTACACAACATCCCTAGATGGCATGCTGCATAAATATGAGTGAGACCTAGTGCAGGCCTGTTGATGATGCATCTAGGCGAACAAGAGCACTCGTGCTCACTCGCCACCCATGAATGGAGCAGCCATGTGTCATTACGTAGTGCAAGGGAAATAAATGAAATGTGGGTGTGGCTAGCCTCCCGTTGGGTTGACAGGTTGCCTAGTGCAAGTCATCATAGTTGATACCATGTTAGCAACTTATGTGTCAGCAAGGCTGATCATGGAGCTCTTTCTATATATATGAATGAATGTTTTTTTAAAAAAAAATCGAGTGGGGCATTACTTATTGAACGACCCTCGTATTAATTTCAAAGATGTATGACTCAGGCCATTAAGATGAAACTCTATTTGTGGAATAGGCAGCAAGGCAATGAGATCATAGCTCGTTTTTTCCAAGTTGCCATGTTTAACTATGGGAAAAGGAGTAAAATTTTAAACAATATCAAAATATATTCATTGGTCATCTCCACAAATTTGAGATTCATTTTCATGATTTTGAAATATTAAATGAAAAGTTCAGTGTCTTCTCACTTGATAGTAAAGATATGGAAACTGAGCTATAGCTATAACTTATGGACCTACATTGCGTTGTAAGTTCCCTAATGAAATTAGTCTCAAAAAATGTTTATAAGAATTTTTCTCAACGTAAATTTCTATGACTTTAGAAGTTTGTAGCTGCGATTATGTCAATGTTTTGATTTACATTCTTTGACAAGCAACTTACTTCCACAGTGAAGAGAACAGAATCTGCCCACAGAAGCGTACTGACAGGTTTCAACTTAATAATGTCCAAAAAGTGATACAAGACATTGATGCTTTAGTGAATAGAAGAAAAGCAATATTCATTGACATCCTGTGTTTCTATGTTTAATGTTTAAATATAATGCCCACTAAATACAGGTTTGTCAATTTAAATTTCATCCTAAAATGACATTAATCATAAGGCTGCACCAATTGTAAGAAATACCATGTTTCCTACTTAGCTGCCCCATGTTCTTCACTTCATTGAAATATCAAGGGTTGCTTCATTTTGTTGTTATTTCTAATTAATACAACAGTTTTAGAAAATACATTTGCTATAAAACGCACTAAGGAGCCACCATGAAGTGATACACCTCCGTGGAACATGGAGATTATTGGTTGCAGAATTGAAGACTCATTGCAGAGCTATCATGTTGCAATTCCTCCCTCTCCTCGCCACTCCTTTCTGCACCATATGTTGCCTTGAGCCAGCTCACATGAGCAGAACTGCTCTGCTGCATACAATTTGGAGAGTAATTTAAGATGTGAAGTGATTGTTCTAAATACTGAATGTATTGTGCATTTATTGGTTTGCTTTTACAGAAGAGAATAATCACAAAGGACAATAGCATCTCATGATTCATCGAGAAAAGAAAAAATGAGAGATATGCAGTCTGTGGCTGACCAAAACTGCACAAATCCTAAGCTAAACTCTAGGTCCAAGCGGTTACATTACTTCCACCTGTATTTCAGTTTGGGTGATTACAGGAATCCTGGATCTGTCCAGATTAGTGCACTCAATAATCTGAAGAAAGAAACCATAAAAAAGACTTGACTAAGCACACACAGCTTACCTTCCAGTTTTTATTCATGACCTATGTCTCAACTTCATCTAGAAAGGTTACTGATGATGATTAAAAGCAATGACAAGTACTGCATTGAAATTTTCAATAAAGAAAAAGGATTCAAACAAAATTCTGCTCTTAAAAATGATTCAGGTTTTTATCAAATCATTTGCAATAAATATTGTGAAACAGTTTTTCTCATGTGTCTGTCTTGTTTGGGCTTCTGGAGTCTTCAAAATCCTCAGACTAGGTCAAATTCCTGTTGCCTTCCCTGAAACTTGTACAGGCTAAATGTCACTAAGCAAACACTGGTAAGAGACCAAGCCCTAGGCAATATTTATTATGTGACAGATAATATTTTGAA
The DNA here is from genome assembly GCF_021461385.2 of Schistocerca piceifrons. Taxonomy (NCBI): domain Eukaryota; kingdom Metazoa; phylum Arthropoda; class Insecta; order Orthoptera; family Acrididae; genus Schistocerca; species Schistocerca piceifrons. The sequence continues at coordinate 384,672,560 of NC_060142.1, forward strand.
AAGGTGTCGTTTTACAAATAAGGCACTCCATTAAATCTCTAGCTCAGTCAGAACAGGGCAACAATCACTAATATAAATTTTTGTCTTTGTTGTACTCACAGATATCTGAGGTAAAATATTATAAGAAGTGAAACCAAAAATGTAGTGTAGTGTAACTACCACTGGATTAATTGTGACAAAAGTCGTGGCATGGCTATATGCACATATACAGATGGTGTGCTGAGAATACCAGATTTCAGGCATTGGCTCTCACCACAAACAACATAGTGGCCAATGGCCATCACTTATCAACTGAGAGTAGTGGCATTTGTGTAAAGTTGTCAGTGCTAACACACAAGCAACACTGCATGAAATAACTGTGGGATGTACGACAAGCCTGTACATTAGGACAGTGTGGCGAAAATTTGTCATTAATGGGCTACATAAACAGATGACTGATGTGAGTGCCTTTGCTAATACCACATTGCCTGCAGAACCTCTCCTAGGCTCTTGACCTTTGGGGATCCTACACAACTGGAAAACTGTGGCCTGGTCAGATGAGCCCCGATTTTCATTGGTAAGAATTGATGGTAGTGTCCAAGTGTGGCACAGACCCCATGAAGCCAGGGACCCAAGTTGTCACAAAGGCATTATGCAGGTGGTGATTCCATAATGGTGTGGGCTATGTTTACGTGGAATGGACTTGGTCCTCTGGTTCAATTGAACTGATCATTGACTGGAAATAGTTAATTGCCTACTTGGGAGACCATTTTCAGCCTTTCATGTTCCCAAATAACGATGGAATTTTTATGGATGACATGCACCATGTTACCAGGCCACAATTGTTCGTGATGGGTTTGAACAACATTCTGGACAATTCGACAGAGTGATTTGACCACCCAGATGGCCCAACATGAATCCCATTAAATATATTTATGGGATATAATTGAGAGGTTAATTCATGCACAAAATCCTGCACCAGCAACACTTTTGCAGTTATGGATGGTTATAGAGGCAACATAGCTCAATACTTCTGCAGGGAATTTCCGACTTGAGTCCATGTCACGTCGAGCTACTGCCCAATGCAGAGCAAAAGAAAAAATGCTGTGTACAAGACCTGATGAGGGGAGAAAATAAATGTGCTACAAAATTATTTGCCAAACACATGCAGTACTGGTGGTAATGGTTGTTTTCAGGATCCATTTGAGCCCACATACTTCTGCAATCATTTCTTCCACTGCTGAAAATATTTCTGTGACACTGCACAGGATATCCACAATGATTGCTTTCTGGTGCAGTGCAAGAACTCATCTATAGTAAACTTATGATCCAGTGCAGCTACCAAGATTGCACACAATAGTTTCTCAGAGATGTAAGCAGTCTCGTGTGTTTTTTTGTAAGAACTCAAGATTAAACTCACCTCAAGGTGCAGAATTGTGGTTCTGGAGGAGAGTTACAAGAAGCAGATTGGGCTGACAAAAACAAAGGAGATGGTTCTACAAGAAATAGCAGAGAAGAAAGAACTACTGAAATTTTTCTACAAAACATTTTGAGAGCAAAACATAGGTAAGGAAGTGAGGGGACAACTGAGAACATTGCATCTAAAAACACGATCAGTGAGATAGAGATGTTCATACATGGAGATAAAAGGACTGCTCAAGAGAAGCAGCAGCTCTGGTTCACTGCACACTACACGCAGAAAAGCACGGCAGAGCAGCAGGCCCTCTGCAGTTCAGCACATAGTGCTTGCACAGTACAGCACTCCGAGTTTGAAAGGAAGCTGCAATTTTACAGTTGTCTTCAAGAATTTTACAGTTGTCTTGGAGATGTTGACGAGAAAAATGTTCAGTGAGGGAACCACTGTTATAAATAGCATCACTCAGTGTTGATAATGGCTATATTATACATTTACTAAATAGAATTGGGTTCAATGGGCAGATTTAGTGATGCAAAAAAATTTTCAAATTCTACTAGGAAAACAGATGACTTATAGGACCCGGACCCTGCGTACCTCACATGGTAAACCACTTTCTGAGCAACAAAATATAACTCTCCTTAAATTTTTGTAGGTGATGAGGGGTTTTGATTCTTAAAGCTTTGTGACCCTACCTTGAATGTAAAATCACTGATAATTGGAAAAATAAAGTTTTTAATACAGGCTTTCTCATGCTTGTCAGTGGAATGTGCATTTGGTATACTGAGCTCCAGATTTCGTGTGTTAAGAAGACCCTTTGAGTGTGAGCCGGGGACTGAAGATAGAATAGTGACAGTTACACGTGTACTACGTCATTATTTGAGGACTTAAAACAATGCATAATGTGATTTCGCTGAGGAGGAAATGAGACCACTGAGTTCTGAGCATCATCTCACACACGCTCAACATAGGTACAGTGCACTGAAGCTTTTCTCAAGAGATAAAAATTCTAGAAGTGTTAGTCCAAAGGCAGCTAACAGTTTTTTTTTTTAAAAAAAAGGAAAAAAGCCCAATGATACTGAAGTGATGAACAAGTTGTCTTGTTTATGTTCATAGTTTGAAAAGTTCCAAATAAAATAAGTAAACAACAATTAATACAATTCCTTTGCTATCTTCTAACATATTTCTTCCTTTAACTTAAGTCTTATGTAGTACAGATGACTGCTATCATATAAAGTGTTAGGTTACCTTAACTGAATGAATCACATATTCCATCATTAAATGCTTTTTATATTAACAATGAAAGTGAACTGTGGTTACAGACGCACACATTGCTTCTCAAAGCTCAGCACACTCAGACAGTACAACTGACGCACACCGAGAATCCAGACAACGGGTGTGACAGAGAGAGAGAGAGAGAGAGAGAGAGAGAGAGAGAGAGAGAGAGAGAGAGGGTGGGGGGGGGGGGGGTAAACTATGCTTCTTGGACAATGTCAGAGGCCTGCCCAGCTTGACTCCCTGCTGTGCACCTCTGCTGGCTTCTTCGCAGTGCTTCATTGGAGTGTGTGCTTTACGACATACACCGGCAACCCTCTGCTCTGCCTCTGCTGCTTCTTTTGGAAAAGATGAGAAAGAAAGAGGAGGCTCTAGCCAAGGTTCAGAAACTGAGGGGTGCAAGTGTTTAGAAGAAAACAATTATCTTGCTGGATCAAAATTTGGTACAAATCTCAAAGAGCTTGATCTCATGGTGGGTTAATCACTAATGGGTTGGATAGATGTTTAAGGCAAGGCAGTCAACAGAATACAGCTTCTTGGGCACCAAATGCTGTGAAGCAATACTGCACTCGGTCAAATATACAACATGCTGTCCAAGAGGAATTACATTTACTGAACTTCACATGGTACACCCATGGATCCTACTTATTCTCCAAAATCCACTCTATTATTCAGATAGGCTGTTAGCTCTCTCTCTCTCCCCCCCCCCCCCTCCCCTGCCCCCCCTTCCAATATACATAAATATCTTTTGGTGTCAAATTTCACTTTGTCGGCATTGATGCTGGTGAGATTCCCCCCCTCCCACTTGTGACTATTCAGAACGCATTATGCACATGACGTGTGTCTTTAACTACCATCGTTAACATACACAATTGCTTGCTAATCAAAGGAAAAGAAGTATATCACTCACAATCATACAAAACTGTTAAGGCTTTCGTGGCCACGTCTTGACGAACTGCCTATTGGCTTCTGTCTCAGATTCTTTGGCAGACATTCGTCTTATGATTTTTCTTGGTGTTTTGCTAGCACGAGTGGCTGACATTGTCAAAGTTTCACCCTCCATTTCTGGTGGTGGACTGGTGCCAAGCTCGCGACCGCAGACTCTATGTACCTGGCAAACCAACGTCCAAGGGCTTCTCCACGGTTATTTCTGGTGTGGTTGCTACCTGTAGTGGTCGTTCACTGCAGCATGGGGAGCCAGGTTCTGTTTATCTTGAGCCTTTCTTCTTTCTTGTTGAAGCTATTTTCGTGTTTGCGTATTTCTATAGCTTCTCTGAACAAGCGGGAGTGATCGCTCCTTTCTACAACCAGAACTTCCATGTTGGCGAATTTTGTTACGTGATCGGTCTCCGCAGCAAGTGATCTGCTATGGCCGATTTCTCCACCTGTCCCAACCTGCAACAACACTTATGTTCTGTGATCCTGGTGTTGATTGATTGTCCATTCATTCCAAAATAAACTTTTCCACATGTGTATGGTATGCGGCATATTCCCGACATTGTAAGTGGTTCCCTTTTATCCTTCGCTGATCTAAGACACTCTTTGATCTTCTTTGTTGGTTTATAAACAGTCTTTATGGCGTGTTTGTGCAATATATGGCTGATTCTGTCTTTCACTGTGGGAATGTAGGGCAGAAAGGGTGCACCTGACATTTCTTTTTCTGATGTGTCACTTCACCGAGTCTTTGACTCTGTTATACTTTTAATATAACTTGTGGAGTACCCATTGCTCCTCAGAACACTTTCCAGGTGTTGCATCTCGCGGCTGCGGTTCACATATTTGTCTTGTTCATGTTACAAGCGTATCATGCCTCTTTTCTGGCTCAGGTGGTGATTTGATAGTTTGTGCAGGTATTGGTCCATGAGTGTCAGTTTCCAAGGAACACCTAAGTGACTTCCTACGACACTTGAACAGCTTCCATGCTAAAACTTACCATTGAAGTAGGAAAGCACAAAAACTACCATTTCTAGATGTGCTGGTCACAACGCATGGTGAAAACATGGGACACAGCATTTATCGGAAACCGTCACACACAAACTGTCAAATCACCACCTGAGCCAGAAAAGAAAGTTCGTAATGCGAGCAAGACGAATATGTGAGTCGCAGAACGTCAGATGCGAAATGCAACACCTGGAAAGTATTCTGAGGTGCAATGGATACTCCACAAGTTATATAACAGAGTCAAACACTCGGCGAAGTGACACATCAAAAAAAGAAATGTTGGGTACAGTCTTTCTGCCATACATTCCCAGAGTGACAGACAGAATTGGCCGTATATTGCACAAACACGGCATAAAGACTACTTAAAAACCAACAAAGAAGATCAAAGAGAGTGTCGGATCAGCAGAGGATAGAAGGAATCCACTTGCAATGTCAGGAATATACTGCATACCATGCACATGCAAGAAAGATTGTGATGGAATCACAGGATCACAGAACATAAGTGTCATTGCAAGTTGGGGCAGGTGGAGAAATCGGCTGTGGCAGAGCATGCACTGTGACAGACTAACCACCTAGTAAAATTCGCCGACATGAAAGTTCTGTCTGTAGAGAAGAGCCATCACACCCACCTGTTCGGACAGCTATAGAAATACACAAACATGAGAAAAGCTTCAACAAGAAAGAATAAAACCTCAAGATAAACAGATCCTAGCTTCCCGTGCTGCAGTGAACGACCACTGGACGTTTGCATGCCAGGTACATATAGTTGGCAGCCGCGAGGTCGGCTCCAATCCACCAACTGCAATGGAGGGTGAAATTTGCTGGTGAAACGTCAGAAAAATCATCAATGAACATCGGCCAAAGAAACTGAAACAGAAGCCAACAGGCAGTATATTATTCACAATCATGCATTATTGTGGTTTCTGCTAGGTATGATTTAACAAACCATGCATCACTGTCTTACGACCAACTGAATGAGGCAGCACAGTGGTTGGCACACTGGACTCACATTTGGGAGGATGATGGTTCAAACCTGCATCTGACCATCCTGATTTAGCTTTTCTGCGATTTCCATAAATCACTTAAGGCAAATGACGGGATGAATCCTTCAAAACGGCAAGGCTAATTTCCGTCTGTACCCTTCTCCAATCTGAGCCTATGCCAGTCTCTAATGATCTCACTGTCGACAAGAGGTTAAACACGGATCTCTCTTCCCCCCCCCCCCCCCCCACACCCCCCTCCCTCCACCACCTTCCCCAATAATATTTTTCATAAATCTACACAAAAACAAACTTCTTGTAAAATACTTCAACCTTTTGTGGCTCTTCAGATTTTGTACATAACTTTGTCAAATTATTTGCCTCTTCTTACCACTCCTGAATAATAAATTTTCATCTTCAGTTGAAACTTCCGGGTGAGAGGCCGTATATATGTATAAAATTTCCACCTAACGTTTCGTCTCCATCTGTGGGAGACATCTTCTGAGGTCGTCCGGCTACTGCCACTGAGGCTCCAGGTACTCTCGCATTTATGGAGCGCACCACCATTCATCGCATGATGCCGACGGTATGCCTATCTTTGGAAGGTGTCATCATTCTCGATTAAGAGTAATCGATTGTCATTCTGCTGGCGCAACATCGACATCCACATTTTGTCCAACTTCAAAACTTCCTCTTTTCTATTAAAATTATTATGGTGTTTGTGAATCTCTATACATGCGTGCATGATAATGGATGTTTGTGCTAAAATGCATGTCTCATTAAATTTAATTTCGTGGTTCCCATCTCGAAAAACATTCTCAGCTACGGCTGATTTTTCGATGTGTCTTAAGCAAGTTTCTTTTATGTTCAGGCTAAGTGGGTGTTTACACTTCCTTTTCATTGTTCCAATATATAATTGTCCACAACTGCATGGAATTTTGTATGCCCCAGGTGTTGCTAGGGGGGGTCGGGCCTCTTTTGCAGTTCTTAAATATTACTTAATCTTCTTGGTGGGTCTGAAGATTGTTTCGGTCCCATACTTGGCCAGAACTTTCCCGATACGGTCCGTGACTTTATTAATGAATGGTAGGAGAAGTTTTCCAGTAGGTGACCATTGTTGCTCTGGACATCTGGCTTCTTTTCTTCTTTGATGGAGGGCTCGATCAAATTCCTTGCTGGTATATTCGTTTTTCATGAAGGCTGACCATAAGTGTTTTAGTTCATCTTGTAAGCAAGCCGGCTCGCAGATTTTGTTCTCTCTGTCCACCAAGGTTTTCATGACACCTCTTTTTTGCCTAGGATGATGGTTTGATTCTTTGTGGAGGTATCAATCTGTGTGAGTGTTCTTTCTACATACCTTGTGGCCCAGCATCCCATCCACCCGTTTAATTACCGACACATCCAGGAAATTGAGTTGACCGTTGCTCTCCTTCTCCATCATAAACTGTATCTTCGAGTTAATGCTGTTCAGGTGCACCAAGTAGACAATCCAGCTCTTCTTCACCACGAGTCACATTACAAATGTCATCAACATAGCGGTACTATTTAGCTGGCTTTTGACGGCAGTCTGCAGCGCTCGCTGTTCGAAGATCTCCATAAATAAATTGGCAACAGCTGGACTGAGAGGGCTTCCCATCGCCACCCCGTCGATCTGTTAGTAAAACTCGTTGTTGTACTGGAAATAAGTTGTTGTCAGGCAGTGTTTAAATAAAGCCACTACGTCAGTCGGAAAAATATCTGCTATATATGAAATAGCTTCGTTCACAGGCAACATGGTAAACAATGACACTACATCGAAACTCACAAGAATATCACTTGGGCTGACGTTAATCTCCTTCAGTTGTTCAATAAAATTTGCTGAAAGTGTAACTCTCCGTCCTGCCAGTGTATGGTTGCAGCAAGCAGGCATATATCTGGCCACCTCTTGTGTTGGAGATTCTATAGCACTCACAATTGGTCTCAACGGGACCTGTGGTTTATGTACTTTGGGGGTCCGTATTGTCTGGATGGATAAGCTACCATTTTGCAGAGTTGTTTTCAATCATCCGAAGAAAGAGAAGATTGTTTTACCAGTTGACTGGTATTTCTCAAAATTTTGGTTGTAGGATCCTTCTGAAGCTTTTTACATGTAGTGGTATCCAAAAGGTCACTAATCTTCTTATGATAATATTTGGTGTTCAGCAAAACCATAGCATTTCCTTTATTAGCTGCAAGTACAATAATGCTCTTATCTGCATTGATCTCCCTCAATACCTTCCTTTCCGCTTGAGACAAATTGTTGGTAGGTGGTTTCGCTTGGCATAATATTCTGGCTGTTTCAGTCCTGATTTCATCCGTAGAATGTGATGATAACAAACGGATTCCTGCCTCCACATTCGCTATAATGTCCTCCGTAGGCTTTCATGGCTGGTGTTGTCTTCAGTTGAAACTTCCGGGCTGAGAGGCTGTGGTCGATGTATAACATTTTCACCTAACGTTTTGTCTCTCATTTATGGAGCGCATAGAGGGCACCACCATTCGTCATGTGATGCCGATGGTATGCCTATCTTAGGAAGTGTCATCATTCTTGATTAAGTACGACGACGAGTTTTTGGGATGGCAATGAGAAGCCCTCTCAGCTTAGCTATTGCCAATTTATTTATGGAGATCTTCAAACAGCGAGCGCTGCAGACTGCCAGTAAAAAGCCCACTAAATGGTACTGCTATGTTGATGACACGTGTGTAGTGTGGACTCATGGTGAAGATGAGCTTGGATGTCTTCTTGGTGCAGCTGAACAGTATTAACCCGAAGATACAGTTTACGATGGAGAAAGAGAGCAACGGTCAACTCAGTTTCCTGGATGTGTCGGTAATAAAACATTTGGATGAGACGCTGGGCGACAAGGTATATAGAAAGAACACTCACATGGATTGATACCTCCATACAAAGAATCAAACCATCATCCTAGGCAAAAAAGAGGTGTCATGAAAACCTTGGTGGACAGAGAGAACAAAATCTGCAAGCCGGCTTGCTTGCAAGATGAACTAAATCACCTATGGTCAGCCTTCATGAAAAACGAATATCAGCAAGGAATTTGTTCGAGCCCTCCATCAAAGAAGAGAAGAAGCCAGAAGTCAGAGCAACAATGGTCACCTACTGGAATCATTAATAAAGTCACAACCCGTATTGGGAATGTTCTGGCCAAGTATGGGATCAAAACAATCTTCAGACCCACCAAGAAGATTAAGAAATACTTAAGAACTGCGAAAGACGCCCAACACTCCCTAGCAACACCTGGGGTATACAAAATTCCATGCAGTTGTGGACAAGTATATATTGGAACAACGAAAAGAAGTGTAAACACCCGTTTAGCTGAACATAAAAGAAACTGTTGCTTAGGGCACATCGAAAAATCGGCCGTAGCTGAGAATGTTTTTCAAGATGGGAATTTAATTAGCCAAGCGTTCTAGCACTAACATTCCATTATCATGCGCACATATATAGAGAAGCAATACAGATTCACAAACACCATAATAATTTTAATAGAAAAGAGGAAGTTTTAAAGTTATGGATGTCCACATTGCACCAGCAGAATGACAATCAATTACTCTTAATCGAGAATGATGACGCCTTCCAAAGACAGGCATACAGTCGGCATCAAGTGACGAATGGTGGTGCCCTCTAAGCGTTCCATAAATGCGAGAGTACCTGGAGCCTCAGTGGCAGTAGCCAGACGGCCTCAGAAGATGTCTCCCACAGACGGAGATGAAACATTAGGTGGTAATTTTATACGTCGACCACGGCCTCTCAGCCCGGAAGTTTCAACCAGCCGTGAAAGCCGACATTGCATGAAGAAATGTTAATGTTGGAAAAACTAGATTTTACAATTATAGCAACGAAAATATATTGTAACTGGATGGATAAAATACGTACTCACAAAGTAGCAGCAGCAGCAGCAGCAGCAAAAACAGAAGAAGAAACACATACAAAAGATTTGGAAATACACAAGCTTTTGGAGCCAGGGCCAGAAGTATTCAAGCAAAAGTATGAAGGAAATGAGCTGGCAAGGTTTACAAAATGCAGAGTGTTATGGAAAAGTCACCCAGAGCCCTGGATCTGGGGAGACTTACCGTATGGGATGAAAAGGAAAGACTTATTGTTGGTACCTGCACTGAACGAGGCTTAAAAACCTGACAACTTAAAAGTGAAAGACCGGGTAGTAAGCAACCGGTGCTGGATCACTTGGTATGGATTGACCCTATGGAAAGAGACTGAGCAGAAAAAACCACCCACTGTGTAGTGGAGGTGCTGAGTAGTGGATAGGCAGATCAATTGTGTTAGCATTGCTGTAAGTGTAGAACAGATTAACACAACTGCCAATAGTTGCCTTTTCATTTATGTTGTGCTACAGCCAATAAGGGCATGAACTTGTTATATGACTTCCCATTCCAAGCAATTTTCCGTATCTTATTTTAATTTCTGTAATCTTATATGCACTTTCATCAAAAATATGTATGTACTTTATAAGATAAGATAGTCCTGAATGGAATAGCAACTCATGTTTTTTTACACAATGAGTAGTAAATGATCTGCTACACTGTGGCACATACATCTGGTGCTTAAGTCTAATTCTCCCATTGGTAACTCATGTCATTAACATGTTCTTGCCCATGGAAGTTGACAATAACAGATTTTTACATGTAAGGTACTCACAGTAATCAGTTGACCCATGTCCAGCACCAACAGACCTGAACTACTGTGAAGTAGTTTGAAGAACACTCAAAACATTAGGATACTAGGCTCACTCAAATGTCACTTGAACAGAATTATATTTTCCACGTCTGAGACAATAGAAGAAAGAGTATGGTTTGGACCCAGGTGAACCAAACTCCTGACAAAGAGCCAAAGTCATGACAATTAACCACTTTCGGTATCCCAAAAGTGGTCTTTTACATGCTACTATGGAGATCTCTTTGGTGTCAATTCCTTCACTCTGCAAGTGGGATGTGATCCTTTCCTTTCTGCAGGCTAAACACCAGAATTTATTCTGCAAACTGTTTTGCCCGATCTCTCATCCCCTTTTCAAAACTTTACATTGAACTATCCCATCATGGTCTCTTCTTTCTACATACAGTATATTTGTGAAACTGCAAAATTAGATTGATAGATGTTTCAATGCTGCATCAATCCACAGTATAGTGCAATCTTAACATATTACGGTATACAAAAATCTGATCTCACTATGATTTCTTGCAATGTGAACCACCATGATGCATACAAACAAGAGTAGCACAAATTCTCACTGGTTTATTGAACTCTCAGGAGTCACAGAAATACTGAAAAAACCTGAATAGGTAGATACTAGAAGTTAGTATTCAATATCCCTCAAAATCCCACTTACAAAGTTTGACGAACTAGTGTTAAGTGAAGAATCAACAAATACATTATGTAAGTGAAAGGAATGAATGAAGCTAATACACTGTAGATTTGGGAGTACCCTCTCCCTCGCACTTCAGTGGTCAGCAGAGTATGCATGAACATGCTACACACATTTTTGTACACTGGTCTTGGTTTCACTTCTCAGGACCAATAAGTGTTTGTTTATATGTATATAGACTGAAGCAGTGACAAATTTTGTGCCAAGGCAGGGTATCTAACCTGGGACTACTGCTTAACACTTTCGCTGCGGCTGACGCTTATAAGCGTCGCAACAAGCCATGAGCCAGTGCAGCTGACGCTTATAAGCGTCCGCGCTCACTATCGGATTACTCAGTCTAGTTGCAGTGTCTAAGCTAGCATCATAGCGTGTAAACTTTTGTTTTCTGTGATCAGTTATCGAATGTATATTGTTCGTAATGGCGGCTAATGAACGTTTGAATGACGCCTGTGTGACCCGTATAGGTGTCAGACAGCAAACAGACTTTAAAACAAGACCACAATACAGTCGAAGCTTATTTGAAGTAATGCATCTAAGGTGTCATCATTAAGTCGGTGTATAACATGACCCTACAGATCTTACAAGGTCTTTACGTCAGCCTGTAACTCAGGTGTGCTTAGGAGCGTCGGTTACGAGCGGTACCTGCACTTTCGGAGTGTTACCGGCCCGCACTCGCAGGTTGCCGGGCCGCACTGGAGAGTTGCGCGCCTGCACCGATGCCGCAGCGAAAGTGTTAATAGGCAGGTGCATTAGCCACTGTGGTTCACACAACTGTGTGGATTACCCCGGCATGCCTCCCTCCTCAATCCAAATCCTCACTGTCGCCCCAATCTACTTTAAACTCCCCTTACATAGGAACAGAATTCGCGAGGCTCTCCACAGTCTGGAATAGCTGGAGCCCCCATTTACGTTCGATGCTGAGGTACTATTCCAGAACATGGAGAGCCTCAGCAATTCTGTTTGTGTGTAAGGGGGAATTCTAAGTAGGCTGGGGCAGCAGTGAGAGTTTGGATCAAAGAGGGAGGCGTGCCAGGATAACCCGTGTAGTTCTGTGAACTGTTGTGCCAAAGTGGCTTAGTAGCTAATGCACCTGCCTAGTAAGCAGGAGACTCGGGTTTGATTCCCAGCCTTGGTACAAAGTTTCAATCTATATTCATCAATTCATATCCATGAGACTGGTCAAGCCTCTGAAATTGTGTCATTTTAATAAGTATTTGCTTACAGTGATGACAGCTTCCTATCAGGGCTTTGGTATTAAACTGTAACTGTATGACAATCATATAACAATCTTTTTTTACAATCAATCAATTTAATTATTTTATTGCCCTTTTTTCAGGAACACACAGCTTGTCTAACACCTAAAATTTGTGTATTCTCAAAGACAAATACAGGATATGTTTTGATTGTGGTCATAACTCTGTAGGAACAATTACAAATAAAAACCATTTTGTATATCTTGATGTCTTTTACTTAAAAATATTATAGGAATAAACTAATGTATTTTGCTCCTGAAAGGAATTCCTTATTACTGTAAAACATTTACAGCAAGAAACTCCATTAAGGCCATTTCAAAGCAGCTGCCACATGAACTTTTTAAATTCTTTGGAATCCTGTTATAAAATAAGATCTTAATGTCCATGGGGCTGTTGTCTGCACATTGTGTTTTATACGAGGGGTGTCCAGAAAGTAAGTTCCGATCGGTCGCGAAATGGAAACCACAGTGAAAACCAGAAACATTTTATTTGCAACAGTTAGGTACACCTTCCACCTACTTCTCTACATAGTCGCCGCTCCAACTTCGAGTTTTGTCATAGTGTTGTATCAACTTTCCAGTATCCTCGTCATAGAAGGCAGCCGCCTCTGCTTTCGGCCAGTTATCTGCACTGGTCTGCAGCTCGTTGTCCGTGGAAAAATTTTGTCTTCATAGCCAGCGGTTCTTGTGAGCAGAAATGAGACTCAGGAGGAGCCAACTACGGACTGTATTGTGGGTGATCAAACACTTCTCATCAGAAACGCTGCAGGAGCGTCTTTATTGCCCCTGCAGTGTGCGGCCGAGAATTGGCATGAAAAAGGAACTGCTCGACAGTTGTGTTATGTGGGCTGCATGACACAGGCGAAATCTCTAACCAGGCCCTCATACTTGATGGGAGACGCTATTCCTTACGCAACTTTACGTGCTCACTGTTCACTCAGAATTGAAAAGAGTGGCGTGACACGATAGACAGGCACACTACAGACACTGCTCAACACATCTGTGCAAAGCTTTACCGGATTTTCCCAGTGGTTTCCATTTCGTGCCCGATCGGAACTTACTTTCTGGACAACCCTCGTACCTTTTCGGATGATAATCACATTCTCTCGCAGCATTATAAATATGATATGTACATCTCACTCTATTGTGCTGTTTGCCTTTTAAAACTAGTTGAACAGTTTTATAAACATCCTGACTCTGCATCAGTGAATTCTTAGTTTTGAACATCAGATGTCTACAATAATCATGACATGAATGAAAAATATAGCACATTACTATGCATTCTTTACTTTATTTGAAAACTGTTTTCCCATTAAAGTAACTCATATTACCCAAGGAATAAAGCTATCTTGTAGGACAAAAAAAAAACTTCTGATGTTGATGCTGTAGCTTGTTAAAAATAGTATAGCAAAACACTGAGGAAATTAGTGCCTAATTGGTGCAACTGTACTATGAGAAAAAGACAGTCACATTTGGTAACACCTCAAGACAATATGGGATTGATAGAACCAAAGGTTAGGAGCAGATAGCTTTAAAAACAAATGATACATTGGTAACAGATGCATACAGTGTAGTAAAACCTTTGAACAAGCATTTCATAACTGTTGCTGAAAAAATTGGTTTGTCAGGCTCCTGTGACAAAATATCTAGACTAGTCATTACAGGTAACGTCAGTAATACCAATACGCTCCTCACTACTCCAGAAGTATTGTCAACCACAAAATCGTAGTGGTTATAATAAAACATCAACAAAATTAATCGGTCATATCACTGGAGCCTTTCCTGACTGACATATGCTGAAGTTGTATTAAAAAGGGTCTAATGAAATACCATCTAACTTCAGTCCAATATCAGTAGCCAACACCCTTGATTTAAAAAAAAAAAAAAAAAAAAAAAACACCCACCTCACAAAAGTGACTTCTTAATATATTGTTCGAGTTTGGATTACTAAAGGGTGATGTACATAGTTTGATTAGGCTATAATTATGGACTACTGGTGTATTGTGTCGTCTGTCAAAGGTGTTTGCTTAAATCACACTGTTTTAAGTAAATTACAATATTACGGTGTAATAGGACATATGTCAAAATGGTTCACATTGTATCTCTTGAGATGAAAGAGTCCCATATTAAGCTGTCAGTAATCACCCAACTGGAACATAATTACATGTGGTGACCCGCAATGTTTAATCTTATTTTTTCTTCAGATGTTTCATCTGTAACATTACCAAATGCCAAGTCTTTTTGTTTGCTGATGATATAAGCATCATAACAACAAAATATATAGTTTTAAAAGTAGCTATTTGTGAAATTTTCTTGGTCAATAATACATGGTTCCTAGCCAATGTCATTAAACTTAGAATGTATACAGTTCAGAACTTGAATGTTTCCTTTCAATACATGTCTTAAATAATTCTCAGGATTACAACTTGAAAAATTCAGCTGGGAGGAACACACCACAGAACTGCTGATGCACCTACACAAATCTTTATTAGCTCTTTTTCTACAAACCAACAACTCATTTCATGGAATCATACAAGAGATAAGAATAACCTACACAAATATGTAATGTCAATTACTTTTATCCAGAAAGGGGTCAATAACTCATAGACATAAACTGTCAGCAGTGAGAAAAAGTTTATATATTAATAACGTTCAGTTTAAGAGAAGAGTAAAGGAATGATTGATATCAAACTACTTCTATCGTATTGATACTGAAAACACAGTACAGTTTCCTTACTGGAACTTTCAGTAAAATCTGACTTTTGCACATCTTCAGTGCATTAATGTGATGAATGTAAATATGTGTTGTCAACTGTTTTATGTTTGATGACATGTGGTTGCAATATCCTAAGAAATATAAACCTCATTGTATATACCGCGAATTTACACATTTGTGAAAAGGCTGGTATTATCTCCGAAATAGGAATGTTTCAGGTTGTTTTATTTTTTTCACATCCATGAAGTCTGTTAAGATCTGTGAAAGGAACGTTTGCCTAGTCCCTTAAATTTTGGGCATGCAGCCACGCAAATAAAATTTCTTCCACTGACATTTTGGCCGCATATCATCTGGCCATTCTCACAGTAATTTATTTTATTTGCGCGGATGCATGCCCGAAATTCAATGGACTATTCATTACGCTGCGAAAAGTTGAAAATGAACATTTGCCTCTCTCTTTCTTCCTTCAGTGAATTATGTATTCTTGATTTGTGTCATGTTCTACATCCTTTAGGATCAATCTCACTATGGATCTGTGGAAGAAAAACTATATTTAATATAATCTATGCAGTCACTGGACTTCTGTAAATCAAGTAGTGGTCCATGGACGTTCTCGACGGGTTGTACACTCTGGACTTTAATATGGTACATTTCTGCTTGTGGCATGATACTAGACGGCTGCCAACAAAGCAGGCAAACATGTCATATGTTTGAAATATGCAACACATCACATACTGATTACTACAAACCGGACTAAATATATGAAGAAAGTGCCTTTCATGTAGGAGAACTGAAGTTGCTGCTGTCATGAAAATAGGAAAGGGATTTTTTTTATCGTAGTTCAAGAGAAGATCAGGAAAAACCTTTTGTGAACTCAATAAAGAATCTACAGAGAAGCACCCTTTAGTGTCCGAGTCAACACCAATTGCACAATAGGAACATACACATTTGGTGCAGCTACACTGCATGAAACCCTGTAATCTCGAGATACAATAAGTGGACTAATAATCTGTGAAAAAACCAACACAAGAGACTTAATTTTTGTTATCATAGATATCAACAATTTTTAGATGAATGCAAGCAGCAACCTAGCCCATAGCACAATTGTAACTACACTTAATTAATGATATCAGACAGCATCACGTAAACAGAATACTGGCTATCAGTGTGAAAGCATCCCATTTTATTGGGCAAATTGGCCAGAGGCTAAGCTCATGTTGCACACTAGTGGTGGCCTCATACTGCCTCCGGACAGTGCCACCTGAATAGCATCTACGACCCCCCTTTCATATAACTGGAACAGTTACGAAACATAGTAAATTTACCTAATTTTTGTTCTGTGGCCTTACAGGTAAAATGTAAATGAAAACTTGGAAATGCGGAACATGCTCAGTTAATAATGGCAAAAAGCACACTGTGTGACTCTGCAGTTCGTTTCTGTGAATACAGGAATCAGTTACCAATGAATTAGGTGCAACAGTAAAGACAAACATCAGCTAAAACAAAACAACTCCTTTTTAGTATCAGAAAAATATTTCACCCGTATTGCACCCAGTAGAAATTCATTATTTTCTGTTTTATACGCTGCCTGAATGTGTAAGAAACAAGAATTATTCTATAAACAGTGGGCGAGTTCAAACAATTAACAATATTGTATCGTTTCAGCCTGGTGACAATCTCTTGGAATCTATATAACTCACTCCTTCTGTTACATGATACACCAAGTAAAAACTGACAAACTATTTAACAAATGTTATTCCTAAGCTGCCTTAATTTTCATACACTCGTATTACATCTTATCAGTACTACAGCATGATGGGCACAACTTTAAATGTTCATTTATTTATAGAATTATTCTCTTCAAAATATGTAATAATGAAGATCACCTAAAACAGAATTACAGCCATTTTCCAAGCATCATTATGAAAGGATAACAATTTGCATTATGATTAAGGTTATAAAAGGGACTTAGGCAGGATTTTAGCACTCCAAAAACCATTTCAGACACAATTAGTCTAATTTTTAATATCTCAAATACACCACTCATTTGTGAAATGTGTTCTTGCCACACTTAAACTCATTATTTTCAAGCCAGACTGATATGATTCACCCTATACTTCAATGTCTATGTACATTATTCATGATCACTGTTATGCCATTTGTATACCTTAGCAACTTAACAGGTATTTTCCTTCCCAGGTAAGTGATAATATAATCAGTTAAATGGCACAGGCTGAAAAATCCATGCCAATAATAATTCATACAAGTTCTTTCATTTAGTTTACTATTAAACGTTTTAATGTGTTCTCTTTATAAATCCACATAGAAAATGATTGCCATACAAAATCACCAGTTTTGTAAAATGCACAATTCACTTATCTTCAAAAATATTTTTTATGTTCATTATGATTGCAGGTATCCCCTGTAAAGAAAAATATATCATGAGATGTTTATTACCATCATCAGTTGGCACAGTCCAAACATATCCAGATTTTTACAATGAGTTTTACACAAATTGTCACGAGCTCAAACTCACATGGTGACTAAAAGTATTTAATTTGTGTGATTCTGAGTTCTCAGACAATGATGAAGGAATTAGATTATTAAACGAGACATTAAAAGTAGTAGACGGATTTTGTTACCTGGTTGGTAAAATAATTGATGATGGCTGAGGTACAGAGGATATAAAATGCAGACTGGCAATAACGAGAACTTTCAGAAAAAGAGAACTTTACCAATATGAAATATAAATTTCAAGGTTTGGATGTCTTTCCATAAAGTATTCATCTGCAGTGTAGCATTACACTGGAGTGAATTACAGACAATACACACAAGACCAGAATAAGAGATTTGGTATGTGGTGTTACAGAAGAATGGTGGATATTGGACGGATAGATCAAGTAAATTATAAAAGGTGCTGAATAAAATCGGACAGAAAATAGCTTTGTGGCACAACTTGATTAAAAGATTGGGTGGGTTGATAGGAAATATCACGAGGCAGCATGAAAAATTGATAACAAAGGTGAGGGGGAGGGGGGGGGGGGGGGGGGGGGAGAGAGAGAGAGAGAGAGAGAGAGAGAGAGAGAGAGAGAGAGGTGGTGCAGGGCGATTTTAGGAGGAGATCAAGGTTCAAAAGAGTGTATGTTCCAGTAATCATTCAGAGATGTAGAGACTTCTTCAGGGTAGATTAGCAGAGAGAGCTGTATCAGGCCAGTCACTTGACACTTAATGAGAAATACAATTAGGGTGAAGTGGGGTAAGTGTAACCATGGGGTTAGTGTAACCACGGCTTATGGTGCCTTAAAGAAGCTGTGTTTTTACCTCAGACCTATCACACATGTTAATTTACTCCGTTCTTTGTTATATTTAACCATAAGTTGTCAAATCTGACATAAATTGGTAATTAATTTTTGGACTTGAATTGACGTCTACATTTTCACTCTGCGAGAGAGTGACATGCTCACAAGGGAACCTCCCCATCGCACCCCTCTCAGATTTACTTATAAGTTGGCACTGTGGATAGGCCTTCAAAAACTGAACACAGATCAATCGAGAAAACAGGAAGAAGTTGTGTGGAACTATGAAAAAAAAAGCAAATAGACAAAACTGAGTAGACCATGTGCAAGATATGCAACATCAAGGTTGATACGAACCCAGGAGCACCGTGGTCCTGTGGTTAGCGTGAGCAACTGCTGAACGAGAGGTCCTTGGTTCAAGTCTGCCCTCGAGTGAATATTTTAATTTTTTATTTTCAGACAAATATCAATGTTCAGGCACTCACACATAATCAACTTCGCTCTCCAAAACTCCAGGACATGTTCAGATTTGCTTGGACATATGCAGGATTTGACGGTCTACACATGGAAAAATTTGAAAAAGTTAAAAACATATGTTTTGACAGAGCACAGGGAAAACTGTGCGACTGTGAAACTGTTACATTCATTTGTTGCAGTTTATGTGACAAACTCTTATGTTTTCATCACTTTTTTGGGAGTGATTATCACATCCACAAGAAAACCTAAATCGGGCAAAGTAGAAGAATCTTTTTACCCATTCGCCAAGTGTACAAGTTAGGTGGGCCGACAACATATTCCTGTCATGTGACGCACATGCCGTCACCAGTGTCGTATAGAATATATCAGACGTGTTTTCCTGTGGAGGAATCGGTTGACCTATGACCTAGCGATCAAATGTTTTCGGTTCCCATTGGAGAGGCACGTCCTTTCGTCAACTAATCGCACCCTTTTGTGGTGCAGTCGCAAAACACAGACACTAAACTTATTACAGTGAACAGAGACGCCAACGAGCGAACGGACAGATCATAACTTTGCGAAAATAAACTTTTCACTCGAGGGATGACTTGAACCAAGGACCTCTTGCACCGCAGCTGCTCATGCTAACCACGGGACCACGGCGCTCCTGACCTCATACTAACCTTGATGTTGCCTATGTTACACATGGACTACTCATACTCAGTTTGTATGTTTTGCTTATTTTTTTCATAGTTCCACACAACTTCTTCCTGTTTTCTCGATTGATCTGTGTTCAGTTTTTCAAGGCGTATCCACAGTGCCAACTTATAACTAAATCTGAGAGGGGTGCGATGGGGAGGTTCCCTTGTCAAAATTTGGTGGTCTGTCATTTTTGCAGTTTTAAAGATAACTGCACAATTCTTTGGTTACAAACTAACTTTTGCATGATAATTTCAAATATGAGATTTGTTTTACTCTACTGATAAAGCTCTTGATATGCCAGTCATGGTTACACTTACCCCAACTTTTTCCCATGTGGGGCAAGTGTAACCAATTGGCTGGGGCAAGTGTAACCAGGGGGGGGGGGGGGGGGGGGGGGGTGTTTACACTTGCCCCAAACAAACTTACCGGAACATAGATCAACTAAACTGGCCTTCCTGTGTGTGAAATCTACTTGGGACCAAAAGTTAAATCATCACCAGAGACATCAGCAAGGGGTAAAAATTAGCAAACGTGACTTTTCCAATCTCCTCACTGCTGTATGGAATGAAACACCACCTGAATTGTTGAAAAGTGATTTTCAAAAAGCAGGAATATTCCCTTAAAGTAGAGAAGTAATTGATAAAACTAAATATGATCCAGAGGCATATAAAAGATATGTAGCTCATACTAAATCTTTGGCAGAAACAAATCCATTGCCAACTCATGATAATGCAGCCATAGACTGTGTGGAAGCTACGTCTCTAACAGAAAGTACTCACATTTTTGGGAAGCTTCCAGCTTTCAACCTCCAGAATTTTATAGGCCTACACCTACTGAGCCCTGTAGTTCTCCCAGTATCAGAGTTCTTTCTCAACCATTCCCAAGCTAACAAATTATGTTCTGGAACTTCTGATTTGTCATTTGAAAGGTTATTATTGGAAACAGTCCAACAGTGTAGTCCCACTGGTAAAACAAAGAAAAGGATTGCACCAGGAGCTGAAGTTATCACTTTTCAAGATGCCATCTATAAAGAAAATGATTTTAAAGGAAACAAGAATAATAAGGAGAAAGCAAGACAAAAAAGCATTATCAGCATAAAAAAGGGCTTGGTAATGAAAAGTAAATCTTCCAAACAAAGTGCTGTTACTTTATGCGAAATGGCATCTCAGAATGTTGTGGAAAAAAAAAAAATCCCTGGTTGCTCATGTGGGTAACAAGAAAAAAAGACTGGAAGTTGAATCAACATGTGAAGAAAGTGAAACTGAAGGAGGCCTATCTTTAATAAGTAATGATGAAGATGATAACACTGGATGATCTCAGGAAAGAAATAAGCTGCGAAGAAGAAGAAGAAAACTTTTTTGAAGCCAAAGATAAAAGTGCAGTTGGAAACTATGTTCTAGTAGCTTTTGCAACAAAATGTTAGAAAGTTCATTTTATTGGCCAAGTTACCAAAATTATTGATTTAGGAGATCCAGAAGTGATTTTCCTCAGATGCAAAAATAAGACAAAGCACGGCACCACATTCTATTGGCCTGATAGAAGAGATGAGACGCAAGTTCCCTCCTCTGATGTCATTTCAGTGCTGCCTGAGCCTACTTTGGGTCACAAGGGAGACCTGACATTTGGTGTTACATTTGATTCATACAACATTCAGTGACTAAATAATAGTTAGGGCCTAAGTGTGAATATAATAAGTTGAATTAGGGCAGTTTAGCATTAAACACAAATTGCCAACAACTTTAGTTCAATTACCGTGAAAAATAATAGAAAGTGAACTTATAAAGTGATTTTTTTCTTTTCTCTTGAGACTAGATATTTTATTATTTTTGTTACATTACCTAATAAAGAAAAAATATTACTGTTGTAGAATTTAAACTAATAAATTACTGGCCTAAAACAAAAGTAAATCATCTATGATGCGTTCTGTTTCAGTGTTTTATGGTTTAGGCTAACATTTTTTAGTTTAGCTAACATTTTCTGTGTATTTCATAATATACAAAGAGGCGTGTGCAAAAAAGTTCATATCTTGAGTAAAATTTAAGATATTTTAATAATTTAAAAATCCTCAAATTCAGTAAAAATTGGGTAATCAGGTCACTTACCCCAAGTCCCTTTTACAATGCTCTGTATGGGTGCAACAATGCGGGGTTACACTTGCCCCGAACCATGGGGCAAGTGTAACCTCACAACACAAAATTTTGAAAACAATTATTTTTACCATATAATTTTTTCTTTCAAAAACAAAATGTATATTGTTTAAAAGTCAATAAGTCAAACTTTAAGCATGAGAAATTTCAAAATCATATCTTCAATAACAAGTTGGCAATTTGGTGTCAAAGTTGAACTATGCCAAAACGTGGTTACACTTACCCCACTACACCCTACACAAATTTACACATATAAAACAACAGCATGTAAAACAAAATGTGTTTGTGGAGCACAGTTGTCTGAACTGAATTACAGCAATTTCTATACAAACATATTATATCCTATATCATGGTATTTTTCCTGTTAATAAAGATTATTATTGTAAAGAATAAAGTATGAATCTCTATTAGCGAAATGAAATTAAGAAGGAATATACTTACGGCAACTTCATGCGCATAAATATCCAACATGTGAAGAATGACACAAGAATGCACAAGAATCCAACAGATATTAGAAGTATCCGATTGAGCTTTGGCGTAGAAGGACTGTGTGTATGGTCTAACACAACAAATCCCAGTCCACCCATTGTAAAAAGAAAACTGGATGCTAATCCTTCCATTATGTACTGTCCATTTACACGGTACGGCATGAAGGCAACCTGTGAAATAACAGTTTCAACATTAATGAGAAATACAATTACACAAATTTACACATATAAAACAAATGTATATAACAGTGTTGAATATGCATGCCTCTGTAAACACGAGAAAACTTTGAACTAGAGAAAAATAAAATTAGTTCTTTTTGACAGAAGAAATTTGGAATGTGATTTTTTCAGAGTACAAAAGAATCTATGAATCATATCTCATAACTGAATAATACAGCTTCACAGCATGCAGCAAGAGAGTGCCATCAGTTCTAGTAAACAACAGAAGCCATTGGTACATTATCTGAACTGGATGTCATATGATGCATAGATGATGGCTGAGAGATACACGTCATTCAAATGTGTTTTGTTTAGATTAGGCCCTACTTCGTTAAGTTTTTAGGGGTGCTGGCTTGAATGAAATTCTTTATTAGACCTGTATATTAGTGGACCATAATATTAAGGCACCTGGCAGTGAGGACGCTTCGGTTGGCATATTTTGAGTCAGCATATAATCAAGGCTGATAGCATATGCACAGCTGAACTGAAACAATGACAGTGCGATGTAGTGTCGACAGCAACCACTACACTTGTTTACCTTAACATCACCACACGTTTTCATAAACAGTCAAGTGCAATAACATTCTGGTTGAATAATTGGTCTACTGGGGGCGGAGGATGAGTGCCGTTCAGCTTTGACCAGTAAAGAGTGTGCCCCCCCCCCTTTTTTTTCTGACCCATAGCATAGTCCAAGGTTTAGGTTACAATGGAAGAGTTCATTTGGTTGTGCTTAGTGATGTCGGGTTTACAGCTTGTTGCAGTGAAGCTGTACGTGGAACACTGAAGCAAACACACCAGAATCTGCCAAGTTGAAACCAGCATGTTTCTAAGACATATGTGGCCTCATAATTCATGATGGAACTTGAACAAGGGGCTTTTTAATTTGTTAGCTACAAGAACAAATGGATCCCTCAGGCAAAATAAATACAGAAAACCCACACATCCTGACATCTCCACTTCGAGCCATTACCATCCATCACAAAGAAATTGCCTGTTAAAGACTAAACTCGAGGGGTCAAAAACTGGCAGACAAAGAAAAGCCATGCTAAAGAATTCTAACACTTACCAACAGTGTTCCAAAGGAACGGATACACAGCTCGGTGTTGCAATCACAATCACTGTTGAAGAGACTGAGGCAGAAAAAGAAAACCTACAAATCGCATATCTGCCTTACACAGCCTCAATTAGTGTAAAGATTGGCAGACTCCTATAGGCACATTTCACTTGCCTCAACAAAGAGAAAAAGTCTTCTTTCTATTATTTAAGATGATTTAGGTCTCCAAAAACCAGGGTGTACCTCATTCCATGTACTACGTGTGGCAGGCTATTAGGACAACTGAAGATATGTGCTAGGGAAATCAGTGAGTGACATCTGACAAAATCAACCAAGCAAATCTGCTGCCACCACATATTGCCTTGAATATAGTCACGAAATGGAATATGATGAGACCAGTACCAATCGCGCAAATGCCACATTTGTGGGACAGCACGAGCGAGATGTCTGTCTGTGCTGAAATAAAGATGTCAAAAAACCTAATAAAACATGGCGGAGGCTTGGGGTCTGAAATTCAGTTTTTATGAAGATCCAGGTAGCCATTTCATTCACGAAAGCTGGGAACGCTGCAAGAATGTGTTTTATGAAACAACACTGCAGGTTTTGAAATACAAATGAGCATTGAAGGGCCTACAGGCCACCAGAAATTAAGCCTGACTATAAACAGTGATGTGACATCAACAATATATGACAATCTGGTTTGAGTCCAGGCAGCAAATATGTCTAGGACAATTCACCATACCTCAAGATGACCAACTGTGTTGGTCGTCCAAATATTCTGCACAAAATGGGAACAACAACTCTGCTGTACTCCTTAATGCTCACCAATAATAAATCATACCAAGAAAACAAAACGGCATCACAGTTTAGTTGTTAGTTGGCAAAACTAATGATTGTAACATTTCTTTTGCTACAATGCACATTCCCCAATGAAAATGCTAATTTATGAGTTGTGTGTTTTATGTAGTTATAACACCACCCCCACCCAGGACCCCCCGTTCCCAGGATATACTGTTTGTCAGTTTTTGTTCTGGTAATGCTGTCATATTGTTACTGACATCATTCACTGGTTGTTTCTTGAGGCTTTTATCTCCACTATGTTGATGATGCAATCAATCTATTGTGCACAGTAAATCTGAGTCATTCTGAAGATCAGAATGAGCCTCGAGAAACAGTGTAGAATAAAAGAGGCATATGTTATTATAGCAGAGCAAAACGTGTATTAAAACAGCTTACGGACTAATAACAAAAAATGGTGTTTTAATAAGACTAGGAATACCAGCTTTCAAATATAGCTTAAATTTTGTGGAGCATAACAAATATTCAAAAAGCCTAATGAATTGCATGCAATGAAATGCAAAGTATGATTGCTGCCAAATATTATCAGAGTAACATCCGACACATCGCACTTAGGAATGAAATTACAGAAACAAACAAGTAACAGCTTGAGAGAGCTTCTACATTAAGATGCTGACTGCCCGTGCATAGTGATGGATGTTTCACCGCCAGGCAACACGGTGTCAGATACTGCTGTTGCCACTGTTGGCACAAGATGTCACGAGCGAGGTGCGGCTATGGTTACCACCAGCCTCATGGCACTCAACTTGTTAAACTAACAATGCCCAAGAACACTATGACTAATATAAGCCGCAACTCAATATAATTTCCCTAATCCTGTCACCCTTGTAGAGGAGAAGTGTCCTCGCCTCGATCACAACTTCAGCCCTTGCACCCGTATATCTCCAGTCCACCATCTACATCCACATTCCGTAACCCTCTGTACATTGCAATTGACGATAAAATTTACAATGTGAGTGAGTTACTCTCTTCCTTGTCGATCATGACATGTGGTGTGTTAACCTAAAAAACTGGAACAGGTAAACATTACACACCTAAAATTACATCCAATAATGCATCCAACTGACTGTACAGACGAAAGCAAAACGGGTTTAAATTGAAAGAAAATTTACATGAACAGCTATTTACCAGAAAGACTGCTTGTGGAAAGTGCAGACATAATTGTTACTAATGCACAAGTTTAAAGAGCCATTTTGGCTGCAGTAGATGGATGTAAAGTCATAACAAACAAAGTAAAGACAAAGGGCATATCTGGAAAGGCATTATTTGTGTACTGTAACACTATGAGATACATTATTTAGGAATACTTGCAAACACCACATGCAGCTTGCCTAAAGCATAAAACTGACAACATACATACTAAGTACCGCTCTGATCACATAACAAATGATTGCCAATGATCCAAACGCTACTTTCCTTAGTCTGTTCGAACAGTTGCGAAACAGTTGCCAGTATATTATGCGAAGTAAAACACATAATACTTACATGCAGTGTTGCATCAACTGCCATAGTTATAAAGAGGAAGCGTGAGTGGAATTGCGCTAGACGAGCCAGACTAATGGAACAACACCTTTTTCGCCATCACTACGCTTTGACCATATTTTAATAATGTAGCATTTGTTCAGAGGTTCACACAATACTTTCCTCAGTATTACACTGCTTCTTCAACAGCTTGCACGTCTTTTAAATTAGATATCTAATCCAGAAAAATTTGTTTCTGCTGCTTTGCATCCTACTATGCTTCCTTCATGAGTGTCACAGTGCAGTCAACATTTTAGTTGCATAATTTACTTGCTCAACTGATATAACGAAATAACGTTTTTAACAGAAAAAATGCCAACGTTTACAGAAACAAAAAACATATTCCAAATATAAAATGGCCATGGCTTAGGCAAAGCTGATATACGGAATTAAGAAAGAAAAACCTTATTGTGAAATACGTACCGGTCTCGAATGACCATGTTCATCTGTTGTCGACCCAACACTCGGCGGTTCAACAATTACGTCATAAATAATACCTGAAAAGAGATAATGCGTTTGAATAACGATAAACAATGCGCTGGTTTTTTTTTAAAACACATTAAAGTCTGTCAGCCGAAAACGAACCTCCGGTTACCAGAAAATAAGACACCAGCACAAGAGAAAACATAACCATAGCAGAAGGTTGATGAAACCATGATGGTCGTTTTATTTTTAAGTTAGGAACTTCTAAGACATAAAAAGGTATTCTATACATAAATTCCATTGTTATTTTCGCAAAAATATTCCCTCAGTCTCTATTTGTTTACTACACGCAACCCAACCAGAGACTTTCATATCTTGCTACTTCGCATCTTCACACGTACACACATCGGACACGTGTGTATTAATGGAACAGAGTTATTATTACATTAACGTAACTAGCAGAGAGCGAATACTCCAGCGAGTACTGGAAGATACACATACCAGAAAAAAGAAAAATGTGGTATAAAATGCATACGTAGTATAATACTTAAAAGATAATCTACTTAAAATAATCGATGAAAAATTTCTTACGTCATCAATATGCCTGTATAAAAAGGAATAGGTCGAGAACGGTCTCGAGTCGAAGACGTAGATGAATTGAACGAATGCAGGATATTTGGTGACAGCGATGTTTTTTGAAAGAAAAATCCCAATCCAAAATCTTAGTTTGAGGGAAACACACAATAAAGTGTAAGCTTCGAACTCACATAATGTCATAAACAGAACTATTAACGAACAGTACACCAAATTTCTTGAATTCTCCAACAGTATAAACTAAACTGGAAGTATATTCCGAGCTACTAACAAAAATGCTCAGCAAACACTGTTTACTACTGAGTTCAATAAAAGAAGTCACCAACATAGATACTTTGAAACTTGTCTGCCATGCACTGTTATTATCGCCTCGTCTTCCGGGGTAATAGTTCTGAGTCCCGTATTTCTTTTATACGACTAGAACAATCCATGAGAATAATGACAACCAACAGGAAATTCGATGACTGGTACCTACTAAACCAATTGTTCAATTTATATTACATTAAACCAGATTGCCACAAGCAGCAAAAGTGATGCCACTTGGCCGCCACTGCAGTGTAGTCACCGAAGCTGCATGTGGAAACACCAAAATTTCTGCGGCACCACTCAAGTGACCCACTGTTAGCCATGTATCAAAAATTAGAGTAGCTTTAACTTTGTAACGCCGCTTCTGTTCCCCCACCACCGATTAACGCAACTCGACAATCATCTTGTGGCTGAAGTTCGAAGCACCATTGCAGTATTTTGATTTTACGTGTTATTAGTTTTGCTACGTGTGTGTGTGCTTCACAGTACCAAAAATGTTCCCAGTTGTGATTTATATACTGGGTATTGTAAAAGTTTATCCAAGAAACATTCATAATGCCTGAATCAATGAATGCAACAAACTGCTGAAGCTTTATAAGAATTTAAGAATTGTGCATCTGCAGAACAAACTTGCACACAAAAAGACTGATTTCTGAAAGTTGTGTATAGCTGTATAGTTGTAAATAAAATAAATTATAGCCCCCTTAAAAACCTTATTACTTTCTTTTGTGTGTATTTAGAAAAAATATCCTACCCTTTACTTAATATACAAGTGATATATATCTGAAAATACGAAAAAATAATGCAATAACTGTACTCAGGCCAACACAAAAAATTGATCATTACATGGAGTATGGTAACAGCACAACTATTATGACAGACTGATGTGGAGTATCATTCCATTACGAATTATGAGTACTAACTACCGTGACAGTATTGTATGTGTGGTTTTATTCTATAGTGTATGTGTCCTGAACCAAGTCAGCATGGTGCTTATTTTAACAAATACATAATACAAACTTTCTACATTCACATTTTCTGGCAGTTCAGTGTTTTGCTATTGCAGTTACAGGCATAGTACAGGGTGATTCAAAAAGAATACCACAACTTTAAAAATGTGTATTTAATGAAAGAAACATAATATAACCTTCTGTTATACATCATTACAAAGAGTATTTAAAAAGGTTTTTTTTTCACTCAAAAACAAGTTCAGAGATGTTCAATATGGCCCCCTCCAGACACTTGAGCAATATCAACCCGATACTCCAACTCGTTCCACACTCTCTGTAGCATATCAGGCGTAACAGTTTGAATAGCTGCTGTTATTTCTCGTTTCAAATCATCAATGGTGGCTGGGAGAGGTGGCCGAAACACCATATCCTTAACATACCCCCATAAGAAAAAATCGCAGGGGGAAGATCAGGGCTTCTTGGAGGCCTGTGATGAAGTGCTCTGTCACGGGCTGCCTGGCGGCCGATCCATCGCCTCGGGTAGTTGACGTTCAGGTAGTTAACGGACAGATAAGTGCCAATATTGTGGCGCTCCATCCTGCTGAAATATGAATTGTTGTGCTTCTTGTTCGAGCTGAGGGAACAGCCAATTCAATAACACAAAAAGCTTTCTGTTGAGCGGTCGCCATCTTAGCATCAACTGACGCTGACGCCTAGTCAACAGCGCCTCAAGCGAACAAATGTACAACTAAATGAAACTTTATAGCTCCCTTAATTCGCCGACAGATAGTGCTTAGCTCTGCCTTTTGTCGTTGCAGAGTTTTAAATTCCTAAAGTTGTGGTATTCTTTTTGAATCACCCTGTATATGATGCATAGAAGGATTTTTGTGTGAGTAAGCAAATATTATAGAGTAGTTACTGAAACTGATTTGTGGTTTCACAGCAGTTCACTTAATTCTACAAATGATGAAAATTAATTCAATGCTGGCAACATACACAAGTATTGCCAACTTCAATGCTCTTAAACAGTTTCCCAGTGGATTTGAGAAATTAAGTAGCAAAGTTTCTGGTGGCAATACAATTTCAGCTTGAGTATAGCTTTTAATAATGGAATTCATCAACTACATTACAGTGTCTTTTAGTGCATTTTCATAAATCATAACTACAGAATTCGCTACAAAATAGCTTTAATCTAACTTCTTGTTTAACTGCTATGGGGTGTAATATTAGGTTTAAATGAGTCTCTGGGGCATCATGAATAGCATTCAATACATCATACAAGAACTCTGAAATTGTACTTTTAAGAATGTGGTACAAATATTGGAAAAATGACAGGTAATCGCCAGATGTCAAATATCAAAGTGTAAGTTCTAGTTTTACTTGAGCTGGGACTATGTTTGTTATGTGAGTATTGTATTTTTTGATAGAGCTTGGGTTGCAGCTCAAGAAGTACTCGAAATTGCCTGTACTATTCAAAAGTAATTCATGAATGGATTTTTGTTTATGAGCGGTATCTCCATTATAAGTTTGTCTGATGGTACTAGAGTATTTCTGAATAAAATTTCTTCCAAAGCCAACATTTATGCTTTCTCTTCTTCTCATTGGATTCTTGGTTCAATTCTAAAACCATAATTCGAATGACAACATCAGTACCCATTGGAAGGATCCCAGCTGACGCCATATCAAAAACAGTAGCACTGAATTTTGACAGGAGCATGTGGTAACAGCAACACATACATATGTACCTGTGTATCTGACTCCCTTCTGTAATGATGTTAATTGTTTACCATTTTGGTTCTAATGCAATACTAGAATATTCATATTTTTCTCTATTTTTTAGAACAGAGAAATAGTAATAATGTTACCATTTTCCACCAAAATATTCCGGGATTGAAGAATAAAGTAGATGAGCTCATGGTTTGTTTAGATGACATTGAATCTGGTAATGTAATATATATACTATGACTGTCTGAGCATCACATTGTGTCTGATATGCAAAAAGTAAATATCAGTGGTTATAAACTAGCTGCACATATGAGTAGAGAGAATAAGGTGAAGGGAGGAGTTGCCATATATGTCAAAAGTTATCATTGTGTAGAAAGCTTAGATACAAAAAAGCTTTGTCTAGAGCAACATATAGAAGCTTGTGCCTGTCAACTTAAACTGAAAGAGGGCTCTTTTATGATTGTAACAGTATATAGGTCCCCTTCAGGGAACTTTCATTTATTCCTGGAAAACTTGGATGCCTTGTTGTGCTATCTGTCAGATAGGGGAAAGCAAATTATTATTTGTGGGGACTTCAATGTTGATTCACTGAAAGAGTGTAATAGGAAGAATGACCTGGAAGTCTTGTTTGGTTCTTTCAATTTGACATCTGTCATTAATATTCCTACTCGGGTAGTAAAGGACAGCAGCACATTGATAGATAACACTTTCATAGACCAAGACAGGCTTAAAAACATAAATTCTTGTCCTGTTGAGATTGGGCTTTCTGATCATGATGCTCAGCTAGTTACAGTATATGACATAGCTCCATTCAGTAATTCAAAACTACCCTCCAAAGTTGTGCATTCAATTAATGACTCAACAATTAGAAATTTCAGAGAAAATCTTCAGCAGTTAGACTGGGATGAGGTGTACAAGGAACCCAATGCTAATTTAAAATACAACTTATTTCATGATACACTTGTGAGAGAATTTGAAAACTGTTTCCCCAAGAAAGTAGTTAAATCTAATTATAAGAAACCATACAAAAAACCTTGGCTTACTAAAGGAATAAAAATATCTTGTAACCACAAAATGGAACTGTATCCAACAACAAGAAAGAGTAATGACCAAGAAACAGCCAAATATTATAAAAACTACTGTGCTACATTAAGAAAGGTTATTAAAAAGTCCAGAAGCATGTGCATCATGTCTGATATTAATATCTCTGATAACAAAATCAAAACAATTTGGAATATTAATACAAGGGAGACAGGGCAACCAAGAGTACAGGATAATGGCATCACCATCGAAGCAATTGGAAACTTGATAAACAAAAAGCCAGAAGTCGAAAGTGTTTTGAATAATCATTTTTTAAATGTTGTAGAGAAAATAGGATCTAAATGTTCATTAGAAGAAGCAAGGCAGTTCATGGAAGAGGCCTTACCCACACCATTTGATACAACTGAAATTCCACCCACCTCTCCTGCTGAAATTAGGAAGATAATAAAGAATAAAATCTCACATGGAATTGATGGCATTTCCAGCAGGATAATAAAAGCTTGTTCCCAAGAAATAAGTGGGATTCTTAGCCACATATGTAATAGCTCTCTGAAGCAGGGTATGTTCCCAGATAGACTGAAGTATGCCATCGTTAAACCACTGCATAAAAAGGAGGAAACATCTGATGTCAAGAACTACCGCCCAATCTCTCTTCTGACTGCCTTACCCAAAATTTTTGAAAAACTAATGTATTGTAGAGTAGCTTCATACCTTTGTAAAAATAAAGTCTTAACAAAATGTCAGTTTGGTTTCCAGAAGGGTCTTTCAATGGAAAATGCTATACATACTTTCACTAATGAAATATTAAATGCTCTGAGTAACCAGAAGTCACCTGTTGGGATTTTTTGTGATCTATCAAAGGCTTTTGATTGTGTAAATCATGGAATACTTCTAGATAAGCTCAAGTACTGTGGTATGAATGGGACAGTGCTCCAATAGTTTAAATCATACCTAACGGTAAGAGTGCAGAAAGTTGAAATAAGCAGTTCACATAATATGCAAAAAACTGGTGATTTCTTAAACTGGGGAACAATAAAGAATGGGGTGCCGCAAGGTTCGGTCTTGGGCCCTCTGCTGTTCTTAATATATATTAATGATTTGCCATTCTATATTCACGAAGATGCAAAGCTGGTACTATTTGCTGATGATACTAGTATAGCTATCACACCCAACAGACAAGAATTAACTGGTGAAATTGTAAACAGTGTTTTTCAGAAAATCATTGAGTGGTTCTCTGCAAATGGGCTCTTATTAAACTTTGACAAAACACAGTATATACAGTTCCACACAGTAAGTAGAATGACACCATTAATAAATATAGACTTTGATCAGAAATCGGTAGCTAAGGCAGAAAATTCAAAATTTCTAGGTGTATGCATTGATGAGGGGTTGAACTGGAAAAAACACACTGAGGATCAGCTGAAACGTTTGAGTTCAGCTATTTATGCTCTTAGGGTCATTGAAAATTTTGGCGGTAAACATCTGAGTAAATTAGCTTACCAGGCCTATTTTCATTCTCGGCTTTCGTCTGGCATCATATTCTGGGGTAACTCATCATTGAGTAAAACAGTGTTCATTGCACAAAGCGTGTAATCAGAATAATTGCTGGAGCTCATCCAAGATCATCCTGCAGACACTTATTTAAGGAGCTAGAGATCTTCACTGTAGCGTCACAATATATATATTCACTTATGAAATTTGTTATTAACAATCCGAACGAATTCAAAAGTAATAGCAGTGTACATGGCTACAACACAAGGAGAAAGGAAGATCTTCACTACTCAAAGTTAAATCTAACTTTGGCTCAGAAGGGAGTAAATTATGCTGCCACAAAAGTCTTTGGTCACTTACCTAATAGCATCAAAAGTCTGACAGATAGCCATATAGCATTTAAAAGGCAATTAAAAGAATTTCTTAATGGCAACTCCTTCTACTCATTAGACGAGTTTTTGGATATAGTAAGTGGGTAATTTCCCCAACTCCCACATAAAAATATTAAGTGTCATGTAATATTTTGTGTAATGTAATATCTTGTATAGACATCTTTTATTAACCTGACACATTCCACATCTTTACGAAGTGTCGTATTCTTGATCTATCGAACAAGTACTAATCTAATCTAATAACGATAAAGGACATTGCTGAATTATATATACACATACATATACAGGGTGAAGCGTAATTCGCGCTCTCGGGCGTCGCAGCGCGACTCCCCACATGCCAGCGATAAAAAAAAGTCTGTCACAAAATTTCGTCCAGTGAGTACATCCAGCAGAAAAAGGTCATTACAGTGTGGCAATCTGGCAACACTGTAACCAAGTGTATGGTAACTACCTCTTTCAGAAAATGTTAGTTATTATGTACAGTTAATGCAGTGGATAGAGTTCTGTGTTTGCATGTTGGAGGTCGATGGTTCGATCCTGGGTTGGGGTGTATTTTTTTTATTTGCTAATTTCTTTCTAGCATATCCTACTGTAATACACACGATTTCTTAGGTCACATGTTTCCTAAATTAAAACATTTTGTAACGCTAACAAATAAGAAATAGACACTTGAAACAAATGACTTGTCATAGGACAGAGTAACTAAAAAACAATATCAATTTCAAGATGCTGAAGATGATAGCACAGTACAATAACACAACATCTACTTCTCATTTCTATTACATATAATATGAGTGCTCAGATGTCGCGCATTAGCAACCAGTGACAATAATAATGCCTATATTAATAACTGCATGGCCTTTACAACAGAATACATTGTCCTGAGAAGAACAGATGCTCAAAGAGACTTCCCTGCATATCCAAACATAGAGCAACCCGCAGTATCATGCAGCTCTGGACCCTTCGCAGCAATGCTGCATGAACACACGCAACCAATTCTTCCACATTCGTCAGCAGAGTAGAGTGCATATGCTCGTTCAAGTGTCCCCACAGGAAGAAATCTGGGGGATTTATGTCAAGTAAATGCGGTGGCCATACAACTGGACCTCCATGTCCAAGCCATTTCCCTGGAAATTTTCTGTCCAAATACTGTCGCTGATTAATTCCATAGCATGGAGGTGCACCACCATGTTGGAACCATATCCTCTGACGAACATGTAGTGGAACATCTTTCAGCGAATGAGGCAGATAGTTTGAGAGGAATGTCTGATAAGTTCATGCAGCCACTGGTCAGGCAACATGTAGGGGCCCAAACACCTGTCATCCAATATTCCAGCCCAGACATTGATATTAGAGCAAAACTGATACCCATGGTTGTAGGTGATGTGTGGGTTAACCTCACACCAATGGTGGACATTGTGCATATTGAAGACACCCTTACGAGTGAATGCTGCTTCATCTGTCCATATTACAGTGTTCACGAAGTCATTGTTGGCTTCCTGCTGTTGTTGGAAGCATTCACAGAATTGCATACACTGATGGCGATATGCAGGATGCAGGTGTTGCGTGAAAGCATAATGATAGGGGTGCAGTCCATGCTCGTGCAGCATATTAATGAACGTACATTTCAAGACATGCAGCTGCCTAGCTGCGTTACGTGTACTTCGCTGAGATACTTGGTGTATGACGTCCAGAATAGCGTCCTCAGTAGCTAGAGTATGGTGAGTCCGTGGACGACCTCTGTCATGCGATGGTGGAAGGAGAGAACCTGACTCCTTAAGGCATCGCTCCAGATGACAAAACACTTTTTTATCTGGATGGCGTCGACGAGGATATAGCAGCATATTCATGAATGGAAACACCAGCTCGGTTATCAGATGCTCCAAGGACCAGAAGCATATCCACATATTCATCGTTTGTGTATGCCACACATCTGCCGCACTGGTTTTGACATTTACAATTAGAAAATTCGATATGTGTATGCATGTACTTTGGAGTCTGTCACAGGTGTATTACTCCGCTCAAAACTAGTCCCTGTCTGGTTGGCAACACACACAGTATAAACACGCCGTCAGGCCTGTTCAGTGTTCCACATAACGTGCATTATCCTCCAGACAAATACTGTTCTGCATGGTTCATCCCGACACTGCTAATTGTGAAATGTTCGGTTTAGAATTATATGGTTTCCATAATGGTAATAGAAGTGATGTTTCCACAATTCAATCGATAGAATAATAATAATAATACACTGAGATACATACTAAACAGCATGTGGTTACCAGACTCAATGCTGATAGCTGTAATCAGTGGGACGATGGTGATAACTCATAGAAATAGTAACCGAGTTTGGACATTATGTGCAAAGCACGTTGCTAGTCCTGCTGTTAACGTAAGTACTGTAAATGTACTGGACTTGATTATTCGGAGACCAGTTGTTCTTTAGCGTTCTCTCAAAATCATGCCTGGTATTGTAAATGTAAGTTGGCTGCTGGCCAGTAATGGTTACTTGCTTACTGCTGTGTTACTTGCTCTTAAGTATTGAATCTAACTATCTTTTACTTGTCAGTTACAGGAGTCTTTGCCTAAATTGCTTGTTCATATACACTCATGCTCATAAATTAAGGATAATTGCAGAACGTGGTGCCACACAACGTGGCACTACACAAAACTGGCGCTAATATCATAGGCACATAGGAAACATACATGACACTGATCTGTAAGTCAACGGTATTGGTGATAAGTTGAGAAAACAGTCCCGAAACACGTGCTACAAAACGCCACTGTTTCCTGTGCATGTACCCCGACATCACTATGGAATATGATCACCATGCACACGTACACAGGCCACACAGTGGGTTGGCATACTCTGGATCAGGTGGTCGAGCAGCTGCTGGGGTATAGCCTCCCATACTTGCACCAGTGCCTGTCAGAGCTCCTGAAGTGTCGTAGGGGTTTGAAGATGTGCAGCGATACGTCGACCGAGAGCATCCCAGACGTGCTTGATGGGGTTTAGGTCTGGAGAACAGGCAGGCCACTCCATTCGCCTGATATATTTTGTTCCGAGGTACACCTCCACAATGGCAGCTTGGTGGGGCCGTGCGTTATCATGCATGAGGAGGAAGGTGGGACCCACTGCACCCCTGCAAAGGCGGACATACTGGTGCAAAATGACGTCCCAATACACCTAACCTGTTACAGTTCCTCTGTAAAGACATGCAAGGGTGTACATGCACCAATCATAATCCCAACCCACACCATCAAACCATGACCTCCATACAGGTCCCTTTCAACGAGATTATGGGGTTGGTTCCTGGTTCACGCCAGATGAAAACCCGGCGAGAATCACTTTTCAGACTATACCTGGACTCGTCCGTGAACATAACCTGGGACCATTGCTCCAATGACCATGTACTGTGTGCTAGACACCAGGCTTTACGGACTCTCCTGTGACCAGTGTCAGCGGAATGCACCTTGCAGGTCTCTGGGCGAATAGACCATGTCTGTTCAGTCGTCTGTAGACTGTGTGTCTGGAGACAACTGTTCCAGTGGCTGTGGTAAGGTCCCGAGCAAGGCTACCTGCAGTACTCCATGGCCGCCTGCAAGTACTGATGATGAGATATCGGTCTTCTTGTGGTGTTGTACACTGTGGACGTCCCGTACTGTAGCGCCTGGAAACGTTTCCTATCTGCTGGAATCGTTGCCATAATCTTGAGATCACACTTTGTAGCACACGGAGGACCCGTGCTATGACCTGCTGTGTTTGACCAGGCTCCAGTCGCCCTATTATTCTACCCCTCATAACGTCATTAATATGTGTTCTTTGCACCAGTTTCAACACACAGTCACTATCAGCATGTCTGAAAATGTCTGCACACTTACTCACTGCACTGTACTCTGACATGCACCAACACCCCTCTGCGTATGTGGACTACTGCCAGCGTCACCGTGCGACGACCACAGGTCAAATGCACATCATGGTCATATCCCGAGGTGATTGAAACCCGCAAACCTCCCACCAGAGCGTTGTTTCACCATGTATCAGCATTATCCTTAATTTATGAGCGTGAGTGTAGTTGCTTGTCCATATAATCGTACTGCCAATTGTTCTTGGGTGCTCTCTCTGTAAGTCACGCTTTTTGTCATAAGTAAGCTAGCTGCTGTGTAGTGATGGTCACTTGTTTGAAAGCTGTGTTATTTTGCTTGTAAATATTGAATCTAATTGTTTCTTTTTTTGATCAGTTACGAGCGCTATTGGTTAAAGCATATTTGTTTATTAGCTAGTAGCTCATTATGATCGCTTGCTTAAGGCTGTGTTATTTGCTTCAAACTCTTTTCTTTCAAACTTTCATAAATGGTTTTACTGCTTAGTCATGACTGTTAGCAGATACAACACTCTAACAAAATAATTTGAAATGTTATGTGCAGTTAGAATTGAGATTGTTGTTTGGAATTAGTCTAGAACTTAATGAATTAAGAAACTTTATACAAGCTATTTAATTGGAACTGTTTTTCCTTATATGAGATTTCTAATTGTACTGTTCTTTGAAATTAACAATCCTGCTGCTTTATTTTATTGAAAAGAAATATTTTTAGTAATGGCCAAGTGTGTCTTATCTTTTATTGCTCATGTACCGATGTATGTTCTGTGTGCTCTGATGTTTAAATACATTTTGAAAAGCGCCAGTGTCTTTCCACTCTGGGACCTCTGGGACCAA
Organism: Schistocerca piceifrons; assembly: GCF_021461385.2. NCBI lineage: Eukaryota > Metazoa > Arthropoda > Insecta > Orthoptera > Acrididae > Schistocerca > Schistocerca piceifrons. Next base: position 384,709,912 of record NC_060142.1, read on the forward strand.
GCAAACCAGCTCCTAGGTTAAGTATCACTTAGCTTTCCCCTGATTTTTTTTATAATCATGAGTAATTTGTAATATTTTCTGTGTTTACAGCGTTCTCCACCATGGAAGCGAGAAGTATGTTGGGCGTGAACTATTTAACGATAGAGAATTTGCAGTTTTAATTGAGTATAAGAGGTGAACTGAATCAAGGGAGCATGGCAGAGGTGCACCAAAGGCTACAGGGTGCATGGGATAAACTGATTAACATCACGGCGCAGTTGGTGGATGAGATGTATACAGAATGTGCCACATGTTCCTCCTTACTCAGCGTTGTGCAGGAGGGTGTTGGTTTGTTGGAAGGCATTCCGCCCCCCCCCCCCTCCCTCCATGTACAGATGTTGAAATTACATGCTTTAGTGGATCATATCGTAAACAGAGCTACTTACCTCTGCCTAATTGATAAGGACTGCAAAGATGACACCTCTATATAATCCCTTCAGGAAGAAATTATTTGAGTTCAGAGAGTCCTCTCTTTTGTTAAATGGCAAGAATACAGTGGGGTGGGGGATGTTACGGAAGGGGAAGTTGTGGAGAGGCGAGATGAGACATGAAACCAATTTAGCATACTTCTGAACTCACTGTTGCCCATTATTCAAAACGAGAGAGTGCTCTCTGATAAAATACACTCCTGGAAATGGAAAAAAGAACACATTGACACCGGTGTGTCAGACCCACCATACTTGCTCCGGACACTGCGAGAGGGCTGTACAAGCAATGATCACACGCACGGCACAGCAGACACACCAGGAACCGCGGTGTTGGCCATCGAATGGCGCTAGCTGCGCAGCATTTGTGCACCGCCGCCGTCAGTGTCAGCCAGTTTGCCGTGGCATACGGAGCTCCATCGCAGTCTTTAACACTGGTAGCATGCCGCGACAGCGTGGACGTGAACCGTATGTGCAGTTGACGGACTTTGAGCGAGGGCGTATAGTGGGCATGCGGGAGGCCGGGTGGACGTACCGCCGAATTGCTCAACACGTGGGGCGTGAGGTCTCCACAGTACATCGATGTTGTCGCCAGTGGTCGGCGGAAGGTGCACGTGCCCGTCGACCTGGGACCGGACCGCAGCGACGCACGGATGCACGCCAAGACCGCAGGATCCTACGCAGTGCCGTAGGGGGCCGCACCGCCACTTCCCAGCAAATTAGGGACACTGTTGCTCCTGGGGTATCGGCGAGGACCATTCGCAACCGTCTCCATGAAGCTGGGCTACGGTCCCGCACACCGTTAGGCCGTCTTCCGCTCACGCCCCAACATCGTGCAGCCCGCCTCCAGTGGTGTCGCGACAGGCGTGAATGGAGGGACGAATGGAGACGTGTCGTCTTCAGCGATGAGAGTCGCTTCTGCCTTGGTGCCAATGATGGTCGTATGCGTGTTTGGCGCCGTGCAGGTGAGCGCCACATTCAGGACTGCATACGACCGAGGCACACAGGGCCAACACCCGGCATCATGGTGTGGGGAGCGATCTCCTACACTGGCCGTACACCACTGGTGATCGTCGAGGGGACACTGAATAGTGCACGGTACATCCAAACCGTCATCGAACCCATCGTTCTACCATTCCTAGACCGGCAAGGGAACTTGCTGTTCCAACAGGACAATGCACATCCGCATGTATCCCGTGCCACCCAACGTGCTCTAGAAGGTGTAAGTCAACTACCCTGGCCAGCAAGATCTCCGGATCTGTCCCCCATTGAGCATGTTTGGGACTGGACGAAGCGTCGTCTCACGCGGTCTGCACGTCCAGCACGAACGCTGGTCCAGCTGAGGCGCCTTGTGGAAATGGCATGGCAAGCCGTTCCACAGGACTACATCCAGCATCTCTACGATCGTCTCCATGGGAGAATAGCAGCCTGCATTGCTGCGAAAGGTGGATATACACTGTACTAGTGCCGACATTGTGCATGCTCTGTTGCCTGTGTCTATGTGCCTGTGGTTCTGTCAGTGTGATCATGTGATGTATCTGACCCCAGGAATGTGTCAATAAAGTTTCCCCTTCCTGGGACAATGAATTCACGGTGTTCTTATTTCAATTTCCAGGAGTGTACATTGGTCATATCTAAGAGAATTTGTGGCTTACTGTTAGACTGCAAGAGTAGGCTGCGGCTTTACAGATCTCTGGGGCGTTGGTTTATCAGGCCATTAACCCTTTGTCCCATGGCTGTTTAAGCTAGCTTATAACCAAGATGTTGGAGGAGAGAGAAGCTATGACGACTCTACACGAAAGAATTCTTGGTGACTGTTTTGGCACACATAGGTGGAATGATCTGCCTGACTAATATTTCCGTAAGGTTCAAGCTGCTGAAGAAACCATGCCTGACTATGTTGAGCAGGAGCGTGCGGTTGGGATTTATCTACGTTTAGACGTTTCCTAAGCTGAAGTTGTAATGAGTGTTTTGGAGGGCATGAGATCTTTGGATCTGTTGCAGGTGATGTTTGCAGAAAAGCCAAGATCGTCTGCTGATTTAGATCGTATGGTAGTTAATATATAAAGTATTGGTTATGCTGATGAGAAGCGTGGGAACCTAGGACCATCTGAGACCGACCAGTTGTCGCTGAGGCACGCTTGTGTCAAACCTAGAAAGGGCAATGGTCGATAGCGTATATGTTTCTGGTGATGGAGGACAGAGCTTTTCGTTTCGAATTGTGGGGTCCCGTGGGAGAGTGGAGCAAGCAGCTGACACAAGGAGCCTATGCTAGGCCCACAGGCATCACAGGTCCACAGGCATCACAGGGTATGTGTGGTTAAAGCTACACAGGTGCCCTCTGCAAATACCGGTCTAGGTGCTTAGCGCCTGGGGGCACCAGTAGACTCAGGTAGGAGTATTTCCCTAATTGATTAAGATTGGTTTAATTCTTGCAGAGGTATTGCTGGGTTTCCAAGGTTGAGACCTGTGAATGAGGTTTGTTGGACTGTTTACGATGACACTTCAGCAGGTGCGAGAAAAAATTATTGGAAACTCAGAATAGGAAGGATAGTATGGCCTGTGAGGTTTTAGACAGTGAAACCGTTCACTATGAGTCTTTAGAGCACACTTTGTGCTTACTTGACTATGCACATAGGGAGTGAAACCGTTTGGTAGTGAAACTGTGAACTATATTTTTTGGAGCACACTTAGTGCATGCTTGATTACTCACACTGAGAGACTTACTTCAAATTCATCTGGATTTGAAGTCAAAATTTTGTCACCATGTGATCTCATCTAATTTTTGTCACATTCAAGGTAAAGGGGCTGAATTCGAGCTTGGGCACTTGGCCAAATCTCAGAGAAAACAACTGTTGAAATTTTCGCACCTGTTCCCAGGAGTTTTAATTGATAGGTCGGAGATGACTAAAAAAACTGAAAACCAAATAAAGCTGGCTGTCCAGAACCCAGTGAGGCAGGCGGCCTGCCAACTGTCTGAGCTGTGCAGGATTGTTACTCAGTTGTTACAGGATGGCGTGATAGGGAGTCTGTCTCACCATACCCATCGCCGATCTTCCTAGTTCCATTCTGGGTATTGTCCGGTGTTGGACTATTGATGTCTAGTTAAAAAGTTCTTTTTCCTTGTAATCCAGCAAATTCAGTTGTTTGGAGTTCGAGGAAATAAATTGGAATTTTTGGATTTTTAAGTCTTTCTTGTTCTAGTTCAAGTAAATATTCTGGTTCATATTGAACAACAGGAAAACAAGTTTCCATACTTTTAATAACAAACAATAAAAAACAATAGAAAAATACAAAATAAAAAATTAAAATTAAAATAATAAAAATACAAAATAAATTAAAATTTTTAAAAATGGTGAAATAAAAAAACTGGATAAGAAACTGTTGAAACATAGCATGAGAGCTTGGTAGGGATTTGTCAGTATGTTCTCGGGTTCTTATTCCTTTCTCTTTTTATTATTATTCTGTTACCATAATTAATTTTTTCCCATTTGCAGCTCATGTAACAGTATGGTGTACCAAAATTTCGTCATACCACGAACTCACCCTGATAATAAAACCGATTAAAAAAGTAGCTGTGCACTCAGCGCTGTGAATTGCTAAGCGAATAGGTCCGTGTTCGAATCCCGACTAGGCCGGAAACTCGCTCGGGGCCTGGGTGTTTGCTTGTCCTTACGTTCGTATCGTCATTACGCTATTGAGATGGCTGAACAGGCATGGACCGAAAGCTAGTTTTTTAAAAAAGGGGAAAAAACTATCAACGCTCGAACGAGTAATATTAACTCCATTCCTCTGTTGTTTGATCGTGGAGAGAGCAGGATTCCAAACAGAATTTAAGCAAGAACCTCCGTTTCTATTCCTAAAGTCACTCGTTAATAAACTGAGCTGCTTCTTTAATAACACCATCCCAGTAGATAGCAGTACGCATGAGAATCTCTGTGTAGTTTCATTCTATAGGCTGCCCATTGTATGACATCCCACAACTGAAAAGAATACGACGAACACCCGCCTTAAGTAACCCAAGATCATCCTTTAGAGACCCTAAAAGGATCTGTACAGCTGTAGTCGAAAAATATACTTCTCACCGCGATTCCGCAGAGTAAGACCAAACCTGCTGAAAAGTTACCTGCGTAAGGCAAAAAGGCCGTGCCACCTCGTTATTTTCATCTCTCATCCGATTCACGGTTGTCTGGTAGCGCAAACCGCGTCTGATCTATTTTATGGGTAAATGTGACTGCGAGGTTGGTCAGTTGTGCTGACAAACTTTCTGGGTCTGAGACGACGGGGGGCCCATGAACTGGGATACGAAAAAAACTGATCACAGAATAAAAAGTAAATAAACACTTCTCGGAACATTTCGTTAATTCAACACCAAACCCTGCTTCAGTCAGTTGTAACAAATCAGACAGAGGGACGCGAGAGAAGAGAGAGAACATATCAAAACTAACTAGGATATCAGAGTCATTCAAACGCATTCCCTCTAATCGAAATATGAAATCCGCCGAATTCTTAATCTGAGGAACATACCGACTTACTTGTGAGTTTCGCTACACGTAATGTCGGAACACCAGTGTTATTGACAACAGGTCTAAGAGGTACTCACTCCTTGTGGATCTTCTGGAGGCCATATAATCCATGAGGGACAGCACAGAGTTAAGGTTCTCGATAGTCTCTTGGGACAGGTAACTTTCCTTCAGGATGTTGTTAATCCTTAGTTCAATCTTTTTTATCAGGTCACTACTGAGTCTGCGTTACGCCGAATCACATAGAAACTGTTTTTACTGATCATAATCCTGCTTGTCCACCACAACTGTAGCATTACCCTTTTCCGTGGTGAGATAACAGTATCAGGATGTAACCTGACTGAAAGCAAAGCAGTCCTCCCAGCTGCTGTAATATTACTCATCGGATGAACGTACCCCGGTCAACATACGACATACTTCTCTCCTAACCTCCTAGGCAGCTTCAGAAGGTAGTTTAAAAGCAACCTCTTCTGCAGAACTTATAAAGACACAACTGGCAAACGCTAGGGCGTCGGTGCAAAGCTTAAACCCCCCGCTAGCGTGGATAAACCTGCGTCGTCTAAAGTCTTTTCCGTGAGATTCATCACAGAAAGTCGTGAAGTAACATTACATTCCAAATCATAGAATCCTTCAAACTTAATTGAATGCTGGGCAGTTACAGAACGAAATTCCCAGTCAGACTGCTACCAAGAAGCATTACAATAAAACGCCGCAACTTTTGAAGCAGTCATCAAATGAAACCGAAAATTCCGTGGGCAAAATATCAACAGTCGGTGAATATAGTCCTTTCCAGAATAAAAGCTGAACAACAGTGAGATTCTGGCGTGTACTTCCAGCTTTTAGGATGGTGTTATTAAGGTAGCAATGTAGATTAAATTAGCAGGTGGCCTTATAAATAGAGACGGAGGTTTTTGTTCCAATTATGCTTGAAATCCTGTTCTCTCCTTGGTAGAACCTTTGGAACAACATTATGGCCTCGATACCGTAACAAAAATGAACTGCACGGTGCAATTCAGTTTTCTAATCAAATTAGCAACGATATAGTTCCTCCCCGTGGGGGTAAACAAAGTGAAATTTGAGTTTCTGCCGGTATGTATAGTGTTCGAACAACTTTGTCACCTATTGTGCCAATTTGTTTATGGAAGATTTCGTGGAACGTGCTCTGGAGTCGGCGGTATTAAAACATGTGCTTTTTTTTAAAGATATGTAAGCGATACATTTATTGTTTGACCCTTGGAAGAGAGAATTCAAACAGCTTTTTAGAAGCTCTGCATTCAATCCATCCTAATATTCGCTTCACTATGGAGAATGGGAAGGAAGACCGCTTTCCTTTCTTTAATCCGTTAGTCGAGATGAAGGTTCATGGTACATATGGACATGACGTCTATACGAAGCCAACTCACATTCATTTGTATCTTCAGGCTGATAGTTGTCACTATCCGACTCACGTGAAAAGGTACATCGTACCTTGTTTCATAGGGCCCACGTTATTTCAGCCGCGCGAATCCGCCATTGTAGAACATTGCCTTGGTACCGGACATCCTATGGAAACAACAGTGAGATTCTGGCATATACTTCCAGTTTTTGGGTTGGTCTTATTAAGGTAGCAATTTAGATTAAATTAGCACGTGATCTTACAAATAGAGGCCGAGATTTTAGTTCAAATTCTGCTTGAAATCCTGTTCTCTCTTTGGTCAAACAACAGAAGAATTGAGTTAATACTACTTGCTCACAGGTTACTAATTAATATTCACTACTCGTAACATCCGATTGCGGTCATCTTTGATTTTCTGGTGGTACTAGCAAGTGCCCCACATACCGAGGTTTCAAATATGCTTGCACAGTGCTTTCTAGTTGCGTTTCTCCCTTGAAAATGACAGCAGTATGCACCTGTCGAAATATCGGCGGCGGTTGTCGGGAACCTCACCCGGCTGCATTCCCAAGCGTGTTTGAATAAATCTTACCGTTGACATTATTTCATCCCTTTCCTATTCCTTTCTTTTACTTCTTCCATGTTGAACAACAGGGGAGAAAGACTGCATCGTTGACTTACGCCTTGTCCAATCACTTCTCTCTTGGATTTCCATTCTTTTTGTTCACTCTTGACTCACGTACATATTGCATAATACCCACATTTCCCTATAACTTAAACCTATTTTTTGTTACAGTTTCCAAAAACTCGGGATATTTTACGTTGCTGTACGCTTCCTCTGGTTCGACAAGTTTTGTGAGGAAAAGGGAAACAGTAGTGAAACGTTAGCCGCAGCCCCGGAAGGTGTTTCCAGAATGAAGCCATGCAACAAATCATGCGCTATTTGGAAACTTCCCGTAAGATTAAAACTGTGTGCCGGACTGGGAAGATTGTAAAATAGGTGAAGCTACTGCCATAAGTGTAGCTGTAATGGAGGGTCGTAAGTCCCGCCAGAGTAGCTCAACCGGTAAAAGCAACGCGCATGAAAGGCAAAGTTCCGGGTTTGAGTCCTGGTCCGGCAAACAATTTTGATCTCTCAGGAAGTTTCAACAAGTGCCTTACTTTTTGCCAGTGGTGCAATGATCTGTGGTATTACAGAAGTGGAGGTTCAAACAAAGCTAGCTAGATCTTTGACATGAAGAACTCACGAAGTGGTCTAAAACAGAAAAACCAGTTAGTGTTGAATACGCTCTCTCCAACAACTTATCTTTGAATTGGAGTTGAGGAGACTAAGCTCTGAAAAACGAAAGAGCTTCAGATGGCGTAGCGAGCGTCGGGAATCGCACTCAGCTATAAATACTGGTGCGAGACCAACACTATAGAAGGTGAATCACTTAAGACTTGCACCGTACATATTGCGGAAATGGAAAGTGCTATTGATGTGTGGTTTTCGTAGAGCTGATTGGTAGTCAGAGGCTCGTATTTTTTTAGCCAATCAGTAGTCTGTAATAATGCTGAGAAAGTGTATTATTTGTATAAAATACACTTTTTTTTGAATGGGACAATGCCAATACACACTAACAGACTAAAAGTATGGTAAATCAGAATATCAGTAGTGTTTGTTGCAGGAGTCTAGTACCAGTCTTTTACGAGATATCGTATTATGCAACGTTTCCACACGGGCAGTTGTACAATCCTTGTAGTGGCACACACTAAAGAACAACACAAGTACATACACTAGTTATGTGGATGCTGATCTGTAACGAGACAATCGACCTTCACATGTTGTGTTCAGAATAACCACCGGGAGCATTTGTACTCGCTTGGAGTCTGGTGTGGAACGACTGCTGCACAAGTGCTAGAATTTCAGCGGAGATGTCCGAGAAGGCTGCAGTAACACGTCATTGAATATCATCGGATGTACCTGATACGTCCTTGTAGAGGGCGACTTTCAGCTTCCACAGAAAAAAGTCTATAGGCGTCAAACCCGAGGAGGGCCAGCCAAGGTACAGGTCCTCTGCGTCCAATCCAACGATTTGGAAACAATTCGTGAAGACATGCTGTAGTACTTCTTGCACTACGGGCTGGACAGCCATCATATTGGTTCCAGTACCACAAGTTCTGTCTGTAGAGGAACGTTCCCTAGCATCCGTGGAAGATGGTGTATTAGGAGATGTGTTCAGTGTTACGTCTATGAAAAACGGGTCTATAAGCTGATGATTCACATTCCCACACCACACTCCATGGACGCTGATGTTCCACCTGACGAAGCCAAGGGGAATAGTCAACTGACCCATAGTACATGTTTCGGTTGTTTACCTGGCAATGATTAGTAAATGTGACTTCATCGCTAAACCAGATACATGATACATCAGGAGTATCGTGTCTTAATGACCATGCACAGAAATTAACACGATTATCACAATCGTTTGCAGGCAGCTCTTTATGGAGAGAGATGTGGGAGGGGTTGAATCTATGTCGATGGAGAATGCGTGGGACACATGCCTGACTCACGGCATTTCACCGTCCGATTGCGCGGCAGCGTTTGTGTGGATAAACTTTATCAGCAACAAGAACATTAATTTGCCCCTCTGCTGTCGTCACTTGTTTCCTTCTGTTATGTTGTCTAGGATTTACATTACCATTTTCACGTAAGTGGTTGAAGAGGTCTATAAAAAATTTCCGAGATGGTAGATGTCTATTGGGATATCTTGCTGCATACATCGTACAAGAACGAACAGCATTCTTTCTACACTCTCCCTACATCATAATCATGTCCGCTTTCTCTGCACTGGTAAATCTCATCATCCACTCACGACCTACTGCTTGGACCGTCACACACAAACTGACTAGCAAGTTGCAGCGCACTCAAGGAACACACAAGCACACTGTAAGCAAACATAACAACATCGTACCTAGCAATCATGCAGGTTGAATGTCACAAACAAGTGCCGGTGTGGAAACTTTTCAAAATACAATATCTCGTAAACGATTCGCACTATAATCCTGCAATAAACAGCACTGACATTTTAATTTACTCTACTATTATTTTGTTAACATCAGTACGCATTAAAAATTGTATGTTTGCACAAAAACACACGTTCTAAGTATTATTACAATCTGTTTATTGGCTAACAGTACGAGCTCCTGACGAACAGTCCATTCTGTGAGAACCGTACATCAATAGCACTTTCCATTTTCGCAGTGTTTGTGGTGCCAGTTTTAGGTGATCCACGCTGTAAAGTTCGCAGTCTCGTTGGAGTCCAGGCAGCGAGTACAGTTGAAGAAGATGGATGGGTCAGTCGCCTATATGTTGTGCATAAAATGGAAACAACAACCAGGCAGAGAACGCGAAGCACACAGTTAATATTACAACCCCAGAAAGGATAGCAAATTAAGAAATTTTACTTATTGTGCATCTACAGTGTAGTAGCAGAAATACATGATTACATTTTAGGCGATTTTAGGGTATACGGGGAGAGAAATTTGCTACACAAAGCTGCCACCTCTGGCAGTGATAATGGCTCTGACCCGGATAGGCATCAAGTCGAACCAAGTTTGAGTGACAGATCCCAGTGGCTGATGAGTGACGCGGCAGGCTCCCAGCAACCCTTGACCAGATGTTTTCAGTGGTTGAGACATCTGGAGAACGTGGTGGACAGGTCACTTGTCTAACACTCTGTATCGAAGTATCGGCAAGTCAGTACAGCTTGGATAATATTCATCCATATGTTGTATTGTTGTAAGTCAATATTGCGGAGATCTCGAAGATAAGGCACATCGACTGGTCTTAACAGGTCTGAAACGCAATAGCTGCTGTCGAAATTAGCAAGAGAAGTAGAGGTGTTCGTGTTGTATGCCAAATAGCACCCCGTCCGTACCTTCACGTTAGGTGCTGGGCCCATGTGCTGTTCTCGTTTCAGCCTGGATACGTCTATTGTGATGCTGTACACAGAACTAAAACTCTTCCGAGAAGAGAGCGTGGTGCCACTACCGTGCCCGTTTTGTCACTGGGCGCGCCGCTGTCGGCGCACTACTCCCTGCTGCCGCATCGAGGGAAGTCCAGTCAGTGGTCGCCATGCTGACAAACTGTAGTGTTTCAGAAATCGTCACATTGTCCATGTCTCGAAAACAAGCCCATTTCCTGACTCAAGAGTATGTGACATTCCTCTAAATATTGTGGACTCGGGGTGTCCACTTTCATGAAAATCTCGCTGCCGCTGAAAAGAATTAATAAAGGTGTCTGGTAGGACGGACGCGTGGGCACTATGGCAGCACACACACAATGAAAGTAACACAGAATAGTGAACAGTAAAATATATTCCTCAACTTTGGTAACGCTGGTTACAGCAACTGTAGGATGCAGGTTTAGCCTGTCTATCCTGTGTTGACTACAATTTCGTGAACGCAAACCAAGTAATGTTCTCTGAAGTAAGTTGGCAGGAAACTAATCTTCTGTCTTGATGTACTACTTGAAGAACAACTCGTAACTAACAGTACTCAGTTAAATCTCTAGGCAGACGGTCTCTGTCCATACCCATTAATTCTATTCACTGTTCTGTTTCTACTCAAGACTAACCACTGTCTACGTGTTCCTATCTCACTCGCGAACTGAAGACTTGAAGGCACGACGAACGTTCTGCAGGAACTCCCTAGCAAGACTCGGACTGACTTACAACTTGCAACTTATGTTCGTCTCTCTTCCTGGTGGCGCTGCCGCTCCAGGGGGCGTCACTTTCGAGGACAGAGTGATTGGTTTGCGCTCAGTGATGTTTTTGCTGCGGGCAGACGTCCACTCCTTACACCATCTGTCACAAACTCTTCTAGTGTGGTATTATCTCAGTACACTACACTAAAGAACCTGCACAGTTGACTGAACAATATATCTGTCCTCCTTGGCGCTAGTTGCGAAGCGCTATTGAGATCCTCCATGGCTTTGATTGTGGCGCCACTGAACGCATCGTTTCCATATTTGTGTTGTAGTCATGGTATCCCAATCAAGACTAGCAGCAATGCAGAAGAATGATAAATCGCAACATATCACGAGCTACTCGCAAATTAACAATATTTAAATGCGATATGTGAAAGAGAAACCTGCTGCATAATCTTTCTTTACATACAAATTGTAGATGGCGTTACTCCTATCCAAGCATATAACACACTTCATGCCAGTTTCAAATTTTTCGCATGCTGCCTACGTAATGTTGCAATTTTAATGGTCAGTGGTATATATGAAATGAATTAAATGGACTGAAATGACATAAATGCATCGATGAGCATGAAATCAGTGAAGATGAAATGACACGTGATATGGACCACTGCAGACTGTTCAGAAGCTCTGAAACTGCATTGTAATAAATAGTAGTGATTTATAAAAATTTGTGACAGATGATGATTCCAGAATGGGTTTCCAACCCTTTAATGTACACGAGCATCATTCCATGTCTCTGAGTTGAGTCCTGCTGTAAAACAAATTTTTATTTCTCGTGATATCTTCATTGTATTGCAAATTTAGCATGTCTGGATGTTTTGCGCTGATATCATCATACATAACTGCATCTTTAGCAGTTTCATCCCCATCAATCCATTATTTTTATTTCAACATATTTTATTCATTTCAACTGGGAAGGAAATAATATACCTGTTAGGGCTCTTCAGTACTGTTCTGGTTTGTGTGGTGCCACAGATAATTTTTGACCCAAGGTCAACTAACTCTTCTTAAGGAATGTTGGCTCAAATGGCTCTGAGCACTATGGGACTTAACATCCATGGTCATCAGTCCCCTATAACTTAGAACTACTTAAACCTAACTAATCTAAGGACAGCACACAACACCCAGTCATCACGAGGCAGAGAAAATCCCTAACCCCGCCGGGAATCGAACCCGGGAACCCGGGCGTGGGAAGCGAGAACGCTACCGCACGACCACGAGCTGCGGGCAAGGAATGTTATATCTAAGAAGATAATGAATACAAAACTACATTTCAGTAGATAACAATATTGCTATATAACTTCATAAAGTTGTTATGGTAAAATCAGACCTAAAATAAATAAACAGCAAATAGCACCATCAGATTTGATGAGTGAGGTAAGTTGTTTCTAATGGCTCTGAGCACTATGGGACTTAACATCTGAGGTCATTAGTCCCCGAGAACTTAGAACTAATTAAACCTAACTAACCGAAGGACATCACACACATTCATGCCCAAGTCAGGATTCGAACCTGCAACCGTAGCGGTCGCGCGGTTCCAGACTGAAGCGCCTAGAACCGCTCGGCCACTGCGGCGGGCGAGGTAAGTTGGAATGGAAAATAACTAGTCTTTTTGTATGTGTTGGGTAAAAACTGGATGCTGCAGTGGATTAGTACTTTGATGCCTGTGATCAGTAGCAGCTGCTACCAATTCACAAGATAATTTTCATGTAATAAATGTCTTATGTGTGTTAAATATGCCACAAACACTAGAGAGACTGAAGCAAGTAATAATCACAAACAATTGTGAAACAACAGAAACAGAAGTTTTTGTCATGGTGCAACTCAAGCAACATGCAGGCACAGCTATGAGCATACATTGCCAATTTAAACAACTTAACTACATTAATAAAGTTTTTCATCTATTGTTATTTTATTTGCAAGAAAAATACCTGAAATTGGTGCATCTCATAAGACTGTCTGCACTTGAGTCTCTGTACCCATGAACATTTTGTTATCATAAAATAATCTTATGAACGTCTTAGGTCATCAGGTTAATAATAATTACAGTTGCCTTGCAGTCAAAGTAGCATTAGAACTGTCTATTTACAACAAGAATAAGACTTCAGTAAATTTAAGCACAATTTTCAGTTAGTCACTTACAATGGAAAAGTAGTGCATGGTGAAACTATCAAGAAGTATATATTTTTAAAAGAGTTAGCACAAAGACTTCCAAATTCACTTCAATCGAAATTCGTCAGAAAGAATTAATGGATATCTTTAGAGGACTGTCGCAAAGTATAGTTGTTGACAGACAAATTGCTGCAAATCATAATGATCTTTCCTCTTTGTCTTCTCTTGAAGCTGGAGGTGAAACTGTTGCAAAAAGTGAGTTTTGCCTCTAGAACTTCTTTCTTAGGTAACTTCAATATTTGAATTATCTGCTTTATTGTGAGTAGTACTCATATATTTATAACTGAGAAGAATTTAATTTTCTGGTTTGCAATTATTTCTGTCAAAATTATTTCTGACTCCCTTTTTCAGTTCAAGGACACTTAGACAACTTTATGTTAGATAAAGTTAATTGGTATAGGCCCCATAATGGATATCTATTTTTTACTTTAAGTAAAAATGGACATATCGTGTAACAGAGTTGTAAAAAACAAAATAATGGCATGTATTTGTTTTATTAAAATGTGCATACCTGTAATGAGTTATGTTTGAATCGATTTTGTTATTTAATAATTCTGTCAATAACAACTATATGTTCAATGATACATGGTCTGAAATTTGGTTTATAAGAACATCAGTGTTCTTAATGACTTTCCTGAAGGTTCAAACACATTTTTCAATTAATTTGAAATATTTGATGGCAGCTATAGTCTTAAAATCAACTTAAATTTTTCTCTACAACACTCTAGAGGTAGAATAAGGTGATCCCACACCGACTGTGTGTAAGATATTTATATGCTGCCCACATAAGCTCTTTTATATGGATCACATGCAGTACAGTCACCCACTAACGTGACTATCTTTGTTTGGAGCTTTTCTTATCATCATTGTTGTATTTATTCTTCTGTTTTATGTTGTTCAGCTTGACTACTCTCTTCCTTGGCAGTAATCTTTTCTTCTTGAGGTTTCTCTTGTCAGAGCCTGCAATGACAATGTATACATTTAACAGAAATTTTTACCAGTGTTTTACTATCACGACAAACAAATAATCTATATAATAAGCCATATTGTGTTGTACGACAACATGTAGGCAATGAATTTGAAATGAACACCTAAAATTAATTTTTAGGTGCAATGCAATATTGATCTGTATAGCTTTTGCACATGGTTATCACATCTTAATTACTACATGCCTGTTAATATTAAACGACTCAACTCACAGTTTTGGTGGTCTTGTTCAAATCATTGTTTGTTATCCGAAACAGACTTTCATTCTTTCTGTTTTCTTTTAAGTGATTCTACCAGCTTACTAGGAATTAATTTCTATTAATATAACAATATTTTCCGCATTTGTTACAAACTCTAAATAAGACATGTGAGAGCTAATCACAAGATTTCATCACATCACTGAATACTGACTCAAATAACTCGCTGTTTTAGGATTCAGCACAGTCTCCCAGAAACATTCTAGTCTGAGTGTGTCTTATGGTTCCGCCATTTCTGTTGTTAGAGGAGACAACATCTAACCTCCCCTATAACAAAGAGAGAGAACGAGAGGGATAGCCATTGGTGGCCTTGAAACAAACTGTTAAGTCTGAAATTTCAGTTTCTCCCAGGACATGAAATTTTCAAACAACTTATGGGAAGGCGGTGATGTCTCCAATAAATTATAATATTTCGATAGGTGCACACCCTGTCATTTTAAAGGTGCAAATGTAACGAAAGCGTGTTGCCCAACTAAATTTGAAAGAGTGGTAACACACACACACACACACAGACACACACACACACTGTAAACACTAGCACAACCACACAATCAAAGATGATCAGATGTTATCGATGTGAATGTTAATAACCAATGGGTGAAATAACATTAACGCTATCCATCTGTTGTTTGAGCAGGAAGAGAATAGGATCCACGCAGAATTTGAACAGAAACCTCCATTTCTATCTATAAAGTCACTTGCTAATTTAATTTCAACAGCTTCCTTAATAACAGTATCCCAATAGCTGGAAGTGTGTGCTAGAAACTCCTTATTGTTGTATTCTACAGGATATCCTTTTGCGAAGCCAATTTTCTGCAGTAGTAGTACAGAGGGCCGAGCAGGAAAACCTCTGCATGTAGTCAGGGTAGCTGTCGAGCACCTGTGAATCATCAACTACGCTAGTAAAACATTATTAGAGTTCAGTTATATATTCACAATGTTTACAAGTCGTCGTTCTTTGGTACCAGCCTTGACTGTTGCTCATGCACCAGCGTGTTGGCTTCCAGCTGACGTCCGCCGAGTCAGCTCAGCGTTTGCACGCCCAGGAGGTGATGTCAGCGACCCTGACGACGCGGCGGAATGGTTCCCGCGCCGACTGCGGCGTGTACTCGGTCCTACTCCGAATTCAACGATCACCCTTTATGATCCATCCATTATGTACCTGGTGTTGGCAGTCGTGTGGCCGGTTGATCTCCTCCCTGTCCCTGGTAGGTTTCAGCGCCCGACGGCGCCTGTTTGTTGAACAGGAACGTGGACCCCAAGAGACCCTGTTTCTAGCTTCCTCGTTGAAATCCGGTACTGGCAGCACTCTGCGATATGATGTTGTCGGTAGACCGTCAGTTTCTCCATCAGAAGATGGTAGGCGGCGAGCAGCAAGAATTTCATCAGGTGAAGGCTATCATCTTCAGTACGTCTTCAGCTAGTTCATAGATTGTGCTGGAGCGTCTAGGACATAGATTCAATACAGTATCGCAATCATGGAATCGAGCACTATTGCTGTGAATGCCATCGATCCCAGTGATCAACTCATGACCGAGAGCCGGAGAGCTGGAGCATTTAAAGGGAGCTAGCATGAGGCTATGACTCGAGGCTCGGTTTGTATTGATTGAATGTGTCCTCTTTATTGTGCGATATTTACTTAACAGGCTGTTGACTGCTGTGTCGGTCCCCGCTATTTTCTTCTATGAAAGAAGTACAATTTCTTGCAACATGTCTTACGAGCTAACGAATTGCTTGTCTCGCTTCTTTTCGTTTTCTTTTGCAGTCTTCTTTTTGCAGAATGCGTATCCTTAGTCGGCAGACAGTGTCATCGACCCGAACCACGTGAGAAATATTGATTTGCTTCCTGCTTTCGCTTCAGTCTCTGGCATGACTTGAATTTTCCTGTGGCAAAGTGAGTTATAATAAAA
The DNA here is from genome assembly GCF_021461385.2 of Schistocerca piceifrons. Taxonomy (NCBI): domain Eukaryota; kingdom Metazoa; phylum Arthropoda; class Insecta; order Orthoptera; family Acrididae; genus Schistocerca; species Schistocerca piceifrons. The sequence goes on from NC_060142.1 coordinate 384,726,347, forward strand.
TTTTCTAATTTCTATCCCTTACTATTCAGTCCCTTAATAGCAGATTACCTTGGCTGTTGTTAGCGTGTGTGACACTTATGCTCAGTACACCAGTCCTCCACAGTCCCGATGGTCTGGGCAATGAATGACAAGCCCCAGTAGCAAGGGATAGTACAGACACTCGCACTTCACAAACCAAGATCATCATTTAGAGACCCTAAAAGGACCCTATTCATAGAGATGTTCGAAAAAACACATTTCACACTATTTTTCCGCAGAATACGAACGTGTTTTTGGAAATGTTTCCTGCTTAAGGCAAAAAGGCCGTAGACTAGAGTGCCACTCGTCATTATCATCACTCGCCCAATTCAAGATAGGTCGATGGAACAATGAGCATCATATCTGTCTTTCAACAACAACCATTGTAACTCAGTTGACAAAATTTCAGTCCGAGACGACGGGAACCCTTTAAACAAAGATACATAGCATCCCTTCATGCTGGACCAGATGGCGACAGCTATCGGCATCTACGGTGGATACTAATCCAACGATCCTTCAGTCTTCTTCCTGACAGACAAGTCAAGGGAGGGAAGGCAGCCGTCCTTTTCCATGTCCATTGTGAAGCAAATATTCAGGTGGATTGAATTCAGATGTTCTAAAAAACTGTTTAAATTCTCACTTCCATCAGGACAGAAAATAAAAGTATCATCTACATATCTGAAAAAAAACACAAATTTCAATGCCCCGACTCCAAGGCACGTTCCCAGAAACCTTCCATAAAAAAATTGGTTACAAGCAGAATCCGATAATAAACACTGGATCTCTTGAACGTAATCCTGCTTTTCCAACATAAATGCAGCATTTCCCTTGTCTGTGGGTAAGATAACTATATCAGCTCTCTCAGCTGCTGTTATACTTGCTCTTGAGCGAACGTCATCCAATAAGTACACAACATATTTGTGTACTAACATCCTTCGCAGTATCGTGAGATACTTTGTAAGTAGCCTGTTTACATGTTTGTATGTTGGCAGCGCTATAGACTATATTAATATCGCTGACAGCACTCTGCACCCTCGGCAAGAGACTCTGTGGTTGGACAGACTAGCAGTTAGCAGTTAGCGAGCAGACGGTTTGGACAAGTGTCCTTCGTGGAGACTAGTGTTGGTAAAACATGCATTGTAAAATGAGAATGGATGTAGTTGGTAATGTTTGGAAATATTGACGACTATATAATTTTTGGAACTGGATGTCACATGAGTAAGAAAAAATCTGCTAAATACATTGTTTGCTCTTCAACAAAATCTATCTTTTGCTAACCATATGCCTCCTAGTAGTTAGAGTCTACAGTAGTTAGAATCTTTTTATTTAGCTGGCTGTAGTTGCTGCTTGCTGTAATTGCTGTAGTTCGTGTTATGAAGATTTTCTGTAAGGTAGGTGACTTATGAAAAAATATGAGTTATTGTTAGAATTTCTTCCAATTCAGTGCCATTCTTTTGTGCTAATTATTCGAAGCCATGTTGTCACGGTATATTGTGGGTAATAACTGAATAGGTTAAGTTTGAGTTGTCTTTGTCAGGGAAAATTCTGTAGGTGAGTGTTTGAATGATAAAAATAAGTAAAGAGACAGTAGCAGCAGTTTCACTCAGCAGTTTAAGTAAACACTAAGAGGTTTCAACTTTAAAAACAGCCTGTTTCATAGCACATATAAAATCAACAACTGGTAAACGCTTAGCTGTCAGTGGAAAGATAAAACCTTTCCTTCGCACGGATAATGCCGCTTTGTACAAAGCTTTCTTCGTGAAATTGGTGACGTCGAGATGTAGTATTAAACTCCGAACCACAGAAACCTTCAAATTTCCTTTGTTCAGTTGTTAAAATCATAATGTAGTTCCAATGTTTGCCACAGTTTTCACCATACCGCGTAGCAAAACACCTTGTAACTCTAATGAATCCACTGTACATCGATGTGTGCATCACATTAAGAACTCTTAGATTTCTTATGTCGATTAGGAAGAGTCTAGTTGAATTATCCTGAAGTTTTATAAGTTTTGATGTGGTCTCCCTCTTCATTCTCTTTCCTCTGTCTGATTCTTTACTTATATTTGACGCTAGGTTTGGTGCGGGATTAACTAACCTACTTCGACATGTGGTGACTTCCATTTACTCTTCATTCAGTGACCAGTACTATGAACAAGCAGATGAAGTTGCGATGGACAACGCGTTGTCATCTACTGTTGCCAGTTTCTTTATACAAGATTTCTAGGAATGTGCATTGATATTGGCGCCATTTAAACCTGCTTGTTTTACCCAGATATGTAGATGATACTTTTGTTGTTTGGCTCATGGAAGTGAGAATTTAAATGGCTTTTTAGAATATCTGAAATCAATCCACCCAAATATTCGCATCATAACAGAGATGGAAAAGGATGGCTGCCTTCCTTTCTTGATGTGCTGGTCAGATGGGAGGTTGACAGTACATTGGGACATGCCATCTATAGGAAGCCAACCCACCCTGGTTTCTATCGATAGGTTTGTAGTTGTCATCATGTGACTCATGGCGAAGGGATATTTCATACCTTGGTTCACATGGCCCACGCCATGTCAAGCCAGTTAGCCCATGTCGATGTCAGCTCTCGGCAGAGTGGTTACAGTGTAAGACAGATCAGATACGCTGCTCTACAGACCCGTTGTGAGTGTGGCGGATGATGGTAACGACGGATGGCATTCAAGTCTACGGTCTTTTTTCCTTACGTAGTTAGCATTTCCAGTAAGCTAATTCGTATTCTGCGGAAATATGGTGTGAAACGTGTTTTTCGACCGCTATCTGAGGTTAGGGCTCTTTTAGGGTCTGTTAGGAACGATCTTGGTTTGCGTAAAGAGGGTGTCTATCGTATTCCTTGTAGTTGTGGTATGTCCACATCTATATCTACATCGATAGTCCGTCAGCCATCTGACGGTGTGTGGTGGTCGGTACTTCTGATACCACTGACTGGTTCTCCGCTTCCCTGCGTGGGAAGAATGATTGTCGGTAAGCCTCTGTATTAGCTCTAATTTCTCGAATTTTCTCGTTGTGGTTATTTCACGAGAGGTGTGTAGGAGGAACTAAAATGTTACCCGACTCTTCCCGAAAATTACTCTTAGGAAATTTCAATAATAAATCTCTCCGTGTTGCACAACGCCCCTCTTATAGCATCTGTCATTGGAGTTTGTTGAGCATCTCTCTAACGATCCCGTGACGAAACGCGCCACTCTTCGTTGGACCTTCTCTCTCACTTATACCAGTCCTACTTGGTAAGGGTCCCAGACATATGAACAATACTCAAGAATCGGTAGAACAGGCACCTTGTAAGGCACTTAATTCATGGGTGAACGACATATACTCAAGATTTTTCGTATGAACCACAGTCTGGCGTCTACTTTTCCTGTGTTCATTCCGCTACAGGTCACTCCAGATATATACTCCTAGGTATTTTACGATGGTTACTGTTTCCCGTAACTTATCATTATTGTAACTGTATAGTAGTGATTTCCTACCCTATACATGCGCAATGTTACGTTTGTTTACGGTCAGGGTCAACTGCCAGAGCCTGCATCATTTATCAATCCTCGGTAGGTCCTTGCGCAAATCGTTAATGTCTTTTGGCGTTGCTGCCTTCTTACAGGCAACCACATCTGCGAACAGCGTTAAAGAGTTTCCGACGCATTTTACTAGGTCATTTATATACACTATGTGATCAACAGTGTCCGGACATCTGGCTGAAAATGACTTACAAGTTCGTGGCGTCCTCCATCGGTAATGCTGGAATTAAATGCGGTATTGGTCCACCTTCGGCCTTGATGACAGCTTCCACTCTTGCAGGCATACGTTGAATCAGGTGCTGGAAGGTTTCTTAGGAAATGGCAGTCCATTCGTAACGGAGTGCTGCACTGAGCAGAGGTATCGATGTCGGCCGGTGAGGCTTGGCAAGAAGTTGGCTTTCCAAAATATCCCAGAGGTGTTCTATAGAATTCAGGTTAGGACTCTGTGCAGGCCAGTCCATTACAGGGATGGTATTGTGTAACTACTCCGCCATACACCGTGCGTTATGAACAGGTGCTCAATCGTGTTGAAAGATTTAATCGCCATCCCTGCATTGCTCTTCAACAGTGGGAAGTAAGAAGGTGCTTATACATCACTGTAGGCCTGTGCTGTGATGGTGCCACGCAAAACAACAACGGGCGGAAGCTCCCTCCATGAGAAACACGACCACACCACCACGCTGGCAGATGACGTTCACCGGGCATTCGCCATACCCAGACCCTGCCATCGGATCGCCACATTGTGCACCGTGATTCGTCACTCCACAAACGTTTTTACACTTACACCAAGCGAGGCGTCGTTTGGCATTTACCGGCGTGATGTGTGGCTTATGAGCAGCCGCTCGACCATGAAATCCAAGGCTCCTCACCTCCCGGCTAACTGGCATAGTAGTTGCAGTGGATCCTGATGCAATTTGGAATTCCTGTGTGATGGTCTGGATAGATGTCTGCCTATTACACATTACGACCCTCTTCAACTGTCGGCGGTCTCTATCAGTCAACAGACAAGGTCGGCCTGTACGCTTTTGTGCTGTACGTGTCCCTTCACGTTTCCACTTCACTATCACATCGGAAACAGTGGACCTAGGGATGTTTAGGAGTGTGGAAATCTCGCATACAGACGTATCACACGAGTGTCACCCAATCGCCTGACCACGTTCGAAGTCCGTGAGTTCCGCGGAGCCCCCCGTTCTGCTCTCTCAAGATGTGTAATGACTACTGAGGTCGCTGATAAGTACATGGCAGTAGGTGGTAGCAAAATGCACCTAATGTGAAAAACATATGTTTTTGGGGGTGTCCAGATACATAGTGTACTTCGTAAACAGTAACAGTCCTGCTTCATGGGTTCACGGGTCTCATGTCGGATAATATTGCGGAAGCTGCACAATATTTCAACGAGACAGCTGCTCGTCATCTTCGGCGTTTACTGACGTGTTGCTGCGGTCCTATCACACTTCTTTGGGGTACTCCCGAAATTACCCTCACATCTGTTGATACTGTTCCGTCAAGAGTGATGTGTTGAGTCCCATCTGCGAGGAAGTCTTACACCCAGTCGCAGATCTGGTCCGATACTCGTCAAACCCGTATTTTTTTCACCATACGACACTGCTGGACCGTGTCAAATGCCTTTCTGATGTCAAGCAACATGGCACAAACCTGAGGGCCTACGTCTACAACAACTGTGGATCTCATGGAGGAACAGAGTGAGCTGAGTTTCACAAGATCTGTATTTGTGGAATCCATCTTGACATTTATAGACGAGATTTTCGCTCTACAGAAATGTCATAATACATGAGCGTAAAACATGCACCATAATTCTACAACAGAGTGACGTCAACGATATAGGCCTATAATTTTGAGCTTTCGTCCAGCGACCCTTCTTGAAAACGGGAATGACCTGCGCTTTTTTCCAGTCGCCTGGTACCCTTTGTTGCCCCAGCAATCTGTGCTCTACATCTTCGCCCTCTGCACTAAGTATTTGATGTTGACTACTCAGATACTCTGCAATTTGTATCCTGACACTCTTGTCAAGCAATAATATTTTCTTAGCTTTCTGGACATTCCTTGTAATACCCATAGTCATAGATACTATCACGACCTCATGAACACTGATACCCTCCTCTACGTTAATTGATTCGAGAAGTTTAGGTTTGTTTGTTGCTAAGAGGTCTAAGGCCTTACACTCACGAGTTGGTTCTCTACCTATCTGATCGAACTATTTTTCGGAGCCGGCCGTTGTGGTCGAGCGGTTCTAGGCGCTTCAGTCCGGAACCGCGCTGCTGCTACGGTCGCAGGTTCCAATCCTGCCTCGGGCATGGGTGAATGTGGTGTCCTTAGGTTAGTTAGGTTTAAGTAGTTCTAAATCTAGGGGACTGATGACCTCAGATGCTAAGTCCCATAGTGCTTAGAGCCATTTTTTTTATTTTTCGGATAAAACAGTCAGGCTAACGTCACACAGTTTTGATAACACGGCTCTCCCAAGTTGAAGTCACTGTCCATTACAACAGCGTGATCAGGAAAATTGTTCACGGAATTCTGCAAGTTGTCTCTGAAGCGCTCTGCCGCTACATCTTCTCTCGCAGGTGGTCTGTAAAAGCACTAGATTACAATTTTTGGCCAGGGTGTGTAACCTTACTCAGATTAATTCGTATTCGGAATGCGTGATAATCCTGTTGGATATTATCGGTAGATATTATTGCAATAAATAACCTATCCTTACGATAAATGTTCTAATCTGAATTTAGGATTTCATTTGCTATTCAAGTCCGGTTTCGACCAACTTTCTGTTTCTAATAGTGTCTGGGTCTACCTTTAAGCGATACTAATTGAGGATCCTTACCATGGATGTTCTTACACTTTACTAACATCATATTAATCTTTTCTATTTCCGACCTACAGGGACAAGAATTCTCTGAGAATAATGCGGCTCTTGTATCTTCGATTTTGGCAGGCAGTTCATCTCTGATACCTAGGGCGGGGTTGGGCAGGAGGATTACTCTAACCTAAAAACGCCCATGTGCACGCCACGCGTAATCCACTACCCTAGTAGCCTCTTCCTGCGTGTAGTGCACGCCTTACCTATTAAAGGGAACCCTACAGCTCTACACACGACAGCGAAGGTCGAGAAATTCGTATCCGATACCGTCTCTGGTTTAGACCTTCCACTTTGCTCCAAATCAGAGGACTGTGATCACCTCTGGATACAATGCCACAAATAAAGAGCTAGACCTGCACCCCGCGTGCAGTGTTAGCTGTCGTCACTAAACTATCCATCTTCCTGTCCGAGCCACGTTGGGTAGCCGCCCGGTCTAGGGCGTCTTGTCACGGTCCGCGCGGCTCGCCCCGTCGGAGGTTCGAGTCCTCTCTCGGGCATGGGTGTGTTTTTTGTCCATAGCGTACGTTAGTTTTAAGTTAGATTAAGTAGCGTGTAAGCTTAGGGACCGATGATCTAAGCAGTTTGGTCCCATAAGATCTTACCACAAATTTATAAATTTTTTTCCTGTCGGAAATGAGGATGGCCTTAGAGCCCAAGCGGCAGGCGTCATTCTTGCCGAATGAGCAAGGGATTGGAGCCAGTTGCACACAGTGACCTCGATAGCCATTGGAAGAGCCTGCACGACGTCTTGGACGAGACCCCCTCCCCTGCAAAAATACCGAGTGCACACTGGCATTCTTTCCCGACCTGCCTTCTATTTCCCTATGACAAGAACATCCAATGCAAAACCGTAAACATTTGCGGCCGATGAATGAATGTGTGACGCTGCAGCGCAGTTTCACTGTGCAGCTGGCAAAGATAGTAAACAGGAGACATGTCGATACCAGGGCGTAACATCTTCGCGAATTTCATTCGTGTACTCAGTTGGACAATAACTATGCCTTGCAGACAGGTACAGGAACAATATACCCAGATGTCAGCATTTGAGAGAGGACATGTATCGCTGCGCGGGATTAGCCGAGCGGTCTGACATTCAGAGCTCCTTAGTTCTGAATCAACACAACTCGGTCAACTTGTATCGATGCAGAACTAGGGACTTCTGGCTCAGGTCATCGAAAACAAGTAGTACACGTTCTGGCGTTCTGCCATTGTTGCACCTCAGTCCCTTCTTCCTCACCCGCAGCATATTGTCGAAATGCTAGTTCTAGGTTGCTCTTCTTTCATGATGATAGGGCATCGGTGTGTGTTTATGGAACTGCACTTGCAGTGGGTGTAGTGGTATGTGGTTTTCTATGTATGCTGACTAATTACTACTGCTGCTTGCTGGTTCGATACAACAAGCCTTGCTTGGTAAATTCTTTACTGTGTTTTAAATGGGAATACTGTAGTGTGACTTATTTTCGGGAATATAATAAATATGTCGTAACAATTAAAAATTAGATCCTCTTGTGAGGATACGGCTGACCCTTCGACATTCCCCTGTAGATGTCAGAATGATCAGCATTAATTTAATTAACCGACCACATCTCTCCCCATGACATTTAATATAAAAAGGTGTCACACAACGGATAACTAACAGAACAGGGGTGCCCCTAGCAAACAGGAGATATGGGTGCTGCAGTTCGCAAAAGGTAACAAACAGGGTGTTCATCTAAATTTGAAATTAAACTGTCGTTCTCCTTGAACCTGGTACAATTCAAATACAGAGTTACGTAAACAGGGAAAATATGGCGCTGCGGTCGGCAACGCCTATATAAGACAACAAGTGTCTGGCGGAGTTGTTAGATCGGTTACTGCTGCTACAATGGCAGCTGTTTATCACAAATTTCCCTCATGGCATACGTTAATGACAATTTATTACAGGACCATTTCAATCAAAAGCAATGCAGAAAATAACAAAACTGTCAGTTGTTAACATGGAAAAATACAAATTTAACAAATGTATATCTCTACAAAGTTTGAATAACTCAGATAGTTGGGACAAGGGTGTAATATACAAATGACACACGTAGAGATAAACCCATGGTGATCACACAGTAATTGTCTGTCTGCTAGAAGAGTGAAAGGACTACATGTACAACAAACATTCCTGATTGATTCATAATGGGCCTGCAGATGCTCACGGTGTTGGATTACGAAATATGGCTAGTCCTAACAGTGTGCTGATAAACGTACATAAATTTCTGCACCCCAGGAAAAAAAAATTTCAAAGAATTGCAATGGGGATGCAGACCTAGAAGAGGTAGGTTGCTGATGGTTTCTGGGAATGGGGTTGGACAAATTTCTGACAAGAGAAAACCACATTGATAAGTTCTATTCTAAAATAAGCACAAACGTATTGTTGACGAAGAAAATGTCCTATACAGTGGATACAGAAACCTTGCTAAAAATGTTCTGTGGACTTATCTTCCCACTTATATTGTCCTGTATACCAATATGGGGAGGAGCAGCAGAAGTACAAGTTCAGAGAATTTTATAATTTGGAAAGAATCACATCAGACATATAGTGAAACTAATGCCCCAGAAGAATTTCAATTATTATGTGTATAAAGTCTATACATACGTGAGACAATACTTTTAGTCATACATTGAACAGTAGCTCTAAACACAAATTTTCAGGATCACAACAAGAGCTAGCAACAATTACCACATTTGCAACAAAAGACTGAAATTCATGGACAGATACCCTAGAAATGCAGAAAGTTTGTTTTATAACAGGCTGTCACTTAGCGTAAAGAGCATAAAAGAACTCAGCACCTGTTTTTAAACAACTGAAGAAACATCTCATTTCTGGATTTTTGTGTAAATTGAAGCAATACTTTCAGTCAAAATCATAAAACAAAGGAAATTAAAATTGTGAATGGCATACTCAGTGAAAATATGATTTAAAAATGTTTTCTTAGTTTGTATAAATTTGTAAATATTTTCTACAGCATGGCATTCATACGTGATTTAAAAGAGTAGTTTTCAGTCCGTACAAGTGTCTTAGTATTTTTCGACAGTATGGCAAACATATACAGGATGTCCCAGAAATGTTGCGACGGACTTTGAGGGACTGTAGAGGTTGTTTTGAGAAATGATGAACCCGTGTCCAGAAACGCCATCCGACGATGCTACAGAGTATCAAACTCACAGACGTCGGCTCCTGCAAGTGGGCTACCCCTTCCGCAGTAGACGTGACTTTGTACTCTGACGCTGAAACCCTCTAAAATCTCCAATATCCTTCGGTGTACAGGAGAAAAATAAACTGCAGATGCAGTGTCCAAAACCATCATCCGCCAAGGCAACAGAGCATCACATTGATAGGAGACAAGGCTTGTCTACTCTGCAGCTAAATCTATTATCTCCACTGGAAATCAGGGCAATCAGTCGCTATCACTGAATAACGAACAATATTGCGACATGTTCCATCTACAGTCTGTCAGCGTACAAACTCACATTTGCTGCCAAAAGGGTGGCCTACTGGCAGGCGCTGGCCCCTCTAACTTAGACTTTCCGTAATGTAGTTGGACGACGTTTCGGGACACGTGTTCCTATCATTCATTTGTTTCTCAAGATGCTCTCTACAACCCCTTGAAGTTTGTCACATTTCCGGGCTACCTTATGTAGCTTTGTCTACTTCTTTATTTCTGCAAGATTTTTGCGTAAATAAATGTAGGCTATAAGCATTTATCATTATTACATACACTCCTGGAAATTGAAATAAGAACACCGTGAATTCATTGTCCCAGGAAGGGGAAACTTTATTGACACATTCCTGGGGTCAGATACATCACATGATCACACTGACAGAACCACAGGCACATAGACACAGGCAACAGAGCATGCACAATGTCGGCACTAGTACAGTGTATATCCACCTTTCGCAGCAATGCAGGCTGCTATTCTCCCATGGAGACGATCGTAGAGATGCTGGATGTAGTCCTGTGGAACGGCTTGCCATGCCATTTCCACCTGGCGCCTCAGTTGGACCAGCGTTCGTGCTGGACGTGCAGACCGCGTGAGACGACGCTTCATCCAGTCCCAAACATGCTCAATGGTGGACAGATCCGGAGATCTTGCTGGCCAGGGTAGTTGACTTACACCTTCTAGAGCACGTTGGGTGGCACGGGATACATGCGGACGTGCATTGTCCTGTTGGAACAGCAAGTTCCCTTGCCGGTCTAGGAATGGTAGAACGATGGGTTCGATGACGGTTTGGATGTACCGTGCACTATTCAGTGTCCCCTCGACGATCACCAGTGGTGTACGGCCAGTGTAGGAGATCGCTCCCCACACCATGATGCCGGGTGTTGGCCCTGTGTGCCTCGGTCGTATGCAGTCCTGATTGTGGCGCTCACCTGCACGGCGCCAAACACGCATACGACCATCATTGGCACCAAGGCAGAAGCGACTCTCATCGCTGAAGACGACACGTCTCCATTCGTCCCTCCATTCACGCTTGTCGCGACACCACTGGAGGCGGGCTGCACGATGTTGGGGCGTGAGCGGAAGACGGCCTAACGGTGTGCGGGACCGTAGCCCAGCTTCATGGAGACGGTTGCGAATGGTCCTCGCCGATACCCCAGGAGCAACAGTGTCCCTAATTTGCTGGGAAGTGGCGGTGCGGTCCCCTACGGCACTGCTTAGGATCCTACGGTCTTGGCGTGCATCCGTGCGTCGCTGCGGTCCGGTCCCAGGTCGACGGGCACGTGCACCTTCCGCCGACCACTGGCGACAACATCGATGTACTGTGGAGACCTCACGCCCCACGTGTTGAGCAATTCGGCGGTACGTCCACCCGGCCTCCCGCATGCCCACTATACGCCCTCGCTCAAAGACCGTCAACTGCACATACGGTTCACGTCCACGCTGTAGCGGCATGCTACCAGTGTTAAAGACTGCGATGGAGCTCCGTATGCCACGGCAAACTGGCTGACACTGACGGCGGCGGTGCACAAATGCTGCGCAGCTAGCGCCATTCGACGGCCAACACCGCGGTTCCTGATGTGTCCGCTGTGCCGTGCGTGTGATCATTGCTTGTACAGCCCTCTCGCAGTGTCCGGAGCAAGTATGGTGGGTCTGACACACCGGTGTCAATGCGTTCTTTTTTCCATTTCCAGGAGTGTATTACTTAAAGTTTTTCTACACGTTTTTTGGCTGTATCTATAATATCTTGTTGCTATTGAGTATCTGTTATTGCCATCATTTAAAAAAATTTGGTTTCTTGTATAAATTATAAACTTGTAATAAATTCCATATAAAACCGGCAACATGACATGTCTAATAAAACAGTGAAATACATTCAATAGACAAAAATAAACTAAAAATAAATGACAAGAGGAAGATTATCCATTCATTTCATTTCAAAGCATTTAATTAATTTCAGCAGAATGCAGTGTTGTTCATAAGTTGCTGTGGGGTTTGAGAAGACAACTAAGGCAAAACTAGAAGACATGCAAATTAATCGACAGAGCATCTGTCCAAGTTTTAACCCACATTTGAGGTGCTCGGTATGTTTGTGGCATGGAAAATTTCAATATAATAATTAGAGTCTTGCCAAACACATCGCAACATGTCATGGTTGATATCAGGAACTGCGATATTTATCCTTCTTTGCAACTATTCCTAATGAAGCAGCAGTGGGAGCAAGAACAAACAATCTTTGATATGACCCCATAACAAGAAATCACATGGAGATAAATCAGGTTACTATGAGGGCCACTGTCGACGATGAGAGTCATGGTTAGAAGCACATGCATTCTAATATAGGCAGTTTGGCACTGAGGTAAACAAGAACGTCTGAAAGTGTGGGGGAGCTCTGTCTTAGTGCAAAATGAAGTCTCCAGCAACTGCGGATTAAGCCAACGCTGTAACGTTTCATGTACACAAAAGCAGCCACGGTTTCCTCCGAAAAGAGAAATGGTCTATGAACATTTGAAGAGGACAAGGTACAAACCACTTTAACTTCAGGTGAAACTGGTATTTGTTCCATAACCTCTGTAGCCGAAATACACATTCAATGACGATTCACCTCTCCAAACATATTAAATGTGGATTTGTCACTGAAAACCGACTCCTGAGAGGAACTGCCTTCCTACGGTTGCTGCTGAAGATCATTGCAAAAGTCAGGATGAAATTCACTGTCCTAAATAGTAAGTGCATTTAACAACTGCAGTCATTTGATTTTACACGCAGATGTTTGCGCTGAATGCACCACGCCATTGCCAGCGTTATCTGCAGTTCCCTGCTCGCACGTTCTGTCGATTTCTTCGGGCTCCTGAAGAATTATTTCCGCACACACTCCACCTTCTCATCTTGTGATTAACCGCGGGCCTGTTTTCTTCTCACCAGATATGCAGTCTCGAAGAATGTGTTGCACCACTCACGGATTGTTTCGTCCGTTGGAGATTTTACCTAAAATTTGATACGAAATCGTCGATGAACCGTCACAATCGAGTCACATTTAGCGAATTGAAGGACACAAAACGCACGAATCGCTCCAATTTACGTCATGTTATAACACGGCTGCTCCCTAGTGGTACACTCTGCAACTACGCCACGGCGTGTATTACGAATCGAAACTTGGAGATATGCTCTACCCACTGATATGCGTCATTTTTCTGAGTCTTGTAGTTTTCGTGCAGTCGGTTTTTGATATCCTGGAGCTACTTGTGAATAACTCCATGTTTAATCTGAAGAACTGCCTAGCACAGTGGTTCCCTGCTTGGGGTTAATTATTCCCTGAGGAGTAAAATGGAATCTTCTAAGGAGTAAAAACAAAAGGGTTCTATCCCATTTCAGTCACGAAATTGAATTATTTTTAAAAGACCATTACTGTTATCATTACTGCATAAGGCTGATGACATAGATTACCAATAACTACATCTTCCTTCTCAAATACCATCCCTAATGCATGACACAGTGAGATGGTGGTTACAGCTTGTGAAACGAATGTATGAACTACATCTTCCTCAAATTATCTACCCACTACAAACGTTATTGGCGCTTTGTACGAAGCACCTATCACAGTAAAATGACACATGTATATCACACATGCTTAAATATCTCAAAACAATGAGTTCTCCATGTTGGAGATAGTTCCCACAATGTACCAGTAATTGTTTCATCATTCATTTCACGACAGATTCGAACTGATACTGGCAGCATGATGTAACGGCAGCTATGTAATGGGTACTACACTTCTGTAAGGCCTAACAGCAGTATTATTATTATTGCTAGTGGTAGTGGTCAGACACAAAGCTCTGGCAGCCTGAAGTCTTCTTAAATTGAAGAGCCAAAGAAACTGGTACATCTGCCCAACATCGCGTAGGGCTCCCGCGAGCACGCAGAACTACCGCAGCTCGACGTGGCATGGACTCGACTGACGTCCGAAGTAGTGCTGGAGGGAATTGGCAATATGAACTTACGCAGGGCTGTCCATAAATCCGTAAGAGTACGAGGGGGCGGATATCTCTTCTGAAGAGCACTTTGCAAGGCATCCCAGATATGCTCAATAATGTTCATGTCTGGGGAGTTTGGTGGCCAACTGAAGTGTTTAAACTGAGAAGAGTGTTCCTGGAGCCACTCTATAGCAATTCTGGACGAGTGGGGTGTCGCATTGTCCAACTGGAATTAACCAAGTCCATCAGAATGCACAATGGACATGAATGGACGAGGTGATCAGACAGAACACTTACGTACGTGTCACCTGTCAGAGTCGTATCTAGACGTATCAGGGGTTCCGTATCACTCCAACTGCACGTGCTCCACACCATTACAGAGCCTCCAGCAGCTTGAACAGTTCCCTGCTGACATGCAGGGTCCATGGATTCATGAGGTTGTCTCCATACCCGTACACGTCCATCCACTCGATACAATTTGAAACGAGACTCGTCCATCCAGGCAACAAGTTTGCAGTCATCAACAGTCCAATGTCGGTGTTGATGAGGCCAGGCGAGGCATAAAGCTTCGTGTCGTGCAGTAATCAAGGATAGACGAGTGGGCCTTCGGCTCCGAAAGCTCATACCGATGATGCGTCGTTGAACAGTTCGCACGCTGACACTTTTTGATGGCCCAGCATTGAAATCTGCAGCAATTTGCGGAAGGGTTGCCCTTGCGTCACGCTGAGCGATTCTCTTCAGTCGTCGTTGGTCCCGTTCTTACAGGATCTTTTTCCTGCCGCTGCGATGTCGGAGATTTGAAGGTTTACCGGATTCCTGATTTCCTCGGTACACTCGTGAAAATGTTGTATGCGAAAAGCCCCACTTCGCTACCTCGGAGATGCCGTGTCGCATCGCCCGTGCGCCGATTATAACACCACGTTGAAACTAACTTAAATATGGATAACCTGCCATTGTAGCAGCAGTAACCGATCTAACAACTCCGCCAGACACTTGTTGTCTTATATAGGCGTTGCCGACCGCAGCGCCATATTTTCCCTGTTTACGCAACTCTGTATTTGAATTGTACCAGTTTCTTTGGCGCTTCAGTGTATTTCAGCCATTTCTGAAGTAAGGATTGCAGCAGTCAAAGCATGTACAAACAGTAAATACAGTGCAGACACTTCAACTTGGTTGATTTCAAATTGGGTTGCAGAGCATGGTTGAACCATGTGTCACTTAGGAGGGGAGTGGTGCGGAGGAAACACGTTTAGTAATAAGTGTCTACTCTCAAGTTTGGTAGTTAACTTCCTTTCCCGAAAAGAAACTGTAGACAGCACTCGCAATGGACTGGGAATTTTTTCAACGTTGTGTTACAAATGTTAGAAATAAGCAGTACCAATTGTCTCATTGACTCCTTAATTCGTGGTTCTGTAAAACACCTACAAGAAACAAATATCATTTATCTTCCATTATTTTAAAAATAAACGTGTTGAAAGAAAATTTTGGACACCTAAAAGAACCAAATATGACTTATCTTTCATTATTTAATAAAAGTGTTGAACAAAATTCTTATTCGTTCTAAAGTTCGGTTCGGTGCTAATGTTGAAGATTGGAGGGGGGGGGGGGGGGTACTACATTTATGCTCATAAATTAAGGATAATGCTGATACATGGTGAAACAACGCTGGGGTGATCGGTTTGCGGGTTTAAATCACCTCGGGGTATGACCATGAAGTGCATTTGACCTGTGGTCGTCGCACGGTGGCGCTGGCAGCAGTCCACATACGCAAAGGTGTGTTGGTGCATGTCAGAGTACGGTGCAGCGAGTAAGTGAGCACACGTTTTCTGACGTGCTAATGGTGACTGTGTGTCGAAAATGGCTCAAAGAACACATATTGATGACGTTATGAGGGGTAGAATACTAGGGCGACTGGAGGCTGGTCAAACACAGCAAGTCGTAGCACGGGTCCTCCGAGTGCCACAAAGTGTGATCTCAAGATTATGGCAACGATTCCAGCAGATAGAGAACGTGTCCAGCCGCTACACTACGGGACGTCCACAGTGTACAACACCACAAGAAGACCGATATCTCACCATCAGTGCGCGCAGACATCCATGGAATACTGCAGGTAGCCTTCCTCGGGACCTTACTGCAGCCACTGGAATAGTTGTCTCCAGACATACAATCTACAGACGACTGGACAGACATGGTTTATTGGTCCGGAGACCTGTAAGGTGCATTCCACTGACCCCTGGACAGGAGAGCCCGTAAAGCCTGTTGTCAAGAACACAGTACATGGTCATTGGAAAGTGGTGCCTGGTTACGTTCACGGTCGAGTCCAGGTATAGTCTGAACAGTGTTTCTCGTCGGGTTTTCATCTGGCGTGAACCAGGAACCAGATACCAACCCCTTAATGTCCTTGAAAGGGACCTGTATGGAGGTCGTGGTTTGATGGTGTGGGGTGGGATTATGGTTGGTACACTTACACCCCTGCATGACTTTGACAGAGGAACTGTAACAGGTCAGGTGTATCGGGACGTCATTTTGCACCAGTATGTCCGCCTTGTGTGTAGTGTTATTGGGTTGCAGTGTTGATGTTTGCGCAGTTCAAAAATGGCTCTGAGCACTATGGGACTTAACATCTGTGGTCATCAGTCCCCTAGAACTTAGAACTACTTAAACCTAACTAACCTAAGGACATCACACACATCCATGCCCAAGGCAGGATTCGAACCTGCGACCGTAGCAGTCGCGCGGTTCCGGACTGATCGCCTAGAACCGCTAGACCACCGCGGCCGGCTATGGATGATAACGCACGGCCTCACCGAGTTGCCATCGTGAAGGAGTACCTTGAAACAGAAGATATC
This sequence comes from Schistocerca piceifrons, assembly GCF_021461385.2. NCBI lineage: Eukaryota > Metazoa > Arthropoda > Insecta > Orthoptera > Acrididae > Schistocerca > Schistocerca piceifrons. The sequence continues at coordinate 384,743,071 of NC_060142.1, forward strand.
AGGCGAATATTGTGGCCTGCCTGTTCTCCAGACCTAAACCCCATCGATCACGTCTGGGATGCACTGGGTCGACTTTCCGCTGCACGTCTTCAAATCCCTACGACACTTCAAGAGCTCCGACAATCACTGGTGCAAGAATGATACCCCAGCAGCTGCTCGATTACCTGATCCAGAGTATGCCAACCCGTTTTGCGGCCTGTGAACGTGTGCATGGTAATCACATCCAATATTGATGTCGGGCTACATGCGCAGGAAACAGCGGCGTTTTGTAGCACTTGTGTTTCGGGACAGTTTTCAAAACTTATCACCAATACCGTGGACTTACAGATCTATGTCGTGTGTGTTGCCTATGTGCCTATGCTATTAGCGCCAGTGTTGTGTAGTGCCACGTTGCAATTATCCTTAATTTATGAGCATGAGTGTAGTTAATATGTCGTTACGGTCAGGGGTACTGGTCTCTCAGAAAGACTGGGAACCACTGGCCTAGCAGAGAGAGCAGCCCGGTCTGACGTGTAACGCCTCCCTCGCTCTCACCACCACGCACCGTGTCGCCTGCGCTGCCGGCCGACGTGCAGTGTCCGCGCCGGTTGCTGCGGCTGCGGCCTGGCGGCTTTCACGCTGCGAGAGCTCCTGGCAAGCGCCTGCCGCGCCTCGCCACCTGTGTCCTCTCCTGCGACACACAAGCACAGCACGCTCATTCACTGCGATAACTCTCTCAAGATACTTACACAACTCCACTGTCGCACGTGCAAACACAGACACTTTCTCCAAAACTGACGGGCAAAGACCGAAGCTGTGAGAAAGCGCAGGTATAAGGAGCAGCCGGTCACCGATAAACTGAATAGGTATATGTCTGGGCTTCTTCAGGGGGAATTATTATTCGTTAAGTTATGAAAGTCTACTTGTTAGAAGAATGAGATTTTCACTGTGCAACGGAGTGTGCGCTGATATGAAACTTCCTGGCAGATTAAAACTGTGTGCCAGACCGAGACTCGAACTCGGGACCTTTGCCTTTCGCGGGCAAGTGCTCTACCACTTGCCAGCCAAAGGCAAAGGTCCCGAGTTCGAGTCTCGGTCCGGCACACAGTTTTAATCTACTTGTTAGAAGTTTGTTGCTTGTGTGTAGCCTACACTGCCAGGAAAAAAAAATTAGCACACCCTTTTAAAGGTTACCAGTTTACTCAAGACTTATTATTGCAACAGTGCATACGGAGTACATGAAATGTTTACATTTATAGATCAATAACACAAGCGGTTCTGAGGTACCACATATTGACCCATGTTGAAAACCTCTAACTAGTTCGCTGACTCTGTCATCCAGTCTATCGTACAGATAGCGAGTACTATCCTGGGATACGAGGGTGAGTCAAATGAAAACCTTAAATATTTTTTAAAATATTATTTATTGTGCAGAAATGGTTCAAAGCTGTATCACTTTACAACATAATCTCCCCCACGCTCAATGCAAGTCCTCCAGCGCTTACAAAGTGTATACATTCCTTTAGAAAAAAATTCTTTTGGTAGTCCGCGCAACCGCTCATGCACCGCGTGGCGTACCTCTTCATCAGAACGGAACTTCTTTCCTCCCACTGCATCTTTGAGTGGTCCAAACATATGGAAATCACTTGGTGACGTCGAATGGCGCCATTCCTTGCTCGCCCTCTTCGTTTCCGATTGGTGGAACTGAACCCAGGTTTCGTCCCCAGTAACGATTCTTGCAAGGAACTATCACCTTCTCGTTCAAAGCGCCGAAGAAGTTCTTCACAAGCATCAACACGTCGTTCTCTCATTTCAGGAGTCAGCTGCCGTGGCACCCGTCTTGCAGACACTTTGTGAAACTGGAACACATCATGCACAGTGTGGTGTGCTGACCCATGACTAATCTGTAAACATGCTGCAATGTCATTCAGTGTCACTAGGCGGTTTTCCTTCACTATGGCTTCAACTGCTGCAATGTTCTGTGGAGTCACAACTCGTTGTGCCTGACCTGGACGAGGAGTATTTTCCACTGAAGTCACACCATTTGCGAACTTCCTACTCCATTCGTAGACTTGCTGCTGTGACAAACATGCATCACCGTACTGAATCTTCATTCGTCGATGAATTTCAATAGGTTTCACACCTTCACTACGCAAAAACCGAATAACAGAACGCTGTTCTTCCCTGGTGCAAGTCGCAAGTGGGGCGGTCATCTTTATACTGATACTGCGACGGTATGTGTGCATCTGCACTGTGCTGCCACCTACAGACCATTCAGCACGCTATTTGTAGCACGCTTACCAACTTACAGGATAACGGCGCAGAATTTCGATTTGTTATTACAAATTTAAGATTTTCATTTGACTCACCCCCGTACGTTATGCCACGCCTGCTCGACCTGTTCATGTAGTTCTGTAAGACTTGGTTGGTTGACGTGTCACACGACTTACTTCTCGATGTATCATGTCTCGCAAGTGCTCGATTGGAGACAAGTCCGTAGATCGTGCTGGCCAGAGAAGTTACTGCACGTGTTTCAGAGCACATCGAGTTTCACGGGGCAGTGTGTAGGAGAGCATTATTCTGTTGGAACAGCGCATTATCTTCCCTTTGTAAGAACGGCAAAAGAACGCATCTAGCCGGCCGGTGTGGCCAAGCGGTTCTAGGCGCTTCAGTCTGGCACCGCGCTACCGCTACGGTCGCAGGTTCGAATCCTGCCTCGGGCATGGATGTGTGTGATGTGCTTAGGTTAGTTAGGTTTAAGTAGTTCTAAGTATAGGGGACTGATGACCTGAGATGTTAAGTCCCATAGTGCTCAGAGCCATTTGGACCATTTGAGCGCATCTAAAACATCCTTTGCGTATTGAACGCTGGATAGCGTCCCCTCCAGAAACAGTAAAGGTAAACAAGAGTCTTAGATTATCGCACTCCAGACCATAAGGCCAGCGGTGGGGCCGGTGCGTCTTGAACGAATGCACTCTACGAGACAGTGCTCACTAAGCATAGGTCATGCGAGCACACGACCATCACTTGAGTGAAGGAAGGCTCTTCTTTCATCACTGAAGACCACAGTGCGGCATTCCATCTTCCAAATGATCCTCTGATGTCACCAGTCGAGCAGTGTACGTCCCCACTGGGGCGTGAGTGGAAGATGGGCTAGAGGTGTGCATGCCCGTAGTCCCGTCTGGGTTCACAAGCCCTCTTATCTGTGCTGTGGTAGCTGTTCAATCTGGCACTGCTGCCCTTAGAATACAACGATCCTGGCGGGCGTCTGTGCTGCGTGGACATCCAGAGCCTCTTCTATGGGTGTGAAAATGTTCAAATGGCCACTGCCACAAGCATCGTCGTACAAGCGATGCAGCACGTCCATCATGTGTGGCAATTCTCGGAAATGACCATCTCCCACTCGCACAGCCATAATTTGACCTCTTTCAACTCGCTCAGTTGATTGTAGAAAGCACGAGTGCATCTCCGTAACACTGTTGCCTGCTTGCTTCACAAATTTGTATCACACTGAGCCTTCTGGCTGTGAACATTCCGTATTCAAATGTAGACACAGGTGGCGCTCTGGTAGCTATGCCTCTACGCTATCTGTTGACGGTCGGCGTTGAAACCATTATCAGTACGTCTGGAGGTGGAATATGCCGTCATCGAATCAAAATCGACGTTGTCTTTCCAGGTGTACTAATGTTTCTTTTCCAGCAGTGTATTTAATATTTTTAAACAGATTACTTGTTTATTCTTACAGACTACTTATTGTTTCTTACAACAGAAATATCAACAGACAGCACGTCTCTTCTTTTTCTTGTAAGCAGGGTCGGCAAGGATTAACGGATTCGGTATGGCTAATTTAAGGGGTGGCAGGATGCCTTCCTGTATGGATTTAGCATGGTTAATTTAAGGCATGGCTAGATGCCCTTCCTCTCGCTACTCTGTCACCCTCCCCCTCCCCCCCCCCCCCCCCCCGTCCACCGTCCCCGAACCAGATATATGTACCCCAACTGACTCCGTGTAGTTTATTCATGTGAAAGTGAGCATAAGTTTGCTAAATGTTTGCGAATCGCGTAACAGAGATGGTTCAAATGGCTCTGAGCACTATGGGACTTAACTTCTCAGATCATTAGTCCCCTAGAAGTTAGAACTACTTGAACCTAACTAACCTGAAGACATCACACACATCCATGCCCGAGGCAGGATTCGAACCTGCGACCGTAGCGGTCGCGCGGTTCCAGACTGTAGCGCCTAGAACCACTTGGCCACACCGGCCGGCGCGTAACGGAGACTAACGTTGGGTACCAGTCTGGTATTCATCTAGTGGGATGTGGGAAACCGCCTAAAAACAACATCCAGGGTGGCCAGCACACCCACCCTCGTTGTCAATCCGCGGTGTGGAGTCGATCCGGGGTCGGTACCCTGCCCGTCACGGAAGCGGGGCTTTAACATCCACGGCTATCCAGACAAGTCAACATACAGGATGTTTAAAAAATATTTATCAGTTTTCGCAAGAGTGTATCTTCTACACGAATGAAGATAGAAATTTGGGATGAATTTCAGCTTATGCATCGAACAAAAAAAATTATCTTGGTGCCACTTCTGTGTTACTGATCCTATGATTGCCCGTAAGGGGTCTCTTTGGTGGAATTAGCTTGTTAGCTCGTTCACTATGCAGCGTACATCGGATAGAGATAGCACGCAAACAAAAGGCAGATTGCGTTCTCCATGAATTAGAACTGTGCAGAGTGATGTCAGAACATCTGTTAACAATGAGCTACCTCAGAACTGGATCGGCAGTATGGGGCCAGGACATCTCGTATTACATTATACGGCTTCGAGGCAGCCGACATTATGGTATGTGTGTTTTTTTTTAATTTTTATATGTTAGTGAAACACTCGCTTTTCAATAACTATGGGAAGAAGCTATCATCTGGATGTTCGTCGTGTGTCCTGCAGTGGGCACGCAAAACGTTTGTGAAAGGCAAATGAAAACTTTGATCTTAAACAATATTGTAAAAGGTACACCAAGCTTGTACGCGCATGCGCGTCAATATATGTCCTTCTAGAATCGGATAATTCTTTTGAAGATAAAAACCTAACTAAGTTAAAACTTACCCCAAGTCCCTATCTTAATTCGTGTAGAAAGTACTGTCTTGTGAAACTGGATTAATCTTTATGAAAAACCCTGTGTTTTATATTACTTTCTACTATCCGTGACGCTGACTTCATGGGTGTCGAGTGAGAAGCTTTCTTGGCAAGATGTTTTAAGTTTGTGAGATAGTTCCTATATTTACTTTTTTTCAAGAATAAACATGTAAACAGTGAGGCCCATACAGCATGTGTACTCCCACTCAGTTTTCTGCGCTAATAAGAGCTAAACTACGCCAGAACAGGCCGTGGAAGGCCCAACGGTACCGACCGGCCGTCGAGTCATCCTCAGCCCACAGGCGTCACTGGATGCGGATATGGAGGGGCATGTGGTCAGCACACCCCTCTCCTTGCCGTATGTCAGTTTACGAGACCGGAGCTGCTACTTCTCAATCAAGTAGCTCCTCAGTTTTCCTCACAAGGGCTGAGTGCACCCCGCTTGCCAACAGCGCTCGGCAGACCGGATGGTCACCCATCAAAGTGCTAGCCCAGCCCGACAGCGCTTAACTTCGGTGATCTGACGGGATGCAGTGTTACCACTGCGGCAAGGCCGTTGGCATTCTGCGCTAATGATTTGTTAAAATTACTCCGCCAGGAAGATGACAAGTGTTACCAAAAGTTGCTACGCACTTACTTTTCCAATCTCACTATAGTTTAGAGAATCTGACTGTGATAGGGCTACTTACGTATTAAGATAAGTCATCAAAATTCTTTTCGATTAAGATCGACGTTAGTATAGTTTATAATACCATCTTCTTCCTTGACACAGTCTAAAGAATGAAATATTTGCTGTGATACAGTTTTGCATTGAATGAAACGCGAGATTAGTTCGATTTAACCCGGACTAGAAGATTGAAGTTGAGTAAATAGAAAACTCCTACTTATTGCAGATTGTGACCTCACTCCGTTGAGCTTGCACATAGTACTGCTTGCTGTCGCTCTGTGCGAACTTGGTGATAGTGTAATGGGAGGATTTGTTCTACTCCGTTGCATTACGAGTAAGCTCTGCACCAAAGGAGTTCTCGCTAAACTATCGCTACCTGCCGTGATTTTGTAAATTACTTGGCAAGTATTTCGCTAATTAAACAGCCATTGACTGCCGTATGCTACACTCAGCCACGTTTAATACTCGTTCCTGAACTTCTCAGTATACTTTTCAGCATCCAGGTCCAGTATTCATTCCCTGCGTGGTATAACGATCTCGTTAAACTTGAACGGGGCCTGTTTTATTTAACAGTCCTACTTTCACTCAGATTAATTTTATTAAGAGTTTGATATTATTCTTGTGTCATTTATGATTTTCTTCCTCGGTATCGGTAATTAACAATCGCTAATTGCAGTGATCTGAATCATAGCGGTATCAAAAGAGTAACATTATTTGGAAAAATTCGATGAATTTGCTGCTGGAGGCTTCATTCTGCGTGTGGAAGTGACTTCCGGCCGCGGTGAGAGGCGGTGGCCGGACCCTCACGCTGTAGGTGTTTGCAGGCGGCGCTTCTGTTGCAATACCCGCAGGGAGAGGAAGCGCAGACTGCTGTCGAAGAATTCTGGACTCTGGAGCGACTGTGGAGAATAGCCAAGGCACGACCACGCCAGGACTGGAGCCTACCGGATGTCATAGAGGCTGGCTTCTTTCAAAGGGGCGCTCGGATCGCGAGCCATTAACTGGAACACACTTGCTAAACAGCAGCGGTTATTGCTGTGGGACCGACGGTGCTACAAGCTTTTGATGTTGACTGACCCACTACTTCGTCTTGCCGAGTGTAGACGCATAATCTCCGCCTTTTTATTTTTGTTAGGTGGGGTTCGGGCTAGTTTTGCTGGAGCGTAGTTTTCGATTGGCAGACACCTTGTGACACCAGTCACTGAGCACGTTTTGCCGCCGCTGGAGTGGACAGTGATGCTATGGGCTCCAGTGTGTTAGAGACATGTTGATGGGAATCTGAGTCTGGAGGTGAAATTTTACCATTGGTGCCGCCTTAGGAAGCTTTCTGAGCATTGGATAATGTTTTGGTTGTGGTGCAAACAAAAAAGTTGCGCGGCCGGATAGAGACGCACTGTGTTCTGAGCAGGACATTTCGAACGGTTACTACCGTAGGGAGGAGTTTGATTTAGACGGCGATAACCGTAGGTCGGGATTCAAGTTTCGGACGGTACACGCCGTTCCGGTAGTTTGATGCAGGCTGAGAGAGGTTCGACGTGAAGCATTCGGCCGAGGGTCGTCTTGCTGTGTGGCAGCCGGGACTTCCACTGCAGGTCCATCTCGCGCCACTCACGTGGTACCACGGCACAGCCCCGGTGCCGTTGCCTGCCAGCTCCAGATTACTGTTTTTGGTGAGATAACTTGGTGCTTTTGCGATTAGGAACTCTGGCGAGTACTAAGTTGCAGCAGGTTTCCTGTTGGATTCCGTTTCATTCAGGTTGGTCAGTTTAGTCTCAAATGGTTTTTAATCTTGAGAGGTAGCAGTCAGATTTAGTTTTCACGTTATCCGTTTCTAATTTTTGGTGGAAAATATTAGGCATGTTTGCTCTTTTTCCCTTACTTGATAACTTAATAGATACACAGAGGCAGATTTTTTTTCCACCGATTTTAAATTCTAGAGATTGATCGATGATAAGATACGGAACAGGAAAGGTCTAATGAACGTATGTCCGGCAATGTGTAGTTTCATGATAGAGACCATTTATTCAATCGTACTTTGTTACAGAGACTGCTGTCTAATACGCGCTGTACCATGCAGTCACAGTTACAGTATGCATGCTTTCCTCCTAGAGTGTGGTACTGTTCCTTATGCATCATGCCCTAGCTCTCTCTCCTGCCACAGTAACTGGTAATGTTGTGTCCGATTCACTTCTCTTGCTGGCTCGCCGTGTAGCGGATGTCATACAGTGTTGTACACAATGGTTCCGTATTCGAATCGAGAGCTTGCCGACATGGTGTTTACTTAAGGAAAGGTAAATGACAACGGCCGGCAGGCAGCAAGGTTGTATCAGGAGACCTATACCCGCCGACAACAACCGCACCATTCAGTATTTGCAACAGCGTTTCGCTGCTTGCCTAGGACAGGGTCATTTCAGGATGTGGGAAATCATGAAGGACGTACCCGATATGTTCGGACACCAGACTTTGAGGAAAATGTGATTAACGATGTGGAAGACGACCGCTGCGTCAGTACCAGACAGTTGGTCCGCCAGTACAGGTTAAGACAGACGACCGTGTGGAACATTCTCCACGAGAACGGTTACTACCCTTATCACTTACAGCGGGTGCAGGGCTTACTAGGGACAGACTTTCCACATAGGGAGCAGTTTTTTCATTGGTTTCTTCACCAGGCAATCACGATTCCGAAATTTATGTCATCCATCCGAGTCACAGGTGAGACCACCTTTACGCTGAGTGGTATCTTCAACTATCATAACAGTCACCTGTAGGAGAGTATGCAGTACGCCATGATATGATGACAGCGATTCATCAGCATCGGTGCAGCCGCAATATGTGGGCCGAGGTAATTGGCGATCGCATCTTGTGACCAGTCTTCCTTCCATATCCCCTAACACGCAGGAATTATTGGTGTTTCCTGCGGGTGACTTTGCCCCTCCTGCTGGAAGCAGTGCCATTGATGATGCGAAGGGTTATGTGGTTGCTCCATGATTGTGCTCCAGCCCACTTCGCCGTTAAAGTCCGCACACAGCTCAATAGCGTCTTCCCGGGCGATGAATCAGACATGGTGGTCCAGTTGCATGGCCTGCTCGTTCACTGGATCTCAACCCGTGCGATTTCTGGTTACGGGGCCATCTCAAAAAACAATCGTGTATCCAGAGCACATTCCACATGTGGAGACACTGGAGCAGCATTTCATGCTGCTTTTGACAATGTTCGAATGCAGCCTGACCGATGTGAAAGTGTGAGACAGAACATGCTGCGGCGCTTACACGCATGCGTTGAGGCGCATGGAAACCATTATCAACACACACTGTAACTGTGCCTGCATGGTACAGCGCGTATTACACCGCAGTCTCTGTAACAATGTATGATTGAATAAATGATCTATAGCATGGAAAGCATGCATTTACGGCATAAGTTCATTAGACCATTTTTGTTCCGGATCCTCTCATCGATGAATCCCTAGAGTTTGTACACCGTGAAAAAAAATCACCCTGTATTCTTTTATCTTTTTTTTTCCTTCTTTTGTCAAGGTTAGTTTGTAAGATAGGATATTTTTCTCTGGAGCAACCGTGGTAAGTTCCTGTCAAGTATCACCTGTTATCTCAGTCTATAGTTTCAGGACAAGAATAGGTAATTGGTACACGACAGTGACCATTTACCACATTGACCCCGATTCCAGCCACGGTTTTCGGGAGGTTTCTGTAGGTTATAAGGAAAATGTCAGACTTCTTAATCCCCTTGTGATTATACCCAATTCGAAATCATCTGCTCCAGTAAGGGCTCGCCTGTTATTTGTCTAAAAAGAAGAGCAGCCTTATAATGGGCCGAAGTTCAAATATTGTACCTCATAGAGAATGGAAAGTACAAGAAAAGATATTTTCGAAATACCAGATCATCTTTTCAAATAAACCAAAATGTGATCAAAACTGCGAATTCTACAGTTTGTTTAGCCCCCAAAATATTGTTATACTCTAATGGTCAAAGTGACCCCTTTTCACAAGAACCATTTCAGCAACATAGCAGCGCAGAGAGCTGCTCCAGGTGCGGCGATTGACAGTTCCTACATCGACAGTGGTGCAGTTACGTCCCATGTGAGTATCGAGCGAGTCCAAAAGACCCAGAAAGCGATAAATCCACGTCACGAGCGAGAATTCTTGATTTCACACTGTAAAGAATAGGCGAATCGTATTGTTACTTCTTTCTTCATGCACATTGCGTGATGTTGCAGACTTTCCAATCAGGTTGCACTATACTATTTACTGCAAGGAGAAGGCCAAACCTCTGTTTATGACTCACAAGGGAATGGTCATACCTGTCATAGTTAACCTCATTTAAAATCCACATGTCAGGATTCAGGGTTAAAAAGGGAATCTAACATACGTTTTCTGATGCTTCTTTTAATTTATGGAATGTGCTTCGAAACACAACTGTCTGGCTCCAGTTACAGTTTAAAAAAATGTATTCTGTGCATTCATTCTCGCCTCCCAGGTGATGGGAACCAGGCGAATGTCTGTTCAGCCGAAGCCATAAGCAGAAAACACTCGTGAAGATTATGTGATGTGCTAAATGGTGTTTAAACTTTCAAACGACCATTTAAATAATGCAGACATGCTGTTAAAAGTGACTGAAACACTTTATGTTTCAAGCTGTGGATCCATCGACGAAGAGAAAACTGAAGAAAGTTATAATCATGAACAAGTTTCTAGTAGTAATGCCACATTCAATAGCCGGCCGAAGTGGCCGAGTGGTTCTAGGCGCTACAGTCTGGAAACGTGCGACCGTTACGGTCGCAGGTTCGAATCCTGCCTCGGGCATGGATGTGTGTGATGTCCTTAGGTTAGTTAGGTTTAAGTAGTTCTAAGTTCTAGGGGACTGATGACCTCAGAAGTTAAATCCCATAGTGCTCAGAGCCACTGGAACCATTTTTTGAACCACATTTAATAATTGTCATTCTTCTGCGGAAGACACGCCAGGGACTAAAATTACTTAAACAGACCAAGAAAAAGTGAACGAATGTGATTAGAAACACATACCTGTGAGTGTTGTTCAAAAGAAGCTTCGCTTTCTCTGTTCCGCACGTGGATAGTACGAGAGTTGTAACTTTAATAGTGGCAACTATTTATTTACAGCTCGTACAAAATAGATACGTGTTTCAAAGTTTTACTGACCTTCAAAGTAGTCGCCAGCATTGTGTATAACCCGTTGCCAGCGATGTGGAAGTCGTAGGATACTCTTAGCAGTGCCAGTTGTGTTGACAGTTCGAGCGGCGCGGTCTATTGCCCGACGAATTTGTAGCAGATCTGAAGCGAATGCCGTGAAGTGTTTCCTTCATTTTAGAAATCGAGTTGAAGTCACGAGGGCTTAAGTCAGAGGAGTGCAGTAGGTGGTATAGCACTTAGCATCCCCATCAGTCAAACAAATCAGTAACAGCTTGCACTGTACGTGCTTGAGCATTGTCCTGCAAAATGATGGTCAGATCCTGCAGAAAGTGTCATCACTTCTGTCTCTATGCAGTTCATTTTTGGAACACAACCTACGACGAGAAACCTTCATAAACAGATTTCATTATAAACACAAAGCAACCTACCATCTACAATACGCATCAATCAACTTTGGAAAAAGAAATACGAGCTAAACTTTGCTTTTGTTCGAAGAGGAATAACGTTCCGATGCGATTGCGCCATCCACAACTGCATTCATACATTCCTAAACAATAATACCCATAATCAGTCCGAGTAATTCATTCTTATCTGTGCAATATGTCTGTATTCAAGAATCGAGCGGAAATTTTTGACCACGTATGAAAATATCAATGTACTACACAGAATAACTGGCGGTTGAATCATCGAAGTTTGGAAAAGTGGTAAATTAAAATATTATCCTTTTTCTGTGTCACGCTCTCTTCTGTTTTGTTGGAGAAAATCCTTTTTCCTTCTAGATTCTTGGTCAGGTTATAAAAGTTCTGAATTATTCTGTGCGGCATTTCGAACTCAGCTTGACAGAAAAGTTGAGATACTTCATGACGAATGTACTGATCGTTAGACACACAATTTTTTTCCATCAGTGGAAAATATCTTAAAGAATGTTAACAGAGAAAATTTTCTTGGATAGAACAGTGTAGTTTCCAGTCTAGGATCCTGGTAATGTTCTCAAGTTGAAATCAGTAGTACATTATCAGCTTTCCTCTCCGTGGTTTCAGAATCAAATATACTCAGATTTATCCATAGCTATGGGCCAATTGTGGCCAAACACGACTGCGTCTGTCTCCAACTCACTGGGCTATTTTTCCAATAGTTTACAAAGAACAAAATTATGACCGACGTACTTCAAACTTCGTACTTGTATTTATTCGTGTGTTTTCCATTCCTGTTTGGAAGGAACATCATGGATAAACTGCGACTTATAATCTTCTATCCATATTGGATTATCTGAAGTTTGCTTTCAGTTTGTGATTTAGCGGTGGCCTCAGAAGCCAACAGAAGCGGTGACAGGAGAACGATGCGTCGCGTAGCGATATAATTCAGGGATCTACACCACGCAGTTTCAACCGCGGAAACCGTGGGAAAAGGATCAAATTTCAAAGTTTTTTTTCATTTATTTCCAGTTCCTGTATGAAGCTGAAATTTAGCATGCGGATTTTAACAGACTTTAAGTACGAGTGGGAAACTGTCAGGGCAGGTTTCGACATGACATGCGTGACCATTCCCTTGCCAGACGGTTGCCATTTTTCAGCAAATGTCAATGTAACCGTGTCGCGCATGCATTGACAATGCGCTGACGCATGTTGTTAGGCGTTGTCGGTAGATCACGATGGCAAATATCCTTTAACGTTCCCCACAGAAAGAAATCCGGGGACGTCAGATCCGGTGAACGTGCGGGCCATGGTATGGTGCTTCGACGACCAATCCACCTGCCATGAAATATGCTATTCAATACCGCTTCAACCGCACGCGAGCTATGTGCCGTACGTCCATCATGCTGGAAGTACATCGCCACTCCGTCATGCAGTGATACATCTTGTAGTAACATCGGTAGAACATTAAAAAAATGGTTCAAATGGCTCTGAGCACTATGTGACTTAACAGCTATGGTCATCAGTCCCCTAGAACTTAGAACTACTTAAACCTAACTAACCTAAGGACATCACACAACACCCAGGCATCACGAGGCAGAGAAAATCCCTGACCCCGCCGGGAATCGAACCCGTAGAACATTACGTAGGAAATCAGCATACATTGCACTATTTAGATTGCCATCGATAAAATGGGGACTAATTATCCTTCCTCCCATAACGCTGCACCACACATTAACCCGCCAAGGTCGCTGATGTTCCACTTATCGCAGCCATCGTGGATTTTCCGTCATCGTCTCGTAATTTCTATTGTGCCCAGTGGCAGAACTGTACACGACGTTCAAAGTTGTCGCCATGCAATTCCTGGTGCATAGAAATATGGTACGGGTGCAATCGATGTTGATGTATCATTCTCAACACCGACGTTTTTGAGATTCCCGATTCTCGCGCAATTTGTCTGCTACTGATGTGCGGATTAGCCGCGACAGCAGATAAAACACCTACTTGGGCATCATCATTTGTTGCAGGTCGTGGTTGACGTTTCACATGTGGCTGAGTACTTCCTGTTTCCTTAAATAACGTAACCATCCGGCGAACGGTCCGGACACTTGGATGATGTCGTCCAGGATACCGAGCAGCATACATAGCACACACCCGTTGGGCATTTCGATCACAATAGCCATACATCAACACGATATCGACCTTTTCCGCAATTGGTAAACGGTCCATTTTAACACGGGTAATGTATCACGAAGCAAATACCGTCCGCACTGGCGACATGTTACGTGCTACCACGTACTTATACGTGGCGTGCGTTGCGATTCAGTAGACAGAATGCGTCCACTTTCCTTGACTACTCATTGACACGTTGTTTTTCTTCCAGGACAAATCGTTCAGAAAATAAAGGAAAAAATTAACATATTAACGAAACACGAAGGAACTGAGGATCTGGACGCGTTTTTCTCCCACAGATGTAGCACATGACACATCAAAGTACTAGGCAGCGCAGAGAAACATGGAAAGAAAAATTTATTTCGTCGTAGAGTACGTGCATTCGTATAAAAACTTTTGAAGCACACGTTTCCGACAGTGGTCGAGTGTATAGATACGTGTCACGTTAAGCTGGAGTTGTAAACACAAGGAGCGGCATGGCCCAACTATGAATGCTGTTTACAGCGCGGACAAGCTGTCAAGTCTTGGTGCACTTTTCCCCTGGCTTATACAGGCGGACAGGAATCACTCAAAGGTTCACACTCCTCGTTCTTGTGAACTGCAGCTGCATTTCCATTCTTTTACATAGCAACATGTGAAAAACAATTACGTGCTTGTAGTTCAATAACTATGTATTCGCCGCGCGGGGTAGCCGCGCGGTCAGGGGCGCCTTGTCACGGTTCGCGCGGCTCCCCCCGTCGGAGGTTCGAGTCCTCCGGTGGTGTATGGGTGTGTGTGTGTGTTGTCCTTAGCGTAGGTTAGTTTAAGTTAGGTTAAGTAGTGTGTAAGCCTAGGGGACCGATGACCCTAGCAGTTTGGTCACATAGGAACTTACCACAAATTAGATTAAACCTATGATTAAATTGTGTCCTCATTTGTGGCTCACTCTGAATCTGCTGGTGAGCGAGAAAGGAAGTCTCCACAATCGTAATGTGTATCGGCGCTTAAGCTGCTTGTGTGGTTAGAACTGAACAAGGACTGTCCCAAAAGGTAAATACATAGAATTATAATTGTTTCATTCAGAAAAGTGACTACACAATAAAGTGATATTCAATGACAGACACTTTGTAACGTCACTATACATCTGCAAGCAAGCACAGGTGACTGGTTGTCATCATACTCTAATCCACACGTGAAACACATTCCTGCGTCACCACGCATTCGAAATTGTTTTCGCTCTCCAAATGAGTAGAAAAAACGTTTAACAGTAAAACAGCTACATGGCTACTGATTCCAGACAGTTCTGTCTGGAAAATTGGACACAAAAATCAAAATCATACTAACGCACTTGTCTTTGCCAACTTGAAAGGTAAGTGCTTACAATACGAGCAAAGCAGTCACCTTGCGCAGAAATGTCACCGGCAGTATCACTGGAGTCTCCAACTGGTTCCTGCTCTCCGGCAGACGAGTCTTCTCCAACGGCGCCCACCTGCAAGCAGACGGAAATCACAATGTGACTGCGTTATATTGTGAAGTTGCTGCTGTCATTGTACGTGATTGCAAGGTGAGCTTCATTCTGTGATACATAAGGAGCAAAAGCATATGCAAATTACCCATTTACTATGGTACTATGGTAAGCACAAACAAACTAGATGAACGCATTGTGTCTGTTCTTTCGGACATGTCTGAAAGGGCAGCCACCAGGCGGAATCTGCAACTGTGATACATCGTATGTAAATTGAAGGTGGAGTGGGGAGGGGTGAGGTGGGGGGGCAGGAGAAAGGAAAGGGAAGGAATTACTGACATCAGCTGCATAGGGGCGTTATGGGGAATCAGTGGCGACGAGTGAAAATGTGTGCTGACCCAGGATCTCCTGTTTACTAGACAGGTGCGTTAACTACTGCGCCATCTGGGACACAGTGTTACCGCAACTGTAAGAACTGTCTTCATGCCTCACACGTGACCCACGTACCCACCAAACGCCACCTAGCCACAGGTCCTGTCCATTTCCTTCATGCTCGCTACTCTGAGATTCCCGCAGGAGGTCGGATGCACAGTCGTGGACAAAACGAGCGAGACACCTCGCCTTTTCGTTATGCTGCTCCGCACAGCTTTAAAGTCTGCTACACAGCATAACAGGCAAGGCGACGAAGTGCTACCAACATACTACGAACAGGCAAAACAACACGTAAATATAAGATATAAATGAAAGAAGAAACTAATTAGTGTGAACTGTACTAATAAAAATTAATTTCAGCTTATCGAGATAACACAACTGTTTTAGTAAAACAAAGTACCCCAGATCGTTACGAATTAGGAAAATACACTCCTGGAAATGGAAAAAAGAACACATTGACACCGGTGTGTCAGACCCACCATACTTGCTCCGGACACTGCGAGAGGGCTGTACAAGCAATGATCACACGCACGGCACAGCGGACACACCAGGAACCGCGGTGTTGGCCGTCGAATGGCGCTAGCTGCGCAGCATTTGTGCACCGCCGCCGTCAGTGTCAGCCAGTTTGCCGTGGCATACGGAGCTCCATCGCAGTCTTTAACACTGGTAGCATGCCGCGACAGCGTGGACGTGAACCGTATGTGCAGTTGACGGACTTTGAGCGAGGGCGTATAGTGGGCATGCGGGAGGCCGGGTGGACGTACCGCCGAATTGCTCAACACGTGGGGCGTGAGGTCTCCACAGTACATCGATGTTGTCGCCAGTGGTCGGCGGAAGGTGCACGTGCCCGTCGACCTGGGACCGGACCGCAGCGACGCACGGATGCACGCCAAGACCGTAGGATCCTACGCAGTGCCGTAGGGGACCGCACCGCCACTTCCCAGCAAATTAGGGACACTGTTGCTCCTGGGGTATCGGCGAGGACCATTCGCAACCGTCTCCATGAAGCTGGGCTACGGTCCCGCACACCGTTAGGCCGTCTTCCGCTCACGCCCCAACATCGTGCAGCCCACCTCCAGTGGTGTCGCGACAGGCGTGAATGGAGGGACGAATGGAGACGTGTCGTCTTCAGCGATGAGAGTCGCTTCTGCCTTGGTGCCAATGATGGTCGTATGCGTGTTTGGCGCCGTGCAGGTGAGCGCCACAATCAGGACTGCATACGACCGAGGCACACAGGGCCAACACCCGGCATCATGGTGTGGGGAGCGATCTCCTACACTGGCCGTACACCACTGGTGATCGTCGAGGGGACACTGAATAGTGCACGGTACATCCAAACCGTCATCGAACCCATCGTTCTACCATTCCTAGACCGGCAAGGGAACTTGCTGTTCCAACAGGACAATGCACGTCCGCATGTATCCCGTGCCACCCAACGTGCTCTAGAAGGTGTAAGTCAACTACCCTGGCCAGCAAGATCTCCGGAACTGTCCCCCATTGAGCATGTTTGGGACTGGATTAAGCGTCGTCTCACGCGGTCTGCACGTCCAGCACGAACGCTGGTCCAACTGAGGCGCCAGGTGGAAATGGCATGGCAAGCCGTTCCACAGGACTACATCCAGCATCTCTACGATCGTCTCCATGGGAGCATAGCAGCCTGCATTGCTGCGAAAGGTGGATATACACTGTACTAGTGCCGACATTGTGCATGCTCTGTTGCCTGTGTCTATTGGCCTGTGGTTCTGTCAGTGTGATCATGTGATGTATCTGACCCCAGGAATGTGTCAATAAAGTTTCCCCTTCCTGGGACAATGAATTCACGGTGTTCTTATTTCAATTTCCAGGAGTGTATTATGCGCACTCGGCCGCGAAACGGTCTGTGTCAACGTTCAGACCAGTAGTACTGGATTACCTTTGCTGACCTACCATGAAAATGTGGAAATATAGCAATGCATGAAGATTCATAACGAGATTCAGCTAAAAATCATTCAGTGTCACACTTAAGTCCATTCAATTATTCACTATAGCGGAAAAAATAGGCAGTAACAAGTATGAAATTCTACAAGAGTTTCATATTGACATCCACAGGGCGCTTGTACAGAATAAAGGTAGCAATAAAACGTATTGGAGGCGCGAGAATTTCTTAAAATTGCTTTACTGATAGTCTATCTGCCTCCATCGAGATTAGAACCTAAAACAAGCCAGACCTTTTTGCGTCTAAGGATTCAGTTGAAGAGGTGGCTCAGCTGGTAAAAGGTATCTACACTATAGCAACAGCGCATTGAAAACTTTGACCGTCGTTTTCTCAGAAGCAGTCGAGTGTTTGCAGATTAGCCGAGACACGTGTTCGCTTGTTTTTGTCCCCTCTTTCACTGAGCGAAGCTTCAGCAACATCGGGGTATGACACTTGGTGGGGCCCCTCGTAAGTGGCGTGCGTTGCGATTCAGTAGACAGAATGCGTCCACTTTCCTTGACTACTCATTGGCACGTTTGGAAACTTTCGTTCTAGTAGTGGCAGTTTGCATTAGAAGGGTTGGTTTTCCTGATAACGATCTACTAATTGACTTTGCTCCTAATTTACGTAACGGTGTAGTAGACCTGCTGCAACGACTTGAACCGGAAATGTTTGTTTATTTGGATAGTCCGCTTCTTAGTTGCCATACTTCGCTATAATATTTTCCTTTGTTTCAAAACGGCAAGTTTAGACGACCACTGCAACTTGGTGACATCAGTAATAATTTAATACTTTGAAACAGTTACGTGTGGTGTACGAGGAGTGTACTCTGTTGAATGAGGAATACATTAAACACAGATGCTGCGTCCAGTAACAATAATTAGCTTTCTGTTACATGACAAAATACAAGTCGAAATACTGTCTATTCATCTCAGTACCCAGTAAAACTTAAACTGGAATGATCGCAAACGTACTTTTGTGGGGAAGGCAAACAAAAGACTGCGTTTTATTGGCCGCACGCTAAGAATACCCAACAGGTCTAGTGAAACTGCCTACACTACGTTTGTCCGTCCACTGCTATAGTTTTCCCGCGCGGTATAGGATCCTTGATAGACGTGATTGACGGTGCACACCAAAAACGTCCAAGGAAGGGTAGCACGATTTGCAATGTCACGAAATAGGGGAGAGAGAGTCCCAGATTTGATAAGCGAGTTAGGGTGACATTCATGAAAACAAAAGCGTTTTTCGTTGCCGCGAGATCTTTGCACGACATTTCAATCACCAACATGTGTTCTGAATGCGGAAACATTATTTCCTCGGGAACTTACACAGGAAGAAATGACCATAGTAATAATGTAATTCAGGACTAGTAAGAAAAGATTTAAGTGGTCCTTTTTCCCGCACGCTATTAAAGAGTGCGACGGTAGAGAAATAGTCCGAAGGTGGTTCGATGAACCCTCTGCCAGGCACATAAGTCAGGATTGCAAAGAAATCCTGTAGATGTAACAACGAAATTATGCTGTAACTGCGACATGTGAGTTACATTTGATTTGAACATCGAAGTTGTTTGCTGTTTATTTATTTTTTGTTCATTATTTTCAGCCATAGACAAACACCTAGGTGCGTTAAATTGACACTGAAATAAAGTGTCATGCACGGACCAACAACAATAAATTAATTACTACTTCGAATGAATTTGAATGTAGCTTCCTAAAAGTTTCGTTATCAAACGATCTGAGTTGCTGGCGAATACAATTTATCCTCACTAGACAGTATATATCATCATTATACATGGGGTGAAAAGGGTTTTGCCGGGTGCGGTGGCCGAGCGGTTCTAGGCGCTTCAGTCACGAACCTCGCGGCTGCTTCAGTCGCAGGTTGGAATCCTACCTGGGGCATGGATGTATGTCATGTCCTTAGGTTAGGTAGGTTTAAGTAGTTCTAGGTCTCGGAGACTGATGGCCTAAGCAGTTGGTGACATAGTTCTTAGAGCCATTTTCTGACCTTTCGCGTAAATTTTCATTACATAAACGGCCGTATCTTTAGATTGCGTTGACATAGAAGCTCACTTTTTTACACCACCAAGGGACCGTATACCGCAGGGAGTGCGAAACATTTCCGCTTATTATGTCTACCCGTACTCGAGGTAAACGGATTTTAAGCGTTGGGCAGACAAGCAGGCGGTCAAGAAAGTGAGGCTTTTTTTTTTTTTTTTTACCGATTTAGGTGACGAAATCCTAACAACAAAAATAGCTACGACAGTTACTGAAGATGAGGGCCGCATAAATAATTCCCCCTACTCTTTATTGAAATGCTCTAGAAAAATGGTTCAAATGGCTCTGAGCACTATGGGACTTAACGTCTGAGGTCATCAGTCCCCTAGAACTTAGAACTACTTAAACCTAACTAACCTAAGGACATCACATACATCCATGCCCGAGGCAGGATTCGAACCTGCGGCCGTAGCGGTCACGCGGTTCCAGACTATAGCGCCTAGAACCGCTCGGCCACCCCGGTCGGCGAAATGTTCTAGTTACAATCGATACATCAGCATATTAATCGTAGCTACACTTTCGATCCAAATCATGTTTACAGGAACGCAAATAAAATCCATTTGCCTATACACGTGGTAATTCAGATCCCAGTATTAATGCCACCGCGTTTTAGAAATGCGATCATTCCCATTGTTAGCTAGCTTAAGAAACACTTCGTCTTATGAGCGGTTTCTGGCCGTGGCGAGTCTAACGGAGAATTCGAAACATTGTAGAATACGTTTGGCAGCTATGTCGCCGTTTATTTTTTTGGGGTGGTGCAGAATTATCCTACTGAATGCTAATAACAGCATTTTGTTATTTCGATAAACATCCCGAAAGATTGTCACATAAGCGGTGACATAATGGTAGAAAATTCATGTTTTTGAGTCCAGAAAACTCTATGCAACAAAAACTGCAGATCATTTTGCCATTTTCACAGCGAAATTGCCGGCTTATTTATGTCTGGGGTTATAACAGACGGCTGTTTATCTGGGTTGTCTGCTAGCGTAGTGAAAGGTGTTTGCTACTGCAAGGGAAGCCTGGTTTGTTTTCGGTTTTAATCTCGATGGAGGCAGATAGACTATCAGTAAGGCAATTTAAAAAATTCTCGCGCCTCCAATACGTTTTATTGCTACCTTTATTCTGTACCAGCGTCCTGTGGATGTCAATATGAAACTCTTGTAGAATTTCATACTTGTTGCTGTGCTGCCTACTTTTTCCGCTTCAGTGAATAATTGAATGGACTTAAGTGTGACAATGAATTATTTTTAGCTGAATCCCGTTATGAATCTTCATGCATCGCTAAATTTCCACACTTTCATGGTAGGTCAGCAACGGTAATCCAGTACGACTGGTCTGAACGTTGAAACAGACCGTATCTCGGCGGAATACGCATAATATTTTGCTAATTCGTAACGATCTGGGGTACTTTGTTTTACTAAAACAGTTGTGTTATCTCGATAAGCTGAAATTAATTTTTATTAGTACAATTCATACTAATTAGTTTCTTCTTTCATTTATATCTTATATTTACGTGTTGTCTTTAACACACTAATCAGCATTAATAGTCTTACACATGATTGTAAACAGCCTGACAAAGTTCGGATAGTTTTTCAATTTCACGCCTGTTCGTAGTATGTTGGTAGCACTTCGTCGCCTTGCCTGTTATGCTGTGCAGCAGACTTCAAAGCTGTGCGGAGCAGCATAACGAAAAGGCGAGGGGTCTCGCTCGTTTTGTCCACGACTGTACTTGTGCATCCGCACCGAATGTGATGGATCCATTGCCCATCGAGGTGTGTCAGTTGCATGGATGTGTAGTGTCTGTTCTTCCTGAATGTGTGGTGTCTGTTCTTAGTGCACTTTTCCTGTGGCTTACACAGGCAGACAGGGACCACACTAGCGTTCACACTCCTCATATTCTGAACTGCAGTTGCAATTCCATTCATTGACATAGCAACATGGAAAAAACAGTTAAGTGCTTGTGGCTCAGTAACTGTGTACTGAATATTTTCCCCATTTGTGACTCACTCTGAATCTGCTGGCGAGCGAGAGCAGGAAGTATTCACTATCGTAATGTGTCTTAGTGCTTAAGCTAGCTATGTGGCTAGGACTGAACAAGGACTCTCTCCAATTTTTTTTTCCTTTAGTGTAATTTCATTATCCCGCCCCTATGGGCAGGGGAGGGCTGGCAGCAGCACAGTCCACCGCTCTTCAGCCAAATGGCTTTAACAATACAAGTGGAACTCTTACATAAAAAAACGGGGGTAAAAAGGGGGATTTAAAATACAGTAAAAGGAGATGATGGGAGTTAAAACACACACTAATATGGGGACATTCGGGGACAATTAAAAAGTCAACATAAAGTTAAAAGAACACAGCAAGCAATTCGTTGCGTACTTAAATCACTGGAATGAAACACAAGGTAAAAGTCAGCCACAGCATAAAATTCACACAGAGCGAGACACTTAAAAAACAAAACCACTAGAAACGACGAAACACTCACAAACAATAGAAAAAACACTTGTAGGGACCTGCTGAGGGACTGGAGGTCGAAGAGGAGGGAAAAAGAGGGGGGTGATGGGGGGGCGGAAGGAAGAGGAAAAAGGGGGGGGGGGGCAGGGGGCGCACCAAGAGGCAGGAGATGAAGAGGTAAGGCAAGGCAGGAAAGAGTGCAGAGACACTGAAGGGGAGCATGGGAGAGGGAGGGGGTTGACTCTCTCCAAAGATTAATACACATAATTATACTTGTTTTATTCATAAAAGTGACTGCACAAAAAAGTCATATTCAATGAGAGTCACGCCGTAACATCACTATACATCTGCAAGCAAGCACAGGTGACAAGCATTGTTCTTTGTCACCACACATTCATGCAGTTGATTCGCCTAGATGGGGATTGGAGCCCACCTTCTTCAGTGCGGATAAAAAAGTACGTCTGATCTCCTGCGCAAGTCTCAGAGTAGCGAGAACGGAGGAAATGGACATGGAATGTGGATAGGTGGCGCTCGTTGGGAATGTGGGTCGGCAGTTGGGCGTGCCGAGATAGTCCCCGCAGTGCCGATAACACTTTGTCCCAGATGGCACAGTGTTTAATCCACCTGCCCAGTAAGCAAGAGATCCCACGTTCAAATCCCGGTCTTGCATACATTTTCATTCGTCACCACTGACATCCAGTAATTCCTTTCCTTTCCTTTCTGCTCCCCTCCTTCCCTACACCTTCAGTTTACACATAGGCATAAACATTCGAACGATCTGAATGGCAGTCGTCCTGATTGCTATTCATGCAACAAAGCTTTCGTTTAGGTTTTCTAGCCACTTGGCGGTATATTCTGTGTGGCTAATCTAACTTGATATCATAGGATAACCATAGGGAACACTGTCCAATATGGCGAACGACGTAGATTTAAACTAATATTACGATGTTGCAAACATCAGAAATCACGTCATTAGTAACGGGACACTCCTTAACACATTAAACTCAATTTTCTTTAATTAGTAATATTTCAAACATGTTTCCACTCTGATTAGGATTTCTTAAAGTATCTGAGATAGATAAAATCTGTAATTCTATCACATAATTCCTTCAGGACGCTTAGTCAAAATGAGTTCTTCTGTGAATAAGAAATTTTGCAAGAATATCTGTACTTCCGTGATTCGACAGTTCGATATATTCTTAGTGTAAAGGATCTGACACTTAACAGCACCGTTTCGTTTCCATCATTTGCAGTCCAGAGGGTAAGAAAATTCTTCGAAAGAATTAAGTATGCCTATTCGGAACTGACTTCACCACAAAAGACGCATAAGATGAAAAAAAAAACTAATATGATTGTTTCTGTCTTTGATTTCATTCTCAGTGCCTGTTAGGCCTATTGAATCAACGTAATTTAAGAATTACTCTTACACTGAACTAACATAATAACAAACAAGACGCAAAATATTTGGGTAATGTCCAGTCGTAAAGAAAGAGAAGAGGCAGCTTGCAATAAACAAACTAAAAGTGCTTAGTTCAGTGAATTTACCTGCAGTGTGTTCGTAAATCGTGGGACTTTACAGCGAGGTGGCAAAAATCATCGGATACCTCCTAATATCGTGTCTGATCTCATTTAGTCCGGCGTTGTGCAGGAACTCGAGGTGCGATGGACTCAACAGGTCGTTGGAAGTTCCCTGCAGAAATATTGAGTCATACTGCCTCTATAGCCGTCCGTAATTGAGAAAGCGTTGCCGGTGCAGGATTTTGTGCACGAATTGACCTCTCTATTATGTCCCATATATCGGTGGGAGTCATGACAGGCGATCTTGGTGACCAAATCATTCGCTCGAATTGTGCAGAATGTTCTTCAAACCAATCATGAGTTGTGGCCGAGAGGTTCTAGGCGCTTCAATCCGGAACCGCGCTGCTGCTACGGTCACAGGTTCGAATCCTGCCTCGGCTATGGATGTGTGTTATGTCCTTAGGTCAGTTAGGTTTAAGTAGTTCTAAGTGTATGGGACTGATGACCTCCGACGTTAAGTCCCATAGTGCTTAGAGCCATCTGAACCATTTGAACCAATCATGAATAACTGCGGCCCAGTGACGTGACATCTGTTTGGGAATGTGAAGTTCATGAATGGCTGAAAATGGTCTCGCAAGTAACCAAACATAACTATTTCCATTCAGTTCATTCCATATAATATCAGCCCACACCTCTAAGGAACCACCATCATCTTGCACAGCGACTTGTTGACAACTTGGGTCTACTGCTACGTGGTGTCTGTGCAACACTTGAACCTTACCATCAGCTCTTATCAACTGATACGGTTGCGAGTACCGGAGATGCTCTGCGGGCGAAGTGCTTTTAGTAAAGGCATTCACATCGGTCGTTAGCTGCCATAGCCCATTGACGCAAAATTTCGCCGCGTTGTCCTAATGGTTATGTTCGCCGCACGTCCCACATTGATTTATGCTGTTATTTCACGTAGTGTTGCTTCTCTCTTAGCACTGACAACTCTATGAAAATACCGCTGCTTTCGGCCGTTAAGTGAGAGCCGTCAGCCACTGAATTCTCCGTGGTGAGAGACAATGCCTGTAAATTAGTGTTCTCGGCACACTCTTGATACTGTGGATCTCGGAATATTGAATTCCCTAACGAATTCCGAAACAGTATGTCCAATGCTTCTAGTTCCAACTACCATTCCGCGTTCAGTGTCTGCTAATTCTCGTCGTACGGCCATAATCAGGTCGGAAACGTTTTCACATGTATCAGCTGAGTACAAGAGACAACTCCGCCTTTTATACCTTGTGTAACCGATACTATCACCATTTGTATATGTGCGTATCGCTATCCCGTGACATTTCTCATCTCAGTTTAGCCAGCACACATGTTCTACTCACTATGAGTATCTTCAAATATCGGATTTGTGTACTTCCAAAAAAATGGTTCAAATGGCTCTGAGCACTATGCGACTTAACTTCTGAGGTCATCAGTCGCCTAGAACTCAGAACTAATTAAACCTAACTAACCTAAGGACATCAGACACATCCATGCCCGAGGCAGGATTTGAACCTGCGACCGTAGCGGTCGCTCGGCTCCGGACTGTAGCGCCTAGAACCGCACGGCTACTCCGGCCGGCTTGTGTACTTTGTAGAAATATATTGCAACAATTAATACGCTGACATATTTCGTATTCTGTCTGTTTCATAGGATTAGGAATTTTACCAAGATCGATATCTAAATAAAAAGCAGAAAACTACTACTGACCCAACATTTCCATAAATTACTTACAAGAATGGTCCCGAGTCATGATAATGTTACTTAAAACGTAAAGACCTACATTCGGATTTTAGTGAATCGGACGATTGCTCTCACACCATTCCATACCCAGCAAAACGTCTCTCCCGGCGGCCTCTCTAGACTCATCGGGGCATAAACTATCTCTTAATGTTAACAACAGGAATTTATTACAATGACAGAAGTATCTGAGACAACCAATACCCGTGATTCTACTACAAAATTCGTCCATTAAGCTTCTCAAAAATAAAATTATATGTGCATAAGAAATTTTGTAGAAATAGTTGGACTGCCAGAGTTCTACTACAAGTCTATATTTTCTTGCTCCAAAGGGTACTGATCTGCTTAAATATTTTTTCAGAAAGGTAGCGAACCGTGCCATTATCGCTACAGGAAGTAAATTTGAGAAAAACATAAATCGTGTAGTGCAGACAGACAGTCTGTCTGCTGCTTTGTATACAGCCAGACTGGAAAAGGGGATGTCGGCCGAGCGGCTTCACTTTCGGTAACCGCTGACTCGACTCTCAGGCAGAAGAAGGAACGCAGTTTACTGGCGCCGTGTGTCTGCTTCCGACCAAGGATTGGAAATTAACCGTTACCCGCTTACCAGTTTCTCAGTCGCCTACTAATCGTCGTTCGCACGGCGAGTGGTTTTACATAATCTGCTTAATGAATTAACACGTTAGAAAAACCGCTATTAACGGTATCAAGCGCTTTATGAAAACCTCACAATCCACTGCTCATTAACCGCAGAATCGACTACTCAGTAAACGGTTTTTGCGAGTAGCTTTTGGAAGCGGTGCTTCGTCCCGTCTTTGCTCGATCGGGAAGATCTTGCCTGTTTTCCGGTCGATAAAGTGGGACAAGGTTATCAATACTAATTTCTCTGTGTTCATAACTCCATGAAGATCTATGTGCTGATCGAAAGTAGCCTATCGCCCTTGATAGCTAGCAAAAATAGGTGGTAAATATACTGAACAGGAGGTAGTTGTGCTCAAGCTTGGACTTTAAATGAGTAGCCAAAATCTTTTGTTCGGCGTCTAGATTCAAACCCAGCACCCGTAGTTATTCTTAACTAAGAATGGTCATCCATTACATACGGAATTTTACACCATCAGCGATATCGGCGTATGTTTGAACCTGAAAATATCACTTACTGAAAGCCTTCGTTACTGACCAAGACTCCCCGACACAGCATATATCATCGTTGCCGACTTATCGAATATCAGACTTCTCGCTTGCATCAACGTGTTAGAAAGTCTGAACACGAAGTTGTACAGCAAACCGGGATTCCTGACCAGCCTCTATTGCGTTTTTTAACTAAGCCTGCACAGATGTTAAATATAGTTTTATTTGCAAGTTGCAAGAAACCGAAACCAGCACGTATTCTCATTTTGGTCTACACACGGGGAAACTGTAAAAATAGAAATCTTTTTCAGCAAGAGTTGGCTGTGCGCAAATTTAAATTGCAAAGACATTATGACAATTTGCGTGCCAGACCGGGATTCGAACCGAGATACGCCCCCTTCGCAGCGACGGTGAGGAGTTGGGAATTTTAGTGAAAACAACAGCCGGCCGGAGTGATAGTGCAGTTCTAGGCGTTACAGTCTGGAGCCGAGCGACCGCTACGGCCGCAGGTTCGAATCCTGCCTCGGGCATGGATGTGTGTAATGTCCTTAGATTGGTTAGGTTTAATTAGTCCTAGGTTCTAGGCGACTGATGACATCAGAAGTTAAGTCGCATAGTGCTCAGAGCCACTTTTTTGAAAACAACAAAATAATGGAACTATTGGCTCGGGAGTTGCAAATTCCGTGGTAAGCGGCATCCCAGTCAGGTACCAAAATTATCACATCTCATGTTAAAATTAAGTAAAAAATTACTACTCTGTGACGATTCGTTCATAAGATAAAACAAACTTTATCGTTTAATCAGCGTTTATTGGTGGCGTAGTTTTATTTGTCCCCACTATAGCTAACAGCGGAACACCGAGTTTTGTTATGGGCATTCCTAACAACTGTGCAGCCTGGCACTTTTATTTGTTTTTGTTTTTTCGTTTTTTTTTTGTTTTTTTTTTGACGTTACGAAATTTGAAAGTCTATTGCTGCCTGTAGAAAATGGTCGCCTGAGGTGGGAATCGATCTTGAAAGTTCATCATAACAAGGAAACACCAACCTACCAAATCGCTGCAGACCATGCGTGGTGTGTTCAATATTTTATCGTATCAGAAAAGTCCCATGAATCCCTGAATGTCGATTCCTGCTTCTTCGATACATTTCACTTCTTGGATCTATCGCATTATTGTTCGAACTACCACCATTACTCTCTACGTACTTTCGACATGCCCGGTACCTACTCACATACAACAGTTCCTTGCAGTTTCACTGATACTTCCATTACATTTTGTGTCATACCGAATAAACCCACGGAAACCGTTTCATATTAGCTTTTTAACTGCCAATGGTTGCATGCTTTCTGACAGTGGCATTAAAAACCACTTACAAATTAAATGCGATGAAGAAAAATCGGTTATCTATTAAACAGTTAGTATTCAGTGGGTTGTCAATTTCCACTCATTGCTTTCGACACGGAAACTGCTGGCGTCTCTTGTCAGCGCGATGTAAATACGCTTCCTGCCGTCGTACCTCCGATGATCATTACACGTATCGGAGAGAAGCTCTAGAAGTAGTTGCTTCAAATCTGGTAAATTATTCCATAATTTCCTTAAGTACGAAATACTTTTGAAGTTAATATCAGGTATCTCCAGTAATTCGTAGATTTCATTAAACTAATTTCGTTGGTCAAGGTATTACTTTATAACAGAAACTGAGTTGAATTAATTCATCATCATGATCTTAGTAACGACAGTTGGAAAATGCTAAAACTGTTGGTTTCGTATACGGGAGAACAACGGTTCAAACCCGCATCCGCCCATCCTGATTTAAGTTTTCAATGATATACCTAAATCGCTGCAGGTAAATGACAGGATGGTTCCTTTGAAAGGGCACGACCAACTTCCTTCCCCATTTCTTCCGTCCCCCCTCAGGGGGTCCACAACTCTTTTGTGGACACGTGCGTGGCGAGCACGGGGTCCCAAGCTATTGCAGCCTTCCTTCTTTCCAGGGCTGCATTTCCTTCCCCTTCCCCTCCTTTCCCCTCCTTGCTCCTTCCCCCCCGCCCTCTCCTCTCCCTCTCTTTGTGTCCTTGCTTATGTTGGCCCCCGCTATCCTCCTGGTTCTGTTGGTTTTACAATTTGGCTTTGTTGCGTAATCGCCTCCTCCTTTTGGCACTCCCTGGTTCCCCTCTGGGGTTTGACCCCCATTACTAAATTTCTCTTCCATAGTGTGAGCCATTTGGGGAAGAGCACCTTATCTAGTGTCTCCTTTTCTTTCACGTCGTTGTCTGATGCTAGGGTGCATAGCCAGGACAGTAGCCAGCCCGTGTGGTGGGGTCGCTATGTGTCCTTTTGGTTGAGCCCCCTGAACACACAGTGATCACACTTCTGATACCTGAGCTGTGACCTCCTCATGCCAGCCTTGGAGTGGTTGCTCGTCACCCTGGAGCATCAGAACTCCCGGCAATGGCCGCCATGCCAGACGGCCCTTGCTGTGGCTGGGTGGCGCCTGTGAGGAGAGCCCCTGATCGGAGTGGGTGGTATCAGGGCGGACGCAATGCAAATGAAACGCATACGGGTCGAGAACTCTGGCTGTTCTTCTGCGGCCATCTCTCTGCATGGAACTGATTCTTCTAGTGCTGCTTCTCCTGCGTGTTCAGCCTTCCCTTCCATGGCTACCCCTGGGAAGAGGGTCAGGCCCGTTGGCTAGAGGCAAAACCTTTCCCCCGCTATCTGGTTTGCACCAGGACTGATGGGGATACTTTCATCAATACCAAACCTTTATTCTTTGTGGAACACATTGAATACAAGTTTGGTGAAGTGGACTCCCTGAAGAGATGTGGTCGGGTTCGTTGCTGATCAAAACTGCTTCAGCTGCCCAGTCTGCAGCCCTTCGTGCCAGTACCCATCTTGGCACAATTCCTGTGTCCATTACCCCCCCCACCAGTCTCTCAATATGGGTCAAGGTATGATTTTTCGCAGGGACTTCATCCTTCAAACTGATGAGGAACTTCGGGACAATCTCGGACAGCGGGGTGTTCACTTTGTTCAGCGGGTTCAGAAGGGTCCTAGGGACAATAGCATTGATACTGGTGGCTTTATCCTGGCCTTTGGAGGGGATACTCTCCCTGAGAAAGTAAAGATTATGGTTTATCGATGTAATGTGAAGCCATACATCCCATCTCCTATGAGGTGTTTTAAGTGCTTGCGTTTTGGACACATGTCTTCCCGCAGTTCACAGGCCCCTCTCTGTGGTGACTGTGGATGTCCACTCCATGAGGGGAGTCCATGTGTTCCCCCTCCTGTGTGTGTTAATTGTCATGGCAATCATTCTCCACCTTCACCAGATTGCCCAGTATATAAGAAGGAAAGGAAGATACAGGAGTATAAGTCCCTTGATCGTTTTCCCTACACAGAGGCTCACAAGAAGTATACACGTCTTCATCCTGTGTCCATGACGTCTAGTTATGCTTTAGTTACATCTTCACCCCTTCCTCCCCCTTCCTTACTCCAATTCCGGACCCCTCTCCTCCCCCCCCCCCTCCCCTGCAGCTCCCACACCTTCTCCTCTGGGCTCTGCTCCCCTATCCAGCTGGAGAAGTGTCCCACTCCTTCGGCGTCTGCCGGTCAAGGCCACCCCTCCCGGGATGCCCCTTCCCGGCACCTTCCAGGCCAAAGGTCTGCTGCCACGTGACAACCGCGAGAGCCGCAGTCTGTTGGCCCCCAGGTCGCCCGATCTCTTTCTGTTCCCGATGTTGCTGCAGGTGGCTCCTTTATGTCACACAGCCCTCCTCGATTTCAACCAGAAAAGAAGAAGAAACATAAGTCCTGGGACAAAGAGCCTCTGGTGTCACCAGAGGTCCCATCCCTGGCTTCACCACCAGATTCTGGCTTGTCGTTCATGGATGTCGCCCCCTTCTTGTCGGTGATGGGTGGTGACCCGGCGGTATGACTGGCTTTAACCTGTTCAACCCCCATTTAAATCATCGTTCTGTGGTTATCCAATGGAGCTGTAATGGATACTACTGTCACCTTCTGGAATTGAAATCCCTTATTTCGTCTTACTCTGCATCTTGTGTGGTTCTACAGGAATCTTATTTTACTGATGATCACTCACCAACCCTCTGTGGGTTCCGTGTTTTCTGTCGAAATCGGGTCGGGCCCCTGCGGGCTTCTGGTAGCGTTTGTACGTTGGTCTGTACAGACATTGCTAGCACGTGGATTCCTCTTCGAACTACATTGGAAGCGGTTGCTGTTAGGGTCCACCTGGACTCTGAGGTCACAGTTTGCAATCTTTACCTCCCTCCTGACAGAACTCTTACACCTGGTGCCTTAAATGCCCTTCTTCAGCAACTTCCTCCTCCGTTCCTCCTCCTCAGGGATTTTAAGGCACATCATCCCTTGTGGGGCAGCGCATTTCCATCTTGTCGAGGTCTTCTCTTAGATCAGTTTATTACAGACCACGACTTGTGCCTTCTTAACGATGGCTCCCCTAATCATTTCAGTGCTGGTCATGGTACCTTTTCTGCCATTGATGTTTCTCTTTCTTCTCCCTCTCTCCTCCCTTCATTACACTGGTCGCCACACGACGACCTTTGTGATAGTGACCATTTCCCGTTGATTCTCTCTCTTCCTTCCCACTCCCCGATGGACAGGTTACCTCGTTGGTCTTTCCAACGCGCCGATTGGCCTCTATACACTGCACAGGTCGTATTTCCTCCCTCTTTGTCGGGTTGTATTAAGGACGTCGTACGTGACGTGTCTGACGCGATTGTTCGCGCTGCTAGCCTTGCTGTACCGCGCTCATTTGAACCATTTCGTCGCCGGCAAGTCCCATGGTGGAGTACGGTCATTGTCATTGCCATCCGTGATCGCCGTCGAGCATTGCAACACCTTAAGAGGCACCCATCCGTTGCCAGCCTTATTACCTTTAAGCGGCTTCGCGCTAAAGCCCGTTATTTAATCAAACAGAGCAAACGGTTATGTTGGGAACGATTTGTTTCTTCCCTCGGTTCTACTGTCCCTATGTCATGGGTATGGGCTACACTTCGCTCTCTCCATGGTTGCCATCGGCAGTCCACCCTCCCAGGCCTTCACCTTCCAGATGGCCTTTGTACGGACGGACCTATTGATTTTCGCGGAACATCTTGCGACCCATTTTGCAATGGTATCAGCATCAGCCTCCTATCCGGCTGCTTTCCTTCACTGGAAACAGCGAGCCGAAGCTTCCACCTTATGTTTTACCCCTTGTCAATCAGAATCTTACAATGAACCTTTTACTGAATGGGAATTTCTTTCCACACTTTCTTCTTCTCATGATACAGCCCCTGGCCCAGACTCCATTCATAACCAACTGCTTCAACATCTCAGTGCTCCACAACGGCAACATCTTCTCCAGGTGTTTAACCGCATCTGGCTTCAGGGTGACTTCCCTTCTCAGTGGAGGGATAGCATCGTGGTTCCTGTCCTTAATCCTGGTAAGAACCCCCTATCTGTTGACAGCTATCGGGCAATTAGTCTGACCAATGTTGTTTGCAAGTTACTTGAACAGATGGTAGCCCGTTGGCTCAATTGGGTCCTCGAATTTTGGGATCTCTTGTCCCCTTACCAGTGTGGCTTCCGAGAGGGACAGTCTCCGATCGATCATTTACTTCACTTGGAATCCACAGTTCCGCAGGCTTTTTCCCAGCGCCGCCATTTTGTTGCAGTATTTTTTGACCTACGCAAGGCCTATGACATGGCCTGGCGCCATCACATCTTAGTTACCCTTCATCAGTGGGGTCTTCTGGGACCACTCGCAATTTTTATCCGCCAGTTCCTGTTCCATCGGTCATTCAGGGTTCGAGTTGGTACTGTTTTTAGTTCTCCACTGACCCAGGAGACGGGCATCCCATAGGGCTCTGTCTTGAATGTACTTCTTTTCCTCATTGCTATCGATGGACTTGTGGCCTTTGGTCGCCCTGCCATGTATGTGGATGATTTCTACATTTGGGTTAGTTCCTCTTCGATGGCCTCTGCAGAGCGGCAGCTCCAGGGAGCTATACGGCGTGCCTCTGCATGGACCCTCTCATATGGGTTTCAATTCTCTCCTTTAAACTCGCGGGTGGTCCACTTCTGTCACCATACTACGATCCATCCCGATCCAGAGCTCTATCTCGATGCACAACGATTGCCTGTGGTCCCACAGTTTCGTTTCCTGGGTCTTCTTTTAGACAACAAGCTCACTTGGCTGCCCTATATCAGACTTCTGAAGGAAGGATGTTTTCGTAAACTCAGTGTCCTTCGCTTCCTTGCCCACTCCTCTTGGGGTGCAGACCGCTCCCTCCTTCTCCGTCTTTATCATGCTCTAGTTCTGTCTCGCTTGGACTATGCTTGTCAAGTTTATGGTTCGGCTGCTCCTTCCCCACTGCACATACTGGATCCAGTCCACCATTGTGGTATCCGTTTGGCCACTGGTGCCTTCCCTACAAGCCCTGTTGATAGTCTCCTGGTTGAAGCTGGGATCCCCCCCCCCTTCCCCATTACTGTTCGGCGGTCCCAGCTTCTGGTGTCTTATGCACTCGCTGTCCGTTCCTCTCCCACTCATCCTTCCTATTCTATATTGTTCCAAGACCATGGACGTCGCCCACCTGATTCCCGCCCTCCGGCGGGTTTACCGGTTGGGCTCCGCCTTGCGTCTCTTCTTTGTCCTGTCTTCCTCGCTCCCTCCCCTCCACCTCCCCAATTGGTTAGTTTCTCGGCCTCAAATTCGGATGGATCTCTGCCGAGGTCAGAAAGATTCCAACCCCCAATGGTGTTCCGTTCCTTTTTCCGCCGAATTTTATGGGAGTTTCGGGATGCTGTTGTTTTTTACACTGATGGCTCTAAATCTGCTGATCAAGTGGGGTATGCCTTCACGTCCTCTGTTGGAACGGAAAATCATCTGCTGCCATCTACATGTGGGGTGTTTACTGCGGAATTGATGGCAATTTCCCAGGCCCTTACCTTTATTAACAGTCCCGACACAACAGCGTTTTGTTATGTACGGACTCAATGAGTGGCCTTCTGGCTATTGACCGGTGTTTTTCGCGCCATCCCTTGGTCTCTGCCATCCATGACCATCTCGCTGATATTCACCGTGCTGCTTGTTCCGTTGACTTCCTTTGGGTCCCTGGGCATGTGGGTATCCCAGGTAATGAGCTCGCTGATCGTTTGGCTGGGGGAGCAGTCACTTACCCCCGTTTTCAGTAACCCCTCCTGCAGCGGATTTACGGCTTCACATCAAATCCCACTTCGCATAATCATGGGCCAACTCTTGGGAGGCTACTTCCCTGTCTAATAAACTTCGAGCGATTAAGGTGACACCAGGCCCGTGGTGTTCTTCCTTTCGCCTCTCCCGAAAGGACTCAACCACACCGTGTCGTCTCTGCACTGGCCATACCAGGCTGACCCATGGTTTTCTTTTGCATGATGAGCCACCCCCACTTTGTGGTTGTGGAGCCTTCCAGTCAGTAGCCCACATTTTGGTTGAATGCCCCCTTCTTTTGGCTCTGCTTGCTAAGTACAGACTCCCCCGCACTTTACCTTTGATGTTGGCTGACGATTACCGGATGGTCGACCTGGTTCTCGGTTTCCTCCGGGAAAGTGGTTTTTATTCTCAGTTTTAAGGTTTTTAATCTCTCTCTGGTGTTGGGGCAGGGCGGTGAGTGTTGGGGTGTCTCCCACTGTAAGCCATGTTTGGAGATTTCCGACTCCCTTCCCTGACCGAGATCCTCTTTTTTTCCCCTTTTACTCTGTTTTCATCATTTTTTTAAGGATTGGTTAGTCTCCTTTTCCCATACGTACTTCTACATTGTAGCGGTTGCACCTTTTAAGTCGCAGATGGTCTTGCCTCTGCTGCTTCAGAAGTGGGATATTTCCTGCCTCTAGTATAGCGTTGGGTTCGCTCTCTTGCTGACTTACCTCATTTTGTTTTTACCATTGACAACATGACTGCCCTTTTACATTTTTTAGCCTTTTCCCTTTTATTGTTCTGACTTTTCTGAGATGTCACACTATCGGAATGGACCACATTTGAAACAAAGGACTGATTACCTTGCTGTTTGGTCCCTTAAACCCCAACCAACCAACCAAACATTTCTTCCGTAATCCGATGGGACCGATGACCTCGCTGTTTGGTCCCCTCCCCCAAATCAACCGACCAGCCAAGACTATCGGAAAACGCAAAGTCAAATCGCCAAAGATGTTAATGTCAGCTGTTAAATGTCACTGGTAATTCCTGGCAGATAAAATGTTCAAACTGCTCGACATCAGTAATTTCATGTAGTATAAGAAGGAAAATATCGACAAGCTTTATCCATTTTCATGTAACTAAACTCAGCTTTCCACGCCGTTCAACGTCAAAAACTCAGGAGATAAAAAACATTCACCAATGTCACAAGGCTGTAGAGGGCTCTGCGGTCTCTCGAATTAGTGAAAATATTGCAGAATATTGATGTAATTAGTTTCCACTTCAATTATGTAGGAAAATATTGCACAAATACACACTTCGTATCCGACTCACTAGGGGATGCCACGACGTTTGGAACGCGGATTTACTGCAAACTTCGTACACTCATAGTACTCCATTAGGACAACAAAATGTGTAAGCAATAGCGCGTACTTCTCAAGCGTTATTGAGAAAATCCCAGATAATTTCGGTCGTCAAATATATACACCTGTGCGTGGCCACTTTTACTACGAAGCGCCGGCAGCCGAGTGGTTTTCGATCCCTAGATATTCTCCAACGAGATCGATATGTCAGTATATGTATCGCATACCGAGTTCCCCATGTAGCACAACTTCTACCTTTCCCGCTTACTGTGGCACGTCGCATGTTGGCAGTGATGGCTTCTTTCGTCAGCTCTGGACTGTTGTTCAAAGTTAACTATGCAACCCTTACTCTTCCCCGTGAACGAAGTGGGAAAGGTCTGTTTCACGTGCCGGATAGAGCTCGCACCCTATTTGTCAGCTCCCAGATGACGGTATGGACACGTTGCCCAACGAGCCTCACTGATCTCCTCCTGTCGGCATATATACCGGTCTCACTGTCAGCCCCAGTGATGATCTCGGATGTTCCGGACCAGTTCCATTATATAAGATACTTCTTTCTTGAACTCAGTTATCTACGCCTCACCTTACCAAGACAGCTTTTACTCAAGACAAAGACAGTATACAATGTCCTCCAATTAGGTCGTCCACCTAACCCGATTGAACAAAAGTTCCCCCAGGTTGACTGGCGTCATGTATGGCGCGCGGTGTTCGCCTGTTGCCTTGACACGAATGTTCAATCTGACTGGTACCTAACTGTCAATGGTAAGCAAATCAACCAGTCTCACCTTCATCGTATCCACCTCGCCCAATCACCTCTATGTCCCACGTGTGGAGTGCCAGACAATGACGAACATCGGTTTGTTTGCGGATCGGTGGCGGAGATTTGGCAACTGATTCGTCGTATTGTGGCTTTTCTAACGCGGGACATTCCGGATCGGATTAACCCCTTTCATTATTATTTCCGGAACGTAACTATTTTCCTCGGACAAAGACCAATGCTGTGTATTGGATTCGCGGACATGCCATTCGCTACCTATTTGGACAAACTGTAGACTCTGTACTCGATTTTTGGACATACCTCAATGACCGTCATTATGTCGTTGTCCGTCACCCAAAATACAGACAATTTTTCTCGAACTTCCTTGGGAGTGCTTTCCACGACCCGCCTCGCAGCTGGAATGTGTTAAGCCAAGAGAGAAGAAGGTTTCCTGTTTGAACCAATGAACATTTCTGAACAATTGAACGGAACACATCAATTTCGAGAAAGCGTGACTGAACATATTACCAGCGGGGCGCAGATGCCTCTGATCAATTACACAAAGAAAAACGGTCTAAAAAAATAATAATAAAAAAAAGCCACGTAATCGCTGGGTCGTTGGATCGAGTCTCACTAGTCAGTTTTTTTTTTATTTTTAACACGGGCATTTTCTTTACTATTTATATTACAATTGGATGTGATGGGAAAAATACGTGTAATCGGATGGCCTTTTATTAAATTTACAGTGTTATTTGGCAGTCTACAAATTTGTATTATCACAAATAATGTAATATTCATAACTACCGACTAGTGAACGACCAAACGCATAAAGTGATACTGAAAATGTATGCTTGTCCGTGTCTTCAAAATTGTTCGTATTTAATCGAAAGAGGACGAGAAATTGCTTCTCCTGAAGACGCTATTAAAATACACTCGATACTGCATGACCAATGATCAGCGCCGATATTTAAGGTAATGCTCCGTTATGCATGATTTGCTTCCAAATTGTCGGCTGAAAAAGAGGTTTCTGAAAATGTTAACGAGGTTTGTTTTTCCACGGAAAACCTCAAAAGACCTTGCGTGTGCGGAAACATAGCATTTGTTCAATGCAGCTGATGCCGTTTAACTTTTTTTCATGTTTTTACGAAAAATACCATTCCGCAACTTGTAATTGTAATGCCGAAAGCGATGATTAATTGTACATCTTTCGAAAGTCGTCTGTGCCGGTCAAAACTTGGAGGTAACAAGTCGTTTCGGGCTCCTTCCAGGTATAAGGTATTTCTCAAATCACGGACAAGCATACATTTTCAGTATCACTTCATGCGTTTGGCCCTTTACTAGTCGGTAGTTATGAATATTTTATTATTTGTGATAATAAAAATTTGTAGACTGCCAAATAACATTGTAAATTTAATAAAAGGCCATCCAATTACACGTATTGTTCCCATTACATCAACTGTAATATAAATAGTAAAGAAAATGACTGTGTTAGAAATAAAAAAAACAGACGAGCGGGACTCGATCCAGCGACCCAGCGATTACGGGGCTTGAACGCTAACCACATTTTTTTTTTAATCTCATTTTGTTCGCTGTTGTTCGTTGCATCTGCTCGAGGCGGACGTCGTAAGACCTCCGTTTAAGTTCGTTGTTGATCCATTAACTCAGTTCTTTTTTATTACAGAGGGCAAGAAACCCTCTGACCGAACACGCTGATCCACTCGGCTGCCGGCGCTTCGTGGTAAAAGTGGCCACGCAAAGGTGTATATATTTGACGACCCAAATTACCTTGCGATTTTCTCGATAACGCTTGAGAAGTACGCGCTACTGCTTACACATCTGGTTGTCCTAATAGAGTACTACGAGTGTACGAAGTTTGCAGTAAATCCGCGTTCCAAACGTCGTGGCCTCTCCTTGTCAGTAACTTAGACGTCAACAAAATCATTTTAACTTGTTTCGGTAATATGACTTAGTGGGACTGTGCTATGCAATGTTCGTTCTCGTTGTAAAATATGTAACTTACTTACTGGATGCTGTAACTACACTATAATACTGATTTAGTGTGACAGGAATTGTTACGGATGGTCGAATTTAAATGTACAATGACTTCTGTCTGTGTCTTCCTGACCTAAGCAGGCTTCACCACGGTTGGTCATAGACGACCTCAGTATTTATGTGGGTTCTGTTTTTCACTTCATGTTGCCAGACATGAAGAAGGTCTTTTTATGTATGTTAAAATGGTTAGTTATGTTAATTTATTTTAAATTAAAAACCATCACAATTATAGGCTTCATGGTAGATAATGGTGAAGGTTCTTCGTAGTCAAGCAGAACGTTGGAGATTATCAAAATCTGGTTATTCAGTCTACATTAACACAGCAGTAAGAACGCTACTTCTAGTTTCTCTAGTGAATTTCATTCTGATTCCTTCCTGACAGATTAAAAAACAAAGAGATGGGAGGCAAAATGACTTTTGTTTGTGAGTGAAATTTGAACTGGCAGATTAGGCAGCCTACACTTCAGGAAGTGATAATGGTACCAGCCGTGTTTACGCCCACAGTGATAATTCACAAAGCAAAAAATGAGATTAGTTGTAGCTACTGCGTGGAACGATCTTTCTCGACTCAAAATCTTAAATTTATTAACTCGGTCTCACACTTTAAGAGAAAATCACTCAGAGTATTAAATGAAAATGTCGAGAAAAGTACCTAGCGAATTTAGAAGGATAATTCTGTGCCGCTCCATGAAGTAACTTAACATTACAGACTTCCCAAACACATTCTGTGATACTGTCAAATCTCAATTATCCTAGCAGCAGGAAGAACAGGTTTCCACAGTTGGCATGTCTCTTTAATGGGCTCACATATGTAGAGAACCGCTAGCGCTTAAAAGACGTGGCGAAGGCAGGGATAATTATTCCAATTGCCCTCATCTTCCATAAACGTCATAATTTCACAAGCTGCTACATGATCGCGAATAAAACAATGACCCGAGTATAAAATAAATTTCCTTTACTTTACGTCTATGGTCACAAATTTTTTGTCGACAGACTACCAGTTTCGGTCTATGATGATCACCTTCAGATATGTTTCATGAAAACATGTCCTAACTTACTGCACCCATAGTGATATCGTCAAATGTTGAACACAAATTCAGCATAGGCATCGTCAAATATATATAAATAACAGCAAATGCAAGAGTCATCTTGTCAGCAGTACTGACCTTAGACGTAAAGGAAATTTAACTTCATAATTGTTATTTTCTGTCTCGAGCGTAGTGCAAACTGAAAAGCTCATTCAGCAGATGCGATTCACTTTGTTTGGAGCGTCTCCAGTGATTATAGTGTAAACTTTGCAAGTTGGTAGCGCATTCTTTGATCATTATAGACGTGTAAGGTTGTCATTGGCTGACATTTGCACTACCCTCAAAATAGAGAAACACAGATGAAAAGAAAACTACACAGCACTGACTGCAAAACACGAACATCCAATAGAAAAATGTTTTAAGTTATAAGATCCGTTGTTTGCTTACCTTAGCGAAAGCGAGATCCTCCGATTGTGACCCCTGTTCGCCACT
The DNA here is from genome assembly GCF_021461385.2 of Schistocerca piceifrons. Classification (NCBI taxonomy): domain Eukaryota; kingdom Metazoa; phylum Arthropoda; class Insecta; order Orthoptera; family Acrididae; genus Schistocerca; species Schistocerca piceifrons. The sequence goes on from NC_060142.1 coordinate 384,782,240, forward strand.
CGTGTCCTTTGAGAAACTATTCGTTATCTGGGAGTACTCGCCGAGTCCTTCTCTCTGTAAGAAAAAAAAAAAGTAGACGTAGGTGAAACATACCTAAGAGGTCTGTGTACTGAGTCAAGGAAGAGCCAAACCAGCTACAATATTCTTTGCTGTAAATGGAATCGACATCTCTCACAATGCCAACTGTCTGCTTGGGAACGTCATCGTCAGACAACCGTCAGTCTTTTCTGAAACCTATGTAACTAGTGTTTCATAGATTTTGGCTATACAAAAGAAGTGGAGATGTCCAAAAAAGACACCGAGTATTACTTCGTAATAAAAGAACACACATATAGCAAATACATGGCATTATCGTGAAGACAAGTGTAGGTATGTGAGTGTGTGTGTCTTTATACTTGTGAGCGTACGTGTATACTTGTGAGTACCTTCATTAACTGCCTGATCTGCAGAATGATAGGACCAGGTCTGTGTGCATACCTTGCTGAAGGACAGCTCCTGTTGTTGTGGCTGCACCCCATCTCCCGTGTCCTTCGAAACGCTGATCAGCATCTGGGGGTCAACGCCAACGCCTTCATTCTATTAAAAAGATAAAAACGGTAGAAATGCTAGTAAGAGATTAGGGAGCACTTGAACACTCTATACTGGTCAAAAAATAGGCGGTTTTGGATTGCAGTGCATTTGCAATAAAAATCATTCATTTCTATCTGTAAATACACAAAAGGGAAATACCATGAAAACATAGTTGGATGTCAATAAACATCTTCAACATACACACACTCTTCTTGCGGTAATTCTCCCAATATCAGCTTTCTTAAAGCACCGATACAGATATTCGTTGTGCCTTCTTTCCCATCTTTCAGTTTCTGCATTGTACACTGGGCCACAAACTTTTCCTAAAATCTTCCTCTCAAACCCACGAATGCGCTCTTCCATTGTCTGTGTACTTGCCCACGTCTCACAACCATAAAATACCACCGGTCGCACCAGTGACATTGTATAGCTGTATTTTGCTTTCTTGGAATACCATGTGTGATATGTATTGGTGGTTTAAACAGTAGTACACCCGGTTCGCACTTATTATTCGTTGTCGAATTTCCTTTTCTATCTCACTTTTGTTCGTCAATATTGCCTCCAGATACATGAATTTTTCAACTTTTTTCAGAACTGTGACCGTCTATAATACTGGCGTGCATATCGTTTTGCCAACGAGAGACTACTATATGCTTTGTTTTCTCATCGTTGACCAGTAAACCTAGTTTGCTCGCTTCTAGCATTAATCAAGAGGTATCTACTGTCACCTCATTCAGAGTTTCGCCCACAATCACCAAATCATCTGCAAATGCAAGGATCATATCACTTCCAACCATCTCCATCACCCTATTAAGGCCAACTGCCATGTCTCACCTCTTCCTGCGTTATGTTGAACGACCTGGTGAGAGAGGATCGCCCTCTTTCAACCCATTTTTAACTGAGAAGGGTGCTGACAAATGATCTACAAAGCGTACTTGGCAACTTGATCCTCTGTAACAAACTGCCATCAGTCTAATGTAACTCACTGGTATGCTGAACTCCTGCACTATCTTCCAGAGGGCAGCCCAATTAATGCTGTCGTATGGCTGCTGGAAGTCAATTAACATAAGGTGTAGGCTACAATGGGCAGACATGTTCTACCAGCAGAGGGCACTCCCCCTAACAGAGTATTTCTACACCAGTCAACTGGTAGACGTCCAAGAGGTCGTCTGCGAACGAGGTTGAGAGACAAGACCTCAGTGACTCTGGAAGAAGCAGATCCAACAGCAGCACTGAAGATGCCCTAGACAGAAGTATATAGGCAGACATAAGTAATAAATTCCTGTGATACTACAACTATTTTCTCATGATTCATGAACGTGATGTGTTAATCATTTCATTATGTTCTATGTATGTGTAGCATTTGTATATTTTTGTCTTCTGTCATGGGCCTAAATAGCTTGTGTATGTGCAATAAAAGCCGGCCGGTGTGACCGAGCGATTCTAGGCCCTTCAGTGTGGAACCGCGCGACCGCTACGGTCGCAGGTTCGAATCCTGCCTCGGGCATGGATGTGTGTGATTTCCTTAGGTTAGTCAGGTTTAAGTAGTTCTAAGTTCTAGGGGACTTATGACCTCAGATGTTAAATCCCATAGTGCTCAGAGCCATTTCAACCATTTGTGCAATAAATGATGATGAAACGTACACACTAACAGCAGCCATGTAACAGACAGAATGGCTATCAGAGTACTTTAGTGATGTTCGTGCCTAGTAGGGTATATAAGGAGTGTAAGTGTCAGATATTAAGAAATCTCTGTGAAGGACCTCGAGATACTATGTACTCGTGAACTACAGCATTATCAGAAACTGATAGAGATTGAAAGGGGCCTCATTGTTGGTGCCCATTTGGCCAGCTGGTCGAATCGTGCAACATCCAGATTTATGAAGGATTCAAACGTGACTGTGCCCAGGCTGCACTGCAGGAGTCGGGGGAGGGTCAGGCACACTCATTATCAAGATTATGGTTGACTATATCTGCCCACGACAAGGGAGGATCACCATTTTGTGCACCAAGCACATTGTGACTAATTCACATGCGCACCTGCCATCCCGGAACATGTTCTTTGTGATCCCGCACTGTAAGTCGGAACTACACTCATACTCATAAATTAAGAATAATGCTGATACATGATGAAACAACGCTCTGGTGGGCGGTTTGCGGGTTTGAATCACCTTGGGGTATGACCATGATGTGCATTGAACCTGCAGTCGTTGCACGGTGGCGCTGGCAGCAGTCCACATACGCAGAGGTGTGTTGGTGCATGTCAGAGCACGGTGCAGCGAATAAGTGTGCAGACGTTTTCAGACCTGCTAGTGGTGACTGTGTGTTGAAAATGGCTCAAAGAACACATATTGATGACGTAATGAGGGGTAGAATACTAGGGCGACTGGAGGCTGGTCAAACACAGCAAGTCGTAGCACCGGCCCTCCGAGTGCCACAAAGTGTGATCTCAAGATTATGGCAACGATTCCAGCAGACAGGAAACGTGTCCAGGCGCTGCAGTACGGGACGTCCACAGTGTACAACACCACAAGAAGACCGATATCTCACCATCAGTGCCCGCAGATGGCCACGGAGTACTGCAGATAGCCTTGCTCAGGACCTTACTGCAGCCACCGGAACATTTGTCTCCAGACACAAAATCTACAGACGACTGAACAGACATGGTTTATTCGCCCAGAGATCTGCAAGGTGCATTCCACTGACCCCTGTTCACAGGAGAGCCCGTATAGCCTGGTGTCAAGGACACAGTACATGGTCATTGGAACTATGGTCCCAGGTTATGTTCACGTACAATTCTAGGTTTAGACTGAACAGTGATTCTCGCCAGGTTTTCATCTGGCGTGAACCAGGAACCAGATATCAACACCTTAATGTCCTTGAAAGGGAAGTGTATGGAGGTCGTGGTTTGATGGTGTGGGGTGGGATTATGACTGGTGCACGTACAAGCCTGCATGTCTTTGACAGAGGAACTGTAACGGGTCAGGTGTATCAGGACGTCCTTTTGCACCAGTATGTCCGCCTTTTCAGGGGTGCAGTGGGTCCAACCTTCCCCCTGATGGATGATAACACACGACCCTACCGAGCTGCCATCGTAGAGGATTACCTCGAAACAGAAGATATCAGGCAAAAGGAGTGGCCTGCCTGTTCTTCAGACCTAAACCGCATCGAGCACGTCTGGGATGCTCTCGGTCGACGTATCCCTGCACGTCTTCAAACCTCTGCGACACTTCAGGAGCTCCGACAAGCACTGGTGCAAGAAGGGAGGCTATACCCTAGCAGCCACTCGACCACCTGATCCAGAGTATGCCAACCCGTTGTGTGGCCTGTGTACGTGTGCATGGTGATCATATCCCATATTGATGTCGGTGTACATGCGCAGGAAACAGAGGCGTTTTGTAGCACATGTGTTTTGGGACGGTTTTCTCAATTTATCACCAATGCCGTGGAAATACAGATCTGTGTCGTGTGTGTTCCCTATGTGCCTATGCTACCAGTGCCAGTTTTGTGTAGTGCCACGTTGTGTGGCACCACATTCTGCAATTGTCCTTAATTTATGAGCATGAGTGTAGCAGCTGCTAGTCTAAGGCATTACTGTCCCATTCATAGTCTGCTTTCGGAGTGGTACTTTGACTGGGAAGCACCGACTGCCGATGACTGCCGTCCTATTGTGTTCGGCAATGAATCGATGTTCTGTGCTACCCTGAGTAACCATCATCATTGAGTGTCACGGCGACCTGCGCAGAGACCCATTCTTCCATGTATTGCAGAGGCACTGGAGTGTTACTCCTAGCATCAAAGTGCGAGGTGCTAACGGATACGACTTCTGGTCATGGTTGATAGTGACGGAGTAAACTCTGACACAAAACGGCACCTCAGGGACATCTTGAATCCTCATGTATTACATGTCATGTGGCAGTATTGCGTTGCCATATTTCAACATGATAATGGCCGTCCAAACATTTCACATGACGCTACGAACTTCCTGCTTGATACTGAGCTGTTTTCGCGGCCAACAAGATCCCCCGATCAGTCTCTGATAGAACTGTTACATCGCAGTACATGCTTAAAGTTGTTATAGTTCTACTAGGTGATCTCAGAAGAGAGAAGGCTAGCTGTGGGGCATTATGCCAATCGGAATGTCAACATGATGTACCGCCGATGTAACCGACGTCGGGGCAGCAGGCAAGTATTGCCACACAACCTCTGAGTGAGTAAAGCAGAAACGGGGATGCCGCAGTGCTACGTAACAAGGCAGTGTGGAGCAACTCTTCGTAACTTCAGCGCCAGAGCACCACGGCAATAATTTAACATTGCAGAAAGACTTCGGTTCGGCGACCCAAATAATTAGTGAATTACCACAGTGATGCAAGGAGCGTTGACAATACCAATAAACGAGGGTATATGCTTAAATTCAAGAGACACCGAGACTTAGACGTTGGCTTGGCCCTTTAATGAGGCTTTCGGAGCTCAAAGAAACATCCAGTCCGAAATTCTGTCCAAGTCGTTAAAACAGAGAGAATGGCGGCCTACTGAGTATGAGTGTGAGTGAAACCATTATAAGATGACTGACGATGGTCTGCCCGCTACCAGCTTGCTGACTTCCAACACCGATACACAGCCAACTTGATGCATGCAACATCTGTGGTCTGCCCTTGCTGCCTGTTAGGCCAAGGCAGATTAGGAGAAGACTGGTGCGTGGCCAACTCTCCTCCACTGAGGGTGAATTGCGGATGATTTGCTTGCTTTCATCTCCACACTGACCAGGTGTGGTGGATTCACACAGCCTCTGGCCGACTTGTGAACATCTGCTGTAGTTTTGTTCGATCCATGGTGGACGACCAGGGCCTAGACTTCACGACAACCAACATCCTGCACCACACAGCTGTCTTCACCTGAGCTTGCGAGAAACTGTCTACAAGGGCACTGAAGTGCGAACTGCACTGTACAGCAGAACATCTGGGCGGGCTGCCACGCCGCCACCAGCCCAGCAAGAGGCCTGACGCATTGACCGGTGGCAGCGACATCACCACCTGCTGACGAGGCGTCGCCACTTTTTCGCGTCACACGCCAACACCTGACTGCATGAGACACCCTGAGTCATTTTATGACTCTGTTAACTCTGCCTCAGAAACAAATGTTATTTCAGATATTATTGTGTCACTGACCCCTCTGGGTGTAAACCGGACCGCTCACCCACACTCCATGCCTGGCCTCCTGTACGCAGTGCAACTGCAGCTCTCCAGGTCGCAACAACACATCTGCGGTACCGGCTTGGACATCAGCTCCATCCCAGTGCCAGTGTCAGGATATCAAGGTCAAATTAAAACAGTTATGAGTCAGTTCTCTGAGGAGAGGATGCAACAGATTTATGAGACCCTATCCAACTGAATCAATGCACGCAACCAGATCGGAGGGGGCGCAACGTCATGCTGATACGTGGGTTCATTCTGCCAAGTTCTTTGCACTTTTAACTCAGTTTTGTAATCACTGAAAAAACATCACATACATGTCAACCCATGAGGCTCATTTCGTAGCCTTTTCCTCTTCTGGATGTTTTCCTTTTTTTCTCAAGCAGGGTTAATATTTAAGAGCTGCATCTGAAATAAACTAATATTCGCAACTGCAGCACGGATGTGACATGAACTGCAGATTAGGCACGTGACGGTATAAAACTGTTTTGTCTTTAGGAATTTTTTTGGTGTCTGTCTGTGTGATCTCCGTGATCTCTATACTACCTGGATGATCTCTCAGCGTTGAACTTCAGACTGCCTACAGATTCCCGTTGGGTACACAGTTCGCCATATCGTAATTAGACAAGAAGTTCACGAGCAACGATATGTGTATAAAGATTGTTTACTTACTTCTGCTTTGAGCCTTACGTCATTTACTATAATGATATCCAAATCTGGTAACCATCTGCTCTGCAAAATATAGAAGCACCTTCTTAATTATAAGACACCCACATAACCAGAATAATTTCTTCCTTCATATGAGCTACTAATTTATCATCTTTATTGTCATTTTATTGCTGCAAATGGCAACAGAAAATATTTGCGTTCCAGAAATATTTCATATGGTTTGTATTTTTACTGTGTTTACTCCTAAGGTATTTCACAGTATTCCCGAACTCAGGTGTCTTTTATCTTTCACATTCCTCTTGTCAAAACTGACCATTAGCAACTCTGTATTGGTCTCACCATCAGCTAAAACTGTGAGCAGCCTCCTAATTAGATCTACCCATGTCCTCTTATCAGAAAATAAAATGTGTTGCATTAAAATACGGCTTAATGCAATCCGTAAGAGAAGCGCAAATCTGCGGAATAAATAAACGTTTGCAACGGGTAATAACCTATATGAGGTGGATGAGCACTATTTCAACCCATCTCAGTGACCCAAAGGATGGATGACAGCGACTGGACGAAACTTTTGACCATCTAAATCATGTGATTTCCTACTTCCAGTTAGTCATACTTTAATTGATGTGTGAATGTCACTCAACTTCTGGATAATAGACCGCAGGGAATCGTGCATTCTTCAGTTCTGAGACATCAACAAGCCCCGTTGTCTTTTATATCATCTGGCTTGTTTTCCCTGATTTCCACGTGGTTGGTAGGTAGACTGGGCTTGAAGAAATCAGTGCAGTTGAGGAATTTCCTGTCTCAGTCACAGTTCATCTTTTGCAGTGGCTTCAGGATCACATACAGCTAGCTCTGCCCATAATGCCGTTGTGTCATTAATAAGTCAGTATCTGAAGACATAATCAGAGAAAATGACGGTACCGTAACGACCTTGTAATATACTTTCTTGTTTAACTATTTCACATTGTGGCAGGTTAAGTTTCAGTTGTTAGTATTTGTACGGCATATACACTTGCAGAGAAATAAAACGAATTCCGAAAGCAAGAGACCCACACGAATGAAGCCTTGTTCCCAAATTGTGCAAGTTGTATTCAGTGTATGATTGCAGTGATAGCATCATACACAAAAGGACAGATTGTCAGTAAATAATACTGCTTCCTCAGTCCTGTAACGATCTTAAAAGTGTCACAAGTGATCTTCGGAGGCGCACCGTTTTACTTTCAATTGTCGTGACTCCTTCAAGGGATACTTCCGGTCAAGAGATTTCTTTTTATTCGTGTAGAAACAAATTACATGGCATAATAATTACTATTACAAGCAAATCAAAGAAAAATTATCAAGATAAACTGCTGTTGCCCAAAATCTTGCAACCTCAACTCTGCTCAGAGTCACAAGCGTAAGAGTTTCATCTATCCAGGAAGCAAGGCATAGCAGACAATCTAGTAGGTGTTACGTGTCCTGTGATTCTCAGCACTCACAGTTGGTAGTATCCACAGGGAAGGGTCATTTCTGGAGATTACTAGTGGATATCGCAACTCCAGAACGAAGATGGTTGAGTGCCCTTCACATGATCCAATTCCGTCCACGCCTTGATGGGAAGGGTTTCCGACGGGAGAGGCCAGATAGTGTTAATCTCGAGTCAAAAAAATACACAATTTTTTCCTCACTGTAGCTGATGTTGTTTGTAAAATTGAAGTAACCTTGAGGAAGCTTCTTCTGGACATCAGCCTTGAGGTCGCCAGAACGTGCGCACATAATGCATGGTTTTCCTGGTGATCTTTATTTGTTCTCTCCGCACTGGCAGCTACGTCACGGTGATTTCTGATGGCGCTATGCCTGCGAACTGGTAGAGTTTTACAAGCGTCGTAGGTTTCAGGAAATCTGTACTATGTCTACATGTCTCATTTAGTGCCCTGTCAAGTATGTTTGCACGGGTAGATTTGCACCAGACTGGCCATGTATCCTCTGCTGCACTGTCTCGTGTTTGTGGGTTTGAGGGATCGAAGGGACCAGACTGTTGTGGTCATCGGTCACTGTCTCATGTTGCTAGTGCTGTCCTTCTCAGGGTTTGTGGTCGAGAACCTCATATACTACCACTGATCTCGAAACTTCCTGGCAGATTAAAACTGTGTGCCGGACCAAGACTCGAACTCTGGACCTTTGCCATTTGCGGGCAAGTGCTCTACCAACTGAGCTACACAAGCACGAATCACGCCCCGTCCTCACAGCTTTACTTCTGCCAGTATCTCGCTAAGAATATTATTTCTAGCTTCCTCCTTCATTTTCGTACTTTCATAGTGCTGATTGCACATCAAACTACGAGCTACTGTGACTCCCAGATATTTTGAATGGATCGTATTCATGCCTTCCCATGTGATGTTAAGTTTTGCGATGTGTGTGATTGAGCTTAAGGTGATACGCACAAAGATGAGTTTTAACTGGTTTTGAACGAAGTGATTGTCAGAGTAACAGACACACTAGACTCTTTCAATGCTTGTCCGCAGTTCGTGGTCGTGCGGTAGGATTCTCGCTTCCCGCGCCCGGGTTCCCGGGTTCGATTCCCGGCGGGGTCAGGGATTTTCTCTGCCTCGTGATGACTGGGTGTTGTGTGATGTCCTTAAGTTAGTTAGGTTTAAGTAGTTCTAAGTTCTAGGGGACTGATGACCATAGATGTTAAGTCCCATAGTGCTCAGAGCCATTTTCTTTCAATGTTTCTGTCACCTGGGCTTCCACTTCTTCAGTATCTTCAAAAGATTTCACTTGATTCGCTAATGCCAGGTCATCAGCATAAAGGAAACTGCTTGTGTTTGTAGGAAGTGTTTGTCATTCGTACAGATGTTAAGTAACATTGGTGAAACAACGCTTCGGTCAAGCAGATGAAACCAGATGTGTCCTTATTGTGTTTCATGCATGCGCAATGAGAGACGGGTGTAACTGCTGTGGTCACATGAACACCTCGAGAATTAATAACATGACCTAAATATTATATTTCCGTCTGGAAAAAGACACATTTTTCTTTATTAGACTTGAGTCTGGACTCAGACAAAACTTGAAATAAAGTGTGCAAGTAGGCAAGTTGTTTCGCTATGCGGCCAGCAACTACAAAATCGTCCAGGTAATTTGTGCATGAAATTACAGAAGCAATCAGCTGTTCTAGGTAGCGTTGGATAATGACAGGCTCTGATGCGCTACCCAAAGGCAAACGAAGGAACTTGAAATGTCCTAAATGTGTAGTGCTGACAAACACATTTTGTGAAGATTTATCACGAGGTACCTGAAAGTAGGCATCGCGAAGATCAGTTTTTGACAAACAGCGACCTGCACCTAAGCGATTCATAGTTCATCAGGGCGAGGCAATGGGTAACTATCTGAGGATTGACAGTGGCCTTGAAATTAGCACAAATGCTAATTTCACCCGATGGTTTGCGAACATAAACTATTAGGGAAGACCACTGACTTGCAGAGATTGGTGCGATTGTCCCACCTTCAGCGCCAGTTTTGTAAAGTCTCGGCGCCAGTTTTGTAAAGGCTTCGTCGCTACTCTTGGGGAGACAGAGTTGCCACTGTTATTACGGTAGCCAGAGTTTATGAGTTCGTAAAATGGCTTCTGGTACAGTGCACCACTAAGACAATTTCTCCCTGCCACTATTACATAGCTATGCCCTCGGGTCAGGTTACAGAATAGGAGAACGAGGGTTCTACAACACTCCAACAAATTAGTAACAAAGTCACACAAATGAGTTTAGGGTTTACTTATCTTCGTGACTTGTCGAATAATGAAGTCTACAACAATGTGTGTAACAAACACAAATAAAGCCCTCGATGGCTAAGTGCAGATAATCGTAGGTAAACTTCACAATACATGTTGTTCTTGTTGTGGTCTTCAGTCCTGAGACTGGTTTGATGCAGCTTTCCATGCTACTCTATCCTGTGCAAGCTTCTTCATCTCCCAGCACCTACTGCAGCTTACATTCTTCTGAATCTGTTTAGTGTATTTATCTCTTGGTCTCCCTCTACGATTTTTACCCTCCACGCTGCCCTCCAATACTAAATTGGTGATCCCTTGATGCCTCAGAACATGTCCTACCAACCGATCCCTTCTTCTGGTCAAGTTGTGCCACAAACTCCTCTTCACCCCAATCCTATTCAGTACCTCCTCATTAGTTATGTGATCTACCCATCTAATCTTCAGCATTCTTCTGTAGCACCACATTTCGAAAGCTTCTATTCTCTTCTTGTCCAAACTATTTACCGTCCATGTTTCACTTCCATACATGGCTACACTCCATACAAATACTTTCAGAAACGATTTCCTGACATTTAAATCTATACTCCATGTTAACAAATTTTACTTCTTCAGAAACGCTTTCCTTACCATTGCCAGTCTACATTTTATACCCTCTCTACTTCGACTATCATCAGTTATTTTGCTCCCCAAATAGCAAAACTCCTTTACTACTTTAAGTGTCTCATTTCCTAATCTAATTCCCTCAAAATCACCCGACTTAATTTGACTACATTCCATTATCCTCGTTTTGGTGTTGTTGATGTTCATCTTATACCCTCCTTTCATGACACTGTCCATTCCGTTCAACTGCTCTTCCAAGTCCTTTGCTGTCTCTGACAGAATTACAATGTCATCGGCGAATCTCAAAGTTTTTATTTCTTCTCCGTGGATTTTAATACCTACTCCGAACTTTTCTTTCGTTTCCTTTACTGCTTGCTCAATACACAGTTTGAATAGCATCGGGGAGAGGCTACAAACCTGTCTCACTCCCTTCCCAACCACTGCTTCCCTTTCATATCCCTCGACTCTTATAACTGCCATCTAGTTTCTGTACAAATTGTAAATAGCCTTTCGCTCCCTGTATTTTACCCCTGCCACCTGCAGAATTTGGAAGAGAGTATTCCAGTCAACATTGTCAAAAGCTTTCTCTAAGTCTTCAAATGCTAGAAACGTATGTTTGCCTTTCCTTAATTTTTCTTCTAAGATAAGTCGTAGGGTCAGTATTGCCTCATGTGTTCCAACATTTCTACGGAATCAAAACTGATCTCCCCGAGGTCGGCTTCTACCAGTTTTTCCATTCGTCTGTAAAGAATTCGCGTTAGTATTTTGCATCCGTGATTTATTAAACTGATTGTTCCGTAATTTTCACATCTGTCAGCACCTGCTTTCATTGGGATTGGAATTATTATATTCTTCTTGAAGTCTGAGGGTATTTCGCCTGTCTCATACATCTTGCTCACCAGATGGTAGAGTTTTGTCAGGACTGGCTCTCCCAAGGCTGTCAGTAGTTCTAATGGAATGTTGTCTACTCAAAGGGCCTTGTTTTGACTCAGGTCTTTCAGTGCTCTGTCAAACTCTTCACGTAGTATCATATCTCCCATTTCATCTTCATCTACATCCTCTTCCATTTCCATATTATTGTCCTCAAGTACATCGCCCTTGTATAGAACCTCTATATACTCCTTCCACCTTTCTGCTTTCCCTTCTTTGCTTAGAGTTGGATTTCCATTTGAGCTCTTGGTATTCACACAAGTGGTTCTCTTTTAATTTTCCTGTAGGCAGTATCTATCTTACCCCTAGTGAGATAAGCCTCTACATCCTTGCATTTGTCCTCTAGCCATCCCTGCTTAGCCATTTTACACTTTCTGTCGATCTCATTTTTGAGACGTTTGTATCCCTTTTTGTCTGCTTCATTTACTGCATTTTTGTATTTTCTCCTTTCAGCAATTAAATTCATTATCTCTTCTGTTACCCAAGGATTTCTACTAGCCCTCGTCTTTTTACCTACGGTACTTGGTCCTCTGCTGCCTTCACTACTTCATTCCTCAAAGCTACCCATTCTTCTTCTACTGTATTTCTTTCCCCCACTCCTGTCAATTGTTCCTTATGCTCTCCGTGAAACTCTGTACAACCTCTGGTTCTTTCAGTTTATCCAGGTCCCATCTCCTTAAATTCCCACCTTTTTGCAGTTTCTTCAGTTTTATCTACGGTCTTTAACCAATAGATTGTGGTCAGAGTCCACGTCTGCCCCTGGAAATGTCTTAAAATTTAAAACTTGGTTCCTAAATATGTGTCTTACCATTATATAATCTATCTGAAACCTTCTAGTATCTCCAGGGTTCATCCATGTATACAACCTTCTTTCATGATTCTTGAACCAAGTGTTAGCTATGATTAAGTTATGCTCTGTGCAAAATTCTACCAGGCTGCTTCCTCTTTCATTTCTTAGCCCCAATCCATATTCACCTACTATGTTTCCTTCTCTCCCTTCTCCTACAGTCGAATTCCAGTCACCCATGACTATTAAATTTTCGTCTCCCTTCACTATCCGAATAATTTCTTTTATCTCATCATACATTTCATCAGTTTCTTCGTCATCTGCAGAGTTCGTTAGCATATAAACTTGTACTACTGCGGTAGGCGTGGGCTTCATGTCCATCTTGGCCACAATAATGCGTTCACTATGTTGTTTGTAGTAGCTTACCTGCACTCCTATTTTTTTTATTTATTATTAAACCTACTCCTGCATTACCCCTATTTGATTTTGTATTTATAGCCCCGTATTCACCTGACCATAAGTCTTGTTTCTCCTGCCACCGAACTACACTAATTCCCACTATATCTAACTTTAACCTATCCATTTCCCTTTTTAAATTTTCTAACCTACCTGCCCAATTAAGGGATCTGACATTCCATACTCCGATCCGTAGAATCCGTAGAACGCCAGTTTTCTTTCTCCTGATAACGACGTCCTCTTTAGTAGTCCCCGCCCAGAGATCCGAATGGGGGACTATTTTACCTCCGGAATATTTTACCCAAGAGGACGCCATCATCAGCCGTTGTTGCCCCTGCAACTACTGAAAAGGCTGCTGCCCCTCTTCAGGAACCACACGTTTGTCTGGCCTCTCAACAGATACCCCTCCGTTGTGGTTGCACCTATGCTACGGCTATCTGTATCGTTGAGGCACGCAAGCCTCCCCACCAACAGCAAGGTCCATGGTTCATACATAGCAAATGCAATTTACAACTGTCTCTTCACTTCTATTAGTTCACTAAACGACGTTCCTTTCTAACACAGCCCTGAACGATGATCTGTAAGCAAGTGGGTGAGAGCTGCTCTTGTATCTTCTGAGTAGGCTTCTGTCTGTTGTCGTCCGGTCATCGGCGGATTGTACTCGGCCGGCAATTGGCCGAGGCGAAGTCAATATCTTCATCCCCAGCGCTGCCCGTGGCGCTGGTGCAACTCGAGCAAGTGGGAGTCTCTTTGGCACTGGCACCAGCTCGCATCTTTGCGCCTGTTGTGCTTTTTCCCTGGCTGTGTCTTACTCGGACGACACAGCACTGACGACCATCGTGGGGAGGGAAGCATCTTGGAGAGCGCATTGGATAACGCGAAGGAAAAAAGTAAGTTTAAGCTTTAACGTCTCGCCGACGACGATTCTGTCAGAGATGGAGAACAAGCTCGGATTGGACAAGAATAAGGAAGGAAACGGACCTCGTCGTACTCAAAGGAACTATCCAGGCATTCGCTTTGATCTGTTAATAGAACCTCCATAAAATATAAATCTGTGTGGCAGGGCACGGATTTGAGCCCCTCTACTGCAGAATGTGAGTCCAGGGTTTTAATCATAGTGTCAGTACTCTCGGGGGGTAAAACGATAATTGTGCCCACGGGCAACATTCTTCTGAAAGAGCATACCCACCTATCGTTGTAGAAATAAGGGCAGAACGTAATAGATGATGTACTGCATATATTTTGCATTGCACAGTGTTCTACCAGCAGATATCGAAGTATATACTCATATTATGCTATACCTGTACACGTCATGAAGCCCAGAGTTGTTTTTCTACGTCGTTACTTTGTACAATAGAACAGCTGTCGTTCTCTCGGGCATCACCGCCCTCGAAAAACAGTTATCCCTGACTCCAAGACAGAATATGTTGTTATCATTAAACACAATTAAGCACCTTTCCTTCTTCTAATTCCATTACCCTACACTAGACCAGTCGTATTACATGGTCATGAAGTACGAGAGGACATCTGGTCAGCGGAAATATTTCTCTCATACCAGCTTGCGGTAAACGAATTTTGGTGATCCTAGCTGACATTCTGGGCGCTACCTTATTGTACTGGGATTGCTGAGCGAATAAAAATGATTACTCGTGAGACTTGGATGTGTAGACGTGAATCTGTACGTAATTTGCTTCGAGAAGAAATGCGATAAACCTGTGTAGCTCCCTTAGACTATCGAGGCCAAGGAAGATACACAAATGACCCTTTGGATGCAACATGTTGGACAATTCGACGAAAGAATCACTTAGCATCCATCACGCTCTAAATGAGACCTGACTGAAAATCGTTTGATAGAAAGAATGGCGCACCTCGACACCGTCCTTGTATGCTGCAGTGTTTACTAACCGCACATGATTCTCGATTCAACGAACCATTCTTAAAGGGCAATTACAGCTATAGAATCAGCATTTTTATGATAATCACATGGATTTTGCCCATATCACAGCACAGTGCTTCAATAAGTGCCGTTGTTGTCGTCTATCCATCCGCCATTCACAAATGATATTTCTTGGTCATGTCTTTACAAGTATTTCAGAAGCAATAGGTGTTTATACATCCAAGGAGTGTGTGTGTGTGTGTGTGTGTATTGCCTTCTCCAGGACAGATCTCCCCTACCAGCACAGTGTGACCACTTTGGGTGCATACCTTGGCGACAGAGAATTTCTCCTCTTCTTGGTTGTCTCCTTCGCTAGCATCCTTTGAAACGCTGCTCATCATATCTGGCGCTTCACCGGCATCATCGCTCTGCAGACAGCCGAAAGCAGAAGAGAAACATGTGTAAGACTCTAACGTCCCCGTGTGATACAGTGTTACTACTGTCAACAGCAAATACAGAATTGTGTAACAGATCTTAGCCAGAACGATTTAGAGGCATCTATTGTGGTCTATAACTGTCTGGGAGTAAAATAAGTTGTACCTTCACGTTCACTCATTTCATATCGTTTTGTTTCATATTTTTTTACAATTATTATGGCGTATCTGGATGTACTATGTGAATAACTGGCTTTATTCCAGCTGTCTACTAAAAAATTCTTACTTCGATTGTCCACTTACCTTGGTGAGAGCTACTTCCTCTGATTCTGGGCGCTGTCCGTCGTTACTGTCCTTTGAAATGCTACTCAACATTTGTGAATTCTCGCCGGCGATTTCGCCCTGCAGAAAAACAATAATTACTGTATAAATCCACGTAAGAGATGAAGATTCTAAGATTTCTACGTTAAGAAATACAGTATGTACCAAGAATTAGAAAATATTGCGACTTTTTTTAGTTCCATCCCACTCCCCTCCTTCCTACATAAGCTGCTTCTCGTCACCACCCACGACGTTTCAAATACACTATCACCAGAAAGAAAGAAATGTGGTAAACAGCAAAGTCAAAGAGTGAAAAAGCAGTTAAGGTGAAATATATTTCCTTATTGACTAATACTATATAACCACTTTTTCTAAATTCCTGAGTTATTAAGTTCTTGAGAATATGGCCGAGCGGGAATGTACACTATATATAACTGTGTGCACACACGGTATCTTAATTTCTTCTTTATTTTTACAGCTCTCCAGTGAAACTAGCACTAGAAAGAGATCAGAGATGCAAGGAAATTGCTAGAAAGACGTTCTAGGAATCATTGAACAATGCCAGACGCCAGTCTAATAAAAGCAACAGCCACTAACATCCAAAAATGTAAATCACTGGGCCAGAGAAAGATGGATGAAAAGCTATGTTTGGAATATAGCACTGCACAGATGCGTAAGATGCACAACGTGGAAGACATTTAAATGAGACTATGAGAAAGCTTTCCAATGTGGTGCTTCAGGAGACTTACTGAAGACCTGATGGACAGATCGAGTTAGGAATGAAGATTATCTGCAGAGAGTCAACGAAAAAACAAAGACCTGATTACAAAAGATTAAATAAAGGCACTGAAATGAAACGTGTGGCTATATGGGCATGTAATCGATGAAGATGCAGTCATATGAAACGATGGCAGTAGAAACTGTTCAGGTATGCTGAATCTGTAATGTGGTGAATATGTAACTATGCACATATAACAACATTGGATATTACTGAAAACTGTATATGAAGGGTGGCTGGACAGAAATGATCGCAGAGGCGGATCTTGATGTGAATACATACTGCTGACAAAAGAAGTGAAGTACCCACATGGAGAGGAGGAAACAAAATGAAACTTTTCGGCTTCAGAGGGCATGTGATGTTATTTCACTGATTACATGACAGTATGAGTCCACTTAACAGCATGGTGTTCCACCCTTCTGGCCTGGATGCATACATTGATTCTGTTGGAAGGTTGTCATAAAGCCATTTTATTCTCTCCTGAGGAATGCATGCATGTATTAAACTGGGTACCTAGAAACGATGGAGAGGTTTCGTCCCGCCGTAGCCCTCAGTGGTACACAACCCCACAACAGGCCACAGCAGTCCACTCACCCCACCGCCGCCCCACACCGAATCCAGGGTTATTGTGCAGTTTGGCCCCCAGTGGACCCCCTTGGGAACGCCCCATACCAGACGAGTGTAGCCCCAAAAGTTTGCGTGGTAGAGTAATTATGGTGTATGCATACGTGGAGATGGTGTTTGCACAGCAATTGCCGACACAGTGTAACTGAGGCGGAATAAGTGGAACCAGCTCCCATTCTCTGAGGTAGATGGAAAACTGCCTTAAAAACCATTCACAGGCTGGCTGGCACACAGGACCTTGACACATAATTCGCTGGGCGGATTTGTGCAGGGGACCAGCACGACTTCCCACTCGGGAAGCAGCACATTAGACCACGCGGTTACCTGGGTGGGCCTCCTGAGGTAATTGTCCACAAGTGTTGTAGCTGGTCCTTGATATCCTGGATGCAGGTACCGATACGTAGTAGACATATGAACTGTTCCCACACATGTTGAGTGAGGACAGGTCTGGCGATCTTGCTGCCCACAGGATTAACGTAACTCACGCAGTCAGTTCATAGTGACACATGTCACGTATAGATGAGCATTCTCCTGTTGAAAAATCGCTCCAAAATATTGTCGCAAGAGAGGTAGACAGGGGGATGTAATATATCGATGATGCATTGTTGTGCTATTAGAGTCCTCTCAATAACTACCAGCTGTGACGTGAAATTATATCCAATGGCTCTCCACACCATGACATCAGGAGGAACACTGCTGGGACTCTCCAAAACATTGGAAGAATGAGGTCTCTCCACAGGTCGTCACCACATTCGCCGATGATGGTCATCTAGGCTAGTGGAGAATCACAATTCATCACTGATTACAATGTGGCACCATTTATCAACATTACATACTTCCTGGTCATGGCACTACTCCAAAAGCAGCCATTTGTATTGTGGTGTTAATGACATCGTATGCATTGGACAGTACTTTCCTAGTCTGGCTGCTAACCTCCGACCAATGGTGCGGGATGACACAAGATGTTGCATGGAGTCCATTAGTTGCTCTCAGACGTCAGGCGCAAATGCAAAGGGGTTAGTATGTCCTTGGTGCATAATACAGAGCTCCCACATAGTGTTGGTGATGCATGGTGAAACGGACAATTAACGACCAGTATGCCTGCCTTCATATTCCCTTGCAGTCCCCAATTGTGTTACTGTCACACCTGAATGCTCCAAAAATTTGAATATCCCTTGATTAGACTAGGTGGCCGAAAGGAAAACCACAGTGAGACCCCTTTCAAAATCTGTTACTGATCACACAGTCTCGCATGAGTACACATCATCTCCTCGTCCTTTAGTGACCAATAAATATCTGACACTGTTCACACCTCTTATACATCCTACCAGGCCTAGTAAAACACTAAAGAGCGCTAGGATACTTTGGCTCATTCTACCTACTGCAGAAAATTGCACCTCTAAGTAAGGTATCACTACTGGCATCAGATAACCTTCAATTGACCTTTGGTGTCATATTACTGTCAATGCAATGCAAGTGTCATATTCAGGGTCACTAGTGAAATGTGTCAAGGTTCCTCACACCCCCTTCCCAGGGGACGTGGGGGAGGTGGAGTGTAGAGGGAGGAGTGGGTGGACGAGTGGGGAAGTGGAGGTGCACCAGTCTCTTTACCTTAAAATCATCATGCTGTCTGCCAGTCACTGCGGGTTCCTGGGATGTTGACTTCTAAGCCAATGGCGTGTAATTTACGCCTCACTCTCTGATTAGTTTTAATTTTTATAATTCGCTTGGCATCATTTGCTGTCTGCACTTCATGTTGTTGAGAGAGTGAAGGAGTTGCACTGCTTTCGATCAATATGCTCTTCATTCTAACTCAGTGTTCTGTATTGTATTAGGGTGTGGGTATTGGTTACAAGAAGTTATTCCAATAACATTCGCTGTAGTAAGACGTAGAGTTAAAAATGGCGAGGTAAGATAGTTTGACAATATAAAATAATGACATCATAGCAAAGTCTCCAACACAGCGGCAAATGTTAAGTCGAGGGACCCCACGCTCTCAGAGAATTTGCTCTAAGTATTTATCAAAAAAGATTTTATCGGACTATTAATGTAATGTTACATTTGCTTTCACATTGTATATGTCTCCACACCTCACTATCCAACCGAGCGAGGTGGCGCAGTGGTTAGCACACTGGACTCGCATTCGGGAGGACGACGGTTCAATCCCGTCTCCGGCCATCCTGATTTAGGTTTTCCGTGATTTCCCTAAATCGTTTCAGGCAAATGCCGGGATGGTTCCTTTGAAAGGGCACGGCCGATTTCCTTCCCAATCCTTCCCTAACCCGAGCTCGCGCTCCGTCTCTAATGACCTCGTTGTCGACGAGACGTTAAACACTAACCACCACCACCTCACTATCCCTGATACAGGTACCTTATCTTCACACCCTACAGTGCTAGCTTAGCTGAGTATTATTTTGTGAAAACGCTGAGACGATGTGTAAATACATCACCTAAAGTGCGTGAGAACGAAACGAATGCCATGTGACGATGTGTAAATATTATATCCAAAATGAGTAATAAATGACATATATTCAGACACCTCAACAGTTAAGTTATATAGCAACCAGTACATCGTCAATAGGCCGGCCGTTGTGGCCGAACGGTTCTAGGCGCTTCAGTCTGGAACCGCGCGACCGCTACGATGGCAGGTTTGAATCCTGCCTAAGGCATGGATGTGTGTGATGTCCTAGGTTGGTTAGATTTAAGTAGTTCTAAGTTCTAGGGGACTGATGACCTCAGATGTTAAGTCCCATAGTGCTCAGAGCCGTTTGAACCATCGTCAATACCTGAATTACCTACATATCTGTATAACTTACAATGCTAGCTGAGCAGTGTATTGAATGACGTAACATATCGACATTGCATACCGAGATGATGTGTAAATGCACAAATTGAAATGCGATTGTGTACGTGCCGAACGTTAAGATAGGAAATTGATTTTGAGCCTCCCAAGACAATGAGTTGCTATACCAGACAGTGAATATCTGCCCAACTCCAATTATTACTATGTGTGAATTCCACACACAGATGTACACACCACAGCAGAACAACAGTCCAAAAGTGCATATCCACAGCCTTCTGCATCAAGACATGAGAGTTTATTTAGACTCCCAAGCAATCAAGAGGAACATCGGTCAATAGAATATCTTCCACCCTCACACATATTACTAATAGAGCTGAATGCCACAAGGCAAATAAACACGCACACACACACATAGCACTGTCAATGTACCTCAAACCACCACTGAATTGAGTCTGTGATGATGCAAGATAATAACTTTGTTGGGTAAATGGACAGAAAATGCATGTTTAATTGTTACTGCAATCGATCTACATATGTCAACGAAATTAAAATATGAAGAAAAACAGATATGATATTCAATTCTTGATAAATGTCACCCATTGTGGTACGAACCTGTGTATACCAGCAGTAATAGCTAGCTCAAATTGTAAAAGCATCGGAGGCTTCTAACTGTCAGCTTCTGGCCTTGAGACACAACAGTTTTTATAGCTGTATCACATCAATTTAGGGTGTGTTAACCCTCATATTTATGACTAAGAGATTTGCATGCTAGAAGAAGACAAGTACACACACAGCACAATAAATTTACGACTTTGGTCCGAACTTGTGATGATGCAATAAAAATGATAGTAAATATTAGCACTTATCAAAAATGAGGTGATATACCAGCTCACTAGCGACGTCACAGAAATCTTGCTCCAACATTGCTGCTAATTCATGCAGTGTGTGCTCCTCTCGCTTACTGGTAGATGTCTGACAGACGCATGCATTCGCAGCTGGGGCGACCTTGGAACATGTGCTTCAGTGCCTCTGATACAACCTACGCATGCAGGCGAGAGTGTCAACAACTGTCTCTCATCCACAGCCCTGGTGTTATGCGTCAGTGTGAAGGAAATAACATTCAACGTCAACTGTTAAAGTACCCGAATCATTTATTTGAATAAAGCACTGCATTGGTATACCATTGTAATTATATTTGTTAAATAATGCACTCTCGAAGTAATTGAGCAGATGTACATATACTCTGCATAATAAGCCTAAACACACACACAATAGTGTGTTATGATACGTTACCCTCACTCTCTAGAGTGATAAAGCTGCTGCACTATTCTTGTTCCAATTCAGTCCATACAGAGAGAAAAGAAAAATAGTTACTCATCTTCTACACAGGCTCCCCCTCCTTGCTAATTAAATACATCTTTTGATATTACCCCCAGCGTCGGAAAAATAGTTATTTTATAAAGACATGCAGGACCTAGCTTTCATATATTTTGGTGTTAACCCAGTTAGAGCACACACCACTATGAGCTGGTTTCCAAACACTAGTTGTGTAGCTGCTCTCACAATGACAGCAACTACATTACTTTACTTTAAGATTGTTGCATAGATGTGTATGAGACTACATTTCCTCTTGTATCAAACAATTGAAGCTGTAGCCAGAGGTCTTCTTCACATTGTATGGTCTTTTCGAACTGATTCCTATAGCAGTTTGCAGAATAAAGCAATCCTCCTTCTTCTTTTGTTCACAACAGAGGATGTGTTCAACAGAAGGAATAGCCTCTATGGGATAGCAAAAACCCTATCGCACAAACTATTGAAGTGGCAAAGCATCTCACATTTACTCTAGTACGATATTCGCCCAATCGGGATGTATTGTACTCCAATATACCAGTAATCTATCCACGCCAGCTAATTAAAAACAACTGACTCTGCAAAGTTTCATTACAATCCTTAAGTGTCTTTGTGGAGTTTTAGGGCTGTGGAAAGCTGTTCTGCAGAACGTCGTTGAATTCCCTCACTTATAATGATACACAGATTGTTTGTATTATTCTGTGAGGTGTTGCAGGTAACAAGCAATGAGATTTCCCCATAGCTAATCTCCCAGGTATTATATGCATCTTACTGAGTACTCGCATGGAAAAGATGGTTGTCGATAATTCTCTTATTTTCACGCCTTCTAAACGATAAAAGTTCTGTTACTCATCATATTGATGAAAGGTGTCAGAGACATTACATGGCTATACATCCTGTACAGGTAAGGAAGAGCAGCACGGCGCGTGCCAGATCAGCCAGAACATAATGACCACCTACGTTATGGTTGGTATGTCCACCTTTGGCACGGATAACTGCGGCGACGTGTTGTGACATGGAAGCAGTGAGGCCTTGATAGGTCACTGGAGAGAGTTGGCACCACATCTGAAAACACAAATCATCTAATTCCCGTAAATTCTGAGGAGAGGGCGATGAGCTCTGACGCCACATTTAATCACATCCCAGATGTGTTCAGTCATGTTCGAATCTGGTGTCTTGGGGGGCAGCACATCCATTGGAACTCGTCACTGCGTTCCTCGAACCATTCATCACACTTCTGTCCTTGTGACATGGCGCACTATCTTGTACAAAAAGGCCACTGTCGTCGGGAAACATGATCGTCATGAAGCGGTGTATGGGGTCTGCAACCAGTGTACGGTACTCATTGGCCGTCATGGTGCCTTGCACGATTTTCACTGGCCTCGTGGATGCCCGCGTGACTGTTGTCCGGAGAATAACGGAGCCGCCACCAGCTAGTCTCCATCTCAAATTACAGGTGTCAAGAAGCTGTTTCCCTAGAAGACGATGGATTCGTGCCTCCCCCCCCCCCCCCCAAACGGCATGATGAAGAAAGTATCCGGATTCATCAGACTATGCAACGCTCTGCCACTGCGCCAACGTCCAGTGCCAACGGTCACTTGCCCATTTCAGTCGTTGTTGTCGATGTTGTTGTGTTAACGTTGGCACATGCATGGGTCATTGGCTTCGAAGGCCCATCGTTAGGTGTGTTCGGCGCACAGTGTCTTCAGTCACACTTGTACTCTCACCAGCATTAAGTCCGATGTTAGTTCCGCCACATTTCACCGACTGTTCAGTTTTACCAGTCTGCCCAGCCTACAACGTCCGACATACACTCCTGGAAATGGAAAAAAGAACACATTGACACCGGTGTGTCAGACCCACCATACTTGCTCCGGACACTGCGAGAGGGCTGTACAAGCAATGATCACACGCACGGCACAGCGGACACACCAGGAACCGCGGTGTTGGCCGTCGAATGGCGCTAGCTGCGCAGCATTTGTGCACCGCCGCCGTCAGTGTCAGCCAGTTTGCCGTGGCATACGGGGCTCCATCGCAGTCTTTAACACTGGTAGCATGCCGTGACAGCGTGGACGTGAACCGTATGTGCAGTTGACGGCCTTTGAGCGAGGGCGTATAGTGGGCATGCGGGAGGCCGGGTGGACGTACCGCCGAATTGCTCAACACGTGGGGCGTGAGGTCTCCACAGTACATCGATGTTGTCGCCGGTGGTCGGCGGAAGGTGCACGTGCCCGTCGACCTGGGACCGGACCGCAGCGACGCACGGATTCACGCCAAGACCGTAGGATCCTACGCAGTGCCGTAGGGGACCGCACCGCCACTTCCCAGCAAATTAGGGACACTGTTGCTCCTGGGGTATCGGCGAGGACCATTCGCAACCGTCTCCATGAAGCTGGGCTACGGTCCCGCACACCGTTAGGCCATCTTCCGCTCACGCCCCAACATCGTGCAGCCCGCCTCCAGTGGTGTCGCGACAGGCGTGAATGGAGGGACGAATGGAGACGTGTCGTCTTCAGCGATGAGGGTCGCTTCTGCCTTGGTGCCAATGATGGTCGTATGCGTGTTTGGCGCCGTGCAGGTGAGCGCCACAATCAGGACTGCATACGACCGAGGCACACAGGGCCAACACCCGGCATCATGGTGTGGGGAGCGATCTCCTACACTGGCCGTACACCACCGGTGATCGTCGAGGGGACACTGAATAGTGCACGGTACATCCAAACCGTCATCGAACCCATCGTTCTACCATTCCTAGACCGGCAAGGGAACTTGCTGTTCCAACAGGACAATGCACGTCCGCATGTATCCCGTGCCACCCAACGTGCTCTAGAAGGTGTAAGTCAACTACCCTGGCCAGCAAGATCTCCGGATCTGTCCCCCATTGAGCATGTTTGGGACTGGATGAAGCGTCGTCTCACGCGGTCTGCACGTCCAGCACGAACGCTGGTCCAACTGAGGCGCCAGGTGGAAATGGCATGGCAAGCCGTTCCACAGGACTACATCCAGCATCTCTACGATCGTCTCCATGGGAGAATAGCAGCCTGCATTGCTGCGAAAGGTGGATATACACTGTACTAGTGCCGACATTGTGCATGCTCTGTTGCCTGTGTCTATGTGCCTGTGGTTCTGTCAGTGTGATCATGTGATGTATCTGACCCCAGGAATGTGTCAATAAAGTTTCCCCTTCCTGGGGCAATGAATTCACGGTGTTCTTATTTCAATTTCCAGGAGTGTATATAACGAGAGGTGGCCACCCAGCGCCACGACGTCTGGACTTCGTTTCAGCTTGGTTTCGCCACGTGTTGAAGATACCACAGCATTCCTCGAACACCTGACATGCTGTGCTGTTTTCTAAATGCTTGTGCCGAGCCTCTGTCCCATCACAATCTGCCCTCGGTCAAATACATCTTCCCCTTTCTGCACATGAGCAGCACGCTCACTGATATTACATACACCGTGCATGTGTCTGACTAGCAGTCAATCCTCGCCAGGAGACGTTGCTATCGCTTGGATGGGTTTGTATCGACAGTAGGTAGGTGGTCATAATGTTCTGGACGATCAGAATATTAAATAACTGTGACAGTACCAAGCAGCACATTGTTAACGCTGTATTCGAACGTTAGTGCATTGTTTCTTCCTACTCATCTGCATTTAGATTTGTTCAGCTGTCACTCATCACACCAACTAGAAATTTTTGTGTAAGTTGTCTCCTATCCTCTTGTAGTCAGACAGGACGACACCACTACATCGTTAGCAGATAGATTTGAGAGAGCTCGCAGACCACTTGAAAAAATATGGAGTTTTGACTAAGAGGCCTTGGAACATTTATTAAGATCGCAATTTGCAACAAGCCTTGTAATCGTATCAGTTAATTTTGGAACTGTGTCGTACCATTTTCATATGCTACTGTGTCAAAATCTCACATGCAGAATTTGGTGTCTCTCTTCACATTCCATTCACTTCAGAACACGATGTGATCTAATTCCCTCTCCGGCATCGGCATCTCATGTGACTTACGAGTAGATGGTTATGGAGGGTGTGTCAAGTGTTCTTGCTCGATGTTTATTCGCCACTACTTTGTGAAACAGTGTATAGATTTTCTACTGGTAACGTCTGAGATGATCTCGCTCACCGAGAATAACTTGCAGCAGATTTGCTTAGTCGCTACCGCGTTAATTCAACGATACAGCAAGTTAGAGAACTTAGAACGTTGAGTCGGTGAGAAAATATTGTTGGTCGCTTAGCAGCAAACTTCTCCGGTAGATGCTGCGGGAGAGATGTGGATTATATTCGGTGGTGAGCCGTCTTTCAGTAAATGCCAGATTGTCACATAACTGCTGTCACTCTACTTGTGTCAGCTGCACGCTTCTGTCCTGCTGCATATTTTCAAGTTCAGTAACGACTGTAAACTCTTTGTCTTGTGCTATTCTCACACGTAACACATTTTTTGTAGGCTTGCAGGTTGCAATGTTGTATTTGATCACAAACAGTCCCTATTCAGTGTCCTCAGTACGTTGTAAGTGTCAGTCGTGGTGAGAGTAGTATTCCTTGGGTAGTTGTTTGTGAATGATTTACGCCAGAGCTAAGACAATTCGTGAACCAAGAGAGCTGAAGTATTTGGTGTTTCAAGAGGCATAATATCCAAGATTTATACCGCATACAGGGAAACCACCATCTGCTAGTGTTTACTTATAAAATAACTTTCCGGTTCGAATCGTAAATAGTTTGCATATCGCTAAAATGGGAAAAGTTGTCGTATATCTTTTCCTCAGATACACAGCTGCACTCTGTCAAGGAAAAGTTGGTGTGCGACCGACTCGTGCGTGATATCAGAGATGTGCTTTCTGTTGACAAATCTCATGTTAACAGTTGCATTCCATTGCTTTTTATTACACTGTCCCACGCCAGTAGAGTAGGCGGGTGGAGGAAGGGGGGAGGGGGGGGGGGGGAGGTCAGCGACTGACCCAAGAGCATTACTCTGTCTCTCTCTATAGGATAAACCGAAACGATAAGCTGGAATTTTTCAATCAATCAACTTTTAGTTTTTTGCGTGATTAGATACTATGTTCTTTTTTCAACATTTATATGTATTATTTATTACTGTCCACCAATTATAACTGCTTATTAATTCTTTAAATCTTAATGACATCTGCCACGATGTATTAATTTTCCGGCTCTTTTCGTAGAAACTCTTACATCTCCGGCTCTTTTACAGTTGGAGAGTTAGGTTTTTTGTTTTTTTGTAGAGAAATATGTGGTTCATTTGTTGATTAACCTGCTACAGCGCATTTCGGTAGTTGAACGTCTACAGGCCCGCTTGTAAACAAAATTTGTTTTCTTAGAAAAACGCGTCTCGTTAGTTGCTACTGTTTGTGAATACTAAGTTCCTTGGAAGTTTTAGTGCTTTATACAGTAATCTGCGTTTTTATAATGACGAAACCAAAAAATGTTTTCAAGAAACGTAAATTCAAAGGAAATCAATACCCGAAAGCTGTAGAAACTCAGGGTCAACATCAGTGCAACAGCAGCACGCCTCTTGTACGTGAAACGTCAGCGATTTGCTTCGAGAAAGAAGATAACAGAACTAATATTATGGTAAATCTAGGATTATTGCAGTGTGTTGTAAGTGAAGTGGTGGCCTGCAAATTGCGTGGTGGTGAGGGCACTTTGAGGTGGTAAAGTGCTACGTGCAGTTATGAATTTGCCATAAGAACCTACAAAGTATCACAGGTACACTAATTACATATTGGATGATATCACTACAGTAATAGAACATTCAATGAAATATGCAGCTAAAGAAACAGCAGAAATTAATGACAATGGAAATGACATTCATGTTGCCTTTGACGGGAGCTGGAAGAAGAGGGGGTGCACTTCAAAAAATGGTTGTTTTACAGTAACAAGTGTTGACACAGGTTAAGTTATTGACTTTCAGGTACATACCAAATATTCCTACGGCTGAGTAATAGGCACATATCGAAACAGAAAGGTTCTTCGCAAACATAGCTGTGTGAAGAACTATGATGGCTCAAGTTGGGTGATGAAAGTTTCTGCTGTTGTAGCTGTCTACGGCAGATCTGAGTGTGAAATAGGTGAACGGTATATTGAATACGTAGGCGACGAAGATAGCAAAGCATTCAATACTGTCTGCCAGAGTAAACTTTATGATCTTCCAGTATAAAATTAGGATGTGTAGGACATGTTAAAAAGAGGATGGGCACCCACCTTCGTGCACTCAAGAGGAAACAAAGCTTTCTGATGTCAAGTCTATGAAGTATAGATTCACGTATAAAGTTATCAACGAGTTGTAGGAATATTATGGGAAAGTCATTAGGGAGAATTCTGGAGATCTGGAGGCAACGAAGAAAGCAGTGTGGGCCACTTTCTTCCACCGCATATTCACTGACGAGAAGCCAACCGATTTTCTACGTCCGCCACCATCTGATACATAGGTGCAAGTCTAGGAAGGCACAGGTACATGCTAGTCTCAACACATTCGCACACAATCACTATATCTCCGGTTCAATTACGGACCAAATAAAACTAATCTACATCCATCATGTCCACATTGACCTACTGAGGAAGTGCTTGCACAGCAAGACTCAAAATGGAAATTATGCCTTCGACAATCTCGTGTGGACCCGCATCCCTAAAAATGCGTTTGTTGGTTACAGAACTTTACAACTAGGAGTGCCAAATGCTGTGATAACGTTGAACAATTTAAAAATGCTGTGATAACGTTGAACAATGTAAACACTGTCAAACTAAAAGTTTTAGAACCGTTAGGTAAATGTAAATGTCTTGTGACTAGGGCCTCCCGTTGGGGAGACCGTTCACTGGGTGCAAGTCTTTCGATCTGGCGCCACTTCGGCGACTTGCGCGTCGAAGGTGTTGAAATGATGATAATAAGGACAACACAACTCCCAGTTCCTAAGCGGAGAGAATCTCCGATCCAGCCGGGAATCGAACCCGGGCCCTTAGGATTGCTATTCTGTCCCGCTGACTACTCAGCTACCGGGGGGCGGACAACCGTTAGGTACATCATCCGAAAAGAATACTGTAACTATTCTAAGAGAACTTGACAGATTGCGTGTTGCAGGTTCGATTTTGCTGCTCTCCAAATGTATGAAGAGCCAAAAAGGAAAAGGAATCTATCAAATGAACTCACAGATAATGAGGACCCGGGTTAGGATGCAGGCTGCTTCTACCTACTTCTTGGGAGTAGATCTGTAAGTTTTTCCTAGTCTGAACATGTTGTACAGCTTAATGTCTCATTTTCTCAAAACTGTAAATTCTCAAAAATTTGTCCCGATTTCTCAGAAATTATGAGAGAAACTTTACTGAAAATTTCAGTTTGCAAACACCACAGTACTTAGTCTGTGGATCCTCTGTCATGCTGATTGCACCAGTGATTCCGCTGTAATAAAAATATTTGTTACTTGGAATGCATAGAAACTAAATTTATAAGTTTTTAAGTGTACAGACTGAAGCGGAGAGCGAAAATTTCTATCAAGGCCAGGAATCAAACCCGGGTCTCCTTCGTGCGAGGCACGGGCGTCCGCCACTAACCCACCTTGGCACAGTGGTTCAGACAGCTGCACAGATTACACTGCACGCCTCGCTCCTCGATCCAATTTCTCACTACCACACCAGTCTACTTTAAATTCCTCCTTATACACGAACAGAATTGCCGAGACTTTCCCTATTCTGAACTAGCACCTCAGCTAAGGTACTGGTTAAAGAAAGACAACGGAGAGAAAGTATTTCAAATAATGGGTGTCCAGGTACGAGATAAAGCTGCAGTTAGAAGAAGGGGTGAGGAACTACTACGGTAGGAGCAGTGGGATAGGGATGAAACTGGGCGCAGAACTACCAGATATCAAGGAGCGCCCGCACGTCGGGTATTTCAAACCTACCAGAGGACTGCTGCACTTTCTCACCGGACATTGACCGTATCTGGCGTATCTATGCCTGTTCGGTAAGTGGGCTACAGCATCGAGTGACTGTGGCGCCATACAGGGCACTCCAGACCATGTGGTGTTCGAGTGCCCCCTTTTTGACGATGTACGAGTGTCACTCCAAAAGAAATGCACACAATTTTTTTTAAATCCATCTTTTATTTTACATGTTTGAAAGTTGTACAGTGCGTAGATACATCCTTTAGGAACAATATTTTCTTTTCTGCACATAATTTCCACCCCTCTCTACTGCCTTATGCCATCTTGGAACCAGCGCCTGTATACTCGCACGGTAAAATTCTGGACCAACCTGTTGGGGCAACTGTTTGGCAGCGTGCACAAGGGAGTCGTCATCTTCAAACCATGTTCCACGAAGAGAGTCTTTCAGTTTCCCAAAGAGATGATAGTGACATGCAGCCAGGTCTGGACTGTAAGGCGGGTGTTTCAGTGTTTTCCATCCGAGTTTTGTGATCGCTTCCATGGTTTTTTGACTGATATGTGGCCGTGCGTTGTCGTGCAACAGCAGGAGCTTTTGCCATTGTGGTCGAACACGAATCAGCCGAGCTTGAAGTCTCTTCAGTGTCGTCACATATGCATCAGAATTTATGGTGGTTCCACTTGACATGATGTCCACAAGCAAGAGTTGTTCGGAATCGAAAAACACCGTAGCCATAACTTTTACAGCAGAAGGTGTGGTTCTGAATTTTTTTTATTTTTCCTTGGGTGAATTTGCATGATGCCACTCCATTGATTGCCTCTTTGTTGCTGGTGAAAAATGATGGATACATGTTTCATCACCTGTCACAATTCTTCCAAGAAATTCATCTCCACCATTCTCGTACTGTTCCAAAAGTTCGCTGCATACCATTTTTCTTGTTTCTTTGTGAGCCACTGTCAACATCCTGGGAACCCACCTGGCACAAACCTTTTTTAACGCCAACACTTTCAGTATTCTGCAAACACTTCCTTCGCCTATCCCAACGTAGCATGACAATTCGTTCACTGTGATGCGTCTGTCAGCAGTCACCAATTCGTTAACTCTCTGCACATTGTCTGGAGTGTGTGCAGTACGAGGCCTGCCGCTGCGAGGACAATCCTCAATACTGCCGTGCCCGCTTTCATCACGTAACCTGCTTGCCCACCGACTAACTGAACTGCGATCGACAGTGGCATCTCCATACACCTTTTTCAACATCTTGTGGATGCTTCCCACTGTCTCGTTTTCACAGCACAGGAATTCTGTGACAGCACGTTGCTTATGACGAACGTCTAGTGTAGCAGCCATCCTGAAGACATGCTGTGACGGTGCCACTCACGGGAACATGTTGAACTAAGTTTGAAAACAAGCGGTAAGGATGTATCTACACATTGTAAAACTTTCACACATGCAGAATGAAAACTGTATTTTTACAAAAATAGTGTGCATATCTTTTGGAGTGACCCTCGTTGCATCTCGGCTTAGGCAACAGTTACCCAATCAGGACATGCACCACCTGTTCAGGCAACAAGACACATTTGAGATCCTCAGTGAACTTTCCAATGAGATACTTACCAAAGTCCTAAAAGAATTTCTAAGGAACAATAATAATATACCAACTAAGAAACTATGCACCTGTCCTGTACCACTGGGCCGTGTACTTGGCTAGCTGCTTTATGGCTGGCATCCTCCACGTTTGGCACTCAGGGAGAGGGTGCATCAACTACCAACTGGACGACGCACCGATTATGACTGTACTATTAAGAATTATAGGTAAGATGTATATTAAGATAGGATAAATTAATAGTAGGTAAACTGCAGCGAATTTCAAGATCTTGGGCCAGCTCTGTGCCAGGGACATGCCCATGGAATTGCTCGGTGGGCACGGCCACCAGTGTAGGTTTATGTCACACTGGAGCTCGTGGAACGCTGCATGCAGTATAGATTAGTTTCCTAAGTATCATTTTCAGTAAAACAGCATAGAATCAGATAATAGATATTAGCTTACTAACCAAGTAGATAAATTTGCAGTAAATGTTACACGTGGAGTAAACAACGATAGTTAAAACAAGCAATGTCCATAGTGGACTAAGAATACATATCCTGTAGTAATAACAAATTAACTGTGCTAATTGTAAATGCAGATGTAGAATTACAACCCACTAATGAGTGAAGTAGTGGGCTGTTAAGTATCACATAGTTGTTTGAAATAAAAAAAATTGTCCTTGTACTGTCTATGGACTCCATAGTTAACAGAATTCCAACTGTTGACACAATTTCTTCTCTTTCAAAATCTTTCGGATTTTTCACGAAAATATCTTCACATGATTCCCAAAGAATGTCTAGCTTTTCGTTGGTCTACTCGTGCATCACAATATTATCCAAGATGTTATCATCTAAGTACAGCAGTTTTACCCGGGGCTTAGTTCCTTTTGGAGCTCTCATTATGTCAGCAGCAGACCTCCGCCTTTGATTTAGGTAAGCTTTTGTCTTCCAGGATATACTTGACCGGGACGCCATTTCTCTGTCAAGGGGATCAATCTGTTCCTCCGGCCTGGGTCGTCTTCTTGTTGCTTTGATATCTACGAGCTAGCACGCTAACCGCTCTTCTACCGAGGCAAACATTGTAGTATTCTCAATAATATCTGCAAACAGTGATAAATATTAATAATTACCCTGTTCATTTTCATCCGACTCGCTGCTGTCAGAAACTACTTGATTTGGAAGTTCCACGACTACATCTTCAGTTTCACTGCTTGAACTGTCGGATAGTTGCACACTAAATTCATTGTCTGAGTTCTCAAGCAAATTTCTTATTTTGTTATCTGACAGTTTCATTCTTTTATGCATTCTATCAGTGTGCCAGGAAAATATAAGCTTCCATTTGTCACACTGTTTACCAGTTGACTGTGGTGAGTGTTACACTGATACACATTCAGTCAAAACAATCACTGTAACTCAACAGTGAATGTAAACCAAAAGCTCTTCTTACTATCAATTGAAGCAATAATCATTACAATAAGTGCATTGTATGTATTGGATAAAATAATCACCACAGCATGACTTATAGTTCAGGCGAATTATATCGATAGGGTTTTTGTTCTACCATCTATGGCTATTCTTGAGAATAGCGCGAAAGCAGAAGAAGAAGAAGACGTGATGTGGTATTGAGCGTATTAGTGTAGGAACAATTTGAAAACTCCACTTAACACGGGAAGTCTGCTGGCTACATCATCTGTTGTTGGATACGAGTTCAATTGTTTTCTGATAGCCACCTACGTGTCGGCGCTGTAGTGCCATGATGCGGTTGCTGTCGCTGTGGAAGCAGCTACACAACTTACATTTGGATGTGTATTCACAGTGATGTGTATAACGCTTGAGGAAACGAAGAGTAAAACCGCTGACTGCATTTCCCCCCAATTCAGTAATTCACGCGTGCACTGTGGTGCACGATATTCGAATGGCTTTTATTCATAGCAATAGTTTTAAATACTGTGGTGTGCTTTGACTAAGTTACCGCTACAATATATGAAATGTGGGTACTGCTTTTGTTTACAAAGTAATTTTTTTCGGTATCGGAGCTAATATGAACAGATATGTTTAATTAGTGAAGAGGGGTAGCCTGTGAAGATGACCACTTTCTTTTTATTAATGTCTGCTGGCAGAACAGTAGCACTAGCGGGAGCCAGGTACTGGAGTTTTCTCTCTCTCTCTCTCTCTCTCTCCTCTCTCTTATCTCTCTCTCTCTCTCTCTTTTTTTTTTTTTTTTTTTTTTGCAGTGCCGCACAGTACTGATGCTGGCGGAAGAGCGTTGCTGACAGTTGTCCGTCTACGTGAGTTTGATTGTTTAATTTGATACGCACTACGGCACACGTCTATGATACGGCTGTGCGACCGCATCTCTCAGAAGCAGAAGGGGGCCGACAGGAATCGTACATCGCATCCGAGTGCCTTCCGCTCGACCTTGGACGCCACCGGAAGTAAAATTTGCTTCTGAAAAGATAGATGACACATGTAACTGACATAGATTACTGGTTTGTTGTCCCTTGCTATGCGGCAGTGCTGACCAGCTGTTAATACATCTCGATTATGCGAACATCGAACTAGACTAAACGTGAGACACTTTCCTTTTTGTTTGTTGCAAGACGACGATGCAGGTTTATGTGTTTTGCATCCACATGCAGATTCCATAAGTCTAGAATTTTGAAAACGTAGTACCACTCCAGACTTTTAACAAAAGTACGAGCACAGGGAACAGGTTCGCAGACTTCTTAAGTAGCAGAACCCAGTACGTCGACATCAGAGACAAGGGTATCGTCAGACGTGCCCCAGGGAAGTGCGTTAGGACCGTTATTATTCTCTATATGTATATGTGATCTGCCGGACAGCGTAAGCAGGAATCTGTGGATGATGTTGTGGTGTGGTCGCTGAGGATAGAAGATGACTTACACAAAAATTTCTAGTTGATTTGATGAATGACAGCTGAGTAACTTTAAAAGCAGATAAATAGGCAGAAGCGATGCTGTAATGTTCGAATACAGCACTGGTAATGTGCTGCTTTGTACACTCTAGGCGAACGAACGTGTAAGGAAGGGGAATAGTTGACTTCGATGTATTGGAAGAATTTTGTGGTAGTGTGGTTCATCTGCAAAGGAAACCATGCATAGATCATTAGTGAGATTCACCTTTAAGTACTGATCAAGTGTTTGGATTCCCTACTATGTCGGGCTGCTATATTTGTTACATTTCGCGTAAGGATCACAAAGATAACAGAAATTGGGGCGCGAATGGAGGTATATAGACAGACTTCTGGTTTTGTTTCCTCACGCTGTTTGCAAGTGGAGCAGGAAACGAAATGACTAGCAGCGGTACAAGATATTCTCTGCCAAGCACCATCCTGTGGCTTCTCGATTAGTACAAGACATATACGCGAACAGCTATGTAGTTCTCTGACACCGATCAACGATGTGATGAGGTACACAACTTCAATCGTTTAATCGTCGTGTAACTAAGAGATTTATCGTCAACCATCTTTTCCACGTGAACACAAAACAAGAACCGTACAATACCTGGGAAAGTAGCTATGGGGAAATCTCATGGCTTGTTGCCTGCGAAACAGCGCAGAATAATAAAACAATTTTTGTATTGGTATATGTGAGGGAATCGAATAACATTCTACAGAACAGTTATCCGCAGCCCCAAAATTCCTCACAGCACGCTCAAGGACTGTAGTGCAACGTTGTAGAGTCAATTTTTTTTTAATTAGCTGACACGGATAGATTACTGGTATACTGGAGTACAATACATCTCGATTACGCAAATATCGGACTAGGCTAAATGTGAGGCGCTTTTCCTCTTTAACATCAGGTTTTTTTTTTTTTAAGATCCAAGAAGGCAGCGTTTTTCGTTGATTAAACTCATATTAATTTTGATCCCATATAGTTTATGAGATAGGGTTTTTGTTATGCCACAGATAGCTTTTCCTTCTGTTGAACTCACCATATGTTGTGAACAGTGCGAGAGAAGAAGTAGGAGAGTTGCTTTATTCTGCAAAGTGCTGTATGAATCTAACTCAACATAACGTGGGAAGTCCGCTGGCTACAACTTCCATCGTTTGATACGAGAGGAAATGTGTTCTCATAGGCATCGATGCGTCAATGTGAAAGTACTGTAAAGTGGTTGCTGTCGCTATGGGGGCAGCTACACAAGTTGCTTTCGAAAACTTATTCATAATGCCGTGTGTTTTGACTAGGTTAACGCTACAATATACGAAATATAGATCCTATATTTCTTAATATAATGACAATTTTTTCGACGCTGGAGGTAATATTAAAAGATATGTTTAATCATAAAGGAGGGTGAAGCTGTGTAGAAGACAACCAACTTTTATCATTATGCCCCCGCAAGTAGAATTCGTCTCTACAGAGTTAAGTGGAACGAAAACGGTTCACCGGTCTTATCACTCTAGCGCGCAGGTCCGGTATCATACCGCGCTCCCATGTGCCGTGCATGTGTCGCTCATCATATGGTGCATGTGAAAGTATGATGAGTAATTACGACAGAGTATTATGTAACAAAAAAATTACGATGGCAGTGCGTTATGTGAAACAAATAATTCGGTACTTTGACGGCTTATATCGAATGATTATTTCTTCAAACTGGCACATAACACTAAGGCTGGCGTAAGGGAGATAGTTGCAGACACACTCGCCTGCACGTATTGCATGTATCAGGGGCGCTGCGGCGCATGTGCCAAGGCCACCGTGGTTGCGAATGCCGTCTGTCGAGACCTACTAGTGGGCGAGATGGACACACACCGCCTGACGTAGCAGCAACGTTGCAGCAAGATTGCTGTGACCTCGTTAGAGAACTGGTACATCGCCTCTAGTTTTAGTAAGTATTGACGTTTACGGCCATCGTCACAAGTTCAAACCAATGTAGTAAACTGATTGCACTATGCGTGTACTAGTCTTCTTCTAGCAACCCTATTAGACATATATATGAGGACGAACACACCCCTATTAACGCGATACAGCTATAAAATACTGCAATGTGCCACAGTCAGAATCTGACGGTTAGAAGGTTCTCAAGCTTTTCAAAAATGGTTCAAATGGCTGTAAGCACTATGGGACTTAACATCTGAGGTCATCAGTCCCTTAGACGTAGAACTACTTAAACTTAACTAACCTAAGGACGTCACACACATCCATGCCCGAGGCAGGATTCGAACCTGCGACCGAAGCAGCAGCGCGGTTCCGGACTGAAGCTCCTAGAACCGCTAGGCCACGGCGGCTGGCTCTCAAGCTTTCACAAGTTCAATTAGCTGGTAGTGCTGGCACACACAGTTTCGTATTTCAGCCCGCGATATATGTCGCGAATCGTGTATCATGTCTGTTTTGTTTCATATCTTAATTTCCTTTAACTTACATGGGTCGAATGCAACAACATCGAAACAGGGATTTTCTGTCCGTATACCCGACAGAGTTATTATTTTGCATCGTCACAAGTTCAATTCGGTGAGTGACTGAAGTGGTGTGTGTGTGTGTGTGGAGGGTGGTATTCAGGTCTGTTATGAGGGTGAAAGCTGTTCTATTGAACGATATGTCTCTTGATTGCTTGGAGTCCAAATAAACTCTCATGTCCTGATGCAGAAGGCTGTGCGTGTGCACTTATGGACTGTTGTTGCTGCTTTGATGTGCACATCTGTGTGTGGAATTCACCCATGGTAATAATTGGAGATGGGTAGATACTTACTGACGGGTATTGCAACTCTTTGTTTTGGAGGGCTGAAAATTAATATGTTTTTTTTAATATCAGACGGGTGCACAACTTCGTTTCAATTTGCGTATATACACATCGTCTCGACGTTTTCACAAATTAAAACACCGCTCGGATAGCACTGTCGACCATAAAGGTATGTTATTTACATCAGGCAGCGATGTATACGTCCGCAGGAAGTGTAAAAGCAGGCATAACCTCACCTTAATAGTCCGATTATAACATTTTCGGCTATTTTGCATATTATGCTACGATGTCATTAATTTATTCTGTCAAACCGTCTTTGCTCGCCATTTTTTTCTCTCCTTCTCACAGCAGCGATCGACGGAAATCACGTGATAGGAATAATTTGTTATAACAA
Source organism: Schistocerca piceifrons (assembly GCF_021461385.2). Lineage (NCBI taxonomy): Eukaryota > Metazoa > Arthropoda > Insecta > Orthoptera > Acrididae > Schistocerca > Schistocerca piceifrons. Next base: position 384,818,952 of record NC_060142.1, read on the forward strand.
ATGCGCACTCCCTGATCCCCTCACTACAGAGAACTCAGATAGAATGGAGAGCATATTGCCCGAAAGCAGTGCAGCCCTTTAATCTCCTCAAAAACATGAAGTGCATACAGCAAATGATGGTAATCGAATTATAAAAATTAAAATTGATCAAAGGGTGGGGATCTGAGATTGTAAGCCATTGTCTGAGACACCTATACTCTGGGACCCCACAGCGATTGACAGACAGCATGTTGACTTCAGTTTAATGTTGTTGGTCGACCTCCACCTACCCTCCCTCCCCCCCCCCCCTCCCTTCCCGGGAGGATCTTCAGACGTCTCGCCAGAGGCGTTCAATATGACAGTCACAACTTAATCGACAGTAATATGACACCTAAAGTCATTTGAAGATGATTTCGTAAAGGCAGTGATGCCCTACTACACTTAATCATTTACGTACCTGCCAGTGTTGTGTACGTGTACGAAGTTACTGCATATACGGCGATGTCTACTGTGTGCTTCAAATTTTCTGTCGGGCTGTGTATAAGACCAATTGTTGATGAAGTGGGTGGCAGCACCTCTGTGAAGTTTGGAAGTTAGGGGATGAGGTACTTGGGGAAGTAAAGCATTAAAGATGGGTCGTGAGTTTTGCTCGGGTAGCTCACGAAAGGCAAAGGTCCCGGGTTGGAGTCCCGGCCCGGCACACAGTTGTTATCTGCCAGGAAGTCTCAAATTAGGTCTTGTGCTGCCCACAGCGCAAGCGGCCAAAAAAACTTCGGTGCGACCGTGATGTTTCTTTCTGCCTATTCATGAGCAATACGTTAGACTTCTTTATGCCTAGTCTCATCTGCCAGACCCTGCACCCAGCGCCAAACCACTGCATATATTCGGGCAGGTACTTTCTTACGTTAGTGCAAGGCTGTTCCTGGGGTTTTGGCTGATGTCCACAAATATTGTCTTGCGACGTATGAGACACTATGCGTTGCCTTCGTTCGGAAGCTAAATTAGTGCAACTTATTAAAGTATGGAGCTTCGAAGACAGAACAGCGGGAGCGGCGGGTTAAAATATTCAAGTCGCTCGGACACAATTCTCATCAAAATGTGGTTATTTAAAAACTTTTGAAACTTCGGAACAACTTCCTACTTACCTTAGCAAGAGCGAGGTCATCCGACTCTGGGCGTTGTTCGTCGTTTGTATCCTTTGAAATACTGCTCAATATTTCAGAGTCTCCGCTAATGCCATCGCCCTGGAGAACAAATAAGTATCACTGAAGCGCCAGATAAGTTTGACGCTATTAGGAGCCATTCGAATCTCAACAGCAACTCTACTGTAATATGACTGTCTTAACTATGGCTCAAAATGTTCATGTGTTAATTTTGGAATGAAACATGTTCAGCTACCAGTCATACATGATTTCTTCAAATCTTATTTCCTCCTTACTTAAAATACAATACTTCCGAAGACAGCAAGCACCTATCACGTTAAAAGAGACACTGCTTGATAAAAAAATACGAATTAAAATCATCAGGAGGTAAGGATGCTGATGACACAAATGACTAACAGTGACAAGCGATAAACGTTTTCGGCCAACAAATCGCTGCTTTAAACTCACAGTGTTTTACGAGTAAGTTTTCATGACTTGGAGTTTCTACACGTCTCGACATCGAATCAAAGAAGTTAGTTCGATTCGGCATAGGTGGGCGCATGGATGCTCTTAAGTTGTGCCAAAGGCTCTTCTCCTTGAGATGAATTCGTTAATTAAGCTATGCAAAGTATAATTTTAGGCCAATGATGAAATGAAATGTCGTGTGACGAGGGCCTCCCGTCGGGTAGACCGTTCGCCTGGTGCAAGTCTTTCGATTTGACGCCACTTCGGCGACTTGCGCGTCGATGGGGATGAAATGATGATGAGTAGGACAACACAACACCCAGTCCCTGAGCGGAGAAAATCTCCGACCCAGCCGGGAATCGAACCGGGGCCCTTTGGATTGACAGTCTGTCGCGCTGACCACTCTGCTACCGGGGGCGGACAGGCCAATGATAACTTTTAGTGTCTGTAACTGATCGATTGTGTAATACACAACTAAAAAAATTGTTCATTTTAAGGGTAGCACGAAGGTAATCAGAGTCGGATTGCAAGCGCAAGGATCGCAAAGAAAATCCACCATCGCCTCGTTGCAAGAACCGTCATGTCGTTCGCTTCAAGTCATTTAGGAAAACCATAGAAAAGTAAATTATGATGGTCAAAATATAATTTGAAGTCCATTCTCTTCGAATATGAATTAAGTGTTCAAATAGTATGCCTCCTCGCTGAATCTGGACAGTTGCCATCTTGGAAGACTAGCACGGCTACAAACTCTAATTCGCGGACTGCATTGTAGGGATATTTTCATATTCGTCGCAGAAGTCTGCCAAGTAATTTGCGGTGGAGAGTCCGATTAGCTGTACCGTGTACAATGCATTCGTCAACTATTTCTAGATTTTAGAAAAGCTTTTGACTCAGTATCACATCAACAGTCATTAAAGAAAGTGCGATTACATGGGGTTTCAAACGATATTTGTGACTGGATTGAGAATTTCTCGACAGCGAGGACCCAGCTTGTTGCCTTAGGGGGGAGTCCTCGACAGATGTGGATGTAACTTCAGGCGTGCCTAGGGACCCTTGGTGTTCGTATTAATGACCTAGCGAATAGCATTAATAATAGGTACAGATTTTTGTAGATGATGCTGTTGTTTATAAAGAAATGCTGACTGAAAAAATTTGCACAAATATTCAGCCAGATCTTTATAAAATTTCGAAGTGGAGCAACTTTGTCAACTGGCGTTAAATGTTCACAAATATAAAAAAAAATGGGCTTCACAAAACGAAAAGCCGTTGTACATATGACTAAAATATCGGTAAATCATAAATGGAATCAGCTAGTTCATACAAGTATCTGGGTCTAACAATACACGGTGTCCCACTCAAACCTCCACTTCAAGGACTCAGGAGAGAAAAACCACAGTAGATACGACAATGAAAAATGCTCCACATTGCAGAGCATCTATAGAATTTATATTCCCGCTTCAGAAGTGCCAAGTATCGTCGCCAGAGTGCAGCATGGTCGCATGAAATGAAAATGGCGACTCCACAGCAGTGAGCGCAAGCAGTGGTGTGATTTGCAGAAACAAAATCGCCGATTACTGCGCAAAGAAATTATCGTCGAGTGTATGAATGTGACCCACCTGATATGAAAACAACTAAGTAATGGTATAGGAAGTTTCTGGCAATGGGAAGTGTTTTGAAATATTCTGACAGTGCACGTTACGAGTTTCAGAAGAGACAGTGGAGGACATCAGACAAACGTTTCTTAGAAGCCCACGTAAAACAATTCGTCAAGCATCTAGGCAACTTGATGTACCTCGATCAACATTGCATCGTGTAGTTCACCAGCGTCTTCGTATGTGAGCTTACAAAGTGCAAATTCTGCAACATCTGACGCCAAACGACAAACCACTCCAATAACAATTTGCTGCGAATGTGCTGCAGCGTACTGATATGGATGCTAGCTTCCAGGGAAGATGTTTGTTCCCAGATGAGGCAACCTTTCATCTATCAGGAAGGGTTAATAGGCGTACTGTTCGAATTTGGCGTTCGCATAATCCGCACGTTGTCATTGAACATGTTTGTGATAGCCCTAAACTAAACGTCTGGTGCAGACTATTGCACGACAGGATTGTTGGACCATTCTTCTTTGCGGAACAAACAGTGAATGAGACAGTGTAATTGGGCATGTTGGAGCAGTACCCTCAGATACAAGACTTGCAACCCAGCATCATTTTTCAACAAGATGGAGCTTCGCTGCATTAGTCAACGGCTGATTGCAAGTTCCTGGATAGGAAATTTCCCAGTCGTTGGATCGGACGTGGACGACCCATTGCCTGGCCGTTCGACATTACACCCTCGGTTCCTTCATGTGGGGAATCGTAAGAACTTGGCAAGAAATCGAATGTAGACTCGATATTCTTTGTGCTACAAATGGTTCACATGTAGAGGTGTATTTATGATAAATAAATAAATTCTTTGGGATGCTCTACAATGTGGTGCATTTTTCATTGTCGTATCTACTGTGTTTTTTTTCCTGGGTCTTTGAAATCAGGGAGGTTTGAGTGGGCCACCCTGTATATAAGAATATGAAATGGTTAAGAAGATGGTAAAAATCGGGAATACTGAACATATACAAAGAAAAGCAACATGACTGCTTACATATTTGTTTGACTCACAGGGGGGAGGTGGGGGGGGGGGACCTTATAAGATGTAAGGATAATAAGGATTGGAGCTTAAATAGTGGCAAATATTTATTCAAAACCGATACAAAAGAGTTACATGTTAGCACCTGTTACTGTCCTTCAAAGTAGTCACCAGCGTTGTGTAGAACCCGTTGCCAGCGATTTGAAAGACGTAGTATACCGTTAGCAGAGCCTGTTCTGTTGATGGTGCGAATGGAGTGGTCTAAAGTTATGGCGATTCTCGTGTACGACTCTAATGGTGCTATCCTAATGCATTACATTCCTCCACAGCAGACCGTCAATGCACAGTATTACTGTTCGTTTTTGGAGCATCACCTGCGACCACATTTGCGAAAGAAGTGACGTCATTTTCTACGCAACCCTCCCATCATTTTGCACGACAATGCGCGGGCGCATACAGCGCAAGCTGTGGCTGCACTGTTCGGTCGATGGGTCTGGGAAGTACTGTACCATCCACCATACTCCCTGGACTTAAGTTCTTGTGACTTTGATTTGATTCCAAAGATGAAGGAAGCATTCGCTTCAGAACTGTTCCAGAGATTCGACAGGCAGTAGACCGTTCCATTCGCACCATCAACAGAACAGGCTCTCTAACGGTATACTACGCCTTCCACATCGCTGGCAATTGGTTCTACACAACGCTGGTGACTACTTTGAAGAACAGTAACAGGTGAAAACATGTAACAGTTTTGTATCGGTTGTGAATAAATAGTTGCCACTATTTATGATCAAACCCTCGTATGTGCTACCTTGATACGTACACATATCAGTGTGTTGGTTGTGTTTTCTCTGCGATGACCCGACCCACTGCCCAGGGGAAACCAAACATTAATGGCTTGTTCGTGCCTTATGTATCTGAAAGTATTAGCCAACCTAAAAAGATACTACACCTAATAGCTACAATTATTTGTCTGCAAATGAAGTAATACTGATGTGAAAAGTAAGTAAACTGTTTACTATTTCAAAAGTAATCGCCGTAATTGTTCGTACATTGATCCCACTATGAACAAGACTGTCAATGTCTGTATGAAAAAGTGTTTGTGGTTGCCTAAGGAAACCTGATTGTACCAGCGGGTCCACTTATTCGTCCGAAGCTCCAAAAAATATGGAAAGCGTATGACGGGAGGGGGATCGCGACTTTATGGAGGATCTGTAAGAACTTCCCAGAGAGACTTCTGGAGCGTACTCGAAACTACCTTCGCATCATCTGGCCAGGCATTATCCTGCAACAAAATGACGCCACCCGTCAACAATCCTAGGTATTTGGATCTGATGGCTCCTTTTAAATTTTTGCACATTTTCAAACAAAATGGCAAAAACGTTCGTAAACAAGTCTAGCAATGGCTTTATCTTGTGAGGAACGAATGGCGATAGGCGCGCCGCCATCATATCGCTGGCCGCGGTCTGTGCTTGCGTACTCTAGAAGATAGTCGCCAACGATCCAGCTAAAGCATGCTCACAAAGGTTCAAGAAACGGTATTAAGCGAGTAATCTAGCAGCATACTACATTCCCGTGCGTATCGCTCCCGCAGGAGCCTTAAAGACGAGATTATTTGTAGATTAATTACAGTGCGCACAGAGGCACATGCAGTCACTGTTCCCGCTGTCCATGTGTGAAAGGAGCGGGAACAAACCCTAATAAGAGATACAACGCAAGAGAAATACCCTCCGCTGTGCACTTCACAATGGTTAGCTGCGCACTGATGTTGATGTAGATTTGACAAACTTGTGCCACGACTTTGACAAGCATTTACTGAAGAGAGGTAACAGTTTCGGAATATGGTGCAACAGGATGAGAAATTCGTTGTAAAAATTGTTTTGGGGAAGGAAATCGGGCATGCCCTTTCAGAAGAGCCATCGCGGCATTCACCCCATATGATTTAGGAAAATTACGTACGGGGATTTGAACCGCCGCCCTCATCGTCTTATCAATGAGCCGCCTCGCTCGGTGACGTCATGGAGTTGAGACAGCCAGCATGTTTTTATCAAAAAGGAAAGTAGTTTACCGGCATTCAACGTGCTGGTGAAGATTGTTATTCAGGAATATAACTGGACCGTTCGGTATCCTAGATACATTAAATACTAATAGTAGGCTATCTGAACGAGCTAAGTACGACCCTCTCATTCAGCATTCTGATACGGTGAGAACGAACTTAATTTCCAGCTCACCATCACTTTACCACCAAGACGAAATAGCTCAGCTTGAGAGCAGTCTCACAGCATAACAGATAGAGAGAAGACTACATCAGATTACATTAAATGTAATCTTAGATCCAAGTGATCCATAGTGAGGAAATCCTCAAGGATGAAGAGCATGTCAGAAAAACAAGAATAAACAATAAATATTTACAATAAAAACAAGCATACTAATCAGCTAATATACCTTCCACATATCGCAAGTGAAATGATCCTCATCGATATGGAAGAACTAAAAAAGATATTAAGCATATCTTCACTTAAAAAGTGATAAATATTAAATTTTAAAGGACTTATTTACAATGATTGCATCACTGCACTGAAAGTTCTGTGATGGGTTCCTCCCAGGTCAATTTATTATCAAGCTGCAGTCCCAAGAATTTAACACTGTCCGCTTCTTCTATCCATTTGTCATCATATTTTAGGCATATACTGGTGGAAATGGCTTACAAGTTCTGAACTGCATGCAATGTTTTTTTTTAAGTTTAGTAACAAAGAATTGTCTAGGAACCATTTACCGACCACTCTACGACTACACTTGATTTGTTATTCATTGCAATGTTTTTATCATCTGTAATCAAAATAAATTTGGCGCCTGAAAATGTTACTGAGGAAAAGTAAGGGTCTTAATAATGAACCTTGTGGGACACCACATGTAATTAGTTCTCAGTTGGATGATGCCTGATAGTTTAATAAATGTGTCTTTCTAATGACACTTTTTTTTCCTGTCAAAGATTTAGGATTTGAACCATTTTGCAGCATTCCCAGTTACACCGCAAAATTCTAAGACATGCGAATGAGTTTCACCTACATTCTACTTTCACTGAACACAGTTGGACTTGTACTTATCTGGAACCATGGAGAACCTTATGAAGCATAGCAAAGCAGCTACGCTGACAAAACTTCAGTGGGAAACCGAAATGGAATGTACCGTGACCTCAACAAAAATAATACAAGAAGTAGTACGCTGTAATTGAAAGTACGAGATACAGTTATATGGAGCAACAGCAGTGACTGAAAATCAAAGGTGACGAGTACTTACATCACATCACTAATCATTTATGTTTTTATTGATGAATTCTTTAGTGTCTATTCTTGTTCTGCAAGGTTCCTTAGACCTGATAGATTTCATACTACAGAATGCTTCCTCTCCCATCACAGTTGTTTGGATTTGTGGAGCTAAAGTAACTCTCTGTTCGTGTCTCTTTCTGTTTTTGTTTATCTCCACGTGTATCTGCTTACCTTGGCGACTGGGAAATACTGTGCTTCTGACTGCTGTCCATCATCAGTCTCCTTGGACATACTTCTCCACATCCGTGTGCCTTCGCTGTCTCCCTCATTCTGCAGCAAGAAGAAAACACAACCATACGGTGCAGAAGACATAAAGAGTACCCATACGAACACTACTAACAACTAGAAAATTGGAAGCCAGATATGAAGCGAGTCTTTCAAAATTCCTTGTAAGTATCTCCTAAATGATGTCCCTGTCTACAATTTCCTGTTTTCTGGTGCCGTATGTACAAAGATCCCCTATAAAAGAATTGTGCTGAATAAGTGAGAAAGTAAAAATATACATTCCGGTTTATGCAATAAATCTGACGTTTTGCGTAACTACATACATTCCAACTTAGGACTCTTCTTTCTTTTAATAAAAAAGGAGTGGTTTTGACAGAGTTGTGAGGTGATAGTAGGCATTTATTTGTCTTTTTCTGGAACTGCAACTTTGTCCTACATCTCCAAATCTATGCATAGACTCTATCGGTGTTTTTCACACTTTTCAGAATATAACACGCTTCAATTGCTAATAAATTTTATTATGTCCCTTTAAAGCGATTGTTACGCATTACGAGACTGTAAAGAAAAACGTTTCACTCCAAAAGGGCGCCAACGACTAGGACAGAACCTCAGGTCTAAATGTCAACAGAACTGTTCTGAGTTTGTCACCGCATAATGGATCAACGTTCTGGCCTGTGTTGCAAGTTGTCTTAGTCGTGGTGGCGTATACAGGAATGACTGTGCTTGGAACTGTGACCACAACGGTGATCCACATTACGGCATGATGACGCAGTCTTGTATCTAGAACATTTTTTAAGGAAGTTGTTTACGGTAGAGCAAGCAAACATTAGCAAATACAGCCTACTCTGTGATGATAATGAAGACGATGTGGAGATTAGGATAACGTTGTTGATGATGATGGAGATGAGGACAGCGCTGACGACGACAATGATGAGTTGACATATTTCTTGCCCTTGAATCTCCTACTGCTGTTAAGAATTTTTAGGATTTGTCTCCCTACTTGTTGCTTTTCGAGAAGAACACAATGATCTTTTTACCTGCTTACCTTCGTGAGGGCGTACTCCTCCAATTCTGGACGCTCGTCACTGCTATCCTTTGATATGCTACTCCATCCTGGCGAGTTTTCGGCAAATCCGTCTCTCTGTGGAAAACAAAAATGTGAAAACCTTAAAGGAGTATTAACTCGTGTAAGCTCACTGAACGAAATAAAGGGCATCCTGTTAACTCGTGTAAGGTCACCGAACAAAATAATGGGCATCCTGCCCCCCCCCCCCCCCCTCCCTCAAAAGAGCACCCTGGTCGCTTTGGAGCGCTTTAGATGGTGTAGAAACTGGTTGCATAGTCAAGTGACCCTCCACTCGCAGGGAAGTAGTGTATATGTGCTACCTTACATCGAATCAGTGCAGTAAGATAGATATAAGACGTGACAGGAAGCCGAAAGTATCGTGTTTGGACATGCCCGTGATACATCATGAATTAAGTTACCCGATTTGTTGGTCTATCGATGCTGTCTGTTCGATGCGTTTACAAGGAATGGCGTGCCACTGGCAGGCATGGACATAAAAAGATCCTAACCGACAGTAACTGGAGACGAATGTTACACCTCATCAGTGACAATCGCTTACAAACCCGGCAGGCATGTGTGCTGTCAGTGAATGCACATCCTTCTCAACAAGTTTCAGGGCGAATACTGGGAAGGGAACTTCATGCATTGGACATTTAGAGTCCGGTACCTCGCAAAAGACCTTTGTACAAAGCGGCACATAAAGCTCCACGTCTTCAGTGGGCCAGCAACACAGAGCTTAATGAAGGCGTGCAGTGTGGTGTGACAAGTCACGATTTTGTTTCTTTTCAAATGATAATAAGCGCGCACTCTACCGACACTTCAAAGAAGCGTTTACGCTGCATTGTATAAGGGTGTAGTTCAAACCAAAGGCGGTTCTTCGATGTTTTTGTGAGTGGTTTTCGTAGCACGACTTGTACCCACATTTTATAGTGGCATGAACCAGGATGTGTATTTCAACATTCTTGGTGACCACCTGTTGCACTTTCTTCTACATCTTCACGATGTATATCTTGTGGCCATTCTATTCTTCCCTGACTGCAGCAACCGTGCTCACTACATCGCACGCATATGCTTCTGATTTGACGAACCCTCATGCATTTTACTCTAGCTCAAATAGCCCCCTAAACCACCTGATTTTTACCCCATAGAAAATTTTTACGGTTGGTTTGAACCATACGAAAGAATCAACACCCCTGTAATTTGGAAGCTGTGTGGGATCTAGCCGTCAATACGTGGCTTGAGCTGGATATGGCAGACCTGAAGATAATTCCTTGGCGAATAATTGAGGCCATTTTCAAGGATGGGGGGGGGGGGGGGGGTGGGAGGTAACATATGGTATTATGGTGACATCTCCTGAGAGTGACCGATTTGTTGACCGATTTTCTTATAAGAAACAAAGATTATTTCTTTGATCAATTTGAATACCTACAGCGCAAATAAACTCTTGCTAGCAACTCTGTGTAGTCAAAGACACACGTATATGAGGTTCTATTTGATTATATGTCTATATTCGCCATACGATAATACCTCCAAAGGCAGTACTATCTGCTTTTTGACGTACTCATTCTCGGTCACTGAGATGATCAATATAAGCATTGACTTAACGGTCTAAACCATTTTATTGCTTCAGTAAACGTACGAAATCAGTGTTCCCATTTATCTTTATGTCCAGTATTGTGTGACTGGCTCAGGTTCTTATGTTGGACGAAGATTTCTGTACCCCACATTTCAATAGCGAAGAGGTGACGAGACAGCTGACACATTGCTGCTTTCTAAAACCAAATGAGAGCATGATCTGTTGTATTACGCTCAGTATGTATGCCGTAACAATCCGAGATATGGCGATTCCTTTCACCTAGGTATTGTTGATCACGACTGTTACACATGGCTGCTCATCCAATGGTACGGCCAGTGGATGCGCAACTACAGTTTGGAGTGCCTCATACATCTGGTGCTGATGAATCGGTTGCGAATAAATACAGTGAGATCTTGTCCATCTCGTCAGTGATTAAGACTTACTCAGTACTTAGATGTATATAATGTGTGTGTGTGTGTGTGTGTGTGTGTGTGTGTGTGTGTGTGAGTGTGTGTAATGTTCCCCAGTAAAATATAGGCATGTTTTCTGCTTACCTTTTGCAGAGGAATATCCTGTGACATTGCATTCTGTTCACCATTAGTGTCCTTTGACGTGCGACTCAATACATTCACCTCTTCTCCACTACCTTCGTTCTGTACAAAACGGAAATGAGTGTAAATTATTTAAATATTAGTAGCAAATACGTCATTTAAGGTAGTTTGATGACAAAACCTTCCCATCCTTCAAAGAACTAGTTTCTTAATTAAACAGACAGAGGGCGTGACAAATATAGGTACATTAATGCTGTCCAGCGACGACAGAACAGATGAGAAGACTTTTTTTAAATGAAAAAATCTTGAAGATATGTAGACGTTGAGTTACATATGAGTAAGCGATGTTGAGAAACGGAACTAAAATTGCTTTATGTGTGTAGCAATATTATTGTAGCTTTCTCTCTTACAGTCAAACATCCAGGTGAAATCAGCATATTAATTGTTTTATAATACATAAAGAAGACGAGCAGTTTCGAAAATAATCACTGAAATTTCCAAAAGATATGTATATCTATCAGGTGTTGTAAGGTGACAAACAAATAACAAACCTTACTTGGAATTCCTGAAACAATTCCAGTTAACTTGATATGTCAGACAACATAGTTACGTGAAAATGTACGAATTATTAAGAGACAACGCAAATAAACAAACCAGTAATTCGGGAATATAAACCACTAACACCCACACTAGTAATTGCGCGCAAATAATTTCCCAGGCCCGAAATACGAGATGCAGTTCTGAGAGAAGAAGAATTTTACGATGGCAACACCCGTCCCAATGTTATCCGAAACCCACACAGTGAAACATCTAACAGATGCAATGAGACACTGGAGCCACTGTGCAGGCCATCGGCAAACGCCGCCCTTGTCCGTCCTTTTAACGGCGACTCTTTGCAAGGCCTTTCTACAGGAACATGGCGAAAGATAGCTGATAAACGTCTGGAGAAACCCAACTCAAAACATTGGTGACTCACTTTAGCCACCTGCATTAAAACTAGCATGAAAAAAAAGCTGCTTATTTCAGTATTTCGTGGCAGAAGCTAAACTCTGCTTTACGAAAGAAACGAGGCCTGTGATAGCCTACAAAAACTCTATCGGGTGGAGTTATAACAAGTAAGAACGCTCTGACTGGCCAAAAAGGAAACGCTTGGCCGCCATCTTTGATACAGGCAAATGTAGACAGAGAAATTCGCTCTTTATCTTGCATAAAATCATTGAGTGTTTGAGCAAGGCGACTCGCGCCGCGCTGAGACGATAGCGAGATGTGAAAAAAAATGTTGCTTGCCGTTGTAGTCAATTTTAGTGCTGTCCCCTGCAAAGTAGTTCCCTTCTGAAACTTCCTGGCAGATTAAAACTATGTGCCCGACTGAGACTCGAACTCGGGACCTTTGCCTTTCGCGGGCAATTGCTCTGCCATCTGAGCTACCGAAGCACGACTCACGCCCGGTCGTCACAGATTTACTTCTGCCAGTATCTCTTCTCCTACCTTCCAAACTTTACAGAAGCTCTCCTGCGAAACATGCAGAACTAGCACTCCTGAAAGAAAGGATACTGCGGAGACATGGCTTAGCCACAGCCTGGGGGATGATTCCAGAATGAGATTTTCACCCTGCAGCGGAGTTTGCGCTGATATAAAACTTCCAGGCAGATTAAAACTGTATGCCCGACCGAGACGCGAACTCGGGACCTTTGCCTTTCGCAGGCAAGTGCTCTACCATCTGAGCTACCGAAGCACGACCCACGCCCGGTACTCACAGCTTTACTTCTGCCAGTATCTCGTCTCCTACCTTCCAAACTTTACAGAAGCTCTGAGCACTATGGGACTCAACTTCTGAGGTCATTAGTCCCCTAGAACTTAGAACTGCTTAAACCTAACTAACCTAAGTACATCACACACATCCATGCCCGAGGCAGGATTGGAACCTGCGACCGTAGCGGTCGCGCGGTTCGAGACTGTAGCGCGTAGAACCGCTCGGCCACTCCGGCCGGCGCGATCTTCATCTTCAACATTCGTTCTGCCTTCACTAAACATTTTATGCCAACGACAAACTTGAGCTCTTAACATAACCTCCTCTCCAACAGCCTTCTGAAACTTACCGTAAGTTGTCGTCGCGTTTTCACCCAATTTAACGCAAAAAGAAATGGCATACTGCTGCGCAATATTATGCGGTTCCATTTCGACGACGAGAGACACAAACACGTGTTAACTTATTACAGTACAACTCACGACTGAGCAGTTGCATCGATGTGCCACTTGGACTATAAGCAGCTTATAGACCAAGTTCAAAGATATCGTGCCTATGTAAGCCTGCAGGGTTGCCACATCTTGCAAAGAAAATCAGTCTCATTACTTTATTGTCGCACCTCCTATGTTGCTATAAGACATAAGTGTTGAAAATTGCAAAATTAAGTCAACATTTTAGGTATTAATCTCCAACAACTGTTATATCCGTAACGCTAAAGTTACAGAGCTTATACGTTCAAGAAGATGTGTAACGTGTGACTTCAAGTTAAAGTTCTCATCAATGAAGACACCTAAGAATTGAGAATATTCTATCTCATTGATTGTTTTACCTTCGTGTATTATTTCTGATGGTGTGGCCAGGCCATGTCCAGTACTGAATTGCATGTATTGTGTTTAATCTAAAGTCGGTGACAGTCCATTTGCAGAGAACCAGTTGAAAATATTATTTACTTTTTGGAGTGTTGGAGTTACTCCGTTAGACTTGATTATAATACCTGCATTCTTATCGAAGACAACTATTTCTGCTTCTTGGTTATAAGATAGAAGAAGATCATACTGTATGCGTGTAAAAAGGTCAATAGCTTACATACTATTGGCCTCTGTGGTTCACTGGAATGGTTATTCCAAATTCTGTGCATTCCTTGAGTTTCCTAATACAACCCTCTGTCGGTCTATCTTTTTAGTTCGATAATACAAAAACCAGTTACCAGCAAGTTCTCAAATCCATAACATTTGAACTTCGCTAGGAGAACATATGAACTGCACAATCAAATGCTGGCGACAAGTCACGGAAAACACCAGTTATCAATATTTTGTCATTTCATTTTTTTTTAATTTGATTAGAGAATTGCAGAAAAAGAATATTTTCTGGAGAGACCTATTTGGAATCAAAACCGAGGGTAAATATTTTATTTTGAGAGATTTGTGGTATGGTTCGTGCACATGTAATTTTTCCAGAACCTTTGACAAGGACGTAAGCAGAGACATTGATCGGTAATTATTAATATGGGTCTTGCTATCTTTTTGTGAAGGGGTCTCACAGAAGCATATTTCAAACTGGCTCGAAATATTCCTTGTAACAGTGATGTGTTGCATACGTGACTGAAAACATTGCATATGTGTGATTAACAGGAGTTTAGTACTTTACTCGAGATATTATCTATTCCATGAGCGTTTCCGATTCTTAATGACTTAATTACATTGAAAGGTCTCTGTTGAATTCCTTTCACGTTAATTTCTTAAATCTGTTGTCATTTATGGCATAAATTCCTCTTCTAAATTTACTGTGATGCTTCTGACTATCTGGGAGGAGACTGAGCAGTGAAACTTATTACTTTTACACATAAGCAAGAACGATCTGTCACACTACTACACGTTAAAACACAGTTTATATGTAATTCATGTAACACAGTCTCATACGGAACCTACATCCGCTTTCTTTTATATACTGTATATGATAAGATACTGTCATCCTTCTTCCCTTCTGTGTGAGAGGATGAATGAGCAAATGTATTTCTAGCTGCATGCTTGATGGTAGCATCAAGCCTGTCTGCTAGAGAACAGTAGGACCAACGTTGGAACAGGTAGCTACGCTTTCTAAAAGCAGAGAGGTTTCTATTCTTAGTATGGTCCTGCCCATCCCTTGTCATGTTGGTATAGGAAGCTGCCTCTCTGGTTACTTCCGTTTGTATCTGTTAAGCACGCTCGGTAGGGGCCCAGGGCAGTCCGTTCGTGGCGAGCGTCTGAAGAGGTAAGATCTCCGGCTAAGCACGTGTCTGCTAAGTCCGTAGGAAATGGATTTCTTACGTTCAGCCTAACTGAAAATTTAATCACCTTTATTTCAGATTTAGCTCTAAAATATCTAACGTTATCTTAAATTGCAACGCAGTGTAATTCAAGTGTGAAGTTCAGAATATCTTCCGATAGTTGCTTTGTCACTACTTTGTGAGTAAAGTAGAACCATGTGTTGATCAGTAACTCTAACTAAGATCATCAATCTTAAATGCGAATGTGCGTGAGATTATAACGTCTCGTCTTGACAATATTTTTCAATATAGCAACTTTTCTTTATGTTCTTCCGACGTGGGGTGTACTTTGTGAGACCAGTACCACGTGCTTATACAATTGTTTGACCCATCAGGTTAACAGTAAGACGATAGTAACCAGTTTGAGGTTTTTCTTTTGTAAATTGCGTTTCGATGTAATTTATTTTAATCATCAAAATTATTGTGGAGTTACACTCTTTGTGTAAACCAAGTTGACCACGTGAAGCATGTGGTGTAAGCATGTGAAGCATGTGGTGTAACCTCAGCTATTCTTTTCGGGAAGATTTCACAGAGAGTTAGTATGAATTTAGTATACCAGTGTGTTGTAATTTCTTGACGGACAGGATTGCGCTACGAACATAACTTCTTTGGGTGAAAATTGAATCAGTTGGTTGTGGTTAATTTCCTCTTGGATATGTTTCAACGTTCTTCATGTGTCATTTTATGAATGCAGTGTTGTATGTAGTCTCCCAATCTTTGCTCCCTATTTGATGTGTTCCGTAAGATTACAAACTCACATTTTCACAATCCTAAATAAGGCACCAGTTTAGTTATGAATCAAGTTTGATATGCTGAAATTTTAACGGAACAATGATCAATGTTAAAATAAATGTCCAAATATAAACTGATTTATTTCTTTTATTCAAATTGTCTTTTTATATATATATCACCGGTTATCATAAGATGAGTACTAAAAGATTGTAATTAATGTTAGTCTGGTTGGGAATTTGGTAAGCTAGACTGGATACCTGGTGAAACAGTTGCGCAGTAACGCAAAGTTAACTTCCTCATATTGTTCACAGCTTTTAACCCACTTTTATGGTCTTGAATATCAGCACCACTTTTAGAACAAATTAATGCAACAACATTCATAATTTCTTTGGCAGAGCATGGAGTAATTGTACTTTGATTGTATGTTTGGGGCAATGTTTCTTTCTTTAAATTTATGTCTGTATCCTTGAACTGTCCGTGACATCTTCTGATTTGTATTAAGTAAGTCATTATTAAATACATTCGCCACCTGTCTGCTATCACTAATTATTAGACTGTTTTGTTTACTAATAAAGTCCTCACATTCCTTAACTGATTTCGTGTTTCTATTTTGACCTTTGACCATATAGATTTAATTTTATTATTTGATTGATTGATTTCAGACATTATACAGTTTGTTGATGTATTAATCAATTTCCTTAATATAGTGCAGTATTTCTTTTAGTAGGAAATCAGTTCCACTTCTCTGTTTGTGAAACATTATCATTTTCCAGCATGTGATATATTGGATCCTTTTTTAATCCAAGACATTTTTGATGCCATACTTCTACCATACTCTATTGTTTTCTTGGGGAAACAGCTTTTAAAGACAGATAGAAAAGCGTGTATAAACACATCAAATTTAGAATTGACATGTACCACGTTATACACGCTCTTCCAGTCAACTTCCTGTAAGGCTGCTTTGAAACTTTCTGTCATCTTTTCATTGATTACTTTTGTTAAAGTCAAGAGCGCACATACGGTGGTTGATAGAAAGAAGGACAAACCGTGGAGAGGGGGAATGAAGTATTTTTAATGTTCTGGAAGACCAATAGCGACTTGTAAGCAGCCATAAAAAAGTTTCGATTCCGACTCCGTTAATAACCTGTGTAATACTAACTTTTGAATCATTTTGTTCAACGAAAAACACCTGACTACTCTACATTTTTTTCCTTTCGCTAAAAGCCAGGGGACGGGGTGCCTGGCCCGCCTTGCCCCGTGTATGGACGCCCTTGGTTACAGACAAACTGTGAAATACGACATTATATGAATGCCTAAGAATACTAAAAATCATTAGGCAGGTATGAAATGCATCTTTGTTTTAATAGTTTGCCTAAGCATTTGATATACTGCGAGCTACGTTTAAGGCAAAGTGAGAAAGAAAAATAATTTAAATATTTTGACAGTTACATAATCCACAGACATCATTTTTATAACGGTTTCAGTCGAGTTCAGCATTCTCCAAGCTGTGAACGATACACTGATGTCACCTTGGGAATCCAGCTCAAGGATTTGGTATGTGTATCATATGCGCCCCCTTCGCACGAATAACGAAAGGGCCATTACTGGTCGGCGAGACTAAACGAAGATCTAGAGTCTTAGGCGAGGTAAATGAACGTGCTCTCCGACAAAATCTTCCCGTTAGCAGCAACATTTTGCCTGTCGCAGTTGATGTGACAAATGATGGTATTTTTATAAACTGGGTGCCAAAGAAGGAATTTTAAAGGAGTTGTACACAAGATCACAGTTCACAGCATGCAAGAAATCTCTCTTAAAGTCTGACGATGTTCCGATGGACACAGAAATATCTCTCATGTCAGCTGCAGCTCAGCAATCAACCGAGACTGGACAAAGATTTGTAAAGTGCATGCACAAAACTAAATGTCAGAACCTAAGGTGATTGTATGTAAAAGAAAAGTTATTTACAATTGTAATGTCATTTCAGTTCTGCTTGCTGCTATAAATAAAGCATAAAAGAAGTACAGCTTCGGATTACATAAAATAGGAAGTTTAGATTCAATTATTGTTTACAATAAATTAGTAATAACTGTTAAAAACTGTTTTTCAACTATTTGTTACTTATTAGTGACTGTTGGAAAGCTATTAAAACACATATACATTAGACAAGTCAATTTTCAGAAACACACAGTTGTGATAGTTTTCATACTCACGTTTAATTTTTCATTAAATAAATAAATTTCTAGTTTGAGCAAGTTATTTCATTGTAATTTTATACCTTCCCTATACTCGTTTCGCATTTTATAAAATACTTTGGCATTTTATACATTTCCTAGGAAAAGTATTAAATAAAATTAAGTTAAACAGCCCACCAAAAAGTTCTAGGCATTCAATATACTGCCAAGGCATTCTATATAATGTCTTCATCCGGCACTTTCCCGGTAAGACTCTAACTTTGATGAGGACTGTGTCCACAGGCCTCGTCAAATTTTTGTCGCTGTTGTGGTCCATCTACCACCGCTGCTACATGAGATTTTGACTTAGCTGTTGATCACATCTGTCGTTATTTCACCAGCTTTCTCACGTGTGCTCGCAAGGGCGCATGGAACAGTTAACAAATTTACACCGCCACTATTTTTACACTGCTGGGAACTATGTTGCAGTACGTCACAGATTTATGTTATTGAGTAGGTAACATGCCACGTAAGACTAGCTTTGAAAATTTCAATTTCGACGTTTGGTAATTTTGTAATTACTTGTATTTTATTTGGTGACTGATTGCTTTCACAATGCTTACTTCATTCAAAAACTGTGGTTTTTTTATGATGCCTCTTCCTTGTTATCAGGTAAGCTATTTAGTATGGTTAATTGTGCATCATGGTTAGTGAGGCATTCACTATTGGATAAACATTTATATCACTGATTGAGTGTTCCCCCTACAAAAATGTTGACTTCCCTGGGAAAAATTAGCAACATAACACATGTTGTAAGTATTAATCTGTGCGTTTAGCAGTATTTTTTTTCTGTGGTACCCTAAATTAAAAAATATAACGTCACAGATAATAAACAGGAATTTCCATTTGTATATGAAAAATGAGAGCGTCATACAAAGCTTAATAACTGCAAAATGGAGTTACAAGCAGGTAATGTTTGTATTAGTCGTAAACAAAGAAAAAAACTTTATGTTCTACGGTATGATTTTATTCAGCAGAGAGCTGAACGTTTTTGCACAGAGTGCTTTATCTCCTTTTGCATGCTTATCAAAAACTCTGGCTGACACTGAGAGTGGAGATCGCCTTGCCTTCTAGTGTTATGGCAGTTTGTGTCATCTTTATCAGGACTATTTCTGACGAACCACATCAGGGGCGTCTATATACTGAAATGATGCAGTCATTACACGGAGTTTCAGAATGAATTTTTCGCTCTACAGCCGACTGTGTGCTGGTATCAAACTTCCTGGCAGATTACAACTGTGTGCCGAATCGGAACTCTAACCTGGGACCTTTACCTTTCGCTGGAAAGTACTTTACCAATTAAGCTAACCAAGCACAAGATTCCCATCCCAACGTGACAGATGTATGTACGTTAATGCCATTCAGCACCAACAGAACAGATGAAAAGAAACGCTTTTAACTGAAAAAATCTTGCATACATGTAGACGCGGAATACTATGAGTAAGTGGTGTTAAGAAATGGTATTAAAATTGTCTAATGTGTGTAGCGATGTTACTGTAGCTTTCTCCCTTACAACCAAATACCCCGGTCTTCACTGCTTTACTTCCCGCAATACCTCATCTTCTACCTTCCAGACTTCACAGGAGTTCTCCTGCAAAACATGCTGGACTAGAACTCATGGAAGAAAGGGTATTGTAGAGACAGCCTGGGGGATATTTTCAGAATGAATTTCGCGCCCTGCAGAGGAATGTGCACTGCTATGAAACTTCATGGCAGATTAAAACTGTGTGTCTCTCGCGGGCAGGTGCTCTACCATTGGAGAACTTGCACATGAAAGACAAGATCCCGGGATATATTCCCGGTCCGGCACACAGTTTTAATCTGCCAAGAAGTTCCATTATACCAAGTTGTTTGAAAAGATTACGGGGTGAGGTTCGAGGGGCGACTGTACATATAAAACGAACTTGTCTTTTCTGTGCTATAAAGATGTTTTTTATGCCGGCGTGTTGATCCACAGTACTATCCCTAAATCAGCTGGGTTGAAGAAAATTCTGTCACCAAAAAAAGAGATCACTAATGGAGCGAAACACTTGCTTTTATTAACAAGAGCTACTCCTTATGAGTGCTTTTAGTTTGCGTGAAGTGAATGAAACGAGTCTTTCTTAGATTAATTGAAATGAAACTGGTTGTCATCCAGGTCAGAACTTCCGCAAGCACGTCCTTGACATCAGACTCTAATAAAAGCTTTGAGAAATGGAATATGAAATAAATGCAGATAAATGCAGATAAGTGCAAGCGGTACAAGTACAATGAAAATTTACTTTAACTAAAACGAACCTGTGTACATGACGTTTTGAAATGAACTTGTTGTGAGTACTAACAAGTGTTCAATCATTTAAGGTCCATAGTGAGAGAATATGCGCTTGGATTATGCAGGCATTTAGAATATTGGTGTGACTTTGTTTAAAGATATACTCTGACATCTCTCAGGCATAAGTTCAGGGAAATCGACGTGATAGGGGTATTTGAGTCTCGAGCCCTCGAAATACTAGCCCAATATCGTATCCACTGCGGCAGCTGGGTCAGACACGTGCAAGTAAAGCCAACTAAAAGTAAAGTTAAACTAAAATTTCCAAAAAATTACGGAAATTCTGTAAGGGCACAAGAGTAAATTGTATGAGCGCTGAAGACTAGCATGTAGCTCAATACAGGTCTGGGCTTTATAAATAAACAATCATACTGGTACAAGCAGCCTCGTCTGTGTGGTTATACATTGCCTGAGGAAAAAAGTGCATCACCCGGAAGACGGAACGAAATGAAATTTCACGGGTTGAGAGGGAACGAAATGCAACTTCACTGGGCTGCGAGGGAATGTGATGTTTTAGCACTGCATGCAAAATCGAATCAAATTAACAAAGAATTTGGCTGTATGCGCCCACTTATCAGAACGACGTTGGACCCCCACTAGGCTGGATGCATGCGCCGATTAGGTTGGGAAAAGTGTCACAAAACCGTTGTAACTTCTCCTGAGACAAGCTGACCCACAACTGTTGTAACTGGTCCTCGATATCGTAGATACAGGCATTGGAATGGAGTTGCTGTCCGAGCTAGTCCCACACCTGGACAGACCTGAGAATCTTGCCAGCCATGGGAGTATCTCAACACCAAGCAGACAGCTCATAGAGACACGCGTCATGTGCGAACTAGCATTGTCCTGTTGAAAAATGGCACCACGATACTGCAAGTTGAGACGCAATACTTGACGACGAAGAATGTCCGTGATTTACTGTTGTCTCTTCGGAGTTCCCTGAATCACTACCAGCCGTGACCAGAAATGGACTCCGACACGATGACGCCGGGACTAACATCGCTGTGCCTACCGAAAACACTGGAAGAACGGGGTCTCTCTCAAGGTCGCCGCAATACTCGTCGACGAACACGTGTGACGCCTTTCACCAGCAGTCCATGCTTCCCACTCACGACACCATTCCAAACACAACCGTTTGTGTTCGGGCTGTTGCACAGGCATCTGCTTTGAAAGACTCACGAGATGCGTCGTTTTAGGTGTGTACGGCCCTTAGGCGCTGTTGTTTACATGGCCATTGACAACACTGAAAATACTACTGGGCCCAAGGAGAAAAATAAATTGAAGATGAAAGTCATTGCTTTACATCCCGTCCTTGATGGTCCATGTGTTTTTGCACATACCCCGGTCTCAGAAAAACGGAGCGAGATGACGGAGGATGATGCAAGTAGTCCAATACTTGTTGTCGGATGATAGGTGCAGATGTCAGAGGGTTACGATGTGCTTGGTTCACAGTAGAGCAGTCATCCCCTGTTCTTGGAAAAAGGCACAGATCACACCCGTCCCCAAGAAGTGTAGTAGAAGTGATCCACAAAATTACCGTCCTATATCCTTGACATCGATTTGTTGTAGAATCTTAGAACGTGTTCTGAGATCAAACATAATGAGGTGTCTTGAACACAATGACTTCCTCAGTGCCAACCAGCATGATTTTCGAAAACATTGATCATGTGAAACCCAACTCGCACTTTTCCCACATACTGAAGTTTTGGGTCAAGCCAACCAGGTAGATGCAGTGTTTCTTGATTTCCGAAAAGCGTTTGACTCAGTACCGCACCTGCGCTTATTGTCAAAAGTGCGTCCATATGGGGTATCAAGTGAAATTTGGACTTGTGACTGGACGGAGGACTTTTTGATAGGGAGGACACAGCATTTTATCTTAGATGAAGAGCCATCGTCAGATGTAGAAGAAACTTTGGGAGTGCCTCAGGGAAATGTGTTGGGGCCCTTGCCGTTCATGTTGTATATTAATGACCTTGTAGACAATTTTAATACTAAATTCAGGCTTTTTGCAGATGATGCAGTTATCTATAACAAAGTACTATCTGAAAGAAGCTGCATGACTGGTCAGTCAGATCTTGATAAGATTCAACATGGTGCAGAGATTGGAAGTTTGTTCTAAATGTTCAGAAATGTAAAATTTTGCGCTTCACAAGAGGAAAAAACATAGTATCCTATGACTATAATATCAATGAGTCACTGATGGAATCGGGCAACTCAACATCCGTACCTGGCTGTAACATTTCATAGGGATATGAAATGGCATGTTCACACAGATTCAGTCGTGGGTAAAGCTGGTGGTAGACTTCAGTTCATTGGTAGAACACTGGGGAAGTGCAATCAGTCTACAAAAGAGACTGCTTACAAATCACTCGTGCGACCCATCCTAGAACATTTCTCAAGCGTGCGGTACACGTAACAGATAGGACTAACAGGGATATTGAACATATACAGAGAAGGGCAGCACCAAAGGTCACAGGTTTGTTTAATCCATGGGAGAGTGTCACAGAGATACTGAAGGAACTGAAATGGCAGACTCTTGAAGACAGACGTAAGCTATCCCGAGAAATTCTATTAACAAAGTTTCAATAACCGGCTTTATATGATTACTCTGGGGATATACTACAACCCCCTACGTATCGCTCACACAGGTATCGTGAGGGTAAGACTAGAATAATTACTACATGTACAGAGGCATTCAAACAATTAATCTTCCCGCGCTCCATATGCGAATGGAATAGAAAGAAACCCTAATAACTGTTACAATGGGACGCACGCTCTTCCATGCATCTCACTGTGGTTTGCAGAGTGTAGATCTAGATGTAGATGCAGATGTATGTGGTAGTCAGAAGCAGTCAACCAGAACCTTGACGAGCATTCCTGTCCACCCGTTCCCATGCAGTTCAACACTGGGCCACTGTCACATAAATCTGAATAATGCACAATGTGACCAACCGACCAAAATGATACCCACACAGAGGTCTCTTTAAAACCCTGTCAGGTGCTGACAACGCTGTCTGACACGAGTACGCGTCATATTCTTGTCCTTCACAGTGATCACTTAACATCTGACACTGTTCACACACCTTATATACTCTACAAGGCCTGGTAACAGCGCTAAATACGAACAGCACTAATTCACTCTCATGGTCGTGCTACATGTCAGAGAGAACTGCAGTTGTAATCGTTTCCACACCTGTCAGTGGTGTGTGCGCTTACAAAGTTACAATGACATCTGACCGCATGCTGGGGTGCTTCACATTTTTGTCAGGTGCTGTGTATATACAATGTCACTCATCAACGTCTATAAAAAAGTGTAAACGTAAGTACGTAGTTATCGGCAGAAATGGTAGCGATACGTCTTCCAAGAGATCTTCTAAAAGGAAAATATTGAACTTAACATATGTTTGGTACGGAAACAAATGTATCTTCGCAACTTCTATGTAGACTGTATCATAATTAAAGGCAACAAATGATACAGGACAAAATATATGACGCAGAGACGGAAACGTTCCAGTAAGCATGCGTCCGCGAAAGGGCTGTTTTCGAGATAATTGCTAATGTGTGGTTACAAGCCTGCATTGACTTCGTTATGAAATATTATCCTAGTTAGTACAACAGTATTTTAAACGTAAATTTTTCTATTAGGTCTCTGCTGTATTTCTAGAGGAGGCCGAAATGCACGCGTTTAAATACACGCAGACTGGCGTGAGGTCTGGAACAGGACAATGTCTTGAGAATTGCAATAAAGTACGAAAATCTTGTAATACTTAACTTTAATCCACATTTGTAGAACATCGCTCTTGATGATACAGCAGTATAATAGCAATAATAACAAAGTATAATGGCCCCTTGCTACGTCGTAGCAAAAGACGTAGCTGAAGGCTATGCTAACTATCGTCTCGGCTAATGAGAGCGTAATTGTCAGTGATCCGTCTCTGGCAAAGTAGGCTGTACAACTGGGACGAGTGCTAGTACGTCTCTCTAGACCTGCCGTGTGGTGGCGCTCGGTCTGCTATCACTGACAGTGGCGACACGCGGGTCCAACGTATACTACCGGACCGCGGCCGATTTAAATGCTACCACCTAGCAAGTGTGGTGTCTGGCGGTGACACCACAGTCTCCACCTAATTGGGCTCAGATTTCACCTATGACCTACAGTAACAACAAGAAAACTACTTTGACATGTTACATTCTACAGTTTACCGTACACTCGTACCTGTTAAAGGAGCTGTTCCACGTCTCGATCTCGCATTTGAATGCAATAATACAATCGTCAACACAGCGTGTTACGAATTCTTTCAAACACTGACAGGTCACCTCGTAAATCTTAACAAGACTGTACAATTTGCTGCCCCAGTTCTGAAAGCTATATCGATGCGATTGCTTGTGCACATTACTGTTGAGATGGCCTTAGGCTGAAAAATCGGGAGTTTTAAGCACGGGTGATTCTGGGCTATATACTTACAAACCTTGCCACGCCACATCACAGTGACGCATTTTATGTCACTTGATATCAGCAGCATAATGTGCTGCTGTCCCATCATGCATTCTATTACAGTCCCCAACCATGGGTCAGAGGTGAAATTTGAGTCCAGTTTTGTGTGTAGTTAATCAGAAAGTTTACATTACAAATACCGGGTGATCAAAAAGTCAGTATAAATTTGCAAACTTAATAAACCACGGAATAATGTAGATATAGAGGTAAAAATTGACACACATGCTTGGAATGACATGGGGTTTTATTAGAACAAAAAAAAACAAAGTTCACAAAATGTCCGACAGATGGCCCTGGACTGCAAAACGTCAGTGACTGCGCATGGCAATCGTGTATAAAAGGAGCTGTAATGAGAGAGAGAATCAGATGCGCCAGCAGTTGCAGCATGTTGACGTTACCTGAAAAGGCGCTTTTAGTGAAGCTGTATTATCAGAATGGGGAATGTGCTAGTTCAGCGTTACGATCCTATCGCCATAGGAAGGGGATTCGAACGGGTAAAGGTCCATTGACAAATGCACCTGTGGCGAGAATGATTTCGAAGTTCGAAGCCACGGGTTGTTTAGACGATAGACCCCGTAGTGGCCGACCGAGCACAAGGCGTAATGCTGCTGAGACAGTTCAGGAAGAAATGGAGACTGTAGCGGGTTCGTCTATGCACGGGGAAGTCAGCGCTCGTGCATTCCCAAACAAAGCAACTGGGGCGGTGTTCCTGGACATCGAAAAGGCTTTCGATCGTCTATGGCACAACGGCCTAATACGCAAACTTAGCGACGCAGGGTTCCCCGACGGGCTCGTACGTCTCATGCACTCATATCTCACGGACAGGAGTTTCAACACCGACGTGCAGGGCAAACAATCGACACGACATGGTATCCAGGCAGGAGGACCACAAGGAAGCATCCTAGGGCCCTTACTGTTTAACCTCTACATTAACGACCTCCCAGCTACACACAACACGACGGTAGCAATCTACGCGGATGACACCGCTATCCTTGCGCAAGATTGGAAGCCGTCTAACATTAATTCACGACTACAGACTGCACTCAGAACGGCGGAGCCTTGGCTGGTGAAATGGCGTGTTAGAGTAAACGTCGACAAGTGCGAGGCCGTTCTGTTCACTAGAAGACTGAAGCAACTGCGCAAACATCAACACTGCGACCCAATAACACTACACACACGCCCAATACGTTTCCGCGAGAAGGTCAAATACCTCGGTGTCTGGCTGGACAGGAAACTACTCTGGGGGGACCACATTCAACACGTGACCAACAAAGCTAACGCGAGGCTCAAACAGCTCTACCCTATGCTTAACAGGCGTAGCACACTGAACAGGAGGGTGTCTAGGTCCATGTACATGACACTTATTCGACCTCTGATGACGTACGCAGCCCCTGTCTGGGGATACGCTGCGCCAACTCGCCTGCGCCGTCTGCAGCTCATACAGAACAAAGTACTCAAAATCATAAGCAACGCTCCGCGCTACACACGCATCACGGAGCTTTACCGGGAATACCGGCTAGATACTATCTTGCAGGTATTCCAAAAACTCTCCACACGACTGTACAATAACACGAGACACTCGCGCAACCCGTTTATCCTTTCTCTGGGTAACTACGACCACAACCATAAATGGAAGCATAACAGACCTAAGACACTACTGGCTAGGAACTAAACATCTATGGTTCATAGAACGCTAACACGACAGTACTGACGAGCCCCTGCAACACAGTTATTACTGGCAACCCCAGATGTTCGACCAGCCGAAAAACAGGCAACAGCAGGAAAACCGTACTGTACACAGCACGCAAACCAACCACACACACCCCCTACACCGTCTGTGAGCCGATCTATGACCGATCGCCCACTAATGCACAACGACCTAAAACTGTTGCAGGGACGCGGCAACTGCAAGCAAGCACCGCAACGAGCTCCAACAACGACAAAGGTAACGATGCACCATACCTCGAACTAACATAACCACATCTTGCATGCACTGTCGCAGATAGCAAGCCGCTACTGCCCTTACTACCCGTCCTACTGTCGCAGAGGTTTTTTTCTCTTGGCGCTTGCCTTGGCACTTTTTTTCCTCTGCTCTTACAACCGCTACCCTTCGATCGCTTTCGTCCACTTTCTATCTCCTGATGGACCATGTTAATGAGTAATCTTACCCAGACGCATGGATAACATCACAGCCCGCATCCTGTGACTCCTGATTCAAAAACTAACATGTTATACGGAGGTGATAGTAGAACTTTTGGTTTGGTCACCACGTTGATGTGGGCGTGGAGGGGCCCCATCCTATAAAAAAAGCTCGTGCATTCCAAACACTACTGTTTGGTTGGTACTTAGGCGTACCCTCCGATGCTATCCGTACAAAATCCAACGGCATCATGAACTGTTACCTGGCGATTTAGTGAAGCGGAGGGCATTTGCGGTGTGGGCGTTTCAAAAGATGGCGGAAGATGACGATTGGTTGAGTAGCGTGTTGTGGACCGACGAAGCTCATTTCACGCTCCGAGGGTCTGTCAACGCCCACAATTGCAGAATTTGGGCTACCGAAAATCCTAGAACTGTCGTGGAAACTCCATTGCACGACGAGAAAGTCACGGTATGGGTTGGATTTACCACATCGACCGTTATCGGGCCTTTTTTCTTCGAGGAAATGCGTGATTCTGGTTTTGTAACTGCTACCGTGACGGGTGAGAGGTACGCTGATATGTTTCAGAATCACATCATCCCCAGCCTGGCTGATAAACACCTGCTGGAACGTACGATGTTTATGCAGGATGGCGCTCCACCCCATATTGGTAGACGCGTGAAAGATCTCTTGCGCGCGTCGTTTGGTGATGATCACGTGCTCAGCCGCCACTTTCGTCATGCTTGGCCTCCCAGGTCCCCAGACCTCAGTCCGTGCGATTATTGGCTTTAGGCTTACCTGAAGTTGCAAGTGTATCGTGATTGACCGACATCTCTAGGGATGCTGAAAGACAACATCCGACGCCAGTGCCTCACCATAACTCCGGACATGCTTTACAGTGCTGTTCACAACATTATTTCTCGACTACAGCTATTGTTGAGGAATGATGGTGGACATATTGAGCATTTCCTGTAAAGAACATCATCTTTGCTTTGTCTTGCTTTGTTATGCTAATTATTGCTATTCTGATCAGATGAAGCGCCATCTGTCGGACATTTTTTGAACTTTTGTATTTTTTGGTTCTAATAAAACCCCATGTCATTCCAAGCATGTGTGTCAATTTGTACCTCTGTATCTACATTATTCCTTCATTTATTCAGTATTCAAATTTATACTGACTTTTTGATCACCCGGTATAATGCATGAAAAAAAAATTAGTAGACTCTTTTAGAGGTTTCCAAATCACTCAATATTTATTGTTGAAACATTGTATATGGAGTGCGCGAAATTATTACATTTACATATCAACAGCACAAGCGGTTCTGAGGTACCAGTTATCCACCCATGCTGAAAAACTCATATTAGAATGTGGTGTAGTCTCTGCGGGGGGCAACGCAGGCTCTGACTTTGACATCCAGGAGATAGTACAGATGGCGAATACTGTCCTGGGATACATTATGCCACGCCTGCTCGACCTGTTCACGTAGTTCTGTAAGCGTTGTTGGTTGACAAGTCACATGTCCTATGTTCCAAGTGCTGGCCAGGGAAGTTGCTGCATGTCTTACACAGCACGTTGAGTTTCACGGACAGTGTGTGGGCGAGAATTATACTATTGGAAGAACATATCACCTTACTATTAAAAAAAGAACGGGTCTAACTACGCTCTGCACATGCCGAGCACTTATTAGCATTCCCCCCAGAAACACTGATGGTGAACGATAGTTGTAGCTTATAGCACGGCAGACCATAACGCCTGGGGTGGGGGTGGTGTGTCTCGTTACGAATGCACTCTACGCGACGGCGCTCAACAGGTCTACGTCGTAGTAGTAAGAGACCATCACTTGAGTGCAGGCAGCATGTGCTTACATCGTTGAAGACAATGGCGCGCCATTTCATCTTCCAAATAATCCTATGACGGTACCGGTCCAGCCGTGCGTGTCGATGCTGTGGCGTGGGTGGAAGACGGGCTAGCGTACCCGTCGACACACTGCTGATAACCAGTTCGCAATATTTCGTGTTGACATGTCTGGGCTCACAAGTCCTTTTATCTGTGCTGCGGTAGCTGTACGATCTGCCACTGCTGCCTTTACAATACGACGATCCTGGCGGGCGTCTGTGCTGCATGAACGTCCAGAACTTCGTCTAAGGGTGTGAGATTGTTCACGTGACCACTGATATCAGCAGCGTTGCACAAATGCCGCAGCGCGTCCAACTTGTGTGGCATTTCTTCGAGAGGATCATCCTGTAACTCATAAGGCCACAATTTAACCCCTTTCAAACTCGCTCAGTTTGTTGTAAGAAGCACGAGGGCGTCTCCGTGGCATGATTGTACCACGTTGAGCCTTCTCTGTGAGCATTCCCTATTACACCACTGGCCATTAAAATTGTTACACCACGAAGATGTCGTGCTAATGACGCGAAATTTAACCGACAGGAAGAAGATGCTGTGATATGCAAATGATTAGCTTTTCAGAGCATTCACACAAGGTTGGTGCCGGTGGCGACACCTACTACGTGCTGACATGAGGAAAGTTTCCAACCGATTTCTCCTACACAAACAGCAGTTGACCGGCGATGCCTGGTGAAACATTGTTGTGATGCCTCGTGTAAGGAGGAGAAATGCGTACCATCACGTTTCCGACTTTGATAAATGTCGGATTGTAGCCTATCGCGATTGCGGTTTATCGTATCGCGACATTGCTGCTCGCGTTGGTCGAGATCCAATGACTGTTAGCAGAATATGACATCGGTTGGTTCAGCAGGGTAATACGGAACGCCGTGCTGGATCCCAGCGACCTCGTATCACTAGCAGTCGAGATGATAGGCATCTTATCCGCATAGCTGTAACGGATCGTGCAGACACGTCTCGATCCCTGAGTCAACAGATGAGGACGTTTGCAAGACAACAACCATCTGCACGAACAGTTCGACGACGTTTGCAGCACTATGGACTATCAGCTCGGAGACCATGGCTGCGGTTACCCTTGACGCTGCATCACAGGCAGGAGCACCTGCGATGGTGCATTCAACGAAGAACCTGGATGCACGAATGGCAAAACGTCATTTTTTCGGATGAATCTAGGTTCTGTTTACAGCGTCATGATGGTCGCATCCGTGTTTGGCGACATCGCGTTGAACGCACGTTGGAAGCGTGTATTCGTCATCGCCATACTGGCGTATCACCCGCGTGATGGTATGGGGTGCCATTGGTTACACGTCTCGGTCATCTGTAGTTCGAACTGACGGCACTTTGAACAGTGGACGTAATTTTCAGATGTGTTACGATCCGTGGCTCTACCCTTCATTCGATCCCTGCGAAACCCTACATTTCAGCAGGATAATGCACGACCGTATGTTGCAGATCCTGTACGGGCCTTTCTGGATACGGAAAATGTTCGACTGCTGCCCTGGCCAGCACGTTTTCCAGATCTCTCACCAATTGAAAGCATTTGGTCAATGGTGGCCGGTGTAAGCTTAGGGACTGATGACCTTAGCAGTTAAGCCCCGTACGCAGCTCGTGGTCGTGCGGTAGCGTTCTCGCTTCCCGCGCCAGGGTTCCCGGGTTCGATTCCCGGCGGGGTCAGGGATTTTCTCTGCCTCGTGATGACTGGGTGTCGTGTGCTGTCCTTAGGTTAGCTAGGTTTAAGTAGTTCTAAGTTCTAGAGGACTGATGACCATAGATGTTAAGTCCCATAGTGCTCAGAGCCATTTGAACCAGCCAGTTAAGTCCCATAAGATTTCACACACATTTGAACATATGAATGGTGGCCGAGCAACTGGCTCATCACAATACGTCAGTCACTACTCTTGATGAACTGTGGTATCGTGTTGAAGCTGCATGGGTAGCTGTACCTGTACACGCCATCCAACCTCTGTTTGACTCAATACTCAGGCGTATCAAGGCCGTTATTACGTCCTGAGGTGGTTGTTCTGGGTACTGATTTCTCAGGATCTATGAACCCAAATTGCGTGAAAATGTAATCAGATGTCAGTTCTAGTACAATATATTTGTCCAATGAATACCCGTTTATCATCTGCATTTCTTCTTGGTGTAGCAATTTTAATGGTCAGTATTCTACTACGTCACGGTTGGAATATGCCGTCATCGAAACAAAATCGATGTCGTCTTTCCAGGTATACTATTTTTTTTTCGGCAGCGTTCTTCAATACCAACTAGGAAAATATTTCATACTGAAGTTAGTAGCGGTTCGTAAGCATAAAGCCACAATTATCTCGCAAACAGCTCCTTTTGCGGGCCCATGTTTACAAGAACATTTTTGTTTCTGTTATAAACATAAACTAAGAAACTCTGGTAACAAGTGAATATGACGTTAAAACAGAATTAAGCATTCAAATATTAGTGCACTTCCTCGTCGATTCACTTTCTATTGCCGTAGTTTTACCAAAATTTCATGTTTTTTAGGTACTTTGCAAGTGATGTGTGTGTGTGTGTGTGTGTGTGTGTGTGTGTGTGTGTGTGTGTGTGTGTGTGTGTGTCACACTCACTACGACAGATACTGTTCATCAGAACAACGCATGTAAGGGTTTTTGCTGATTACCTTACTGAGGGAGAGTTCTTCAGATTCCGGGCGCTGGACGTCGCTGGTGATCTTCGAAATGCTGTTTGATTTCTGTTGGTCTGCTTCTGCTTCGATATTTTTGCTCTCCTTAATCAAAAGAGACAGAAAGAGAAAATATAATGAAAACGGGTATTAGAGATGCAAAGATGATATTAGATTAGTATCAGCACCACAGCAAAATTGTTTGGCTATTCTGAGAAAAACTCTTCAAAATTCCTAAGACTGGCTTCTAAAATGAACATGTTGCTCAGTTGGCATCGCAGCATAAAAAGAAGAATGCGTTACGGATTGAATGAGTCATAGAGACAGCATAAATGAAGAAAAAAAAGGTGCACCACTGAGAATATACAATCTTAGAGTAACTTCTAAACTACACGTCTGGGGTTTGATTAGACTGATATGTGTAAGGGGCAGTCAAATGGAAAGGGCACAGATAGAAAAACAGTAAATAAAATTTTTATCGTTTCAAAAGTAATCGCCAGGACTGTCAACACATTTATCCCACCGTGACACAAGACGGTCAATGCCTTCATGGAAAAATGTTTGCGGTTGCCTACGGAACCATGGTTGCACCCAGACATGCACCTCTTCGTCCGAAGCAAATAGGGAGCCACGAATGTCCGGTGACATGTTCCCATGTTTGTTTGGAGTACGCTGCAGAAATTTCGCTGGGAAGCTCTCACACATCCTCCACACAGTCCCGGCCTCTCCCCATGCGATTTCGATATTTTTGGAGCCGTCAAGAAAGATATTCGAGGCCGTCGATTTGCTTCGGAAGAAGATCACTTCTGGCTGCAATCAT
The DNA here is from genome assembly GCF_021461385.2 of Schistocerca piceifrons. Classification (NCBI taxonomy): domain Eukaryota; kingdom Metazoa; phylum Arthropoda; class Insecta; order Orthoptera; family Acrididae; genus Schistocerca; species Schistocerca piceifrons. Next base: position 384,851,241 of record NC_060142.1, read on the forward strand.
GATTTCGCAGGCGACCGCAATCTTTTACCATGAAGGTACTGATCGTCTTGTCTCACAGTGAGGTAAATGTATTAACACTTATGGCGATCACTTTTGATATAATAAACTGTTTACTTACTTTTCTGCATCTGTCTTTTTTCCATTTGACTTATACACCCAATATACCTCTCCTTAATTGTGAGATTCGCACTACGCGATAGTCAAATTCATCCCATACTCGATAATTATGCATGATACACACAAGAAGATCCGAATTGTTACGGTTTTATTTTGGTGGTGGTTGAATGTTAACTGGAAACCTCAGTTGTATAGTTTGTCTTCGCTTCCCGGCACTCCAGAAACAAACTTCAATTTGCTTTCCCCTATTTGAGAAGCGTTCGTTGCGTCTTCTGCCGATCACAGTAACTGACGACCTAAAAACTTCATAAGGAGTAATTTCAAGCGTAAAAGGGTTATTCAAAAGTCGCATCGGAGTGGCTGTGGAGTGTTTTCGAGAATATATAGCTAGTTCTTTGGACAGTCTTCAAAGAGGAGCACTCATTCCTTCAGCTGACGGCTCTGTAATCTTTAAGTATCTTTAAGTATCCGTGATGATGTTTGTTATTAAAACCACGTAGGAAGCTGTCCTCCATTTTTGTGACACCCATTAGCTTGTGGGGGATAGCGCTGAATTTAATACGGACGTGGAGATGAAATCATACACTACTGCATCGTGTTTAATGACCAGGCATTTGACTGGAAACATGACACACCATAGGTACGAATTCGGATTTAGAATAGTCACATGCAGTATCTACCTATGGCGATTCTCAGAAAAAATAACTGTATCTAAGAGAGTTGACTGAAAAGTAATGCTTCCACCTTCGTAACTCTTCAACAGTTGGCAGCATGGGTATACGGCAGGTACTGGCTTGTTCCGTAGCCTCTTCTCTACAGCTCCAGTCAGCGGGAAGCCTTGGCATTGAACGGTTGTGTTGTTACAGTGTAACGTATGGAACCCTGCGCAGACGGTCGGTCAATGCGATTTAAGCAACGTGCAGTCATTGAATTCTTGACAGCAGAAGGTGTCACCCCAAAGAAGATTCATCAAAGAATGAAAGCAGTTTATGGTGATTGTGTTGATGTGAGTACTGTGCGTCTTTGGGCACAGTTTGAAGGTGTTGAGGCGGGAAAATCTGGCCTGTGTGACAAACAAAAAGTTGGACGTCCTGTGAAAGCAGCCATCGAGTTTCACAAGCAAAATGTTGACAGATTGATTCAGGACGATCGTCGTATCACTCAGAGAGAAATTGCAAGCACAATCGGCATTTCACAAGAACGTGTGGGTCACATTATTGCTTTGCTTTGCTATCGAAAGATCTGTGCACGATGGGTACCCCAGACGCTTACTCCTGAAATGAAAACGCACAGACTTGAAATTTCCCAGAACTCATCTCGCATTACGAGAATGGAGGTGACGCCCTTCACCATTCAATTGTGACAGGAGACGAAACGTCGGTACACCATTACGACCCGGAGACGAAACGTCAGTTTATGGAATATCGACACAAATACTCGCCCCAGAAAAAGAAATTCAAGATGCAGCCCTCAGCTAGAAAAATCATCGCCACACGTTCTTGTAAAATGCCGATTGTGCTTCCAGTTTCTCTCTGAGTGATATGACGATCGCCCTGAATCAATCCGTCAACATTTTGCTTGTGAAACTCGGTGGTTGCTGTCAGAGGGCGTCCAACTCTTTGTTTGTCACGCAAGTCAGATGTTCCTACCTCAACATCTTTAAACTTACTCACCCAAAGACGCACAGTACTCACATCAACACAATCACCATAAACTGCTTTCATTCTCCGATGAATCTCCTTTGGGGTGACACCTTCTGCTGTCAAGAATCCAATGACTGCACGTTGCTTAAATCGCATTGACCGACCGTCTGCGCAGGGTTCCATACTTTACATTGTAACAACACAACCCCATCCCCCCCCCCCCCCCCCCCAACTGGAGCTCTAGAGAAGAGGCTATAGAACAAGACAAGCCAGTAGAAGTCGCATGCCAATGCTGCCAACTTTTGAAGTGTTACGAAGGTGGAGACATTGCTTTTCAGTCAACCCTCGTATATAACTTCACGACAACGTGTATCACACTGTTTTATATAGCAACAAAACTCAAAAATTGTTGTTTTTCTTAGCAGAATCATGTCTCTCAGTATTGGTACCCGAATGTACTAGGGTTTCTATAGAAGATTCTTCATTTCATTGCACGTCAGCTGACCCACGAGTGAAGACACTCTACTCGTATCGTGCCAGGCGGTTTATTGGTTAAGGGGTTGGAAGAATGTTCAGGAAGCAAGGATTTCAAATCAACGCTGGCCATCCTGATTTAGGTTTCCCGTGGTTGCCTTAACTTAGATCATTAAGCGAAGCCAATGGCCGAAATCAGAATGGTTCCACATACGAGATTCCGATCAAATTCCTTCCCCGTTCTCCTATACCTAATCTACTGCAGCTCCCTAATACCTTCAATGTCAACGAGACGCTAAATTTCAACGCTTCTTCTTTTAACGGTGCGTGGATCATACCTGCTTTCTTAACTGCGCTGCCAACCTCTTACACCTAGCTCCTCCTCACTGCCTTTAGTTTTGTCTTGTGGGTATTAGTGGAACACTACTTCCAACAACTGTGGGCCAGCTGAGAAATTCAAATAACAACAATAGTGACCACACGAGCACCACACCTACTCGCCCACGAGAAGAGTTTGACCATCACGTAGAAATTTGCTGCCAATGTGTTTCCGTGTTGACTCGTATCGAACTGTTTTACTTTTTGCAAAGTTTCGGAATTTCTCATACTTGCCGGGATTGACTGTACGCGTTTAGCGCTATAGCTTTCTTTGCATCTACTATGATGTACTAATTAGTCTGCTTACCTTAACGAGGGCGAGATCGTCCGATTCTGCACTGAATTTGTCACCAGAGTCATTTACAACGCCACTCCATCCCTGAGAGTCTTCCCTTATGCCATCATTCTGAGAAGAAATTAACAGAACAGAAATGAGCGTAAAACAGGCAATTTTACACTCAATTATCTCAGTACCAACAGCTTCACAATTTTATGTCATTTTGAACTCCACCATTCCTCATAGCCCAAAAATGTATCACCATTCCTTCAGTTTTGAGTGTCTAATAATATGGTAATTTTACGAAAAAACAAGATAAAAGTAATTCACCAAATCAGCTTGTGCTCTCATGTTGACTTAATCCATGTTACTGTGTGGATTCCCTACAATTTTAAATTTCTTATGATTTTTGGAACCTAAATATATCGGAAACATTTTGTGTAGTAAGGATGTGCTTTTTTGTTGCTTTTCGCAACATTTGATCATTGAAATATCTGTTTCTCGGCAGCAATGTGTAGGTATCACTGAAAACTACGGGCATGTATTTGGGAAGACTGTGATCGAAATCCTGCCATCCCGATCCAGTCTCTCTCCATGGTTTTTGTGCATCAGGTGAATTCCGGCACAGTTCTTTCAACACGGCTACGGATAATCTCCCTCCGATCGTTTACGTTGAAGTTTTCTTATTTTTTGTTGAAACTGCTGTCATGTTTGTGAATTTCTATGCCTTTCCTGGACAAGCGATCGTGGTAGCTCTACTACACAGAAAAAATCTCCGTGACGGCGAATTTCATTTTGGGGTCGGTCTCATACGGCGCGTGCTCCGCTGCGACCGATTTCTGCACTTGGATCACTTGGGACATTTCACTGAGGGGCTGAAGAAGCTGAAACTCGGACCATAGGTAGATACTGCACGTGACTATTCTAATTCCGAATTTGTACCCATAGTGTGTCATTTTTCCAGTCAAATGCTTGGTCATTAAAAACGATACAATAGGGTTGGATTTCATTTCCACGTCCGGATTGTTCAGCTTTGATGTTGTTCTTTGTTTACCAAATTGCCGCTGTATGGCGGAAATAGGTTCCAGTTAGACGCAGAATAACACCAATTTTTTCATTCATGTCTTACAACGAGCTACTTAATGCAGAATGGCAACTTCTACGAAGTGCTAGAAGGCTTCACGATAGGTAGTCCATTTAGTACAGTGGTTGCTAATTTCTTCAAGGAGCCATTCGAAAGACATGCACCGATCGTGGCGCCTTGTAAAGCTAAGGTGTGGCACAGATACATCGACAACTTCGTCATGCTGAGGAAGAGCTTGGAAACTACCTAAGACATCTGAACACTGCTCATGCCAACATAGAATTTACTATCGAGTTAGAAAACAACCAACAGCTACCATTTCTAGATGTGCCAGTTAGGAGGAACGGCCACACAGACTCATATTTACACACGCTGTCAAATCGTCACCCAAGCCAGAAAAGGGGAATGATTAATACGTTCGCAACGCGTCCAAGACGAATTTGTGGGCCACAGCGCCTCAGTCACGAAATTCAACACCTGAAATGGGTTCTGAGGAGCAACGGGTAGGCCACCAGTTTCATAAGAAATAGCACGAGACCTAAAACATAGCGAAGTGACACGTCAGAAGAAGAAACGTCGGGGACAGTCTTTCTGCCATACATCCCCAAGATGAAGGACAAAATCTGCCATACACTGCGCAAACAGGGCGCATACATAGCTATTTACAAACCGACAAAGAAGATCAAAGAGATCAAAGAGTGTCTGAAATCGGCTAAGGCCAAAAGAAACCCACTCGCAACGCCGGCAATGTACCGCATATCGTTTACATACAGAAAGTCTACTTTGGAAGGACTGGATGGTCCATCAACACCAGTATCGTCGAACATAAACTAAATTTTAGGTTGGAACAGGTGAAGAGGCGGAACACGCGATGTGTGAGACCGACCTCGTTTATAATTCGCCGACACGAAGGTTCTCGTTGTGGAGTAAGGCTACGACGCTCGCTTGTTCAGGAAAGCCGTAGAAATTCACAGATTATTGACAGTATTTCCAACAAGAAAGAGGAAAGCCACAAGGAAGACGGATCCTAGATTCCCATGCTGCAGTGGACGATCGTTGCAGGTAGCAAAAGAACCACAGCTTTAATGACCATGGAAAAGCCCTCAGACAATGACCTGACACATAAATAGAATCTCTTGCCGCGGGTTCGACTCCCGTCCACCTCTAATTCATCTTGAGGATGCCAAGAAATTAGGTTTGCTGATTGACTAACCTTCATGACGTCGTAGTGCAACTCGATGCGACCACGAAACTCGGTAGCAGTCTGACGGCCGTATTGTATTTGTAGTACTTCATTGTGTTCGTATTATAAGCTGTGTGTTATGATAGTATACCGTATCAAGGCACTAGCACATTGAAGGTTTATGACGATCACGTCACTTCTGGTATAATTTGTTATAATTAAATGTCACTTAATGACATCGGACGAAAAAACCTTCGGAAGCTTGTGTGAAATGAAAGATTATGTCCGGAGTTCCGTGCGTTCACTGTAGCCCAGCGAATAGAGGTATGGAGTTACAGAGTGAATGAAAGCAGGTTTGCGTCCCACTACGTTAATTTTTTTCATCTTTGCTTTAGTAACAGACTCAGAGGCTTAGTTCTAAATATAATACAAGTATGTTCTGCTATATTTGAACTCTCTCTCTCTCTCTCTCTCTCTCTCTCTCTCTCTCTCTCTCTCTCTCTTTCTCTGACGAATGAGTTTCTTCGATTTTGTAACTTCAGTCTGACTAAAAAAAAAAAGATGAATTTCCTGCGATGAAAGAGCAGTAGCGACATATTTGTTCCCGCTTGTCGCAAATATTTGGGCGTTTTTTCATAATATGTCGCGATTTCCGAGGCATGGTTAGGCAGCTTAAATGGCTATAGAGCTATTTACACTACACAACAAAATATTTTCCCTGCTACTGGGTTGAAAATACATTCCTCAGGTAATTCATATGCGCTGAATACAGAACTGCAGACGGATTTAGTCTGGCATGTCAGGAAAAAAATGTTATATACGTATAAAGGTTATTAAGGATGATGCTATTAGCTACGTTGAATTGCAAATGTGAGAAATTTAAGGGGAATTGATGTGCGTACTTTAGGCTGAAAACACTAAATATTACAATTAAGTAGTCAATTATAAATGTTTATTTGCCTCTGAAATGAGTTAGCTACCCTTAATAACACTATGATTGACAATGACTTGGTTTAAAAGTGCTTTCCGCCTGTGAATGTCTTCTGTTGCTCTCTGAAAAAACCAACAGCAATCCCCCATCATCCTCGGATTGAAGCGGGCTTGATATCTTGCTTCCATGGTGGACATCTCCTGGCGGATTCTTTCACCGTGCTCGTCACTCACGGCCCCCATATTTGACGGAAATGTGAGATGCGAATGCAAGAAATGCATCTTTAGTGAAATTCGACAACCGAAGTGCTGGAAGGAAGTTTTCCACAATTTCTGCGTAATTTTCTGCTCTGTGGTTCCCAAGAAAGTTATGCACGACAAGCACAAACGCGTCCCAAGCTGCTAGTTCTCTTTACGTGAGCTCCAATCTAAATTGTGATCTTGAATCAATTTTCGTATTTCTGATCCAGCGAAGACTCCTGCTTTCAGTTTTGCGTCAGTTTTCATCTTTCCAAACTTGCCTTTTAGGTACTGAAAACCACGATTTGTTTTATCCATCGCTGCAACAAACTGTTTCATTAGACCCAGTTTGATATGGAGTGGAGCTAGGTAAATCTTATTACGATGCTTAAGAGGTACATGTTGAACGTCGTGCTGTCCGACTACAGTTTTTCACTTCGTAGTGATTCTTGTCATCGCGACTGTTCCACAGGCAAAGAAAGCACATGTGCTTTGTATACCTAGCTGCATTCCTAACAGAAGGGCAACAACTTCAAAACACCGTAAATATTACATTTATGCTCACAGTACTTAATCAGCATCAAGAGTATGTTCATTGTTTCGTAGATTTCCTTCATTCCCACGGCATGTACGATAGGAACTGATGGTTTCTGATTGCCATTGTGTTGTAGTGCAGCTTTGGGACTGCTTGAGCTACAGTCAATAAAAGCCTCCACCCTTCTGCTTCGTATTTGTTACCTAGTTCCTTTATGAGCCCTGTCACGTCATGACAGAAACAAACACCGCGTTCAACAGCTTAGTACGCTGAGAATTAGAGGAGAATAGCACCTCTCTCGAGTAAGTTCCACTCCGTCAGTCTGGAACCCAACAGTTCAGACTTTTCTTTAGGCAGGGACAAATCGCAAACTAGGTCGTCTATTTCGGCTTGGCGATATCATTCATTATTCCATAGCTCCAGCATCACTGTCATTATCTTCAGGATCTTCGTTGTTCATTGCACCGGATGAAGGAGGAATTGGTACTGCATAATCTGTACCATGCGCCACAGGTTTTGGGGAGCAGAATGACAAACCGGATACACGATTTTTAACTTGTTCTTCTTGCTGGATCCGGATATGATGGTCAAGCAGAAATAGTAATCCGACTGGTGATCTTTCTGCTTCCTCTTCCGCCAAATCATGGAAACAGCAGAAGGCATTCGATTTCTCTTATCGTTGAACCACTATGCTACGCCGGAGTAACAGACGGTGCATCAGAGGTGAAGAGCTCAGGATTTTGTTTGCTCTCCGATTTCACATTCGGAAGTAATGTTTGTAAGCTATATGTGGCATTCTGGTCATGTTCTTGCGACGGTCGGGCGTCTTATACTTGCCACAAATGTAGCAAAAGCACCCTAGACAATTCGCACAGCTGCGCCTATTCATCTTTTGTTTACTGAATCACCATATGCCGACCTTACCGAACCGTCTTATACGAAATCACTTAAATGAATTTTACTGCGACTGTTGATTAATAGAACATAGAACCACATCAGATGTTTGAAATTTGCATACGACATCCTCAAAGTTTTTAATCTAAGTTAAGATTTTAGTTAATTGAATGAAATTTAGTTAGTTGAATTTTAGTTAACTGAACTGCGTTTCTTGATAACACCAGTATGTACTCCTCTAATACTTCTTCTATTTTTTTATTCTCGTGTTTCGTCACGATTTTATTCATTAATAATAACGCAACAACAGTGGCGACTGCTCTGGTTTTTTTGGGTAACTGCATTTCGCTAACTAGTGCTTGCGGCGAGTTCCTGAAATAAACTTGCCCCATGACTTGAAGAACCAAACTTGAGTAATTTTTTGCTCTGTTTTGTTCTAATGTAGAAACCCCAGCAACTGTTTACAGAAGTTACTTGCTAATGTACGCAAGCCTTTTGTAATATTTCGCATCTAAAGCCAGCTTGACGTTGGCAGCGCTCGGAGACAAATGAATATCTTTCAAGTACTGCCGATTTCCTCTGCATCTGGCAGCACTAGCGAAATCGTCAAATTATCGTGGCCAAACTACAACTTGAGATCCGCTCATTGTCAGGTTTTCTTGCCGAGAACTTGAGTCACATTTTAGGTTCAATCAGTGGGTAATGTGAAATAAGGAACAGATACGCCTACGTACATCTCATTGCAAATTTACTACACACAATGACATTTGTGATGCGTCACAACACCTCTGATCAACAACGCCCGCCAGCGAGCTGGCTACCGTTCTTTTTTGACATCCTAAACAATATTTTCAATATTCTGAGAAGCAAAGTTGCTACTCACCATATAGCGGAGATGCTGAGTCGCAGATAGCCACAACAGAATAACTTTCACAATTAAAGCTTTCGGCCATTGGCCTTTAGCAACAATAGACACTCATACGCGCACACCCACAGTGAAGCAAACGCAACTCACACTCACGACTGTAGTCTCATGCAACTGAAACCACATTGCTGTTTTGGTTTGCGTGAGTGTGTGTGTGCGTATGTGTCTCTATTGTTGACATAGGCCAATGGCCGAAAGCTTTAATGGTGAAAGTCTTTTTGTTGTGCCTATCTGCGACTCAGCATCTCCGCTATATGGTGAGTAGCAACGTTCCTTCTCATAATGTAGTTACATTCCATCCTGGATTTTTCATTGTTTGATTTAAACAATATTTTCATTATTTCTATTACAGATTTTCGATATTACAATTAAAAATAACTACATCCAAATGAACTGACTTGCATGCATTATCGTTCCAGATATTCTTGTTGGTTTTAGACATACAATTCAGTCAAATTATGGTGTTATTATTTTGTGAATGAGTATGTAATTACATTGGGAATTAAAGACACATTATGTAAAATTGTTTTATACACTGTCAGCAGCAAATACCATGTTATTTCAGGAATTTAGACTAACGGACGAAAATTAAGTAACAATGCCTTATGTAATTCATTATTTAATAATTGGAACAGAATATATTAATCTCAGACATTCCTACCAATCAACCAGGTTCTGTACTTTCGGTGCATTGCTGTTTCAAGATCATTTGCATTTATTATCATTCACAAGGTAGGGATTACTGGAGCAAACATTGTATTTACATTATAATTATACTGTTAATTGGAATCTGAGTGATTACAGGCCCCAACTGAACTAACTGTTATGATATCTATCGGTGCAACAAACCGCCTAAATTGGTCACTTACGTATCAACTACCAGCAAGTCAAAGGCGTCATCTCACGCCTATCAGCTTCACTATATCGGTGCTCGATAATAGCAAATATTGGGGAGGGAATTGGACTTGCCCAATAGAACACACCTCCACTGGGAAATACCCAGTACTTGTGTGCATTGTGGGTGGCGTCCTGGACGGACTGCCACAAAATGTCACAGGAACCAGTAAAAACTAGTCTTCAATGGCGAGCTGTTTACGAAATTCAGATATTATTACTATCTCCTGATAAAAGCATGTCTCGGATGCGTAAGTATTATGAACTGCCATCTGATTTTAAAGCAATTCCATTCACGACCATCTATCCTAAATTTCATTTCATTTTGAAATGTCCCTCTGGGTACAAGTGTTTTTTAAGAATGTATTTTCAGTGTAAATGAGTCTCTATTACGTATATTGGACCGATTTCAATATGTTTAAGTTTCGCCTCACCATGTACTTAAGATTCTCACTCATTGTTTTATCTGGAACACAGTCTCTCTCCCTCTCTCTCTCTCTCTCTCTCTCTCTCTCTCTCTCTCTCTCTCTCTCGCTCTCCCCCTCTGTCTCTCTCTCTCTCTCTCTCTCTCTCTCTCTCTCTCTCTCTGTGTGTGTGAGTGTGTGTGTGTGTGTGTGTGTGTGTGTGTGTGTATTTACAGTACAAAATCATCATTTGCTTACCTTCGCGACAGCGGCGTCCTCTGACCCTAAACGCTGGTCGTCACTAGTGTCTTTGGAAATGCTGTTCAGCATCTGGGTGTCTCCACCAGTGCCTTCGATCTGTATATTAAACAAACAAAATATAAATGAGAGAGAGAGGCTACATAAGACATAGGGGACTTTACAGACCCATAATGATGACGCAAAAAACCATTTTAGAACAGTTAACTTGTGACAGAATTTTAAAAAGATGAAAACGTGGAAAAGTTTTCACAGCCCAAAAAACTAAACCGTTTTTCAAGAAAAGTGAAGGAAATTAGAATTATGAGAGGCCAGACAAACGTGTGGTTCCTGAAGAGGGGCAGCAGCCTTTTCAGTAGTTGCAGGGGCAACAGTCTGGATGATTGACTGATCTGGCCTTGTAACACTAACCAAAACGGTCTTGCTGTGCTGGTGCTGCGAACGGCTGAAAGCAAGGGGAAACTACAGCCGTAATTTTTCCCGAGGGCATGCAGCTTTACTGTATGGTTAAATGATGATGGCGTCCTCTTGGGTAAAATATTCCGGAGGTAAAATAGTCCCCCATTCGGATCTCCTGGCGGGGACTACTCAAGAGGACGTCGTTATCAGGAGAAAGAAAGCGCGTTCTACGGATCGGAGCGTGGAATGTCAGATCCCTTAATTGGGCAGGTAGGTTAGAAAATTTAAAAAGGGAAATGGATAGATTAAAGTTAGATATAGTAGGAATTAGTGAAGTTCGGTGGCAGGATGAACAAGACTTTTGGTCAGGCGAATACAGGGTTATAAATATAAATTCTAATAGTGGTAATGCAGGAGTCGGTTTAATAAGGAATAAAAAATAGGAGTGCGGATAAGCTACTACAAACAGTATAGTGAACGCCTTATTGTGGCCAAGATAGACACGAAGGCCACGCCTACTACAGTAGTACAAGTTTATATGCCAACTAGCTCTGCAGATGACGAAGAAATTGATGAAATGTATGATTAAATAAAAGAAATTATTCAGATAGTGAAGGGAGACGAATATTTAATAGTCATAGGGGACTAGAATTCGGTAGTAGGAAAAGGGAGAGAAGGAAACGTACGTAGTAGGTGAATATGGACTGGGGCTAAGAAATGAAAGAGGAAGCCGCCTGGTAGAATTTTGTACAGAGCACAACTTAATCATAGCTAACATTTGATTCAAAAATCATAAAAGAAGGTTTTATACATGGAAGAACCCTGGGGATGCTGACAGGTTTCAGATAGATTATATAATGGTAAGACAGAGATTTAGGAACCAGGTTTTAAATTGTAAGACATTTCCAGGGGCAGATGTGGACTCTGACCACATTCTGTTGGTTGTGAACTGTAGATTAATACTGAAGAAACTGCAAAAAGGTGGGAATTTAAGGAGATGGGTCCTGGATAAACTGAAAGAATTAGAGGTAGTACAGAGTTTCGGGGAGAGCATAAGGGAACAATTGACGGGAATGGGGAAAGAAATACAGTAGAAGAAGAATGGGTACATCTATCGACATCTACATCCATACTCCGCAAGCCACCTGACGGTGTGTGGCGGAGGGTACCTTGATTACCTCTATCGGTTCTCACTTCTATTCCAGTCTCGTATTGTTCGTGGAAATAAGGATTGTCGGTATGCTTCTTTGTGGGCACTAATCTCTCTGATTTTATCCTCATGGTCTCTTCGCGAGATATACGTAGGAGGGAGCAATATACTGCTTGACTCTTCGGTGAAGGTATGTTCTCGAAACTTCAACAAAAGCCCGTACCGAGCTACTGAGCGTCTCTCCTGCAGAGTCTTCCACTGGAGTTTATCTATCATCTCCGTAACGCTTTCGCGATTACTGAATGATCCTGTAACGAAGCGCGCTGCTCTCCGTTGGATCTTCTCTATCTCTTCTATCAACCCTATCTGGTACGGATCCCACACTGCTGAGCAGTATTCAAGCAGTGGGCGAACAAGCGTACTGTAACCTACTTCCTTTGTTTTCGGATTGCATTTCCTTAGGATTCTTCCAATGAATCTGACTTCTGGCATCTACTTTACCAAAGATCAACTTTATATGATCATTCCATTTTAAATCACTCCTAATGCGTACTCCCAGATAATTTATGGAATTAACTGATTCCAGTTGCTGACCTGATATTTTGTAGCTAAATGATAAGGGATCTATCTTTCTATGTATTCGCAGCACATTACACTTATCTACATGAGATTCAATTGCCATTCCCTGCACCATGCGTCGTCAATTCGCTGCAGATCCTCCTGCATTTCAGTACAATTTTCCATTGTTACAACCTTTCGATATACCACAGCATCATCCGCAAAAAGCCTCAGTGAACTTCCGATGTCATCCACAAGGTCATTTATGTATATTGTGAATAGCAACGGTCCTACGACACTCCCCTGCGGCACACCTGAAATCACTCTTACTTCGGAAGACTTCTCTCCATTGAGAATGACATGCTGCGTTCTGTTATCTAGGAACTCTTCAATCCAATCACACAATTGGTCTGATAGTCCATATGCTCTTACTTTGTTCATTAAAGGACTGTGGGGAACTATATCGAACGCCTTGCGGAAGTCTAGAAACACGGCATCTACCTGTGAACCCGTGTCTTGTGGACGAATAGCGCGAGCTGGGTTTCACACGACCGTCTTTTTCGAAACCCATGCTGATTCCTACAGAGTAGATTTCTAGTCTCGAGAAAAGTCATTATACTCGAACATAATACGTGTTCTAAAATTCTACAACTGATCGACGTCAGAGATATAGGTCTATAGTTCTGCACATCTGTTCGACGTCCCTTCTTGAAAACGGGGATGACCTGTGCCCTTTTCCAATCCTTTGGAACACTACGCTCTTCTAGAGACCTACGGTACACCGCTGCAAGAAGGGGGGCAAGTTCCTTCGCGTACTCTGTGTAAAATCGAACTGGTATCCCATCAGGTCCAGCGGTCTTTCCTCTTTTGAGCGATTTTAATTGTTTCTCTATCCCTCTGTCGTCTATTTCGATATCTACCATTTTGTCATCTGTGCGACAATTCAGAGAAGGAACTACAGTGCAGTCTTCCTCTGTGAAACAGCTTTGGAAAAAGACATTTAGTATTTCGGCCTTTGGTCTGTCATCCTCTGTTTCAGTACCATTTTGGTCACAGAGTGTCTGGACATTTTGTTTTGATCCACCTACCGCTTTGACATAAGACCAAAATTTCTTAGGATTTTCTGCCAAGTCAGTAGACAGAACTTTACTTTCGAATTCATTGAACGCCTCTCGCATAGCCCTCTTCACACTACATTTCGCTTCGCGTAATTTTTGTTTGTCTGCAAGGCTTTGGCTATGTTTATGTTTGCTGTGAAGTTCCCTTTGCTTCCGCAGCAGTTTTCTAACTCGGTTGTTGTACTACGGTGGCTCTTTTCCATCTCTTACAATCTTGCTTGGCACGTACTCATCTAATGCATATTGTACGATGGTTTTGAACTTTGTCCACTGATCCTCAACACTATCTGTACTTGAGACAAAACTTTTCTGTTGAGCCGTCAGGTACTCTGTAATCTGCTTTTTGTCACTTTTGCTAAACAGAAAAATCTCCTTACCTTTTTTAATATTTCTATTTACGGCTAAAATCATCGATGCAGTAACCGCTTTGTCATCGCTGATTTCCTGTTCTGTGTTAACTGTTTCAAATAGTTCGGGTCTGTTTGTCACCAGGAGGTCTAATATGTTATCGCCACGAGTCGGTTCTCTGTTTAACTGCTCAAGGTAGTTTTCAGATAAAGCACTTAAAAAAATTTCACTGGATTCTTTGTCCCTGCCACCAGTTATGAACGTTTGAGTCTCCCAGTCTATATCCGGCAAATTAAAATCTCCACTCAGAACTATAACATGGTGGGGAAATCTACTCGAAATATTTTCCAAATTATCCTTCAAGTGCTCAGCCACAACAGCTGCTGAGCCAGGGGGCCTATAGAGACATCCAATTACCATGTCGGAGCCTACTTTAACCGTGACCTTCACCCAAATTATTTCACATTTCGGATCAATTTCCTTCGATACTATTGCACTTCTTATCGCTATAAACACTCCTCCCCCTTCACTGTCCAGCCTGTCGCTGCGGTATACATTCCAATCTGAGTTTAGGATTTCATTACTGTTTACGTCTGGTTTCAGCCAACTTTCTGACCCTAGTACTATATGGGCATAGTGAGCGTTTATTAATGAGAGCAGTTCTGGGACCTTTCTATAGACGCTCCTGCAGTTTACTATTAGCACATTAATATTGTTATTCCCTGTTGAATTTTGCCTACTCCTACCATGCCGCGTCTCAGGAGGCGTCTTGTAGGGCCTAGGGAGGGAATTCTCTAACCTAAAAAACCCACATGTGCACTCCATACGTACTCCGCTACCCTTGTAGCCGCTTCCGGCGTGTAGTGCACGCCTGACCTATTCAGGGGGACCCTACATTTCTCCAAAATAGTTAGCTCAGATTCCACCCCGCGACCGAAGCTTTCCGCCTTCACCAATTCCGCCAACCGCCTGTACGAACTGAGGATGATCTCTGAACCCAGACGGCAGGAGTCATTGGTGCCGACATGAGCAACAATTTGCAGTCGGGTGCACCCAGTGCTCTCTATCGCCGCCGGCAGGGCCTCCTCCACATCTCGGATGAGACCCCCCGGCAAGCAGACAGAGTGAACACTGACCTTCTTCCCCGACCTTTTCGCTATTTCCCTAAGGGGCTCCATCACCCGCCTAACGTTGGAGCTCCCAATAACTAATAAACCCGTCCCCCGTGTGCCTGCTCGGACCTTGCTGAAGGAGCAGCCACATGTCCACTCACAGGCAGAGCGGGCGATGCCACACGGCCAGCCTCCACATTTACCCTCCGCCTCGTGTGCCGCGAACGCCGCTGAACCCGCCACTCCCCTTGGGGAGAGGGTGGCCCAACCGCGCCCGGTACCCGCGAAGATGTCTCGACAGCAGGGACAGTGTGTGAAGCATGTAACACCAGGGGAGGGGGACCTTGTGACGCACCAGACTCCACACTGCCGCTACACTCCGAGGCAGCAGCCTGAAGACGGCTGACCGCGGCCATCAACACGTTCAGCGGTTCGCGAACAGTGGCCAGTTCCTCCTGAGTCCGTACACAGCAGTCACACATCCTATTCATCCTAAGAAATCAATTTACTGCAGAGAGTTAATCAACTTTTAACTAGACTGCTAATTCACTAAAGGCGGCTGACAGTTGACTAAACTGTAGTTGCTAGACACTTCTTGCAGAAAACAATGAAAATACCACTACCTGTCTCTGACCTGTATTGAAAACAAACACTAGCACCACTGGCACTATGGTTGACTAAAGGGACTCTCTCGGACTGTATTCAAAACGAACACGAAATCTGTGGAACACTATTACTAGCACTCAACAATTAAAGCTTCCTAAAAGCAAAAACACACAGAAGAAGAAGTGACAAGTAAGAAAAATACAGTTAATACTTAAATTAACGTAGCTCGCTGCACAGCAGACGTGAAGCAGACGGCAGTTACGCTTTGAGAGATGAAGTAGTGAAGGCAGCAGAGGATCAAGTAGGTAAAAAGACGAGGGCTAGAAGAAATCCTTGGGTAACAGAAGAAATATTGAATTCAATTGATGAAAGGAGAAAATTTAAAAATGCAGTAAATGAAGTAGGCAAAAAGGAAAACAAACGTCTCAAAAATGAGATCGACAGGAAGTGCAAAATGGCTAAGCAGGGATGGCTAGAGGACAAATGCAAGGATGTAGAGGCTTATCTCACGAGGGGTAAGACAGATACTGCCTACAGGAAAATTAAGGAGACCTTTGGAGAAAAGAGAACCACTTGCATGAATATCAAGAGCTCATATGGAAACCCAGTACTAAGCAAAGAAGGGAAAGCAGAAAGGTGGAAGGAGTATATAGAGGGTCTATACAAGAGCGATGTTCTTGAGGACAATATTATGGAAATGGAAGAGGATGTAGATGAAGATCAAATGGGAGATACGATACTGCGTGAACAGTTTGACAGAGCACTGAAAGACCTGAGTCGAGACAAGGCCCCGGGAGTAGACAACATTCCATTAGAACTACTGACGGCCTTGGGAGAGCCAGTCCTGACAAAACTCTACCATCTGGTGAGCAAGATGTATGAGACAGGCGAAATACCCTCAGACTTCAAGAAGAATATAATAATTCCAATCCCAATGAAAGCAGGTGCTGACAGATGTGAAAATTACGGAACAATCAGTTTAATAAATCACGGATGCAAAAACTAACGCGAATTCTTTACAGACGAATGGAAAAACTGGTAGAAGTCGACCTCGGGGAAGATCAGTTTGGATTCCGTAGAAATATTGGAACACGTGAGGCAATACTGACCCTACGACTTATCTTAGAAGCTAGATTAAGGAAAGGCAACCTTACGTTTCTAGCATTTGTAGACTTAGAGAAAGCTTTTGACAATGTTGACTGGAACACTCTCTTCCAAATTCTAAAGGTGGCAGGGGTAAAATACAGGGAGCGAAAGACTATTTACAATTTGTATAGAAACCAGATGGCAGTTATAAGAGTCGAGGGACATGAAAGGGAAGCAGTGGTTGGGAAGGGAGTGAGACAGGGTTGTTGCCTCTCCCCAATGTTATTCAATCTGTATATTGAGCAAGCAGTAAAGGAAACAAAAGAAAAATTCGGAGTAGGTATTAAAATCCATGGAGAAGAAATAAAAACTTTGAGGTTCGCCGATGACATTGTAATTCTGTCAGAGACAACAAAGGACTTGGAAGAGCAGTTGTACGGAATGGATAGTGTCTTGAAAGGAGGATATAAAATGAACATCAACAAAAGCAAAACGAGGATAATGGAATGTAATCGAATAAAATCGTGTGATGCTGAGGGAATTAATTTAGGAAATGATACACTTAAAGTAGTAAAGGTGTTTTGCTATTTGGGGAGCAAAATAACTGATGATGGTCGAAGTAGAGAGGATATAAATGGCAATGGCAAGAAAAGCGTTTCTGAAGAAGATAAATTTGTTAACATCGAGTATAGATTTAAGTGTCAGGAAGTCGTTTCTGAAGGTATTTGTATGGAGTGTAGGCATGTATGGAAGTGAAACATGGACGATAACTAGTTTGGACAAGAAGAGAATAGAAGCTTTCGAAATGTGGTGCTACAGAAGAATGCTGAAGATTAGCTGGGTAGATCATATTACTAATGAGGAGGTACTGAGTAGGATTGGCGAGAAGAGAAGTTTGTGGCACTACTTGACTAGAAGAAGGGATCGTTTGGTAGGACATGTTCTGAGGCATCAAGGGATCACCAATTTAGTATTGGAGGGCAGCGTGGAGGGTAAAAATCGTAGAGGGAGACCAAGAGATGAATACACTAAACAGATACAGAAGGATGTAGGTTGCAGTAGGTACTGGGAGATGAAGAAGCTTGCACAGGATAGAGCAGCATGGAGAGCTGCATCAAACCAATCTCAGGACTGAAGACCACAACAACAACATATTAATACCTTCAGCTGCTTAGGGGTGTTGATATATATCAATGGGGACAGGTGAAAATGTCTGCCCCGACGGGGACTCGAAACCGGGATCTCCTGCTTACATGGCAGACGCTCTATCCATCCCTTTTTTCTTAAAGTCCAATTTTGTCAGTTTTTGTTCGTTCTATCTGCTCGGGGCGGACGTCACAAGATACCCGCTTCACTTCGTCGTTGATCCATTAACTCAGTTTTTTATTACAGAGGACAGCTAACTCTCTGACCGAACACGCTGAGCTACCGTGCCGGCAACAGAGCCATCGAGGGCACAGAGGATATAGCGCGACTGCAGGGAATAACTTGCGCACGCCCCCCCCCCCCCCCCCCACCCCCGCGAGACCCACTTTCTCGCCTTATATGTCCACACACTACATTCGTAGTGTCCCTACCCAACACACTCATTACTCGTGGAAGACATTCTTACCAAGTCCCGTAAGAGTTCGGGTAATATGGGTGCATTCGCACAGAAGAGGAAGGTCATGGCCGGTATTGCCAGAACTATATACTTACGTAGATATGGTGTCCGCTATTTCGGACATGTCCGCCAAGTCTGCCATGTAGGCAGGAGATCCCGGGATAGAGTCTCGATCGGGGCACACATTTTCACCTGTCGCCGTTGATATTTTTCAACTCCCGTCAGCAGCTGAAGGTATTAATGTATAAATCTAATTTCGTTCTAGACGGCTGCAGGTCATCAATGGTGTCTGTTCTTTCGGACATGTCTGAAAGAACAGACACCATATCTACATAAATATATAGAAAAGTGAAGCTCCCAGAAGGGGAGTAGGAAACGAATGACACCTCACGGATTGAAAATATATGTAATTTTATTTAATTGATTACAAAACTGTGTCAAATTTACAGAGAACTTGGAAATATGAGGCTATTTGTCAGTGATGCACTCTCTTTGATCTGGATGCATGCACTGATTCAGTGGGGCAGTGTGTCATGAAGCCGTTGTACCTCTCCTAAGACGAGGTGGCCCACAACTGTAGAAACCAGTGCTCAGCCAGGACTCGAACCCGGATTCCCGCCAGAGATGGGACGAAGAGAGCATCTTTGGTGAATGCTCTTTAATTGGCGTCAGGGCGCATGTATTTACACACATCAAAAAAAGTATTGCACCACCTCGGTTCCTAGAGTTCCGGAACCTGTACAGAAAATTGGAATAGAGATCAACATCAACATCATTTCCACCCTCATTATTGTTCATGAAAACCACACATTGCATGTTGTACTACCACACAGAGAGACCTTCAGATGTGGTGGTCCAGATTCCTAATACCCTGTAGCACGTCCTCTTGCATTGAGGTATGCCTATATTCATCGTACCATACTACCCACAACTTCATCAAGGCACTGTTGGCCCAGATTGTCCCACTCTTCAACTGCGATTCGGCGTAGATCGCTCTGATTGGTTGGTGGATCATGTCGTTCACAAACAGCCCTTTTCAAACCGTCCCTGGAATGTTCGATACTGTTCATTTCTGGAGAACATGCTGGACACTCTAGTCGAGAAATGTCGTCATCCTGAAGGAAGTCATTCACAAGATGTGCACGATGGGGGCGCGAATTGTCGTCCATGAAGACGAATGAATCGCCAATATGCTGCCGATATGGTTGCACTATCGGTCGGAGGATGGCATTCACGTTATCGTACAGCCGTTACGGCGCCTTCCATGACCACCAGCGGCGTACGTCGGCCTCACATAATGCCACTCCAAAACAGCAGGCAACCTCCACCTTGCTGCACTCGCTGGACAGTGTGTCTAAGGCGTTCAGCCTGACCGGGTTGCCTCCAAACACGTCTCCAATAATTGTCTGGTTGAAGGCATATGCGACACTCATCGGTGAAGAGAACGTGATGCCAATCCTAAGCGGTCCATTCGGTATGCTGTTGGGCCCATCTGTACCGCGCTACATGGTGTCGTGGTTGCAAAGATGGACCTCGCCACGGACTTCGGAGTGCAGTTGCGCATCATGCAGCCTATTGCGCACAGTTTGAGTCGTAACACGACGTCCTGTGGCCGCACGAAAAGCATTATTCAACCTGGTGGCGTTGCTGTCAGGGTTCCTTGGAGCCATAATCCGTTGGTAGCGGTCAGCCACTGCAGTAGTAGCCCTTGGCCAGCCTGAGCGAGGCATGTCATCGACAGTTCCTGTCTCTCTGTATTTCCTTCATGTCCGAACAACATCGCTTTGGTTCACTCCAAGACGGCTGGACACTTCCCTTGTTGAGAGCCCTTCCTGGCACAAAGTAACAATGCGGACGCGATCGAACCGCGGTATTGACCGTCGAGGCATGGTTGAACCACAGACAACACAAGTAGTGTACTTCCTCTCTGGTGGAATGACTGGAACTGATCGGCTGTCGGACCCCCTCCGTCTAATAGGTGCTGCTCATGCATGGTTGTTTACATCTTTGAGCGGGTTTAGTGACATCTCTGAATACTCAAAGGGACTGTCTGTGATACAATATCCACAGTCAACGTCTATCTTCAGGAGTTCTGGGAACCGGGATGATGCAAAACTTTTTTTGACGTGTGTAGTTGTAATTTAATTTTCCCGTGGTAATAATCGAAATTTTGTGACCACTCTCCGTGTTACCAAGAACCAGGGCAAATATTTAACATTTACTCTACCTTTGAAGGTATTTATGTAAACATCACATGTTGCAAACATCAATAAAAAGAAGGACGGCAATATCGAATGGAAGAAACCAAATATTGAAGATCAGTTAATAGTTTGGAGCAGATGGTGAAAGGAACACGTTAGTATATGCAGAATATTTATTTATCTATTTTTTGCTAATGGCTTTGGCAACATATGAGAAGATACAACCATAATTTGATGACAGAAAAAAATAATAATAACATAAAGGAAACAAAACAGCAGTTTACGTTGGGAAGGAAAGAAGACAAGTGTTTCACGTCCCGCCAATTACGAAGTCATTAGAGACGGAGCCACATCTCGTTCAGTTTTGTGTTCTTCAGACACGATATTTCATCAGTTAGGATGGCAGGCTGAACGAAAATTGACGACAGACACAAAATGGTACAATCAGTCCAAGATTGTATTTAAATGTTTGAATAATTCGAGAGATGAATCACAAATTCAGCCCTCAGTAATAAAATAATAATATTCCAGAAGTAGTGTCAGATGAGTTGTATAAAGTTATTCGAAGAAAAAGTGCACAGAGGTGATGGTTCATCAATAGAAATGATTAAAAATTGAAAAAAATAAGAATCTTTGCAAAGTTGTTTGTAAAAAAAGCAGTTCCCTAACACTGGAAAAATGGTTTAACTATTCTACTTCACACGAAAAAAAGAGACAAATAACACATAGACCCATCAGTCTTCTGGCCCCAATACTCGCAACATACGCTATATTATCGTCAACCTCATAAAAAAAACTTGAAATTCTAAGCAGTGAAAGACTCGCAAGACTTCTTTCTTCAGGTATCAAGCTTTTACCTGTTATGTCTTCTTGTATTTACGAATTTCTTATTTGCAAGTCAGGATTAAAATTATAGAATGTAGTGAAAAGTAGGAATTACCACCTTATCTGAGACACATAGACTCTGAGAAAGTTTTTGGCTACGTTTTGAAAAAATTTGTATTGACAGCCCTTGACAAAGAAGGCACTGATTCAAACTACGTTAATGTACTGAAGAATAGATACACACCAGTGATATAGCTTGCATTAGACTTAATGAGGACTGGGATATATTGAAAAAGGAGTCAAGCATGGGGATTCATTGTCACCATAATTATTCTAAGCAAGCCGGCCGAGGTGACCGAGTGGTTATAGGCGCTACAATCTTGAACCGCGCGACCGCTACGGTCGGGCATGGATGTGTGTGGTGTCCTTAGTTTAGTTAGGTTTAAGTAGTTCTAAGTTCTAGGGGACTGATGACCTCAGAAGCTAAGTTCCATAGTGCTCAGAGCCATTTGAACCATTTATTCTAAGTAACCCTAAGTGTAGTTCCCAGATCCTTAAATTGGGAAAACGAAAGTGTGATATGTGTCAATGAATCATAACCAAACCACCTTTGTTTTGTGGATAACGTTGTACTGTTTGCCTGTACTGTACATAAATTTGAACAATGAAAGGGAGAAGTTCATACAGAAAGTTTGTAAGTAGGCCCGAAAATCAAAAATGATATATAACCAAAGCACATAAAATAAAATAGTACAAAATCACAACGAAGTCATGAATCCAACTGATGAGGTTTGTGAGTTAACGAGCACTGCGCTCTCATTTAAATACATGGCCGAAAGAGTTTTTGGAACACAACCTACGACCAGCTTAGAGACAGAAGTGATGATATTTTCTGCAGGACCTGACCATCATTTTGCAGGACAATGCTCAAGCACGTACAGTGCAAGCTGTTACTGATTTGTTTGACTGATGGAGATGCTAAGTACTATACCACCTACTGTACTCCCCTGACTTAAGCCCTCGAGAGCTCATCTTGATTTCTAAACTGAAGGAAACACTTCACGGCATTCGCTTCAGAACTACTACAAATTCGTCAAGCAATAGACCGCGCCGCTCGAACTGTCAACACAACTGGCACTGCTAAGAGTATCCTACGCCTTCCACATCGCTGGCAACGGGTCATACACAGTGCTGGTGGCTAATTCGAAGGTCAGTAAAACTTTGAAACACGTATCAATTTTGTACGAACTGTAAATAAATACTTGCGACTATTAAAGTTCCAATCCTCGTGTATAAAAATTGACGTCCTCCAATAGCACATCTCATAATAAAATTTTGCTGAATGCTATTACTATCTCGGCGTAATACCTACGGCTACATCAGGTATGTTTCCTTTTGTTCCGCTGCTTTTCTTCCATCTACACACACAGTGCAACTGTGGTACTAGCTACTGCGGCACATAATAACAAGTTCTTGTCCGCCATCTCGAAATTTTACGAAAAATATGACGACAGTGTAAAACCCCTTTTTAGCGCCACGCAATATCTTTGTCAAAGAAATTTGACTATTTGATTATATTTCTTTCTAGAAATATTATAGTGTAATACCGGCCTTTCCAATCTTGTGGCTAGCATGGAAGAGCGTTGCCTTTGTAATGTCCAGGGGCCACCGTGGATCGCGGTGGCTTCAGTGTAATTACTGTGTTTGAACCAAAGTGTAATTCTGTGTCTCAATGCGTATTTTTTTCTGTTAACTTCTGTACTTTAATGTAGCGGTTCTTTCTATGTATGGCTCAAGTTTCATTGAGCTGTGTTACTTGGAAGTGACGCATCATGAGAAAGTTACTTTCATCCTTACGTGTCCCATGCCATTGCAGATTGCAATACGAGGCTCAGCCTTCGCTGATAGAGCAACGTGCTGGATTGTTGCGAGACCAGAAGCTGGCCCAGACGAGGATCTAATCAGTGCGGCGGATTAACTAGCCCGAGTGTGGTTATTAGGCGATTTCCCGTGCTTGTTTAGGCAAACTGCAAGGCTGGTCCACAATTTTCGCCACAGGAATTAAGCTAAGCAAACAGTAAAAACTACGATCTCATACACAACAAAGTTTACACGATTCACAGACAGATGCGCGCACCACGACTTCCCTCCCTGAGGTAACTGACGACTGCGCCGACAGGAACGACATCCAGGCGCTACGTTAAAAAATAGAATATATTTGCCAAGTTCTGAGTACAGCGGAGCACGTACTAGACGTGATTAACGTTAAGCAAAAGAATGATACGAGGCTCAACACAGATGCATGTAAAAAGCGTCTGAAGATGGATTTTCCATGATCGAAAGTGCTTGGTTGGTTAATTTGGGGGAGGGGACCAACAGCGAGGTCATCGGTCCCATCGGATTAGGGAAGGGTAGGAAGATAGTCGGCCGTGCTCTTTCAAAGGAACCGTCCCGGCATTTGCCTGAAGCAATTTAAAGAAATCACGGGAAACCTAAATCAGGGGGGCCTGACGCGGGTTTGAACCGTCGTCCTCCCGAATGCGAAGCCACTGTGTTAACCACTGCGACACCTCGCTCGGTCCGAAAGTGCTATCTTCAAATAAAGATTTGAAATAGGCGTGTGGCTGTTCGTTATTTTCGAAGCATTTTTGTACAGTTAATACTTATGGCTGAGACACAGCATTCAGTGCAGTAAGTCAGTGTCAGGATATCATGCTGAAAGTAAAATACAATGAGTCAGTGTTTACGAGATACAACAGAGGGAACAATATCAGATCGACTCCTTCAGCACGTATCAAGTGACTCCATGCCAATCACTTTCTGGTTCAGTTAGTGCTCCACCTACATCTACCCATCCTACATGTCGGTAAGTCCAGTTGTACCTTGTAGTTCACCGCACACTATGCTCAGCATGTCAGTATCATATTCTGCAGTCAGCATATGCTTCTCATCCCTGAGTGCTTCCCAGCAGGTCAGCATACCCCCATAAATTAGTTATTGGACAACGCAATCCTCTCGCGTTATCGGCTTACAGCAGGGGAACAGCGTGGAAACATGGCAGTGATGTAAACCCGAGAATATTTCATCATTGAAATTCTCCGAGAATGCCTGTAGTTGAGCACATATACATAATTTAGCTCATTGTATTGTGAAGATGATACCTAATTAACGTATCAACATTACTTTAAGCAGTCAGCAGTATTCGGTGTAACATTGCAATTATTTAATATGCCTAGAGCTACACTCTTTTTTGGTCAGGAACTGTACACCACTGTCCCAGCTTTTATCACAAATAGCAGTTATTACTAAAAACATGTGAGACCCCACACACCGAAGCATGTTTGTGTTAGAGATGTTCTTTTGCACTTTTTATACTGAAACAGTTATTAACGAATTCATATGAAACACAGATGTAATGAACTGATTCGACGAATTAATTCATATAAAACACTGAATGTTCCTGGCTAATGGTGAAAGACTCATACAAATTACTCGCGCGTTGTGGATGGACAGTTTTCCTTCAATTTCTTATTTTGAAGCATACAGGCGTTTCTGTTATTGATATGCAGAATAATTAAACACTTTCCCAAGAAGAAACAAATGAAGAGCGGTTCAGACGTAGTCCTAAGAACAAAGGGGTGCTACAGTCTGGAACCGCACGACCGCTACGGTCGCAGGTTCGAATCCTGCCTCGGGCATGGATGTGTGTGATGTCCTTAGGTTAGTTAGGTTTAAGTAGTTCTAAGTTCTAGGGGACTTATGACCACAGCAGTTGAGTCCCATAGTGCTCAGAGCCATTTGAACCAACAAAGGGGTGTGCATTGATTGCTTGGCCTTTGCGGATGACCTGGCCATTTTTGCTAACAACATAGAGTCAGCAGTCAACAAGATCAATAGGCTGTCAGAAATTGCTGCAAAAGTTGGGCTCCAGATCTCTGTTCAAAAGACGAAATATGTAACGAACATCTGTGATGGACCTGAATGGATGATCACCAATCTGGGAAAAACCGGACGAGTTAAGAATTTCAGGTATCTCGGTGAAGTGATCCAGGAGAATGGATTAGAAGAAGAAGCAATTAATGCCAGGATGAGGAAGTTAGACCAAGGATACGGAGTGACAAAGAATACCTATAACAAAAAGTCTATGAGTATAGGGGCCAAGTTGCGACATGATAATACAGTTGTAAAACCTGAGGGCTTATATGCGTCAAAGTTTCTTTGACCATGTATCGACAAGGTCAAGCTGAGAGACTGGAAAAGCGAGAGCGTAGGATATTAAGGAAAATCCTAGGTAATAGGGCCTAGATGGGTTGATGGACAATGGCGAATGAGAGCAAATGAGGACTTGTACAGCAAGAAGGAACCTATCACAGCATCCGTTAAGAAGAGACGATTGTTATTTCACGGTCATCTCATGAGGATGGACGGTGACCGACTAACTAAAAGAACATAGAGTTCCATCCAATCTAAGAAAACAAGGCTAAGATGGTTCGAAGAATGTGAAAAAGTTCTTGGGCAGATTGGTATCTCAGAAAGAGAAATTCCTGACAGGAACAAATTTAGAAGATTTGTGAACAACTACTAAGGTTTTAAAATGGCATCAACGTCCAAAAGACGTCCATAGAGGCTCAACTCGATAATAAAAAAAATGGATAGTTTTATGTTGAATTGTTGTTATTGATTTCGCCTCAAATACGAATTCTTATCGCAGTGACTGAATTACAGGGACTGCACTCAGCCCATTTGTGTGGGAGGCCCTACAGTTTAAACATAAATTTAGTAGCAGTCCGGGCAGAATACGCCATTTGTAACATACTGAAGGACTCTGGACGCAAGGACACATAAAGTAACCGAAAATGAAACTATCACGTTCCAACCCAACCTAGATATCGGGCTATACTATAGCTCAGTCGTCTCTCCACAATCTAGATTTCATATTCACATACACTGGCTTCGCAAACTTACATAGCTTCCGCCTTTGCGACGAAATCATAAATAACATTTCATCACAGACTGCAAGTGTTGTATATATCAATAAAAGAAACTCCTGTACACGGAAAAAGCAGACGGTGAAGGAAGAGCTGTCTACACAATGTAAATAATTGTAGATTAGTAGCATAGTGACGTATCTGGTAAACAGCTGGTCATTGGCTTCTACATTCTGCCCTCCCATTGGCTACCTCCAACGCAATGCCAACATGTGCTGTACACCGCGAACAGGCGATTTAACGCATTTAGCCTTAATATACTTTCAGTTAACGCTGCTGTTACCTCGCCGCCGGCATCCAGTGGTTCCTCTTCAGCGCTGACAGCAGACGGCCAACGTTGAGAAAGATAAGCTGACGCCGATCTGTCGTTTGCCACCTCTCGTGGGGTTCTTTCGACCCTGAACCTCCACTCCCCAAGGTATGGGTGGTAGGAGGAGTACTTATGGTTATTCCCAGAAGACTTCTCATCAAAACGTCGCTCTTGCATCTCCATCTGCTGGTGGCCGTCACCAGCCCTCTGGTTTTGTGGCTGCAGCTCGCGATTACCTTCGAAAAATCGCGTACGTGACGGAGTCCCTGAGTTTAACAACGAACTATAGCTTTCGCTGCGCTTGTGTCGAGCTGCCGCTGCCGCCATTGGGACAAACGGTTGCATCAGATTGACTCTCCAGGGACTGTCATCTTCAACTTCATTTTCTGACTTCATCAACACTGGGCGGGCGCAAACGCCGTGCCCTATGATCGAGCACAAAACTGTCGCCACCAGCACCATAGTCAACAACATATTTTTTTTCTCGAAATAGTTGTTCCAAAAACACATACAATAAAAACTGTTACACCAAAGGAACACTGAGTTAAGTAAACAATAAACAATCTAGTTCCCCTTAGGTATCAGGAGGGGAGTATGATGTCATCAACGCCATATTATTTACTTGATGTTCAAGTGTTTCGTATTTAACGCATTTCTCGATAAGCCGCCTAAGATTGTCTATGACTGTGGCGCTGCTGTGTTAACTGGATCATCTGTAGCGCATGCGCCTTGAGTTTCACAGTACATATTTGTACCTTGTATAACGTACAAGATAATGCGTCGTATAATAAAATGTAAAACATACTCGACATTTCGGAGGACATTCTCAGGTTCGCACGAATAAAGCCAGTCGGAGAGAATTTTCTCAGTACAAGTAAAAGGATGGCGGAAGTTGCTCAAAACAAAGAACATTCTCCGATTTCGTATGAATAAAACTAGAGGAGCTTTTCACAAGCAGAAAACATTCTCCGTTTTATGAAGTGAGCTCTGTAGCATACTTCGAAATGTGTAAGTTCTCTTGAGGTTAAGTAATAGCAAAACTTATGTTGCTTGGAAGGCAATTCGCAGCCTGAAGCAATACTGAAGAGAGAAACTACAGAAGTTTTGTACGGGTTTAACAATAATAACATTATTTGCCTAGCGAACTTACTTCCCGAAAATCATTAAATGAGAGGGGGCGACCTTTTCAAAATGAGCGAAAATCAAAAGAGTGTTGCTGTTTAGTAGACTCGAGATTTCAGACTGATGTACGAGGAGGCTTAGGTATACATCAAACAGTGGTGTCACTGACATTTCTAAATGTTCATCATCACGTTTTCTCACAGCACAGCATAAATATAATATTTCGTTATGTTAGAAATAAGTAGGTGGATCAGAAAAGTTAATAACTGGTTTATTACAAACCTAGTGACCTATTTCTCATAACGAACCGCACAGGCGCCCGCTCACGTACTTGACGCAAGAGCGAACCATTATGCGTCATATTTAACCAAAATTATCTCGTGTTAGGAAACTCTGTTAGGAAACTCTGCCACAGTTCTAGTTTGGAGTAGATGAATATGTCGGGTAATCTTAAAATTTCGTTCGCATGTGTTCAACTAACTTCAATAACAAAAAAGTTTCCCGCATGTCGAAAATTCGGTAACATTGCAGAAAATGCATTTTCGTAAACTGTCACTAATCATCTTAATAATTTGCTGCCGCACGTAAAAGTAAAATCGAAACGTAGTGCAACTCTTCCAGAACGCACTGGTGCTAGTACCATATTTGTACACTGAATAATTTGCTGTGTGAGCGAGACGAATGAAAAGTAACACCACGCGAGCGTTCTATAAGGACACGGCAAACGACACACACTGATAATAATTAACCGTCTCAAGGAGGGGAGGTAGTGAGAAGGAACTCCCTCGGCAGAGAATGTGCTTGGAATTTTTTATTCATGCCAAATTGAGAACTTTCTCAGAGAACGTTCTTTTCTCCAGAGAATATTCTCCTTTTTATTCATCATTTCACAACACTTCCTGCAAACGTGACTTGATTTTGAAGTTGTACAATATCGACGACCACAAACCGTTATCGACTTTCGTTAGCGTTCGATGCGGGCTTCTCCCATGACTTCGTGCACGCCTATCGGAAATTTATAAAAACACGTCATTCTCGGACTGATTTATTATAATTATCGCTATAATTAAACATCATAGTCAATAATTTACAAATGCAGCATGAACCCCTTGTATTATAATTTGCAGTATGCTGTTTCAAGGTAACGGAGCACTGACAATTCATCACAAACACGTCTACATTATCATTAAGTGACAGTTAATAACGCATCAACGATATAAGCCTCCAAGAGATACTAAGATAGTCAAGACAGTAGACACACATCATGTGACTAAATGCTAATCAACCAGCAGCCGTAGCTCACTGAGCAGCCTACTGGGACATCAAACCAATGTCCATTATAGAGCTATGGTTTGAGTCCTCATCAGGTTCCTTTTAAGAATGTTTTTAAAGGCTGACACCAAACAGCTGTTTTTCAAAGGAAGTTTCGAGTTTATGTAGAAGTGTAGCTTAGTTCCTTTATTTCACATACAGTCAGAACATAATTCTGTTTCTTCTAAAATGACACGAATTAAATAATAACGTATCTTTAATAAAAAGAAGGTTTTGGTTTCAAGAAGAAATATCAGTTTTCAGTTAAATTTAAAGAAACAGAATTTACTTACTAAAGAAAACCTGAATACAGCTTATGGAAGCTAGCCGATGAAGACATAAAATGGCGAGTGCAAGGATGGCCTCTAGGGGTGGCTGGAGACATAGAAAAAAAGTAGTGCATAATGTGGTTTCTGGAGTTGTAAGATGTAGGTTCAAAAATGGTTCAAATGGCTCTAAGCACTATGGGGCTTAACATCTGAGGTCATCAGTCCCCTAGACTTAGAACTACTTAAACTTAGCTAACCTAAGGACGTCACATACATCCAAGCCCGAGGCAGGATTCGAACCTGCGACCGTAGCAGCAGCGCGGCCCCAGACTGAAGCGCCTAGAACCGCTCGGCCACACCGGCCGGCTAAGATGTAGGTTCTCACCTTTCCACATACAATTTGTTTCTACATGTTAGCGATAGCGTTGTTAACATATTTTGGGACTTTCTTATGAAAGTGATACAGTGTAATATAAGTAGTCACTGTAAAGGAACTTCTAAACGGATAAATATTACTGCATAGTAGGTGATAAACAAGGCGTAGAGCTATAGATAGGGGGATGCTGAATGAAACACGTTTGGCTGTCATGGTTGGTTGGTTGGTTTGGGGAAGGAGACCAGACAGCGAGGTCATCGGTCTCATCGGATTAGGGAAGGACGGGGAAGGAAGTCGGCCGTGCCCTTTGAAAGGAACCATCCCGGCATTGGCCTGGAGCGATTTAGGGAAATCACGGAAAACCTAAATCAGGATGGCCGGACGCGGGATTGAACCGTCGTCCTCCCGAATGTGAGTCCAGTGTCTAACTTGGCTGTCATGTGTGAGATGCATCATGTCTTCGGTGACTATCGTAGCAAAATATTGTCAAATGAAATTTCACAAAATCCAAAGAAATTCTGACAGTTAGTGGCACGAAAATTAGTGTCCAGTCTCTAGCGAATGAGAAATAAACTGAAATTGAGGGTAGCAAAGGAAAAGCTGAAATGCTTAACTCCGTTTTCAAATGTTCCTTTACAAAGAAAAACCCAGAAGAATTGCCCCGATTTAATAATCGTAGCACTTAAAAGGTGGATGAAATAAGTATTAGTGTCAGTGCCGTCGAGAAACAGCTGACATCGTTAAAACTGAACAAAGCTCCAGGCCCCGATGGAGTCCCTTTTAGATTCTATACTGAATTTGTGGCTGAGATAGCCCTCTCTTCTCATTATAATCTATCGTAGATCCCTTGAACAAAGGAGCCGGCCGCTGTGGCAAAGCGGTACTAGGCGCTTCAGTCCGGAACCGCGCGACCGCTACGATCGCAGGTTCGAATACTGCCTCGGGAATGGATGTGTATGATGTCCTTAGGTTGGTTAGGTTTAAGCAGTCCTAAGTTCTAGGGGACTGATGACCTCATAGTGCTCAGAGCCATTTGAACCATCTGAATCTTGAACGTGCCATATCCTTATCACATATACAGGGCGTCCCAGCTATCTTGTCCACCCAAAATATCTCTGGAACAATAACAGCTATTGGAAAACGACTTTCACCGGTATCAATGTAGGGCTGGGGCCCATGAATGTACATATTTGGAAACATTCTAAAACGAAAGCATATGTGTTTTTTAACACAAACTTATGTTTTTTTTAAATAGACCTCCTATATTTTTCTTCAGCAATCCATAGCATGACAAGGCACATACACAATGGCGTTGATTGCATCGCAATATTCCCATTACATCCCGAGATATTGAGACGCGAAGTTGGCGCTTGAAACACCCGACGTGCGCTGCTAGCGCACGTCCTGAGGCTCAGGCGTGAGCCCCGGCGAGGAAGCAGAAGTGCCGCAACACGGCGTGGCACGGACTCGACTAAGGTCTGAAGTAGTGTTGGAGGGAACTCACACGATGAATCCTGCAGGGCAGTCCATAAATGCGTAAGAGTACGAGGGTACGGAGGTCTCTTCGTAACGACACGTTGCAAAGGCATCCCAGGTATGCTCAATAACGTTTGGTGCCCAGCGGAAGTGTTTAAACACAGAAGAGTGTTCCTGGAGCCACTCTGTAACAATTCTGGACGTAAGAGGTGTCGCATTGTCTTGCTGGAATTGGCCAAGTCTGTCGGAATGCAAAATGGACATGAATGGATGCAGGTGATCAGACAGGATGCTTACATACGTGTCACTTTTCAGAGGGGTATCTAGATGTATCACGGGTCCCATATCACTCCAACTACACATGTCTCACACCATTACAGAGCCTCCACCAGCTTCAACAGTCCTCTGCTGACATGCAGGGTCCATGGATTCATGAGCAGCCTCCATACCCGTACACGTCTATCCGCTCGATACAATTTGAAACTAGAGTCGTCCAACTAGGCAACATGTTTCCAATCATCAACAGTCCATTGTCAGTGTTGACAAGCCCAGGTCACATGTAAAACTCTGTATTGTGCACTCATCAAGTGGAACTCCAGCTCCGAAAGCCCATATTGATGATGTTTTGTTGAATGGTCCGAATGCTGATATTTGATGATAACCCAGCATTGAAATGTGCAGCAATTTGTGGAATGGTTGCACTTCTGTCACACTGAACGATTCTCTGCGGTCTACGTTTACCCCGTTTTTGCAGGATCTTTTTCCGGCCACAGCGATGTCGTAGATATGATGTATACCAGATTCCTGATTTTCACAGTACACTCGTGAAATGGTCGTATGGGGAAATCCCCACTTTATCGCTACCTCGGAAATCCTGTGTCCCATTTCTCATACACCGACTATAACAGCACGTTCTGCTGCTATTGTGGCAGCAGTAACTGATCTAACAGCTGCGCCGGACACTTGTTGTCTTATGGAGGTGTTGCTGACCGTAGCACTGTATTCTGCCTGTTTACATATCTCTGTATTTGAGTATGCATACCTATACTAGCTTCAGTGTAAATCACATAGGATAATTCGACAAACGTGTGGTTCCCGAAGAGGGGCAGCAGCCTTTTCAGTAGCTGCAGGGGAATTGTCTGGAAGATTGACTGATCTGGGCTTGTAACACTAACCAAAACGGCCTTGCTGTTGTGGTACTGTGAACGGCTGAAAGCAAGGGGAAACTACAGCCGTCATTTTTCCCAAGGGCATGCAGCTTTACTGTATGATTAAATGATGATGGCGTCCTCTTGGATAAAATATTCCGGAGGTAAAATAGTCCCCCATTCGGATCTCCGGGCGGGGACTACTCAAGAGGAAGTCGTTATCAGGAGAAAGAAAACTGGCGTTCTACGGATCGGAACGTGGAATGTCAGATCCCTTAATCGGGCATACAGGTTAGAAAATTTAAAAAGGGAAATGGATAGGTTAAAGTTAGATATAGTGGGAATTAGTGAAGTTCGGTGGCAGGAGGAACAAGACTTTTGGTCTGGTGAGTACAGGGTTATAAATACAAAATCAAATAGGAGTAATGCAGGAGTAGCTTTAATAATAAATAGGAGAATAGGAGTGCAGCTAAGCTACTACAGAACAGCATAGTGAACGCATTATTGTGCCCAAGATAGACACGAAGTCCACACCTACTACAGTAGTACAAGTTTATATGCCAACTAGCTCTGCAGATGACGAAGAAATTGATGAAATGTATGATGAGATAAAACAAATTATTCAGGTAGTGAAGGGAGACGAAAATTTAATAGTCATGGGTGACTGGAATTCGACAGTAGGAAAAGAAAGAGAAGGAAACTTCGTAGGTGAATATGGATTGGGGCTAAGAAATGAAAGAGGAAGCCGCATAGTAGAATTTTGCACAGGGCATAACTTAATCATACTTAACACTTGGTTCAAGAATCATGAAAGAAGGTTGTATACATGGAAGAACCCTGGAGATACTAGAAGGTTTCAGATAGGTTATATAATGGTAAGACAGAGATTTAGGAACCAGGTTTTAAATTGTAAGACATTTCCAGAGGCAGATGTGGACTCTGACCACAATCTATTGGCTATGAACTGTAGATTAAAACAGAAGAAACTGCAAAAAGGTGGGAATTTAAGGAGATGGGACCTGGATAAACTGAAAGAAACAGAGGATGCACAGAGTTTCAGGGAGAGCATAAGGGAACAGTTGACAGGAATGGGGGAAAGAAATACAATAGAAGAAGAATGGGTAGCTTTGAGGGATGAAATAGTGAAGGCAGCAGATGATCAAGTAGGTAAAAAGACGAGAGCTAGTAGAAATCCTTGGGTAACAGAAGAGATACTGAATTTAATGGATGAAAGGAGAAAATACAAAAATGCAGTAAATGAAGCAGGCAAAAAGGAATACAAACGTCTCAAAAATAAGATCGACAGGAAGTGCAAAATGGCTAAGCAGGGATGGCTAGAGAACAAATGTAAGGATGTAGAGGCTTATCTCACGAGGGGTAAGACAGATACTGCCTACAGGAAAATTAAGGAGACCTTTGGAGAAAAGAGAACCACTTGCATGAATATCAAGAGCTCAGATGGAAACCCAGTTCTAAGCAAAGAAGAAAGGTGGAAGGAGTATATAATGGGTCTGTACAGGGGCAATGTTCTTGAGGACAATATTATGGAAATGGAAGAGGGTGCAGATGAAGATGAAATGGGAGATACGACACTACGTGAAGAGTTCGACAGAGCACTGAAACACCTAAATCGAAACAAGACCCCGGGAGTAGACAACATTCCATTAGAGCTACTGATAGCCTTGGGAGAGCTAGATGTATGAGACAGGCGAAAATTCCCTCAGACTTCAAGAAGAATATGATAATTCCAATCCCAAAGAAAGCAGGTGTCGACAGATGTGAAAATTACCGAACCATCAGTTTAATATGTCACAGTTGGAAAATACTAACGCGAATTCTTTACAGACGAATGGAAAAACTGGAAGAAGCCTACCTCGGGGGAATACCAGTTAGGATTCCGTAGAAATGTTGGAACACGTGAGGCAATACTGACCCTAAGACTTACCTTAGAAGCTAGATTAAGGAAAGGCAAACCTACGTTTCTAGCATTTGTAGATTTAGAGAAAGCTTTTGACAATGTTGACTGCAATACTCTCTTTCAAATTCTGAAGGTGGCAGGAGTAAAATACAGGGAGCGAAAGGCTATTTACAATTTGTACAGAAACCAGATGGCAGTTATAAGAGTCGAGGGACATCAAAGGGAAGCAGTGGTTGGGAAGGGAGTGAGACAGGGTTGTAGCCTCTCCTCGATGCTATTCAATCTGTATATTGAGCAAGCAGTAAAGGAAACAAAGGAAAAGTTCTGAGTAGGTACTAAAATCCATGGAGAAGAAATAAAAACTTTGAGGTTCGCCAATGACGTAATTCTGTCAGAGTCAGCAAAGGACTTGGAAGGAGGGTATAAGATGAACATCAACAAAAGCAAAACTAGGATAATGGAATGTAGTCGAATTAAGTCAGGTGATGCTTAGGGAATTAGATTAGGAAATGAGATTCTTAAAGTAGTAAAGGAGTT
Organism: Schistocerca piceifrons; assembly: GCF_021461385.2. Taxonomy (NCBI): domain Eukaryota; kingdom Metazoa; phylum Arthropoda; class Insecta; order Orthoptera; family Acrididae; genus Schistocerca; species Schistocerca piceifrons. The sequence goes on from NC_060142.1 coordinate 384,885,938, forward strand.
TTGCTATTTGGATAGCAAAGTAACTGATGATCGTCGAAAAAGAGAGGATATCAAATGTAGATTGGCAATTGCCAGGAAGGCGTTTCTGAAAAAGAGAAATTTGTTAACATCGAGTATCGATTTAAGTGTCAGGAAGTCGTTTCTGAAAGTATTTGTATGGAGTGACGGCTTGTATGGAAGTGAAACATGGACAATAAATAGCTTAGACAAGAAGAGAATAGAAGCTTTCGGAATGTGATGCTGCAGAAGAATGCTGAAGATTAGATGGGTAGATCACATAACTAATGAGGAGGTATTGAATAGAGTTGCGGAGAAGAGGAGTTTGTGGCACAACTTGACAAGAAGAAGGGATCGGTTGGTAGGACATGTTCTGAGGCATCAAGCGATCACCAATTTAGTATTGGAGGGCAGCGTGGAGGGTAAAAATCGTAGAGGGAGACCAAGAGATAAATACACTAAGCAGATTCAGAAGGATGTAAGCTGCAGTAGGTGCTGGGAGATGAAGAAGCTTGCACAGGATAGAGTAGCATGGAAAGCTGCATCAAACCAATCTCAGGACTGAAGACCACAACAAAAACAACAATTCGACACTCAGAGTGATTTCAGAGCTAAACTTCGTGCCAATGTAACACATACTACAGTCGATTACTGGATCGATTGTTGCAAACAATCAACCAAGAAACACTGTAAAGTATAGATCTCAATAATTTTTTGAACTTCTTTGACTTTCATCAGTTAAGAGTGATTTCAGTTAAGTTGTCCTATTTGATCTTTTAATCACACTAAATGTTTTACAGACCATTGGGAAGTGTTTTTCCTTTTTAATATTAAAAGAATATTTATTGAACATTTTATAAAAATGTCAAAAAATGAACCATTCTATTACATCTGTTTGCCAATAAAAAATCTCTTTATTTCACTTCACAAATTCTTCTTGAGATTTTTTCCTATTTAGTAGCCATCACAAGCATGTCACAGAAGCTTTCTAGCTGTACAACGTTCTTTAATATTGAGATGGTATACATAATGATTAATAAAGTTTTCACGTAAATATGTGTAACAATGCTTATCTATTATTTGTCCAACTGCTATTTTGCAAATATAGTGCTGGAGGAAAGTAAATCATTGGTCATACCTAAGCTAACCATCCAGTTCTTGTATGTGCAGAATTACTTTTACCTCTAATTTCGATTTCAGAACTGTGCACACATAAGTAAATTACCCTACTATGTGCGCTTGTAAAATTTTCTTTGTAACGTTGATGTACCTAAGTGATATTCCCAATTGGAAAGTGTATTCAAGCAGTAAATCCCTATGGGTGCGTTACATGCAGGGACAATAGTTAATTTTGTCCTGAACCTTGTATTTACACGTCGATAAATTCGACAAATTGGTATGTGTCAGGAAATTTGAAATAGTCATGACCATAATGTTCAGCATATCGACAATGGCGTCAGCATGGCAGAATAGCAGAAATGGAACAGCTAGTTGGGGAAGACGTAATAGTAAGTAATGATAAAGAACTAGAGTATTTTGATGAAACATAAAACTATAACAAGCTAAATTAAGAAGCAGGTGCTCTTACAGAGGTACTATTGGATCGGGAGAGCAAATATTTTGATCAAAGTGAATTGAAAACTTAAGTAAGGGATCAAGAGTATGAAATTAATGTAAAAAAAGAATCAAAAATAACTCAAAGCAATGAAATTAGTGAAATAGTGGAAGAAATATTAGCAGTGAACTGTAATTTAGGTGCACAGACGTCTGAAACGCACTCGTTGAACCATATGTCGATTGTGAAAATCTAATAATTGAGCAACAACTTATAATCTTTACTCAGCAGTAAGATGGAAGTTTCATGTGTTGAGGTAGGTACACTGAGTAAAAGTATGAAAAATAAAGGTAAATGTTGGGCTCACTAGAGTACAAAGCTAATCTCGAAATAAAAGCTGTAGATGAACAACTTAAAGCATGTAAAGTCGAAGTTTGCACAATTCTTGCTCAGTCACTGAATAAACTTCAGGAACTTATTTTAGCTAGTGGAATGTAATACTAATGAAAATGTTCGGAATTTAGAATGGTGACTAACAAAGAGATGGACAACAAAGTGTAAGAGGTTAAAGCAGATGTTTGTAGAAGAAAGAGATCATTGGAGGCTTCTAGTGTTGGGTACTTTCTGAACCAAAAGTTTCAGAGGTAGAAAAAGTTGAAAGCCATTACTCCTAAATTATCCAAGAAAACAGAGATTTTAGAAAACTCTCGTCCAGTAACCAAAATTTTTCCATTTAGAAGAGCATGAGACAGGAGACATACGAAATTGGGTGAGCACAGTTGTCGTAGGATGTAACACTTCGAAAAATTCTTAGAAAAATTTTCAGAAAACTATTGGTCACAGAGTAGGGAGTTGGAACTGTACAGCGAATTTTTAGATTCACCTCCATACAGATCTGGCAATAATAGAACGATGAAAATATATTGTTCATATCTGTATTCGAGGGGTTTTCAATAAGTAATGCAACAAAATTTTTCTGTCCCAATATCGGTTGACGGAATGCGGAGTTTGTTATAGGACATCGTGGACTATTCCTGCTCCAGGCCCTATAGTTTCGTGAAGTTCGGATACATGATGGTGCTACAGGTAGCCTTCAAAATGGCATTTGTAATGGAGGTGCATTGCAAGCAGAGAGCTGTCATTTATTTTCTTTTGGAGGAAAACCATAGCATCGCAGATATTCATAGGCACCTGCATAATGTCTACGAAAACCTGGAAGTGAACAAAATCACGATGAGTCGTTGAGTGAGGTGTCTGTCATCACCGCAACAAAGTAGTGCAAACCTCTCCAACCTCCCTTCTGCCAGCTGACCACACACAGATGTGGCTCCTACAATGTTGAAACGCGCAGACACTGTCATTCGAGGTGACTGACAGACCACAATCAAATATCTCACTGCACATCTCTGTTGAACAGTGAAGCACTCTGATACACTCGTCCACCAGTTGGGATACTCAAATATGTGTGCATGCTAGTTTCCTCGCCACCTAACAGAAGACCATAAAGGGCAATGAAGGACCATCTGTGAGGAATTTCTTGAGCATTATGAGGCTGATGGTGATAATTTTTTGTCGAACATCGTTACAGGCCATGAAACATGGGTTCATCACATCAAACAGGAAACAAACTGACAATCCATGGAGTGGCGTCACACTACCTCTCCTCTCAAGAAAACGTTCAGAGCCACACCTTCCGCTGCGAAGTCATGGCGACGGACTTCCAGGACTCTGTAGGGGTTATTCTCTTTCATGTCCTCCCTCATGGTGCAACGATCAACTCGGAAGTGTACTACGCAACCGTCAGGAAATTGACGAAACGACTTCAGTGTGTTCGTCGGCACAAAAATGCCAACGAATTTCTGCTTCTCCGTGACAAGGCAATGCCTCACAAAGTAGAGCAGCCGAGAGGAGTTCACAAAACTTTATTCGATTATTTTTCCTCATCTATCCTATAGCCAGGATATCGCACCTTCCGACTTCCATCTGTTTGGCCCAATGAAGGAAGCACTCTGCAGGAAGCAATTCGTAGATGAAGGGGAGGTCAGTGATGCACCAAGACGTTGACTGCGATGTTGACCGGTCGAGGGGTACCATGTGGCATACAAGCACTCCCAGTGATGGAGCATAAGTCCGTCGTACTGAACGGAGATTGTGTCGAAAAATAGGGTTTTGCAGCCAGAAGAGTGTGGAATAATATGGTGTATTGGAATCCTGAATAAAACCAATCTACTTTCAGAAAAAATGAGTTGTGTTACTTATTGAACGTCCCTCGTCGAAAATTACAGCATATTAACATCCCAGTCTGTGACTGGTTTATACAAGGGCGATGTACTTGAGGACAATATTATGGAAATGGAAGAGGATGTAGATGAAGAGGAAATGGGAGACAAGATACTGCGTGAAGAGTTTGACAGAGCACTGAAAGACCTGAGTCGAAACAAGGCCCCGGGAGTAGACAACATTCCAGTAGAACTACTGATGGCCTTTGGAGAGCCAGTCATTACAAAACTCTACCATCTGGTGAGCAAGATGTATGACACAGGCGAAATACCCACAGACTTCAAGAAGAATATAATAATTCCAATCCCAAAGAAAGCAGGTGTTGACAGATGTGAAAATTACCGAACTATCAGTTTAATATGTCACAGCTGTAAAATACTAACGCGAATTCTTTACAGACGAATGGAAAAACTGGTAGAAGCGGACCTCGGGGAAGATCAGTTTGGATTCCGTAGAAATGTTGGAACACGTGAGGCAATACTAACCTTACGACTTATCTTAGAAGAAAGATTAAGAAAAGGGAAACCTACGTTTCTAGCATTCGTAGACTTAGAGAAAGCTTTTGACAACGTTAACTGGAATACTCTCTTTCAAATTCTGAAGGTGGCAGGGGTGAAATACAGGGAGCGAAAGGCTATTTACAATTTGTATAGAAACCAGATGGCAGTTATAAGAGTCGAGAGGCATGAAAGGGAAGCAGTGGTTGGGAAAGGAGTGAGACAGGGTTGTAGCCTCTCCCCGATGTTATTCAATCTGTATATTGAGCAAGCAGTAAAGGAAACAAAAGAAAAATTTGGAGTAGGTATTAAAATTCATGGAGAAGAAGTAAAAACTTTGAGGTTCGCCGATGACATTGTAATTCTGTCAGAGACAGCAAAGGACTTGGAAGAGCAGTTGAACGGAATGGACAGTGTCTTGAAAGGAGGATATAAGATGAACATCAACAAAAGCAAAACGAGGATAATGGAATGTAGTCAAATTAAATCGGGTAATGCTGAGGGAATTAGATTAGGAAATGGGACACTTAAAGTAGTAAAGGAGTTTTGCTATTTAGGGAGTAAAATAACTGATGATGGTCGAAGTAGAGAGGATATAAAATGTAGACTGGCAATGGCAAGGAAATCGTTTCTGAAGAAGAGAAATTTGTTAACATCGAGTATAGATTTAAGTGTGAGGAAGTCGTTTCTGAAAGTATTTGTATGGAGTGTAGCCATGTATGGAAGTGAAACATGGACGATAACCAGTTTGGACAAGAAGAGAATAGAAGCTTTCGAAATGTGGTGCTACAGAAGAATGCTGAAGATAAGGTGGGTAGATCACGTAACTAATGAGGAGGTATTGAATAGGATTGGGGAGAAGAGAAGTTTGTGGCACAACTTGACTAGAAGAAGGGATCGGTTGGTAGGACGTGTTTTGAGGCATCAAGGGATCACAAATTTAGCATTGGAGGGCAGCGTGGAGGGTAAAAATCGTAGAGGGAGACCAAGAGATCAATACACTAAGCAGATTCAGAAGGATGTAGGTTGCAGTAGGTACTGGGAGATGAAGAAGCTTGCACAGGATAGAGTAGCATGGAGAGCTGCATCAAACCAGTCTCAGGACTGAAGACCACAACAACAACAACAACATCCCAGTCTTTGACTGGTATTCTTAATAACTATGCATACAAAATTACCATGGGGTGTAATGATGGGGATTATAATTTGCGAATATTTTTGAAGAAAATTGGGGAAGCAGACAGCTGGGATCGAGGTGACAGCAGAAATTTTCTTGGTAATCTTGGATGACATATTTAAAGGAATCTCGATAAAGAATATGGTGTATATATGACAGGAACAGATGGAGGAAGAAGAGATATCAGGCCATGTAGGGGACAAATAAACAGTTTCAAGATGCCTGTGATGAGGAAAACACCAGCCCACAACAGTCAGAAGATTAACTGGAGTGGATTGTGAACACCATCTGAAATGATTGAGTGCAGTGAAGAACATACAAGTTTTAGTATGAAGATAGTAAATCTCCCAAAAAAGGAAAGACAAAAATATAAAAATAAACACATTCTGCTCTGTTGGCAGAGGTTACTAATTTAATGAAAGGGATAATCTACAAAAGAATATTGAAAGGGAGAACAGATTGGTCTATAGCTTAGAAGTGGGTAAAATGTAATGGATTACAATCTAGATGAAATAAATATTGAATATGACGTAAATGTTATTAATATTCCCTTGTATGTATTCCCTTGCACGTATAAGGAGTGTATGGAAGAGATGGATAGGTTAGAAGATATTCTTAGGGAACATTCAGGAGAAAAAGGAGACATACACACACACACACACACACATTGTAGTGAGGAAACCGAATCAAGTGAGTTTGGGGGAGAACAGGAAAATTATACTGAAGAGAAATGTGAAGAGGACAATCAAGTAGGAAGTTGTGTTGACACTGGTGAAGAGAATTGAAGACGGAATACAGTCAATACAGAAAGCTTCAACCTAAAATGATGAGCAGAAAAATGTGATCAATGTACTCTGGGCTACATAGAGAGCAGATCCATTGCGAGCGAAAAATTGTCAGTGCACAGAACCTGTGAAGAAGTAGGAAAGCAGAGATGAATCAAAAAACGACAAATTCAAAATAAGTTTTAGAGAAGTGTAAATACCACTGAGAAAATTAATATACTGCCAAAAAAATGTGCAACATCCCCACCAACTGTGTTCAGTGGCACCATGGTATAATATGTGCATACAGGGGGATTTTAATGTTAATGAATCATTTGTCACGATTATTGGAGATCAGATGGTGCTCATGAGGCCTGACTCTGCACCCTCTGTTTTGATTCTGTGGCCGATTTAGAGGTGAACAGGTCAGCCATTTGAATGGGGTGGCATTGGATTTCAGGTCTAAAGGAAGCTGGGCAGACATATCGACAGATTATTGCACAGTGTGTTGGGCACAGTGTATTGGTGGTGGGCCGCTGCTTTCAGCAGTGGTCTGTGGAACATTACCACACCTGCGTACCAGCTTCAGGACGTCCACATAGTGCAAACGCATGTCAAGCTCAACACATTACGTGAGCAGCAGTGGCCAACGGAACATCATCCAGAGACAAAATCTCTGCACTTGCTGTGTCATCAGGGAGCAATAGGAATCATCTGATAGCAGCAGGATTACGATCATTTGTCCCTCTGGTCAGCCTATGACTGACACCATCACACCACAAAGCAAAGCTGCTCTTTTATCGAGAATGAGTTGAAGAGTGGAATGGTGGTATATTGGCTTCAGTGATGAGAGCCAATTCTGTCTGCATGTGAGTGATGGACGTACATGTACATGTCATAGATCTGGTGAGCTGCCTATTTCAGAGTGCATTTGCCCATGCTACACAGGTCACATCCCAGACATTCATAGCGTTGCGCGCCATCAGTTACAACTGGTAGTCACGTTTGGTGTTTCTGCAGGGGAAAGTAACCAGCCTGCTACATTGAACAAATGTCATCTCCATGATGTTGTCATTCCTTCTACAGGAAGGTGATATGGTTTTTCAGCAGAACAGTGCATGTCCACATCTACAGCTGGTGCAAAACAACACTCTCTTCATTGTGCAGAACTGCTCTAGGCAGCAAGATTACCAGATTTCTTGCCAATTGGACATGTATGGGACATGATAAGGTGTGGGAACTGATTCTCCTGGACTTGCAAGAAATGTTGCTGAACAGCAAAAAAAAAAAAAAAAAAAAAAAAAAAAAAAAAAAAAAAAAAAAAAGGCACAAGATACTTGAGATAATCTATAGCATGATACTTTTCAGCACCTTTGTGATTATTTCGTTTGAGAATACATGTCTGCGTTGCCACCAGATGGGGATACACTGTGGTCTGATGCAACTGCATGGGCATCCTTTACTGTGACGTGTTTCATTTGGCCTCCATTTGTTATCATATATTCCTACAATGATGAACTACTTGTCCCCTCATTTGACAATAAAATGACTTTGTCCTTGGGATATTACTTTTTTTCTGGCAGTGTAGTTTAATGAAATCTGGTTAGGTAGCAGAGGTAACTCATCAGGATTTATTTTCGGAAGAAGAATTATGTCAGAAGGATCGATGTATAGTAAAGATAAACACTGATGCCTTAAAGTAAATGGTTTTGTTGGACATTGGAAATGAGTTCACAACACTATCAGAAACATTATGTAAATATTTAAAGAAAAGTAATAAAATCATAGAGATGCCTGTATCTCAAGTAATTGTAGTCCATGCCAAAATAAAACCAAGCAAAATGATAAAAAGGCAAGTTCACTTGGCATTTGAGACTGAGATATGAAGCAGAGTATGAACTTCTAATCACACCTGACTTATGTTAAAATATAATTTTAAAGATGGACTTTATGAATAAATTTAATATAAATATTTGTTGTCAGAAGGGGATGACCACATTTCTATGGAATGGGGCTGAAGTACCATCAGGGTAATGAGTGAGGATAATGGGATAGGACATATAAGGGTAACTATGATACCAATAGTTTATGTATAAGAAAGTTATGGAAACTGTACAAATCCAAATGTTGAAAAGAAGGAACTGTTAATGAGGAAGTACATGAAATTTAAGGTGCAAGTGAAAGTTAAAGAGCAGAGTTGTATAATACATTGCTTTTGACAATGACAAAGTATTTTTTGATGAATAAGGGGAGTGAAAAATTTGACTTATTGACTGAACACAAACCAGTATACTCCAATTTTGTTACACCATACTTAATACCTTTGGCTAGAAGGAAGGCTGTGGTCCAAAGTTGGTTCACACAGAAGAGTGAGGTATTGCTAAAAGGAGCAACAGGAAATACAACGACACCTTAGTAGTTGTGGGTAAGATGGATGGAGGAGAATGGATGGTAATAGACGCTAGGAAGTTGAACGCTATAGTGCAGAGCGATGTGGTAAACCAGAAAGCATAGAAGATCTGATACCAGAGTTTGATAGTGAAAATTTATGACAACTCTTAGCCTAGGATCAGGTTACAAGAAAATATCATTGCCTTATGAGCCATTAAATTTGGTTGGTTGGTTGATTTGGGGTAAGGGACAAACAGCAAGATAATCATTCCCATCAGATTATGGAACTATGGGGCAGGAAGTTGGGCATGCCCTTTCAAAGGAGTCATTTCAGCATTTGCCAGAAGCGTTTTAGGGAAATCATGGTAAACCTAAATCAGAGTGGCCGGATATGCGTTTGAACCATTGTCCTCACGAATGCAAATCCAGTGTGCTAACTGCTGTGGCACATTGGTTGGTCATGTAAATTTGTTGCATTTTTGTTTGCAGGAGAAAATTATCAACACTGTATTCTTCCTTTTGAGACATTTTAATGCCAGTTTTCATTAGAGCATTGGAGTCAGTTCTGGGGAGGAAGAGAACTTAAAACTTAATTTGTATGAACATAACAGTACAGTAGCAGCCAAAAATTGGGAGAGGCATTTGAAAACTCTTGTAAGAACTATTTCATTCACTGTAGAAAGGTGAGATGACTTTTAAACTGAAAATATTAGTATTTATTAGGACAGGACTAAAATTTCTAGGATCTATCATGACAGCTGAAGGAACTAAAAATAGTTTAGAAAAGAACAAACCCATTAAACAATTAGTTGCTTCCAGAAGTAAAAAACTAACAATATCCTTTGGACTGTGTGACTTTTATAGAAAAATAACTACAACCAATTACTTAACAAACCTGTACAGAACAAACTGTTAAGTGAGAACAAGACTTGTGTTTGGACTCTAGAATATCAAGAGATTTTTGAAAACTTGATAGCGCCCTTAAGTAAGAATAAGATCATAAATTATCCTGTTTTTAGCCAACTTTTATAAATGAAAACTGACAGCACTGCATATGGATCAGATGCCACCCCTTACAATTGGTAGAGGATAAGAAGGGGTAAGGGTACAAAATAATATCGTTTGCAAATAGGATGTTAAATAAATGTGAAAAAATTTATAGTATTTAAAAAAAGAGAAATTTGTTACAGTCCATGACTTCAGAAAAATCCATTATTTTCTTTTGGACATAAGTTAGTTTCATGGACCATAAAGGCCCATATAAAAGATCAAATAATTTGTCAAACTTAACTATATTCGCCAAACATTTGACCATGTACAGTGCTGTTTGATGTGTTTGTCAAGCATAGAACACGTCTGAAGTATTTGTGAAAAATTTTGATTGACCCTATATTTGACCAGATGGAGGACATCATATGTGTCAGTGTTTTGCTGCATGTGTTCAGCTGAAATTGTTCTGTTACACTTTATCTCACTGTACTGTGAGTTTCCACAACTAAGGAAACTACAGTCAAGGATAAAAACGAAATATCACTGGCGATTGCCAAAATGATAGTGATGTCAAATATTTCGTAGGTATATATTATGAGAAATAGTTTAAGAATAAAAGCAGTATTCTACACATAACACATAGGCAGGAGTGCCATGAAAAAAAATTGAAATTCTCTTGTTGTCCCATGGAGAATGTGGACTATATGTTTGTACATTGTGGTATTTTAATGAATTGTCATTAGAGGACCATGTAGAAGAGAATAAAGTTTCACATACTTGTGTCTTCTTTTTTGGTGTGAGGATGAAGTAACTCTAAACAAGTCATTAAAAGTTTCGCTGTCCATCCAAAGAAAGATAATGTAATCATTAGGTTCTGAGTGTAATATTTCCTTTAACAGGTTTTCATGTGCATATTTATTTCTCATCTTAAACTATTCCCTGGATCAGCATCTTATTTAAAAACTGTGCCAAAATCAATGTTAGAACTGCTTTATCTGAAATTTGTTGCCATTCCAACTAAAGTCAAAATACACACAGAATATATGAAAATCTGCTTCAAAAAGTATGATTAAATTGACAAACTTTTTTGGTATGTGTACAGGTTTAATTCCAATCCCAAAGAAAGCAGGTATTGACAGATGTGAAAATTACCGAACCATCAGTTTAATAAGTCACAGTTGCAAAATACTAACGCGAATTCTTTACAGACGAATGGAAAAACTGATAGAAGCCGACCTCAGGGAAGATCAGTTTGGATTCCGTAGAAATATTGGAACATGTGAGGCAATACTGACCCTAAGACTTATCTTAGAAGAAAGATTAAGGAAAGGCAAACCTACGTTTCTAGCATTTGTAGACTTAGAGAAAGCTTTTGACAATGTTGATTGGAATACTCTCTTTCAAATTCTGAAGGCGGCAGGAGTAAAACACAGGGAGCGAAAGGCTATTTACAATTTGTACAGAAACCAGATGGCAGTTATAAGAGTCAAGGGACATCAAAGGGAAGCAGTGGTTGGGAAGGGAGTGAGACAGGGTTGTAGCCTCTCCTCGATGCTATTCAATCTGTATATTGAGCAAGCAGTAAAGGAAACAAAGGAAAAGTTCGGAGTAGGTATTAAAATCCATGGAGAAGAAATAAAATCTTTGAGGTTCGCCGATGACATTGTAATTCTGTCAGAGACAGAAAAGGACTTGGAAGAGCAGTTGAATGGAATGGACAGTGTCTTGAAAGGAGGGTATAAGATGAACATCAACAAAAGCAAAACTAGGATAATGGAATGTAGGCGAATTAAGTTGGGTGATGCTGAGGGAATTAGATTAGGAAATGAGACACTTAAAGTAGTAAAGGAGTTTTGCTATTTGGGGAGCAAAATAACTGATGATGGTCGAAGTAGAGAGGATATAAAATGTAGACTGGCAATGGCAAGGAAAGCGTTTCTGAAGAAGAAAAATTTGTTAACATCGAGTGTAGATTTAAGTGTCAGGAAGTCGTTTCTGAAAGTATTTGTATGGAGTGTAGCCATGTGTGGAAGTGAAACATGGGCGATAAATAGTTTAGACAAGAAGAGTATAGAAGCTTTCGAAATGAGGTACTACAGAAGAATGCTGAAGATTATATGGGTAGACCACATAACTAATGAGGAGGTATTGAATAGAATTGGGGAGAAGAGGAGCTTGTGGCGCAACTTGACTACAAGAAGGGATCGGTTGGTAGGACATGTTCTGAGACATCAAGGGATCACCAATTTAGTATTGGAGGGCAGCGTGGAGGGTAAAAATCGTAGAGGGAGACCAAGAGATGAATACACTAATCAGATTCGGAAGGATGTAGGCTGCAGTAGGTACTGGGAGATGAAGAAGCTTGCACAGGATAGAGTAGCATGGAGAGCTGCATCAAACCAGTCTCAGGACTGAAGACCACAACATCAACACAGGCTTGTTTGACGTATCCATGGCTAGATAAGAGCGAATTTGACAAACAAGTTCGCTCTTTTACAAGAGACTGAACAACTTCTCAAAGATTTTGATGTCCATTTGAAGAACATTCGTGTAATCATCGGATTCTGAGAGTAATATTTCCTTTGGAAGAATTTAATGGCTAAATTTTTTATTTTAAGCAATTCCTTGGGCCTGTGTCATCTATTTATCCTCTTTTTCTGTAAACACAGTGTCAAAGTTAATCTCATAACTGCTTTGTCTGCCTGTGTGGCCATTCTCATTACTGAAAAAATACTCATAAATACAAGCAGCATATGCTTCAAAGTGAGGTTAAACTGGCAAATTTTTGTTTGTGTGTGTACAGGTTTGTTTGAAAAATCTGTGGCTAGACGAGGGCGGATTTGACAGACATGTTTGCTTGTTTACAGTGACCTTAAGGCTTTGTCTTGTTTCACTAAATATAGACTGATTCACAGTAGATTGATGTGTTAGGTATTTTATTTGCAGTAATTCAGTTTTGACTTTAAGTATACATTTGGGACACAAAATGTAGTGCCACACTCATTGTCTAGACTACCTGTGGGAATGTTTTGTAGAAACGAAATGTCTCAGGAGAAGGAAATAAAGAATATACGTAAAAATTTGGGCAAAGAACAAAATAATGATGAATGCTTAAAACCAGTGAAGAGCAACTGTGAAAAACAGGGGTAATGAATTACTTAAGTATGACTGGTTTCTTTTCTTTTTTTGAAGGAATACTTTTTAGGCTAAGACAGGGAGATTCAGATGAGTAGTATGTTTGCCAGCCAGAAAACGTATAGAAGTGCTCATGCTTGAGAAAACTAATGTAAGTTGATACTTTCAATAATATTGATAGAAAGGTTATGTAAGTAGTAAATCTCAATGGTCACGTTACACTCCTAGCTTACAGGTTGCAACATTACACGTTCAAAGTGCACTGTGAGTGAGCAATTCTTATGTTGTAACTCTTCAGGCTTTCCCGGCGACATCTTGACATGTGGAGTAATTGGGTCTACTGCCGGATGTTTGTGTCGCTCTGGCACAATATTTCGGCAACGTAACTCGTTGCCTTCTTCAGTCGGGCGCAGACGTCCGAGGGAGCACCGGGGAAGAAACAACACCTTACAAGCAGCACCAGGCAGGCGCGGACCGCGAACAGAGCCTCCGACGCGAGATGGGCCTCAGACAGCTACCACAACTGCAGATGGTGGACCAGGCGGGCGCGGACGTCCGTCGGAGCACCAGGGAAGTGCCAACACCTCAGGAGCAGCGCCAAGCGGGCGCGGACCACGAACGAAACACCACATGCGGGTCCGGCCCCAGACAACTACCACGACCACAGATGGTGGACGAGCCGGGCGCGGATGTCTGTGGGAGCACCAGGGAGGGGTAAAAACCTCAGGAGCAGCACCTGGCGGGCGCGGACCGCGAACGGAACGCCCGACACAGGACAGGCCTCAGAGAGCTGCCACAGATGGTGTCTAAGTCGGGCGCGGACGTCTGAGGGAACACCGGGCAAGAGACAACACATTACAAGCAGCGCCAAGCGGGGGCGGACGGCAAAGAGAGCACCCAGCGCCCTCTGGGCATAAATACTGGACAAGATCCTGCAACACGGCAGTCTCGGGTAGCATCTGAAGAAGGCAACGAGTTACGTGGCCGAAATATTGTGCCAGAGCGACACAAACATCCAGCAGTAGACCCGATTACTCCACATGCCAAGATCTCGCTGGGAAAGCCTGAAGAGTGACATCAGAAGATTCTACAGGGAGGAGATGTACCTTAATATCAAGAAGCTGGATAAGCTTCGACAGAGGAAGGGGAGGATGCTGAGTCCTCTCAGTTGCCTTCTGAGATGCCGAGAGGGGGATGTAGTTCCTGTCTTCGCCAGGTTCAAGCATCATGTTAACACCAGAATGGCGAACAGAATCAAAAACCGAGCCAGCCTTGCGCTGGTAAGAGAAAGAGTGTGTGACATGCGCCACCGCCTAGATGTCACATCCAGGGATTTGCTGTATCTCCACCTTTCCATAGCAGCCACCCTGGCCCGTGAAGACTGGGACCAGGTTGATGGTGCCTCCTGGTCCTTGGCGGAATGCACCATGATGAAATCAACAGCATGTCAACAGGCCAAGTTTGAGCGCCTTAACAAGAAGGTACAACAGGATGGGGACACACAGACAGTGGTCAACCTGAGCGACAAGCAGCTCGATGAGGCCACCTCAATAGCACTCAGTAAGGGCCTCAACTTTGCAGTGACTTCCAGAAGCGTACCTGTTGCAGCCTTCATGAGTTCGGTTGAGCAAGTGGTCAACACGCTACCTTCCAACGTGTCTGAAGAGATCCGCAGGGTGACCTTCAGGGCACTCACCAGGATGAAGCCCCCCCAAATCCAACATCTCGAGCCAGGAGAGGGTGGCACTCAGGCAGCTACGGGAGGATGACAGCATTGTAGTTCTGCCAGCTGATAAGGGTAACTCCACGGTCATCTTAAACAAGTTGGAGTATGATAGGAAGGTGCCACAACTTCTGGAAGACACTGCTTACAAACCACTAGATGGTGCAGATGGTGACCCCACTGACAAAGTGGACAAGAAGACCCGAAAGTTGCTGAAGGAGACAAGTCTACCTGAACAGGTCACCAAGAAGCTTTATCCCAAAGCACCTGTACCACCCAGACTCTATGGACTCCCCAAGGTCCATAAGGAGGGGGTCCCTCTTCGACCTATTGTCAGTAACATCGGCGCAGTGACATACCTCACTGCACAATACCTGAACAAGATATTGGCACCGTATGTGGGCAAATGTGCACACCACATTCGGAACTCGGAGGACTTCCTACAACGGCTAAGGCAGCTACACATCGTGGACTCTGACATCATGGTCAGTTTTGATGTGGTGTCACTCTTCACACGAGTGCCACTCACCGATTCACTCAATATCATTGGAGAGAAATTCGATGGTGCCCTGCTCGACCTGTTCAAGCATGTACTGACCTCAACTTATTTTCTTTATGGGGTTCAATTTTATGAGCAAACAGAAGGAGTGGCAATGGGCAGCCCTTTATCACCAGTGGTAGCCAACCTTTTCATGGAAAGGCACGAAGAGGAGGCACTTGCATCAGCCACTTACCAACCCAAGTGCTTTCTTAGGTATGTTGATGACACTTTTGTCATTTGGCCCCATGGTAAGGAGAAGCTAGATGACTTTTTGGAACATCTAAATTCACGCCACCCAAGTATAAAATTTACTATGGAGCTAGAGAAAGATGGACAACTCCCATTCCTGGATGTCCTGGTCAAGAGGAAGGCAAATGGCACTTTGGGGCACAGTGTGTATCATAAGCCCACCCACACTGACTTATACCTTCAAGCCAGTAGGTGCCACCACCTGGCACAGAAGAATGGAGTCTTGAAAACATTAGTTCACAGGGCTCGAGCTCTGTCAGATACAGAAAGTCTGGCCACAGAGATAGAACATCTACAGCTGGTGTTCAGCAGAAATGGATACTCCTCTACAGACATCCAGAGGGCACTTCGTACTACCAGTCAACCACAGGGTACACAAGAGGAGCCAGAGGAGGCGAAGAAGGTGGCCTACCTGCCATATACTGGACCTATTTCTGCAAAGATCAGCAGAATTCTTTCAAAATATGATATAAAGAGTATCTTCTGTCCACCCTCCAAAATTGGGACCATGCTAGGGAGTGTGAAGGACGACCTGGGGCTACGTAAACTAGGCATTTACAACATCCCGTGCCAGTGTGGAAAGTCATACATTGGCCAGACAACCAGGACGGTGGACGTCAGGTGCAAAGAACACCAGAGGCACCCCAGACTCGGACAGGCAACAAAATCTGCCATAGCGGAGCACTGTCTGGAGCTCAGCCACTCAATGGACTATAACAACACCAAAATTGTAACACAGACGCCAAAATTTTGGGACAGTGTCATAAAGGAGGCCATCGAGATCAAGGTCACAGACAACCTAATAAACCGAGACAGCGGTTACCAGCTCAGCTCGGCGCGGAGTCCGGCTCTGGAGCTTATCAGGGCTCAACGAAATTAACCAACAAACTCCTCAAGAAGTAGTAACGCTGCAGGAGGAGCGCCAGGCGTTTGCGGACCGCAAACGCAACTCCCGACGCAGGACGGGCCCCTGACAGCTGCCACAACCGCAGATGATGGACGAGCCGAGCACGGACGACCGTCAGAGCACCAGGGAAGTGCCAACACCGCAGGATCAGCGCCAGGAGGGCGCGGACCGCGAATGGAGCGCCCAACAAGGGACAGGCCTCAGAGAGCTGCCACAGATGGAGACCAAGTCGGGCGCGGAAGTCCGAGGGAGCACCGGGGAAGAAACAACACCTTACAAGCAGCCCTAGGCAGGTGCGGACCGCGAACAGAGCCTCCGACGCGAGATGGGCCTCAGACAGCTACCACAACTGCAGATGGTGGACCAGGCGGGCGCGGACGTCCGTCGGAGCACCAGGGAAGTGCCAACACCTCAGGAGCAGCGCAGAGCAGGCGCGGACCACGAACGGAACACCACATGCGGGTCCGGCCCCAGACAACTACCACGACCACAGATGGTGGACGAGCCGGGCGCGGATGTCTGTGGGAGCACCAGGGAGGGGTAAAAACCTCAGGAGCAGCACCTGGCGGGCGCGGACCGCGAACGGAACGCCCGACACAGGACAGGCCTCAGAGAGCTGCCACAGATGGCGCCCAAGTCGGGCGCGGACGTCTGAGGGAACACTGGGGAAGAGACAACACATTACAAGCAGCGCCAGGCGGGCGCGGACGGCAAAGAGAGCACCCAGCGCCCTCTGGGCATAAATACTGGACAAGATCCTCCAACACGGCAGTCTCAGGTAGAACCTGAAGAAGGCAACGAGTTACGTGGCCGAAATATTGTGCCAGAGCGACACAAACATCCGGCAGTAGACCCGATTACTCCACATGTCAATTCTTATGTTATCAAAGCCCTAACAGAGACTGTAGCCATGAAGATGAATCTAAGTTGTAGTAATTCAACATTTTTTAAAGGGAACTCATATGCATAACTGTTGTTTCTAACGCCATAATTACATCGTAGTATGCAATATTTAGATACAAATGTTTAATGAACTCTATCCCAATATAAAAATTCGAGAATGATCTAAACAAATTTAAAAGCCAAATGTTAATTTAGAATGTTCCAGAATAAAAGCACAAGAGAAATCTATTAGCAGTATACAGTTATCCAGTTTTCTCATTTAGAGTGTATGTTGTCTAAAGCTACTTGTCAGTAATAACTGTTGCAGACTTTTAGCTGGGACAACAATCGAGTGCCTCAACAATAGTCATAAAACAATATTGCCATGGATTCTTGTATTCTTGAGGAAAGTAATATTGCTTTCAACTATTATATAATAATGGAGACTTTTTTCCAATTCAGCCATAATGTTGTTGCTTCAAAGAATTATATTGGCAAACCCTTAAAACTTCCATTTGCAAATGAATACTGGTATTCGAAAGATACAAAAAAGGTTAAAAAAAAACAGCTAAGTGGGAACATGTCAGTTGAGGAATGACCAATCACTGTGGATAACCTCAATGTTTCCCTACAAATTGGAACTGTGTTACTTGAGAACAAAATGATTATGGAATGTGGCAAAGATGCATGTGCTTCAAAGACTATAAAACCTAGTGCATTAGATCGTTTACGTCATTGGCATCATCTGACTAGAGTACAGCAACATTTGGTATCCCACAAGGTTTTGTCCTATGTCCCTTACATTTCCTTATGTTTTTGTTATTGATCTACCTGTCTAGAAACGCCAAAAAGGCACAGTTCACTTTATTTGCTGATGTCTCATCATGCTGACTGGCAAACTTCTTCCACACCCCAACAATACTGTAAACAGCAACTTCCAGCACTACTTTTGAAAATGTTCTAGACTGGTTTCAATCAAATGGCCTGTCTTTCTCAATGTCAAGACACAATTGATACATATTTGCACAGAATTCAAAATAAAAGATTATCTGATGATAACATGTAGAAGTAAAGACATATTAAGAGTAGATCTGCCTAAATCATGGAACTTAACATTGATAGAAATCTGATCTGGATGATATGCATAAGGGCACAATGGCCAGGGTGGGTGTAGTGGCGATTTGAGTTTGCGAGTCCATACAGTACTGCAGTTGTGCAATAACTGCATAAAGGTGTCACTTGACACCCCCCGAGTCACATATGGTCAACTAAAGGGGCCAGGATATCGCATTGTCTTGCAATCATGTTTTATGTGTTAGAATTCTTGTGATCTAAGGTAAATTCTGACTTCACATAATTATTACAAATTTACATTACAAGATAGTTTTTTGTGATGTAACTATGTTGAAAGAGGAGTTGCTTAGCAAAAAAATTCTCATATCAACAATTGCTTCATAGGAGGCCATTGCCAACTATGAACAATTTCTGTGGAGTGGTATCTCAGCTGGCACTCTTGTCAGCTAGTGGTCAATATACCGACCATTGTGGGTAATATACCTGTCATTAATTAAATTTTTTTCCTTCCATTTTTACTGTTATTTATGGGATCAAATATTGACTGTGACTATGATAAACAACAAATAATCATGAATATTAATAATTTTACTAATTAAAAATAAATATAATAATTACTGAATAAGAATAAATAGTGATCGTTATAAAATAACAAAAATAATTTATTTTTGTGTACAATGATGATGTACATAAATAATCACAAAGGAGACAGTCACTTGTAGAATCTGTATGACATGGAGAGAGCAGTATACACAGTGTCAGATGGTAAAGATTTCAAATTTGCTGCAACCACCCTCACCCATCAGTTTCAAAGAATACAGTGAAGGGAAGAGCTGTGAAGAAAAATCTATGTACTTCTGACAGAAAGAAGGTATATGGATTTTTTCAGAAGTTTTTACCTCAAAACAAGAAAAAAAATTACTATTACCTCTTATTGTTGGAGAGAAGGTTTTTTACCATGGCAGTTAAAGATCTAGCATGTGTAGCATTTGAACTGACTGATAAGGGTATTCTTCCTCATGAATCTGATATAGAGACCAGACTGGCTGGAAGGTCATTGACTGCTGGTCTCCAGGAAAGCTTTCCATCATTGGGGGTGAGATCAAGTAACCAGGATGTGCAATGTAGGCCCATGAACAGTGCATAGCTATTTGTGCAAAAACGGTGCCTAAAATTTTGTAAAGCACTTCACCTTTTCTCTGCAGTGGTAATGAATTTTCCTTTAAAAACGGTAATAATATGATGTAATTTTTTACTCTCTGCATTTAATTTGTGCTGTAAATAATTTCTTTGCCTCCACACATTTTTCAAGGTTAAAAGTGATTTTCTCAATTTAATTAGACCTGTGTTTGTGTATAGATTAGATTAGATTAGATTTACTTTCATTCCAATTGATCCGTAGTGAGGAGGTCCTCCTGGATGTGGAACATGTCAGAAAAACAACAATACATGACAAATATTTACAACTAAAACAAATAAACTAATGTACCATTCCACAGGTCCCAAGTGGAATGATCGTCATTTTTAATGAACACTAAGAGTCATTTTACAAATACTAATGCACTGAATTTAAAATAAAAAACGTTTTTTATTTATTTATAAGGTAATAAACATGTAATACAACTACTGTAATACTTATTTACAATGAACACATTACTGCACTGAAATGGTGCAGAAGTTAGATTATACTTACACACACACACACACACACACACACAAATTTTCAGTGAACACATTACTGCACTGAAATTGTGCAGAAGTTATGTTGTACTTATATACAAATCAGTTGGTTTTACTAAGAAATTCATCAATGGAGTAGAAGGAGTTGGCCACCAATAAATCCTTTAGGCTTCTCTTAAACTGAATTTCATTGGTTGTTAAGCTTTTTATGGCTGCTGGCAAGTTATTGAAAATGTGTGTTCCTGAATAATGCACACCTTTTTGTACAAGACTAAGTGACTTTAAATTCTTGTGAAGATTATTCTTATTTCTAGTATTGATTCCATGAATTGAGCTGTTGGTTTGAAAAAGTGATATATTTTTAATGACAAATTTCATTAAGGAATAAATATACTGGGAAGCTGTAGTTAGTATCCCTAGTTCCCTAAACAGGCTTCTGCAGGATGTTCTTGAGTTCACACCACATATAATTCTTACTGCACGTTTTTGTGCTCGGAAAACTTTAGCTTGGCTTGATGAATTACCCCAAAAAATAATCCCATATGACATTATGGAATGAAAGTAAGCATAGTATGCCACCTTTTTCATTTTTATATCCCCTACGTCTGACAAAATTCGCATTGCAAACAGAGATTTGTTAAGACGCTTCAGCAGTTCTGTGGTGTGCTCCTCCCAATTGAATTTATTATCAAGCTGTAATCCCAAGAATTTAACACTGTCCACTTCTTCTATCTTCTTGTCATCATATGTTAGACATATACTCTTGGGACACCCCTTACAAGTTCTGAACTGCATGTAGTGTGTTTTTTCAAAGTTTAGTGACAAAGAATTGGCTAGGAACCAGTGATTAATGTCCACAAATATTTTATTGGCTGATCTTTCTAAGACTACACTTGATTTGCTATTTATTGCAATGTTTGTATCATCGGCAAACAAAACAAACTTGGCATCTGGTAATGTTACTGATGAAAGGTCATTGATATACACAAGAAAAAGTAAGGGCCCCAAAATGGAACCTTGTGGGACCCCACATGTAATTAGTTCCCAGTTGGATGATGCCTGATAGACATGTATCAAGCTCTTTCCTAATAACACCCTTTGTTTCCTGCCAGAGATATAAGATTTGAACCATTTTGCAGCATTTCCTGTTACACTATAATATTCTAGTTTACTTAAAAGGATATTGTGATTTACACAGTCAAATGCCTTTGATAGATCACAAAATATACCAGTTGCCTGCAATTTTTTGTCTAATGAATTAAGCACATTTTCACTGTAAGTGAAGATAGCCTTCTCAATATCAGAACCTTTTAGAAATCCAAACTGTGACTTTGACAGTATGTTATTTGAGATAAGATGGTTATAAAGACGACAGTACATTACTTTTTCGAAAATTTTTGAGAATGCTGGTAACAGTGAAATTGGACGGAAATTTGATGCTATTTCTTTATCTCCCTTCTTAAACAGTGGCTTAACTTCAGCATATTTCAGCCATTCAGGAAATATTCCACTGATAAACGACTGGTTACACAGATAGCTTAATATGTTACTTAGCTCAGAATCACATTCTTTAATTAACTTTGTTGATATTTCATCATACCCACTAGATGTTTTTGATTTTAAAGATTTTATGATGGACATTATTTCTGTTGGGGTAGTGAGGGTCAAATTCATATTATGGAAATTACTTGAAATGTCTGGTCTAAGGTAATCCATAGCAGCATCTACCGAACCTGACAACCCCATCTTTTCAGTAACAGTTATAAAATGTTTGTTAAAAAGTTCTGCAACACTATACACATCTGTCACCAATGTATCATTTACTCTTAATGCTATTTGTTCCTCTTCATGTCTGGTCCTACCGGTCTCCTCCTTCACTATATCCCATATTGTCTTTATTTTGTTATCTGATATGACTATCTTTTCCTTGTAATATATTTGCTTTGACATCCATATTACAGTCTTTAATATTTTGCAGCATTTCTTATAATGTGCTATAGCATCAACATTGGAAATGTTTCGGATTGACAGATACAGTTTTCTTTTTGTTTTACAAGATACCCTTATTCCTCGAGTAATCCATGGCTTCTTTGTAGATTTTCCTCTAACCTTGGTAAGTTTTGGGGGAAAGCAGTGTTCAAATAAGGTAAGCACTTTATTAGCAAAAATGTTATATTTTTCATTCATGCCATGAGCACTGTAAACATCAGTCCAGTCAATGTCTCTGAGGAGTGTCCTAAAATAATCAATTTTTGGCTTACTGATTACCCTCTTGAGCTCAGATTTAACAGATTTTATATCCTGTTCAGTATTAACATTTAACAGAAGGAACTGCATGTCATGGTCTGAGAGGCCATTGGCTATTGGTTTTGTAATATAATTTTGTTCATTGTACTTTTCTATAAAGATATTATCAATGGCTGTTTGTGAGCAAGTGGCTATCCTAGTGGGGAACTTTACTGTGGGAATTAAGTTGAATGATAGTGTTACTAACTCAAATAAGTTCTTATTCGGAGAGTCTTTAAGGAAATCTACATTGAAATCACCAGCAACCACTATTTCTTTGTTTTTGGTTATTAAATGGGCCAGTACAGCTTCAAGGTGGTTTACAAACAGATTAAAGTTACCTGCAGGTGCTCGATATACACTTAATATTATGAAAGATTTTTTGTGAAAATCTAATTCTGTTGCACATGCTTCCATATGCTGTTCTAGGCAAAATTTATGAATGTCTATGTTCTTAAATTTATGACAGTTCCTGATGAATGTGGCAACTCCTCCTTTCTCCATTTCTGATCTACAAAAGTGAGATGCTAACCTAAACCCTGTAACACTTAAAAGTTCTATACCAGTGGTCACATGATGTTCAGAGAGGCAGATTATGTCAGCTGGGTTTGAAGACTCTAATTCATCTATGCATATAGTTAATTCATTAATTTTATTTCTCAGTCCTCGAATATTTTGATGCAATAAAGATAGCTGACATTTCACATTGTCTGAGTTAAAATTGGGTGGAGTTAAAATATCTGCTGACAGTTGAAAATTCTTAACCAATGGCTGTTTATGCTGATGTAATAAGCTGGAATTATGTTTTTTGATTTCTTTTTCAAACTGAAGGTTTGTCTCAGTTCTAACCTCTCTTAAAATTTGCTTTCTTTCTGTCCTCCCTACCCTAAAAAAGGGTCTTTTCTGAATCCTATAACCACTGGTATTTTACCACTCATGACAGTGCCTCCCCCCTTTAACTTTCCTGCTATTTCCCCAGCCAATTTACCCTTCCCCTTCCTGTTGAGGTGAAGGCCATGCCTAGTATAATCCCACCGACTGAGAGAATATCAGAAGCAATATTGAATACAAAATCAATCCTTGTGATACACTTCGTCTGATTACTTCAAATACTGAGCGCCTATCGTTACGTAATTCACATGTAATTGAAACACGTTATTGTACTGTCTATTCCGCGTAAGTGTAGCGTATTTTGGAGTAAGAATTTTATTCTTTGCTGATTTAATACTGTTTCTTCTGTTGGTGATCGAAAAAATAAATGTTTTTAAATACACGTGGGTTTCATTTATTGCCTACAGAATTGATGATCCCAAGAAAAAATAACAATTTAAGTCGCAATAACGTTTTTACGCGTCACATTCGTTAAACATGGAAGGAGCAAACTGCTTTAGACAAACCATTGGTGACGATATCTAGTATCTGCAAATCTTCAACAAGAGACTGAAGTTTTAGAGCTTTGGACGATGAGAAATGATAGCAAGATAGACAAGACGAGTTGACGAGTTCCAACAGCCACAGCTGTGCCTCGAGCATACACGCGCGCCAAGATTGCGAGATTTTTCGCTTGCTTGTTCGTTCACATCAAACGTACTGCGACTACAATTACGCGTGCCATCACTAACGCCCACACAACTGGACATATGGTTTGCGATCTTGGAGTACATTTTCGCATAACAAGGATCACAGAAGAACGTGAACAATTAACGCTGGCGATTATTGATAATGATATTTTCCAATGTAATTTTACATCCATCTCACCAACAAGCATACCTCACCTGCTACTGATGGGAAAAAGTTGGGAAAAGCTTTTGCAATTTTAAAGTTGTGTTTGATCACTTAAGTACCTAACATGAAAAAAAAATTCTTCATTTTCTTTGTGTGCTTTTCCTGTTTAATTTTTTTTATTGTTCCAGACAGTATTCATTTTGTTTCTAGAGAAGATTATCTTCTTGAAAGTATATACATTTTAATGCTCTGGTGACTTAGCTTAGAGTTTTATAGCACAGTTTATTATAAGATTTAATCCTGTCTTCGTTTTTGTTAGCTTACACTCGGAAGTAACAACTCTACATAAAAACAAAGAATAAACATCCAACTCTCAAAATCAGTTACTCTTCCAAGGAATAAATAATGCACTTCACTGGTCAATCTCTTGTTCCCACACAGCTCCACCCTAGAAGTGCAGAGTGCCTGGGATATAAGAGTACTTGAATTTTTGTCGTCCAGCTCTAGTACAGACGACCGGTTGTTGTGTCGGTGCGAGCACAGGTGTGATTGGTTGTTCTGTAGTCCTATGGCATCTTGGTGTTGTCTCTTCAGTTTGACTAGGTGTATACCTCACTTGACCCTCAGTCATCCTGAACTGGAGGAATGTTTTTGTGCATTCTTTCAATAGAAACCCTGACAGTTTTTCCATTTTGCGAGATCTCTATATTACAGGCATCGTGTCACAGTACTTGGTAGGACCCAGCATAAGGAGGTTGTAGAGGAGCTTGCATGGCGTCTGTGCACAAAATAACATACGAGAAATCTGCCAATGCTCTGCAGACGAAGACCAGATGTTCACCATGGCAAGATGCTAGTAGCCCTCTCATCCTTGCCCCGTGGTTACGGATGCGCTGTACCAGCAGTGGTAGCTCCATTTGTGGTGGTAGGGTGCCGTTGTGAGATAATCTGTCAGAATTCTCAATGGTTCTCCGTAAACTAACTCTGCCACTGATGTGCCTACATCCACCTTATACGCAGTCCATAAACCTAGACGTACTAGTGGCAGCGGTTCTGTCCAGCTCTCTCACTGACACTTGAGGGCCTTCTTCAGTGTTCTATGCCACTTTTCCACCATTCCGTTGCTCGCCGGGTGATAGCGGGTTGTGTGGTGACCCTGGAATCCACACAGTCTAGCCAGTTCTTTAAACAGATTAGATTCGAATTATCGACCCTGATCTGTCGTAATATGTAGATGGCATACGAAACATGCTGCCCAATGTGCAACAAATGCCTTTGCCATTGTCTTGGTTGCTACATCTCTCACTGGTACAGCCTCTGCCCAACTAGTGCAGCTATCCACTGCCATGAGCTAGTATTAGCAACCCTCTGAGGGTGAAAGTGGATCCATTAAGTTGAGGTGAACGTGACTAAACCTCGCTGGCGAACCTGCAAAATTTCCGACCTTGCATCAAAATGTCGTCCTACTTTACAACATTGACACTGAAGGCACGAGTGACTCCAATTGGGCGTGCTAAGCTGTGGACACTATCAAAAGGCACTTTGCGGAATCACTGCATAATGCAGGGCCGTGGCCTCTGTTGTGATACGTCGCACCATTTTTTGATCTTGCTTCTTGGCAATTCTATTTGTTCCGTTCGCAATCCTGTGTGCCGATCTCTTAGTGAGTCTTACAACTCCTGATCCCTCTCTTGTGCTGTGGCGTGATCGTCGTAATTTAAGATCCTGACTAAGCTGCATACTCTCGAAAAATAACCGCTGGTGAACTCTAAGTGTCGGAACTGTCGTGGCGAACATTTGTCGCTGATTGTGTGGAGGCTGACACAACAGGTTTGTGATCCATGAAAATTGTCATTGGTCGGGCTTCAATGTAAGGACGAAAATATCTCACACTTTCATACAACGCCAATAACTCCCTATCATAAGCACGCCATTTTGTCTGTCTGTGCTATAGCTTCTTTGGAAAAAAAAGAAAAAACACAAAGACATCCAATGTCCATTTACTTCTTGGTATCATGATGCTTCAATCGCGACCATGCTGGCACCTGGGACAGGGTGGCAACCAACACTGCCGGTTCCAGATTGGTTTGTAACTGGCTGAAAGCGTTACTCATTTCTACTGTCCAATTAGTGCACTTTACAGCATGGGTATCAAAAGGTCCGCAGTACCAGCAGATATTATCGGCAGTAGTTTGGCCTGGAGTGGTGTCTGACAGCGACCGTGTTTTCGTATCGGAGTCCGTCCATAACTCCAAGTCCTGCAACTTTTTCCATTGTGGTTCATAACTCTTGGAGTTCCCCATCGATGTCCGATGATTATCGATAAGATGCAGCGGCACAATTCGTAATCGGCTCCTCCAAACACCACAATGTGTGTGTGTGTCACTTTTTGTTATGATGCTACTATTTGTCCCTGCTACGCATGTCACAGTAGTTGACTCCAATGTGGCATATGCTCTATCAGCTACTTGCAGTAATTTAACCAGCATTAGTCCTTCATACGCTACTAATGTCAATTGTACTTGAAACGGATCCTGTTGTCGCCAGATATGTAGCAGCAACTCATTAGATAGTATGCTACAGTCCGCTATCGCTCGCAAATGTCTCCAGACTTTCGACGGGTTTCTGTCTCCATATTTCTCCTGGTAAAACACTTGTGAAAGCCTCTGCTCAGGTAACTTCGTGCAGCGAGTAATTAGCGAAGTCTTCAGCACGAGGTATGCTTGTTGTGGGTGGGTGTAGAATCACATCGGAAACTACTATCGTCGCTCTCTGCTTCAAATTGCTAACTACCAGCATAAATTGTTCACAGTATTCTGTGATCCGCTGTTGTACGAGAATGTTTTCCAAGATTGCAAACCATATGTCCGGTTGTGAGGGCTTAAATGGATGTGGTCGCAATTGTAGGAGGGGCGCACTTGACACTAGCGAACAGGCACCCAAAAAATATCTGGCGCGGTTCTGCAATCGTGGCACAGCCGTTATCACTGGTGTTTGTGATCTTGTCTTGCCCATCTTGCTGTCATTTCTCAGCATCAGCAATTGTAAAACTTCAATCTCTAGTTGAAGCTGCCGGCTGTCGTCACCAGTAGTTTGTAAAAAATTATTTGTGCCTTCCATGCTTAACAGATATAATCCGAAAAATGTTATTGCGAAATCAGTTATATAGGTCAGAAAGCAAACCCACATGTACTTCGAGACTTTTTTTCTTTGTTAGCTTACTGCATAAGTAACAGCTCTACATGAAAATGAAGAATAAACATCCAACTCTCAAAATCAGTTACTCTTCCAAGGAATAAACAATGCACTTCACTAGTCAGTCTCTTATTCCCTAAGAGTCTTCTCTTAGTGTTGTACAATATTCTGCTGCACTACATTGTATTTTATTCGTCTCATAACATATATTTTATAGATCATCTCATCATATTGACAGGAGTTATGTTAATTTTTATTTTGTGACATACATAGTTATTTAAGTCTCTAACAGTACTTTTATGTTGAACAAAATATTATCATTACATTGTTTTTCTTATGATATACCAATACATAGAGTCTAAATTCTTCAGACATTAATTTATAAATATAGTGTTATATACAGCACTATGAAATTAAATTGTCTGACCGTTCAACTGATCATTTCATCACTCATAAATTTCTCCACTGAGTAATTGCATTTTTCGACTATAGTGTGTAGTTTTCTCTTCAGTGAACCTATTTTCAAGCTCATTACATCTCTACTCTTGAGTTTGTTGAAGATTTTCATTCCCTTGTACTAGGGTGTCTGATACTAGTGTATTAAATGGTGTTTTGAAAACATGAAGTTTTCCTTGCATCTAGCGTTGTACATATGTTTGAAATGGTTTTCTTCAGTAAGCTCAGGATTAATGTGTAAAAAGATGATACTCTCAAATATGTACAATACAGGGACAGGTCACATTTTTAGGTTCTTGAATAATGAGTGTCAGGATATACTTGGAGGGCAGCATACATTTGCTTATGATTATTTTTTGAAGTAGCAGAATTTGTGACCTTCGACTTGAATTCTCCCCAAAAATTAAGCCATATCTAACAACTGTGGTACACCATTCCTCTACGAGTTATGTCTGTTTCCCCAGAGAGTATGTCCATTGCTAAATCAAGGCTGTTTAATTTAGGTGCAAAATAATCTATGTGTGCTTGGCAACTTAGATTTTTGTCCAAGTTTAGTCTCAGGAATTTAATGGACTGAGCTTCTTCCATAACTTGATTTTTATGTATGGTACCAATGTTACTAGTTTTTAGTTTTTGTTTTTAAATTCTGTACACAGAATTTTTGAAATGTAATGTTTAGAACAATTTTGTTGAAACTATGTATATGGGTTGTTCAGTATGTTTATGACACTATAAAGAATTTTTCTTATTTTTCGTTTTTCAATAAGTCCTGAACTATCATCAGAAAACATGATTGGTTGGGCACTGATATTGAGAGGTAAATAATTTCCGTAAAAGAGAAACAAGATTGGCTCTAATATTGATCCATGGGGAACTCCTTGTGAAACTGTATTCCACAAAGATGCATAATTTATGGTGTTAAATGTTATTAGTACCCCTTGCTTCATGCTTGTCAGATAAAATACCAGCCACTGCAGAACAGTTTGCCCAATGCCATATCTGTTTATTTTATGAAGCACCAGGAGTGATTCACAGAATCGAATGCTTTTGTAAGGTTTCAGAAGATATCTGCCACTTCATAGATTTTAGCCAGTCAAGAGCTGCTTTTTTATCAACAATTCATTAATAAGTTCATAGTACTTTTTCCTTTTCAGAATCAATATTGTTTTTGGGGGCAACCTCATGTTTTGTGGTAACATGTGTTACATTGACTGAAGCTATATTTTCAGATATTTTGGATAAGGTGAGACACTATAGATGCAATGCTAATTTCCTATATTCACTGTTGATCTCTTTTGTGTGTACTGAAGTATGTCATGGAAGTTGGCTTGTTTAAATGATTGATTGATAATTAAAGACAGAGGGTGTGCTATTTTATCACAGACAAATTTAATTATTTTGGTGATATTTGATCCTACCTTACAATATTTTTTTCGAGGACAAGTTATAATTTTTCACAGCCTCGGTTGAATCTTTACTATCTGTAAGAAGCGTGGGGAGTCCCTATTCTGACGCTGGTCAAAAAAGTGTGTACTGTTTTCATAAGTGATCACCTCAACATTATACACTTCTGGAAATTGAAATAAGAACACCATGAATTCATTGTCCCAGGAAGGGGAAACTTTATTGACACATTCCTGGGGTCAGATACATCACATGATCACACTGACAGAACCACAGGCACATAGACACAGGCAACAGAGCATGCACAATGTCGGCACTAGTACAGTGTATATCCACCTTTTGCAGCAATGCAGGCTGCTATTCTCCCATGGAGACGATCGTAGAGATGCTGGATGTAGTCCTGTGGAACGGCTTGCCATGCCATTTCCACCTGGCGCCTCAGTTGGACCAGCGTTCGTGCTGGACGTGCAGACCGCATGAGACGACGCTTCATCCAGTCCCAAACATGATCAATGGGGGACAGATCCGGAGATCTTGCTGGCCAGGGTAGTTGACTTACACCTTCTAGAGCACGTTGGGTGGCACGGGATACATGCGGACGTGCATTGTCCTGTTGGAACAGCAAGTTCCCTTGCCGGTCTAGGAATGGTAGAACGATGGGTTCGATGACGGTTTGGATGTACCGTGCACTATTCAGTGTCCCCTCGACGATCACCAGTGGTGTACGGCCAGTGTAGGAGATCGCTCCCCACACCATGATACCGGGTGTTGGCCCTGTGTGCCTCGGTCGTATGCAGTCCTGATTGTGGCGCTCACCTGCACGGCGCCAAACACGCATACGACCATCATTGGCACCAAGGCAGAAGCGACTCTCATCGCTGAAGACGACACGTCTCCATTCGTCCCTCCATTCACGCCTGTCGCAACACTACTGGAGGCGGGCTGCACAATGCTGGGGCGTGAGCGGAAGACGGCCTAACGGTGTGCGGGACCGTAGCCCAGCTTCATGGAGACGGTTGCGAATGGTCCTCGCCGATACCCCAGGAGTAACAGTGTCCCTAATTTGCTGGGAAGTGGCGGTGCGGTCCGCTACGGCACTGCGTAGGATCCTACGGTCTTGGCGTGCATCCGTGCGTCGCTGCGGTCCGGTCCCAGGTCGACGGGCACGTGCACCTTCCGCCGACCACTGGCGACAACATCGATGTACTGTGGAGACCTCACGCCCCACGTGTTGAGCAATTCGGCGGTACGTCCACCCGGCCTCCCGCATGCCCACTATACGCCCTCGCTCAAAGTCCGTCAACTGTACATACGGTTCACGTCCACGCTGTCGCGGCATGCTACCAGTGTTAAAGACTGCGATGGAGCTCCGTATGCCACGGCAAACTGGCTGACACTGACGGCGGCGGTGCACAAATGCTGCGCAGCTAGCGCCATTCTACGGCCAACACCGCGGTTCCTGGTGTGTCCGCTGTGCCGTGCGTGTGATCATTGCTTGTACAGCCCTCTCGCAGTGTCCGGAGCAAGTATGGTGGGTCTGACACACCGGTGTCAATGTGTTCTTTTTTCCATTTCCAGGAGTGTAGTTTACTACATTTATGAGAAACCCATTGAAGCATTAAGATATTCAAATGGGGTTCACAATAGTGTTGTTGCATTGTTTACATTTTTAAATATCCTGGCAGTTAACTGTTGTACATATATACATGCATACATTAATACTTGTTCCGTAGATCGTGAATACAACAT
The DNA here is from genome assembly GCF_021461385.2 of Schistocerca piceifrons. Taxonomy (NCBI): domain Eukaryota; kingdom Metazoa; phylum Arthropoda; class Insecta; order Orthoptera; family Acrididae; genus Schistocerca; species Schistocerca piceifrons. The sequence goes on from NC_060142.1 coordinate 384,916,595, forward strand.
TTGGAATGTGTTTCTTTAATGTAAGTTCTGTTTACACTTTAGCTAATTTGGATTTAATAATGGTCATAGTGCCTCAGACTTATTCATATGTCCTAAAATGAACTTATCATTTGATTTTTTTGGCAGTTTTAACAATACTTTTAAATATAACTTCGTAATGTCTCACATATTTAATAAGATCGGGGTTTTATTGTGTTTCAGCTCTTTATGTAGCTCTCTTTTTCTCTCACTAAATATTTTGAATCATGGAGGAATTCAGTTCAGTTTACTTTTGACATTTTGGTGCCATTTTTGGCTGGGAATGAGCCACTGAATACAGTTAGAAAACTCCTTAAAACTATCACAGTTCTTAGTACTTGGCACACTATTATCTAGGTATCATCTTACAGCAGCTATCCTTTCAAGGAACAGGTTAAAGTTATTTTTGCAAAAGTTTCTTTTCATGTAACCGTCCTTAAAATTATTTATTATTATTATTTATTCCTAGCAGCTGAATAAACAATGCAGAATAATCAGAAATTCCTAGGCCTAAACAGGCATTGTTTTCTCTGTCAAACGTGCAGTTTGTTGACATATTTGTGTATACAGGCAGCTGTATGGCCATTTTCTCTAGTGATTTAACAAAAATTTAGTTTAAAAGCAGAGTTCTGAACTAAGTCAATAAACTTTTTTGAGCTATGGTGACTTATCACATTTACATTGAAATCATCTCCTGTTATTATATTTTTCTTCCTTTCTTTGTTAACTTTATCTAGAAGACACTGGAGTTTGAATTAGAAATTTATATTTATTGCAGCTACTTCGAGGGATTCTTAAACTGATATGTCTATTTTGTTCATCTCTTTTACTTCAACACAGCAGATTTCAAAAGAGTATTGCTCATTTAAGTACCAGTAATCAAAATCCATTTTTATTCAATATGTTAAGCAGGTATCCACAAGTATCCATCAGCCTCTGTGAGATCTCTCTCCTCTACAAAAGCTTCTTGCTACACTGAAACATTCTAATATATTTAAAATTTTTACAGAGTCACTGATCAGTGTTCATTTGGGCAGACAGCTTTGACAGTTTTGCTTTCATTGAGGATAAATTGCAATTTTGTTACTAGCTGCCTTCAAACATTTATATTCCAAAGCACTAAGCAATTTTTCAATTTTGTTTATCCTTCTAAGCACAACTTTTCATAGGTTTCTCACCTCTGTATTTACTTCATACCAACTTCTACTAAAAAATCCTTCAGATGCCATGGTGATTAAATTCCTTTCATGTTGAGGTAAATGGCTCCTTTGCTTCTTCTTTTGCTTCTTTTGTCGTTGCTGTTTCTTCGTCTGCTATTGCCGTTACTTCTTCCCTTGTTGCTTGTGCTTCTGATGATAAGGGCTCTGTTTCTGGGAATGGTGATGCCTGATGCTGCTGCCACTGGCGATTGTGGCCCTGCTGTTTTCACTGATAGTGTTGGTTCTGCTGTTGGTTGGGATGATGATGTTGCTTCTTCTGTTGCCTCTCGTGATAATGGTTTCGCTTCAGTCGATGCTCGTTTTGCTGCCACTGATGATGGCTCTGCTATACCAGCCGATGGCGATGGTTCTGTTCCTGATAATAATAGTGCTTCAGCTGTTTTTACTTGTCCTTTTGCTGTGTTCTGATGCCCTCAGTAATGAAGGTGCGTTTAATCTGCTTCCGCCGGTCAATTTCTTAAGAAAACAGTTTTCAAAGTAGCTTATGACTATACACTGTGTTTTTCATTTCCACCATGGGTGCTGTGCGTTTCTTTCCAGTCTGTACTTCACAAGTCCCGTAACTGTGTGGACACACAATATAACATTTCTGGGCTTCGGTAAATCAATAATTTTCACGCAGAAAATAAGTTTTTGGGTGGGCAACATTCCTTCTTGTGTGAACACATTTTACGGTGTCGTCGCCTTTCGTTCCATCGATTCAGTGTAAATCGACGTTGTTAGCAACTTGTCCGTGTAGGTCCAAAGATCTAAGTTTTTTTCAGTGCCTGGCATAGCAACTTCTGTGATTGTTTGTTTCTGATCAGCTGTTTACTATTGTGTTGATATGATAGAGACGTGGTGGTGTTTGTACTGCATACATGTTTTGGATCAAGAAGTGTCTGTGAAATATTATACGTGACAGCATCTTATGTGGAAAGCAAGAGCTTCAGTAAAGAAATGCGTAGACAGCTGTTTGAATGTAACTATCTCGTTCACCGACAGTGAAAATGTTGTGACACGTAATGAACGCGAACGAACATTATCGCGGCATTTACATGAAATACGTTTCGTTTGCGTTCAATGCAAAGGATGATACAGAGAGTTACTGTCGGAAGAGTGCTGTTATTTGGCGCTTTGCTGAGTTTTGTCATTTTTGTACTTCTTTTTGAGTCTCAGATTCTACAAGTAAGAGAGAGTACTAAGGATTTAGGTAAGAACAGTGGAATTATGGGCTTCGTACGGTAATTCTTTATGATGTAATAACTACATGTTACCTTAATCTTTACAGAATATCTTGTAGCAAGTCTTCACCAAAGAAATGCTGAGAATCATCGAATTTTCAACAATAGACCAGAAGAGTCAATGTTTACGGACATGGTCATTATTTATAACCGTGTGCCGAAAACAGCATCAACCAGTTTTGTTGGCGTAGCATACGAGCTTTGTAAACAAAATGGATTTCATGTTCTTCATATTAACATTACAGCTAATATGCATGTACTGACGTTGGCAAATCAGGTAAACATTATTTTCCATTTTTATGGATGTTGATAATACCAGTTCACTGAATTGATGAGCTGCAAGCAGTAGTGTGTGTGATGAATGTTGTATGGTATCCACTTAGTTGATATGTTTGGAATTTGTCTGCACAACTAATAGAGTTAGATAGAATAATAAAATGTTCCTCATCTTGGAAATACGGAAGCGTCCGATCCCGCCCGTCTGCTTTGACCCATGACGCCACAAATACGGCGGAAACGATCATAAACCACGATTCCAGTATGGCGCATATAAAGTCGGTACGTACACATTATGAGGACGAAAAACAAACATACACACTTTCCACAAAAAGCCTAATAACACTAATGGGACAAGCGCGGGAAATAGGGGGTTTTTGGGCGAGGGCAAACTAAATATAAACAAATTTAGACACCCACCCCCATACAAAACCACACAAAACGACGAAAAAAACCGACGTCACAAAACTCCCCAAATACCACTAAACACAATATCATCTGCAATCGGACACTTCCCTTGACCTATATAGGTCAACAGCAGCTCCCGATCCCATAAATTAGGATCAAACACTTCTCTTGGCATATATAGTTCAAAAACATCTATCGATACCAATATCAACATACACAGACACACATTGGTATCGAACACTTCCCTTGACCTGCGCACTGTTAATTTTATCCGTCATATCCATTAATGAACATAAACAACAGATTAATTTTAGTGAAATTACCACACGATGTACTGCGAACAACACTAAATTAACGTTCACACAAAATCGTTAACTCACTGAAATGAATTCCACTAAAACACAGCCGACACTCTAATAATTCTGGATAATGAGCAAAAGCAAACTGAGCCCATTACTCCACACAAACGAAAACCCTGAACATACCACCAGAGAGCACAACAAACCACAACACGACGACATCTACAAACACGCCTCACTCACAAACCAAACTCCGTGCCGTCATGACGTCACACACGCCAACACCCTTACGTCATGGGTCAAAGCCGACGCGCGGGATCGGACACTTCTGTCGACCCCTCATCTTTGTAACTGTCAATCTTTTGGGTGCCATTCTGACCACTCTGCCGTGATATATCTCATGTGTCACTCATGTACCAATAGTTTAATATTAACGTAATGCAGCATTATTCCGGATGATCAGCCATCCATAGACGTGGATGTAATTTTCATTGAATTTTAGGGAAGTGTGATTGGCCGATCACTGTTTGTCATGTATATTAAAGATTTAGTGGACAACATTAATTGCCGTCTCAGATTTGTCACAAAAATTGTAGTAATCTATGGCTAGAATGTGGTACTAGAGTCTCCTTGAAATCTTGGTTATGGTGACAGACTGATCTGTAGCATAGCCTGAGGTCTGGCCTAGGTTGGAATCTGATACTTTGTTTAAGATTGAATTCCAACTATAGATTATGATAACAGAGTAATCTTTAGCAAAGCCTAATTTTTACGTGCATGCCATGTTTAATGCATTTTTTGCCAATGAGTAATGCAAGTTTCATCATAAAAAAAGATCAGAAAGATTGTATTACCTAATGGACAAGACTGCACCAAGCATTTTGATGCATATTGTCTATACATATTGTGTGCCAGTATCTGGGAGTAACAGTGTATAGACATATTAATTTCAAGGGTTGTATGGGTTCAGTTGTAGATAAAGCATTAACAAGGTTATATTTATGAGTAAAATACTGGGGAACTGTAGGTCACAAAAAAAAAAAGAGATTGCCTCCAAAATACTTACACAATCTGCAATGAGGGCAGGCAGCAAAGGACGGTGATGTGAATACTTACAGTCTTGTTTGGCTTGTGGGAAAGAGTAATGGATATGCTGAAAAATCTCAACTGACAAAAGAAAGTGTCATATATCTTGTTAAAAAATCACTTGTAAAAATTCAAGGTTTTCAGGGTGGAATCTATTGATTTTTCAGTTTCCCATGTATCACTCACATAGAAACAGTAAATTCATCAAAATAAACCTTTGTTTGCATCTCTATTCACAGAAACTAGTGTTAACAAGCGAAGTAGTAGCTTTCTCATTTATGCAGAGATAAGAGGGGGAGAGAGAGAGAGAGAGGGGGGGGGGGGGGAGGAGTTGAAGACACAATACTGAAACCAAATGCAGTCTCAGACTTGAACCTTACAAACATTCCATTTTAATGATTCAGTGGATGCAACTTTTCCTTTTGGCATATTGGCCAGTTTTCTCACTGTAACCCATTCCAGGTGTTGATGTTCGTCTATTGGTAATTGTTAGCTCTCCACTCACAGCCTGTTGTTGAGATCCCCATTATTTTGGAATGTGATTGCCAGCATGGGAATCATGTCTTGAATTTTAGTCCTCTCAGGACCTTTTTTTGCATTGAATGCCCATGCTATATGCCTGTCCTGTCTGCTTCCACCAGGAATATTTTGTATGTGTGCTCAGCAAACTGCATGAGTAAATGTGCTGCAGATACTGTTCTGTGGTGTAACAAGTCTTTAGTATTACCAAAATAATGACCAGTATTTAACAGTCCAACTAGTGTGAATGGTGAGTGGAAGGCTGCGTGTGGTTGTGACCATTCACATTCGGTGAACCATTAACCATTGGATAACCTTATTTGCAAGACAAATCTTTCAAACTGAACTTTGACAATTTAGATATGCAGAAGTTTAAAACTTATTTTGCACCTAATAAATCCAACTTGAATAATCTTGAAATAGATGGTTCTCAGTAATGTCTGTTAAATTTTAAGATTAGTGTGGGGTGAAAATAAAATTAACTGGCACCAGAAAGGATCAAACCACAAACCCATATTTTAAAAAGTCAAAGGCAATTATAGCAGCACTGTGTGAATGACTGCTGATGTCTGTCACTTTATACTGCCACTCTAGTAATTCATAAGCAACGGACTAGGCACATTTCCTGGGCCAGGCACTGTCCATATTCAGACCCACAGTATGCCACAGTCATCTTTTGCATCATTGCTGAGCAATGATTGCTATCCATTGTTGCCAGAAAAACACCCCGCTTCTCAACAGTACACCGCAATCCACTTCCCAAGTTCTCTCCAGTTCTCAAGCGCAATCTAACTGGAGGGGTAGCATAACAGACAGTTTAAAGTCTGAGGTTGTGATGGAGAATGTGTGTGCCAAATAATGATACATTTTGGACAATGAGAATTGTGTGTTAATTTGTATTTGAACCTATTTTAAAGCAAGAACATCATATAGAACAAGTGTAGCATTGAGTGTAAATATTTAGGAGTAAAGGAGACCACTCACCGAGTAGCAGATGTGCTGAGTCATCAAGAGGTCCACACAGAGGAGGATGAAAAATTATCAGGATTGCAGTTTCGTATGTATACTGGGGGCAAGGAATGTTTCAGGTGGGATGGGTGAAGAGAAAAAGAGGTGGAAATCAGGAGGAGGAGTTGGGGATTGGTAGCTGGTGGCTTGGAGAGAGGCAGCAGGTGCACAGGGTGGAATACAGGAGGAAAGTGTGGCAGGTGCACAGGCTAGGCATGTGACACACAGGTAGAGAGGCCAGTGAGGTATAGCACACAATGAAATTGATGTGGAGGTGTGGATGAGGAGGAGGTGACAGGACAGAGGGAGGGGAAGCTGTCAGGTAGACAGTGTAGGGACAGTGGGTTAGTGGAGATAGAGGCCAGGAGGATTATGGTAGTGAAGGACGCATTGCAAGGCTAATTCCTATAATTCCCATCTTCATAGTTCAGGAAAGCTGAAGTTGGAGGGGAGGATCCAGATGGCAAGAACTGTGGATCAGCCATTGAACTGGTGACCTTGCCTGTGATAGAATAGGATAAGCCTGTGTCAGGACTGGTGTAGGATGTGCTGGGTGGGTGAATCAAGCTCGTCATGCAATTTTGTGAATCTGTGGGATGGTAGGTTTTATTACACATTTTCTTAAAGAGGTGTTTGTTTATTCGCATGACAAGGGCCTGTTAATTGCCGAAATTAGCAATCAGAAATAGCTCTAAGTGTGTCATTCGCAGTTTGCAGTCCACTTGTCCAAATCTCAGCTCACTGTAGCCGAAAAACAAATTCCTACTCACTACTTTGGGGCAGAGAGGAAAAGATAGTAAAAAAATTAAAAGTTCACTGTTTATAGTATTTGTATATATATTCAAAATCTTTAATTTCACATGCATAACTTTCTCATAGATCAGATAAATATTAATAATGTCCTAGCAGCTGGCACAGTTCAGGATCTAAATCTCCTCAATACTCCATTAACAATAAAATCACTTTCTGTGACTTATTGTTTGAATAATTCAAAAGACATTTAAGTTCATGTAGAAGTGGAAGGTAATAATACTCCACTCACCAAGCAGATTTAGAATATGAGTGGCATACATGAACTGTCAGGCTGACACAGATGAGGCATTTAACTACTTGCAGTTCACACAAAAGTTCAAATTCCACCAGTTCTGATAACATGTGATCTTAATGTTTCTGACGATCCTCCAAAAGATGTCTGTACATAGTCATTTGAGGCTCACTTTCACAGTTGCAGTTAACAGCACAACACAATCCATTGCGAAACTTGGCACTGACTTATTCACTGATGTTGACACACACAGCTGACAAAAACCAATGAGTAAATGAATCCCTGAGGCAGCACTGGGATTGCTTATATAACCTCACAAAGCAGAACGAACAGTTCTAAACTGTCAGTGCATCTGACTCAGTGCTCTAAGAAAAAGCCCTCACAGAACACTAAATTAGTGATAACTTCTTGAATTGGGATTATATTGACTCTCTGAATTTTTCCTAGTGTAGGTGCCATGATTAACAAACATTTTATTTTTATATCTTAATAAATATTGTTGCAGTATTTTTTTAAAGAGAACTTTACCCTCTGAACTGTCCATTTGGTCTTCACTGCTCCCTTTTTCAATTGTATCAATCTTCTTGAAACATGGTACATCACTGATTTGAAAAAGATTTCTGTTACATGTTAAGAACATCATCAGTGAATATATACACTACTGTAAATATCCTGAATGTGTTGAAAAATTTCCTGCAGGGGGTGTGATTATTATGTCTGCATATCAGTGTCTGAACTCTCTGCAATATAAGAATAATGCATAGGCCCACTGTGCAAACCACCATACTGTGCCTGCTGTAAGGACCTTGTACCACTACTAGTCATTCCCTTTCCTGTTCCACTTGTAGATAGAGCGAGAGAAAACTGACTGACTGGATGCCTCCATATGAACCCAAATTTCTCTTGCCTTGTCTTTTCGATCCTGTCAACAAATGTGGAAAGGTCGTAAGATCATTGTGCAGTCAGCCACAAATTCTCTCAATTTTCTCAACAGTATTTTGTGAGAAGAATATTGTCTTCTTTCCAGTGACTCCCATTTGAGTTCATGGCACATTTCTATAATAACTCATGTTGCTCTGATCTACTGGTAACAAATCTAGCAGCGTATGTCTGAATTGCTTTGACATCTTCGTTTAATCTGCCCTCCACAAACAGTTGAGCAGTACTCAAGAACAGGTCTCACTATGCTCCCTATATGCTGTCTCCTTTTTAGATGAGTTGCACCTTCCTAGAATTCTCGTGATAAACCAAAGTTTGCCAGTTGCCTCCCCTTCACCATCTTGCATCATTTTTGTCTAAATATTTAATCAACTTGATTGTGTGGAGCAGCACCCTGCTAATACTTTATTTGAACTTTACATGATTGTTTTTCGTATTTGTCTGCATTAACTTACGTTTTTCTACATTTAAAACAAACTGCCACACCAAGTAGAAATTCTGCCTAAATCTGCCTATAGATACTCAGTGACAACACTTCCCATAAACTACGATCTCATCAGCAAACAGTCACACATTGATGCCCACCTATCCGTCAGGTCGTTTACATATATAGAGGACAAGAGCACTCTCACCATGCTTCTTTGTCTTTCATGAATACTCACCATCCATGACATGTTTTCCAGTAATTTCTTTGGAATATTATTCCAGATGCAGCAAAAAACGTCAAAGCTAGTTACAAACTCAATCTGTGAGCAATGCAGGAATGCCGTGTTGCTGCCCCAGGCAAGGTCTTAGCAAAGATGGGACATGTCTTTGCCTTCATCTGACCTAATATTCGATATCACATGTGTATCTGCACCTTGTGGGCGATTCTGTCTGTATAGTGTAGTTTGTATTTACGTTGTTAGTGATGAGTGTGAAATGAAAAGGAGAGAAAGGCTGAAATAAATTACAGAGCAGCAAATAGTGTACTTCTCTCTAATAGCTCCAACGGTGCTGCCGAGCTTGACATCCCCGTCTGATAGTCAGGTCGTCAAAAGTACTGTATACTCCCTCAGTCTATGAGTCACTACAGAGAAGAATGTAACTCAGATGATTAGCAAATGCATACTAAAAAGGGGAAGTAATTTATTCTCTATGTCACATACTTATAGACTTCATCACTCAAAATATGGAAAGAGTCAGAAAGCTGTCATTCATATGGAGTACCATATAACTCAGCATTTGATAACAAATATCTCTCTCAAAAGAAGTGTCACTTAGTATTTAAAATCAAATTTGCAGAATAATAATTAAAAATAAACATCAGTTAATAGTGGTATCAAGGGCAATATTACACAGACAGATAGTTTTCAGTGAATGATGTTATGAGAGAATGAACACTTCATAAATTTAACTTGTTATGAAAAATGATAAGTCTTTGTTAGCGAAAAGTCCATGATCATCCAAATTGAACTAATCCAATTTGGGAAGCAAATTAGTGGAATTTGAGATGCAAAATGTTATACAACAAATATAATTTACCCCTATCAGGGGAAAATGTGGAAAATTGCACGCAGGTGGGTGAGACACCTAATAATATCATGAGAAAGTGTGTGTGAATAAGAAATTTTAGTTCAGCGTAGTAATTAATCTTAAACTTCGACCTGACTTGAGTTACTTTTTATACTTAAATTATATAATTCACATCTAAAGATAATTTTGCATATATTTGATTACCAAAACACTATTTTTCTAATAATATAGTTTTATTTTTTTTATGACAATCCATTTAGCAACATCGATCTTGAAAAATGAAAATTAGTAACTACAATTGTTAATGTAAATGAGTCAAAAACCACTTTACAGTGAAATTAATATTATGATGCTTTAGTTTTCATGTAAACAAAAATTTCTGTTTTCATTTTTAATTTTTCTTATTTTATCATTGATAATTCAATCGACAGTTATACAAGGACAGGATGCTGGTAATTTTTATATTGTCAAAATTTGCAACTTTCATTATTAATTATTAGGTGCATAAATCTTTATATAAATAATTATTTCCAGAAAACATTATGTAAATTATACATGAAAAGTACGTACATTGTAACTTAAATAGTGGCAACACTGCTGTGGAGATACTACGCAATGGAATCTACTATTGTCGCTGATAGCATACATTGTTGACATACCTACCTTACCTCCAAGAAAATGGACTCACCCGTCCCACGTCACTGGCATGTGCACAATCGAGTGAAACACAGTCTCTTGTGAGCGAGTAGTCAAATGTAACAGTGTCACTATGTTTTTGAAACAGGAACAATGGAGATGGATCAAGATTGAATGTACCAGAGGTTGTACAGCATGACAGTGTCATCAAGGTCTTCAAGAGGCATGCGGGGAACCGGCATTGCCATGTAGAACAGTGGCACATTGGGTAAGAGCCTTCAACGAAGGTCGGCAAACTATGGCAGACATGCATTGGGCAGGCCATCCTAGCATCTTTGAAGAAGAAGTGCATGCTGTTGCCGCATTAGTGGACAGTGATCGACACGATACGATTCATGAGCTTGCCCATGAAACTGGATTAGTGCATACGACTGTGCTTCACATCCTGTAGGAATGCCTGGGCATGCAAAAAATTGCATCACGGTGGGTTCCGCATGACTTCAGAACTGTTCCAGAGATTTTGACAGGCAGTAGATCGGTCCATTCGCACCATCAACAAAACAGGATCTCTTAATGGTATACTACACCTTCCACATCTCTGGCAATGGGTTCTACACAACACTGGTTATTACCTTGAAGGACAGTAGCAGGTGGAAACATGTAACTCTTTTTGTATCGATTGTGAATAAATAGTTGCCACTACTTAAGTTCCAACCCTCGTGATTTCAGTTAAGATAGTTGTAGTAAAATTCCTCATATTCTATTAGGATCTGGAAGCTACGTACATAAAAATTATATAACTTATGACTATTATCTCTTATACCTAGTCTTCTGTGATTTAAATCTCAGCCTCATATACTGGATGATTCAAGAGAAATGTCACATTATATGTGAGGTGATTCAACATCTGAAAATAAATTGAAAAAGTCCTATGAACATGTGTCCGACTTTCTGTTTTTACAGGACTGGAGCAGGTTGAAGACTACACACATCCATAAATGAATATAAAGACAATTGTGAATATTACTTACTAAAATGCAACTCAATTCTTAAGTAAAAATCCAAATGTCTTATCTTGTGTGAATGGTACACCAATCTGTGACTATTTATGCATATAGACTATCATGAAATGTCTGTGTGTTTTATTAGTTGTAGCAGAAATAATTTTGGAATAATATTAAGACATTTGTAATGTACCGAACATTTGGAGCTACCAGTTTCCATAAATACATTGGAACAAATACTAAGAGAACTTCATTTGAAAAAACTTTTGTACATTTTCCATCATAATAACTACAATACAAGGAAATTGAACATGTTTACTTTTTGTGAGAAAATAAGTTATTTATTTAGGGAAAAGAGAGAGAGAGAACTAAATAAATAGACCGTAGAATGTAATTATATCTGTTTCTATCCTACAGCTTGTATGCCACTTTGTGGACAATTCCTGTTTATATTTACACATTTTTCTTCTTCTTTTACAGTTGCAGTTTGTACAAAATATTTCATACTGGAATAGTATAAAGCCAGCATTTTATCATGGTCACATGGCCTTTTTAGATTTTGGAAGGTAATTAGTTTTATGTGCTATTGTCTTACATAATTATTACATATTGCTATGTGTACTGAAAAATCTTTGTTGTTTCTCACATCAGATACTTTTTATTTTATGTGTATAGTTGAATGCATAGTATCTTCAGTTTTTTGGGGGTGTACATATTTGTTGGTATCAGATTTGCATTCTGTAGAAATTCTCACTTTGTTTCTGTATATCTAATCTCTGTTTTGCACTGTTAATTACTTGTCTGGCTTCTGTGATCAAATACTGTGTACAGTTTGTGAATGCCCTATAATTGTATATAGCAGAAGAGAAACTGCATACAGTATCAGTAATTACACAGTGAAAATTCCCTAACAAGTGAGATGGCATACTGGCTGTTATACTTGACTATCATTGAATAGGAGTTGGTTTCATATTCCTCCCAGGCTTGTCTATTTCTTTCGTAAGTTACTTCAGATGGCTGTCAGAACCCATACTCACTTCCTTCCACCCACCTTCTCCAAATGAATCAAGAGCTGATTTCTAATGCCCCTGTTGGAAGTTTAACCTTCCTTCCTAAAATGTGTTGTGTGATATACCTTCAAGTTATTTGGTCCCATAAATTTTTCCTCCAGAAACTATCTATACCAATTAGTTTAAACTTGTCCACTTTTTGTGGATAGTTCTCTGTACACAAAAACACATCTTCACAATGTTGACAACAAGATTTCATAACACCTGCAAATACCTCTTTTGATCTGTTTTTCCCATTGGAAATTCACTGATGTTATTGTGTGTTCCAACTAGAAAACTGGATACTATGGGAAAAAAATGTATCATTGGAAAAAAAAGAGATCATGGGAGCTGACTCACTATTCTAAAGTGTTTTATATGAAGAAATGTCTGTCTGGAGTGCCCGTCAGCTGCTCTGCACTAGCAGTAACTTAAAATTTCTTTGGTGGTAGGTGAGTCACTGGGTTTTTACATTGAGTCTACTACCTCTTGTCTCAGAGTTCAAAGGCAATATGCATGTCTCATCCTTTGTGACAGTTGATAAGCGGAAAGGGTAGTCCCTGCCATCACATGTCAACATCGCCTGATTAATTACCAACTGTTCTGACTTGTGTTTGTTTATCAGAGCCCCATTTTGAAGATACTTCATGCATCTTCCATTTTCAGTTTTTCTTGTAGGATGGTGTGCACAGTTCCCATTGAAATTCCTGCTTTGGCGGCAACATCTCTTGCGCCTAACTGTCAGTCCCCCATACCCATTTGCTCCTGTCATGAAATTATGTAGTCAGTCAGGCTGCTGCACTAATTTGTAGTGCCATGGCATTCGGCCTTCTTTGAACTGTCCCAGCTGTGCACAAACAAATACTATTAAGCTAAATCGATCAAGTGGCCGGAGTTGAAGGTTTCTATCTACAGCTTCAAGGAGCAACAAAAATTTTATTTTCAGTATTTCATATAATTATTGACCAAATTTAAAATTCTGTTGTGATCTCTTCATTAAGAAGTATAACTTTATGTTAAAGATTTAACCCAGTAAGACAAGATTAAAGTTAAAAACTGTTTATATGTGTTGATACAGTCTAACTTGCTGTGTGCAGATTACCCAGACTATATTCTTCCAGTGTTTGAGAATAAGAGTATGTAACAACTTCCAACAAACCTTAATTTCAAACCTTTTAGAAACTTTTTCTTGCTGACAATTTCCACAAAATAATGAAAGGGAGAAAGTTAGTCAGTCAGGGCACCCTTAACAATTTAGAGAAATCATGGGAAACCTAAATCTGGTTAGCCTGAACAGGATTTGAACCATCTTCCTCCTGAATTTGAGTCCAGCATTTTAACAGTCCTCCCACCACTTCCCACCCCATCCTCCTCTACCACACACGCCAGTGTCTATGAGCTATGCAGATGGGAATTGTCCTTACAGCTAATCCTTTAATCCCTCAAATCTTCCTGTCTTGTCTCCACTACCTTCCATCCGTGCCCCCATCCCACCACCCCTCCAACAGTCCCCATGACCCCCACAACACTCATTTTACATTCACACTCTCCCCTCTGCAGTCTCTCTTGTTCTGGTCTATTTACCTCTCCCATTTCATTTGTGGATGTCATTCTGCTCTACATGTAACTCCCCCTGCCTGCACCAAATCAAGCTCATTGGCACCACATTCCTATCGCATGCACTTGCTGCCTCTCTCTCCCAGTCTTCAGCAACCCTTTCCTTCAACCCTTCCTCCCACTGCCAGCTTCCCTTCTCCCCTTTCCCAGTCAATATGATACAGCCCCCTCCCCCTTCTCATCAAGCTGAAATGACTACACAGTGTAGTCAGCCAGGACACTTTATTGCTCTGCAGGTGCGTGTGTGCATGTGAGTTCTTAGCAGCATTTTCATCTTTTTTGTGTAAGCATCAATGCCTTAACCATACAGCAACTTGTTACATTTACTACTTTCATTATGTGTATTCCACCAAGGGTTCCTGTTACCACATTTAGAAACCATACCTTGCTTAAGTGAAGATAGCAATTAATCCGATTCTTTTTTAGGTGTTCCATTTCGGTTTTGTTTACCATTTGCCATTAAAATCTGCCCTACAGGCACAAATTCTTGGTGAGTCATGCTCTAGCAGCTGAAGAACATAATAAACATTGTTTTGACCTTTCATTTAGCAGCTCTTGCCCATGTTTTGTTGCTAATGTTGATGAATATTAGGAAACTAGAAATGGCCTGCACTATTTCAATAAAATTTGCATTAGCATCAATTCGCGACTTCTTCTGCTCTTAGGTGAGAAACTTTGCTACAAATATTGCCCTCACTGTTGCTTCCTCAGATCATCCAGTTTGATTTGTGTGAACAACAGTTTTCTTAATATGTGACTACTCTGCTGTCATTCAACTTGTCAAACATAGTTTATCCTGGAGAAAATCCTGCACATATTGCACAAGCTTCCTCGTGAAAAGATCTTCAGTCCTTGGGACATCATCCAGTAACTCCGAGTCCTTGCTAATTTCTGTGGACTGCTCAGACACAGTCATCCCAGTACACACTCTTCATGATTTCACATGTTTCTAATGTGAGTTTCCCACATACTTGCTACACATTTCTTCATTGTTTAATAGTGAAGTGTGCAATGCACAGTGGCAACAAGAACCATCCTATAGTTTGTATAGCAGATTCCACATTTACAGAGGAAATTGTCAAGCCAGCCAGGATATAGTACTTTCAATTACTTGGAGATTGTACTGGTATACGCTGGAAAAATCATTCTGAGAACCTTCTGGATGAGCAGTGTAACCTCACAGATGGCAGAAGGTTGAGTGCAACAAATTTTCTGCAATTTTGATAGTTACAACAAATGATAATAATAATTATTGTAATAATAAAGCAGAAACATACTCCTTGTGATAATTTGACACTATTATGATTTAGTAAAATTAATGATTATAAGAAAACAGCATTTAAAAAAATTCAGGTTTTCATATTCAGCTTTGACTGAATTTTGTAAAAAAATTAAGGTAAAGCTGTCATAAACCTGAAGGCTTGTTTGGAAAGCACAGTGCTTTATAGGCATCGTCCTATTGAAGGTGGTATGTTGTTGCCTTATCCAGTCAGTTATTGATGGACCTATAGTTGAACATGGGCCCTGCATCATGTTGCAACTCAGCAGTTTTCATATTAAAAACATTGCCATGGTAAAATAATGATAAGTGACAGATTAAAATCCGAGGGCTGACTGGGGAGGAAACCCAAGATGTCTAGATCCGTAGTCTGACACTTCACCATTGGGCCATCAAGCCATATAATTCAAGTTGAAGTAAAATATGCAAAATCACTGAATATGGTCAAATTTAATCCACATGAGTTAGTGTTAATTCACCATGGGTCCAGTTAATTTACATGGGCTCTTGAGACATGAGCATTCTATCACTGACTTTAGATACATACTTCAGTCCTGCCCCCCACTGCTCCCCCCCCCCCACCCCCCCCCCCCCCCCCCATGAACCATTGAGCTTGATGTAGCAGAGTGACTTGCATTCCTCGACAGTGCAAATAGCTAGGCCAATATATTGTTCCTGAAGAAGGGCAGCAGCCTTTCCAGCAGTTGGAGGAGCACAGTCCAGATGATTAACTGATCTAACATTGTAACATTAATCAGCTTGACGTCACTGTCTTGGTAAGCAAACTATTGAAAACAAGGGGAAACTACAACCATCACATTTCCCAAGGACATGCAGCTCTACTGTGTGGCTTACTTATAATGGCAGCTTTTTTAGTAAAATATTCATGAGGTAAATTAGCCACCATTCAGGTGTCCGTGTGGGGACTACTCGCAGGAGGATGTTTCCATCATGAAAAACAAAACTGGTGTCCCATGGGTGTGTGTGGAATGTTGGATCCCTTAGTCGGGAAGCCTGGCTAGTGAATTTTAAAAGAGAAGGGGATAAGTTGAAGTTAGATATAGTGGAAGTTATGGAAGTGTGGCAACAGGAAGAACAGAATTATGATCAGGTGAGTACAGGGTCACTAACACAAAATCAAATTAGCATAATGCAGCAGTAGGTCTAATAATAAATAACAAAGTAGGAATATGAAAGAAGTATAAATGTGGGTAGGCTACTATGAACAACATAGTAAGTGCATTATTGCATCCAATATAGATGCAAAACCAACACCCCGACAGTATACAAATTTATATGTCTACTAGTTTCAAAGCTAATGAAGAGATTGAAAGAATACATGCTGTGATAAAAGAAATTCAGTCAATGAAAAATACAGAATGGAATAAATATAACAATACTTGCAACATATAGGATGCATGGAGTCGCAAATAGGCACATTGAAAAGTAGATTGTTGGATATTAATCAGCTCTTCCACACAGTAAGTAGCAATCTATCACAAAAGAAATTATTCAGGTAATTAAGGGAGATAATAATTTAACTGTATTGAAGGAATGGAATTTGAAAGTACAACAAGGAATGGATTGGAAAAACAGTAGGATAACATGAACTGGGGGAAAGAAATGAAAGGGAAAGTACCCTGGTAGAATATTGGATGGAGCACAATTTAATCATTGGATTAAGAATCATGAAAAAAGATTGTAAACAAGGAAGAAACTTGGAGAGAATGGAGGGTTTCGTATATATTATACAGCAGTAAGACAAAGATATCAAACGTAAGACAGATATCAAAACCAGATTTTAGACTGCAAAACATTTCCAGTTCCAGATGTTGACTGTGACCGTAAGTTATTGATTATGAACTGCTAATTAAGACTGAAGATATTGCAGAAAGGTTGGATATTAGGGAGATGGGATTCAGCTAGGTTGAAAGAACCAGAGGTTGTTGGACAATTGTAATGGAGCATTGGGCTATGAGTGATTAAAACTGGGGAAAGGAATACAGCAGAATAAGAATGGCTAGTTTGAGAGATGGAATAGCGAAGGTAACACAGGATCAAACAGGCAAGAAACAAGGCCCAGCAGATATTGTTGTACGATACACAAGACTGAATCCAACTGATGAAAGGAAATATAAAAATGCAGCAAATGAAGCAGGTAAAAGGGAAAATGTGTAAAAACGTGATTGACAGGAAGTGCAGAATGGCAAAGCAGGAATGGCCAGACAAGGAACTGAAGACTGTATATGCACACAACTATGGGAAAGGTAGGTGGCGAAGGTCCAGGAAAATTTAAAAATAACTTTCAAGAAAGGAGATGCTCCTATGAACTTTCAGACCTCGGGTGACAAGCCAGTACTAAGCAAAGAAGGGTAGGTGGGATGATGGATGGAATATACAGGGTGAAGTGAAATTCGTGCACTCAGGCTTTGCAGCACAACTCCCCACATGCAGGCAATAAAAATAATCTCTCACAAAACCCTCTGTGGGTCCGGGGGTTAGAATAGGCCCAAGGTATTCTTGCCTGTCGTAAGAGGCAACTAAAAGGAGCCTCACACTTTTCGTCCCTATGAGTTCAGGTCCCATTCTATGATTTGACCTGCCACTTTCAAAATTCTACAGAAGTGCATGCCATATGGGGAAGGACGCCTTACGTGGTGCAAAAGTTATCCATAGTGCCCTTAGATTCGACCTCCTGAATCTCTTGTCATTGCTTTACATCTCCACCTAGAATTCAACTATTAGGGCGAGGACACTTTCCAGGATATGTCATCGACTTCCATTGTCTCCTGCCCTCTTTCGACCCAATGACAATATTGGATTTCTCTGCACCCAATATCCAGCATGGTAGCCAGTCCGTTGTGATGGTGCCATCATTTACCCATTTGGTGGTAGCCCCCTGACAACACAGAGATCACACTGCTGATGCCTGAGCTGTAAACTCCCCATGTATGCCAAGGAGTAGATACCTGTCATCCTGGGGCATCAGGACTCCCAGCAATGGCAATCATGCCAGTTGGCCTTTGC
Organism: Schistocerca piceifrons; assembly: GCF_021461385.2. Classification (NCBI taxonomy): domain Eukaryota; kingdom Metazoa; phylum Arthropoda; class Insecta; order Orthoptera; family Acrididae; genus Schistocerca; species Schistocerca piceifrons. The sequence continues at coordinate 384,934,763 of NC_060142.1, forward strand.
TGTGGCTGAGTGGCGCCCGTGGGGAGAGCCCCTGATCAAGTGGGTGGCATCAGGGCAGATGACCCACAATGAAGCGAACTAAGTTGTCTCATGCTGGTAACTGTATGGCACCGGCAGTATCTAAGAAGGGCAAGATTGAATACAATGCCAACAGGTATGACCCTAAATCGTTTCCCTTCCTTGCTACATCATGGGAGGAATGTAGGGCTACAAAATGTAGAGCGCCATATTCACCTCGGTTTTTAGTCTGTAGCAGAACTGGTGGGGGGACTCCTTTCTACCTATGAAGTCTCAGTTTTTCATTGAACACTTTGAAGATAAGTTTGTAGAAGTGACAATGCTGTCCAAGAGCAAAACAGTGCAGTCTTGATTCAGACAGCATCCTCAGCCCAGTCCCGAGTGTTACTCACCTGTGACAAGCTGGGTGATATTCCTGTTTCTGTCACTCCCCATAAAAGCCGCAACATGGTCCAGGGGATCATTTTCCATCATGATCTCTTGCAGTCTGACCACGAGCTCCACGCCAATGTAGAATGGCGGGGTGTTCATTTCACCCAGTGCGTTTACAGGGGACCCAAAGACAACAGGGTTGCTACCAGTGCTTTCATCTTGGCCTTTGAGGGTGATTCTTTGCCTGAAAAGGTCAAGGTGATGGTTTACCACTGTGACATTAAACCATACGTCCCTCCCTCTATGCGGTGCTTTATGTGCCGGAAATTCGGGCACATGTCTTAACTCTGTCGACTTCCCAGCCTCACGATAGCGTCATCCTCCAGTGGAGTTGCGGTGGTTTTTTCCACCACCTGGCTGATTACAGCAACTCTTAAGCTTGACACCTGCTTTCTGCATTGCCCTTCTGCAACTATAGCGGATATTACAAGAACCATAGTGACTGTAATAAAGTGTCAGGTGGAGTTTGTGTGTGTGTCCTGAACTCAGTATGCAGTGAAGCTGTACCCCCTTCAAACCCCTCTTGAAGCTGTATCTGTCAGGATAATGACAGCGCAGGAAATAACTGTCTGCAATGTATATTTTCCTCCAGATGGTGCAGTACCCCTGAACACATTGGCTGCACTGATTTATCAACTCTCAACTCCCTAAACCTTTCCTACTTTTGGGAGATTTTAACGCTCATAACCCCTTGTGGGGTGGCCCCGTGCTTACTGGCCGAGGCAGAGATGTTGAAAATTTACTGTCACAACTCGACCTCTGCCTCTTAAATACAGGTGACCCCACACATTTCAGTGTGGCACATGGCACATATTCGGCCATTGATCTCTTGGTTTGCAGTCCTGGCCTTCTCCCATCTATCCACTGGAGAGAACATGACAACCTGTGCAGTAGTGACCACTTCCCCATCTTCCTGTCACTGCCCTCGACATCAGGCCCCGGGCACCTGCCCAGATGGACTTTAAACAAGGCAGACTGGGACACTTTCACTTCTGCTGTCACCTTGAATTTCCCCCACATGATAACATCAATGTGGTGATTGAGCAGGTAACTACAATGATCGTTTCTGTGGTGGTAAACACAATCCTTCGTTCTTTAGGGTGCCCCTGGCAAAAGACAGTCCCTTGGTGGTTGTCGAAAGTCGCTGAGGCAATTACAGAGCGCCGGTGAGCTCTGCAGTGGCATAAGCCGCACCCTTTCCTTGGGCACCTCATAGCCTTTAACGGGTCCGTGCCCGTGTTCGCCAGCTTATCAAAAGACAGAAACAGGAGTGTTGGGAGAGAGAAGTCTCAACCATGGGGTGCCATATGTCACTTTCCCAAGTCTGGGCAAAGATCAAATGAGTTTTTGGGTACCAGACCCCAACAGGGGTTCCCAGTGTTAACATAAATGGTGTGTTACCTACCGACGCAAACGCGATTGCCGAGCACTATGCTTGCACATCTGCAGCAGAGAATTACTCCCCAGCCTTTTGCACTCTCAAATGGCGGAGAGAAGGGAAAGTCCTCTCATTCACTACATGCCACAGTGAACCCTATAACGCCCCATTCACAGAGTGGGAGCTTCTCAGTGCCCTTGCACATTGCCCCGACACAGCTTCTGGGCCAGATCAGATCCACAGTCATATGATTAAACATCTCTGGTCTGACTACAAGGGACATCTCGTGATCTTCAGCCAGATCTGGTGCAATGGCATCTTTCCATCACACTGGCAGGAGAGCACCATCATACCAGTGCTCAAACTGGCGAAAACCTACTTCATGTAGATAGCAATTAGCCCATCAGCCTCACCAACGTTCTCTGTAAGCTGCTGGAACATATGGTGTGTCGGTGGTTGTGTTGGGTCCTGGACTTATGTGGCTTACTAGCTCCATGCCAGGGCAGTTCCCGCCAGGTTCGCTCTACCAGTGATAATCTGGTGTCCCTCGAGTCTGCCATCCAAACAGCCTTTCCCAGACACCAACACCTTTTTGCCATCTTTTTTGATTTACAAAAAGTGTATGAACCCCCTGGCGACATCATATCCTTGCCACATTATATGAGTGGGGTCCCTGAGGCCGCTCCTGATTTTTATCCAGAATTTCCTGTCACTTTGTACTTTCCATATCCAAGTTGGTGCCTCCCATATTTCCTCCCATATCCAGGAGAATGGGGTCCCGCAGGGCTCTGTATTGAGTGTCTCTATTTTTAGTGGCCATTAATGGTCCAGCAGGAGCTGTAGTGCCATCCGTCTCACCTTCTCTGTCTGCAGACGACTTCTGCATTTCATACTGCTCCACCAGTACTGGTGTTGCTGAGCGGCACGTACAGGGAGCCATCCACAAGGTGCAGTCATGGCTTCCAGTTTTCTGCCGAAAAGTCATGTGTTACGCACTTCTGTCGGTACCGTACCGTTCATCTGGAACCAGAACTTTACCTTTCTGTCGATCCCCTCAAAGTAGTGGAGACATATTGATTTTTAGGACTGGTTTTTGACACCTTAAGCGGACATGCAGACAGCACCTCAATGCCCTCCGCGGCCTGAGCAACACCAATTGAGGTACAGATTGCTCGACGCTGCTGCAGCTGTACAGAGCCCTTGTTCAATCCCACCTTGACTATGGGAGTCTGGTTTATGGTTCAGTGGCACCCTCAGCATTGCGTTTACTCTACCCAGAGCACCACTGTGGCATTCAACTAGTGACGGGAACTTTTAGGACGAGTCCGGTGACCAGTTTCCTGGCAGAGGCTGGAGTCCCTCCATTGCAGGTCAGGCGTACGCAACTGCTTGCCAGTTATTTTGTACTTGTTTGCAGTTCTCCTGCGCATCCAAATTACCGTCTTGTTTTCCCACCCAAGGCAGTTCATCTCCTGCATCGGCGGCCCAGGTCAGGGCTTACAATTGCAGTTTGTATCCAGTCTCTTCTGTCTGAAGTGGAGTCCTTGCCTTTACCACCTATACTCAAGGTCTGTTTGCGTACACCTCCTTGGTGTACGCCTAGGCTGTGGCTTTGCCAGGTTCTTTAACAAGGCCCAAAGGACTCAATTCACCCTGCAGTTCTCCGCTGTCACTTCCTCTTGATTTTTGCCATTTTCCGAGGCCATGAAGTGGTTTACACCAACAGCTCAATGGCTGATGGTCATGTTGACTTCGCATATGCCCATGGAGGACATATTAAACAGCTTTCCTTGCCCAATGGCTGCAGTGGCTATATCTCGTGCTCTTGAACCCATCCATTCATTCCCTGGGCAGCCATTTCTTCTGTGTACTGACTCCTTGAGCAGCCTACAAGCTATCGACCAGTGCTACCCTCATTATCCTTTGGTAGTGATCATCCAGGAGTCCATCTATGCTCTGGAATGGTCCAGTTGTTCAGCGGTCTTTGTGTGGACTCCAGGACACGTTGGAATCACAGGCAACGAACTTGCTGACAGGCTGGCCAAATAGGCAACACAGAAACGGCTTATGGAGATTGGCATTCCAATAGCTGACCTGCATTGGTTTTTACGCTGCCAGGTTCTTCTGCTTTGGGAGACAGAACGGCATAATCTCAGTATGAACAACAAACTGCGTGCCATTAAGGAGACTACGAATTTGTGGCAGTCCTCCATGTGGGCCTCTCGCAGGGACTCTGTGGTTCTCTGCCGGCTCTGCATTGGCCATGCTTAGGTGACCCACGGCTACCTCCTGCGTCGTGAAGACCTGCCTCAGTGTCGATGTGGCACCTGGTTGACGGTGGCCCATAGTCTGGTGCGCTGTCGCACTTTGACTGGCGTGCGATGAAATCTTTGGTTACCGGACTCGTTGCCGCTAATTTTATCTGACAACGCTTCATTGGCTGATTTAGTTTTACATTTTATGCATGAGGGTGTGTTTTATCATTTGATCTCAGTTTTAGCGCATGTCCTTTGTCCCTCTGTGGCCTCCACCCTAGTGCTTTTAGGGCGGATGTTTTAATGTGTTGGCCGGCCGATGCGACCGAGCAGTTCTAGGCGCTACAGTCTGGAACTGCGCGACTGCTACGGTTGCAGGTTCGAATCCTGCCTTGGGCATGGATGTGTGTGATGTCCTTAGTTTAGTTAGGTGTAAGTAGTTCTAAGTTCTAGGGGACTGATGACCTCAGAAGTTAAGTCCCGTAGTGCTCAGAGCCATTTTTTTTAATGTGTTGCAGAGTGGCTGGCTTTTCATTTTTATTCTCATGATCAGCCAGCCATGATAATCTGTTCTGTCGTTTTAGTCTCTTCTACCTGTTTCTTGCATTTGTATGGTTTTCTTCTCCCCTTTTGTCCATTTAAGTGTTTGTTGCCCTTCTATCGTTCTTGTGGTTTTTCATTTCTCTCTGTTTTGTGTTGTCAGTCTCACTTGTTTTATTCTCACCCTTGTGACATTGTTTCATTCAGAACAAGGGACTGTTGACGTAGCAGTTTGGTACCTTTGCCCCTCTTTTAAACCAACCAACCAACCAACCATATCTCACAAAATTTTGTCTAGTGAGTACATCTGGCAGAAAAGGGGCATTAAAGAGTGGCAATCTGGCACCACTGTAACCACATGTATACTAAGTACATCTGCCAGCACATATTAGTTGTGCTATACAGTTGGTGCAGTGGATAGAGTTTTGGGTTAGCATGCAGAAGGTCGAGGGTTCGATCCTGGGTTGGGGTGCATCTTTTTATTTATTTTTTTTTTTATTTTTTTATTTGCTAATTTCGTTCTGATGTTTCATACTGTAATATATACCATCTTTTAGGTCACATGTATCCTAAATTTATAACATTTTGTAATGGTGTAACAAATGTGTGGTTAATCAAACTAGAAATACACAGTTGAAACAAATGACCTGTCTTAGGACAATAACTACAAAAACAATATTAATTTCAAGATGCTAAAGATGAAAGTACAGTACAATAATACAACATCTACTTGTCATTTATACTACATGTAATATGAGCACTCAGATGTTGCACATTAGCAGCCAGTGATGATAATAATGTCCGTATTAATGATCGCATGACCTTCATGACAGAATTCATAGTCCTCAGAACAACAGATGCTAAAAGTGACCTTCCTGCACATCCAGACATTGTGCAATCCACTGGATCATACAGCTCTGGATCCTTTGCAGCAAAGCTGTGTCCACAGTAACGAGAGCAGCATGAACATGCGCCACCAATTCTTCCACATTCATCGGTGGAGTAGAGTATACATGCTCCCTCAGATGTCCCAACAGGAAGAAATCCAGGGGATTTAAGTCAGATGCATGCGGTGGTGATGCAACTGGACCTCCACGTTCGAGCCATTTACCTGGAAATTTTCTGTCCAAGTACGGTCGTACATTAATTCCAGAGTGTGGCGGTGCACCATCATGTTGGAACCATATGCTCTGCCGAACGTGTTGTTGAACATCTTCCAACACATCAGGTGGAAAGTTTGAGAGGATTGCATGATACCTTCATGCAGTCAACTGGTCAGGCAACATGTAGGGGCTCAAACACCTGTCACCCAGTATTCCGGCCCATATGTTGATACTAAAGCAAACTTGATATCCACATCGCAGGTGACGTGCGGGTTAACCTCACACCATTGGTCGGCATTGAAGACACCCTCAGGAGTGAATGCTGCTTCATCTGACCACATTACAGTGTTTACGAAGTCATCATTGGCTTGCTGTTGTTTTTGGAACCATTCACAGAATGCTTCTGCTGATGGCGATCTGCAGAATGCAGGTGTTGCAAGGAAGCATAATGATAAGGGTGCAGCCCATGCTCGTGCAGCACATAAACAACCGTGCATTGCGACACATGCAATTGCCTTGCTATGCTGAATGTACTTTGCTCAGGTTCTTGGTGTATGAGTTCCAGTAACTGGAGTACAGTGAGTCAGTGGATGACTCCTGTCACACGATGGTGGAAGGAGAGAACCTGATCCTGAAGGTGCAGCTCCAGACAACGAACTACATTTTTATCTGGATGGTGTCGATGAGAATACCTAGCAGCATTTTCACAAGCAGAAACGCCAGCCCGGTTATCAGATGCACCAAGGACCAGAAGCATATCCACATATTCATTGTTTGTGTATGCCATACATCTGCCACACTGTCTTAGAGGTTTACAATGCGAAAGCTCTATACGTGTATGCATGTACATTGGAGTCTGTCATGGGCGCATTACTCCACTTGCAACTAGTCCCTGTCTGGTGAACAGCGCGTACAGTATAAACACACTGTCAGTCCTGCACACTGTTCCACCTAATGCACATTGTTTGCTTTCAAATTACCCTATGTCCCTGACGGTAATAAACGTGATGTTTCCACAGCCCCATTGGTAGAATAATAATAATAATAATGCATTGAGGTACATACTAAACAGCATGCGGTTACCAGACTCAGTGTTGAAAGGCATAATTAGTGGGACCATGGTGATAACACATACAAATAGTAACTGTGTTCGGATATTATTTGCAAACCACATTGCTAGTCCTACTGGCAATGTAAGGCCCTAACGAAATTTAATGGACCTGAATGAGGCAAGAATAATAGTTGCTACTAATCTATGGGACCATTGGAAGAGGGTACAAAGAAAATGGGTCTCACAGGTAGTATATGAAGTGGTGTGAATAAATTCATGGCCACAATGTGGAAAGGGCTTCTTTCAAAGCTGATCAAACTTCCATATTTACGATTGTAGTATGTAAGTGCAAATGTTTTCTAGAGGACCCGCTGCAATTGCTGTTGATGATTAAGATGCCAGTACCGTACCACCTGGATTAAATTTACCAAATAAAATACATATGCCTCAACCCAGGATTGAACCATCGACCTCCTGCACGCTAACCCAAAACTCTATCCACTGCACCAGCTGACAGAGGTAGTTACCATACATGTGGTTACAGTGTTGCCAGATTGCCACTCTTTAACGTCCTTTTTCTTCGGTACGTACCTGCCGGACGAAATTTTGTGATAGACATTTTTTTATCACAGGCATGTGAGGAGTCGCTCTGCAAAGCCCAAGTGTACGAATTTCACTTCACCCTGTGTAAAACAGAAAAATGAACTCAAAGACGATGAGACAATGTTATAAACAAGGAAAAGAAAGTAAAGGCAGATCAGGTTGAGATTGGGGGATGCAATATTGCAAGAATAATTTGACAAAGCATTGTTTGATCAAAATCTAAAATAATTTCCCTCAAATTTATTGTTATCCTTGGGAGGACATACCATGAAAAAACTGTTGCATGTGATATGCGAGTATATGAAACAAGTGAAGAAACCTCAGATTTGGAAGAATATAACAATTCCTGTCCAAAAGTTGGTAAATTCTCACAGGTGTGAATATTACCGAACCATCAATGTAATAAGTCATGGTTGAAAAATACTGACTTGAATTATTTGCAGAAGAATCGGAAAACTGAAGAGAGAGACTGACCTCAGGAGAGTTCAGATTGAGCTCTGGGGAAATGTGGGAGCACGCAAGGCAATACTGACCCAAAGACTTCTCTTAGAAGATATGTGAAAGAAAGGCAAGTCTAGATTTGTAAATTTGGAGAAAGTTTTTGTCAATGGTGTCTGGAATATTCTCTTTCAAATTCTGAAGATAACAGGGATAAAATACACAAAATGAACGGTTATCTACAACTTGTACAGAAACCAAATGATCAAAGGATATGAAAAGGAAGTGGTACTGCGAAGGAAGTGAGACAGGTTGTAGTATATCCCCAGTGTTATTCAGTCTGTGCATTGAACAAGCCATTAACGAAACCAAGGAGAAATTTGGAAAGGGAATTAAAGTTCAGTGAGAAGAAATAAAAACATTGAGGTTTGCTAATAATATTGTAATTGTGATGCTGAGGGAATTAGATTAGGAAAGGAGACATTTACCGTATTTACTCGAATCTAAGCCGCACTCGAATCTAAGCCGCACCTGAAAAATGAGACTCGAAATCAAGGAAAAAAATTTTCCCGATTCTAAGCCGCACCTGAAATTTGAGACTCGAAATTCAAGGGGAGATAAAAGTTTTAGGCCGCACCTCCAAATCGAATCTAAGTTGGTCCATTATGATACGAGACACAATTGAGGTCGAACGAATGACGATACAGCTACAGTAGTTTGGTTCGAGTCATAAGCTTAGCAGTTAAGCTTTACCAGGAAGCCATTGCCATGCGTCAGGCGCTCCGTCCGTATTTGTATTTATACGGGTTCCCTTCCTTTTTCACGTGCTTCGTCTGGTTTGAATTGATTGCTTATTTTTCTTTGATCTGATAAGTGCCGTTATGTGTTTACGTCACTAAGCTGAAAATGCATTACTGTACTGTGTCATGCATTGTTTGTCGCATTCTGATAATGGCTTGCTCTTGTGCGCGGTTATTTACACTGCTGCTTTCTTTGATAATGATCAACAAGAACCAAATAATAGACTGCATATGATGGAAGATGTTCTGAACGAGAGTTTAGCGAACATTTTTCTCCGTTTGAAAAGCTTTGCAGACGCCTTTTTAGTACATTATATTCTGCACAGAAATTAGAGTCATCTTAAGATTTAAAAATCTAGTCAATTGCCGTGCTTCATTTCTGACTGTATCACTATTAGGCATAAGAATAATACGAATATAAACATGACATGATTTGTGTATTCTTCCGCGTTTGCTGTGCTTTCGCTCTAGTTTCGTGGATTATTAGGCAGACAGGATTTAAATGAGACAGCAGCAAACACGAAAGAATACATGGCAAAATGTTTATATTCGTATTATTCTTATGGTGAAGAGAATACTGCATGTGATTCACAATTCATAAAAGTTCCTAGTAGCAACCATCTCTCCTCACAGGTAGGAAAAAATTCAGGACGTAAAGTTTCCCATATTGACAAACACTCCAAACAGTCTTGCCAGTCGGATTTTCGTAGTACATTGAAATGCTGCTAGAAGATGAACAATACGAAATTTCTATTTACTTCGTTGGATAATGTATGAAAGTGCAATGGTCGAAAATCGGAGCGGAAAAAAAAAGCTCGTTTTCCACCTTTTTTTTAAATTTATTTACTGACGAAGAGGTTTTGGCGCCAGTATTTATCTTTGTGCCTGCAAGACATGCCTGTTGTAGCGCTACATATATTCGATGGCAGAAGTTAGTTGTGGCGGCACCTACCAACATTTTTCAGAACTTCCGCTTACTTTGCACTCCATTCTAAGCCGCAGGCGGTTTTTTGGATTACAAAAACCTGAAAAAAAGTGCGGCTTAGATTCGAGTAAATACGGTAAAGTAGTAAAGGATTTTTGCTATTTGGGGAGCAAAATAACTGATGATAGTCGAAGTAGAGAAGATATAAAATGTAGACTGGCAATTTGAAGCATTTGTAGACTTAGAGAAAGCTTTTGACAATGTTGACTGGAATACTCTCTTCCAAATTCTAAAGGTGACAGGGGTAAAATACAGGGAGCAAAAGGCTATTTACAATTTATACAGAAACCAGATGGCAGTTATAAGAGTCGAGGGACATGAAAGGGAAGCAGCGGTTGGGAAGGGAGTGAGACAGGGTTGTAGCCTCTCCCCAATGTTATTCAATCTGTATATTGAGCAAGCAGTAAAGGAAACAAAAGAAAAATTAGGAGTAGGTATTAAAATCCACGGAGAAGAAATAAAAACTTTGAGGTTCGCCGATGACATCGTAATTCTGTCAGAGACAGCAAAGGACTTGGAAGAGCAGTTGAATGGAATGAACAATGTCTTGAAAGGAGGATATAAGATGAACATCAACAAAAGCAAAATGAGGATAATGGAATGTAGTCGAATTAAGTCGGGTGATGCTGAGGGAATTAGATTAGGAAATGAGACACTTAAAGTAGTAAAGGAGTTTTGCTATTTGGGGAGCAAAATAACTGATGATAGTCGAAGTAGAGAAGATATAAAATATAGACTCGCAATGGCAAGGAAAGCGTTTCTGAAGAAGAGAAATCTGTTAACATCGAGTATAGATTTAAGTGTCAGGAAGTTGTTTCTGCAAGTATTTGTATGGAGTGTAGCGATGTATGGAAGTGAAACATGGACGATAAATAGTTTGGACAGGAAGAGAATAGAAGCTTTCGAAATGTGGTGCTACAGAAGAATGCTGAAGATTAAATGGGTAGATCACATAACTAATGAGGAGGTATTGAATAGAATTGGGGAGAAGGGGAGTTTGTGGCACAACTTGACAAGAAGAAGGGACCGGTTGGTAGGACATGTTCTGAGGCATCAAGGGATCACAAATTTAGCGTTGGAGGGGAGCGTGGAGGGTAAAGATCGTAGAGGGAGACCAAGAGATGAATACATTAAGCAGATTCAGAAGGATGTAGGTTGCAGTAGGTACTGGGAGATGAAGAAACTTGCACAGGATAGGATAGCATGGAGAGCTGCATCAAACCAGTCTCAGGACTGAAGACCACAACAACAACAACAACAACATTGTAATTCTGTCAGAGATGGTACAGGACTTTGAAGATCAGTTGAAAAGAATGGATAGTAGAGTTTTTCATAGTTGACCGTCTACAGCTGTTAGGTAATTTGAAAAAAGCAGATTTGTGCTACCAGCTGGACTATTATATATTTATTTTCTACCAGTCACTGTTTTTCTCCTGTGGGGGTGACTAATAAAGTGTTACTTGGTGATCATTCTGATGTTGCTTCAATTGTCCTGATAATGAAAAATGGTGACCTATACTGGTTAACAGTATAAAACTTTTAGGTGTCTCCAAATAAAGAAAATATTAAGTTTAAAATGATTTTTTCCTCACTTCACTGTCATACTTTTTCATTAGTTATCTGATCTACCCATCTCATCTTCAGAGCTCTTCTGTAGCACTGCATTTCAAAATCTAGTCTACAATTGTACAGCTGATGGCAAAAATATGATTGCTTTTTTTTTCAAAGAATGGATAGTGTCTTCAAAAGAGGATGTAAGTTAAATATCAAGTAAAGTAAATCAGTGGTAATGGAGTTTTGTCAAATTAAATCAGGCAATGCTGATGGGATTAGATTAAGGACGAGACACAAAAATAGATGAGTTTTGCTATTTCGGCAGCAAAATAATTGAGACTGGTTGAAGTAGAGAGCATATAAAATGAAGACTCGCAATAGCAAGAAAAATATTTCTGGAAAAGTGAACCTTGGTTATACTGACTATAAATATAAATGTCTTTTCTGAAAGTATATGTCTGTAGTGTAGCCTTGCACAGAAGTGAAATGTGTATCATAAAAAACTTGGACAAGGAAAGACTAGATTTTGAAATGCAGTGCTACAGAAGAGCTCTGAAGATGAGATGGGTAGATCAGATAACCAATGAAAAAGTATGACAGTGAAGTGAGGAAAAAATCATTTTAAACTTAATATTTTCTTTATTTGGAGACACCTAAAAGTTTTATACTGTTAACCAGTATAGGTCACCATTTTTCATTATCAGGACAATTGAAGCAACATCAGAATGATCACCAAGTAACACTTTATCAGACTGGATAATATAGTAAACTTTTATGCGATTGCATCAAAGAAATTATAAAATGTAAAAGTTAAAAAAGAAAAAAAACACTCTCTCCCAACAAAATGGTGTTTTTTCCCAATAAAAGAAATGTATTGCATAACTTAAATAAAAGAAAGTTTATATTGAGGGAAAATCTTGTAGAGGATGAATGCTAGAGTGGAGAGTTGTGTCAAATTTTCCTTCAAACTGAAAATTGCAACAACAGTAACATGGATTGGTAAATTGGGAAAAAGTGTATGTTGTTATTTAGTTTATGAGACAAATGGAGAATATGTTCTTTCAGACCAAAAATTTGTCCTAGAGGTATTAATGAAATGATGTCAGATGCTGTCTCTTGATCTGATAACAACATACTTAAAATAAATGATGTGTTATTTACAGTCAGAATGTAGCCACATTTTTGCTGAGAAAAGTCTATTATATTTGTAATTATTAAATCTCATACAAATGACATTTTGAATTGAGACAAACTTCAGACATTTGGAATTTCATAAAGATAGAAGATTGAACTGTGACTTCAGTTCTGCTGGTATGTGATATCTGGTGACTTTCTTGTTCATGGGAAAAGGTTAAAAGTATGTCTGAATAGCAGAGTGAAATGTAGTTAAGAGGAACCAAGTTAAGAATCGTACTGCCTTTCTTGAAGTGTGTGTTCTTAAATTTCTATGTTCAAGTTAATGCCTTCAAATAAAGTAAAGATATTTCCTTCCCATGATGCTAAGTAAAGAAAGTAAGCTTTCCATATGCAATGACATTGGGTTGAGAAATGATCAGCACTACTTTTTTACTTCTTTGATGTAGTGTATCTTGGGATTCACTATAAACTGAAGAGTTGCATTTTTTATTCCAACAGAATTATATGATCTGTGAAACATTTTTTGATTATCTAGTGTTAGTGTGTATGTACTGCTTGAGAATTCAAGATTAATAATTGTGCTCTTGAATATTTAATACACTTCATGATGATTTTGCTCATTTTATTAGGAGTCACTAAATGATGAGTCACTTGTTGGAAAAGCGTTTATACTGTATTTTTTTCTGCAGTACTTATTAAAATGCACAGTGTATTGAAAAATAAACACAACTTTTTGTACAAAATCATATATAAATGTAAACATCTGTTTTCAGGTTTGGAGTTTCACAGCGTCCCCTATATATTAATCTGATCCGGAAGCCGCTGGATAGGCTAGTTTCATATTATTACTTCCTTCGCTATGGAGATGATTTTCGACCACACCTAGTGCGCAGAAAACATGGTGACAAAAAGGTACAAGTAGTGATCTATTTGGAAAAGGATAAATATGAGTTATTATGTTTTTACTTGGTGTTCTATGATGAAGGTCTTCCTCTTCAGGAAATTATAGCAAGTATTAGTAATATGCAATTTTTGCTTATATTGTAATGTAATGGATAAAGGTCCCCAGGTACGAGCGATTGATTGCAGTGGTCCATCACATTGGCGTGCAGTCACCTAACAGATCATATGTGTTGGCCAAATTGCAGTGATCTGACACTGATCATAGACTGCAGGGAAATACCGGTTAGTCTGATGGCCTGCACATGATTCGTGCATATACTGGGTGATCAAAAAGTCAGTATAAATTTGAAAACTGAATAAATCAAGGAATAATGTAGATAGAGAGGTACAAATTGATACACATGCTGGGAATGACATGGAGTTTTATTAGAACAAAAAAATATACAGAAGTTCAAAAAATATCCGACAGATGGCTCTTCATCTTCAGAATAGCAATAATTAGCATAACAAAGTAAGACAAAGCAAAGATGATGTTCTGTACAAGAAATGCTCAATATGTCCACCATTATTCCTCAACAATAGCTGTAGTTGAGGAATAATGTTGTGAACAGCACTGTAAAGCATGTCCGGAGTTGTGGTGAGGCATTGGCGTCGGATGTTGTCTTTCAGCATCCCTCGAGATGTCAGTCGATCACGATACACTTGCAACTTCAGGTAACCCCAAAGCCAATAATCGCACAGACTGAGGTGTGGGGACCTGGGAAGCCAAGCATGATGAAAGTGGCGACTGAGCACACAATCATCACCAAACGACACGTGCAAGAGATCTTTCACGCGCGAACTTTCAGACATTGTGTGAACTTTGTTTTTTTTTTGTTCTAATCAAACCCCATGACATTCCAAGCATGTGTGTCAATTTTTACCTCTCTATCTACATTATTCCGTGGTTTATTAAGTTTTCAAATTTATACTGACTTTTTGATCACCCTGTACTACAGCTGGCGGGCTGGTTAGCAGCAATGTGTGGCTATATAACTGTTTGCCTGCAACTGCTTTGTCTAGTTATTGAGCATATTTGTGTAGGTTGTTTTTTTTTTTCTCTCACATTGAGTAGGAACTTTGTCAGAATTTGCAGTTAGGAAGTGATGTTGAGGCCAGAGTTCCCATTTGCATTAAAGAGGTGATACTAAATAGTCTCCGTTTTTGCAGTGATGGGCATTTTGAAGTTTACTATGTAGAAGAAAAATTGATGGGTAGTTCATTGTAATTTATGAACAATTGTACACATTAATTAAAGTCTTGATTTCTAAACAGAGTGATGTACCATAATATTAAGTGGATGTTTTAATTTAAATGCTCAGGGCAAATCTATTATACAACTATACTAAAGTCCCTTGTCATTTTATATATTGTGACTCTCCCTCATACAAGTTAGAACAAGGGTTGTGGCAATCATCAGTGTTGCTGTTGACAACATTTCTACGCATATATTGAGATTACAAAACAAATTGTGTATACTTGCAGTTAACTTATAAAACTAATGAGTGAAAAAGGAAGTGAGCACTAATATAAAAAAGTAATTGTATTGTGTAATAAAATGGAACACATACAGCCGTACTTAGTGTTATTTATTATGAGGCTACTAGTTTTGGTGCTTCAGTACACAATCATCAGTCCTTAAGTGACTGAATTGTATTAGCACACTGACAAGATGTACACAACCCACTTAGTGTCAGTTAAAAATTTAATATATTCTGTAAAATTATCTGCAGTTCCCAAGAAAAGAGTTTGAAAACAAGTTTAATAAATTATGATTTCCAGTTTTTAATTTATTTTTTGCAAGTGTTCATGGGGATATGAAGATCAACTGCAAGTGGTTCTAAACACTGTTCATTTTCAACAGCAGAGCTTCTTGGCATAGTGGTGCTCATAATACTGGTTTAAATTGCTTGGTAGATCATTTGTGTGCAGGGGTTCATGTCGAGCGATTGATTGCAGCGATGTTGCATTTGATGGATCACTTTGATCTGCCACTTGTGTATGGGCCCCGTAACGGAGAAAAGAAAACATGACATAAAATGGGAGCAGAAAGTTTTAAGTAAATAAATTAGTAAAAAATCTAAAATTAAGACAAAGAAGAGAAGACAGTCAGACAGATAGAAATCGCATGATAGAAAGGAAGGGATGCAAATACACTATGATCAAAAAATTAAACCAAGCCATGTGGCACAGTACGTTTGGGAGGAGGGTGGTTCAAAACCCTGTCTGGTCACACTGATTTATGTTTTCCATGGTTTCTCTGAATTGCGTAAGGCAAATTCTGGGGTGATTCTTTTGAAAATGACACAACCGATTTACTTCCCAGTCTGAACTCGAGCTCCACTCATAATGACCTCACTATTGACCCCCTGATCCTGATCTTCCTTTCTTCCAAAAATTAATTATTATCAAGAAATAATAGCATATTTTCTGAAAAGGGGATTGAAAACATTGCAGGATAAAATAAAGCTTAGGAGCAAGACATTTGGCGTGGAACAGTTTTTAAAATATGTAATTAGAATGTGTCTGAAGCTAAAGGTGAACATTTAAAAACAGAATAAAAAAGCCAGAAAAATCTTCTACAGCAGCAAAGCAGTTGATAGAGTATGTGGTTATCTCTAGCTGCTTGGCAGTGCTACAACATGTTCAGTTTCAGAGCTCTGTTGGAACTTAGTACCATTTCTGAGAAAGATTTGTGAAGTGCCCTGTAGGTGAGTACCTGGAGTGACAGACCAGTGGGGCCCAGTGACATACAGGACGACAAGAGAGGTATTTTATTAGACTTCAAATACACATCATCTCATTAGCAATGAGAGGCAGACATGCTCCTCTCTGGTGACTCAGGCTGGCCACAGCTAGCAGGTGGCTGTCTTCCAACCATGGGAAAGGGGTGCATGCACAGTCATGTTGCATACATCAGGTTGAGCAACAACCAGTGGTCTGACTGTGGATTGGGGCTCTGACGTCAGTGGTGCTCTTATTCTTCTACCGCTACTCCATTCCACTGCGGAACAGCCACACCCAATGACTTGGGTTCATTTGTGTTCACTGCAGAGGCGTGTGGAGACCTCCACATGTGGGGGACAATCCGCTACCCCCTGTCAGGAGTCTGGCTACAGCAGGCATGGAAGGCAGGTCAGCAGCACTGTGGCACCAAGTCCCTCAAGGAGATGCAGTGCAGGGGGCAGCTGGCCCAACCAGACCTCGAACCCATGCACCTGGTGGTGACAAGTCATTCTGTTGTCTAGTAAGCCATGACATTGTGGTCATGCGCCTGGTCTCTTAAAGGATCTGCCTCAAAGTTTGCAGCTGTATACATGGTTCTGATATGCATTTAGCACTGTTACCCAGCCCCCAGTCACTTAGCTCACAACATGGGTTGCTGCACTGGATGGTGACATCTTCCTATATGTTCCGGCTGTTACTGCTGTGTGATGCAGACTTCATCAAGCGCAGCTAGCCTGTCTAACAATCCTTTTGTGCATGTGTTATGACCCATATGTCACCACAAGGGCCTTAGCAACTGGCATTATGTAATTTGACACTTTACAGCCACATTATTACAGATCCCTACGAGTTTCACTTAAAACTGGATGTCAACAGTACATTTGTTTGAAGAATTGGCAGAGTCCCCGACATCAGTTGTTGGCTTCAATTTTTTTCTCCCATTGCATAACAGATATGCTGTATACGATTCAACTCCAGATATCTACTAGTCAGTTCATGTGATGAACACCTTTAAAAAAACATTGTCTGATGCGATAACTCAACGTGGAAGCTTGTTACTGACTATGAAGAAGGAACCTGCACCAACTGTTTTTCTTAGTGACATTATGAATTTGCTCAAACTCCAGTGGCAGGTGCTATAAGAGGGATGTTGTGCATCACATGGAGATTTATTGTTAAAATGTTTTGTGCATCTTACAAAATGACACTGATGGGAAAATGAGATAAATGAATTAGGGCTCATATGTGGCTTATTGGCAGTCATTCTTCCCACGTAGCATTTTTGAACAAAATGGGGATGAGTACCAGAAATAGCTTCCTATACTCACCATAAGGTGACTTGTGGAGCTTAGATACAGTAGTAGTCTACTGGGTGTCCTTGACCTATCATACCAGCCCTTTTTCTCAAAAAATGTATCCAAAAGTTTTATCAGGTAGAAACCCATTCGAGGAATCTCTGATAGGGGTGTCAGATTGCCCATACTTCATAGCTATACTGCATTGCACCACAACTTAACATTACCTCAGACATTACCTCAGACAATAACTGAATACTTTTTATATGTTACTGCAGCAGTGAACCATGGTCCAACATCCTTTCACCATCAGATTCATGTGGAAAGGGACAGTTATAATGTCAGCACCACCAATACGAGTTGCATAGCTGCTCCTCTGATGTGCTAAAATAGGGACCTGCACTTACAGATGTGAGAGACTGGCATCCTGGGGTGACAGAATACACTGTAGTATGTTGTGTTATTTACATTTGCCTGACAGGGATGTTCACTGAATTTTAAAACCTGTAAAACAATGGACGTGCCACAAAAGTCCCCATGGTGCTCCATTAATAAGATATTCAGGAAGAGTTCTCACACCTACAGTCAACCAACATACTTGGTCCATTCACATTAATGGGACCATCGCCTGTGTTCGATGCCAATGTGCAATAATCACTCACGGGTGGCAGGTAGCAGCACTATCAGGGAGGGTATATAAAGCATGCCAGGGGACACGAAAAATAGTGCAGTTGTTGTTGTAATGCAGAAACAGAATAATTTATCTGACATCCAAAAGGACATGACCGTTGGCCTTCAAGCCAAGGGTGGAAGCTTTTCCAAAATGGCTAAGTTTCTAAAGTGTTTAAATGCCACTGTGGTTAAAATATACCATGCATGACAAAATGGAACTATCCAAAAATGGCACCAAGGCAGCTGTGGTGCACCAGACCATAGATTACAAGGGTAAACAACAGCTGTGGAGATGTGTATGGGGAAATAGATGTGTAACTGTTGAGCAGTTGACTGCTCAGATGAATCAAGGAGCTACCAACAGTGTCTCCTCAGTGACCATTCAGGAGAAGTTGCTGAATATGTGCCTCGGTAGCAGGTGCCTGCTTCAAGCACCTGTGCTGACTGCTGGTCACTGGTGACAATGGCTAGAATTGAGTCACAAGAAGTGGCCTCTTTAGATGAATCATGTTTTATGCTCTTATCATACAGATGGCCGTTGGCTTGTACAGTGTGAAACATCTGAAAGCAAACATCCTGCAGCAATTGTCGGAAGGGCCCAGGCTGAAGGAGGGAGCATTATGGTCTGAGGAATGCTTTTGTGGCATTCCCTGGGTGACTTCATTATTCTAGAAGGCAGATTGGGTAACACAAGTATGTGTCTATCCTTGGAAACCATGCCCATCACTGCATCGAGCTTGTTTTTCCCTGGCATGACGGCATCTAGCAGCACACACAAGTATGTATCTGTCCGTGGAAACAGTGCCTACCACTACATACAGTTTGTTTTTCCTTGACACGATGCCTCTACCAACAGGACAATGCAATGTATCTCATAGTTCACAGTGTACGTGCATGGTTCAAAGAGCACCAGGATGAATTTATTGCATGCCCCTGGCCACCAAACCTCCTGGATATAAACCCAGTCAAGAATCCGCCTCGATTGGGCTGCTTGCACCATGGATATTCAGCTGATAAACCTAGCGCAGCTGGCCACAGCACCAGAGTTAGCGTGGTTCCACTCCCTGTTGATACCTTCCGGGATCTCATTGACACTCTTCCTGCATGTCTGGAAGCCGACCGTACTGCAAAAGGTGGTTATTCAGGCTTTTGGAAGGGTGATTGCATTAATGTCACTGGATAGTGTATTTTCTAGGTTTAGAACTCCAGACAAATTGTTATTTCCCTTCAGTGTGGGTTATGAACATAACATTCTGTCTTCACTAACCTAAATTTGCTGGAAGTAGTGTAATGTTTTAGATGACAAGAAGCAATGTGGAGCTAGTTTGCAAACTTCCCACCTCTCTCCCATAGATTGACTTACTTGGTATGCACAGCCGATCTTCTTCTCTGGATAGCCGGCCATGTCGATCTCCAAAAACTTCTTCTTCGAAGAATAATGCTGGTTAAGGGAATTTATCAGACTCTCTCTCTCTATTCTTGAAATAATTTTGTACTCGAAGAATACTTTTAGTTCAGTCATGGTATATTTCAACTTCCACAAGAAACAAATTCACCACATATAAATATTCAAACTTGTGTGAGTCAACCAAGTCATCAAAAATTAGACTCTATTAGGATACATTTACAACAGGGTTGGTTTAGCAACCACCAGAAAATATGAACATGTCTTGCTTTTAGCAAGTCCAACACCAGCAAAGAATAGCACAGGCTCTTCTCTACACATACACTGAAACTCTATGGATCGTACAGCAGGTATTTGTCAGCTGCCATTCGGCTACCGCGTCCACATTTTGCTCATGACTGTTTTTAGACCTGCACACACAAACATGCAATGTGCAGTAGGTTGAATTTGTCTCTCTCACACTTCTATTTAAAATATTGTGGGTTCAAGACGGAGGAAGGCCAAGTGGTCCTAGAATTTACACAGAAATTCTCAAAGCACTACATATACCCCCCCCCCCCCCCCCCCCCACCTTCCTCAGATCGAACATGCAATATTTTATATACCGTCATTATCTACATTTATATCACACAGAATAACAATTCATCTTTCAACAGTATACCATTTTCTATACAGTATACCTTTTCCTTATTATTTAGCTATTCCTTTTTTTTTCATTTTACGTTAATTATAAAATGTGAATATTTCAATCAATGTTGTAGTTAGTTCTTTCAATATCTAAAAAAGCATTAAGACCAATTTTTTTTCTTTTTTCTGCTCTTTATCCAGTTGTAAATTCCAGGTGTTCATGACACTTGAGTACTTTATTCTTTATTCTAATTTCTTGTACTATTTTTTCCTTAGTACGTTCTAGTATCATTATTTGTAGTAGTTTGTAGTCTGGAGGAACTCTGGGCAAATGAAAGTGTTCTTTTCGACACTTGTAAACTCACATATAACATAATAAAGCTAGTGGTATATAGAATTCAAACTTACCAGAATAATTCTATTAAATGCGTGACTTCTATCATGATACTGTCCTTTTCCCCTAGGATCAGTACCTATACCTTACATGTGGGTTGACCCTATGAGTGCACTTCCTCCTACCGTTCTGGTAGGTATATCCCTTTATAAAACATCCCTATTCATCAAGCCACAGGTCGTCCTATATCTATATAGGTACGCCTGCCCTATATACTTAGCAAATGCCAGGTACGTCCTCCTTATCCTTTATGAGTAGGCCTCATGGTTCATTGCCCTATTATACATCTTTATGAACACTATAATTAAATATTTCCTAGTAAAATTAAACTCTATTTTACACTTCACTCTCACTTCTTAGTACCTCCTCTAATACCAAGAGTCCTCTTCCACTTCTCAACATCTATAATCTTAGTAAATACTATGTCTATAAATATTATTCAACTCATGCTAGTTACTATGTCTACACATAATGATCAAGTCCCACTAGTCTATGACTCATCTCTTCATAAGAGTGTTTGCTACCCTGACTTTTCTTAAATGATTATCGTGATTGTTACAACCTTGCTTATCACTGTTTTATAATTATTGCACAAGCTCTCCTGCTCCTGTGTCTCTTAGCACGAGTTGATTGCTACCATTCTTTCTTTATACATATACACCTCTATATACATGTATTAATATAATAGAGGGAAACATTCCACGTGGGAAAAATATATCTATATTATATATCTATGTACATGTATATATATTAATATAATAGAGGGAAACATTCCACGCGGGAAAAATTTATCAAAAAACAAAGATGATGTGACTTACCGAACGAAAGCGCTGGCAGGTCGAAAGACACACAAACAAACACCAACATACACACAAAATTCAAGCTTTCGCAACAAACTGTTGCCTCATCAGGAAAGAGGGAAGGAGAGGGAAACACGAAAGGATGTGGGTTTTAAGGGAGAGGGTAAGGAGTCATTCCAATCCCGGGAGCGGAAAGACTTACCTTAGGGGGAAAAAAGGACGGGTATACACTCGCACACACACACATATCCATCCACACATATACAGACACACGCAGACATATTTAAAGACAAAGAGTTTGGGCAGAGATGTCAGTCGAGGCGGAAGTGCAGAGGCAAAGATGTTGTTGAATGACAGGTGAGGTATGAGTGGCGGCAACTTGAAATTAGCGGAGATTCAGGCCTGATGGGTAACGGGAAGAGAGGATATATTGAAGAGCAAGTTCCCATCTCCGGAGTTCGGATAGGTTGGTGTTGGTGGGAAGTATCCAGATAACCCGGACGGTGTAACACTGTGCCAAGATGTGCTGGCCGTGCACCAAGGCATGTTTAGCCACAGGGTGATCCTCATTACCAACAAACACTGTCTGCCTGTGTCCATTCATGCGAATGGACAGTTTGTTGCTGGTCATTTCCACATAGAATGCATCACAGTGTAGGCAGGTCAGTTGGTAAATCACGTGGGTGCTTTCACACGTGGCTCTGCCTTTGATCGTGTGCACCTTCCGGGTTACAGGACTGGAGTAGGTGGTGGTGGGAGGGTGCATGGGACAGGTTTTACACCGGGGGCGGTTACAAGGATAGGAGCCAGAGGGTAGGGAAGGTGGTTTGGGGATTTCATAGGGATGAACTAACAGGTTACTTAGGTTAGGTGGACGGCGGAAAGACACTCTTGGTGGAGTGGGGAGGATTTCATGAAGGATGGATCTCATTTCAGGGCAGGATCTGAGGAAGTCGTATCCCTGCTGGAGAGCCACATTCAGAGTCTGGTCCAGTCCCGGAAAGTATCCTGTCACAAGTGGGGCACTTTTGTGGTTCTTCTGTGGGAGGTTCTGGGTTTGAGGGGATGAGGAAGTGGCTCTGGTTATTTGCTTCTGTACCAGGTCCAGGGCCTCGCTGCGATGGAGCTTTTCCTTTCACGCCGATCACCTGCCACCCTACTTAAAACCTCTTTCCTCATTACCTTAGCCAGCTTCATCCTGACCCACAACTTCTTCACTTTTGAAGGCCAGACATACCAACAATTAAATGGAACAGCCATGGGTACCAGGATGGCCCCCTCGTACGCCAACCTATTCGTGGGTCACCTAGAGGAAGCCTTCTTGGTTACCCAGGCCTGCCAACCCAAAGTTTGGTACAGATTTATTGATGACATCTTCATGATCTGGACTCACAGTGAAGAAGAACTCCAGAATTTCCTCTCCAACCTTCACTCCTTTGGTTCCATCAGATTCACCTGGTCCTACTCCAAATCCCACACCACTTTCCTTGACGTTGACCTCCATCTGTCCAATGGCAAGCTTCACACGTCCGTCCACATCAAACCCACCAACAAGTAACAGTACCTGCATTATGACAGCTGCCACCCATTCCACATCAAACGGTCCCTTCCCCACAGCCTAGGTCTTCGTGGCAAACGAATCTGCTCCAGTCCGGAATCCCTGAACCATTACACCAACAACCTGACAACAGCTTTCGCATCCTGTAACTACCCTCCCAACCTGGTACAGAAGCAAATAACCAGAGCCACTTCCTCATCCCCTCAAACCCAGAACCTCCCACAGAAGAACCACAAAAGTGCCCCACTTGTGACAGGATACTTTCCGGGACTGGACCAGACTCTGAATGTGGCTCTCCAGCAGGGATACGACTTCCTCAGATCCTGCCCTGAAATGAGATCCATCCTTCATGAAATCCTCCCCACTCCACCAAGAGTGTCTTTCTGCCGTCCACCTAACCTAAGTAACCTGTTAGTTCATCCCTATGAAATCCCCAAACCACCTTCCCTACCCTCTGGCTCCTATCCTTGTAACCGCCCCCGGTGTAAAACCTGTCCCATGCACCCTCCCACCACCACCTACTCCAGTCCTGTAACCCGGAAGGTGCACACGATCAAAGGCAGAGCCACGTGTGAAAGCACCCACGTGATTTACCAACTGACCTGCCTACACTGTGATGCATTCTATGTGGAAATGACCAGCAACAAACTGTCCATTCGCATGAATGGACACAGGCAGACAGTGTTTGTTGGTAATGAGGATCACCCTGTGGCTAAACATGCCTTGGTGCACGGCCAGCACATCTTGGCACAGTGTTACACCGTCCGGGTTATCTGGATACTTCCCACCAACACCAACCTATCCGAACTCCGGAGATGGGAACTTGCTCTTCAATATATCCTCTCTTCCCGTTACCCATCAGGCCTGAATCTCCGCTAATTTCAAGTTGCCGCCACTCATACCTCACCTGTCATTCAACAACATCTTTGCCTCTGCACTTCCGCCTCGACTGACATCTCTGCCCAAACTCTTTGTCTTTAAATATGTCTGCATGTGTCTGTATATGTGTGGATGGATATGTGTGTGTGTGCGAGTGTATACCCGTCCTTTTTTCCCCCTAAGGTAAGTCTTTCCGCTCCCGGGATTGGAATGACTCCTTACCCTCTCCCTTAAAACCCACATCCTTTCGTGTTTCCCTCTCCTTCCCTCTTTCCTGATGAGGCAACAGTTTGTTGCGAAAGCTTGAATTTTGTGTGTATGTTTGTGTTTGGTCGTACATGTATATATATCTATATACATGTATGTATATACAAGATAAGACAAAAAAGGAACAATGTATAACCGTCACTTAAAAAACAATGTGTGTATCTTTCCAGATGTACACATATCTTTATCCCCTACAACCCTTGGCAGTTCTTACATCCTTTTAATCTGTAACTTCATTGTTTGTGTATTCGTATTTCTTTGTGTGTATGCGAAAGTGTTTTTGTGAAGTCGGATTCTTCGGCCTTCTTATCTGAAGACAAGTTGTAGGTTATTGGAAACCATGGAAACTAGGAAGGACTTCTGCAATAGAAGTAGATGAATATGGAAAGAGGGAAAAATATATAGGTCCTCAAAGGAGAAGTAAGAAAGGAAAAAAAGGTAGATGTGGTTGCTAAGATCGAAGAAGAGAAAGAAGACAGCCCCAAAGACAGGAAACCCTTCCCACCCCCCTTCCCCAGGATCCCTACCTTGTCGGTACTTGAGTGAGAAGCCGGAGGAGGCATGGTGTTAAATTGTCTCCTACAGAACGGACACTCCTACCTTCACCCTTGAGGTCCGCGAAGAAAATCTTAGCTACCCTATGAAAACAGCAAATGGTGAAGAATCAGGCACACTTGTTTGCGAGGGTCGTTTGAAAGGTGTGATGTGTGTTTTTTGTTAGTCATGATTTATCTGTTAGTGTAAATCATGCTTTTACCTTCACTACCCACCCCCTTTCGACATCGATACAAACCCTCCCGTCTATGTCACATCTCGTAAAAGGTATAAAATATTCTGTACCAAGTATAAAATTATATATTCCATTATCACAGTCATTTAATTAGTCACTCAATATTATGTTTTCCACAAATATAATATTCCATTCAGTTTACTAAGAAAAATACGCTCAATGACTTTAACTCGATTATCTTACATTCAGTGTGAGAATGGTATTTTCATGAATTCAGAAAGTATTTTGAAAGTTATGTGCCAGGTATGGTTTTCTCTACTTACTTAGAGCTACGTGAAAAAAAGGATTACCAGGCAGCTTTCAAGAAAACCATTTCTGGAATCATTGTAGTTATGATTCCTTTTAATAGAATATACAAATATAATGACATTGATTTCACTGACTTTTGCTCACAGATTTGCACAGAAAACTGGTGAAGAAATTACTTACAAGGAGTAATACAGGCAAAAACAGAACCTAACTATACGTGGAGACTGCGACATTACAATCGAAACCGTGGGAGAGAATGGCTGGCTAGGCAGATTTAATCTATTTTATTTCAGGGATAATATGCGTACCAATTCCCACCTCATGTCACCGCCTAGTAAAGTCAGGATAAGTTGGGGCTGGCCAGGACAAGTCATGAAGACAGGTAGGGGCACCTCGGGAATAACCGAGGAAGATGCTATCAAAATTGCTAGTGGGCACAACCCTCTATCAACCAAGGATGACACAGTCACATACCAGGAGCAATTTTGGGTGATGTAATAACAAATTCGTGCTGGTATGGTTTTTATAATAACCTCTAAGTGGGGGACGATAGAATAGTGTAAGAAGTTGGGGGGAATTCAGTGCAGGAAAATTTTATTACAGAAGAAACACCAAAAACAACTCGGGATTCGACGGTCATCACTCCGTCCATTAACACAGAACATTAACATCCCTGGGAGAATAAACAATATGTCCTTTACATTGTACTTTACTTTTTCGGATGCAGTTGTAGGATCCACTAAAAATAATGTTTTGGGATGTATTACCATTTGAATATCTTCCCAAGCTAGAAATTCTTTAAATTCGTTACCAACAAGTCGTGGCCCATTATCTGTGATAAATCATTTTGGTTTTCCCACCCCCAGAAAGTACTGTTGCAAACAGCATGTAACCGTCTGTGTATTTGCTCTTTTGATAGGATATAACTTAACATATTTTGAGCAGCACTCTATGATGACTAAAATGTATGACACTCCTCCCTTCCCTTTAGGAACCAGCCCTAAAAAATCTGCCTCTGTAAGATCGTGTAATGATTCAGGAATAATTGGATACATTTTGTATTTAACTTGAGTGTTACTCTCTTTCACCTTCTGACGTATTTCACAGGTCCTATTAAGGATGCTACTTTATGCCCTAGCTTCTTAAAATAATAGAACGTATTCATATGAGCTATACACTTTTTTATTCCAAAGTGTCCATATCCTGTATGAATATACCACACAGTTTTGTCTTCCATTAACTTCAGAATGCAAATGCGCCAACATTGTGATGTTATACTGTCTCTCCAAAACAAATTATGCCCTACAATTTTCCTCTTCCCTGCTTGATTAGGAGCTATGGAATTCCTTATACACATAGCAAACATTTCTGTAAAATAGCAATCATGATGGATGTTTTCTGTTATTCTTTAGCCCACCTCTTGTACCCTGGTGTACGGATATTCTATTGTCATAAAATTAATTGCAAAAATTACGCTGGGTCCCTACGTACATTTTAACTCTCCCGTTCCTACTGGTAACCTAGACAAAGCGTCCAGTACAATATTCTCAGAACCTTTTACATATTGTATCCTAATGTCATATTCCTGTAGGAACAACATCCATCACAATAATCTACTATGTAACAACCGACTACTCATTAAAAGAGAGAGATCTTGATGATCTTTATAGACATGGATTTCTGACCCCCATACTAGTGTTTGGAATTTTTGGATACTCCATACTATTGCCAATAGTTCTTTTTCAGTAGCTGTGTAGTTTAATTCATGTTTGTGAATATAATAGAGGGAAACATTCCACGTGGGAAAAAATATATAAAAAAACAAAGATGCTGTAACTTACCAAATGAGAAAGTGCTGGTTTATAGACACAATAAAAAACACACAAACACACACACAAATTTCAAGCTTTCACAACCCAAGGCTGCTTCATCAGGAAAGAGGGAAAGACAAAAGGATGTGGGTTTTAAAGGAGAGGGTAAGGAGTCATCTCCTTACCCTCCCCCTTAAAACCCACATCCTTTCATCTTTCCCTCTCCTTCCCTCTTTCCTGAGGAAGCAACCTTGGGTTGTGAAAGCTTGAAATTTGTGTGTGGGTTTGTGTGTTTTTTATTGTGTCTATCAACGAGCACTTTCTCGTTTGGTAAGTTACAGCATCTTTGTTTTTTATATATATTAATTCATGTTTATTAAGACTACGGCTAGCAAAAGCTATGGAGCTATGATTTACATTATCTAGACCCAACTCTCCTTGAAAAAGTTCTGCTGCAGTACCCTAATCAGATGCATCGGTTGAAATTACAAATGGCTCACCCGTACTCGGATGATGTAATATGGGTGATTCTACCAGTGCTCTTTTTACATTTTCAAATGCATCATTTGCCTCCTGATTCCAAACCCACAGTATTCCCTTTCTTATTGAACATAAAATTCTTGGATCATTCAGTTCTTGATCCCGTATATACTGTCTATAGTATCTGGCCATTCCTATAGATCCCTTCAACTGTCTTACGTTTCTAGCAGGTGGACAATATTTAATAGCTTTTATGCGCTCAGGTTTGGGTCAAATCCCCTGCACCCCTACCGTATGCCCTAGAAACTTAAGCTCTTGTCACGCAAAGTGTGATTTAGACAATTTCACTGTAATACCTTTTTCTTTAAATTTTTTGAGGGTCTTACTCAAGGTTAGACAATGTTCTTCCCAGGTAGCAGAGATTATGAGGATATCATCTACATATATTATTAAATCCTTCAATAAATCTCTTCCTAATGCCTCATACAGAGCATGTATAAATATGGATACTGAGATATTTAGTCCGAATGGTAACACATTGAAATGAGACGATTTACAATCAAACAGAAACGCTGTATACTTCTTTGATTCAGGTTGTAGCCTAATTTGCCAATATCCCACCGTCAGGTCCATTGTGCTAAAAAACCTTGCTTTTTCACATTTGAATAACAATTCATCAATGTTAATTGGTCTGTTTTGTTCTGTCTCTATATGCTTATTCAATATACGCGCATCTAGCACTAATCGCACACCTCCTGTATCCTTTTTTACCACTACTAAAGGGTTATTCATGATGCTAGAACTACATTCTATTATATTGTTGTCAATCATTTTGTCAATTTCCTCCATAACTGCTTCTTTCAAACTTACCGGTATTGGATATGGCTTACAGAAAGATGAAGTGTCATCTTTGATTTTAAACTTACATATGTAATCGCTGATATTACCGGGATGATCATAAAATACTACTTCATATTCCATTAGAATTTTATATAAATCTAGTTTTTGTTCTCTGGTTAATATTAGAGATTCATTTACTTTGTTTTGTATGTCAGCTCGATGTGATAGATGATTTACATTATCGATCTCTGGTGACAATCGTGCTGTAGCAGTTAATCGTAAACATTGACATTCAGTTATTTGTCTTGCAATGTAATTATCGGTTGCAAACAGTATCCAACATTTACTGTCATCTTTACCAAAGCAAAGAAGATCTTCCTCAAAATTCAATATGACGTTAAATTCTAATAACCAGTCGAGGCCAAATAAAACATCCCTATTAATATTTTCTACTATTACAAGGGGTTTGTCGAAATCTGATATTTCCGATGTGGCAATTCACTTGGGTTTCACGTTTCACAACTTTACTTTTCGTTCTGGTTATACCAACTATGTAAAACTCCAGTTACTGGTAACAGCGGTAAGTAATGTTTTATCTGTAATGTGTTAAAGAATGCACTAGAAATGAGTGACATCTCACTCCCTGAGTCTATAAATATGTTAACTTCAGAAGTCTCCATGGTTCCTGCTACTATTGGTTGTGGATAGCTGGTAGTCAAGCTTGGTTCGTCCAGTAACAACCATTCTTTCGTAGGTATTTTGTGCATGAAATTAACATACTTATTATGAACCAGGCCTCCTAGTGTATCTCTACGACCTGGGCCCTGCCCTGGGATCCAGATCGCACTGCGTTTTCCTCATTATTAATAATCACTGGTTGGTTACCAAATTGGGTACTACATTACTACTTTGTGCTCTATTATTACTTGGCACAAATTCCTGTGAAGTTACTGGACCTCTCATTGCTGTCCTTATTTAAGGCATCAAGTGCATCCATAAAGGACAACAATTCTTCTACTGTTTTCCAGCCGCTACACAAGATGTCTTTTATTGCATAGATAGGTAAGCATCTGATTAAAATTCGAACTAACCCCTCTTCTTCCATTGGTGTATCTAAGTACTTCACCTGCCTTAAATGCCAGTTGAAATACTTTCTCAATTGTAATACTTAGGTTCCCACGAATCTGATATGAGTTTTTCCTGCACACTAGCGGACCGGTATTTTTCCTTAAATTTCTTCTGGGAGTCTCTCCAAGAAGAAAAGTTCCCAATATTTGCTGTACCCCAATCTCCGGCTTCCCCTAAAAGGTACCCAACAGCAAATTCAATCTTTTTTGAATCTTCCCAGTTCTTCGGCAAGGCTTGATTAAATCTTTTCATAAAATGAGTGGGATGTCCATCCCCATCCGGCTTAAACTTAGGGAATTGCCTCGGTAACACTGAATTGGCTCCCCATTGTAAATCCATCATTACCTCACTAGTCAATACCATGTTAGGAGAAGTCATCCTCTTATCTACCTTGTCCTGAATAAGTTTAAATTTTTTCCGTAATTCATCCATACCTTTCTTGGTATCACTGAGTTCAGAAGATAGGACAGGAGATACGTTCTCCAAGATTACTCTCGCGGCAACTTTTCGGTCAATTATTTCCTCTACCCGTTCCTCTGGACTACTTATGTTTATTAAGTCTGAGGTTGCTAGTTTCTAAGAGAGTTTCTTTCCACGTTATCTACTCGGGAGTTAATGCCTGCAATTTGCGATTGGACTATTGGTATTAACTTATCCTGCTTTTCAACACTCTCTCTCAAATTGTGCAATCTTTGCTTTACAGCATCAAATGTAACATTACATACATTTTGAAATGATCCTAACTTCTCACTAAGTTCAGATTCTACATCATTACATTTATCTTCAATATCAGATTCTAAATTCTTTGTCAAATCCTGAAATTGCTCATTCTGTCTCTGATTAAAGTCAGTCAACAGTTGATTTACGTGACTACTTAAAGAACTAGTTAGTTCACCTTTCAAATCTATTTTAAAACTTTCTACTTTAGTAGTTAAAGTCAAATTCAGTTTTCAAATTTCCCATGCTGTCACATAAATTGCTGGTTTGCAAACTTCTCACTTCTCTCCCATAGGCTGACTTACTCGGTATGCACAGCTGATCTTCTTCTCGCGATAGCCGGCCACATCGATCTCCAAAAGCTTATTCTCTGAAGAATAATGCTGGTTAAGGGAATTTATCAGACTCTCTCTCTATTCTTGAAATAATTTGGTACTCGAAGAACACTTTTAGTTCAGTCATGGTATATTTCAACTTCCACAAAAAACAAATTCACCGCTTCTCATATAAATATTCGAACTTGTGCGAGTCAACCAAGTCGTCAAACATTAGACTCTATTAGCGTACATTAACAGCAGGGCTGGTTTAATAACCACCAGAAAATATGAACATGTCTTGCTTCTAGCAAGTCCAGCACATGAAGTACTTAAAAGTCTAATCTCATTTCTTCATTTGTTCTTAACAATCATCACAGTCCCTAAACCAGCAAAGAATAGCACAGGCTCTTCCCTACACATACACTGAAACTCTACAGTTCGTACAGCAGGTACTTGTCAGCCGCCGTTCGGCTGCCACATCCATATTTCGCTCGTGACTGTTTTTGGACCTGCACACACAAACATGCAATGTGCAGTAGGTCAGATTTGTCTCACACTTCCATTTAAAATATCATTGGTTTGAGATGGAGGAAGGGCAAGTGGTTCTAGAATTTACGTGGAAATTCTCGAAGCACTGCAGTAGAAAAAAAACATTCAACCTGACACCAGCTGATAGTGTGTTAATGTTACATCATGAAACATGTATAGTGTGTGCAATGACGGAGTGAAAAGTGAATGAACAATGTAGTACTAGCCCTTAATAACTGCTGTGTAATACAGTATTGTACTCTGGGATTAATCAAATGAGGTAGCACTGTTTTAAACAGACTGGCCTTTTATTTGGGAGGTTATAGGCTCCAGTTTTCATCCAGCCCTTATGATTTAGGTTTTCCGTTGTTTCTCTGAATTACTTTGGGCAAATGCCTGTATGGTTCCTTCAATAAGACCACAGCCAACCACCTCTCCTTTTCTTCTCAAGCTAGACCTGTAAGTATATAAATGCCTGTACATATGAATTATGTTGTTCTTGTCATTCTTACATTGTAATGCCTGGTATGTATAAAGTGATCTATGAATGAATCATAAAACAACAGCAACTACCACTACTACAAAAACACTATGTGGAACTATGATGTTATCAATCAGCTTCAAAGTGGAGTTTCACAGACACTTGTTTTTCCTGCCTCTCACTGTCTTAGAAAACTTTTTGAATAAATTCTATCAAACCATTCTGAACAAGTCACTAACACCTTCATGGCTGTATTTTAAGTATGATTGTTTTTGCAGTTTCACTAGAGTAAAAATCCACAAGAAAGAACTCAGTGTAGAAGTTATTGTTCATGCAAAGCTGAAAAATAGAAGACTAGAGGAGTGGACAGCAAACACTTGTATTTGATTCATTTCAGAGGAGACATGGCATTTTTCTAATCTTTGTTGGAATATACACTGCAATGGACATTTGTGATGAATTAGATCTGGGTGCCACTCTGAGACACAAGCTCAAATTGCTGCCTATTGTGGACAATGCTCTATAATACTTCCAGGATCAAACATACCACTAGGCTCTGTTCTAAGTCTAGCAGGCCACCTCCACTTGCCGACCAGAAACAAGTCCTCCAGGTGCATATAGCATTTGGTTTCTGTTACAGTCACAAATGTACCACATTGCTACTCTCCTGCTGGCATAATGAAATTTTATAAATGATTGCAAGTAATGAACCCATTTTGAATTTGTGTACTGCAGAATCATGGTAACAGTTAATAAAGTGGATACAGTGAGTCTCCCTGTCCACTGATGGAGCCATTTTACACTTAGGATACATCGAAGACCTAGAGTGATTTTGGGCTTACTGTAGTGCGAAATGACCATACTACAAGTGTTTCTTAAGGTACATGGTTTCTCCTGATTTATATGAGTAACTATGTCTTCCAACACTTCTGTGCCTATATTGAGAGGCTGCTCTTTTATCATTTTTAAATGTGTCCTCAACATATGCTTTCACCATCTACTTTGTGAAACAATATCAGATCTTGAGGATATTAGGGCAGACAATATATGAATATGTGATGAAGTTCCTTATGTACTCCAGCTCCAATAAACTGTTCCAGCTTCCAAAGTGTTGTTCAAGTTATTTGAGGTTTTTATCCACCATAGAAACAACATCAAATTACACAGGCCATTATTTTCCAGCTACAGAGGCAACGAAAGGAAGCAACATTCCTCTGAGTATCAATTTACATGGAAAGTCAAGGATGTGACCCATTACATGGAAAGTCAAGGATGTGACCTAGGAGACAGACAGCTAAAGTGGTTTGTGTGCCACTCGGAGACTCAAAGTCATATCCCTGCCTATTGTGGTCAGTGGAATGTTTCTCTACATTCAGTTCATTTAAATATACACAAAACAGATGCAAGGCAACAGCACAGCTTTTAATAGTAATGCCATTACAGACTCTATTAAAATGTGGTGTCTGTCTGTTTGTTTCTGAAGGAATTCTTCAAGAATCTCACTCTTATATGGGTAAAGAGCCAATTGTAAAATAATTGCAAACAGAAAAGCTAAAGCTGTGATATTCTTTGTACTACACTGAGCAATATTCTCATCAGTGAAAACTGCATTGCGTTACCTTGTGATAAAAAGGTTATGATTGTTTTAATATTCGTTAAATTTCATTTCAGACATTTGATGAATGTGTGCAGTTAAACCAGCCGGATTGTGATCCCGATAATATGTGGCTCCAGATTCCATTCTTCTGTGGGCATGCAGCACCGTGTTGGTCAGTTTTCAACAATCACTAACAGTTCTGTTCTATATTATAGTCAATAACTCCAATTTTTTATTTTATTTTATTTTATTTTTTTTTTTTTTTTTTTTTTTTTGAGATAGGGCACTATTGATGTTCCGACCAATTCCAGTAATCCCTCTTTCTGGATCCCTTTCCAAATTACTTAAGCCTCAACTTATCAAATATTGTATTTTTTGAGGGAAATTGTATTTGTAGGATTCCAGGAAATGAGTGGGCCCTTGAAGAAGCAAAAAGAAATCTTATCAATCACTATTTCTTAGTTGGAGTCACTGAAGAACTGGCAGATTTTGTGAAGATATTGGAGGCGGCGCTTCCTAACTTTTTCCGTGGTGCAGCTGCTCATTTTGAAACCAGTAAGCTATTTTTATTTGTGTTTTAAACTTACATTATGGAATTCAACTGTTTTATCTTTCTTGCCTGGTGTAAAATTAGTTACAGTTAACTTTATCCAGAATAATTGTAATGGATTAATGTATGAGGAAATGGAAAAAGATAGTAACTGTAAGCAGATACATATACAGGGTGTAAACAATAATTCTTACAATGTACCACAGTGGTGTTGAGGAATTCAGAATGAACAGTTTTATAGAGGAAACTAGTGGGCTATCAAGCTGGAAAACCACCTCAAACTGATGCATGAAATCATCCTAAGCTACAGCGCATATGCATCACCTGAGGTTTTTCAATATTCTCTCGCTATTTTCACACAGATTGTTTGTCTTAGAGAAACACACGACTGTTATCATTTTTTTAGGAAATTTAATGTAGTTCAGTTTTGTACTGGGATGTGTTTTCAGTAGAGGCTGCAGTTTTACTTATAAAAGTCCCTTCAAATGCACCTCCACCCTCACATTCAACCTCCACCTGGTCAGAATTTTAGTACATTTTTCATGACACCCCTTCCTACCACTGCTCAAAAATTGAAGACATAATCTCTGATTATGACCTTTTTTGGTATTTGCTGACTGGGCTATTATTATGCACACAGATTAGTCTTACACTTACCAATTGTAAAACTGATGTTTGTGTGAATTTTACCTCCCAGTTTCATGAATTGTGAAAGCATAAAATTAAAAATTAAATATTTGTTTTGTAAATAAAAACCGCCTTTTCTTGCTGTGCTGTGTTTGATTTCTTCCAAATGACTTTCACCTTTTTGCTTTAAGGCATCTTCAGTGGGATCTAGAATGATACAGTTTTGTTTTGATATGTGTTATTTGTTGATTATAAAACAGTTCACATCTCATTTTTTATGTAAGTAAGTGGTTACTGAGAGTCCTTTGCATTTTTTACTAGCATCTGCATTTCCTCTCATCTGGATGCATGCTGGAGTGCACACTACGACTCCAGCATGTGACCAGATGCCAACCAAAAATGTGAAGAACTGTAAATAATCACTTATTTACATAAAAATGTGACATCAACTGTTTTATAATCTACAAATCTGTATCATTCTAGATCCCACTGAGGATGCCTTAAAGGGAAAAAGGCGAAACACATGTGGGAGAAATGAAACATAGTGCAGGAAGAAAAGGTGGTTTTAATTTACAAAGCAAATGTTTCTGAGCTTGCTGCAGAGGATGCCCATGCAAACAAATTTGTTATAAGTTAAATCATTTTGTTTGTACTACAAAACTATTGTGCTTTTAAAGGTTACGGTTTTGATCAAATTGTAAACATAATTAGTATTTGCATAACATTTACAAAGGTAATTTTACTTTTATTACTCTCCAGGAAAAGTTTAAATTAATAATATTAATGAAATAGTCAACTAAGCCAGTGGCATGATAGCATAGACAGCAGAGACCAAAAAAGGCTGAATGTGGGAAATAATTCATGTAATCACAAATTTTTGTGCAGTGATAGAAGGGAGTGCCATGAATAAAGTGATAAAAATATTGACTGGGGTGGGTAAAAGTGAGTGTAGGAGAGAGTGTACATTTGAAGATCACTTTTTTCTTCAATAACTCAATAAGCACAGCCTCTTGCAAAAAAGTATCCTTGTACAAAATTAATATACATTAAATTTCCTGCTAAAAAGGTCTTATTTGTATTTTCTCTAGGGCAAACAGTCTACGTGAAGAGAGCAAGAGAATACTGAAAATGTCGCACACTGCATGTGTTGTAGCTTAGGCAGTTTTTGTTTCCTCACTTGACACACCACATGTGTGCTATATCAAAATGATTGTCTTTACTTGCTCCACACCTCTGTGGTTAATTATAAATAGCTACTGTTTGCACCCTGTATAGTATGTCATGTGTTAACAGATGTTATTGGACATATGAAGTTGAAATTGTTAATTTGGACCTTTTAACTGTGCAAGAAGAAAGAACATTAGTTGTAAAGTTTCATATTCTGATGATCAATCACTATACATCGTTTTCTTAGTCATTGTTTGTTACACTTCCATGGTCATGCAGCCAATACCGTTTTTTTCCCCCTGGAGATCATTCCATTTTTAAATAGAAAACTTTTGAGGACATTCCAGAATAGTTAATAATGGGGGGGGGGGGGGGGGGGGGACCCGCTGTTAGTGTCAGTAGCATTGAGGAACAGCTAAAATTAAACAAGGCTACAAGGCCAATGGAATCCCTATCAGATTATGTATAAAATCTGCAGCTGAGTTTGCTCCCATTTTACCAAATTTACCGTAAATCTCTTGAAACAACAAACTGTGCCCAGTACTTGGAAGAAAGCAGAGATCATATCCATCTACAAGAAGGCTAGCATGTACATCTACATATATGGTCGTCAACTGTGAAGTTCATGGCAGAGGAAAAGTTACTTCCCATGGTACCACTTATTAGGGCTTCTTTCCGTATCATTTGCTTATGGAGGATGGGTAGAATGATTACTTAAATGACTCTTCTGTGCACTTTTTAATTGATTCAACTGTGTGTTCTTGGTGAAACACTGTATATTAGAACAGCTAAACATATAAAACTTTGCCTGTGAGTTCAAGTACTAAATACTGTTCATTTTAACATTCAGCTGTCTATAATTTAAATGTTAAGTAGCCTACTTATATTTACAACTACCAGATGGCACTCTTGGTGTCATGTTCACCTTCTCGCACTTGTTAACACGGGCACCTCAGTTCGTTACTACCTGTGGCTTTACAGATATGAGCAGCCCATAGTGGCTCACCTTCATGCATTTTTTTTTTTTTTTTTTTTTTTTTTTTTTTTTTTTTTTTTTAAAAAAAAAGCCCTTTTGGCCTGTTATTCATTTTATACGTGACATGTAAGTACTGTCTCTGTCTTGTACTGTTAGTCAGTACTTACATTTTTATATAAAAATTTTCTTTTCCCATAAATTAGTAATTATGTTACAGCCCACTTTAAACATTTAAATTCTGATGAAGGCACTCTTAGAAGTGTTGAAACCTGGTTAATAAGACAAAAAAATTGTGACCAAGAGCTCATTTGTTTCAACTCTAAACAAAATACTTTTTTCTTGTGAAAGTTAATTATTTTTGTATGACCTAGGTTTTGGGTTGTTAGCCCATTTTCCATTACTCAAGTGATTATTGGAAGCCGAGCGCAGATAAACACCTATCAACTTCTTAATCTATCAGTTCTTGATTTAAATCATAAAAGTTATCTCTGTTGACTATTTCGATACAGTTCCATTTGTGTTGTACAACATTCATTAGGGTAGCATTTACTCTAATTGTAAATGAACATACACTGGAGCAGAGATATGTGCACAAGAGTGGGTATTTGTGTGATTACCTATTTATGAATGAAGGCACAATGTTCCCAAAAATATTATTAGTTACACTTCTATGTAGAAGCTATAACTTTATATAAAAGGTGTGAATCATTGAATTGAGTCTGCTGATTCAGTTCTAAATGTGAGGATATGCAAATCTGTTCTTTAATTTCAAATATTTCTAATTGAATGAGCTTGGCACCCTTTGCCTCTATGTGC
This sequence comes from Schistocerca piceifrons, assembly GCF_021461385.2. Classification (NCBI taxonomy): domain Eukaryota; kingdom Metazoa; phylum Arthropoda; class Insecta; order Orthoptera; family Acrididae; genus Schistocerca; species Schistocerca piceifrons. The sequence continues at coordinate 384,971,697 of NC_060142.1, forward strand.
AAGACTTCTACATCTTTACTTATTTGTGGGTATCGGTTAAGTAATGTTTAGCAAACGATGAATAAGGTGTGTTAAGTCTCCAGCTTATTTGGTGTCCTCTGAACTTGACTGCCCAGTCTCCTATATAGCAGGACTGACACTCTTGGTTGGTGATCTTATAATCCCTGCTCTTCGTGATGACAGGTTGTTTAACCTGTGAATTGAAGAAACATCTGCTTAATGTTTGTGGGAAATGAAAAATACAGAGAACCCTTTGCTTTTAAAATTTAGCCTATCCTATTAGCAATTTTAACTCCAAAAGATAAATTGCATCATTTCCTTTTTGGTCTACCTATGTTGTTAACAAGGTACAGAGGTAACCTGCCTTGCTTCTTCAGTTTTTTATTGAGAATATTATCAATAATGTTGGAATTAAATAAGCAATTGTTTTTATTGTGTTAAGTTCCTGGTCATAATCTTTTTGGGACATAGAGATAGCAAGGAGATGGTGGATCGTGTCATGGAATGTTGCATGTTTGTAAGCTGTTCAGTGTAGAGAGGAAGTTAGGATGAACGCAACTGACACAGATATGGCCACTGTCTCCACATGCTGGGGCCCAGCTGATATTTATTGTTACTATTTTGTATCTTTAAGTTGGTGTTTAGAAAATTAAGGGTGAAACTATTTAACTCCATACTGACCTTTTTGTTTATGTGCCACTCGATCGTACTTTGCAAGAACTTCTGGATTTGACTAATGGAATTTTTCCACATACAAAAAATATCATCCACATATCTTCACCAGTATACTCTCTAATCAGTCTCTCATTTGTCATTAACATTTCTACTAACAAGCAGGTTAAGGATGAACCCATTGCTAGACCATCTGCTTGCTTGTAATAGCTTACTTGAAGTCAGAAATAGTTTTGATATAAATGGCATTCTACTTTCCAACAGAAATTGCTACATATACTTTCACTGATCAAATATTAAATGCATTGAATAACCAAACATCACCCATTGGGATATTTTGTGATCACTTAAAGGCTTTTGATTGTGTGATCATGAAATTCTTGTAGATAAGCTTAAATATTGTGGTATGAGTGGGACAGTGCACAACTGATTTAATTCATACTTAACTGGAAGAATGCAGAAGGTTGAAATTAACAGTACAGATAGTCTGCAAAAATCAGTAGAGTCCTCTAACTGGGGAGGTATCAAGAATGGTGTCCCACAGGCTTCAGTCTTGGGTCCCTTGTTGTTCTTAATATATATTAATTGTAGTAACACTGTTCACATTTACGTAGCACTTCACTGAGTCCTAGGCAGGCCCGATGTTAACTGACTGGGCACAGCCCGTGCTGCCTGAGTTGTTGTTGTTGTTACGCCGGCAGAGGTTGCGTCCGAATTCTCGCGTGCCCTCTGGTGGACGGGACTCTACTTGCGGCAACTACCATCCGTGACGCGCCGTACCGATGTGCGCCTCCTGCGATCTGTCTGGTGGCTACTGCACTCCTCCTCCTTCGGGGGGTGAAGCCACTGTGATCCACTGCGTCAGAAGGTGGAGCGTCGGGCAGGAGCGATGACCTCCACATCCATTGGAAGGCCGGAGTCGAGGGGATCTGCCAACCCTCGAACCGGAACCTTCGAATACGGCTGGAAGTGACCCACATGAAGAGGTCCCCGTCATCCCACCACCGGAGCCCGGGACAGAACGGGCGACAAACCGTCGAACTCCAGATCATGTTCCACCTCGGGAGGGGCAAGACCCAGTGGCGGGGACGATGGGGAAGGGACGACCACAGGTGAACCAGCCTCCTGAGAAACCGGGCCTGCGTGGGGGGGGCCGGCTCTCGCTGGGGCATCTCGAATGATGGTGATGCTGGTGCTGGAGCTACTGGAGGCTGCCAAGGCTGAGAACCATCGCAGTGCGGCTGAGTCACAGCGGGGAGAGGTGGTAACATCCCCTGAGAAACCAACACGGGTGCCGGCAGTGGGGAAGCCGGTGTCCGAGAGGTCGGAGGATGGGTGCCCAAACGTGGACGTACTGATTTTGGTGATGACGTACCACCCGGTCCCCCGTCTGCAAGGTATAGAGCCGGCGGCCATTTCGGCGCAGGACCACCGCCGGTATCCAACGTGGATTGCGACCAAACCCACGGGCCCAGACCGACATACCCAGTGGAAAGCCAGGTACTCCATGTTGCGAAGACTGGCGAGGACCAGGCCGGAGGAGGTGCAGCAGAGTCCTAGGTTGGTGCCCATGGAGGAGCTCTGCGGGGTTGCGTTCTCCCATTGGTGTGGTCTGGTATGCCGTCAGGAAAAACGTCAGTGCTTCCTCCGCAGGAAATTCGTGCACATACTTTTTCATCTGTGTCTTAAATGTGCGCACCATGCGCTCGGCTTCCCCATTCGATTGTGGATGGAAGGGGGGAGAGCAAACGTGCCGAATACCGAAGCGGCTACAAAAATCCTGGAAGGTCTGCGAAATAAACTGCGGTCCATTGTCCGAGACCAGGGTGATTGGCAGACCTTCCACAGAAAAGATTTTGGCTAATGCCTGGATTGCAACTTCTGAAGTGGTTGAGGAGCAGTGAACCACATATGGGAATAGGGACTAAGCATCTGTGACAATGAGCCAAAAGCCATTGAGAAACGGGCCCGCAAAATCGATGTGAACACGTTCCCATGCTTGGGTTGCCGGCGGCCATGAAGAGAACGCTGCCCTGGGAGATGCCTGTTGGCTCGCACACTGGGAACAGGCGGCCACCAAGTGCTCAATTTCTCTGTCAATACCGGGCCAGTACAGATGTCTGCGAGCCAAGGTTTTAGTACGAGAAACACCCCAGTGTCCCGCATGTAATAACGTGAGGACCTCCCTTCGTAAACTTGCAGGAACAACCACGCGAGGAGCTGTATCATCGGTAGCCAGAAGGAGAACTCCTTCCAAGACTGAGAGGCGGTTTTGTAGAATAAAATAGTTACGAAGAGGGTCCAAGGCCCGGCCTGGAGGGCGGGATGACCACCCCTGCTGAATGAGGCAAACTACTTGCCGGAGAACCGGGTCAGCTGCCGTTTCCCTGGTGACTCGAGAACTAGTGGTCGGGAAGCCGTCAACCACTTGGCGGGACGCCACATCCAAATGAAAACACATAATCTCCTCTCGATCGAACGTAGGATCCGGGCCCACCGGAAGACGGGAAAGAGCGTCGGCGTTGGCATGCTGTCCGGTAGGGCGAAAATGAATGTCATAATGGTACTTAGAGAGGAACAAGGCCCAGCACTGTAGTCTGTGGGCTGCCCTATCCGGAATCTGAGAGGCAGGGCCAAATAACGATATTAACGGCTTATGGTCATTGATTAACTGAAATTCCTGCCATACAAGAAAGAGTGAAACTTGGTAACAGCGTAGACAATGGCCAAAGCCTCTTTTTCCACCTGGGAGTAATGGGCCTGCGTGGGACTAAGAGTTTTAGACGCAAACGCCAGTGGTTGCTCGGAATCGTCTGCGTTGCGATGGGCTAGGACCGCCCCCAGCCCATACTGTGAAGCATCTGTAGCCAGGACCAACGGCTTATGGGGGTCAAAAGTAGCCAAACAAGGCGCTGACGTGAGGAGGCCCTTCAACGAGGTGAACACTCGCTTGCATGCAGGCGACCAATCAAAAGGAACACCCTTGCGCAGAAGGCAGTACAGGGGGCGGGCTACGGTGGAAGCCCTGGGAATGAACCGGTGGTAATAGGCTATCTTGCCTAAAAAAGCTTGTAACTCTTTCAGCGAAGTGGGCCGAGGAAGGTCGACGATACCTTGGACCAAACTTCCTAGTGGCTGGATACCGTGCCGAGAGATGGTGTAGTCCACATACTCAATGGACAGTTGGAAGAAGTTTGACTTATGCAGGTTGCAACGCAAGCCCACGGACCTGAATTTGAGAAAAAGGGTGCGAAGATTGTGCAAGTGTTCCTTCATGCTGCGGCATGTGACAATTATGTCATCCAGGCAATTAATACAATGAGGGATTGTCGACGTGACGTGCTTAAGATAACGCTGGAATATTGCCGGGCCACTGGATATTCCGAAGGCCAACCGCTGGTATTGGGAAAGGCCAAACGGGGTGTTGACGACCGCCAGCCGTTTGGAGTCCTCATCAAGTGGTATCTGATGATAAGCCTCCGAATGATCGATTTTCGAAAAATATTGGCCTCCCGCCACGGCAGAGAACAATTTATCAGCACGAGGCAAAGGATAGGTGTCCACCACCAATTGGGAATTAATGGTGGCCTCGAAATCGCCACAAAGATGTAATTTTCCCGAGGGCTTCCTTACAATAACGAGGAGCGAAGCCCACTCACTAGAAGAAATGGGAAGAACGACCCCTAGGGCTGTCAGCCGGTCTAGCTCTTCCTTTACCTGAGGGCGGAGAGCCAAGGGGATCTGCCTCGTGCGTAGAAAACGCAGGCGAGCCGACGCCTTCAACGTTAAGTGAACTTCAAAATCTGAAACACGCCCCAGGCCCTCCTCAAAGATATCTGGAAAGTCTGAGATCAAAGATTCCAGTGATTGATAGGGAACATCTTCGGAGACCAACTGTATGGTGTCAGCGATAGAAAAACCGAAAGCTTGAAAGGCATCCAGACCAAAAAGGTTAGCGGAGCTCGCATCACTGACAACAATAAAAGTAATAGGCTGAGTGACTGATTTGTAAGTCATGTCGGTAGTGAATTGACCCAGTAGGGGAATGAACTGTTTACCATAACCGCGTAGACGCCGGTAAACTGGCGCCAAAGGGGCGATCCAAGGTCGGAATAAGTTTGTGCATTCAACAACAAAACTGCCGCACCCGTATCTACTTGCAGTTGTAACCAGCGTGACCGAACCGACACCTCGATAACAAGTTTGTGTGCCAATGCGTCGGGAGCCTGGCCCGATGAAACTTCCTGAATGCCAACGTCCATGTCCTCTGTACCTGCTTCCTTCGATTCTTTTGAGGCTGAGCGGCAAACTTGAGCAATGTGACATTTTTTATTACATTTGCGACAAACGGCCCAACGTTGGGGGCACTCTGACCGATCGTAATGTATATAGCACGACGCACAGGACGGCAACAGGGGTCGGCGGCCGGAATTCTGTTTACGCACCAAGCGGGAGTGGCCGTAACAGCTGGATTGTACCTCTCGCACGTCGTCCACCCCGGGCACAGTGGACGCGGACGCACTGCCCTGAACCGCTGTGACGTCGCACCACGCTTCCAGCTGTTGACCTGCGGCGTGAGAGACTTCATACGATTGAGCAATGGACAGGACTTCCTCAAGGGAAGGGTCTTCTAACTGCAGGGCCCGTTGCCGGACCTCCCTATCAGGGGCTGAACGAACAATGACGTCGCGTACCATAACGTGGGCATACGACTCTCGCGACTGCTCTGTGACAAAATGACACTTGCGACTAAGACCGTGCAGGGTAGTGGCCCACGCCCGGTAAGACTGATGGGGCTGTTTCTTGCATTGATAGAACTCGACCCTAGCCGCCACAACATGCGTGCGGCGACGATAATATGAAGACAGCAATGAACACAATGCGTCAAAAGACAAGGACGAGGGTTCCTGCAATGGCGCTAGCTGCCGCAAAACTTGATACAGCAAGGGAGATATCTAAGACAAGAGTCCGCAGCTCGTGGTCATGCGGTAGTGTTCTCGCTTCCCGCGCCCGAGTTCCTGGGTTCGATTCCCGGCGGGGTCAGGGATTTTCTCTGCCTCGTGATGACTGGGTGTTGTGTGATGTCCCTAGGTTAGTTAGGTTTAAGTAGTTTTCGAGGGGACTGATGACCATAGATGTTAAGTCCCATAATGCTCAGAGCCATCCAAGACAAGAATAGAGCACGACATACCTCTGCATCGGCAACATGAAACGCCTGGAAATGCTGCCGAAGGCGATGTTCACGTGCATCCCAATCCTCCGCTGTCTCGTCATACGGGGGAAAGGGAGGAGGGAACGGCGCTGGAGCAGACTGCGTGGAGAGCAACGCCGGAAGCACTTGTTTCATGGTGGCCATGAGCTCTGTCTGCTGCTCAACCAAAACTCGCACTAAATCCTCCATGCCGTGGAGAAGCTGCAAAACGGGAACAATGACGCAACATGCGAAAGAATGACCCTACTCGTCGCCAATTGTGTAGTAACACTGTTCACGTTTACGTAGCACTTCACTTAGCATAGACCGGGACTGAGTCCTAGGCAGGCCCGATGTTAACTGACTGGGCACGGCCCGTGCTGCCTGAGTTGTTGTTGTTGTTGTTGTTGTTGTTATGCCGGCAGAGGTCGCGTCCAAATTCTCGCGTGCCCTCTGGTGGACAGGACTCTACTTACGGCAACTACCGTCCGTGACGCGCCGTGCCGATGTGCGCCTCCCGCGATCTGTCTGGTGGCTACTGCATTAATGACTTGCCACAATATATTCATGAAGATGCAAAGCTAGTTCTTTTTGCTGATGATACAAGTATAGTAATCACACTCAACAAGCCAGAATCATGTGAAGAAATTGTAAATAATGTTTTTCAGAAAATTATTAAGTAGTTCTCTGCAAATGGACTCTCACTAAATTTTGAGAAAACACAGTTTATACAATTCTGTACAGTAAATGGCATAACACCATTTATAAATATAGACTATGAACAGAAGTCTGTTGCTAAGGCAGAATACTTTTAAATTTGAATTGGAAGAAACACATTGATGATCAGCTGAAACGGTTAGGTTCAACTACTTACGTTATTAGGGTTATTGCAAATTTTAGTGATAAACATATCAGTAAATTAGCCTACTATGCCCAATTTCATTCACTGCTTTCATATGGTATCTTTTATTGGGGCAATTCGTCAGTAAAAGAGAAAGTATTCATTGCACAGAAGCGTGTAATGAGAATAATTGCTGGAGCTCACCCAAGATTACTTTGCAGACATTTATTTAAGGAACTCGGGATATTCACAGTACCTTCACAATACATATATTCACTTATGAAATTTGTCATTAATAACCCATCCCAATTCAAAAATAACAGCGAAGTGCATAGCTACAACACTAGAAGAAAGGATGATCTTCACTATTCTAGATTAAATCTCACTTTTGCACAGAAAGGGGTGAACTATGCTGCCACAGAAATCTTTGGTCATTTGCTAAATAGTATGAAAAGTCTGACAGATAGCCAACCAACATTTAAAAGCAAATTAAAAGAATTTTCTGATTGACAGCTCCTTCTGCTCAATAGATGAATTCTTAGATATGAAGTACTAATTGCAAAAAAAAGAAAAACGAAAAAAAAAGAAAAAGATAAAAAGAAAAAATTAATTATTTTGTGTAAAGAAAACTTATGTTAAAAATGACACGTTCCACTTCATTACGAAATGTTGTATTCATGATCTATGGAACAAGGATGTAAGTATGTATTGGTTATGCTCAGCTGCTTTTCTGAATTCATGTCATTTAAACACAATAGTGGGATTCAGTATCTGTGCAGTCTTTCATAAGAATACTTGAGAACGGGCTGTGAATATCAAGAGAGACTAATTTTGCAATGTACACTGCACATGCTGTAATTTATCTAAACTTGTCGTCGCGGTCGTTTGTGAGAGTGGTACATAGAGGTTGCAGTATGTTCCTTGATTCCTCACCTAATGCTGGCTCTTGAAACTTTTTAAATAGGCTTTCATAGGATAATTGGAGTCTTTCAGTTACATTAAATTCACTCCAATTTACCAGAAAATGACCAGATAAAAGCTGCTTCGTACAGATGACTGCAGTGAGATGTTTTATCAAGTGGCACGGATAGAGGGAGGAAGAGTCAGGAAGCAGGAGGAGCGGTTGGTGAAGAATAGCTGATGGCTTGGAGGAAGGCAGCAGACATACAGGATAGGAAAGTGAAGCATGAACACTGAAGCCAGTGACTCTCTGCTGCAGGCGTGATCCCCAAAACTACAGTCCAATTTCATTTATGTCTACCTGTTGCAGGTTCTGAGTTCGAACATAATGATCTCCTTATGCCATAAATAGTGGTCATGAAAGCCAAGGATCAAAGCGAGCAGATGGATGTAGTATTTCTAGACTTTTGGAAAGCATTTGAGTCAGTACAACACTAAAATTTCTTAGTAAAATAACTATCATATGGCAAACCAAAAAACTTTTGACTGGATTAAGGATGTCTTGGAGGGGAGAACACAGCATGCTAATGTGGATGTAGAGTCGTTGACAGGAGGAATCATGCCTACCCCAGGCAAGTGCTGCACAACCTGACAGACATTATGTTTAGTAACCTACAATGTTTGCAGACTATGAAGTTACCTATAATAAAGTACTGTCCGAAAAAACTGCACAACCATCCTGGCATGTCATGATAAAATTCCAAACTTGTGCAAAGGTTGGCAACTTACTTTGAATGTACTTAAATGTAAAGCAGTGCACTTCACAAACCATAGAAACATGCTACGCTTTTACTACATATCAGTGAGTCTCAGTTGGAATCAGAACAACTCAGACAAGTACATGGATGTAACAATTTTTATGAACAGGAAATGGATTGCAACATTGGCTCAGTTTCAAATAGTGCAGTTCATGACATAAATCCATTGTAGAAAAAAAACTAATGCTAAATCACAGTAAGACTCAGTTTTTACAGTTTCTAACACACAATTCAACAAAACCTTATGGTTTAATTTCACAGAATGGGCATATGATTAGTGAAACTGAACAGTTCAAATTTCTAGGTGTTCAGATAGATAGTAAGCTGCTGTGGAAAGCCCATGTTCAGCATCTTGTTCAAAGCCTTAATGCTATCGTTTTTACTATTCAAATGGTATCTGAAGTGAGCGATCATTCAACACGAAAATTAGTCTACATTGCTTATTTTCATTTGCTTATGTCATATGGCATTATATTTTGGGGTAACTCTTCCCATTCTGAAAGGATATTTTTGGCTCAGAAATGGGCGGTTCAGGCAATAAGTGGTGTAAGTTCACGAACCTCTTGTCAGCCTCTGTTCATGAGTCTGGGTATTTTGACATTGGCCGCTCAATATATATATATTCCTTACTGTCATTTCTTGTTAACAATATTAGCTTATTCCCAAGAATAAGCAGATTTCCCTCAGTTAATACTCAGCAGAAATGAAACATGCATTTGGATCGCACTTCCTTAACTCTTGTGCAGAAAGGTGTGTATTATACTGCTGCATCCATTTTCAATAAGCCACCACTAGAATTCAAAAATCGTAACAGTAATCCACGGACTTTCAAATCAAAACTGAAGAGTTTCTTCATGGGTCACTCCTTCTGTTCTGTCAAGGAGTTCCTTGAAAAATTAAGCTGATTCTTGTTGTATTGTTGACTGCATTTACTTTAACTTATGACTTGACTTTTTTGGGTTCATAAACATTTTATTTTTATCTGTTATTACTTTTATATTGTAATTTCATGTACTGACATGTTCCATGACCTTGGAGATTGCTCCTCAATTTGGTCCTACGGAATTTGATGTGTAAATAAATAAAATAAAACATGTGGGCAGGCACAGGCAACGCAGGTGCCAGATTTCTGTTCATTTGCAGGATCCTAGGAAAATTCAAACTGTCTGTAAATGAGACTGCTTTCGAAACATCTGTATGATTCATCCTAGAAAATTTCTCATACATGTGGACCCATACCAGATAGGATGAACAGAGGATATTGAACATACACAGATAAGGGCAGCATGAATGGTCACAGATGTGTTTGACATCTGGGAGTGTTCCTGGAAGTACTAAATACCCTGAAACAGCAGACACTTGTTGACAGACATCAATTATTCTGCAAAAATGTACCTACTAAATGTCCAGAATCAGTATTATATGATGGATATACATATATACTTGAGTCCCATATGTATCAGTCCTGTAGGGACCATGAAGACAAGATTAATTAGACTGATTGCAATTTGTTCAGAGGTATTAAGCACTCGCCCTTTGAACCCTCCATAGGCAAGTGAAATGGGAAGAGAACCTATTGTTTGGTACATGCTAAGTACCCTGTGCTGTGGGTTGCAGAGTGTGTATATAGATGTATTCCAGAAATTGAGTTCCAAAATCCCTTTGAAAAGTAGCAAAGGCGCTAGCATAGTTATAGAACTTACTAATGGTAATAACTTTGAATGTAACCATTGCATTCTGCATCTACACATACATATATACTCCACAAGCTACCATACAGTGCATAGTGGAGGGTACGTCATGTCACTACTAATCATTTCCTTTTCTGTTCCACTCACAGAGTGAGGGAAAAATTACTTTCTAAGCACCTTGGTACAAACTGTAATTTCTCACATTTTATTTTTGTGGTCCTTAATGTGAAATGTATGGTGATGGCAGTGAAATAGCTCTGCATTCTGCCTCAAATGCTGGTTCTCTACACTTCCACAACAGTGCTTCATGAAAGTGTGTCATCATTCCTCCAGAGATTCCCATTTGAGTACATGAAGCATCTCTGTAATATTGACATACTCATCGAATTTACTGGTAACAAATCTAGCAACCTGCCTCTGAATTGCTTCAATGTCTTCCTTGAATCTGAGCAGGTGAGGATCCCAAACACTCAAACAGTACTCAAGAATGGGTCTCACTTGCATTCTGTATGCCATATTATATATAGATAAGCTACACATTTTGAAAATTCTTCCATTGAAAGCATTCACCTTCCCTACTACCAACCTGGCATTCTCGTTCCATTTAATACCGCTTTGCAGCATTACACCTGGATATTTAATGAATGTGACTGTGACGAGCAGTGCCCTGCTAATGCTGTATTCAAATATTACAGGATTGTTTTTCCTACTCATCCACATTAACTTACATTTTTCTACATTTAGAGCAAGCTGTAGTTCATCACACCAACTAGAGATACTGCCTAAGTCATTTTGTATACTCCTGCAGTCACACAACAGTGACACCTTCCTATACATCATGACATCATTAGCAAAGAGCTGTAAATTGCTGTTCACCCTGTCTGTCAGATCATTTACGCATTTATGTGTATAGAAAATAAGAGAAGTCTTATCACAATTCCCTGGGGCACTGTTGACAATATCCTTGTCTCTGATCAACATTTGCCATCGAGAACAACATACTGCGTTCTATTACTTACAAAGTCGCATATCTGGGAAACCAAACCAGATGCCCAGACCTTTGTCAACAGTCTATAGTGGGGTACCATGTCAAACGCCTTGTGGAAATCTAATATTATGGAATCTACCTGTTGCCGTCAATCCATATTTGCAGGATATCACACGATAAAAGGACAAGCTGAGCTTTGCACAAGCAATGCTTTCTTAATCTGTGCTGATTTGTAGACAGAATCTTTTCTGTATCAAGCAAATTTGTTATAATGAAACTCAGAATGTGTTCAAGAATTTTGCAGCAAACTGATGTCAAAGATATTGGTCCTTAATTGTGCAGATCTGTTCTTTTACCTTTCTTATACACAGTAATCATCTGCACTTTTTTCCAGTCACTTGGGATTCCATCTGGACCTGGCAACTTTTTTTTTGTTTTCAATTCTTTCAGTTGCTTCTGTATGTCACAGATACCTATTTCTATGTCCTCCTTGCAGGAATCTGTGTGACAGTCAAATATTGGTACATTTGTACTTGCGTGAATGATTTCTTAAACGTGAAATTTAAAATTTCAGCTTTTCTTCTGCTATCTTCTGTTGCCAACCCAGACTAATCGACAAGTGACTGGATAGATGCCTTCAACTCACTTGGTGATTTTAAATATGACCTGAATTTTCTCTGGTTGTTGGTAAGATCTTTTGCTAAGGTATGACTGTGGAAGTTTTATGCTTCACACATTGATTGTATTACATACACAAGAATTTCTCCTACTTTTTTCTGGCAACATTTGCATGTTCTTGTGTGAACCAAGAGTGCAACAATCTCTGTTTCCTCAGTGTTTTCCAAATTTGATTATTAAACTGCGGAGGATCCTTTCCATCGTCAGTCCACTTACTTTGCACATATTTCTCCTGAGCACAGTTTACATTCAGTTTTAGCTTTGCCCATGATTCCTCTAGGTCCATTATATTGGAACTAAATGATGCTCATTCAGCATCTTAATGGGATGCTAATGGCTGCTTATCTAGCATAAATACTGTCCTAGCCTTATAGATGGATTTATTATCTTTAATAACTGTCATCACCATGATGGCATCATGATCAGTATGTCTGTCTTTATATCGGCACTGTCCATAAGATCAGATCTGTTTGTAACTGAAGGGTCTAAAATATATCCATTAGATGTGGGTTGTCTAACTAGTTGTTCAAGGCAGTTTTTGGAAAATGTGTTAAAAATTACTTCACAAGTCTGCCTGGCCTTACCATCTGTAGTGAATCCTTAGATTTCCCAGTCTGTACTCAGTAGATTAAAACCACCTCCAACTAATACTGCATGAAACAATTTTTGATGTTGCTGAGCAACAGTCATAAAATAATTTTTAAATGAACATACCACTGTTTGACTGTATTGTTGTTTATTTAATTACGACCTAGATTTCAGCATTTTGATGGCCTGCAATATATGTTAATGACATAAACTCAATTAATTGAAAATGGCATAAAAGTCTTGAATCTGGGTCTTAATTAAATAAACAATAATAAAGTCAAACGGTGGTCTGTTCATTTAATATTGCATGGTGTGGGTATTTTCATGCTACTGAGAATGGACTTCCTGTGGATTATTCTAAAACTGTTATGACAGAATCAACTGCCCAGTAAAAGAATTCAATAATTAACTTGAGTTCACTTAGGCCTGCAACCAGTGTCCAGATAACTTCACAGGCAGACTCAATTTTGACTTCGATAGACACAAAATTTTTGTAAACAACACTGAACACACTTTCTCCTGTGGCATCTAAATCTGTCTCTTTGATAAATGTTCCATGCCTTGCTAAATATTTCTGAGATTCCTACTTCAAATTTCAGCCAGCTTTCAGTTCTGAGGGTAATTTGAGTGTGACAGCTTTCCTGGAGGGCAGTAAGTACAGGAACTTTGTTATGAATACCTCACCAGTTTACTGTTAAAATTGTGACAGTCGAAGTGTGTGTACTTTGTACAGAAACTGATTTCGTTCTCTGCATATTAACTGGCAAGCATTCATCACAAGACCTCACTCTACCACCTAGCTTAAAAAAAAAAAAAACCTGTGTGCAGTCCACAAGTACTCTGCAACCCAAGCAGCTGCTGCATTTGTATAGTACGTCCCTGACCTATCAAGGAGAGTCCTGCAACTCCACACCCCATAACACAAGTCCATAAATCTGCAGCCATTACTGTCACAGAATCAATGGAACCTCTGCTTCATTCTCCATTCAGCTCCAAACCAAAGGACCCTGCTCGACTCCAGGTATGATGCTGCAAATTGTGAACTCTACTTGCAGTCCATGAGTGAGGCCAACTATCTTCCCCATGCTCGCCAGCCAGATGTAGGAACTGAGTATGGCCTCAGAAGCCAAGCTACAAGTGTCATTGATGTCAACATGAGCAGCAGCTTGTTGTCTACTGCACACAGCACGCTCTATGTCTTGGATGAGGGCCCACCCCCTCTGGCAGACATATCAAGTGCACATTGGAATGCTTTCTGACCATCAGTGCTATTTCCTCAAGGGGCTACATAATGTACCTCAGAAGCCAAGCTACAAGTGTCATTGATGTCAACATGAGCAGCAGCTTGTTGTCTACTGCACACAGCACGCTCTATGTCTTGGATGAGGGCCCACCCCTTCTGGCAGACATATCAAGTGCACATTGGAATGCTTTCTGACCATCAGTGCTATTTCCCCAAGGGGCTACATAATGTACCTTACATTGGAGCTTCTGATAACTTATAAACCCTTCCCCCCCTCCCCCCCCCCCCTCCCCCTCTGGTACTTGTATGCCCTCTCAGACCCTACTGAAGGAGCAGCCACCTGTCCACTCGTAGAAATAGGGGGCGAGGTGAGACAGCTAGCCTCCACATTGACTCTCCGACTCAAGAGACATGAGCACGTAGCAATCCGCCACTCAGTCTGCAGTGAGCACAGATCCCTTGTGTCGGTACACTGGAAGGTGCACTGACAGCAGAGCCCACAGGAAAAGCAAGCGACACCTGACGTATTCCATGTGATGTGCCATATTCTCTGCTGCTGCCACACCATGGGGCAGCAGCCTGCAGACGGCTGACAGTGGCCATAAGCATCTTCAGCTGTCTAAGAACTGTGGCCAGCTCGTGTGCAATGTGTGATATAGGTGTACATGTTCTGCTTTCATCTCTTTATAATCCCACACCTACTCACTCCACTAGAACTTTTTCAGGTCCTGAATACATCTATACCTTATATGTGATATGGATTCATATCTTAGAGCTCTCTTGTAATCAGTAGTTTGTGCCCATAGAATTCATAACAACTGAGGTGACGCAGTGTATTCAACAGAAGCAATGTACAAATTCCTCACCAGTCATGTTTATTAACATTGTTTGCAATGGTACTTACAAAAGGACACAAATGGTTTTGTTCTCCATCCTTTTCTAATCACAACTTATCATGCATCCTCTAATGACCTCAACAGTGTGACACTAAATCCCAATCTTCCATTCCTTTCTTTGTAGAATTCACTTATTTTTAATATATTTAATTATACATATTACTTGGTGTCTTAAAGTTAATTTTTAAAGCGGTTAGAAAGATGGCTCACCATTCAACTTAAATTTAAAGAAGTGAGTAATGAACACTCATGCAAAAAGGAGTATAGATTTTTCCTTAGTTTCTAAACTTACGTTGTTGTTCGGAGTTGTCTGCTATCATTGTCTGACCCCAGTCTTTCTGATTACATAGATAGCGGGCCTCTGTATTCTAAGACTCCCAAGATTGTCTCCATGAGACTTGGATAGCAGATTATTTGTCCAGGTTTGTGTAGTTTTAAGAGCAACTGCAAATAGACTGAAAAAGATAAGGAAACAGTAATTAAATTGATGATGAAAAACTGTGAAGCACTACACATTGGCGTCTACATCTACATCCATAACGCTGCAAACCGCAGTGAAATGGGGCACTTTTCATTGTACCAGAAGTTCAGTTTATTTAACAAATATTTATTAATAATGATACAAATCATTGTACATAGTAATAATACTACAAACAATTGACATTTAGAATTTAACACAGTAAAAAAAGCTTGGCCCTTACGAACATCAGTCTCAACAGACCATTGTTGCAGTTCCTTTTTTCTTTTTTCCCTTCCTCCTCCTCCGCTTCCTCCATCCTTTTTAGTTATGGTGGTGTAATACCTCTGTTCAGCCAACTGTCAAGTAATTCTGCATGTTCTTATTGAGTCTTGTTGTTTGGTGTGCTAATTCTATGCAGGAGTAATAGTTGTTAAAACTGCTAGTCAGTTTTGAATTAAATAAGTAGTTGTACATCCGATCATCCAAATTATTGCATTGTTTTTGGATCAGGGGTATTGAGGCTTTTGCAACCTTATCATTTTCGTTAGGGCTTTCCCCATTCCATTCCTTTACAGAATGGGGGAAGAATTGTTGAAGCAGTAATTAGTCTAATTCGGTTTTGATGATCCCGATGGGCCCAACACATTGGAGTATATTATTATATTCCTATATTCATCACTTAAAGTTGATTCTTAAAACTTACTAAAGAGGCTTTCAAAGTATAGTTTGCACCTATCTTCAAGCATGTGACAGTTCAGTTTTATCAGCATCTCCATGATGCTCTCTCATTGGTCAAACAAACATAATTATGTCAATTCATGTTGCACTTCATTTTAAAAGTTCAATAATCCCTGTTAGCTGCTTGTGGTACAGATCTCTCTCACCTGACCAGTACTGTAAGTGGGTTGCACAAGTGTTTTATAAGCAATCTCCTTTGTAGATTGATCATATTTCTGTAGTGTCCTACCAATGAACCAAAATCAGCCACTTGCTGTAACTATGACTGATTCTGCATGATCATTCTGTTTCATATTTCTACAAACTGTTACACCCAGGTATTTGTATAAGTTGTTATGAATTAGGAGTTGCAGACACATTTGTAAATTTTCAAACAGTTTTAGGTGTTATGAAGTAATAGTGCACATTATCGCAACTGTAATTGACAGATATATGAGTGAAATATAAGAAACAGATGTTCTTGCTCGTTTCATACCTTATTACTGGTCACTTATTCATTGTGAAATGTTGGGTTTGCTTTCTTATGCTACACTCGAAATACATTATACATTTTTTTCATTAATAATTGCTTTGTTTTAGGTAAGAAATCCCATTTAAGAAAAACTGCACAGAAAATAGAACCGTCTGAAGAAACAGTATCAATTATAAAACAGTCAAAAATATGGAAGATGGAAAATGAACTTTATGAGTTTGCTTTGGAGCAGTTCCACTATGTAAAAAAGAAAATACTGGCAATTAAGGATAGTTCAAACTCTGAGAAAGTGCAGCAGTTTACTTATGAAAAAATACGTCCAAAATGAAGGTAGTTAATCTGTCTACTATTTTCATGTTTAATGACTTTTATATGTTCACTGCCATAAATTGCACATATTTTGTTTCCCTTTATTTGTAATTTTCATTAAGCCACACCTATTAGTGTCCATGTAAGATGAGCTCATGTATATCTCCTGGAAAGAATGAAACTTGCTAAATACTATAAACCTGCTGAATTAAAATCCCAGAAATAGCCACAAATGTGACAAAGTCTCCTTATCAACTGGTACTTGTAAAGATTGGCAAGAAACGCTTGAGACAGGAGCGGAAGCTTGGAAATCATCATAGTTGGAAGCTCGGAGAAAAAACACTTTTTTCTCTAATTTCACCCACAAGACATCTTGTGCATTTATGAATCAGCGCTTTAACAGAAAATTATTTTTAATGTCACTACACATCAGTACATAATGACTGTTAAATCACTTTTTTTGTATAATTTATGTTTCTAAAACCTGTCCCTTTTTCTACAGTTTGATTTTCCTTTAAGCAGCCATGTCAAATCTTTTTGTATCAAATAGGTTCTACATTATTACATAAAGTGAAGTGAAATTGTGCTTTGAGCAATGATATCATCTGACCTGCACTTGTTTAGTAAGTGTCCTACATAATGTGTGCACCTCAAAATTACTTTTGAATTAATAGCTACAAATAAAGTAATGGGGTGAGTGCAGTAATCTGCACAACACTGCACCTCTGCCACCACTACCACAACACGTATCGAAACACTAACTCATTGGAGCAATGAGCCATTCAGCTGCTCCAGGCCTCCACCAATAGGCACTCACATTGGTCCAGTGTCTCTATTGCTTGCAGTCAATAGCAAGGGGACCCTAGTGGGCAAATGGTTCTTATATAGGCATCTGCCGGCAATCTCGCATGTGTTGTCTATTGCACTAAAGCTGTCATGTCATGGTTTAATACGAGTAAATAGTTATTTTCTTAAAACTGTCTTTTATTGCATTTGGAATTAAAACAGTGAGCCTCACAGGGAAGCACATTATGCTTTCAGGCAATCTCATGGATTTCCTAGCCACAATGACCACACACTGTAGTCAAACATTACACCTCAGTCACCTCCCTGCACCCTGCTCTTCCTACTACAATATTTTTGGCTTGAGCAGATTCAGGCAGTTGTTGTCCTATGTGATTGGTCATTGCACATTATAATTTTGCTTTTTTTCTAGTTTCATTTGGGTTCTGGAGCTTATTTGTTTAGTGTATGTTGTATGGTCCTGAACAGTATCAAAAGAAAATTTATGAGATGACCTGTTGAAAAGTTTAATATCGTTTTTCTGGGGTGGGAATTGCTATATGATATTAGTTGAGAGAAATGGTGCATTCGTTACTCACCTACTTCAACACGTTAATGGTGACCCACTTCTTTGTTGAAGTGAAAAAAAGGATTGCTACAATTTTAAATATAAACAGGCACACAGTTGTAAAAATTGGCAAGAAAATATTTGAGACAGGAGTGGGTGCTTGAGAATCATCAAAGCTGGAAACTCTGAAGAAAAAAATATTATATAGATTAGCAGAGTATTAACATAGATTCATTTGCTATACATGTTATATGCCAGCATGTTTAAGATAATTATTCAACTACCCCGAAGGAAGCAGGTGTTTTGAAAGGTAGTTGCGTATCATTATTTGCAACTTGTCGCAAACTGGACTTCCGCTGTAGATATTTGTGTGGCTGAAGCTGCTGATGGAGACAGAGACATGGTGATGCACATTTTCAAGGCAGATCTGCGACACGAATTCAGTGAAATGGTGTAGCTTGATTAAACTGAAGTCAATTTTGACATATTTTCAAGCAGTACTGCACAAATAACATAGCACTAGAAACAATGGCAGTGCATTCAGCTAGGGAAACAGACTTATGTTTGTGCATGCAGGCATCTATATTATACTGTCCTAAACTACCTCCTGGTTTTGAAAAGAAAGATAGGATATTGTGGTAATAAATGAATCCTGATATGTCTGCAAAGTGGTTTGCAGACTCAGTAATATCAATAATGGAAAAACTGTCAACAGTTGTAATCGATAATACTTCATACTATTCTGTTGTTGTCATTAACGTGCATACTGTGGGAAAGTGATAGGAGAGTATAATTGATTGACTTCAGCATTACATCCCAGTAAATCAGAATCTTAAAGAAGTGGGACTTCTGGAAATAAAATCCCCTAACAAACCACTATTCCAGAGATATGAAATTTTACTGACAAACTTTCGGGGATATAGTAAAGAGCATGCCACATTTTCACTGCCATTTAGCCCAGTGGATTTGATCTAGGGCCAAATTAAAGGTTTGCTGTCTGAAATAATACGATGTTCACACTGTCGGCTGTTGAACCACTCACTGATAAAGCTGTTTGGACAGTCAGTTCTAAACATAGGAAGAAATCAGTCAGTTGCATTCAGTGCGTCATGGAGTGAGGGTGGCAGAGGAGGGGGGGGGGGGGGGGTTGCAACAATTCAAGCATTTGCTATGGCATTAAGAGTGATTTCGGTGTAGTATTTCCATTTTTGTCACAGAAATGATACACAAACAGATTCAGCTGTATATCTGTAGTACACTGCTTACACTGCTCCATAGCAAAATTATAACTTAGTAAGTTTTGAAACTTTAATAAGAATGCAGTTATTAAAAATAGAGATCAGGTGAAGTTAAACACACCAGTTCAAGCTTTACCACTTTTTTTTATTAGTATGCAGGGTGATTAATGAAATATGCAAATATTTTAATATGTTATTCTAGAAGTAAAACTAAAGGAAAAAAGTTTGTATTAACATAGGTCCAGAAATGTTTAGTTACGTAGTTATGGCTAATCAAAGATTTTGCCTGAAATTTAGCAACTTTGCTAATATGAAGCCATTGCAAAATTTTATGAGGTTAAAGTAAAGCATGATTTCCATTTATTTTGTTGTTACTGATCTGGTGAGTCTAATAAAACATGCCCCAGGTGTATCTGCAGTAGTTTTCCAGAACATCCAGAGTAGCAAAGATTATTATAGAAGTAAATTTGTTTATTTTCTATTAAGAATGTAGAAATGTTTATTTCATTTTTGGCAACTGTTAGTGAGTTGTTTCAGTCGTTTCTTAACATTGAAACGAGTTAGTTTTCTGTATTGTTCAGTGAAAGATCATAATAACAACAGAATATTTAAGTTACTACACGTTTAAATGAATATTTTCCCCAGAAATGGATTGGTCAATTTGCTACACATCTGTGGCCACCCAGATCACCCGATGTCACACCAATGGATTTTTTTGTATGAGGGTGGATGAAAGACATAGTTTATTGGGACAGAGTCAATACAGTTCGCATTATGAATGCAATAGATGAAATTAATAATAATCCTGTGAAACTGAAACGAGCAACAAAATCTGTTCATACACATGAAGCTAAATGCATTGAACCCGGTGGAGACATTTTTGAACATATATTGTGAATGTATTATGAAATTGTATGTATGCTGCACAACTTCCTTAACAGGGAGCTTTGCTTTTTCCGGCTTAACATGAATTAATAAAAGCAGTTTATTTGACACATTCATACAGTTTCAGTTAACATTATTACCATCATTTTTCCAGTTAAATTCTCTACAACTTGTGTTGAAAACTTTATGCAATTGTCTGGAATTTAAGAAAGAAATTGGGCCAAGTAGTTTATGAAATTACACCTTTGCCTCTCTGGATGTTGTGGAAAACTGCCGCAGATACATGTCTGGGACATGTTTCATAAGATTCACCAGATCAATAACAACAAAATAAATGGAAATCATGCTTTACTTTAACCTCGTACAGTTTTGTGATGGCTTCATATTAGTGAATTTGGTAATTTTCAGGCAAAATCTTTTATTAGCCATAACTCCATAACCAAACATTTGCGTACCTATGTTTATATGAACTTTTTTCTTTAGTTTTACTTGTAGAATAACATATTAAAATATTTACATATCTTCATGAGTCACCCTGTATATACATTTTAATGTCTTGTTTGTTGTATTAAAAATAAGTAGATTAAAAAACTTCCCATGTCACCATCATTATTTAAAACCTATATAGATATTAGCCTTAGAACATGGTCTCGTAAATGTAATAGTATGGGATTAGAAATAAGAGATGGAGTGTACCTACATCATTTATTGTTTGCTGATGATCAAGTGGTCGTAGCAAAAGATGGGGAGGCCGCTAACTATATGTGCAATCAACTAGCAGTTGCATACAAAACTTGGGGTTTGAAGATTAATTACCAGAAAACAGCATTCTTGACCAATGATGCAGATGAGCTATACATTGAAGGAAAGAAAATCAAGAAGCCAAACACTTTCTGTTATTTGGGATCCTTTTAGAAATCAAGGGAAAATCAGAGTCAGAAATCAATAAAACAATTAGTAGCGGACGGAAGATCATTGGGATGCTTGACTCAGTCTTACGGAGCAGGAATGCAGTGAGCAGAACTAAAAAATTAATATACAAATCCACATTAGAGAGTGTGGTTCTGTATGGAACGGAGACCTGGACAGTTAACATGCACATTAAAAAATTACAAGCTCTAGAGATGCACTTCTGGAGAAGATTGGCAAGAATCTCCAGGAAAGAAAAGATAAGGAATACCTAAAGAATAAGGAGAATGGAAATAAAAGAAAGAATATATATGTAATGGGAATGAAGAAATTACAGTGGTATGGGCATGTACTATGAATGGAGAAAGCCAGAATACCAAAATTGATGCTGGAGTGGGATCCGGAGGGGAGAAGAAGAAGACGATGACCTATGATCACCTGGCTCCAAAATGTACAGCACACAGTGAGGAGAATGGGCGCAGAGGGAGAGGACACACAAGATCGAAACACCTGGAGGAATATTTTGAAAACATAGTTTAAGAACATTTATTCTTTGTATTGTAATTTCCGAGCAAATTATTATGTTGGAGATAAGCCTCTGTAATGAGGAAAAGTTCAAAATAATAATAATAAATAAAAAACTTCATGAGAAGTTAATTGTTAACCTAGCTATTTGCTTCTCATGATAAAACGAAGTGATCATTTGCCAAGATCTTTCATTCATTAGTGGAGTATTATGTGTTTCATTCAGCTCATATTATTATGTGCTAGAGACAATTAATAGAGTTGTGGCTTCTAACTGATGGAAATATTGTTTGTTCTTGAGATTTTGTTTGCATAATGCATTCATCTAAACTGAAGGGATGTACCCAGTTTGGCAAAAGCTTGATAACATAGTCAGTGATACAAAGAATGACAGACTAGTAGATTACGACCTATGGGAGTACCAGTAAAGGTTCCAGAGAAATGTGGGGATATGTGAGACAATACTGACACTACAACTTATCTTCAGAGAGAGGCTGAAGAAATATATATGTACTTTTGCAGCTGTTGTGGATGGAGGCATCTACTTTGATCAAAATCTCACTGCCACTGAAAAAGACTAATAGAGATTTCCTGGCAGGGCATATGCGTGGGTTCGGTTCTAGAGTAGCGCACACACAATGACAGTAACACAGAATAGTAAAATATGTTATCCAACATTGGTAATGTGTGTTACAGCAATTGTAGAATGCAGGTTTAGCCTACATGTCCTGCAGTGACTACAGTTCCGTGAATACTGACTAATAATGTTCTCAGGATTAAAGTCAGAAGAAAACTAATCTTCTTTCTTGATGTACTATTCAAAAAAGAACAGTTCCAAACTAACAGTATTCAGTCAAATCTCTAGGCAGGTGACCTGTGTCCATATACGATAATTCTATACACTGTTCTGTTTCTACTAAGTACTAACCACTGTCTAACTATCAGGCACTGTTTCTGTCTCACATGACAACTTGAAGACATGACAAACATTCCACAGGAACTCAGTAGCAAGTCTCGGACGACTTACAACTTACAACTTGGAACTCATGTTTGTGCATGGTTACTTAAGTGTGAATGTCTTTTCTTGGTGGTGCTGTCACTCCATGGGGCATGATTCTTATGGACAGCGTGAATAATTTGTGTGCAGCAATGTTTCTGCTGAGGGCAGCCGTCCCTGACCATGGTACTTCTATTTGTTGCAAATTCTTCTTGTGTGGTATCTCTGTACACCACTGCAGCATTTGTAGATAGCTTTTGATGGTGTTGACAGGAATATACCCTTTGAAATTCTAAATATTGTAGGAATAAAATAAAGGGAGTGAATGTGTACTAATTGTACAGAAATGAGACTGCAGTTATAGTGGTCAAAGGACATAACAGGAAGCAATAGTTGAAAAGATGGGGAGACAGAGTTGCAGTGTATCTCCAATGTTATTCAATCTGTATTTTGAGCAAGTAGTAAAGGAAACCAAAGAGAAATTTGGAAAAACAAAAAAAATCAACCAGACAAAATAAAAACTTTGAGATTTCTGATGACACTATAATTCTGTCAAAGATGGGGAAGCAGTTAGAAGACCAGTTGAGTGGAATCAGTAGTGTCTTCAACAGAGGTAAGAAGATGAACAGTAATAAAAATAAAACAAGGGTAATGGACTGTAGTCAGATTAAATCAGGCAATTCTGAGGGAATTATATTAGGAAATGAGACAGAGATGACATAAAAATGCAGACTGACAATAACAAGAACAGTGTTTCTGAAAAAGAGATATTTGGAAACACTGAATATAAATTCAAATGGTAGAAAGTATTTTCTGAAGATATTTGTGAGAAGTGTAGCCTATGATTAAACCTTGACCCTCCAGCAGCTGGAGAGGTATTCTAAGCACACCTCAAAGAACCATGTCACCCACATCGACTCCAGAGACCCATCACTTAAAGCCTGGTCAGTTTATATTGCCCATGTTTATATCTTTGGAGCACAATCCACACTGTTTTCTCAGCAGTCTCTCTCTCTCTCTCTCTCTCTCTCTCTCTGTCTCTTGTCTGTCCTGCTTCATTAACAACCACCACTACCTCCCTACTCTGTAACTCCATCAGGAATGTAAAGCAGTGTGAGCTTTCTACATCTTCATCTATATACTCCACAAGCCATTGCACATTGCATAATGATGATCAGATCTTACCAGTATCATCTGTTTTCTTTTCTATCTCTTTTGTGTATGAATGACATTTCTTAATTTCTGCTATCTTATTCTTGCTATCCCTAAGCAAGATAGACGATGGTGGCAGCGTAATAGCCATATAGCCTTCTTCAAGTAGAGTTTTCTAAATTTACCCAACAAGATTTTGCAGGAACTATGTTGTCTTCCTCCCTTGGATTCCAGTTTGAATTCCCTGAGCATTTCTGTTACACTGGAACAGTTCTCAAGAATTGGTTGCACAAATGTATTGAGCACTGCTCCTCCTCCTCCTCCTCCTCCTCTGTGTCTACCTCTGCATCCGTGTATCTGTCCACCTCATCCTCCCACCTCTATATGTCTATCTTTTCCTCCCACTCTCTTTGCCCATTTCCTCAACTCTCTGACCGTATCTTCTTCCCCCTTCCCTCTGACCATATCCACATACCCCTCTTTCTATCTACACCTCCCACTCTTCTTCACCTGCCCACTGTCCCTCTACACCTTCCACCTGCCTCATGCATCTCCCCCTCCCTTTCCATTTCCTCCCCCCCTTCACTTTGTCCATCCTCTCCTATGTCCATTTCCACCCATCTCCAGCCATGCTGACCAGCCCCTGCAATACTGTTCAATAAATCAGGCCAATACTGCTCCCATAACATGCCTGTCATGGATGGCAGCCTACATGTTGGAGCCTGGAAAACTATTTCTTGCCCCCTTATGTATAGACTGCCGTGCAAAGCAGGTTGATTTGGCAGGGTGCTACTGTTCCCACACAACATGACTGTCATGCAGGGCAGCCTAGATGACGGAGGCTGAAAAAAAATCATGTTTTATCCATATCTTTCTCCCTATTGGAGCTAGGAGGTTATAAACCCTACAGTGCAGATATTTGGGTAGCCTGTTGGTTCTTTGGTTGAAATCGACCTAGGGGTCAGGGAGGAGATCCCAGACATACAAACATTCACTCTGCTTTATGTACATAACAGATTAGTAATTTGAATAGAAAATAAACAGTGATTACAACAATAGACCATCACCATTATGATGAAATGCAGGTTGGTAGAGAGGCATATGAAGATTAAAATGGTGGCTTACTACACGGTTGAAGTGTCACTCTTTTTTTAAAGACAGTGTACACAGCTGATGTTGAGATGTCTTCAATTTCATATTTTTGAAACAAAGAACACTTTTTAACATAATTTACGTTTACACTCTAAATAGGAGAGAATTATCCAACTTGCCAGGTATGCATTATTCACCCATGGACATGAACATGGACCGTAAAAAGATGTTTCTCGATTCACTCATATCATTAATTACAGTTATGTAGTGGTATATAGTTAATATGGAACATTGGTTTCATGTGATCTATTTTGTAGGGAAATCAATGTAGTCAATATCTTAACAATTGCTGTTTATGTTGTTCTAGCAAATATACATAACATACTGTTCAACTCAATATTTTATTTTTATTTTCAGTTCATATGACTATATTGCTGACTTTGGAAGTGCAACAAATCGGTACATCCGTCTTGATTCCCAAGAAAGTGTTCAATGGTTGTTTATCGAACCAAAGTATAACTTTTCAAAATGCCAACTTCTAAGAGGCAACAGTATTAACCTATATCTACAGAACATTGCCTTTCTTACATCCATTAATGTTATAATTATGATTTATTGCTACAGTTTCGTTATGCCTGTTAAGGGAAAATCGAACATTAATAATGGATTGTGTACGTATATCAGTTGTTATATACCTTGGCAGTAAGACATTACATGTGTTTCTAGTCCATCACAATAAATATTTGAGGTTAAATCTTGCCAGCAACATGGTTTGGTGGAACAGACATGGCAGTTGTAGAAATGGAGTAATGGTCCCACACTTTACAACTGTCTGTAGCATTCCTTCTGCAGTTATAAACACAGAATTAAAGAGATTATTTTTGTTGTACAGAATTAGCCAAAAGAACCTTGTACACAGTTTGTCAAAGCTTCTTTTTTTCCTTTTGTGTGTGTGTGTGTGTGTGTGTGAGAGAGAGAGAGAGAGAGAGAGAGAGAGAGAGAGAGCGAGAGCGAGAGCGAGGGGGGGGGGGGGGGGGGGCAAGGATGTCAAATTGATAAGTTACAATTGTAAAATGTGTTTCCATAATTGTTCCATGGGGAAAGCCATCACATTTTTTTTTTTTTTTTCAATGTTTGACACTCAAAGACTGAAATATTTAACTGATTGGATGTAACATCATTTGCTGTTAAAGTAGCAGTAAAGAATTAACTTGATATATATATATTTTAAATTAATATTTTGACAGATATGTGTAAGATGATGAAAAATGCTGATGGATTTTTATTAGAAGATTTTCTCTCCTCATTTGCTAGTCATTTTCAGCTGCATTTGAATGATATTGTTCCTTAGCTATGGTGTAAGGAAAAGGCAAACACTACCCAGTACTTATCTTGTCTTCCACTGAAGGGTAATAGCTTTGTTACGGCAGTGATTATATGAATTTCACAATGTATCACCGATTTTTATGATAGAAGGAATCATAACTGTTTGTTACAAATTTTGATATTTGTAAGAAAATGTATACAGTAAATGGACTTTTGTGAGAGTGATTTTACTTTTTGATAGCCATTTGCTTTCTTCTCATGGATTTTATGCAGATCTCTACTTCGTAGAAGTTTTAAAGCAGGCCTGTAAAAAACTTTGTTTGGTTGTGCTCCTCGGGATCTCCATAGTGTACATTCTTAGTTACTGGTTACAGAACATTTCTGGCAGTGATAAAATTTTAGAAATTCAAGCATTAAAATAATGAAGTTTGATGCATCTGTTATTTGTGGAACAATATGTAATACATCATGTTTCTAAATGAAATGAAACTGTTCAGTGTATAAAATAATTAGGAACAAAAGCACTGAGCACAGGAGAGGTCCAGGACAAGTTTAAGTACCTACCAACGTGTTTCTGAAACAGACATTTGCCAAGAATATTCAGCTGCAGTAAACTGGCTGCAATTATATGTTAAGGAAAGAATGCAATTTTCTGTCAGGCGGTACCAAGTATAGGCATCATCCTGTCATGATATAATCCCAGGAATGTAATATATAAAAAAAATCTTTTGACATTCATTGATGAAAATTTCCTTAATAGGATGGTGGACAGTACATAATGGAACTGGAAACATAAATAGTCCTCTGGTATAGTGTGACATTGATACTTAAATCTCCTTACCATTGTTTGCAATGATTTCAAGCCATCTGCAACCAGTGTGATTTGGTAAATTAATATCATTCATTAAGATAACCTGTCAGCATTCCACGTTCCAGGTCATTGTTCAGATATGCATTGTATTCAGATATATTGTTGGCATTTGTCTTCACTTGATACCATATTACAGATGACAGATATTCGAGGCATGTGGTACTAAAACATTGCAGAAACTGACAGTTTTATGTTGGTCTATTGGACCCTTGCTGGTGGGTTTCCTGAACCTTGTTAACATAGATATTCATCTCTGTAACAAGTATTCATCTCAGTAACAAGTGAATCTCTGCATGGAGACTTTGTTCTTCCATACTAAAATTTTACTTTTGTACCCTTAAGATGACATGTACACGTCAGTATGTTAAGGAGATCATGACCCAGTGTTGGAACCACCTCAAATGCGATCAGATTGAAATTTGAATCAAAATAGTAATGAGGATTTGCACAGTACTCTGTTTATGAGCAAGTCAATTGCTTCATTATTTACCATTTTATTTCTCCAAGCTGCTACTGTTCCCTTGTCCCCCCTGAACTATTTTTGTTGATTTTGCCCAGCCCATGGCCAACAAATTCACCAAGGAAGGAAAGAAAATTTTGGTTCAAAATCTTATCAGCTGTGAAGACCTTAGAAATACGTACAAGCCCAAATTGAACATGGATTGGTGGGAAATCACCCATGTGCATTTCAAAGCAACTAGCCTAGCATTTGTCTGAAGTGATCTGGAGAAACACTAAAAAATTAACTCTGTTCGAACAGGCCTCGGAAGGTCCAACAGTACCGACCAGCTGCCAGAAAATCAAAATCTAGATGTTTGGACAGCAGATTTGAACCAAATTCATTAAATATCCCTGTTGCTGCACATTTAAATGTATTCTACCCTTCAGTATACTAAACTAGATTGAGCTTCAGCGTATCCATTTCACCTAGCACTAGAATCCAAAATCGTATATCCAAACCCTATCCATCCTTGATACAATGTATCTGAAGTCTTCCTGTTATTCCTCAGTCTTTTCTACTCACACTTTTCTTTGTATGATGCTAAGAAGTGTATGTGTTAACTGATTTATTTACTTATCTTTGTTCAAAATCTGGGAATGTCATCCTTTTCAATCATTTTGTATTTTCTTTTTTGCTGTGAAAGTATTCCCATTTGCATGAGTTTCCAACTATCATTTCTTTTAACACACTTCTTTCTGCACTCCATTTCTTCATGTCTTCATTCTCTTATTTTTCATTGTTGTGTCATCAAACCCTACAGTAACAACATTTTTTCATTTTGTGATTATATTTTGCTATCCTAGAGAGTGACACAGCTGCAAGTTTGGTTGGTTCTATACAAATCACATTAACTTTGTGTTAATGACTTTGTGGAATATATTACTGGTGCACTGGAAAACCTAGTGGTCTGAAGTGAAGATTGCCTTCACATATTTGAGTGCCACAGAGCTGGTAATGTGGTAGCTACTTCTATCACACTTATAATTCATTTCAGTGTTCATTTCAACTACTCAGTAATATATTCATTATCACTCTGTTATTTTCATTGTTTGTGACTCCCGTATGCTGACATCAATTATTCATATCTAATAATATTGCATGAGAATTATCAGTTATAAAAGTTTTATTTGTATCCTCTGAATATTTTGGATTTACACTTTCTCTTATGTCATTGGTTATGTTCCCTCTGCATATGACATCAGCAGTGTTCATGTACACTAGATTAAATATTTGTGGGGAAAAAAATATTTTTCATAGCTTCCTAGATGAAACACAAGCATTTTGAGAACAATAATTAGTTTACAAACAATGACCTGCCATAATGGTTATGTTTATGTGTGAGATTAATCAAACTGATAATCACAGGTTACTGAACTGATCATGCTGTATATTTTGTAGTTCATTTTCCTCGCATGACCCATGGTAAATTATACAAGAGTTATGTTGTGATCATATGAAGTAAATAGTAGGTTTATTGTTTAAGTGTAGGTTTATTGTTGTGATCTGTAAATGACTGATATGTGAATGGCAACTGACCATACAGGTTTTATCAACAGAGGGTAAACCAGTTGTTAATAACCACAGAAAATAATCCAGTGGAAATACTGTTCAATCCATCTAAACACTGCCTAGTGAGCCACACATGTTTAAATTTGATACAAGAGACTGGCTGAATACATAGAATACCCTAATGAGGTACTGTACACCAGTTGATAAAAGTTTTCTCCCTTGTATCATCAAGAAATGCTATCAACGCATACTAAGAGAAGACAAATACTTGCCTCCTACAGCTGTTGTTGTTGTCGTCTTCAGTCCTGAGACTGGTTTGATGCAGCTCTTCATGCTACTCTATCCTGTGCAAGCTTTTTCATCTCCCAGTACCTACTGCAACCTACATCCTTCCGAATCTGCTTAGTGTATTCATCTCTTGGTCTCCCTCTACGATTTTTACCCTCCACGCTGCCCTCCAATACTAAATTGGTGATACCTTGATGCCTCAGAACATGTCCTACCAACCAATCCCTTCTTCTGGTCAAGTTGTGCCACAAACTTCTCTTCTCCCCAATCCTATTCAATACTTCCTCATTAGTTATGTGATCTACCCATCTAATCTTCAGCATTCTTCTGTAGCACCACATTTCGAAAGCTTCTATTCTCTTCTTGTCCAAACTATTTATCGTCTATGTTTCACTTCCATACATGGCTACACTCCATACAAATACTTTCAGAATTGACTTCCTGGCACTTAAATCTATACTCGATGTTAACAAATTTCTCTTCTTCAGAAACGCTTTCCTTGCCATTGCCAGTCTACATTTTATATCCTCCCTACTTCGACCATCATCAGTTATTTTGCTCCCCAAATAGCAAAACTCCTTTACTACTTTAAGTGTCTCATTTCCTAATCTAATCCCCTCAGCATCACCCGACTTAATTAGACTACATTCCATTATCCTTGTTTTGCTTTTGTTGATGTTCATCTTATATCCTACTTTCAAGACACTGTCCATTCCATTCAACTCCCCCTCCAAGTCCTTTGCTGTCTCTGACAGAATTACAATGTCATCGGCGAACCTCAAAGTTTTTATTTCTTCTCCATGAATTTTAATACCTACTCCGAATTCTTCTTTTGTTTCCTTTACTGCTTGCTCAATATACAGATTGAACAACATCGAGGAGAGGCTACAACCCTGTCTTACTCCCTTCCCAACCACTGCTTCCCTTTCATGCCACTCGACTCTTGTAACTTCCATCTGGTTTCTGTACAAATTGTAAATAGCTTTTCGCTCCCTGTATTTTACCCCTGCCACCTTCAGAATTTGAAAGAGAGTATTCCAGTCAACATTGTCAAAAGCTTTCTCTAAGTCTACAAATGCTAGAAACGTAGGTTTGCCTTTCCTTAATCTTTCTTCTAAGCTAATCTATCTGATACCTTTTATTATTTCCAGGGTTCTTCCATGTATACAACCTTCTTTCATGATTCTTGAACCAAGTGTTAGCTATGATTAAGTTATGCTCTGCACAAAATTCTACCAGACGGCTTCCTCTTTCATTTCTTACCCCCAATCCATATTCACCTACTACGTTTCCTTCTCTCCCTTTTCCTACTACCGAATTCCAATCACCCATGACTATTAAATTTTCGTCTCCCTTCACTATCTGAATAATTTCTTTTATTTCGTCATACATTTCTTCAATTTCTTCGTCATCTGCAGAGCTAGTTGGCATATAAACTTGTACTACTGTAGTAGGCGTGGGCTTCGTGGCTATCTTGGCCACTATAATGCGTTCACTATGCTGTTTGTAGTAGCTTACCCGCATTCCTATTTTCCTATTCATTATTAAACCTACTCCTGCATTACCCCTATTTGTTTTTGTGTTTATAACCCTGTAGTCACCTGACCAGAAGTCTTGTTCCTCCTGCCACCGAACTTCACTAATTCCCACTATATCTAACTTCAACCTATCCATTTCCCTTTTTAAATTTTCTAACCTACCTGCCCGATTAAGGGATCTGACATTCCACGCTCCGATCCGTAGAACGCCAGTTTTCTTTCTCCTGATAACGACATCCCCTTGAGTAGTCCCCGCCCGGAGATCCGAATGGGGGACTATTTTACCTCCGGAATATTTTACCCAAGAGGACGCCATCATCATTTATTCATACAGTAAAGCTGCATGCCCTCGGGAAAAATTACGGCTGTAGTTTCCCCTTGCTTTCAGCCGTTCGCAGTACCAGCACAGCAAGGCCATTTTGGTTATTGTTACAAGGCCAGATCAGTCAATCATCCAGACTGTTGCCCTTGCAACTACTGAAAAGGCTGCTGCCCCTCTTCAGGAAGCACACGTTTCTCTGGCCTCTCAACAGATACCCCTCCGTTGTGGTTGCACCTACGGTACGGCTATCTGTATCGCTGAGGCACGCAAGCCTCCCCACCAACGGCAAGGTCCATGGTTCATGGGGGGTCCTACAGCTATAGCCTTGCAAAAATCACAAGTGAGCAGAAAACAAATCCCCACTTCCATCTCTGCACCTACTCTTACAAGCAACTGTTACAGCTGCATGATATCGAAGAGTTGTACACGTGTGATATTCTGATGCCATGGAGATTAGTCGGAAGAGAGAAAGGAAATGCTCAGAGGTCAGTTATTGCAGAGTTAAGTTCCACTAACTTCATTATCGCACATTGAAGAATTAGACTTACATACTATGCCAAAAATGTTCTATAAAAATGAATGTAGACACTGCTGTTTCATGACATACGCTTAGTCATCAGCTGTATGTTGTCAATTGAAATGATTATTATTATTACTTAAATAATTATGCATGGAATGAGAAATAATTCTGCCAATAATTTAGCTGTTTGCTACCCTTTATGTTAAACTTAAAAACTTGGCAATAGCTTGTATTACTTATTTTTTAAAAAAGCTAATACATGAACACTATAGTGTTAATTTTTCATTGCTATGTATTTTTTGTGAGTGATCATGCACTTAGACTCTGTTTTATGTGATGTTACAGATTTTTATTTGTCTTTTAATTTTGCACCACTTGGAAGGAATATTTTTTACAGCATGTGATAAGTGATACCTGCTTCAGATTGAGATTACATTTTATTTCTTGAGACAATTGTTTTGGAAGGAGTTATAATTGCTTTATTTATTGAAGCAAATATAGTTGATATTTAGTATTTTCTTCTGGACAACTTGAGATATTTTTCAAAAATTATTGTATATTTTTATATGTTTCTTTTGTTATTAAATACTCTTTGTTTTGCATTCCTTATGCATGTGATATCTACTAGTTCTGGCATTTTTCTTTGCTTTATGCTATTATGTCACACATGTTTTCAGAATAAACTTTGCTGTCATATTTTTAATGTATGTGAAACAATTTGTTGCCATGGATACTGTTCTGTTAATCTTGTTATTCTTGGGTAATAAAGATCTTGTTGATGTACTGTTTTCGTAATCAGTTATGAAAACCAGTTCTGATCTGCAGGGATATTCCTTTGAACAGATCCTGAGTTCCCATGAATATTTCCCATGAGATGGCAAGTATTGAAGGGGAAAAAATCTCAAATATGAGTATTGTATTCATATTATTCAAGTATCCCTGTGATGAAGAAATGGCAACAGAGATGCATGTGGTGTTGATACAAATGTACAGTAACTCCTTGACTGATTCAAATTCTTTCAGAACGAGAAGAAGTCAATGAAGCAACATCAGCACTGCAAAAAGTTAGCCCTAGCAATATAAAGATATTTTCAATAATGTATGCAACCTATGGGGAAAAAGGGGGGGAATAATTTATCGCTAAAAAAAAAAAAAGTTTGACTTTTATTAAAAACATATTTCTTAAAGAGATACTGATGTGTATGTATGGTATAGAACTTGAAAATATTTACTATGACATTTTTGTGAAAAGTCACACTTCCTACAAATGGGGGACGGGGCACTTTGACTACCTCAATTATAAATTTTTTGATTAAATTTAACCGAAAAAAATTAAAACAATTATAAAATCAGGTACAAGGATTCATAGAAAAAAAAACAAAAAAATTTTTTTTTCAAGATTTTCAAATATAGTTCATGAGTAGATTACAGTATTTAAGATAGATACTGAGGATAAATATTAACTTATAGACAGAACTACAACGTTTTTATTTTCAGTAGAACTATCTGATTTCATAAGGGATACATCTTTTGCACACATATATATATATATGACCTTCAGGTAATTTACAGTTGTGTTTAGGCTCAAAGTTTTCATTTACCTTTACAGATGTGCAGTGTGCCCTATATCAGACATACACCAGCTACAAACATCCAGACGATAGCCAAACTCTCCCCATTTACTGTGAGCACAACAAGAGTTACTGCATTTGCTGCTGTTGCTATGCCACATTGCAGTTCATTCAAAGTTGCTGGAAGGGGATGCACATGGATGGAGTCTTCACATCATCTCCCCCCCCCCCCCCAAAGCCCCCCCCCCAAAAAAAAAAGAACCATGACATTAGGTGGTCTTTAAGGCCAATGACGCAATGGGAGGTCCATACATCCCTTACAGGCTATCCTTCTGCCCCTTATGGCCATTCCATTGTTGAGGTATCTCATTGTTAATAAATGCTTTTATTTGCAGAAGCCAGTATGGCAGTACTCTGCCCCCATTAAAAATTAAATTTTCAGCATGTTCTTACTAGTGTGGAAACTCATCAATATATCCTATCACATGATTACTGTAACCCTCTTTTCCACAAAACAAATATGGGCCATAACTTCTTGGTGAACTGCAAAACACATGAAGCTTTGGGGAATCCATCTCATGCCTGACTGACTGTGAGACTCTTGTGTTCCCTGTGCTTTTACATTGTGGCTGTTCACTTTTAGATTAAAGAGAACTTAGCCACATTACTGAACAATATATATAAAATGAAATTGTTATTTTCCATACCCACACCCATAATAGTTTGAAAACATCCCACACTTTGTTGTTTACATTGAAGGGCTTGTAGCAGTCAAATCCTGCATGGTCTGAAACACAGACATCAGACCACGAGACAGACACATGAGGAGTGCCTAACTCTAGGCTGGCATAAGTACTCCTCTGTGAGCTACATGCAAAACTCTATTTAATGTGATTTATGTCTTATATGAGACACAGGGTGACTTTTGAACTGTTGGAGGTGCAGTGCCATACTCGCAATGAGAATTAAACCACAAAGTTGTAACTGGATTGCAACTATTGGAACAGAGAACGCAAAAAGCCTTCTATTGATGTGGTATCGCCATCCCAGTTTGACACACATTGGATAATTAACAAATGAATGACCTAGCTGCACCTTTATCTTATAAAGTATATAGATATCCCTAATACCAATGAAATGAATCAGTAACTTACATCTGGGGTCAAGGTAAACTTTTAGTTTTTATGTGTAAGTTACAATGTATGCCAGATTTCTATCTGTAATGTATAATACATAGTCTTGCATAATCAGATTAATCTTTTGAAACGCCTTGTACATTTGGGTCAGCTCTCAATTACAAGCATAATGTCAGATGACATCTACTAAGTGGTAACACAAAATTGCTGATTGCGTCTAGGAGTGATACAGGAGGACAAGACATTAGCATGTCAGTGTCAACTGAAACAGTCCTATAGATATGGATAGACAAAAACGACAATTGTAAAACAAACTGTCAGAAGGAGCTGGATATTTCATTTGAACATGATGTAACTGAGATCCATATTTTCAGTAAATCGCTGTCACAATCAATTAGAGGTGATCAGTTTGATATAGATTAGAGTGGACAACAATCATAACCACAGTTACCAAAGTGTATGATGGCTGGTAGAGATTTTTTCGATAGTGAGTGAAGGTATTTTGTTCCCACCTTTGATTTTATTTATATTATAAGACAAGTCACTGAACTATCTAGACCTGCCTTTCTACATTTTCGCAAGTTGGACTGAAAAACAATATTAATTTATAGTGTTAGTTCCTGAATTGTAATATGATGGCATTAGTCTAAAACTGTTGTTGTTGTGGTCTTCAGTCCAGAGATTGGTGTGATGCAGCTCTCCATGTGCAAGCTTTTTCGTCTCGCAGTACCTGCTGCAATCTACGTCCTTCTGAATCTGCTTACTCTAAAGCTAGTAAATCAATATCATAGTTTGAACAGCAAAAGGCAACTATTGCATTTTGTAGAATAATTTAGAAAGTTGTAGGAGTTCAGTAACAATCTTAATGTTGTTTTTAACAGTTTCTCTAATGCAATAATGCAGCTACTGATTTCACACGTTTATCTCTAATTTAAAAATTATGGCACCCTATATTTGTGCTATATCCAACTGGGGAAATCTGGAATATTTCCCACAACATGCTCTGCATCTTTGGCTGTACTACAGGGTCATTTTGCTTGTTTGTGGCAAAAGTTTATCAAACAGTGTTTACATGAGCATAGAGTTGGCAAAACTGTATATTTTCATTGAACGTTATGCCACAACTACAAAAAGCACCTGAAATACACAATCAATCAGTACTGCCAATTCACTGACCATCACCTACATTAATTGTATGAATGTTTATCAAGCAGTTGGGTTAATCACATTTAAATAGAAACCCATTATTCTGCAATTCTCTAATATTGATTTTCTTTCTGATAATACTGATGAAGGGCAACCAAAGTTGTGACTCTGTGGCTTGGACTATTTCTCACAGTAATGCTTCCAATAAGGATTGAATATCATAGTGCAAAAGTCACCAACGACTTGTGCTTGAATCCAAATATGTTTAGGGATTTAAATATAAAGACAATACTAAACGGTTTATTTGATAATGATGGTCAAATGTTGGTAACAAAACAGTTTCAGCTCATAAAAGAAGAACAGAGAATAAGAGAAAAATTAACCAATGACTCAGTCAAGACAAAACATGCAAGAAGCACATGAAGGAGGTATTTATGAATTTAAGTCTTTCTCAAACATTTTCCTTTACTAGTTTGAATTTTGTTTCCTTGAAACAAGTGATTAAAGTTTCTTGTACAAGGGAGAGAGTGAACTTAATTACCACAGACAGAATAAAATTGTCCGATCTATCAAAAAAGTAAATACATTTTCTATGCACAAGACATTAAATACAAAGGGCATTCAAAAAGTTTTGCACAGTTGTCTCTATTTTTTTTTTATTTTTTGCAGGAGGAGAATGAAGCTTTTTGTGAACATACTTGGAACATTTCGTTATACATTAAGCCTACTCAATGTAGCCTCCATCAGCTGTGATGCATCTGGCACAACCTTGTTTCCATGATGTAAATTAAGTTGGTAAAATTATGGGGATTGACTGTTACACCATCGCTTGACACAGGAAATAAGGTCTTTCTCACTATCAAATGTTTTACTGCGCAGGTGGGCCTTCAGATGACCAAAGAGGTAAAAATCAGACGGAGCCAAGTCCGGACTGTAGGGAGGATGAGGAACAATTTTCCAACCCATTTTCCTGATTTGTTCCTGCATCATAAGGACTGTGTGGGGTTTGTCATTATGGGGTTTGGCATAGTCATGGTGCAGTGACTGTACCAGTGATACCACACTACACAGTGACAAACAAGTCATTTCAGCAAGCTGTCGTATCATCACACATCTGTCATTTTGGATGATGTGATCAATGGTCTCCTTATTCACATCACTCGCTGCCGTCTACATCTACATCTACATACATACTCCACAATCCACCATACGGTGCGTGGTGGAGGGTACCTTTTACCACAACTAGCATCTTCTCTCCCTGTTCCACTCCCAAACATAACGAGGGAAAAATGACTGCCTATATGCCTCTGTACGAGCCCTAATCTCTCTTCTCTTATCTTTGTGGTCTTTCCGCGAAATGTAAGTTGGCGGCAGTAAAATTGTACTGCAGTCAGTCTCAAATGCTGGTTCTCTGAATTTCCTCAGTAGCGATTCACAAAAAGAACGCCTCCTTTCCCCCAGAGACTCCCACCCAAGTTCCTGAAGCATTTCCGTAACACTCGCGTGATGATTAAATATACCAGTAACAAATCTAGCAGCCTGCCCCTGAATTGCTTCTATGTCCTCCCTCAATCCGACCTGATAGGGATCCCAAACGCTCAAGCAGTACTCAAGAATAGGTCATATTAGTGTTTTATATGCGGTCTCCTTTACAGATGAACCACATCTTCCCAAAATTCTACCAATGAACCGAAGATGACTATCCGCCTTCTCCACAACTGCCATTACATGCTTGCCCCACTTCATATCGCTCTGCAATGTTACACCCAAATATCTAATGGACCTAACTGTGTCAAGCGCTACACTACTAATGGAGTATTCAAACATTACAGGATTCTTTTTCCTATTCATCTGCATTAATTTACATTTATCTATATCTACAGTTTGCTGCCATTCTTTACACCAATCACAAATCCTGTCCAAGTCATCTTGTATCCTCCTTCAGTCACTCAATGACGACACCTTCCCGTACACCACAGCATCATCAGCAAACAGCCGCGCATTGCTATCCACCCTATCCGAAAGATCATTTATGTACGAGGGCAGTTCAATAAGTAATGCAACACTTTTTTTTTCTGAAACAGGGGTTGTTTTATTCAGCATTGAAATACACCAGGTTATTCCCCGATCTTTTAGCTACACAACACTATTTTTCAACGTAATCTCCATTCAATGCTACGGCCTTACGCCACCTTGAAATGAGGGCCTGTATGCGTGCACGGTACCATTCCACTGGTTGATGTCTGAGCCAACCTCGTACTGCATCAATAACTTCTTCACCATCCGCGTAGTGCCTCCCATGGATTGCGTCCTTCATTGGGCCAAACATATGGAAATCCGATGGTGCGAAATCGGGGCTG
The DNA here is from genome assembly GCF_021461385.2 of Schistocerca piceifrons. Taxonomy (NCBI): domain Eukaryota; kingdom Metazoa; phylum Arthropoda; class Insecta; order Orthoptera; family Acrididae; genus Schistocerca; species Schistocerca piceifrons. The sequence goes on from NC_060142.1 coordinate 385,009,420, forward strand.
TAGGGTGCATGAGGAAGAACAGTCCACTGAAGTTTTGTGAGCTCCTCTCGGGTGCGAAGACTTGTGTGAGGTCTTGCGTTGTCATGGAGAAGGAGATGTTCGTTCAGATTTTTGTGCCTACGAACACGCTGAAGTCGTTTCTTCAATTTCTGAAGAGTAACACAATACACTTCAGAGTTGATCGTTTGACCATGGGGAAGGACATCGAACAGAATAACCCCTTCAGCGTCCCAGAAGACTGTAACCATGACTTTACCGGCTGAGGGTATGGCTTTAAACTTTTTCCTGGTAGGGGAGTGGGTGTGGCGCCACTCCATTGATTGCAGTTTTGTTTCAGGTTCGAAGTGATGAACCCATGTTTCATCGCCTGTAACAATCTTTGACAAGAAATTGTCACCCTCAGCCACATGACGAGCAAGCAATTCCGCACAGATGGTTCCCAGCGGGAACAAACCTTTGAATATCCCAACTGGTGAACAATTGTGACAGCACTACCAACAGAGATGTCAAGTTGAGCACTGAGTTGTTTGATGGTGATCCGTCGATCATCTCGAACGAGTGTGTTCACACGCTCCGCCATTGCAGGAGTCACAGCTGTGCACGGCCGGCCCGCACGCGGGAGATCAGACAGTCTTGCTTGACCTTGCGGCGATGATGACACACGCTTTGGCCAACGACTCACCGTGCTTTTGTCCACTGCCAGATCACCGTAGACATTCTGCAAGTGCCTATGAATATTTGAGATGCCCTGGTTTTCCGCCAAAAGAAACTCGATCACTGCCCATTGTTTGCAACGCACATCCGTTACAGACGCCATTTTAACAGCTCCGTACAGCGCTGCCAGCTGTCGGAAGTCAATGAAACTATACGAGATGAAGCGGGAATGTTTGAAAATATTCCACAAGAAATTTCCGGTTTTTTCAACCAAAATTGTCCGAGAAAAAAAATGTGTTGCATTACTTATTGAACTGCCCTCGTAGATAGGAAACAACAGCGGACCTACCACACTTCCCTGGGGCAGTCCAGATGATACCCTCACCTCCAATGAATACTCACCATCGAGGACAATGTATTTAAGAAGTCTTCAAGCCACTCACATACTTGGAAACTAATCCCATATGCTCGTATCTTAGTTAAGAGTCTGCAGTGGGGCACCGAGTCAAATGCTTTCCGGAAGTCAAGGAATATGGCATCCGTCTGATACGCTTCATCCATGGTTCGCAAGATATCATGTGAAAAAAGGGCGAGTTGCGTTTCGCATGAGCGATGCTTTCTAAAGCCGTGCTGATGCATGGATAGCAACTTCTCTGTCTCAAGGAAATTCATTATATTCGAACTGAGAATATGTTTGAGAATCCTGCAACAAACCAATGTTAAGGATATTGGTCTGTAATTTTGAGGATCCATCCTTCTACCCTTCTTATATACAGGCATCACCTGCGCTTTTTTCCAGTCGCTTGGGACTTTACGTTGGGCAAGAGATTCGCGATAAATGCAAGCTAAGTAAGGAGCCAGTGCAGTAGAGTACTCTCTGTAAAACTGAATTGGAATCCCATCAGGACCTGGTGAGTTATTTATTTTCAACCCATTCAGCTGCTTCACAACCCCAGGGATGTCTATCACTATTTCCTCTATACAGGAATATGTATAAGACTCAAACGGCGGTATGTTTGTACAATCCTCCTGCGTGAAAGATTTCTCAAATGCTAAATTTAAAATTTCAGCTTTCATTTTGCTGTCTTCCCTTGCCAGGCCAGACTGATGAGTGAGTGACTGGATGGAAGCCTTCGACCCCCTTACCGATTTTATGTAAGACCAGAATTTCCTTGGGTTTTCAGCAAGATCTTTTGCTAAGGTATGATGGTGGTAGTGATTGAATGCTTCACGCATCACTCTTTTTACAGCAGCACGAATCTCTACTAACTTTTGCTTGTCCTCATTCTCTCGATCTTTCTTGTACCGTGTGTGCAACTGCCTTTGCTTCCTGAGCATTCTCCAAATTGCACTGTTAAACCACGGTGGGTCTTTTCCATCCGTAACCCACTTTTTCAGCACATACTTGTCCAGTGCATGATTTACAATGTGTTTAAAATTTGCCCATAATTCTTCCACGTCCATTGTACCGGAAGTAAATGAAGTCGATTCATTTACTAAGTGGTCTGCCGCATCATGGATTGTCCAGTAGAGAGAAATCACCTTCTTTGAACCTCTGCAACCACCACCGGATACTGCTGTGATCCACTGTGTCCTCCCCATGAAGAGGGAGCAACTACCTGTGAATCGATGTGGCAGAGCCATCGCTGATCTTGAACAGGAACTCCATTACCAGCCATTGTCGCAACCTGACATCTACTTCACAGTCCATTATGGCTCACCTGTAAATAAAAGAAAATAATTTTTTATACCAACTTATAGCTAAATGTTCCAAGTATGTCCACAAAAAATTTCATGCTCCTCCTGCAAAATATAAAAAATTAGAGACGACTGTGCGAAACTTTTTGAATGCCCTTTCTAGTCCAAGAAGAAGACCAAACTTGTCAAGAGTATTATTAAGCAACTGACAAATCAAAACACTAAATGAAATTTAATTCCCACAAGCTGTGACAGAAATGGTGACAAAGTACTGCACCTGTTAACTAAACAACCAAATATAGATGAATTAGATTTGCTCCTGCAGGCAGTATTTACATCACTGACAGAAAATAGTTTCCATAATACAATCACTAAACAGAGTACAAAAGTAATTATATAATTTATGAGTAAAAGGAGACAACACACAGACCAGTAGAAGCATTGAGTCGTTGACAGTCATTCCCCTCTAAAGAGAAGTAGTTGTGTGTGACGTTGTAATTGGTTTGATGCATAAGAAATGAGATATTGAGTTTGGGGATGAAGGGATACTGGGAAAGGTAGTGTTTGATAGCAGCAAGGCCATGTGAATGCAGGATGTTGGTGTATATGGAGGTGACAACAACTGTGATCAGGAGGGATCTAGGTGTGGATTGGGGAGGATTGAGAATCCATGGTTTATACCTTTCATATGAGAGGCTAAGCTACAGTCAATTGGTCTGAGGTATCAGTCAACGGAAGAGGAGATTCTTTAACTGAGAGCACAGTAATCAGCTACAGTAGAGTGTCTGGGGTTGTTGGGTTTATGGATTGTGGGAAGCATGTGGAAGACTGGTGTTTGGGAAGTCAGGGTGAGGAGGGAAATCTATTCAGGGGAAAGATTCTGAGATGGGCCTAATAAGTTCAATAGGGATTGGAGATTATACAGGACTTCTGTGACTGGATCGTTATGGCAGAGCTTGTAGGTGGAAGAGTCAGACAGCTGACCAAAGCCTTCTGTGAAGTAGTCACTGTGATTCATCACGACAATGGTGGAGCCTTTGCCTGCAAGGAAGGTGATTAAATCAGGGCCTGTCTTGCAGTCGTGGATGAATATTCTTTCTTCAATTGAGAGATTTGTGTTCTTTGAAAGGGATATGAGGTAGGATGGTGAGGCTAAGTTGGATGTAAGGAATAACTTGAAGATTACTGGAGAGTGGTTTGGTGGAAGAGGTGGAAGTGACCATTGATGGTGGTATGAACTAGGAGCAGCAAATTTCAAGGTGGGAATTGGGTTGAGTTTGCTTGGCAGGACTGGTAGTAAATAAATGTTTCCAGTGTATGGATCAGGAGAAGGAGATTAGGTCTTTGACAAGACCAGGATAGGTAAACCTGAGTGTTGGAGGAAGATGAGGTCTTTGATTAGGACTGAAAATTCTGAAGGATTGTGATGGTTGGTGGACAGGTAGACAACAGTGTTATAGCTTTGCTTAGATTCTGGGTTTCATGGAATATTGGGAGGAAGTTTTGGAGGCTGTAACAGATGGAAAAGTTGAGCAAAGTGAAGTATATGTGCTGTGAGGGATGGACAAGGGGCTTCACTCGTGGTGGGATAGGTGTTTATGGGTAGATGTACTCTAAGGCGGGAGTAGGATCTCAGTAAATTTGATAATTTAGGAGGTGGTATATAGAGTGCTCTTCCAGATGTTGATCAAGGGTTTCAGTCTGGTAGGTATGAGGTAGACAGTTGAGACTGCACAGTAACAGTGTCTTGTTGAGGGAGAAGAGGTGCTTCAGGGATGCCTGCACCACGGGGATTTGTTTCTGTAGTACCAGTTTAGTCAGAGATACAGACTAGCGGAACCTGAAAATTTGAAGATCATTGTGAAAGATGGGGTGGGATCCAGAGAAGGAATTTTTATGTTAGCCTATGGGGGGAGGTGTGTGGATTCCATGACTTAGACAGCATTTAAAGAACAGCATGTGGAAATGGGCTTCAGCTAGGAATCCCTATTCATCACTGTTGATGACCTCCCTACACACCAACATCCCCGATACCCATGGCCTTGTTCTTTGTCTTGTTTGGAGTCGTTACATAAGATACAATTAGTGTACTAAGGTAATGTACAAAATAGTTCCATTACATTCTTATAACAGCAGTGGAATCTGGGTGGAGGCTAGCTCTCAAATAAATAAGAGTTGTGATGATGATTTGTTCAATTTGCTCTCCATTCATGTCTGTTATGTTTCATGTGTTGTGGGAAAGAAACTTGCCACAGAATGGGGGAATATCCCTTTTTTAAGTCCCTCAGGGACTGGATCTGGTCTCACTCCTGTTCTTAATGTCATGAACAACCCTGATGATACAAGCATGTTAATAAATGCTCCAAACTCAGCCTTACCAACTACCACTAAAATAAGAGCCGAATATGCTGATAAATGTCTTATAGCAAAGTTTTAAGTCTTGATTTATCAGGTTTATAGTCTGTGTTTTTAAACAAACCAAACTGATTTACTAGCACATTGCTGTTATCACTAGCACCACAAGTAGACATGAGGGATCAAACACTGAATTAAACATTCCATGTAAAATTCCTGGAGGTTCAGTTGGACATCAAGTTAAAATGGAATCGACACAAAGACAAACTATCAAGAAACTCATTTTGGCATGTTCTGTCTTTAGAAGCAGCCCCCTTTGTGTTGAGCTAAGAACAATAGTGATGGTTTATTTTGTATATTTTTACTTCTTGTTGTATCATGAAATTATCTCCTGGTGCAATGCGTCTAAAATGAATAAAGTGTTGATTTATCAGAAGCACACATTAAGAACAATGTTAAGGTTTATGCTTACTAACACTTTTTATTCCATATTCGCTGGAGAGAGAAACAGTGGACAAGAAGTTCAAAATCACACAGTCTAAGTCCAATGTGGTGGTTATCATTACTAGGTGGCTGACATAATATGCAGATCATACAGAGCACCAACAAGAACTGCCATTCCTGGCAGAACACCCACTTATTTCAGGCAGGTCAGTCACAGTATCCTACTAGATGATGCAGTGATCGTCTCAAAAGCCTGGATTCCTTCCAGCATTTGTCTTGTGCCAGCCGGTGGAAGCTCACATCACCGTTGGTGGTGCAGGCTTTAAGTATGGATCGATTCTGGAGAGTTGTGATGACTCCATCTCACTATCTGAGTCAGTTATATCAAACAATGTGTACAGTAAATAACTACACAGCTTGCAAATTTCTTAAACTTACTTTGCTATATACTAACTCCTTAATATTTTTTGTTGCTGAATATAAAAACCAATATTGCCTCCTTGCCTAGAGTTCAGAGTGGAGGAAGCTACTCTGGTGCAAAGTTCTGGTGCCAGTTAACATGGAACATTAAGCAAGGAACTATTTCTCCCATCATCCCTGTGACTCCATACCCTCTACCTCTTTCCTTATACTGTACATCTAACCAATTACGTCTTCACACATGGCTACTTCCTCTTTGAGTAGAAGATACACACCAAATCCGGGTACGGCCAAAGGCACCCACTTAGCACCCTCCTATGCCAATGTGTTTGTGGGCCAACTAGAGGCAACCTTCCAAGCTTCCCAAAGCCCTAATCATCTTGTCTGTTTCAGGTTCCTTAATATCCTCATGAACTCAACCCTGGATGAAGGCACCCTACCCCTATTCCTAAACAGCCTCAACACTTTGTCTCCCATTCACTTCATCTGATCCTCCACAGCCCAAGTGCCACCTTCCTCAACACTGTCTTCCTCCTCCCTGATAGTTTCATTTCCGTACACATCAGGCCCATTAACTATCAATAGTACCTGCATTTTGACAGCTGTCGTCCCTTCTGCATCAAAATATTGCTCCCATATAACCTGGCCACCTTTGAATGACATATCTGGAGTGAAGAATTCCCTTGCACAGAGTGCTGAAGGTCTCACAAAGGCTTTCATAGACACACACTATATCCAAAAACTAGTTCGCAAACACATTTCCCATGTCATATACTCACACAACCCTAACCTTCCTGCCACCTCCCAAGAACGAGCTGCAAAGGAGCACCCCGCTCATCACCCAGTATCATCATCATCCCATATTAGAGTAACTTAATCACATCCTTCACCAGTGCTTCAACTATCGTACATCATGCCCAGAAACAAGAGTTATCCATCCATGATCCTTCCCACAATCTTTCCCACTTCTCATAAAGTGGTATCTGCCACCCACCCAACCTACACAACATCCCAGTCCATCCGTATGCCACTCTCATTCCCAACCCTCCGCCAGATGTGTCTCATTCCAGTGGAAGACTCAGGTGCTAGACCTCTCTGATTCACCTACCTAGCACATCCTATTCTAGTCTTGTCACAGGCTTATCCTATCCTTTAAGAGGCAAGGCAACCACATCATGTACCAGCTCTGCTGCAATTTCTGCGCAATGCTTTATGTGGAAATTAACACCATCCAGCTGCCTCCCAGAATGAATGTCCACAACTAAATTGTAGCCAATAGCAGAACTGACTAACCAGTGGCAGAATATACCGCTGAGCACCACATACTCAAGTATAATGGCTGCTACATAACCCATGCCATTTGGATCCTTCAACCCAGCACCATCTTTTCTGAACTATGTAAACAGGAGTTATCCTTGCAACACATTCATCATTCTTGTAATCCTTCTGGCCTCAAACTCTATTATTGCACTGCACTCACACCCTGTTCCAAATGGTCTCCCCTTCCTCTGACCCATCACCCCTTCCCAATCTGCTCCTCCATGCATCATCATCATGTTCTGGGCAAACTCACTGGCTGCAGTGCCCATGTGTCCCATTCCTATCTCATGCATCTGATGCCACTCCCTCCCTCGTTCTTATTGCACACCCTTGCTGCCTCCCTCTGAGCTGACAGCCAGCCTTCCCCAACCTTTCCTTCTGCCTACATTCTCACTCTAGCCATCCCACCCATCATAACACCCTACCCCAATCTAACTGCCAAGCTGCTGTCTCAGCTTTGTGTATTGAGAAAGCACAATGTAGAGAGAGCGCATACATGCGTGCGCGCGCCCGTGTGTGTGTGTGTGTGTGTGTGTGTGTGTGTGTGTGTGTGTGTGTGTGTGTCTGTTCCTTATTTACAACAAATATTTGTCATTAAAAATGGTAATTCTTCTGCCTATGTTGGCATTTCCAGCAGAGTATCAAATTCAGTATGCTAATTTGATAGCTCCAGCCTTGAGCTATCTTAGAATTAATGAACAATTGAAGGGATGTTTCCTGTCAGAGTTGTATGTCAGGGTTATATATTCAACAATACATATGACTGTAAGCATGTAGATAAGTAAGTCATGTTTAACTGCATACACATTTCAGTCAGTTTAGGAAAAAGTAGAATACAACAGATTTTTGCTTATTTATAACAGTGCAACATGCCCACGGCATCTAAGTTTCTCCATAGAGTGTTGCATAGGATCTCAGAAATAAGTCCTAGGAGATAAAAAAAAATATCAATACAGGCAACCTAGCTAAGGCCTTTCTTTGTGTAGACTGTCCATTTCTACCTCAGTAAACATTCATTGATTCACTGTTTTCTGTGGATCCCATTTGTTCAGGGAAGTGGAACAAGCTGTGGTTTCCTAAGTCAAGCTGAACATCTGCTGTTTATCTGCTATTGGTAGCTAATTATTTACTGGAAAACAACTACAGTTTCAAAGAAAACAGTTACCTGTATCTGTAAATACTGAGTCCTGCTTGCAGCACATTTCTACTTGCCATGCAGCCTTACAATGAACATCGCTGCTTGTCATACAGCTACCAGAATTTTTCAATCCTTGAGGCCAAATATTCAGATAATTTGTAAAAGAGAAACTATTGAGGCATGTATTACCAATTTCTTGCTTAATGTTACATTGTAATTTGCACCAGAGTAGATTACTCCACTTTGAACCCTAGACAAGGAGGCAATATTGATTTTTATACTTGTATTTTCAATAAAAAAAAAATGTAGTTATCTACTGTACAAATTGTTTGACATAACTGACTTGGACAGCAAGATGGAGTTACCAACTCTCCAGAATCAATCCATACTTGATGCCTGCACCACCAATGGTGCTGTGAGCTTCGAGGGGCCACTACAAGACAAATTCTGGAAGGAAGCCATGTCCTTGAGACAATCACAGCATCATCTAGTGGGATCCTGTGGCTCACCTGCCTGATATGTGAGTGGGCACTCCGCCAGGAATGGCAATTCTTGTCGGTGCTCTGTATGATCTGCATATTACACCAGCCACCTAGTGATGACAACCACCACCTTGGACCTAGACTATTCTTTAACTATGTGATTCTGAACATCTTGTTCACTGTTTGTCTCTCCCGCAAATGTGGAATAAAAAGTATCAGTAAGTATAAACCTTAACATAGTTCTTAATGTGTGCTTCTGATGATTAAACTTTTCATTTATTTTAGGTGCATTGCACCAGGAGATAATTCCGTGAAACAACAAGGAGTAAAAATATACAAAATAAACCAACACTCTTGCCCTTAGCTCAACACAATGAGAGCTGCTTTTAAAGACAAAACATGCCAAAACAAGTTTCTTGATAGTTTGTGTCAACTCCAATTTAACTTGATATCTAACTGAACCTCCAGGAATTTTACATGGAATGTTTAATTTAGTGTATGACGCCTCATGTCTTCTTCTGGTGCCAGTAATAAGAACAATGTGCTAGTAAATCAGTTTGGGTTGTTTGAAATCACATACTATAAACCTGATAAATCAAGACTTCAACTTTTGCTATGAGACATTTGTCAGTGTATTCAGCTCTCATTTTATTTTTAGTTGGTACGGCTGAGTTTGGAGCATTTATTAATATGCTTGCATCATCAGCAAATGTTGCAGTTTTTTAATTGCTCTTTGAAGTCTGTAGAAGATTGTTTCTGATGTTAAGAACAGGAGTGTGACCAGATCCAATCCCTGTGGGACTTAAAAAAGGGATATTCCCCATTCTGATGCAAGTTTCTTTCCTGCAACACATTAAAATAATGGACCTGAATGGAAAGCAAATTGAACAAATCGTTATCACAGCTCTTACTTCATTGAGAGCCAACCACATCTGTTTTGTATATCTTGTTAGTACACTAATTGTATCTTATATAACCACTCCAAATTAGACAAAGAACAAGATAATCATGTCAGAAATGCAAAAAAGCAGTGATCTTCACCTACTGGATAACGTAATATGTAAATGATTATGAAGTAATAACATATCAAACCCATAAAACACAGTTAATTCATAGGAACATCTGAAATTGTATTCTGTTTTAATCAACATCTAATGAAAATGTGTTACACCTAGTTGCTCCTTTTTTTATCGTCCAATATACACAGAGCATTGTTTAGAATAATAAAGGACTATTGTTATACATATTCATAAGCACAAAGTTTTCCAATATTTAATGTAATTGTGTGAGTTTAATGAAGTAACAAAATCCAACATACGTCAACAAATCGTCAAAAGATACTTTCTGTGTAAAATACAAAATTACTGTAAATGTTAACTGAAAGCTCTGTAAAAATGTCTATTGAAAACATGGTAGGAACACTGTACTTAATTTTTTTATTGTGTAATTAATGACATTGTCAAAGTCATTGTTTAAACTACAAATCTGATGTAAATTCAAATTTATCATTGTTTCCTGGCTAATTTGTATTTGTGAATGCCAACAATGGTGCAATTGCTTGAAAATGTATATAAGGATGTGAGTTGGGGAATTCTAGGTTCGGTGTACCTGTTATTTCAAGTTGTGTTGCATGCCGAGGGTAATTCTACCATCCTAAACTTGCCAAGATCACCAGGACATGAATAAGAAGAAGTTAAATATATTTTTACACCACTGATCTGATCTGAATAATTTTGATGAGACTTATTTGCATCAAGTTCATATCAACTTACTCCTAATAAGTTTTTAAGAAGAATTTTCACCATGAGTATTGTCCACCTCCGTAGCGTAGCGGTAGCATTTCCACCTATCACACAGGGGGCCTGGGTTCGATTCCCGGCAGGGGACTGGGTGTTGTGTGTCCTTCTTCATCATTTTCATTATCATTGACCCGCAAGTCGCCGAAGTGGCGTCAACTAAAAAGGACTTGCAATACGGCGGCTGAACTCCCCCACATGGGGCCTCCCAGCCAACAATGCCATGTGCTCATTTCCATTTCCATTGTGAGTATTTATAAATTCAAACCACGACTGTCTAGCAAAATTCTGGAGCGAAACTAAGAGATTAAAAATTGAATTTTGGAGCCAAAATTACACATGTGTTTATCAATATCGTGGACTCCAACAACCAAGATAAGTACTCTATAAATTTATATCATTTTCTTTGCTTTGCCCAGTGTTGTTAGGTCATGAGAAGAATTTTTTGTTTATTTTTGTTCGTTTGTAATTTATTAAAAATCAGTGACCTAGGTGAAGTTGTTTAAGAGAAACAGGAAATAGATGAGAATGTAGACTCAGAGCAAGACAGTAATGACATGCAGTCTTTAGTGAACAATTGATGGAAGTCATGAAGAGGGAGCCGTAGGCAGAGACTTAAGTAGTGATTGCTCTCCTTTTAGTGGGTTTTGACAACTGGGAACTGTTAGGCAGAAACAGCTATTTATTTAAACAGCATACATAATTCTTAGGAGAGAAGTTTGGGCAAGCAGGACAAGCACATAACAGAAAATTTTGAAAAACAGAGCAACATTCTTGAAGTGCTAAGGAAGGTCCGAGGGGATAAGGTATACAATATAAGCAGACATGTAAAAGAAGTGAAAGACCACCTGACCAACACAAACATGCAGGTCAACAACTTTAAGGACTAATCAGTTTCAAAATGTTTGTCAGTATCGAACACCAAGTAACTGACACACGTATTAGCACAGTTGAGAATGATTTGATAGATGGACTGGAAAGAAATGATAAAAGTTTTGAGTTAATGCATAGGATTATTAAAAATAAAAGGAAAATATCTGAAGAAGAATTAATTAAATGAAAAGAGTCTGTCAATGGGAAGCTGGTAGATGTAGTCAGTAAAATAGGAAGGGAAATGAACAAAATTCATCACAAAGTCACCAATGCAAGCAGTAATGTTGATGCATGTCAAAGTAGCATACCAGATGTAGTAATAAACTGTTTGAATTACAAGAGAGCTCAGTTGCTAAGAGTATTGTTAGTACTTGTGGCAATGTATAGGAAAATGTAAATATGAAAATTTTCCAGGAGGCAATAAATTAAATTCTGTTGGTTTTATTTACCAGTATAAAGATTGTATCTGGAGTACCTGAAGCCTTTAAAATCAAATTTGTGAATAGTTTTTGGATGAAGAAGCATTATCTTTATTTATATTAGCATAGATATGACTTTCAATGAGTTTGAAAAATGTTTTTATGTTAAGAGTTTGGGTCAGAGACTAAGCAACCTAGAATAAAAAGTGAATTCCTAAATCGGTGTAATTTGAGAGAAGTTAGTGGCTGGATGAGAGATTTCTGCAAACAATAGTTAAAAACATTCAAACATTTGGATAATCAACTCGAAGAATGGATTCAGATTAATGGTTTAAACAGCAGGTTAATGAACGAAGTCCTGTGGGGATTAGTATATGGATCAGACGTTTCTATTGAACAGTTTCTAAGTTATGTAGACAAATTAGACAAGGCATGGGAGAGAAATGAGGGACAAAGAGACAGACAAAGGGAATATGGTCACTGCTAGGATAGGGGATGGTCTCAAAATTATCATGGGCAAAGATATAGGACAAGAGAGCCAGGAAATCATAGAAATGATTATCAGTGGACTTATAATGGGAGTGAAAACTTTTGGAATGACAGGAATAGAAATGAAAATAAGGAAGATAAATAGAGAGGTAAAACATGGGAAGAAAATAACAGGACAAAAGATAGACGGAATGATTAGGGAAACTGAGGGGCATACCATTGGGAGCCTGTCAGTTTATGACAAGAAAAATGCACAGACATTAAGCTAATAGTTGCAGAAGAGGAGGAAGAAATGATTTGTAAACAAGATTCCACCAAGGAAGAAATGGGAGAATATGTCAGACTAACAGAATTAATTTTGACAAGAAACTCTGGGAAGCCATACAAAGTGAAATGAAAGACGAAAAAGGCAAAAATCAGAATATTGAAATAGAACTGGATGAGAATGTTTTGACAAACCTTTTTGATGAATCTAGTAGGCAATCTGTGTCAGCAGAAGAGAGAGTAATAATAATTACAATGAATATCCTGAGCTTGAATGTGTTGAAACTGAGGATCATGTACTGAATGGGGAAGAAAGCAAATAGTTGGGTAGTTGTGAGGAGCATATTGAGATTATTAGTATTGTTTCTACTGAGGATAATGAAGAGATGTAGACAGACAATTGCGTTATAGATGGCAGTGTCAATAGTGACATTTCTGATTCTGAAGAACAGGAAGGTGCTTTCCTTTGTGAAGAATTAGACTGGATGATTTATGATGAAGTTAAGAAGGAATAAACAGTAAAAAATGCTACTGGAGACACAACCATGTGAGGTAGGGAAAAACAAGAGAATGCTATGGAAGTTCACCATAATCAGATCACACCTGTAGACACCAGTCCACTGGTAATGATGTAAAAAGCAAAGTGAACTTATTGAAGATAAGATATTGAAGGTAACATGGGAGCATTTTAATTATATGGGAAGTGGTAGTCAGATACATGGTATACTGAAAGAGCTTTATCAGGTTTTGCATCTAGAGTGGGTGTTGGATGGATTTTAAAACAAATAACAAATTAACAGGCTGTAATGTCCTTTTGGTGCTTTGCAACTGTTCATAGAAGAAGAGTTAAAGAAGAACGGAAAGATATGGAATTTAAGGAAGCAGGAAATTATTTGTTAGATGAAGCTGAGAATAAAGGTCAAAGTGATGTGCAAGGGAATCCATATATTTGTGTATAAAATGAAATGCCTGGTTGACTCTGGAAGTCCTGTAATTGGAATCTCAGGAAAGTTAAGGGATAAGAGTGTGGAAAATTTTGTTGAGTTTCCAGTAACTGGGATTAAATACAAAGGTGTATTGTACTGTATTTATATTCATCTCAGAATAGAGATAGAGATCTTTTGGATAGGGTGGATAGCAATGTGTGGCTGTTTGCTGATGATGCTGTGGTGTACGGGAAGGTGTCGTCGTTGAGTGACTGTAGGAGGATACAAGATGACTTGGACAGGATTTGTAATTGGTGTAAAGAATGGCAGCTAACTCTAAATATAGATAAATGTAAATTAATGCAGATGAATAGGAAAAAAAACCCCGTAATGTTTGAATACTCCTTTAGTAGTGTAGCGCTTGACACAGTCACGTCGATTAAATATTTGGGCGTAACATTGCAGAGCGATATGAAGTGGGACAAACATGTAATGGCAGTTGTGGGGAAGGCGGATAGTCGTCTTCGGTTCATTGGTAGAATTTTTGGAAGATGCGGTTCATCTGTAAAGGAGAATGCTTATAAAACACTAATACGACCTATTCTTGAGTACTGCTCGAGCGTTTGGGATCCCTATCAGGTCGGATTGAGGGAGGAAATAGAAGCAATTCAGAGGTGGGCTGCCAGATTTGTTACTGGTAGGTTTGATCATCACGCGAGTGTTACGGAAATGCTTCAGGAACTTGGGTGAGAGTCTCTGGAGGAAAGGAGGTGTTCTTTTCGTGAATCGCTACTGAGGAAATTTAGAGAACCAGCATTTGAGGCTGACTGCAGTACAATTTTACTGCCGCAAACTTATATTTCACGGAAAGACCACAAAGATAAGATAAAAGAGATTAGGGCTCATACAGAGGCATATAGGCAGTCATTTTTCCCTCGTTCTGTTTGGGAGTGGAACAGGGAGAGAAGATGCTAGTTGCGGTACAAGGTACCCTCCACCATGCACCGTATGGTGGATTGTGGAGTATGAATGTAGATGTAGATGAGACATGTCAGTTTTTTGCTTATGATATACATAGTTACATAATGCCTTACTAATTTTATGATGAACACATTATTAAACTCTTTTTCTCATGATATACATTTCTTGGTGTCTAAATTTTCAGACATTATTTTATTTGGGGAGATACAGTAAGTTGGTGAAAAAGCAAGTTTTATCATCATCTTTTGTATGAGGTTGCTTAGTGATAGAGGACCTGAATGAAAATTTGTTTTTGCCCATGTACTGGATTGTAAAAGTAAAGGTTGACTTCAATTGGGGTGATATGATTTTATTATTCACAGATCCAAAAAGTGAAATTTGCTCTGAAACAAATATAGTAATTATAAATAACAATAACAGTAGTAACCAAATCACGTTGGTGGCATAGTTGGATGAAAGGGGTTATTATGTGGAACGTTAGAGTCTTATGATGATGATATGGTAAATGAATCATATAGTCAATTGATAGAAAGTAATTATAGAGAATCCATTGGTGGGGGGGGCACTCTCTGTTATATGTCATGCATGTGGAAAATGCAAGGGCCCAAACCATGTGATGTTTACTTCCACAATTTCATGTTTCTGATGTCATATTTTCTCATATTGATCTTTGTGTCTATCTTATGCAAATGTTTCCACTAATAGTTATGTATATATCTATCTTACATGTTCAGTTGTTCATAAACTACTAAGAGTACAAAGTGGGATAAAGCAATACCAGAGTAAGTTTGGAGAAGATAAGAATAAAATATTTACTTATTTTGTAAGACTACACGGAGAAATTCTATGTATGAAAGTTTGTATCATTTGATGTTATTTATTATACTTCTGAAACCTCGCACATATGTCATATCATGATTAACCAACTGCTCAATTTCTTTTGTAAGTGTTGTCCGCAGCTCGTGGTCTCGCGGTCGTGTTCTCGCTTCCCGAGCACGGGGTCCCGGGTTCGATTCCCAATGGGGTCAGGGATTTTCACCTGCCTCAAGATGACTGGGTGTTTGTGCTGTCCTCATCATTTCACCATCATTCATGCAATTGGCGAGATTGGACTGAGCAAAGGTTGGAAATTTGTACGGGTGCTGATAACCGCGCAGTTGAGTGCCCCACGAACCAAAAATCATCATCATTGTAAATGTCGGAAATCTTACGCATTTGGAGAGTTTCACCCATAAAAACAGTTGTTACATACACAAGATGTTTTTTAGAGTCATGAAGTAGTTATAATGAGTCTACTGGTAATTGGTGAGTTGAGTTGGTGCAAAACAACAAAAATGTAGAAAGTAATACACAAATAAATGTGAAAGGTCATTCTCACTTTAGTGGATATGTTGTTGTTCTACCTAAGAACACTGTAATTTGTTGCTCAAACAGTACACCCACATGGAAAACAAGATACAAGACAATTAGCAATACACAGGTGGCTGGTGGGGACTAGCATGCTGGTCCATATAGACATTAATTCCAACAGGGGCACAGATGGCAGGCTGCACATGCAACTGCTGTCATATTAGCAGGCCTGTTGGCCTCCAGTGGCCAAATCAAGCACAAACTTCACATACAAACTGTGAAATGGTACACACACAAAATAGTTACAGCACTCCTCTTTCTTTGTGCAGAAGTGAGCACTGTGCTCACCTACATTTCTTCTGTGGACAAAATGGTGTGGCAAGTTGTGCAACATGGTGCGACCAGTGTGTAGGTTCGGAAGGGGTATGAGCAAGGATAGGTGTGGCACCGCATCCCTGTGAGAGACCACACAGTTGAACAGGTGATGGTGGCACAGCTTTTGTTTCCACATCTGAGTCTAAACCCAGGGTGGTGGCAGCAGAATAGGTGCAGCGGCCATGATGGAGGCAGCAGTGGCAGAGTTTCAGCTACATCATGGAAGCTGGTGTCGCATCATGGCCACTGACCACTGAAGGGAGCAAAGGGAGCATCCACAGCAGAGGAGACAAAGCAAAAATGTCAGCAATGGTGGCAGAAGTGAGGGCACTGGCCATGGTGTAGAAAATGGCCCAGCTGATGGAGGATGCAGTGGCAAAATATCCACTCTCGGCACACTCCTGCCCATTAAATGTCATAGCTGGTTGATATATTGTGATGCTCTCCCCTCAGCCTGGTGGACAACACAAAGACATTGGCCAAGGGTACTCTCAATTACTACCAGCACCCATTTCAGCGAGAGGTCAAATTCATGTACCAGGCTGGAGACATTGTGGTGCCAGTGCCTGTGGATTGCATGGTGCTGGCCAAAGCAGATGTAGCAGAATCCAGGGCTGATAACCATGCAACAACTCTGTTGCACTTTTATCATCATCAGGGATGAAACTTTAAGAACTGAGGAACTGGTCAATAGCTACTTCCTGTGACACATCCAAAATGTATTTTTTCATCTGAGCATTAAGTGTTTGTACTAGTTATTCTGTTTTCCCATTCGACTGAGGGTGAAAGAATGAGGTGTGACATGACGAACACCACTTATTTTATAAAAATCTTAAAACTTGTGCGGAGGACCTTCCATTGCAAAAATTTTTGACAAAGCTCAAAGCAGAAGTAGACAGACAATGCACCACATATGGAAACTTAGAAGAAGCATTAATTGCAATAAGGTAGTAGAAATTTAAAAAAAAGTCCTGCAAAACCAACATGAATTTTTTCCCAAGGCTGCTGTGGACAAAGAAGCATGGGGAGCCACATGATGGATAGCATACTGTGGGCAGGCTTCTACAACTTACGCTATTTCCCCATCGATACCTGGACAAAAAATATGTCTGTGTGCTAACACTTTTGTATGTGACACACCCAGTGGTCAACATGTAATAAATCCATAATCTCACGCCAAAGGGAGGACAGGACTACAACCCATGGAGTGGTGTTCTCTGTAGCTCATAGCAGCAGTCTATCCCAAACAGAAAGATGATTCTGTAAAGCAAAATAATTTCACAAAGGATTAGAAACACAGCCCAGAGGTTTGTCTAGCCAGCTGTGTTGCACGAAAGAAACAGCTATACTTAAAACAGATCTGTAGCTACTTTCACTGCAATTTTAGTGCTGCTAATAGGGAAACCAGCAGCAACATTTTGATCTTGCACGTCTAATTGAAAACAAAAGTAATTTCTCTTTATCAAACTCAGGATCCGGATCATAGGCAAACGCTATAAGGCATCAGCATTTGCATGTTGTGCTGTAGGTTGAAAATGTGTTTCGTATTTGTACGAGGGTAATCCCAAAAGTAAGGTCTCCTATTTTTTTATAAGTAAATAGACCTGTTTATTTCTATAATGGTTTACATTAGTTTACAGCTTGAACATTTAGCTGTTTTTCGACATAATCACCATTTCTGTCAATGCATCTTTGTAGATGCTGTGGCAGTTTTTGTATGCTCGTGTCATACCAGCTCACTGCCATGCTGTTCAGAAAGTTAAGAACCTCTTCTTTCACCTTGTCATCGGAGCTGAATCTCTGGGACCACAATTAACACTGACAGGTACTGTGAGACTCTTAAAAAAACTAAAACGGGCAATTCAAAACCGGAGAAGAGGAATGTTGAGCAAGGGTGTATACATTCTCCATGACAAGGTTCGCCCACACATCACTCGGCAAACAGTTGCTCTCCTGCAACAGTTTCAGTGGAAGGAAGAGGTTCATAACTCTCTGAACAGCATGGTGGTAAGCTGGTATGACATGGGCATACAAAAACTGCCACAGCGTCTACAAAAATGCATCGACAGAAATGGTGATTATGTCGAAAAATAGCTAAATGTTCAAGCTGTAAAGTGGTATAAACCATTGTTGAAATAAACAGGTCTATTTACTTATAAAAAAATAGGAGACCTTACTTTTGGAATTACCCTCGTATCATGGCATGAAAAAACTCCATTGTTGTCATGATAGGAAGAAGCCCATTGCTTTAAGTGACACGCAGCTTTGTCTGGCAAGGGTGCCACAGGGTTAAAAAGAAACACCAGTGGCTTGTGGTCTGTGATCTGATGAAACTTACACCATTTAAAAAAAAAAAAAAAAAATTAAGCATACATTATCACCAAAGCTTCTTTCTCTATCTGAAACTAATCCTGTTGCACTGAATTTAAGGATTTAGGGGCTTATGCAGTAGGGCGTTTAGATCTTCCTGCATACTTATGAGCAAGGGCAGAGCCAAGGAAAAACTTGGAAGCATCTGATGCTAACACAAGGTGATAGCCCAACTGAAAAGTGACCAAAAAAGGGTCTGGCTGCAGCTTAGATTTCAATAACTTGAATTCCTGGTCACAGGCTAGGGACCAGTGGAAAGGAACATCTTTACATAATAATGAATGGGCTGGTTGTGAGATAGTAGCAACATCCAGTATGAATTTGTGGTAGTATGCAATTTTGCCTAAAAATGCCTGTAATTCTTTGACAGATGTGGCAGCTGGCAACATGGCAATAGCATTGTGCTCTTTTGTTGGGAAGTAAATTATGGTAAATAAAGAAGGATTAATTAAAGTGCATACTGTGTATACTTGTCACCTATAGTGGTGACGCTGATGTGACCTGTTACGGAATTTCTTTTTTATTCTGAGCCATAATTATGCTCCGACATTATGACGACACCACCAGCCACTGTCAACACAGAAGATTAAGGATTGCCAGCAATTGGTTCTTCTCTACAATCTCCTACTGTTCCTGAATTACATTTTTCTTCTTCTGGCAACACCTTGAGATGGTAATGTAAAGTTATTGCCTTTTTGACCTACTAGGCTGCATTTATGGTTCACACAAGTGGTCACAATTTTTCAACTGTACAACCTTATTTCAGATGTGGACCAATTCACCATTGTCATTTTTACAGCTAGACAGTAGCACAAAGAAGACACAAAAGATAATCAAACGAAAGACATACACAAAATATAATGTTCGACTTCCTGGACATTGGCTATTGACTCCTATTTATTTAGGACTATTCACACTGTAATTTCCCATAACACAAAAATCTTCATAGTTGATGAAAATGGAAAACATGTTACAGTTTCAGTTGACCACCTGGAACTGACATTTACTAGGTTACCACAGCCTCCCCCCTCAATGTGTGGGTCCTCTGGCCAATCCTCCTCAGCCTCTCATGCCAGACATGCCCCCCTCCCCTCCACTCCAGCCCCTCAGACCTGCTGGTAGATATATCAAATTCAACTATATTGAGGTCCAGGGTACTCCAGATTTCCAGAGTGACAGTGACTCATTTGTTCAAGCTTAGTTCTCCAAAAGGAGGGGTGGGGGCTAAAGTGGTGAGTGCAATAGTCAACGACCAAGAAGTTGAACATTATATTGTGCATTATATCTTTTATTTGATTATCTTTTGTATTTTCTTTGTACTACTGTCTAGCTGTAAAAAATGTGCCTGTGTTGTACTCTTTTGTTGGAAAGTAAATTGTGGTAAATAAAGGAGGAGTCATTAAAGTGCATACTATGTACACTTGTCACCAATAGCATTAATATTCTGGTGCAATGATTTAATGCCAGCAAGCAATACTTCAAAACCCAAATAAATAATGAACAGATGAAAAAACTGTGTCTTTTCAAAATTGCAACGGAGTTGTGTCAGAGGGTAGTGGGTGGAATGATATTTAGTTTCAAGATGGCACCGACAGTAAATTGCGAGTATGTTAGTTCCCAGCATAAGAGCAACAGAAATAATAAAAAGTGCTTAATGTGTAACAAATTCAATGTATATCATGGTCATGTGTGTACTGTGAGTTTTACTATCAATGAAGTTTCTAAAAGAAGAAACAGGGTGGCACAAAATTGCGAAAATGAAATCATACAAGGAGCGAGCATGTCATTGTAGGAATTGTGAGAGCAGACATCTATACTTGCTGCTGCAGGACACGTGCTGTAAAGGGCATAATGTGCATAATCTGTAAAACTATATATCATTTTACATCTGTAAACGTTAATCCAAGATGAATACAATGGTGTTGCAACAGGTGTAATGTATACGGCCTTGGCAAAATAATAATGAATGACTGCAAAGATGAAATCATTGCCATGCTGTTAGAAGAGATAAATACTGTAAAATATAAACATGGCAATCTCAAGGTACAAAAGAGTGAATGTGATAATAAAATAAACCTTGAATTGTTATTAGATACCAGTGGTAGGACTTGGGGCAACAAACGTGATGGTGTATGTAAAAAATGCAGAAAAACTGCTAAAAGTGGTATTATATGTGTAAAGCGTGAGTCAAAATTTCACTTTTGATGTGCAAAGATAAACTCCTCATTAAAATTAAATGAGAACTTTACAAAAACATGGAAATGCAATATGTGTATTTGAAGTACTCGGTGACAATACTGACAAAGTATGCTTTTGTAGGACACACTAAACATAGCTCTCAGGAACTCTACTGATTCTACACATCAAGGAGATATTAAACAACTTCTGTGTGGTGCTGTTCTTACTCCTGAAAACATCTGCCAACATGATTCTGATTGCAATCACCTGAGAAACCTTGTGATTCTTGCTGACAGTCACAGGCGTGGGATCACTTCTTGGGTAAATGAAGTGGCAGAAACTGTGAAGGCAACAGGTTTCAGCAAGCCTTAGGCATTGCTGTGTCAAGTAACAAAGTTAATTCATTCAGTGGTAATTGGTGAGTTATTATTGAAAGATTATTTTGTACTATTTCGTGCCTCAAATTATGTGTATCAGAATGAAACTTCAGTAGCCTACCAAGAACTAAAGGAAAGCCTCAGTTACCTGGGAAAAAACAAATATTATGTATGTAAAAATTCCACATTGGTGTGATTTACCATCCTGGTCATCTGTGAACAAAGAGACCAATGCTGCAAATAAACAGCTGTCAAACATATGCTGTCAGTTTGCAGGGCAGAACTTTCTGGACATCAGAAGTACTGACCAAAGATTCCATGCCACACATTGCTTGCATTTGAATGACCGTGGAAGAAAGTCATAACTCAAAAAGTAATTGAAACAACCACATATAATTCTTTCATGTCAGATGCAAGAGAAGTTATAAAATGCTGTACCTCCAATTACTAAAAAGAGAAAGTAGTTAACACTCAAAGAAAGCATTTTTTAAACTGGAGGATAGGGAAAGTTCCAGAGTAAATGTTATACCCTTTAAGGGGAGGTTTACTATCTTTTGGTTCAAAAAATCGATTTTTAAAAATTGCATTTTTGGATCCATAAAACTGTTTAGAATTCACCCCTGAAACAGTTTTTCCAAATACAGAATGAAAATGTTTGTTACTCGCTGTTGAACAAGAAAATACACCTGCCTGAAATCGGCCTTTTTCACGAACACTTTTTTTTTTTTTTTTTCAGGAATTTCGAATTTGCAGCTGCGAAAAATTATTCTATGTGCTTGCCCATGACTAAAACTGATAAAGTGATCAAGGAGCCTACAACGTAGCCTACTATGGCTTGGCAATCTGATGGCATTCTGGTTTATTTATTTATTTATCTCTTGTTCCAGTGATCCATGTTGTGACATTATCACAGGACATGGAACGTGTCAATTTTACAAGCTTTTGGCCAGAATTTATGGAAACACATAAAATAAAACAAAAACAGTAAACAGTAACTTAGGTCCCACTACAAAAAAGTACATTTTAGAGATAGATAGAGATTACAAAACAAAAAACAGTAAACTCAGGTCCCACTACAAAAATACATTTTAGAGATAGATAAAGATTACAAAATAATAACTGTTACAGAGAAATAAATATTGCAAAATATATGTTTACAATAAAAATATTCGGTATTACAGATACAAATTTGGGCATACATTTGCAATTTACAATACAAGAAATGTTAAACACTGTAGTTCAGGAACTCTTCTAATTTATAAAATGATCCTTGCAATAGGAACTGCCTTAAGGTTTTTTTTTAAACAAGAGATCATCATCTACCAAACACTTAATTCTTGAAGGGAGGGCATTAAAAATCTTACAGCCACTGAAATGGACTCCTTTCTGCACCATACTTAGATTTGGCTGTTCATAGTGGATATCATATTTCCTTCTAGTATTGTGACTGTGATATGCACTATTCAGCTTAAAGATGGATTTTTCTTTCCTTATGAAGCACATCAACGAGAATATATATTGCGCAGTGTATGTAAGTGTTTCAAGCTTCTTAAAAAGATACCTGCATGTGGCTCTAGGATGGACTCCACACATGATCCTTATGGCTCTTTTTTGTACACACAGTACTTTTTTAGCCAGTGGCTGAATTCCCCAAAATATAATTCCAAATGCCATAATTGCATGAAAGTAACCATAATATGCTGACTTCATGGTTTCCATATTTCTATAAGAAGAAACAATGTGCAATGCATATGTTGCTGAACTTAGTCTTTTGCACAGATCCACGACGTGGTTTGACCAATTCAGTTTGCTATCAATATGCAAGCCTAGGTATTTTGAGGAATATATCCTGGTTATCGTCTGCTCACCTATCTTTACAAATATTTCCTTATCTTCGGATGTTTTGTGGAACTGAATGTAGTTTGTTTTACAATAATTTAAAATAAGACCATTAATGTTGAACCAGTTCACCGTTTCATTTAAAACCTTATTTGCCGTTACCTCAAGTTTATCTACTGAATTATCAATAAGAAGTGTAGTGTCATCCACGAAAATGGTGAATCTACAATATTCCGCAGAGAGAGGAAGATCATTTATAAATATAATAAAAAGTAGGGGGCCCAGAACTGAGCCCTGTGGCACTCCACATGTGATGGTACCCCACTCTGAAGGTACTGGGACACCATCTTGACTATCTACTACAACTCTTTGTTTCCTGTTTGACAGATGTGAGCCGAGCCATTTCCCTGCTGCACCACTTATACCGAGATGTGCAGCTTTTTGTAAAAGAATTTGGTGATTTACACAGTCAAATGCTTTTGTTGGGTCACAAAATATGCCGATCACTTTCAGTTTTTTGTTGATAGATTCCAAGAGTTTGCCAGTAAATGCAAATATTGCATCTTCCATTGACAAACCTTTCTGAAATCCAAACTGACTTTTGCTGAAGCTATTGTGTTCACTGAGATGCTTAACTATCATGGCATGCATTAGTTTCTCTAAAACCTTTGAAAAGCTTGTCAGTAGTGATATTGGCCTATAGTTAGCAGTATCCGTCTTATCCCCCTTCTTATACACTTGGAAGCTACAGAAATCAATAAAATACATTTAAATAGTTATAGAATTGTTTCTTACTATTGCAGGACCAACTTAGGGCAAGGTGGGTTGACATTTTATAAGCACAATACTTTTGAATCACAAACCATACATGTAGCTCAATACTGCACTGAACAACATTTTGAATACTGTGCTGTCAAATTAGAACTGGAAACTCAGTTCCTCTTAATAACTACACTTTACAGTGCACTTATGGGTAACATTAAAGAGTTCCTCTTGCAGCTAGAATTAGTTCTTACAAAACTTCATAGGAATAACAGTCAGATTATAGTATTTGGCGATTTTGACATTAATTTTTTTTTTAAATAACAGAAGTCATAAACAACTGGAATCATTGTTCTCAACTTTCAACCTACTCCTGATGGTTTCATTCCCAACAAGATTGTATGGGTACAGAAAGACCTTGATTGATAATCTGTTCGTAGACCCACAAATTTTAATGATGTAAAAACATAAGCCATAATAAATGGTCTGTCTGATCATGATGGTCAACTGACAAATGTAAAACTCGAAGTTGAAAAAAGTAAATGATCACACACAAGTTAAAAATGTTAAAAAAATAAATACAGAATCTAATAGCTTGTTTAGAAACAGTTTACACCATGAACAATGAGAGGAAGTGTACCAGGGAGGAAGTGTACTACGAATGAAAATTCAGTTCATTCCTGGGACTTATTTCTCAAACATTTTGAGGCCTGCTTCCACCAGAGACAGTTTAAAAAGAAATCAGTCTATTGTGGAAAGAAAGAATGGATAACAGCTGGCATCAAGATATCATGTGCCAAAAAGAGAGACCTATATATAGAACAAAGGGCTAGTAAAACCTAGCAGTGAGACTGCATTACAGAAAAAAATACTGTAAAATTCTAACAAGTGTAATCAGGAACACTAAACAAGAGCATTATGCAGAAAATCTCAGCAAGTCAAACAGTAAAGTAAAAATCATGTGGAATGTCATAAAAAGTGAGACAAATAGGAACATAAAATCAGAACAAGCATGGACTTCGCAGTCCTCTGGTAGTGGATCAGACAACAATAATTAAAAAGTTTCAGCCTCTGATTTTAATAGCTTTTCCCCACTGTAACTGAAAGAACAAGGAACCATAATGAGCCATAGAGCTACTAGATCACATGCAAACCACACCAAATACTGCACTTCAATTCAAAAGCACAGCTCCTAAAGAACTTAAAAGCTCTGGATCTTCTGGATATGATGGAATATCAAACAGGAGTCTAAAATCATGTGCAGACTTTATCAGTCATATATTATGCCATTTACATAGCCAGTCAATGAAAACTGGAACATTTTCAGACAGACTGAAACATCCAGTAGTGACGCCCATCCACAAAAGTGGGGCAGGAATATACTATCATATCATCAGCCTACTCTTTACTGCCAGTGTTCTCAAAGGGGGTGTTTGGAGAGTAGTTTATGATAGGATTCATGGCCATATGAGACAAAATGGCTTACCGACATCTACGCATTTTGGCTTTCATAAGGGATTCTCCATAGAGAGAGCTGTATTTAGCCAAACAGATGAAACTGAAGATGAGTGTGGTTTCAGCTCTCTGAGACTGCAGACATGTGTGCAAGTTGCATTTGCATGAGTGTGTGTGTGTGTGTGTGTGTGTGTGTGTGTGTGTGTGTGTGTGTGTGTTTACTGCTGACAAAGCCTTAATGGCTGAAAGCTGTAACTATGTGAATCTTTTTGTTGTTCCTATTACAAGGAAATGTAAGTTTTTCTCACCAGACGTGATTCCCTTTTTTGACGTAAAGTGTCATTAGTGGTAGTAATTTTTGCTTGGTTTCTAGCCTACATCTGGACATGCCATCAGCCAGCATGTCTTTGGTTTCTTTCTTAATTAGACACTAATACTTGTAGTCTAATTTTTCGCTGATTTGCAAAACCATGCATTTTTTATCTTTTACAAAGCAACTTTTTTGTATGTGTGTACATGGTAGATCGTGCTTTACTAGTCACTGAATGCTTCATACATTCTCATTTTGAGAACCATCTACACTGGATTAGGTAACAAAAGATTAATTATAATCACCCTGTATATAATGTCAGATGTATTAGACCTTACCTGGAACAGCAATTACATGAGAAGATGATTCAATATTAATATTAAATATGGCAGAAAATGAAACTCCATCCTTGTCCAGTTGTTCAGAGACTATCTTCTAGTGCAGTATTATTGAGAAGAATTATTTCCTTGTTGGCCATGTGCCATCAGATAGGGCAGGTGTGAGTAATATCAGTTATTTCATTTGCAATACGTATCCCCACTATAATTCTCAATGAAGGGCTTTTGAAATGTCAAGGAACGTTCCACATACTTTCTTATGTTTATCCTTTGCTCTAGTTACAAAAGCTAGATGTATTCTTCCCAAAGCCATGCTATGTATCATCTAAAACACTGCATTTTCCTACAAAATTTAATATCATAGCTTTCATTACACTTTCTATTGCAAGGGACATTTGGAAATGATTAACAATAGTAATTTTTGTACCCTACTTATTAATGCACGTGAATTAATGCACATGAATCAATGTACATGGGATCTCTCAACATATTCCAGCGTACAAGGGATCTCTCAACATACTCCCCACTGACATCAATACACCAGTGCCGCTGTCCTAGCAACTTCTTTACTGCATCACTAAACCGTCGTTTTGGGGTACTAAGCACCCACCCATGGACATTGGCTGCAATTCTTTGTTGTTGCCAAATCTCTTACCTCACAGCATGCCATTCATGGTATTAAATAAAGCATAATCAGAAGGAGTAACATCTGGTCAATATGGTGGGTGTGGCACAACAACGAACCCCAGTGACATCAACTTTGCACACATGCCCATTGCTTGCGTGGGGCCAAACATTATTGAGCTGCAAGATCACTACTTTTCACCACGTTCCCTATTGGCTTTGCTGAAGCCTGTGTCTAACTCAGGATCTGCAAACTACAACCCATGGGCCAACACTGGCCTGCTAACACCATCAGTCCGGTGTGCGATAACAGGTCAGGCCTGAATGGTATCTGGTCCATTGTAATTTTTTTATTACACTTGAACCTTACTTATTGAGCATCTCTCATAACGAGTGATTTGCACAAAGAGTAGAAGAAAATGTAATAAACTGACTCACTTCAAGTCCACATAAAGATCCTGGTAAGTGTTATTTTTAGCAGTCTTTAAAAATCATTTCAAAAACCGCCTTCTGGCATGGCTCGATCTCTTTGGGTATTATAAAATACACTAAGTCCCGTGTTCTCCTGTAAACTACTGCTCTGGAAAGTAGAAGCTCCAAAAATGCTGTATCCAGTCACCTGTATTGATCGCAATGTGCCTCACACAGTCATTATCAGCCCTATCACGCTTAGCACTGCTTCGGCTTCTGAGACAATGTTGCAAAATCTTTTCTTCACTGGTGCATGAGAACCCTTGCAGAATCTGTTATGAATTCCAATTCTGATTTGACGTTGTTAACTAACACAAATTCTTTCAAGATGCACACAACGCAGTAGCTACGCACACTATAAATTTAATTAACAATAATGCTGCATACTTTTTGGAAAAATTTTGAGGTGCAGGCAAAAACAAATATTTTTAAACAACCTTCGTCTAAAATAGGATATACTGTACTATAAAAATTACAATACTGTGTTGTAAATCTGTTTGAGTACATATTTTTTGGGACAGAATGCACTGATCTATTCAACGTGGACTCCTACACAAAAAGTGTTTCACTTAATAAGTGTTAATGACAAGTAAGATTCAGGAACAAATCACGTGCACTAATCCACGCGACACAGTATAAATTATACAATTTACAATGCAAATAAATAATACAAAATACTTACAATAATCAGTTTTTATTTTATGACCGATTAAGATACACATTAGCTGACATATATAATGTAAGTGAACATTTTCGCTGTAATTACTTACATCAGATTTCCTGAAAATTTACCATACCTAAGGGACATACATAGGCAAGTCACATAATGAAATTACGCATTGTAATTAAGATTAATGAGATTTATGTATGAGGGGCTCCCAGTATGTAATGCAACACATTTTTTTCTGAAAGCAGGTTGGTTTTATTCAGGATTCTTTTGGCTAGAAAACCCTATTTTTCAACATAATCTCCATTCAATGTGATAGACTTATGACACATTACTGGGAGAGCCTGTATGCTTGCTTGGTACTACTGTACAAGTTGACATCCGAGCCAACGTCTTGCTGCCTCAATAATCTCCCCATCATCCATGTACAGTTTCCCACAGAGTGCATCCTTCATTGGGCCAAATTGATGAACGTCGAGAAGGTGTGAGATCTGGGCTGTAAGCTGGATGGGGAAGAACAGCTGAACGAAGTTTTGTGAGCTCCTCTCAGGTGCACAGACTTGTTTGAGGCCTGGCTTGTCATGGAGAAGAAGTTCATATGCATTTATATGGCGATGAAAACACTGCAATGGTTTCTTTAATTTCCCAAGCGTAGCACACCTCAAAGTTGATTGTTGCACGATGAGGGAGGACATCAAACAGATCAATCCCTTCAGAGTCCCAGAAGACTGGCTGAGGTTAAGGCTTTGAACTTTTTCTTTGAATCAGAGGTGGTGTGGTGCCACTCCATAAACTGACATATAATTTGCAGTTTTAAGTGAGGAATCAAAAAAATGGCTCAAATGGCTCTGAGCACTATGGGATTTAACATCTATGGTCATCAGTCCCCTAGAACTTAGAACTACTTAAACCTAACTAACCTAAGGACATCACACAACACCCAGTCATCACGAGGCAGAGAAAATCCCTGACCACGCCGGGAATCGAACCCGGGAACCCGGGCGCAAGAAGCGAGAACGATACCGCACGACCACGAGCTGCGGACAGTGATGAATCCATGTTTCACCACCTCTGATGATGTTCCACAAAACCTTGTTACGATCAGCCTTATAATGTGCAAACAGTTCCACACAGATGATCCTTCATTGCTTATTATGGTCTTCTGTTAGGCGACAATAAACTCTGCAGCAAACACCTCTGAGTACCTCAAGAGGTGGACGAGTGTGTCAGCACTACCAGCAGAGACGTCCAGTTGAGCAGCAAGGTGTTTGATGGTGATCTGTCAGTCACATCAAATCAGTGTTCCACACGCAATTCGAGTGTCACAGCTGTGTGCAGCCGAACGGTATGTGGGAGACTGAATGGGTTTGCTCGAACTTGCGATGACGATGGACACCTCGCCCAACTCATCATGGTTTTGTTCACTGCCTGGTCTCTGTAGACATTCTGCAAGCATCTATGAATATCTACAATGCTCTGGTTCTCCACCAAAGCAAGCTAAATGACACTTTTCTGCTTGAATGAACCTCCATTACAGACGACATTTGGAACATTATGCACAGCGCCGCCATCTTCAGAACTTCATGAAACTATAGAGGCTGAAGTGGGAGTATTCGACGATGTTCCATACAAATTAAACTTTTCTTCGCCCAAAACTGGCCGAGAAAAAAATGTGTTGCATCGCTTACAATTGTCTGCAGTTGCGGATCAAGTTTACTGCCGGAAGTTATCAGCACCAACTTCAAATGCTCGTCAGTTACTTTAGATCAGTAAATATATTTTTTATAGTTCATTTTGGAGACAAGTAGGGCCAAATGCGGAAAAAAGACATGAGCAAAATGTGTGAGTGCAAGACTGAAAAAATTTCAGAAATGATGAATTTAAATACCATCTATCTTTTTAAAATTGCTTCATTGCAAATCAACCATTTCCAAGTTCTGAGGTAAGAATTCCTTTATTGGCGAATGAAAAATCTTGATATCACTTGCAATTGCATCAAACTTTGAAAAACGAGACTCAAAAAATTTATTTTTAAAGCTCTCAAATTTTCAATTGCGAAATCCACCCGAAATAGAGTCTCTGATGGCTGACTGAACATTTGTCATATTAAAACACGTGAAACTTTTTTTGTTCAGTTAAGACTGAAACAAAACAATTTCGTGTCGAATGGATTTAATAGGAGCGTACAAATTAGGCAGTAACTGATTTTCATCTTATAATTTTAAATTGAGGTTGTTGATAGATTTCTTTAAATCTGTATGAAGTGCCAACTTCCATAACCACTCTTTTTTTTTTTTTTTTTTTTGTAACTCAGCTAGATGACAATTCGTCTCATTCAAGAAAATTTTGACTTTTGTTTGGCGCTTAAAAAACCGGGTCAGGGCTTTTCCACAGCCAAGCCAGCGTACTGATGTAAAATAAGGTCAGTCATTTTCTTCAATCTCTTCAATAAACTCGCAAAATCGATGGTGATTGTGAACATGGGATCTTATATAATTAACAGTTGACATGACTGGCTAAAGCCAGTCATATCCAAGAACTTTTCGTGTACAGTTGATGAATGATGCAATGTATGTTAATGATTTTGATCCACCATCGGTTTCTACCGCCTTTCACACAAGGGCAAAGACACCTTTGTTTTCCCAAACATTTTTGCCACCATTAGATGTGACACCTTACGTTTTTCCACTGCAGACTGTTTTTATTAACATAATTTTCTACTCCTTTAAAAATTTCTTCTATCGTGGCCGTGCTGTGAATGCTCAGAACGTCAACTGGCTCTTTTACACATCATAATCAGAGGGCCAAGGTTGTGAAGCAGCAAATGAAATCAAGTATGATATGTTCAGCTGCATGTTGTGCCAAAGGGTGGGAAACTTTGCTCTTGGCCACAGCTTGGCAGTGTCTATTTATCCTGGTGGACAGCTGGTTGTTAGTCATATGAGTAAAAAAGGCTGTGCAATGATGTCCCAGAACTGGTACATGACATGGTTGCTTTCACAGCAGGCCTGGCCTCTAATGGGCTAGGATAAGCCTGAACTGGTACAGGAAGTGCCAGGTGGATAAATTGGTTAGGTCTTGCACCTGGGTCTCCCACAGGTGTATGATCCCAGCAGCAAGGGGCTCGGGTTGAGAGTGGCATAGGAATGGACTAAGATGTTGTTGACGTTGAGAGGGCGACAGAACACCACCAGCAGCGGTGTGAAGGATCTTTGGTAGGATGTCCCAATCAAAGCTCCGACAAAATATGCGGTTCAGTTATTCTAGCCCCAGGTGGTAGTGGGTGATGAAGGAGGCATTCCTTTATGACTAGCTCTTGGCAGTGATGTGAGGATTGGGGGTGCGAGGAGAAATGGCGTGTGGGAGGGATTTCTTGGTGTGGATGAGATGACAGCAGTCAAAATGCAGGTATTGTTGGTGGTTGGTGGGTTTAATTTGGATAGATGTGTGGGTGGAACCATCAAAGAGGAGGTGGTTAATGTCAAGAAAGGTGGCACTCCTGGTTGAGGAGGACCAAGTGAAGCAGATGGGGAGGAGGGGGAGGCTGAGGTTGTGAAAGATTGAGGATAGGTAGTCTTGGCCCTGAATCCAGATCATGGAGATATTATCAATGAACGAGACTATGGGTTTGGCAATTGTTTGTGTATTTTCTCTTCAAAGGAGATGTCATGATTTAGGATACATTCAGTGGGGTTCATAAGGAATGAGGTAGTGGGTTTGGAGCCTGAAGGACGTTGGGAAAGATAATATTCAGTAGTGGTAAGACCAGGGGCATGAGGGTTGGATTGTTTGTGGGAAGAGACCAAACTGCGAGGTCCTTGGTCTCGTAGGTTCAGGGAAGGACGGGGAAGGAAGTTGGCCGTGCCCTTTCAGAGGAACCATCCCGGCATTTGCCTGGAGCAATTTAGGGAAATCATGGAAAATCTAAAACAGGATGGCCGGACGTCGGATTGAACCTTCATCCTCACGAATGCGAGTCCAGTGTGCTAACCACTGCGCCACCTCGCTCGGTGGGCATGAGGGATGTTGGTGTATAGACGAGAAGTGATCCAGGAGGTAAAGGGATGGTGATAGTGGAGAGCTGATGAAGGAAGTGACTGATATCTTTGACGTGAACAGATAGATAGTAGGCAGTTGGTTGGAGGTGTCGGTCAGTGAGCGTTGAAATTCTTTCAATGGGAGCACAATAACCAGCCACAATGGGGTGTCCGGGATTGTTGGCTTTGTGGATTTTGGATAGCATGAGAGTGTGGGATGTCAAAGCAGTTAGGAGGGAAATAAATTCAGGGGAGAGGTTCTGGGAAAGTCCTGAAGCCTTAAGCAGGGATTGGAGGTTATGTTGAACTTCTGGCATGGGATTATTCCGACAGGTTTTATAGGTGGAATAGTCATATAATTGACAGAGGCCTGCAATTCATGACTACAGTGGTGTAAACTTCGTTTTCAGGTAAGATGATTAGATCAGTATAAGTGACCATACAGAAAATAGTATAGAAAAGTTATTTACTTATAAATTTTACAACTGGGAATATTATGGTTAGGTCTAACATTAACTAATTCTATGTGGAATATGGTGTGTGTGTTTCACTTATATGTTCTGCTTTCCCCCATAATCTTTGCTGTGAAAAACTACGCTAAATAACTTTGACTGTCACTGTTCACAAACTACAAAAACAAGATGGTGGACAGTTGACCAGTTGAATATGTCCGCCATCTTCTTTTTGTAGTTTGTAAACAGTGATAGTGCAAGTTACATAGTGCAGTTTTTCATGATGAAGATAACTGGGAAACCAGAAGAAGTAAGTGAAACATATTGCAAATACACACACACACACACACACACACATGCACATACACACACACACACACACTCACACACACACACACACACACACATGTCTTCCACATAGAATTACTGTAGTTAATATTGGGCCTAACCATAACATTCCCAATAGCAAAATTTCGATGCAAATAATCTTTCTATATTAAGTTCTGTACGGTTGCATGTGACAAACTGTGAAGGGAAACAAGTGAAATAAACAAACATAAGAAATCCAGGAAAAGCACAGCATGTGGTAACAATGTATGTATACAGAATTTCCTCTGATTTTCAAAGTTGTAAATACTCATATGTGAATGCAGGCTTCCCTGGTGTATACTGCTGATGAAATATTCTTGCGCGACGCTGCCGCCAACCGTGTTAGTCTAGCTTAGAATCTTGGGGCGTTAGCAGCTGAGCATAGTCCAGGCTTATAGCTGCTATTACAGGATTCCATGCCAAACTTAAATAGTAGCCCTCGTCCCTATTGACGAGTTTGTCATGTTATCTTATTTCAATTGATTCCTTGACGACGCTCTCCCAGGAGCCACTGGTTCGACAAGGCATTTTCGTTTCTTCAAATTGGAAGGTGTGTCCCTCATCGAGGCTGTGTTCTGCCACGGCCGATTTGTCCTTGTTCCCCAGCCGTACGCATCTAATGTGTTCCTGTCAGCGTTGTGAGATGTACCGTTGTGTTTGACCAATGTACTGGAGCCCACACTTGCATGGTATACTATATATACCGGGAACTTGTAGCTGCAATTTGTCCTTCACCGAGCCCAGTAACTCCTTTGTATTTGGAGGTGGTCGAAAAATTGCTTTGATGTTGTTTTTCCCCATTATTCTCGCAACTTTGGCTGATGGGGGCCCAATGTAGGGGATAAAGGCGAGTTTCTTTTCCTCTTCCTCTTCTTTGTGGATGGCTGTGTCAATCTTTTTCTTCCTCAATGCATGTCTAATGTGCACTTCGCTGTAACCATTCCGACGAAACACGTCCTTAAGGTGCTGCAGCTCAGCTGGAAGGCTGTCTTTGTCACAGATGGCTCATGCTCTGTGAACCAGCGGCGTTAGAACGATGTGCCGCTATGCTGGGTGATGGCAGCTCAAGGCATGGAGATACAGGTCCGTGTGGGTCTTCTTTCTGCATACTGCATGTCCTAGCGTGCCATCCGCTTGTCTCCTTATAAGGATATCCAAAAATGGAAGACATCCATCTTGTTCTAATTCCATTGTGAACTGTATGTTTTTGTGTATGCTGTTCAGGTGTTCGTGGAATTCATTCAGGGCTTCTCTTCCATGTTCCCATATAATGAACGTGTCAGCAATGTAACGGAAGAAGTGTTTAGGTTTAAGCCACGTCGTTTCTCGTGCCAGCTCCTCAAAGTGCTCCATATAAAGATTGGCAATCCCTGGAGCAAGAGGCGAACCCATGGTTACCCCATCAACCTGTTCATAACATTCTCCATCGTATTTGAAATATGTTGTGGTGAGCACATGTTCAAATAATTTTACCGTCTTGGGCTCGAAATGATCTACCAAATTTTTTTAAAAAAATAAGACGAAACCTGACAGGCTAAGCGCGTTTCAAAACCGTTTGTGTTTACATCGGAGCGAAACTAGATTGCGGAATTGGAAAACAGGCAACTAGAAGTGATTTTCCAGAATCGCTTGACTGAATCAGAAATTGGAACAACTACTTTCCAGACGCCACATTTAACTGGGCTAGCAATTCTCTGTCAGACCTTAACATGTAACCCGACAGCGAAAAACAGTTTGGGAACTCAGGTTTCGTCGTTCGGAAGACATGTCGCTTGTAAACGTAGTGACTGTTATGTTTTCTTTTTATTTGTGTTATGTATTAGAAGTGGTGGCAATGCAAGCATTTATAATGAAAGCTGTTTTCAAGTATATAATATCAAAATGAATGTTATTTACTCATAATAATATTTATTCATATTGGTACAGGAAAGCGGCACACTGATAGATAATGTTTTCATATACCAAGATAAGTTTAATCAAATATAAACTTTTCCTGTTAAGAATGGTTTGTTTGATCATGATGCACAGCTAATTACAGTATGTGATATAGTTCCATACAGTAATGCAAAACAGTCCTCCAAAATAGTGCATTCAGTTAACGATTTAACAGTTCAAAATTTTAGGGAAAGCTTGCAACAGTTAGACTGGGATGAGGTGTACTGGGAACCAGATGCTAATTTAAAATTTAGCCTATTTTATGAAACTTTTGTGAGTATATTTGAATACAATTTCGCTAAGGAAACAGTGAAATATAATTGTAAGAAACCATGCAAAAATCCATGGCTTACTAAAGGGATAAGAGTATCTTGTAAACAGAAAAGGGAAATGTATCTTATAGCTCGGAGGAGTAATGATCACGAAACAGTGAAACATTATAAAAACTGCTGCTCTGTATTAAGAAAAGTTATTAAAAACCCAGAAGTATGTGTATTGTGTCTGAGATTAGCACATCTGACAATAAAATTAAAACAATCTGGAATATTATTAAAAGAGAAACAGGACAACTGAAAGCACTGGAAGACTGTATTTCTATCAAACTCAATGAGAAGTCAGAAGTAGAAAACTTTTTAATAAGCATTTTTAAGTGTTGTAGAGAAAATAGGATCCCGCTATTCATTAGAAAATGCAAGGCAGTATATGGAAGAGGCAATAAATATGAAATTTGATAAGATTGAAATCCAACCTACCTCTCCTCCTGAAATTATGAAAATAATAAATTCACTCAAAAGTAACAGCTCATGTGGAATTGATGGCATTTCCAACAGAGTACTTAAAGCTTGTTCAAAACAAATAAGTAGAACTCTCAGGCACATATGTAGTAGTTCAATGAAACAGGACATTTTTCCAGATAGACTCAAATACACTATCGTTAAACCATTGCATAAAAAAGAGATAGGTCTGATGCTAACAACTACCACCCAATCTCACTTGTGACAGCTGTATCCAAAATTCTTGAAAAAGTAATGTATTCAAGAGTAGCATCACATACTTGTAAAAATGAAGTACTAACAAAATATCAATTTGGTTATCAGAAAGGATTTTCAATAGAAAATATGCTTTCTCTGATCAAATATTAAATGCATTGAATAACCAAACATCCCCCATTGAGGATTTTGTGATCTCTCAAAGGCTTTTGATTGTGGGACTCATGAAATTCTTGTACATAAGCTTAATTATTGTGGCATAGGTGTGACAGTACACAAATGGTTTAATTCATATTTAACTGGAAGAATGCAGAACGTTGAAATTAACAGTACAGATAGTCTGAAAGAATCATCAGAGTCCTCTAACTGGGAAGGTATTAAGAATGGTGTCTCACAGGGTTCAGTCTTGGGACCATTATTGTTCTTAATATATATTAATGACTTGCCACTATATATTCATGAAGATGCAAAGCTAGTTCTTTTTTATGATGATACAAGTATAGTAATCAGATCCAACAAGCAAGAATCAGCTAGAAAATTGTAAATAATGTCTTCAGAAAATTATTAAGTGGTTCTCTGCTAATGGACTCTCACTAAATTTTGAAAAAACACAGTTTACACAATTCTGTACAGTAAATGGAATAACACCATTGATAAATATAGACTATGAACAGAAATCTGTTGCTAAAGCAGATTATTCAAAATTTCTGGGTATGTGGATTGATGAGAAATTGATTGGAAGAGACATATAGATGATCTGCTGAAACAGTTAGGTTCAGCTACTTATGCTATTAGGATTATTGCAAATTTTGGTGATAACCATATCAGTAAATTAGCCTACTATGTCTTTCTTCATTCACTGCTTTCATATAGCATCATATTTTGGGGCAATTCGTCATTAAGAGGGAAAGTATTCATTGCACAAAAGCTCGTAATCACAATAATAGCTGGAGCCCACCCAAGATCAACTTGCAGACATTTATTTAAGGAACCCAGGATATTCACAGTTCCTGGGCAATACATATATTCACTTATGAAATATGTCAATAATAACCCATCCCAATTCAAAAATAACAGCGAAATGCATAACTACAACATTAGAAGAAAGCATGATCTTCACTATTTTGGATTAAATCTCACCTTGGTACAGAAAGGGGTAAATTATGCTGCCACAAAAACCTTTGGTCATTTGCCAAATAGCTTTAAAAGTCTGACATATAGCCAACCAACATTTGAAAGCAACTTAAAAGAGTTTCTGAATGAGAACTCCTTCTACTCAATAGATGAATTTTTAGATATGAAGTACTAACTGTAAAAAAAACTTATGTTAAAGTGACATCTTCCACATCATTACGAAATGACATATTCATGATCTGTGGAACTAGTATTAATGTATGTATGTATGTTAATAGCATCTCGTGATGCTAAAAAAGCAAATCACTTCTAGTGAATGAGCTTTTTTACAGTTTCCTTAAGGCAGAAAAACAAAAATACCTACTGCAGCTACAGAAGAGGAGAACCACCAAACTATTTGTGGTGTAAATTCTCTGTATTATGGCCAATCCACAATGTCCATTAAGCCACAATTACATCACGACACCGTCATGTCAAGGTGTATTCACAATGTCCATCACTTCACGGTACATCAAGTCAATTCAAGTCATGTGATCTCAAATTGCATGCCTGTCCACAACCTTTTTTTTTCGGGGGAAATGCGATCATCCCAAGCCGATTATCAACTGTTTTTACGCACAAAGTGCACATACACAGCGTGGTAACTTATATATGTGAGTCCACATTTATACGAAAATAATGTTTATTGGGCTGGAATAGTTTGCAGTTTGCAGGGATGGCTTGTATGTTAAAGAAACAAGATAGAGTGCAAAACAACACAAAAAAAAGAGTGTGGGTCCGAAAAATGTCGTTATATGGTGCAGAAAGAGAAAATAAGGAGGTCGAGAAAGAGGAATCTTCATTTCATGTGTTTTAAAGTTGAAGCATCAGTTATTTTATTTGTTACATCAAATTGTCTCCAGAATTACTAAAAGAAAAACAGTGTTATGTGTTGCCATAACATACGATGAAAAACTGGAAGATTAATAGGTTTTCTACAGGTCTTATATTTGGCTTTTAATAGTTCAAGTGCCTTATTTGTACTGGGGTTAGCTAGTGAAACCACATAAATATTAACCACTGATGCCTGCAGAACAGTGTCACACACAACCCAGAGACCTACTTAACAATAAATACGTCTGCCACAAACACATTTAGACAAACAACTTTCAGTGTCTGAAGGTTTCAGGCCATTTCTTTATAAAAAGCTATAAATGCCTGACAGTATACGAATAAATTCCACCTACTAATCAATCTGATTCAGTTCACAGTACTTTTTTCATATGAAATTGCAGCCATATTGCAATTCATTTTATTGTAAAATGTTAAATACCATACCAGTATGAAAGTCCACTTTATAAATGTAGTAGAGGGCAAATAATGTAGTACAATGATGCCATGCAATTCAGACTGTTGCCTCATTGCTTCAATTATTCTTTTGTCATTTATTATAAATTTTAGCACAAGAAATAACTAAATGAAACAATTTTATAACAAATAATGGACAAAAAACAACTGATGTTAAACACTAAAACAATGACTACATGAAATATGGAGATCGCACAAGGGTATAAGTCGGTAGGACATGAGCTAAGTGTTCACATGATTAACAACTGACAGATGATGGCAGCCACCAAAACTTTCTTGCCAGAGACTTTGACAATGCTGTGACATGACATGATGGGATGGGATTACCAGTGTGGATTCCGCCATTTGAAATGCATTGCAGAATGTTTTGATGGGATGGTACCTGAGATGATGGGGTGGCCAGTGTGAACTGGCCTTTGGCCATCACTTGGGCAACAACGGAGTGCTGACTTATGTTGTAGTGTGGTAGCTTAGTGGTAAAGTCATCGCTTTTCAAATAGAGGAATGTGTTAGTTTAGTGTTCTAACCTTGCTGGAGACATGTTGTGTACCTCTTCAGTAAAAGAGCCACTAACAGGTAGATCTAAAATTAGTAAAAAGTTCTAAGGCAATTTCTCTTCCATAAGTTTCATCGCTGCCTTGATTATGTACTCTGTAGATATGAGATGAAAAACTTGCTGAATTGCACACTTGTTAGCACCTCCTTCTTCTGCTTTTGTAAATTGTATTGACTTGATTGTGCCACTGAATGATTTAAGAGGATTTCGTTATGTATCTACCTCGACTGCTACATTAACTGCTTACTCTCATAGTACACTAATCCTGTAACACTAATTTAGTATGAATGTAGACACAGACCATTTCGAAGCCGAAAGTGCATATTATCCTGATAATTCGTTACAATATGAGACTTTTGCTGTATTAAAAAAGACTTTCTTTGTATCTTTATCATGATAAATTCTAATTCACTAAATTATTAGTACAGTACATACTAAATAGCGTCTTTTCGTTAGTTTATTGAACACATCAGGTAAATATATAAATAAATCGGATGCAATATAGTCTCTCACATTATCTAAAACAGTCTCACAATGTTTGGGTAGTTTTTTGACTGCACGCCTACAGTCTTGGTAGCACTTGGTTTGCTTGGATGTTATGCTGGCTTAACAGACAGTAAAGCTGTGCTGCAAAGACGCAAGGGCTCTCCTGAATTCTGTCACCAACCGTACACTAGATTCAGATTTACTGAAAAACACTTTTAATTATCACTAACAAAATGAAAGATGCAAAAACTCCACAAATCAAACAAAAGAGACAAAGTTAATCAGTACATACAAAAAGGTACTTAACTTAAAAAATTCGATTAATCTATTGTTTTACTGCAGCAACTGGGTGTAGTCTCAATCTCATTTCCCCTTTTGTACCCCTTGACTCAAACTGTCATCTGGTTTCTGTTCAACTGTAAATAATTTTTTCTCCCTGTATTTTACCGATGCAACCTTCAGAATTTCAAAGAGAGTATTCTTCTCAACATTGTCAAAGGCTGCAAATAAAGATTTTCCGTTTTTTGACCTTTATTTTGAAAGATAATCTAGTTTCTCCTGAACCCAGACTGATCAAAGAACTCTTTCAGGCTGTAGAAGCAATGACCAGTGAGCTACGCATTCACTGCACCTTTGAATCCTCTGTTTATTAACTGCATGTTACTTGGTTAACTTCTTCCCAAGGTGCAGTACGCCATTTTTCCATTGCTTGGTTTTTGTATGGTGCTTATAAATATCCATTTTTTTGCTCTGTATTGTGGGTGTCTAGATCTTCATTTTTGAAGAAGATTGTGCGATTTTCAGTTGTGTACTGCTTTATGAATAGTACAGATTCATATACATGCAAGCATGGAAGTGGGTGGATTTGCATTTTTTGAAGAGTGGCTTGCAAGATTTTCTGTGTGTGGTATCTTCTATGATTGTTTTTTGGACTCTGAACAGATAATGCTGTTGTGGACAGCTCCCCAAAAATCGATTCTGGACTTCAGATGTGAGTGAACATTTGCATAGTAGTTACTTCAAGAATCCATGTCACATAGCAGAACTGTTCAATATTTTGATGACATTGTCAATATGAGTTCCCCACCTGACTTCATCCTGGATCCAAATGTGGCGTTCGTTGTGTTATTCAGTGGTTTGGTATTTAACTAATTTGTAAATGAAAATGATAATCTTATTTTATTACACTGAGTAATTACTACATAATTTTTCTCCTGGCTAAAGATTTGGTCAAGTTGCTAAAGAACTCCAAGTTAACGTCGTGTTAAAGTGTTGTCTGTAAGTTGTGTAAGTGTCACTAAATCACAGTTCATACAACAGATTCTATACAACTATTGATTAAGATGGAAGCAGTTATCTTCAGCAAAATGATCATTAAAACCACCGAATATCAGCCGCACACAACACTGACGTATGTTACCTGAAACAATATTCTTCGCAACTCGTGCGTAATTAATTTCGGCTCCATACATCAGCTAGAAAAATTTGTTATAACAATCGTGCTATGATCACTGTTTTTAAAGAACCAATCTGACCTGAATTATTTTCATTAAAATGAGTTTGGGACCACCGGTGCACATTTATTTTTACACATTTGCATTACGTTCGGCATTTATGTCTGCAGAGTTGCGTTATTTGAATTTGCCGCTGAGATAATTGTTAAGATGGTGGCAGACAATTTATAGAGACTTTCTAATGTTAGAGCAAATAAGTATTTTAAATGCTTATTTAACTTTACAGAAACTCTACTTTCGTATTGTGCACTATTTAGACTTCATCAAGCAAACATTTGCTTTGTTAATAAGGAAAACACAGACAAAAACGCGATACAAATCGCTATCATCAATGGCTGCGCTCCTTCCAGCGGAAAGAAACAATTAACACAGATAATGCTTACTGAGAGAGGAATTACAGTTACAAATAATTATTCACTCATGTTTATAATAATAATGAACTCTATTTTCAAGTAATAATTAACAAATAATTACAATTTATTAACAGACCTCAGTTTGATATGCGTCTTGCGTGCTGAACCTACAAAAGCCAACCAACAAAAGGTAAGACCACAGGAAGACAAAACGCAGATCATAAAAGCACTTCATACTTATCATTGTCTTTGTATGATACACATCGATATGTCCAAGTATATCATACAATATTATATAAATAATTAATATTTATCATCTTTTTCATATGTTGAATAGATAATGTTTATAACTGCTAGAGGCATAATTTCCTCTCGTCGCTCTGTAGCCAAAAATTTATCACGTGAATGTTACACAAAGCATGAGCGACTTTGTCATGTCAGCTATGAGGATTGGAATTTAAATAGTGGCAACTATTTATTCATAACCGATACAAAAGAGTTACATGTTTGCACCTGTTACTGTCCTTCAAAGTAGTCACCAGCGTTGTGTAGAACCCGTTGCCAGCGATGTGGAAGTCTTAATATACCGTTAGCAGAGCTTGTTCTGTTGATGGTGTGAATGGAGCGGCCTAGTGCCTGTCGAATCTCTGCAACAGTTCTGAAGCAAATGCCATGATTTGGTCCCTCCGTCTTCAGAATCAAATCAAAGTCACAAGGACTTAAGTCCAGGGACCATGGTAGATGGTACAGTACTTCCCAGTCCCATCGACTGAACAGAGCAGCCACACCTTGTGCTGTATGCGCCTGCACATTGTTGTGCAAACTGACGGGTGTGTTGCACAGAAAGTGTCGCCGCTTCTTTCGGGTCGCAAATGATGCTCCAAAAACGAACAGTAATACTGTGCATTGAAGGGTCTACCGTGGAGGAACATAATGCATTAGAATAACACCGACACTGTCGTACATGAGAATCACCATCACTTTCACCATACGGGGCTCTGACGCACTTTCGACTTTCGCGGTGACCCATAATGACGCCATTCGTTGTATTAGCGTTTCAGTTTTGGCTTGTATGATGTGGCCCACGTCTCATCCAGTGTTACGATACGGCGTAAGAAAGCCTCTCCTTTGCGCTCATATCATAGCGCTCCGAGTGCGTCTGAGCAGCGTCATACCGCATCCATTTCTGCATGTCCATCAAGTCATGCGGAACCCAGCGTGATGCAATTTTTCGCATAGCCAGGCGTTCCTTCAGGATGCGAAGCACAGTCATATGCGCCAATCCGGATTCGAGGGCGAGCTCACGAATCGTATGGCGTCGATCACTGTCCACTAACGCGACAACAGCATGCACTTCTTCTTCAGAGACGCTAGGGCGACCTGCCCAATGCATGTCTGCCACAGTTTGCCAACCTTCATTGAAGGATTTTACCCAACATGTCACTGTTCTGTACAGAAATGCCAATTCCCCACACGCCTCTTGAAGACCTTGATGACATTGTCGTGTTGTACAACCTCTGGTACATTCAATCTTGATCCAACTGCGTTGTTCTTGTTTCGAAAATGTAGTGACACCGTTACGTTAGACCACTCGCTCACAAGTGACTGTGTTTCCCTCGATTGTGCGCACGTCGGTGACGTGGGACGGGCGATTCCATTTGCCCGGGGGAAAGGCAGGTATGTCAACAATGTGTGCTATCAGCAACAATAGTAGATTACATTGCATAGTGCCTCCACAGCAGTGTTGCCACTATTCAAATTCCAACCTAAGTATATTTACAATTTTAAACAATGGATACTCCAGGTAGGAGTATCAACAATATAGAAAAAGAAAGATTGCTACCTATCATAAAGAAGACACTTTAAGTTGCAGACTGACACAGCTAAAAGACACAAGCCTTTCTGCAACAAAATGCGTCTTCTTTAGGGTAAGTAGCAATCTATTCGCAGTTTTGTTTGATAACTGGATATTAATAGTTCGGATGATCTTATCATTGACATTATGGAAGCTGAGTGCTACAGTTTTCCCTTCATTTATGATCAGCTTATGTTGTAGACCATTCTGCTTTGCTATCCATTGTCTTTGTTATGTTTTCTTGTAGGAAGTTTTCTGTTTTTGCCCTGGTGAGAAAACTTGTGTCATCAGCCAATTGATAAGCATTTTGACCATTTATGTCTGTTTGT
Organism: Schistocerca piceifrons; assembly: GCF_021461385.2. Classification (NCBI taxonomy): domain Eukaryota; kingdom Metazoa; phylum Arthropoda; class Insecta; order Orthoptera; family Acrididae; genus Schistocerca; species Schistocerca piceifrons. The sequence goes on from NC_060142.1 coordinate 385,052,151, forward strand.
AGATTATTTACAAGTAAGAGGAACAGCACTGGTCCCAGTACACCATATTTCATCTCTTGGTATTCTGAGTCATGGTTTGTAATTCTGTTGCAGTCAAAGTGTTTTACGTCCACATTTTGTTTATGTTCACAAATATATGATCTGACCCAATTATTAGGTGTGCCTTTGGTGACTAGTTGATTTAATTTCTTTGTAATTATAATCCGTAATTAGGCTGTCTCATATATGAGTTTCATAACACATCTAAAAATATCTGTAACTTGTCACATTATTGATATATTACATAACTGAGATAATCATTTTCGTGAAATCCTTCTTCAGGACAGTCTTTATACGAGGGCTATCCAGAAAGTAACAGACGTTTTGAAATAAAAAATTAACACCATGGAAAACCAAATTTTATTATATGCCATTTAAAGGTACATCTCAACTCTTAACTATGCTGGTGTACTCAGTTTGTGCTAATATGCTGAGGGGATCTTATACTCCCAAAATAAAAAAATATAAAAATTATAAAATACAATAAATGTTGTTTAATATGGACAAATAGATTAAATTCCTGGAGAGAAAAGGATATTAACAGTTTTCATATTCTAACCGAGTAAACAAACTACAAATAAAAATAATGCCCTTTTCACATGTTTTTGCTATGACTGTGGACAAATACAACAAGCATTCTTTGTAAACCTTAATATTATGAAAAAAATACAATATTGTATCAAATGAGAGAAAGTTATTAACAATTGTCACATAAAAATGGGTATGAACATGCCACAACTTTCACACTGATTTGTAATTTTTCAGTTTGGCTGCATTGGGCATACTTCACATTTGCATTTTCTTGGTGTTTCTTCACTGATGTCATGTTGAAGGATCTGTACCCCTAAGCACTTGCGTATGATGGCCAGTAGAACTTGAGGAACATCTGTCAAATCCCTATGTATTGTATACAGGCAAATTAGAGATACCAACCTGCATTAGTGTTTCTCCACAGTTTGTTTCCTTGTAATTGTCAAGAGACTTTAAAACATTCACACTATTTACACCAGCAATGTTTCATATGGCAAAAATATGATCATTGGCCATCTCCTAGTTCGTCTAGCAACTGATAGTGACTGCAAGGTTGACCCAGAGTTTCAACTCCTCTTCGCCACTGTTTTAGTCATTTATCATGTCTGGCTTTCCATTTTCTTTGCTTACTTCTTGAACGTGGTGCAGTGTAATACTAAGACGACTGCCTGGTTCTGTTTAGGAACATATGAACAAACTGTCATATTATATTTATGATCATAAGGTACTGTACCAACTTGAAGCTTCTGATTAGACTTATGTTCAGGTGGCAGGTGTGGCTTATTCATTTTAGAGAACCTAACAGAGTCAGACCATTTTCTGTCGGATTTTCATGTTGTTGTTGTTGTTGTGGTCTTCAGTCCTGAGACTGGTTTGATGCAGCTCTCCATGCTACTCTATCCTGTGCAAGCTGCTTCATCTTCCAGTATGTACTGCAGCCTACATCATTCTGAATATGCTTAGCGTATTCATCTCTTGGTCTCCCTCTACGATTTTTACCCTCCATGTTGCCCTCAAATACTAAATTGGTGATCCCTTGATACCTCAGAACATGTCCTACAAACCGTTCCCTTCTTCTTGTCAAGTTGTGCCACAAACTCCTCTTCTCCCCAATTCTATTCAATACCTCCTCATTAGTTATGTCATCTACCCATCTAATCTTCAGCTTACTTCTGTAGCACCACATTTCGAAAGCTTCTATTGTCCGAACTATTTATCATCCATGTTTCACTTCCATACATGGCTATACTCCATACAAATACTCTCAGAAACGACTTCCTGACACTTAAATCTAATCTCGATGTTAACAAATTTCTCTTCTTCGGAAACGCTTTACTTGTCATTGCCAATCTATATTTTATATCCTCTCTACTTCGACCATCATCAGTTATTTTGCTCCCCAAATAGCAAAACTCCTTTACTACTTTAAGTGTCATTGGCGAACCCTAAAGTTTTTATTTCTTCTCCATGGTTTTTCATACCTACTCCAAATTTTTCTTTTGTTTCCTTTATTGCTTGCTCATTATACAGATTGAATAACATCAGGGAGAGGCTACAACCCTGTCTCACTCCCCTCCCAACCACCGCTTCCCTTTCATGCCCCTCGACTCTTATAACCGCCATCTGGTTTCTGTATAAATTGTAAATAGCCTTTCACTCCCTGTATTTTACTCCTGCCACCTTCAGAACTTGAAAGACAGTATTCCAGTCATCATTGTCAAAAGCTTTCTCTACGTCTAAAAATGCTAGAAAAGTAGGTTTGCCTTTTCTTAATCTAGCTTCTAAGATAGGCCATAGGGTCAGTGTTGCCTCAGTTGCTCCAATATTTCTAGAATCCAAACTGATCTTCCCTGAGGTCGGCTTCTACCAGTTTTCCATTCGTCTGTAAAGAATTCGCGTTAGTATTTTGCAGCCATGACTTATTAAAGTGATAGTCGGTAATTTTCACATTTGTCAACACCTGCTTTCTTTGGGATTGGAATTATTATATTCTTCTTGAAGTCCGAGGGAATTTCGCCTGTCTCATACATCTTGCTCACCAGATGGTAGAGTTTTGTCAGGATTGGCTCTCCCAAGGCTGTCAGTAGTTCTAATGGAATGTTGTCTACTCCCGGGGCCTTGTTTCGACTTAGGTCTTTCAGTGTCTGTCAAACTCTTCACGCAGTATCATATCTCCCATTTCATCTTCATCTACATCCTCTTCCATTTCTATAATATTGTCCTCAAGTACCTCGCCCATGTATAGACCCTGTATATACTCCTCCCACCTTTATGCTTTCCCTTCTTTGTTTAGAACTGGGTTTCCATCTGAGCTCTTGATATTCATACAAGTGGTTCTCTTTCCCCCAAAGGTCTCTCTAATTTTCCTGTAGGCAGTATCTATCTTACCCCTAGTGAGATAAGCCTCTACATCCTTACATTTGTCCTCTACCCTGCTTAGCCATTTTGCACTTCCTGTCGATCTCATTTTTTAGACGTTTGTATTCCTTTTTGCCTGCTTCATTTACTGCATTTTCATATTTTCTCCTTTCACCAATTACATTCAGTATTTCTTCTGTCACTCAAAGATTTCTACTAGCCCTCGTCTTTTTACCTACTTGATCCTCTGCTGCCTTCACCACTTCATCCCTCAAAGCTACCCATTCTTCTTCTACAGTTTTAATCTACAGTTCATAACCAATAGATTGTGGTCAAAGTCCACATCTACCCCTGGAAATGTCTTACAATTTAAAACCTGGTTCCTAAATCTCTGTCTTACCATTATACAGGGTGTCCGAAAAGTCTTTCCCTGATTCCCTGATGTATACAACCTTCTTTTATGATTCTTGAACCAAGTGTTAGCTGTGATTAAGTTATGCTGTGTGCAAAATTCTACCAGGCGGCTTCCTCTTTCATTTCTTATCCCCAATCCATATTCACCTAATGCGTTTCCTTCTCTTCCTTTTCCTACTATCGAATTCCAGTCACCCATGACTATTAAATTTTCGTCTCCCTTCACTACGTGAAAAATTTCTTTTATCTCATCATACATTTCTTCAATTTCTTCGTCATCTACAGAGCTAGTTCGCCTATAAACTTGTACTACCGTAGTAGGCATGGGTTTCGTGTCTACCTTGGCCACAATAATGCGTTCACTACGCTGTTTGTAGTAGCTTACCCACACTCCTATTTTCTATTCATTATTAAACCTACTCCTGAATTACCCCTATTTGATTTTGTATTTATAACTCTGTATTCACCTGACCAAAAGTCTTGTTCCTCCTGCCACCGAACTTCGCTAATTCCCACTATATCTAAATTTAACCTATCCATTTCCCTTTTTAAATTTTCTAACCTACCTGCCCGATTAAGGGATTTGACATTCTACACTCCGATCTGTAGAATGCCAGTTTTCTTTCTCCCGATAATGACGGCTTCTTGAGTAGTCCCCGCCCGGAGATCGAAATGGGGGACTATTTTACCTCCGGAATATTTTACCCAAGAAGACGCCATCATCATTTAACCATACAGTAAAGCTGCATGCCCTCGGGAAAAATTGCGGCTGTAGTTTCCCCTTACTTTCAGCTGTTCGCAGTACCAGCACAGCAAGGCCGTTTTGGTTAATGTTACAAGGCCAGATCAGTCAATCATCCAGACTGTTGCCTCTGCAACTACTTTAAAGGCTGGTGCCCTTCTTCAGGAACCACACGTTTGTCTGGGCCTCCCAACAGATACCCCTCCATTGTGGTTGCACATATGGTACGGTCATCTGTATCGCTGAGGCAAGTAAGTCTCCCCACCCGCGGCAAGATCTATGGTTCATGCGGGGATTTTCATATAATTACAAAAACATAAACCAATTATTAACAGACAATATATCGCTTCGTTGCTCCTTACTTATGTACACAAAAGCGTTACACAAGAAATGAGTACAAGAGTCACAAATTCACAGTATTTTTTGTCATATTTTCCAGGTTTTTTAGGCATGTACCTTTTGAAACTGCATTGTCCATGAAATCGAAACAACATTTCGTCAGTAGTGACGTTTTCACCTGGTGAATAGTAAGACTTGCAGTTAGAAACAGACAGATTCCATATTTCACTCATGCTTTATAGTTTATCGTAAAATTTTCTTTCTGCTCTGGCGGAGTAATCATCAAATCAGTGACAAGATAGAACAAACAAAAAATGTGTCACACTCATGGTTGTGTGGAACATGTCCCCGCCAGTACCATCCGATGCAAATAATGCAACAACAACTTCATTTCATGACTTCATATGTCCTGATAAATATAACAACCCAACAAAAGCTTTTAACTCAATTAAATGTAACTCTTTTGTGTATGATGGGCATGGTTCTAGAGAATTATATTCTTAGCTAGAATTTATGTTTGTCGTTTACACGTTTCAGACCATCTCCAACTAGGACTTTTACCATGGTAATAGCTAGTTGCATTGTACTTTTCATCTTGTCCGCCCCCGGTAGCTGAGTGGTCAGCGCGACAGACTGTCAATTCAAAGGGCCCGGGTTCGATTCCCGGCTGGGTCGGAGATTTTCTCCGCTCAGGGACTGGGTGTTGTGTTGTCCTAATCATCATCATTTCATCCCCATAGACGCGCAAGTCGCCGAAGTGGCGTCAAATCGAAAGACTTGCACCAGGCGAGCGGTCTACTCGACGGGAGGCCCTCGTCACACGACATTTCATTTTCATTTCATCTTCATTGTCTTCAATAAATCCATCTGAAGGTGCCTCAGACTGTGGATCATGCTCACTGGTGATAAATTGATTTTCTCCAGTATCACTTTCAGCGTCTGAATCGGATAGGTGTGAATCACTGACAATTGTCTCTATTTCGGCTTCTATGGGAGCCTGTTAGCTGTTTTCTGCAAAGTCACTGTGCAGAAAAAGGAAACTATGCAGCATGATTAATAACGAATCAGTACATTTATATAAGCCAATTATCAAACTAAGTTAACTTTTTGAAAAGTTATCTTACCTAACAACAGAAAAAAAGATTTTACACATATGTGGTGGTGAGGCTCGAACGATTAAAACTTGCTGTATTTCACCTTTGAGTGTCAACAATGCACACCACTTCCTGCAATGGTTGACGAGAATATATATCCAAGATTACGAAAAACCTCAACGATATATGATGTTTAACTCGAGAAATATTACGAAACGAAAGTGTCTTGTGGCTTTACCGATCCCACCAGTACAGTTAAGCTATTTATCTACATAATCGCCATTCAAATCGTGGCATTTATCACAGTGTGGCACAAATTTTTCAATACTGTCTGTAGAAATCTGCTGCCTGTGATTGCAACCACTGGTTTATACCGGCGTTCAGTTCGGCGTCAGTATCAAAACTTTGTGTAGCCATGTCTCCACCGCTGGGAAGAAGTGGTAGTCGCTCAGCGCCAAATCTGGGTATGGTGGATTATCAAACACCTCCCATCCAAAACCCTGTAGGAGCTCTCGGATACAACTGAGTGAGAGTGGACATGCGTTGTGAAAAAACAAAACGTTTGCACTAAGTTTTTCCCAACTCTTGTTTTGTATTGCCCATCTTAACTTTGTTAGTGTTTGACATTACTTTTCTGTTTCGTACGGTATTGTATTTGTATTCGTCAACGATCATTTGATCGTACTGTACAGGAGACATGTCAGATTTTAGCTTATGATGTACATAGTTACATAATTTCTGAATTAATTGTTGTGCCACATTCAAGGAAATCAGCGATAATCACTCTGTTAGGGTCCCAAATACAGTAGCCATGAGCTTTCTTGCTGACAGCACTTGCAAAATCTTCCTTGGATTCGTGGGAGAATATGTATGTCTCTGTTTCATAGACAGCCTTTTTGCCTCACAATTAACATGGATCATCTAAGTCTCGTCTCCACTTACGATACGGTCTGCAGATTTGTTACCATTTTTCTCGCCATCTTCAGGGAACGTCAGTGCTGCAGCCAGTCTCTGATTTTCGGGCGTTCCGTTAGGATTTTGAGAACCCACCTAACACAAAATTAATGGTGACTAAGCTTCTCTTCCACTATTTCATGCACCAAATTCCGTGAAATTTGGGGAAAGTGTTGTGACAGTTCCGAAGTCGTGAATGTCGATTTTCGCGAATTTTTTCGATGATTTTCATGACTAGCTCGTCAGTTAGAACGCTAGGCCTATCACTGCGGTCCTCGTTGAGAATGTTGGCAAAATCATTTTAAAATCAGTGCACCATTGTCTTACTCAGCCTTTACTCATTATTCCTTTTCCATACACATCATAAAGGACGTGATAAATTTCAATTGGTTTGCAGTGTTTTCGCTAAAATAAATAAATAAAAACTAATCACAGAATGCACCTCACAAGTGGCGGGATTTTCTATTGAGCGTACATTTTAACACGTCGCAGAAAGCCAATTAGCAGAGACACAAACCGTACACTACCACTGATGAATGCGTACTGAGTGTAGGAACTTTATGGTAACAAGGTGACAGCTTGTAGCACCGCCAATCGCTGCGACAGACCAATACGTCTGTTACTTTCTGGATACCCCTCGCAGATTTGTATGTGTCAGATATTATTTCGAGACTGTTGGAGGCTGTTGTCGAAAATTCTAAACACACGTAAGTTCTTCCTGTGTGCCTGGAATCGGAGTGTTAAATTACTCTTCGTGTACAAGTTTTTGCCGTGTCGCTTTCACAGCGTAATTCGCAAAATACGTCAATATGTGAAAAATGCCGTCGCTTAAGCAGCGATTGTTTTCACCATTTAAATCTTTCTGGATCCTCTGAATCTTTGCGAACGCAGGCCACAGCAGCATTTCCTGCATTATTAATGTCCTGAACTGTAATGTTCTTTGCGAGAGAGTAGCCGCTTGCTGCTGAAAATTCATTCCTACACCGATGGATGGCGGGGCAGCAGTATTTTGAAACTGTGTCGTGTGGACGCATTTGATTTGCGGCGATTTAGGCCAGGGGGTATTCTAACCTCTTTGTATTTATTACACAGACAACACACAGATGCATCGTTGCACGTGGCCTGACTTATAGCAAGCAGAATGTTAATCTTCTCTTCGATCCATGTATAGTGTTATGCCCAATGTCTATACTCTATGGCTGGATCATAGTGTAGAAAATATTTCTGCTCTATGCCTCGATGCAGTTTTCCTAGCACTTAAGCCGGATTCACACACGCATTTAATGTTGACACCAAAGCTTATGGCTTGCTGTAGTGACAGGACGCCACAAATTTTCGTAGCAACTTTCAATATGGCGTCAATTGAAATCATATGGACGGGTATGAATGTTATAGTGCAGAGCTGTGACAAGAGTTAATCAAGAAAGACGAAACCCGTATGTTGGATCCAACAATAGATTTTCCACGAGGATAAATCAAGGGAAACAAACACATCTATAAAAGAAAGAACACAAAGAGACGAAAATGCTGTCTGTTATGGCAAACTAACCAACAGCTGGCGGACCAATGGCCTCACTGTTTGGTCCCTTCCCCTAAAGCAGCCAACCAACAGCTAGCATGTAAATAACATCGGGAGTCACGCCATTCTTCCAAGATTTTAGAATCTTATTATATTTGTTAATACAAGTATTTAGAATAACTGATTTTTAGTTTAACAGCTGGCACATCACACTCTGAAACTGTTTCCCGCATATAACCCACAATTTATACGATGCTTGATCTTACAAATTACGAAATGTGTACAATTTGCATGTATGGTTAAATGTATTAAGTTTCTTTATTCGCTCAAAAATCTTTTACGACTGGAAGGCACGTCACTGGTACACAAACACACACACACAAACTGCTGCAGAAAATCAAACATAGGTTGCTGTTTTTGTAGTTGTAGAAGTTGTGGTAGTGTCCTTGCCGACCATAGAATGATAAGAACGCTGATAGTTGTGGGCATGGGAGAATATCTTTCTAACTGCTCAGACGGAAAGAGAAACTGAGAGAAAAGAGAGAGTGTTGTTTTGACAGATGCCGCTGTAGCTTGTTGTTATTTTTTCCGGCCGTAAATTGAAATGTAACAAAGAACGATTGTCTTAAAAAGAGTAATTCGGTACTTCCCAAATCCAAGATGGGCTCAATCGGTAGCTTTACATTTGATGCTATTAATTTGATGTATTTCTTAATCAATATGTTTCCTTCTCTGATAATTTGGTTTATATTTTTTAGTGCCAGAAGACCATGTTTACGTTACGCCAACAAGAGCTGTCACTTCCATGGCCGACATGGAAAAATGGAAAAAATCAAAAGCATACCATGTAAGAACCAGTTTACTTTTTTCCATTGGTAGCTGACTGGATAACTGTCCAGGGATCCTTCTGTTATTTCCTACATTAAGGGATACTGTGTACATTTTCGGATTCCACATCAACCTATGTATTTTCGGATCCCACATTAACCTGTAGGACGTCAGTGTATTCGAGGGTAAGCTAGGGAACTATGTCTCGTTAAGTACATGATTTCGAACGATCCGTGTTGTTATCAGTTTTACTTACAGAAATGTAGGAAAACTTAGGCTTCTACCATGATCATTTTCTAATGGAGTGGGTTTCGTCAATTATGCACATGTTTGACTGACCAGAACAGTTGTTCATTGTTATGATTTTAATTGAAACTACTACACAGAAGCAAGTGGTGACAATGTCGGAAAGCTTTAAAATACAGGAGTGTTGTTTTAAATGCAACATACGAAACTAGTTTGAGAGAGTTATGTAAATTTTCCCACATTTTTCAGAAGCAGCCAAGTATTTGCTGCATGCTCACAGGAAAGAGGTTACAAAAATGAATGGGTTATTACATTGTGACTTTCCACTCCGCACCAATGAACATAATTGGAATACTTGGTGTATTATGTCGTATTCTGTACCATTCATTTTAACAAAATGGATGGATTGCTGAACTACACAATTTCTAGGAAAATTTTGGTGATGAGATGCAAATTGCGAGTAGATTGGATGTAGAATGTTTGATGTAAATAATGTGATCAATTCAGTATGAGTGTGACATTATACATTATGTAAATGGCACTCTGCAGTATTTTTTGTTCAGTGTTACAATTATTGATGATGATGATGATGATGATCAGATGTTTTGTTAGTAATGTCATTTAGTCTGTGTGTGTGTGTGTGTGTGTGTGTGTGTGTGTGTGTGTGTGTGTGTGTGTGTAGCAAGGTGATTATCTAATTTTGTAGTTTTCAATGAGGCTGTGGGTGCTTTGGATTTATGAGACCTACGTTGGTGTGGTGGAAATGGAATTTATAAAAAATTATTGTATAGCCTACAAATTTGTTTTTATTTTGATCTGTTGATGTATATTGTTAATTTTTTAAGGACTTGCTAAAATTATTTTTTGGTATGCTTCCACTACCCAAAACTCCCTACTCCTGGGAAGGTCTAGTTTGTTAGGTTTTTTGAAACTTTTTTGTGATGTTGGTGATGTCATCCATGTCTCTGCTTGATAAGTGGAACATAATCTTCAGGAGGTTGGAATGCCACAGTTGGTCTTTAAATAGCTACCTCAGTGGGGTGATAGCATTATTGTCAAAAATTTTTGCAGACTAATAGAAAATTCAGCAGCTGTCTGAAAATTGTACACCAAAATGTCTGTTACTGGAATTGTTGAGCAACATTTAAAAATGACATTACTACTGCTTGACATAATTTCATGATGATCTCACTTCAGCGTTGACATTGTAAATTTTCATTGTTTTCTCAACTTTATTTGCCAAGTAAGACGACACACCGATAGGTTTCTCAAATTTAGGCGGAGTGCTTCCAATTCTGGTCCAACCATACAGTTTAACATTTTCTCTTGTTTTCCTTAGCCAATTAATGTTGGCGTCAATGTAAACTCCAGTTACACCTTTCTGCTTGGACCCGTGACATAATGGTGTTGTGGTGTGTGATGTCACTATGGCGTGATGTTCTTGAGTTGGTTGTATTTGTAGATGTTGTGCTGTTGTATTTGACGGTGTCATCTGGTAGCGAATGTTGACATGTGAGTTTAACACACAGTACTTTGTTGATTTGAGTCTTGGTTATTACTGTGGGAACATGGTTTTGAATCTGGATAGTCAGTGTGGTAGCATTGGTTGTGGAAGTGTGTGTTTTGATTTTTCTTGTTTTCGTGTGTGTGTGTGTGTGTGTGTGTGTGTGTGTGTGTGTGTGTGTGTGTGTGTTTGGTGTTTTTGTTATGTCTGATTAGTTTGGTGTTTGTTTTATGGAATGATATCTAATACGTTTTTTGTGTTAGATGTGGATATGACAGAGTGATTTGTTACTGCTGCTATGAGTGACAATATGTTGTCTGTAATAATGTATCTGCAGGTTTTCAGGCTAATAGCAAAATACATTAGGTGTCACACTTTTGGGCCCAACATGAGGCTGACAAGAGTTCTGGCATCTTGGACCAGGGATCTGTATGTGTGGCATTGTGGGCGCAAAAGTATCTGGCATTCGATAAGGCATGGTACCTGTTTCGAGAAATCTAGGTTGGCCATAATGGAGATTGTCTTGCTTACGTATAAGTTTTTGTGTGTGTGAGACTGATGTGAGTGTGAGAACTGATTGAGATTGGTTTTATTTTTGTTGTGAAGTGTATTTGGAGTATGTGAAGTGCAAGGGGAAGTTAGGTGGGGTCAACAGAAACCTCCGATCTTACTCGTCGGCTTTGATCCGCGACGTAAGCGTGTTGTGGTGTGTGACGTCATTACGGCGCGGAGTTTGGTTTGTGATTGTGGCGTGTTTGTAGATGTCTTGGGGGTGTTTGTCGTGCCCTCTGGTGGTGTGTTCATGGTTTACGTTTTTTTGGTTTGTTGCGGTCAGTTTGCTGTTGCTCAGTGGTGAGTGCTGTGTTCGTGGTTTTGAAGCGGAATTTGTATTAGTGAGTTAACGGTTTTGTGTGATGGTTAATGTAATGGTAATTGCTGTACGTCGGGTGAGTTTGTTATTGAGTGTATTCGGTTTGATTTTTGTATTGGTGGATGGGATCGGGAGATTCTGTTGAGCTATATAGGTGAAGGGAAGTGTTCGATCCTAATTTATGGGATCGGGAGCTGTTGTAGATGTATGTAGGTTTAAGGGAAGTGTTTTTTGAGTTTCGTATCGGGGGATGTGATCGGGAGGTTCTGTTGAGCTATATAGGTCAAGGGAAGTGTTCGATCCTAATTTATGGGATCGGGAGTTACTGTAGATCTATGTAGGTCAAGGGAAGTGTCTGATTCTGGCTAAGAATGTGTTTTTTGGTATTTGGTCAGTTTCGTGATGTTGATTTTTTTCGTCGTTTTGCGTGGTTTTGTATGGCGGTCGGTGGCTACATTTGTGTATATTTAGTTTCTCCCCACCCAAAAACCCCCAATTTCCCACGCTTGTCCCGTTAAGAGTCATTAGGCTTTTTGTGAAACCTGTGTATTTCAGTGTTTATGATACGTATGCGATGTTTTTATATCCGCCATATTGGAATTGTCATTTATGGTCGTTTCCGCCATATTTGTGACGTCATGGGTCAAAGCCGACGGGTAAGATCGGACGCGTCTGTATTTCCGTTAGGTGGGCCAGGGATTGTTGTTGAAATTGATGGGTCACAGTTTGGTGTAAGGGGGGAGCAGTCCTTAGTTTAGTTTGTGGGTATGGGGAGGGGGCTGTTATTTTGGGGGATAGTGTGCTGATTGTGTTTGTAGGGTTCTGCAGGGTCGTAGTAAGAGGAAACTAGTGGGATTGATCGGGAAATGTATAAAGGAGGGTTGCACTGTAATGTCTGATGCATTTTCGACGTATAGGGGTTTGGAGAAGAGAGGTTATTGATATTTAGTAGTTAACCATAGTATTCAGTTTAAGGATTATAGTGCTGGGGCTTGTAGGGAGGGGTAACCTGCTATCTCATTTAGGTAAGTGTCACTGGTGGAAGAGCGTCCCTGAGAATTTTTGCATTTTTCATACTTTTTTGAGGGCCATGGGGAAGGTGTGTGTGTGTGTGTGTGTGTGTGTGTGTGTGTGTGTGTGTTTAGAAATTATATTGGAGAGGACCAGTTTGCTTACCTTCCTTATGGGCACGGGCATGCTTGAGGTGGCCAGCATAGGTGATAATGTTGGAGGCTGTTGTTGATAAGTAATTTTTGTTTTGGTTTTATTCTGTAGTAATTGTAATGTTTGTCTGTTGTATATTTACAGTATTTCGGTTGTGTTTTAATTGATCTATTGAATGTGAGGGTATTTGGGTTTTTGAATTGTTGGGGTTTTGGATTCGTGCTGTTTTGTGAGTTAGATGGGTGTTTGAAGTTTTTGGTTCTTTGGTTTGTGGTTCACTAGTGGGTATCAACAGCTGCATTTGAGATATATACATAACGAGAAATGTCCAATTCCACTTTTCAGAATTGTAGATGTTGGTATTTTTGGTATTGAGAGCTATGTAGGTCGAGGGAAATGTCAGATTCCATGTTTTTGGAGTCCTAGGCATTGGCTTTTTGGTATTGGTAGCTGCGGTTGAGCTATATATATATATATATATATATATATATATATATATATATATATATATATATATATATATATATCAAGGGAAGTATCCATTTCCATTTTTTGGGGTTCTAGGTGTTAGTTTTTTTTGGTATTGTGGGCTTCATTTTGCTGTATAGGTCGAGTGAAGTGTAAGATTCCTGTGGGTTTGTGGCTGTAGTGGTATGTCGTAAGTTGAAATTTTTATCGTATTTGTTTTTGGATGATGCAGTGTCTTTTTATTGTTAGCTGTATGGTTTATGGTTAGCTTGTCCCCACCAAAACTCTGTATTTCCCATAGTTGTCCTGTTAGTTTAATTTTATTTTGGGGTCAGACACTCTTGCATCATTTTTATTTTTGTTTGCATTTGTTGGCATGTGTATGTAGTGATGTCACTGTCACCAATTTGTGTATGCTAGAAGTAAGCATTTCCACCATATTGACGAATTAATAGGTCAAAGCAAATGAGTGGGATCCGACACTTCTGTAATGCCCTTTTGAAAAAGAACAAACTCAGTTTCTTTCCTCAGAGTTTGTGCTCAGTCTCTAGTGAATGCATTTAAGGGACGTAAATTCGTAATCTCTCTTCCTAAATTCGTAATCTCTCTTCCTTGCTTCTTTTCCTTTGAACTTATTTATACACATTATTTAACACAGGCCAACATTGCAATAGTGATTCTGTCAGCAGGTTGGAAGCTTCTAAAGGAGTTTAATCATTTTGTTTGCCAGTGAAACAAATATCTCATTGGACAGTGGGCTGCCACTAGCCTGTTGATAATTTTCTAGTAACTCATTCCAGGAAATCTAGGCATAATGTTGCAAAATGACATGAAATGGAATGAGCATGTAAGCTCAGTTCTAGGTAAGGTAAATGATTGACACAAGCTTGTTGGGAGAACTGTAGGAAATACACAGCTCATCGATAAAGTAAACACATACAAAATGCTTGTCTGACCTATTCTTGAATACTGTTAGTGTGTTTTTGCTCCCCAGTTGGTTGGATTAAAAGAAGATATTGGTACAATTCGGAAGGGTGCTGCCAGATTATTTACCATTAGGTTTGGTTAGCATGTGAGTAGGTCTGGTATGGAACTGCTCTGTGAACTCAGATGGGCAGCCATGGAGGAAAGAAGATATTCTGTTCACAAGACATTATTGAGAGAGCTTGGAGAACTGGCATTTATGGACAGACAGCATAACAGTACTACTGACAACAACACAGTTATAGTGTAAAGACAGTGAAGACAAGATAAGAGAAATAACGGCTTGTGTGGAAGCATATACAGGCTCTTAAAAAGAAAGTGTTGAATACCTTGGGAGCTTTTATTACTCATGTCCAATAAACATGGGTCCCTCTGCCATCTGGTGCAAGGAGTGATACAGCCTTTGAAGTTCACCGGGTTGATCCTGCAATGTCCACACATTTTTGATTGTTGTGGTGTAGACCAATTCCTTCAAGTGTACCCATAACCAGAAGTCTAGGGGAGTGAGGTCTGACAAATGAGCAGGTAGAGGTGTGTATGCCCCACCCCCCACCCCCCCACCCCCCACCCCGTCTCCCACGACCAATCCGGTGTCCTGAAATATCTGCATTAGGTGTTGACACACATTGTGATGAAAGTGTGTTGATGAACCGTCATGCATGAACCACATTTGTATTCATTGCTGCCATGGCACAGCCTCCTGCAAGGTCGGCAATACGTTAATGAGAAACTCCAGATAATGCACCCCAGTTGACCTTCGTGGTAGCACATATGGCCCTGTTAATATACTGCCAAGTACACCTGTCCATACGTTAATTGAGAGCCGATGTTGATGCACTCTTTTGCGAATTGCTTGGGGATTTACATCTGCTCATACATGCTGATTATGGAAATTCACATCTCTTGTGAACCCTGCCTCACCGTAAATAAAACCTTGGGTGTGAATAGTGGATCTGCGGCACGTTTCTGCAATAGCCATTGACAGACTCGCCATCCACCATGATGATCTTGCATCCTTAGGGCCTAAATGCGCAATAGATGGTATGTGTACAGCAATTGTTCATTAGGCACTAAGAGGAAATTTGCTGGACATAGACTCTCCTTGCTATCATGCAGCACATTTGATATTCACCAAAAGTTAATGTCTTCTGTGCAGCCTTGTGGTTTAAAGTTTATCGTCCCTTTTTCTTCAGCAAAAAGACTATTACAGGACATCTGTATGTGGCCATGCTGGAAAATCAGCTCATGCCACCCGGATGGCGCTTCATCCCTCTTTCATCATAATGTTTATGAATTCTTAAACAGGAAATTGAGAAACCTATAGAACAGTCAGGTTGATGGTCAGTCATGTAATGGTCTCCACTCTCCCAATCTAACTGCATGTGATTGTGTTCTGTGGGGTTATGAGAAAGATTCATTGTTCATGCCTCCTTTACTAATAAACTTAACAAACTATGAGCTAATGTCAGCAGTGCTTTTGAAAGTATTGATAAGGACATGCTGCACTGAACGTGGAAAGAACTTCATTATCAACTTCACATTAGCTGGATTGTAGGCGGCAACATATAGAACACTTGTAATACATCAAAATATTTTTCAGTTTTTCTATGTGTGTGCAAAGCACTTTGGCAATATGTCAAATAATATAACTACAGCAAATCTGTGAAATAACTTAAATCATTTATAATAACCCTGTATATCTGGAGTATGGTGAAGTTACCAATCACCCACTGTACCACATTACCTACTGAGTATAGCCATTAATGCTTCACTGGCATAGAAAACTTCTGTATAAGTTTTCATAAAAACTATGAGGTGGTGAGCTAAAAGCCAAAATAGCACTTCCCCCAATGAAGAGCCTCAATGCAAAATTTCATCAAAATCCAAAACCCACAATTGTTCAATTCTCCTTGTATGTTAGTTTCACATTCTTGAAATAAAAATTACGCAGTATATCTAATTACAGTGTTCTGATCGTGTTCTTTTCTTTCTTTTTTGTTTCAGGAGTACCTTGGCTTTATAAAAACGCTAAACGATGCCGTCAGGGGTAAAGCTCTCTCCTGTGAGAGTTCAAAGTCTGATACAATATGTGGTATATTAGATTTACTGGATACTTTGGATAAATGGATAGATGAAATTCCACCACAGGTGCAAGCTCAGAGATTTGGCAACAAAGCATTCAGAACTTGGTTTGCAAGACTTCAAGAAGTAAGGATCTATTGCTTCTCACTTAAAATATAAAACTGCTAATCGGAATGGAGAAAGAAATCAGTTGAAACTGTTACATGTACAAAGGCTACTGTCTAACTTTAAAAGTTGTAGCTAATAAATGAGTGATTTTGTTACAATCAGTCTGGCTAATATAATTTCACATGTGAAATTCTTTCATACGCAGAATTGCTATAATGTTAGATTTCTTCTAGTCTTTTTCTTTCCTCCCATCACAAGGAGGAATTACAGGTTCCTATCTATATTTATTTTTATAAACCCTCGACTGCATCACATCTATTTCTTTTTCAAATATTTATTTGGTTGTTTTCTTAGCTTATCATAAGGTTTGCACGATATCCAAAGAGTTTTAAGGCATTAAACAATTTCAGCACAATGCTTAATTTTTTTTATATAGAGCAAGTGACCTTTTTTGGCAGGGTTTGAGTCTTTGTCAGAATCCCTGCTTTAGCATGAAAATATTTCCTTTATGAATATCTTGGTTTTGTTGATACTTGTCTTCATTACTGTACAGTTGTGCCACACAATACTTCTTACAAAGAAATTGAGTTTAAAGAAATGAAGGAAACTCGCTGACAGTAATGCTTGCAGACAGGACAGTGTTGTTCAGTGTTTCACCAGGATCTGGGAACTGGGGCAGTAATTCCTGTTCCATGTATGTGAAGGATTGTTTTTATTGAGAAGGAATGGCTGACTGCTTTTGAATATGTATGGTCTAATGGTGGTTTTGGATGTCTGTCAGTAATTTATTTGTGCAATTTTTGTTGTCTATATATCCACCGGGCACTAGTTCCTAATTGGTGCTTGTATAGCAAAGGACAATATCAATGCGTTTGTTTTTTATAACTCCATTTTGGCTAAAGTTAATAATAGAGGCGATACAGGCCAAGATGCGATCCGATAGAGGGTACGGGTATGGCAAATTCCCGGTGAATGTCATCTGCATGTGTAGCGCCAACAGTAAAATTCGGAGGCGGTGGTATTATGGTGTGGTCGTGTTCTTCATGGAGGGAACTTGCAGCCCTTGTTGATTTGCGTGGCACTATCACAGCACAGGCCAACATTGATGTTTTAAACACGTTCTTGCTTCCCACTGTTGAAGAGCAATTTGGGTTGGCGATTGCATATTTCAACAGGATCGAGGACCTGTTCATAAAGCACGGTGTGCGTAGAGTGGTTACACTACAATAACATCCCTGTAATGGACTTCATGTCAGGCTTCACCGACCGACATCAGTATCGCTCCTCAGTGCAGCACTCCACGAAGAATGGGCTACCATTCCTCAAAAAACTTTCCAGCATCTGATTGAACATATGCCTGTCAGAGTGGAAGCTGTCATCAAGGCTAAGGGTTGGCCAGCACCATATTGAATTCCAGCATTACCAATGGAGGGTGCCATGAATTTGTAAGTCATTTTTCAGGCAGGTGTCCGCATACTTTTGATCACATAATGTATATCTGGGATATGTTGCATAGACATCAACTACCACCAAGGACTTGTAGAGACTTCTGTACAGGATTTCTCAGTATTAGGATTTGTTGTGAGTGAAGTTCTTGAACTACCTCGTAAAGAGCATGAGATGCTACTAACAATTACAATGGCAGTGTAACAGTCAGTCGTGAATGAAGGTGGTGCACTTACAGTGAGACAAGAATAATACAGTGGTGCTGCTTCCTTACAACAGCTTTGACACGCCTGTACGGCCACTGGAGTAAATTCTAGAGACCTAGCAACATCTGCTGTCAGATCACGGTTTTCTTCTTCACTCTGGAAAAAGCCTGTAGTCTGTTAATAATTTGTTTCATTTGTTTATGGCACAGAAGGCATGATTAATTACAACAAATGAAACAGTTTCATGAATAGTTTCACCAACCACCTCATAATAATATGGTGTCCACCTCAATAGCTCAGTGAACAACACAGTGGAATGCTGTGCAAAGGCGCCCGGGTTCGATTCCTAGCTGGGTCGGATATTTTCTCTGCTCAGGATTTGGTGTTGTGTTGTCTTTATCATCATATCATCCCCATCGTCGCCAAAGTGGCGTCAACTAAAAAGGCCGGTCTACCCACCGTGAGGCTCTCTCCACACGACATTTCATTTCATTTCATTTATAATAATGTGGTGTACGTTTTCTGCTCAGAATACAGTAGAACGCTTATTTTCTGATTTTCTTCCCTGCCCCTAGCATTTTTTAAGATAAGTGTGCCCTTGATTTCAAAAATTTTTGTAATTATTTTGGAGTCTTTTATGCAAAATACCTTATGATTTACCTTGGTCCATAAACCCATAAAGCTTTTTAAGGAAATATGCTCCCATTTCTTGATTATCCTTCACTTAAAGCTTCTAATGAACAGATGTTAAAATTTGACATTTTTCTGTGATTTTGCCCTTTATAATTTAAGTGTGTGTGAGTGTGTGTGTGTGTGTGTGTGTGTGTGTGTGTGTGTGTGTGTGTGAGAGAGAGAGAGAGAGACGATATATACTCTTTTAAGATTTTAGTGAATAATAAGTGAATTACTTTTCTGTTGCTTTTAGAAAGCAGAACACCTGCTGCAGGCAGCCTTACAACCCAAGTTCCACCGGGCTATTCCTGAAATTGTGGTGTATTTAGTTGAAGGCTTTGGAAATTCAACTCGAATTGATTACGGTACAGGTCATGAAATGGCATTTCTAATGTTGCTATGTTGCTTGTTCAAGATTGGAGCCTTTGTTGAAACTGACACTGTGGCAGTTATTACTTGTGTTTTTAATAGGTAGATTTTTTACCAGTGATCTGTTTCTTTCAGTTTCCACATCCCTCTTTATGACTATATATTATAAAAATTAATGACTTGCAGGTACTTAACTTTGGTCCGCAAACTTCAGCTGACGTACAGAATGGAACCTGCAGGAAGCCATGGTGTGTGGAGTTTAGATGATTATCAGTTTGTCCCTTTTATTTGGGGAAGTTCTCAGCTTATAGGTAAGCATCTGAAGAGAATTGTAGTGTATTACTTGATTTTTCTATCTTTTAGATTGTGCTTTTGGCCACAGCTCCCAATCCACCTCCAGTTTCTTTATGCTGTAATGTCCTCTTGTAGAAACTTACGGAATGAATAACAGGCATTTTGAAGTTTAAATTGTTGTGCAACACTTTACATAAATTTCTGGTTTATGATAGAAAATTTATGCTTGAGTATTTAATCAGTTATCAGAGCTGTCTGCTGAGTGTTTTGTTACAACGTGAAGAATACAATTCTTCATTAATATACAGGCCATATCTTTTCTTCTAGTTAACAAACATCATCGTACTGGATCGTCAAGTAGGATTAAATGTTCATTGCGTTTTTCATGTTTAGATTAGATTAGATTTACTTTCATTCCAATTGATCCGTAGTGGGGAGGTCCTCCAGGATGTAGAACATGTCAGAAAAACAATAATACATGACAAATATTTACAACTAAAATAAATAAGCTGATGTACCTTTCACAGGTCCCAAGTGGAATGATAGTCATTTTATATGCAGTGTCACAATTGTTAAGAAATGAAATATGTTGTCTCTCTGGTGCTGTGCAAAAAGTGTAATTTTTTTGTCAGATGAGTAATCATCCCTCACATTATTCATTTACCAATCTCTTACTAGTTTGTATAATGCATGTTCCAGTTTATCTGTCATATGTAGTTGCTGTGGGAGAAGATGCCGGACCCCCAATTTATTAAAATGCGTCTGACAGAGCACTGGATGTTAAGTGAAACTGTAAACATTTTGAAGCCCCTGAGCAGACTGTATGGCAGTAACCTTGCAAGTTGTCTGTGGACTCCCTAATTCTTTGTATAATTGTAATGGATAAACATTGACAGCAAAGCAGCGTGGTAGAGGTAACCCGTGAGTGTCCTCTGTGAAAACTTATCAGGTGTGAGAAGGGTTAGCGGTGTCTTGTGAATGCTCTGTTAGTGTCCTGATGTCTCTGATATCTGGTGTATACTGTCTGCGCAGCAGGTAGATCTGGACAGCTCTGACATCAGGTCCACACTCTCTGAACAGATGCTTTGGTGGCACTATTTACACTGGCTTTTTGCTAATGATGATCCTTTTTGCAATGTCAGACATGGTAAGAGTGTGATTTTTCTGGCCTATTTTCCTAGTTAGTGTGAGGAGATAGTTGTACGTTTCACCAGACGAGAATATCAAAAGAATAATTGGCCACCATCTCATCAGTTTTGTTTGTGTAGTATTCTGTATCTGCATAGATGCAACTTGCCTATTCTCACACAACCTCTTTAAGGGCACCACAAATAACATGAACATTATATAGCCGAGATCAGTGACTATCCCTGAATATTTAAGGGTTTGGATAAACATATATTGCATACTGGATTTTGATTCTGTATCTGTAAATTAGTTATTTGCAACAGACAAAATTATGTAAATTGATATAGGTTTTGCCATATTTGGATGCTGTACCTCACAGGGAAACAGCATTTTCTAATTGCTACCAGAAATATATATTTTTATAAATAATTTAAGGAATAAAATAACAATAAAACAAAATATTAGTCGTTGATTTATCAGGACATAAACAAGATTGTGAACTTCGCTAGCCTTCGGACGAATCCCTTTCAACAGCTGTAGAGTACGCATGTACATAAACATTTAGAGCTACATTGTGCCACCTGACTACATTTTTCTGCCTCTGTGTACTTGCTGTTTGTCTGGATTTGACAGGTTGTGTCAGAAGGAGTGGGTAAGGACAGAAAGGAGACTGGAAATGAAAGTGTGGTTTCCGAAAGGGTGATTGACTGCTGGGAAGGTGGGTTGGGGATAGGGGACTGCTGGGAAGGTGTAGGTGCTGGTGCAGGATGAATGAAGTTACTGTCCAGGGAAGGGTATGGGTTTTGGGACAAGGGGCTAGTGTCGGTTGGGACAAAGAGTATTATGGAATCAAAGGGTGTGTTGCAAGCACAAGTCCCATCT
Organism: Schistocerca piceifrons; assembly: GCF_021461385.2. Lineage (NCBI taxonomy): Eukaryota > Metazoa > Arthropoda > Insecta > Orthoptera > Acrididae > Schistocerca > Schistocerca piceifrons. Next base: position 385,073,393 of record NC_060142.1, read on the forward strand.
ATATAACTGAGAGAAGCTGAATATAGAGGAAGGATCTAAATGTATGGGGTGTGAAGCAACAATTAAAATAGAGCAATTTGCACTCAGCAATGTGTTCCACCACTTGCTCTTGGCCACAGTTTGCTGGTGGCCATTTGTTTGGATGGACAGCTGGTTGGTAATCATGTTCATATAAAATGCTTTGCAGAAATTACAGTGGAGCTTGTATATGACATGGCTGCTTTCACAGATGGCCCTGCCTCTGGTTGGGTAGGATAAGCCTGTGACGTGACTGGAGTAAGATGTGCTGGGTGGCTGTATTGGACAGTTCTTGCACCTGGGTTATCCAGAGAAATATGACCCTTGTGGCAAGGGGTTGGGAGTGGATATGGTGTAAGGTTGGACTAGGATATTGTGTAGATTGGATGGGCAGTGGAATACTGCTTCGAGAGGTGGGGGAAGCATTGTAGGGAGTGGATATGGTATAAGGTTGGACTAGGATATTGTGTAGATTGGATGGGCAGTGGAATACTGCTTCGAGAGGTGGGGGAAGTATTGTAGGAATTTTGGGTTACAGTTTTTCATGTTGAATACGTTGAGAATTTACTGTTTGTAGTGTGTCTGGTCTAGTCACAAATAGTGTGTGTGTGTGTGTGTGTGTGTGTGTGTGTGTGTGTGTGTGTGTGTGTGTGTGTGTGTGCGTGCGTGCGTGCGTGCGTGCGTGCGTGCGTGTTAGTGTGTGAGTAAACTACTGAAAATTGACATATCATCCACACAAATGGCAATTATTAAAATACCTGATTCTTGACATTTGCTGTAGATGCATGGAGCAGCTATCGTACTTTTGAAGTTTACATTCAGCATTGTGCTGTCTAAATTGAAGTTCCAGCATTGGGTGCCATGCTTCAGTCTATATACTCATTTGGTTTTTAGTCATTTAGTATTAATATATTCAACTGTCTTTTTAGCTTAATATATCTTAAGAAGTGTCACAACATCTCTTCATTCTATGATAGTTACCTTGTAAGAAAGCTGTGTCAGGCTCAAGGTGATTGATGTCAAGATTGCTATTTACGTATTGTTTTTGCTGTTACTGAAACATGTCATGATAAGCATTAAGGGGCTCCGGAACACCCTATACTTGCAATGTTAAAATAACGCTTATAAATTACATCTTTCCCCACAAAGTATTTGAGGTAGGAAGTTGAACTTTTTACAGATTATTTATTGGAATATGGGCTACAACTTAACACAGGGATTTTACAAAATTTTAGTTCAGTTATTAAAGATGATTTTTTTCAATTGTAATGAAAATTCACAACATTTTTTTGCAATTTTTTATTTATATATTCAAAAATATACAGTTTTTTGGAAAAAGGCTGTGTTAAATTATGCAGAAGGTACTGTGTAACATTTACTGAAAGTTTGAAACAAATATGTTTGGAAGATCCTTAGAAAACATGTAATTAGTATGAGAAAATAAAAGTTTTGGGAATCGAGTGACAAAGATTGGATTAACTTTTTAGTGCATTCCAGGTCCATAGGATGGATTATCTTCATCCTCTGTAAACTCCTCCTCCAGCTTCCTCTTGTTCCTCCTCCTGTTTACTCTTGCTTGTATTTCTAGACTCTTTACAGCCCTGTCTGCAGCCCGAAGGCGTTCCTTGTCTAAAGCAAGCATCGCTCGTTGTTGTGTTCGTAGATTTTGCTACCATTTTCTTCAGTTGCAGTTACTGCAACACTGTTCCAAAAGGTGGTCATGTATGAACACTTATCACATTTCAGTTGTATTTCACTTGCAAGTCCTACGTGCTTTATTATGGAGAGTTCCGGACCAACTTCACTACAATGAATACATCTTATACAGTTTGAAAAAATTCCTTTGAGAACCGACATATCAAATATTTCATTCACATCCGATTCGCCCATAAAACATTCATAGTTTTCACTCATTGAACCAAGCTGCTTCTGTGAAGTATTTTCTTTCCCACTTTGACTGCTATGGGCAGGTGTACTTGAGAGGTTAGGTTCACTCACTTGGTTATCGTCTTTATTGTTTACAGTAATAACACATACCTTTGGCTTTCCAACATTTCTCCTTTTCTTAAAAGCCTTCAGAGGATTTCTAATAACTTTACTTTTACTCATTATTATACTTCAACAAAACAGAGACTCAAGAAACAGAATTAATTACGAATATTTTCGAGATAACGACAGAGTAAATAAACATGAAACAATCGACAATCACACCAGCGATATATATTGAACCATCACAGGTTAGCCACAACACATACTTTATCTCACATCACTAAAATGTACCTGATGAACACGGACGTTAATAACAACACCATTTGACAGCAGTTTAACAGCGCCACAGTGGGTCATGCCCATGTAGGACACATTTCAAAAAAATTTTAAAAATAGTTGTAGTCTTCGGAATTGAATAAATTATATATCTATTAAAAGGTAATAGTCTGCAGATTCAGAAAACGCAAAAAAGTAAAAATTGAACTTTTCATGATTTTGAGCCTTTCCAGAGCCCCTTAAGAAATGTGTGTGATCTAGACAAGTTATTGTGTAAGTGCCAAGAATTAACCTTTTCAAAGATTTTTAATCCTGTAATATTCAAAGGAAAACTTATAGCCATTTTACAAGACTGTTTACTGAATATTACTTATCTTCCATAGAGCAATAAGAGGGATTTAATTATTCAATAGATTTGAAAATAAACTTTCAATAATGTATTTCACATATCTGTTTCAAAGTGATCTTCATTACCCAATGAATTAACAAATTTCTTTGCGCATGTTACCAGGTTTATTCTTTACGATAGGAGTTTTGAAAAGGAAACTTGCATGTGTTAGCACAGCAATAAGTGAAGTTTGATAAATGTAAACATGCAGTTCTTGTCCTTTACTGATCTAAGTTCATGTTCTTTACTTTTTTGCAGATCATCCACAGATTGAGCCTAAATCTTTCTTAGTAAACGAAGTTGTTGAGGCCTATTGTGACGATTACTTATTTTTAGGGTGTATTAAATTTATTAATCAGGTATGTATTTGATTGATGATAGAGTAACATTTCAAAGGCGACTTAGATTATGATAAATCTGTGATTTGTTTTGTAATGGGAAAATGTTTCACTCTAGCTAAAATATCTGGGAGTAAACACATATACCACTGAGTGTAAGAAAATACTAATATATAAAAAGAAATCTCTTCTTATAAAGAAGTGGAAAAGAATGGCAATCTTATCTGGCAGATCCGTTGCTGCTCATGTATCAGATACTAGCTGTAGAAGAGGTGGCAGTGTCACTATTCTGGTCCCAGCACATCTCTCACAAAACCAGTTACATTATGAACTACAAGTGCAGCCAATCATATAAGGAAGAGTAGTTGTAACATATCAATTGCAGTGTGCTAAGCAGGTGTAAGAAATTGCTGAGATGGCAAATTAGGGTTTAATCATTCTTGTCAGTGTGATTATCATTGAGTACAGGGTTGGATAGAACAAGAATAGTTAATGAAATTGATCATGTAAATTTTGAATTCCATTCCTCCCAAGTGAGAGTCCAATGCCTTAACTAGCACATAGCCTCTCTCATTGCTAAGTAGGTGTAAGTTTGGATTGGAGAAGAAAAGGTGATGGACAGCCAAGCCACATAGCAAGAACAAAATAAGGAAGAAAAGTGGGAAGTTGAAATACGAAAATCTTCCAAGGCCTTAACTTACAAAAGTGCTTTATTTTTTATTACCTAATTCACAAACAAATATCCAGTAATATATCCTCTCATTCCCTTGACACTTTTTGCTGAGACACTAACCAGCTACAAAGAAATGCTCTCCTTAACATACAGTGCCATGAAAGTCTCAAACATGCAAATGATATCCTTTTCCAGGACATCAGTTACCATGCATCATATCTTGAAATGCAGAATGTACTTCTCAAAGTTCTTCCCACTCCCTTACGAAATAGTATCCCATGAGCCTGTTAATGTATGTGTTATGTGGTATTTTCTTTTACCGTGTGTGCTTGCCGTCTCATGACTTGAACATTATATTGTTGCTAATGACTTTGCTGTATGACCAATCTAATGCCTCAATCATTTGTTGCACCAGTCTGATTACAGGTTTGTAAATAATATACTGTGTGAAATAAATAAGTTATTTTGTGAAAGGTTTCAAGAGAAAATTGTTTTGATAGAAACTGTATACTCACAACATGCTGAGTATTTTACACCATAAACACACTGCTGATTTGTATGAAATTATACTTACATATGAAATTTAAACTCTTACTTGAAAAACAACGGAAATTAATGTACCAAATTCTGACATATCAGTTTTATGTGTACGTGTATCCAGTTTTGTATATGCAGATATTATTGTCAAATAGGTAAAAACTGGGTTGTTTGCGGAGCATTCAAACCAGTTATGGAATATCAGTGATGTTCCCTCATGGTCCAAAATAAATTCTGGTCTGATCAGGATGTACATTGCAGAAGTAAGTGTAATAACTAATAAAATGCTCTTATGTAATGAAAAAAAGAATTATTGTGTTGATACAGAATCAATTTTTCATATTTTCTGCTTTCTTATTATTCAAGTATTCAAGTATTGGCATATTACAGGTTTTGGATGTATTTATTTTATTTTACATTATTTTATTTGTTATACCCCTTTGTGGCCATAACCATTTCTTAAGTAATGTACACTGTTAGACATACCATTCCTAATGTAGCTCTCTTCTTCTTTGACAGGTGCTGGAGAAGTTTCCTGTTGTACAACATGTTTTATTCGGTTCATTAATGTCCATTGAAGCAGCCCCCTTAAGCCATTTCTCTGAAAGAGGTGTAGGATCTGTGAGGCCTAGGCCACCTGACTCATTCCGTGCCCCACCACCACCCAAAAATTAAACCCAGACAAAGCTAAATGGTATTTTATATTTTACATAAATTTATACCTCTGCATTTACAAAATTAAATTTTAGAGCTATTTCAGGATCATCATTTGTATATATGCTTCAACTGATGAAATACCAAAAAAGTAATGATTCTCATGCAGTCACTTTAAATTTGTAAAATTTCTTACCAAAATTGCGCCAGTGTTAGATACTATAAATATGTATTTTAATAAATAACTTATTGTATACAAATCTTAGTATGTTACTTACTTTTTGTTTCTGTGTTAATTTTTGAGTTTCTGTGAATGGCGTTGAGTATTACGGTTGAGATGCTGACAAGGGCAAGAATGTGGAGTGTAAGTTATTCTACAGTTATTACTGCTGTTTTTCAGTGTCTTGAAAATGTTGTGAGAACCATCCTTTCTGGAAAATAAAGTCTGATCTACCGGAGTATAAATGGGACGGACATACAATGGTAAACATTTAATTGTTATCCAGCAGGCACTAAAAATTATTTTTCTTTGCTTTGTTTATTTCATTTATCGTACCTTACATATAAAAGAGAAGATGAGACACTTAAAAAGCAAATCTGTCAAGTTCTATAAGTAAATCTGCTGTAACTCTGTACATAATACTTGCACATGTGCTATGGCACCAGGCAACAGCATTTGCATGGGCTGGCTACCAAAGGTCGCCTGTGATGGATCTCATGACTTATGCACACAACACGGCATCTACTGTGCCTTCTATCTGAGCCTTGTAAGCGCAGTGCAGCAGGCACTCACCCTACTATTGTGTTCGTACTTATTGTCGGCAACTGCTTGTATCAGTACATGGATAGTTTCTGTGTTTATCTCAGAGTTCTTAATTGTTGTTCACTTGCATGTGGAAGAAGAATAAACTTTGGTTCATTGTGGCTGTGTTGTTGTTTGTCTCTTACAGTATGGTACAACTGGTGACAAGTGCAGTTTTCTGCGTGTTCAGTCTATTTGGTTGTTCCTTTGCTTCTTATGCCCATGAAGATTTGCTCCAATCACTCCTTGAGCAGCAGCATGCCTTCACAATTGCTATCACAAACTTGTTGGCCACATTGACTATGCAGGCTTCCATGCTATTGGTGTACCCACTGCCCTCTGTCCACCTTACGGCAGTGTGACTGAAGGCAGGGAGGCTTATGAGAAGCAGCTTAGGTCACACTTCCTCATTTTTGGTATCACTGAAAAACATGTGTTTGATCCTTTCTTGAATTTCTCCTCAAATCTACAAGTTGTTGTGCAATTAGCCTACACTGCTTTTGTTCAACGAAATATGTTTGTTGTACAGTTATCACTGTAAATGCACATGTCTTTCTTGCATGTGTAAAGTTCTACCGTTGTCATTAAGAGTCCCACCTACCAGACATGTTGGCTGAATTCCACAACTTCAGTTGCAAATGTCAGTTTGTTACCAATGCTCATGATGATCCCTTTGCTGATTCTGTGATCCATGATACCATCATTTGGTTGGCTCCTGACAAATTGATGCACCAAAGTGCACTACAGTGCAAGGAATCATCTTTGGCCGGAGTGTTAAATATTGCTCACTCTTTCGAGGTATCTCATGCTGGTAGCTATCAAATTGAGACAAGACCTGTTCCTGGTCACTAGGTATTGGTTAGTTCTCAGGACGACACTGACATGGTAGTGGTCAAATGCGACAATGACATGGTAGTGGTCAGTGTGACAGTGGACAATGACGTGGCTAACAGCCACTATAGAAATTGCTCCAATCCACGGTTGCATCTTGTCCATACTGTTCCATGGAACATGACAGGGCGGGGTGCCCTAAGTGCTGGGCGACTTGCAACAACTGTAGGAAACAGGACATGTAGTGTCTGTGTGTCATTCCCACCCCTCTCATGCGGACATACACATGGATGTTAATTGTGTGTCCCCACTACTTACAAATCATAACAAAGTGTTTGTCAATGTGTGAGTGGTGGCCAAATACTTGGACAACAAGTGACTTTACGGATCTCCAAACTTAAGTTGATCTGGGATCTCTGGTGTTGCATCTGGTTACTTGATGTGTGGTGAATTGCAACCACCAGCATGTTCCAGTTTTGGGTCAGTTTATGGCTCCCATTATGTATAAATCTGTGGTGTACTCCTTGACATTTTTAGTAGTGGATGATGCCATAATATTTTTTGGTCTGGATGCTTTCAGTGCCTTTAGTTTTTCCATTTTGGATACAGTGCACCTCGTGTTTGAATTCTTGTCTCTTTTCTTGAATGGGCTAATTTATGCCACTAATTTTGCAACCCACATTAGCCAGAAACCTGGATGTGGCCCTGCTTTTTCCATGCGCGCCGTGTTCCAATTGCTTTGCGCGATCAAGTGAAATCAGAATTGTACAGTTTTTGGTCACCCAACAATTACCTCAAGTGAGTGGTCTATCCCACTTGTGATTGTTAAAAACCAACTGGACAGCTCCACAAGAATATTCCTTTTCAGTGACTGCTGGCCTGCAAGCACGCGTTCACACTTTTGAAATTGAAATTATATTTTGCTCCTTGTTTGCTTGTTTTCATTCCGGCCACCACCTGGTTTTGGCTATGGACATCTCTCAATATGGACTTGAGGCTTTTCTTACACACTGCTATGAGGATGGTTCCAAATATCGATAGCATAAGCATGAAAAACACTCAGCTCTGCTCAGCAGCGCTATTCTCAAGTTGAAAAGGAAGTGCTTGCTATCTTATATGCTCTCAAAAAGTTTCATGTGATCTTGTGTGAGTTTAAGTTCCTCCTCATTACTGACCACAAGTCCTTGGTTTCATTGTTTAATCCTTCTACTTCACTGCCCGACAAACCAGCACTTTGGCTCCGGAATTGGGCTTTGTTTATGTCTCATTACAACTATGAAATTCATATTGGGCCTGTCGTGAAACATGCCAATGCCGATGCACTGTCCTGACTTGCAATGGGAATGGATTCTACTTTTGAAGAGGATGAACTCCTTTTTTTACACTTAGATGTTGAAGTGCAGTGTACAGTGGAAGGGTCTCCTATTACAGGCTCCTAGGTTGCAGGTGTTGTCACTCCTGATCTGGTTTTGCGCCAAGTTGTTCATCTTGTTCAGCATAGTTGGCTGAACAGGCTTCTGGGTGGGTCTTCTGATCTTTAGGATAACTATGTTGCTCTCCATCACCACCTTGCTGTATTTAGTGATAGTGTTCTTTTGGCTATGGATGAGCTGTGGCCTAGGGTTGTGATCCCCTCTGCTCTATGGCAGGATGTGCTTCAGATCCTAAATCAGGGACACTGCTGAATCTCGGGTATAAAGTTATTGGCCCATCGGTATGTGTTTTGATGTGGTGATGGTGACATTTTACATCTTATCGCAGCCTGCTCTCAGTGCTGGCGACACTCTCTCTGTGGCCACACCACACAGTGTCTGTGGGAACACATCCATGTGGATTTCACGAGACTCTTCCTAAATTCTTTCTGGTTGTTGATTGTCAATGTGTTGTCTAAATTTCTGTACAATATCTGCTGTCCTTTATTGTCAGCCATGGCTAGGTTTCAGGCCCTCTCCAAAAATTTTCTAATTGAAGGATAGCCTAATACACTTGTGACAGATAGCAGTCCACGTTTTTTGTCTGAAACTCTCCACAATTTTTGTGCCCATCAAGACATTTGTGAGGTGACTGCTGCTCCTTTTCACATCCAGTGTAACAGCAAGATGGAACGTCTCGTCTGTGTGTTCAAGATACAAATGAAGAAGTACGTTGCAGACTCCACTGTGGACAACACCTTGACACCCTTTTTGAGTTCTACAGATTTACCCCAGTGGGGGATTGGAGTCCGCCCGAGATGCTTCATGTTGCCAGCCACACACCTTCCTGCATTTTCTCATGCCACCACACCAACACCGACACCCATTGGTGCAGTCCTCATCGCAGTTTACTCATGGCTCCACGGTCTGGGCTTGGTGATTTGGCTGCTGATCAAAGTGGGTTACGGCTATGGTCCACAGCTGCTGAGGCCACAGTTTCTGTATGATGCACACAAGCCATGAACTGGTGGTGCACCAACACACTCAGCTGCATCCCTGTGCCATAGTGAGGACTGTGGATCCTCTGGTTTTTCCCCTCAGTGCCTGTGATAGCGTTGCAGGGTGGACCTGTTGTCCTTGTGAATGTTGTCACCTCCTATCTCTCATCCGGTGTCCAACCACCCTGTGCCTGCTGCTGCTAGGCCTTCCTGCGATACTAAACTGCCATCGGCGATTCCTTCACAGGCTGAGCCAGTGCCTTTAGGGCTCTTCAGTACCAGTGTCTCTGACTGAGCAGCTAGCATTTTTGCTATTGGCGCAGCTCCACTGTGTCGAGGAACCAAAATTTTGAGTTGCTACCAATGCCCTTGTCACGAGTCTTATAATATGGTACTAAACAGGGAAGTGGGGGCCATGCATGTCCAGTTCTGTGCCACTTCTGCCCCTACTCACCAGTTCTGGTCTGGAATCTCCTTCTGCTGCTGCTGTAATTGCCTGCAATTTCCGCCACATAGGCCATGTATGTTTCAACAGTTGCTCTGATGCCCGCATTGGCACAGCAACCTTTCCCCAACGGGGTGGGAGTACTGTAATCCAGTGTGTAATACTTTGATACGTGCAGGAGCACTAGGCCGCCAGCACATTGCACTACGAGTATTTCACCAATGGCATTTGCACAGGCCAGCCACCGGAGGCTGCCTTTTGTGGGCCAAATGACTTGTGTGCCTGGCACAGTATTTGCAGTGCTATCTGTTGGAGCCACCATCTTTTTAAGCACAGTGCGGCAGGCACTCACCTTCTTATTGTGTTAATACTTTATTACGAGCAACTGCTTGTAGCAGTACCTGTATTGTTTCTGTGTTTATGTCTGTTCTCAACTGTTGTTCATTTCTATGTGGAAGAAGAATAAACTTTCATTTATTGTGGCCGTGCCGTTGTTTGTGTCTTACAGTATGATGCAAAAACACAAGTGGCTGAGCTGTGTATACATGAATTGTGGGTAGTCTGTTACCAAATTTCAGTAGAAAATTTATAACTGACAGAACAAGAAAGCGGGAAACAGTATGGGTAGTTTGACGTGTAAATTGAAAAACAATAGCTGTTGTGATACAGGAATTAGAGTGTTGAATCTGCAAGTGGGCGTGTTAAGAGCGTTTAATTTGTAACAGGTTTATTGTGGCAACTGCGACTGTGTAATGTCATATTGCTGCTGTGCATTGAAAATAAATGTGCAAACAACCAGGATACATTGAACAATCACATACTGCCAATGCAAGCACTGCTTTTTACAAAAATTATGGAAGTGCTGTGTGCTGCTCGTATGTAAACATTTCCTATAAATTTGGTTCGAGAGGATTAATTAGTTATCATAAAGGTGAAAAGTGGACATAACCATTATTGCCCTTTGGAATCCAATAACAGAAATATCACTTAGAAACTCCATGTAGATTTAATTATTGGAAAGGGCACATATACAAATGATGATAAAAATACTTAAATACTGAAGTATATCACACTTTTCTTTTTGGGTCAGGGAGGAATAGTTTATATTGTGTAATTAGATTATGCATGTACTGTATTTACATGGCTGCAAGTTAACCATGAATATAATACAAACCTTCTTTTTTATGAGGCACGACGAGAAATTTTTATCTCCAGTGTGTTCTGACTAATAAAAATTAAATGTGTTGTATTAATACACTGCCAGAAAAAGGTAACACCCTCAGGGACCATGTTCAGCGGTGCCAGACACTGAGGGATTGTAGTGTTACTGATTTAATTGTCATGCTAATCAGTGATCAGATGGTACTCAGAATGCCTGTCTACACACCATCTATTTTGATTCTGCAGACAGTAACTGTGGTGCCTTTAGAAGTGAACAGCGTTTGTAACATTCATTCTAGAGTACAACTGTGGCCTGCTGATGAGTACATACTCCTATTGAGTTACTTCAGGCATTTGCATGTGGTTACATCGTGGATCTGCAGGAAGCTGGGTGGACGTATTGACAGACTTCTGCACATGTTGTGCACAATGTATCGGTGGTGTGTCACTGCTTTCAGCAGTGGTCTGTGGAACATTCCCACTCCCATGGACCAAATATTGAATGTCCATGTAGTACAGGTGCACGTCAAAAATGATGTGTCTTGTGAACAGTTGTGGCCGACTGTGCATTATCCATGGAACAAATCTGGGTCCATGTTACACCTATGTGTCACCAAAGATCTGTGTGCTTGCAGCAGGACTAACATCATGCTTGCCTCTGGCCAGGCTGCCACTTACGCTATGAAACCCCCAAGTGCGGCTACCCTGGTGTTGGGAAAGAGTCGACTGGAGAATGGAATGGCATTGTGCCGTCTTCAGTGATGAGAGTATGTTTTGTCCATGTGTGACTGATGGCCATACATGTTGTAATGGAATTGACCAACAGAGCATGTTTAGTTACATGTTAGTAATACATGGTACTTGAACTAGTGCGCCTCATGATATTCGAAGTATAGGACTTCAAAATGCCTGGAAATATACTCTCATGTTTAGAAAAAACAGAACACATATAGGACATTCACATTCAGAAGAGATGCACTTTAATATCTACTACTAGTCTTCAGAAATGGGTTAAAGAAGGTGATAAAGAAATATGGAATGCTGACTGAGTTAAGTGAAAAGGAGGAGAGGTGTCTTGTTGAAGGCTTTCTTGTATGTGCACACTGGAGGTTGGAAGCACAGACATTGCAACTGTAATACAGCAGTACCTGTACGGGTAGGCAGGACTAGTCATGATTTACAGACAGTATGCTAGTTTCTCATTTATGTTTTGGAGTCATAACCTGACTATGAAATGTTCAGAAAATATTAATAGATTAAGTGTTGGGATGTCACAGTAATCTGTTGTATCCTATTTGAGAAACTTGGAGAGCTGTATAGGATTTTCATTGTCCCTTGTTATAAGTTATGAGGAGACAAATTTTACGTACAATCTAGGAGCTGTGCAAGTTGTGAAGAGGGGTGTGAAACCTCATGGTAGAATTGTGGACTGGAGCAAAACTAACACTGGTGTTACGGTTGCTACAGCTGCAGATGGAAATGTTCCTTCATCCTTATGTAACGTATAAGGCTAAGCACTTTTACTGAGGATGGACTAAAGTTAGAATTAGTGGTTCTGCTTACAACTGAAACTCAGGCGTATGGTTTGACGCAGACTCTTACCATGAATGGCTGTCCACAATAATTATGCCATATTGCTGAAAAATAGATGATCCAAAAGTGCTCATTGGTGAAAATCTCTCAAGTCACTTAACATCTATCCCAGATTGTGAAGCAAACATCATCTGTATTGCCTTCCATCAAAATCTACTCATATGCCAGTCTCTAAGTGTGGTATATTTGCATCTTTTACAGAGAGAGTTGTGGAAAGTTCAAAGTGTGTGGTAGATAAAAAGAGGACCACTTCACAAGACATTTGTTTCAGTATTGGTCATTTAACTGCATTTTCAGTTTTAATTGTAATATCAAAGATATTTTTTTATTTAAATGTACACCATTGTTTCTTCTTAAAGGCGTTACAGTATTCCACTTTCCATCTTGAATGGGACCAAGTGGTTTAAATATGAAAATATATAGGTGATCCGTTTTACCCCAAGTAGTGGAATAAAGTGAATCAGACATTTAAAATTTGTATGTTGATAAATGTTTCCTGTAAAAATATGTTAGTAGCACCAGGAAAGACCAAAAATGTAAATCACTAGACAGTTTTTCCAGATTCCAGTTAATGTTTAAACCTCATTTCTTAAGAAAACATCAAATTTTGACCCACTTCATTTCAATTTACGGTACCTGTTTTGAATTATTCTGCAACAACTGTAGTTGGGAAGTTCCTCTTTACCTTCAGCAGCTTAATTCGGATAATTTCTTGAGTAGTCACGTGATTTCTCTTGCATGTACTGAACACCATCCTGCTCTTATTTTCTCTGATATCACCTATAAACATTGCTTCTGTGACATCAAATTTTCTTCTTGCTGTACATCTTGTTTGTTACCTCTGCTTCTTGAATCACCAATAATTTAAAATTTGCTTAATATTATCTGCGTGAACAAACTGTGAGCTGCAAACTCATAGATCCACATTTTTCAGTAGTGTCATGGTTGTAATTTGCATATGTTATCAATTGCTACTATTTACAATTCTTACTGCACTAACAATATAAGCAGACTTGTCTCCCTACAGCTGGGTCTGCAGAAATTTTACCACTTTGATTAATATGGTAGCCAACCTTGAAAGCTGAAAATGCTGTAGTGCAATAGCACAATAGCAAGCTTTATTGTTGACCTCATGTTTCATTTGTTCTGAAAGAACATATTTTTGTTAGCATTCATATCCAGTGGAAATGTGTACTGGTGATAATTTGTCTGGTTTTGAACTCAATTCAGTTTTGACTAATAACGGATTTTGACAGACCACAGTAACATGGTAAATGTTGCAAGGTTCATAGTATACATTCTTTTGGGTGGCAGCAGAAGAAAATTTGCTGCCCAGTTCCTCCCAGAATTTATTCTAGTGCGCAACAAAGCTGATGTTCTCCCTATAACTCTTTTTAGTTCTTCAGATTAAATGTGTACATGACTACTGTTGCCAGAGCTTGATCTGTAAATGTGAGGCTACCCCTATATTAAAATACTACACAAAAACAGGTCCTCTTCAGGGCCAACCCTGACGATCGTCAGCCTGAACGTCGAGGGAATCACCAAGAATAAGGAGGATGTAATATCGCAACTATGCCAATCAGAAAAGTGGGACGTATTGTGCCTGCAGGAAACGCATAGAGATGAAACAGCAAACAGACACAATATCAAAGGAATGCGCTTGGCAGTAGAAGCACCTCACAGAAGGTATGGGAGCACAATATTTACCAGACCCGAGATGCTGCTCTCTTCCACGACTAAGACAACCACCAACAACATTGAAGTGTTAGCAATAGAGAGTGAATCATTTACAATATGCTCCGTATATAAACCCCCCGGCCAGAACTTAAACACTTCGACACCAGAAAGCTTCAACAACCAAAGGACACACTTCGTTGTGGGCAACTTTAACAGCCACAGCACCACCTGGGGCTACGACGAGACAGACGCCAATGGTCAGCTGCTAGAACAATGGGCTGAGGCAAATAACCTCTCACTTCTCCATGACCCCAAGCTCCCCTGCTCCTTCAACAGCAAAATTTGGAAGTGAGGTTACAATCCCGAAATTTGCTTCGTCAGCCGGAACATCTACGACACTTGCTGCAAAAGAGTATATGATGCAATCCTAAAAACATAACAGCGACCTATTGGAATCCAAGTCTACTCAACAATCAAAACAACCAAAATGACTTTCCTTAGGAGATTCAACTTTAAAAATGCTAGGTGGCCAGAATATTCCCAAGCGCTGGATGAGGAATTAGCCAGTCTGACCCCAACACCAAATAATGATCTTATCTTTGTTGAGACTTTGCGAGAGGTATCTAGACGCTACATTCCTAGGGGCTGCAGACAACACCATATCCCAGGGCTCTCAAATGCCTCAAAGGACATCCTGGGGAAGTATCAAGTATTGTTCGCGGAAGACCCATTCAGTGACGAAACCATCACCTGTGGCACAGCTTTAATGTCAGCCCTCAGCGAGGCACACGAGAAGAAGTGGATAGCAACCCTAGAAAGAATGGATATGTCCCATAGTAGCAAAATAGCCTGGAACCTGATTAAGAAACTGGATGGTGACCCAAGGCTAAGCAAGGCCCCGGCCGATGTAACTCCAAACCAGGTTGCCAACCAACTCCTTCTAAATGGCAAGTTCAACTCCAAACGTCAGAAAACTAAAATCACATGCCTACTGCCAACGGAAAACACCAACTTCCAGAAACCATTTAGCATGAGAGAGTTGAACAATGGCATAAATACCATGAAGAATGGGAAAGCCGCTGGGTTTGATGATATTTGCGTGGAACAGATTAAAAACTTCGGCCTTGGCGCCAGGGACTGGATACTTGGACTTTTTAATGTGTGCTGTGAAACCTTTCAAATCCCAAAACTGTGGAGGAAGTAAAAAGTGGTGACTCTCCTTAAACCCGGGAAGGACCCAGAGTCTCCGAAGAGCTATCAACCCGTAACCCTTCTCTGCCACCTGTTTTAAGTTCTATGAAAGATTGATCCTCAACAGAATAGAGAAGATCGTTGACTCGAAGCTAATTCCACACCAAGCAGGTTTTAGACCTGGAAAGTCCTGTACCAGTCAAATTCTAGCATTGACGGAACATATTGAGGATGGGTTTGAGAATAAACTAATCACCAGGCTGGCACTAGTCGACCTAAGTTCTGCCTATGATACAGTATGTCACCGGACACTACTGCATTAAATGTACAAGACCCTGAAAGACTACCACCTAGTCAAGATAGTCGAATCCGTGCTCCAAAATAGGCAGTTCTTCGTAATGCTTGAGGGGAAAAAGAGTCGATGGCGGAATCAGAAAAATGGGCTTGCCCAAGGGAGCGTGTTGGCGCCAATCCTATTCAACATATATACAAATGACCAACCAACTCCAGACAAAACCAAAACTTTTGTATATGCAGACGACCTGGCAATAACAGTTCAAGGCAACAGGTTTGAAGCCATCGAGGAGAAACTAGAAACCGCCCTTTCTATAATGTCAACCTGTAACGCCAGAAATGCATATCCTCCTATTTCCATCTATTGCACTGCAAATTTTTTTCCTTATTTTGTTACCTAAAGATATAACATTTCTGTGTCTTTGTATATTGTAATTGTTTTACTATTTGTATATATTTATGCATTTATGTTGATTTGTAATTGGTTTGTTTTGTGAATATTATTTGTATTCATACGCTGGGTCTGGCCTAGGGAAAACTATGCTATCGAACGAATACATCGATAGGTCGTGTGGAGAACCCAAGTGTTTAGGATCTTTGGTAGTGTTAACTCTACCGCGTGGAGCACGGGCAGAGCAGAGAGAGTCTGGCTGGGGTAGTGCAGTGGAGCAGGTGTGTTGTGTGACGCTCCCTCGAGTTGCCGCGCTTTCGGGGTTGGGCAGCATGTAATTGCGCTCGACTTGCTATGATAGTTTCTGACACGGTGTCGCGGACGGGAAGCATTAGCTGGCGCACATCAAGAGCCCGTTTCGCCTGGTGACCGTGCCGAGAAGAAGGCGCGCCAACTCCAGCTTCTGCAACAGCGATGGCCGACAATGAGTGACTGTCGCCACCTCCTCGATCGACAGCTTCAAACCTTCAATCAACCAACAAGGAAGACTGGAAGCACGTAAAGTTATAGAACTGTATGGCAGACCTCAGCTTTTCAAACTGTTCAAATCACAAAATTACAGCAACGTAGCATGAACCTTTGTTGCTCATTGTCCCAATTGCATTACCAAGCAGGGTCCCTTCCTTTTCCGGAATGAACCCGAGTGTTGTTGAAATTCAAACGCCAGCATCATTCGATTTCACTGCTTTAATTTCAAAGTTCAGTTAAGGTATTCATAGCTGGCTACAATATTTAGATTACACAAGCACAAATTAAGAGTGCGAGTTTTGTTACCGTATTTTAGCTTACCTGTGACTGCAGCTCAGCTTGGTACGTACAAAATTTTACTATTGTTAATTGTTCAGAATCATTTAATTCAAGTTCAAAGTTAAATCTCTTATTTCTAAATTGCGTAGATTCAAGTAGCTTTTGAAATGATTGTTGAGGTAGTCCAAGACTAACCGTATTTTACTGAATTTCGATGTGCTTCAGAAAGCAAGCTCATTATTAACTTCAGTCACTAAATTAACTTTCGATTTTCCAGTTTTATTAATTCTTTTGCTACATTAAGTCAGAGTGTAGCGAAATTTATTACTTCTGGCAAACTTTCAGTTTTCACACTACACGTGTCAACCTTCAGTTGCCACGCTTCTAGTGCTAATTATATGTGTAATAACCTTTCTTTTTCAGTTACTATAGTAATTGTCCTTAGGCCAGTGGGGAGCCCCTGACCACATTGTCGATCTTCTCGAAGAATTCCCCATTGCACTGAAAGTAGGTGATTGTTAGTGTGTGTTTGAAAAGGCTGACTGTTTGTGGTTCAAAGTGCTGAGCCAAAAGTGCTAAGGAATCCTGAAGGGGCACTTACGTGAAAAACGATGTCACGTCGAAGCTCACAAGTAGGTCCTCCCTTTGTGGTCGCATGTCCCTGAGTGTTTTTACAAATTCGTCTTAGTTTCTCACATGGTGGCTGCAATGTTCCACAAGGGGTTTGAGCAGTGTCACTAGGTATTTAGCTAGTCCACAACTGTGAGAGTTGATGGGGTCCACAGTTGGTGTCAGAGGTACCCCTTCCTTATGGATCTTGGGGATTCCACAGAGGCGTGGTATCGCTGGCGCTCTGGGGTGCACCCAATTCTTCATTGGCTCAGGTAAGTCAGATTTCTTCAGCAGAGTTATCATCTTTCTGCTCATCGTCGGGGTTGGATCCTTCTTCAGCCTCTTGTAGGCCTTGTCTTGTAGCAGCAGGTGCTGTGCAGAGCATCTGGCTTCTGGGAAAGTATTATCAAATAATCCCTAGAAATAAGGATTCACGACAAACTGGTCAACTGGGATGAGGGATACCAACTCAATGCAGCATGGAAATCTGCGATAGCGGCAATCTGTTGGGAGCGCGCCCGTCAACGTCCTCCACTGCGGATGCAGACAGAATGCTTACGCCGAGAACTGAAGGCGGCCACTAGGGGCTACCGCTACCCCCACGACCGTGCGCACGCTGCCGGTCCACCGCAGCCTCCTGAGGTCTAGTGGAGGGGGTGTCCACACATATAAATACCCCACTCTCGGCGAATCTTGACACTTCGCCACAAGAAGGGTAGTAAGACACTTCCCAAAATGTCGTGATATATCAGTGCTACCAACCAGCTGGAGACCCGAGAAACCTTCGTCACTCAGAGACAAATTTGCCTGTCGGATCATCCGTGCTCAGTCGCATGATGTGCGATGTGCTTGTATGTGCCCGTACGAAGATGTCCAATGGTATTACATCGAAGTGCCAGTTCTGCCGTAGTCATTGTCATGTCTGATACATTTCAGAATGCACAAGTGTGTGTCACATGAGAATCACTACGTCTTTTGCGAAACTATATCAGTGATAGGCAAAACAGTGTCAATGACTGATGAGAAACTTTTTCAGAGGCTACTTCACAAGCTCTCAGGACTTACTGACCCAGTCGCTGCTAGCAAGAAGCACCTTCATTCAACACTCTTTAACACTGGCACAACCTCTGGACAACTGTATATCCTGCCTGATTACCTCTGGACAATCTTATCCCAATTTCAAAAGGATGATCAAAGAAGGTACTGTAACAGCATCTGACTGCTCTTGGGCTTCTCTGCTCCACATGGTTCGGAAAGGGACAAACCATGGAGACTGTCGGGCGATTACATGGTTTTAAACACCCACACTATTCCAGACTGATACCTGATTCCTAATATAGCAGATTTCAGAAGTAACGTTGTGAGTGTCCACATATTCAATTTAAATGATTATGCTACGACAGTTTCACAGATTCTTATAGCACTAGCTAAATGCAAAAGATAGCTGTCATCACAGCATTCAGCCTGTTTCAGTTTAAATTCATGACATGGTCTGTGAAACCTGGCACAAACCAGGCAGCGATTCATGCATGATGTGCTAAGGAACTATCCTTAATTTTTTGCTACACAGGAAATAACTTAGTGTTCTTGGAATTGCTGGAGTAGCATTCATGACAACTGTTTTGTCATGTGGTATCTTAATTAACACAACCAAATGTGTGTTTGCCAAACCAGAAGTTCAATTCTCTCATGCAGGCCTGATTCCTCTTCCAGAGTGTGTAGAAGCTACATAACAGGTGCCACTGCTGCCAACCTACAAAGGGCTTTGCAAATTCATCAAAAAGCTTAACCACTACGGCCAACCCTTACCACACTTAGCAGCTGGACAGAAGCCTTTCAATAGGCTAATTCATGGAAAAACACATTGGATAACTAGAAGCTTCCATGGACATAAGAAATGGAATCTGCTTTTCAAGATCTCAAGCAGGCTATGTTTCAGGCTGTGCTACTGGCCCACCCCATATTAGGTGTACCTTTAGCACTTATGGTAGTCACGAACAGACAGCACTCCAGTGCAACATAAAGTTGATGTAAGACAGCAGCCACTTGCAATTTTTTCGAAGAATCTGTCTCAACAACAGAAGTGGAGCCCCATTGACAGGAAATTGCTTGCAATCTACATGGTCTTCAAACATTTTACTTCCTCTGTTGAAGATCAATATTCACAGATCATAAACCATTCACAACCAGCTTTCGAATAACCGACCTCAACTCATTTCGAAAATGCAGACACATGGAATTTATAGCACAATTCATGACTGACCTGTGGTGCAGGATAATATTGTTACAGATTGTCTCTCCCAAAATGGTGCTACGTTGAGCTCTACCAACTTGGTTGGTGTCGTCTGCAAACAAGAAAAAGATCCACATGTTCTTACACTAATTGAGAACTTTTGTACTCTCACAGCAAGCTTTGCACACTTTCCCATACACATCATGGGACCACTTCCATAGGCTACTCATTAGGGCATAATCAAGATCGTTGCTCACTTCACCAAGTGACCAGGAACAGTGCCCACTCCAGGTATCTCTGCTGAAATTGTCACAGAGCACTAGTTCAGCCACGGTTTTGTGATATACAACATTTCACAAACCATAACCACTGACAGAAGATGTCAGTTCAGTTGGCTGCTATTTAATGAATTACTCCACTCTGCAGCTGCAGTCACATTCATATGACAGGCCGTTGGTAACACAATGGTAGAGCGAATGCATTGCTTCCTAAAAACCACCATGTTGTGCCGTGCGTCATTGCAGTTTGTCACTCTACTGTTAGCCAGAGAGGATATCCACTGTTCACCTGGGCAACTGGTTTACAGAGAGCAGCTAAGGTCCTGTGAACTCGTAATGCCTTGTTCACTGCCACCACTGTCCTCGGAGGTATATACAAATTTTTTTGCAATAGTTAAGCTGACAAAGTCAGCATCTCCAACCATACAATACAATGAGACACAGACAGAGAAAAGTGTTTACCCACACGAACCTACAAAAGTCTCAACACTTTTGGCTCAAAGATGACTCTGTCACTACTCTTGCCACACTTCTTCGGGTTCTGTATAGTTACTGCCAGAGGGAGCAACACATTTGTTAAAGACAGAAATGGTAAATAAGACACTTTATACACTGAACAACACAAAACTTTATGTACCGATGAAGATCTACTCCTCATGTCTTCCACAATGCCACATCAGAACTTCAAGAGCATAACCCATATAGTAGACACCTCTGCTCAGATACCAGACTGGCAGAAGACACCAAGGTGTCAGCTACAGAGGTGCTACTGCAAGCACCTATCATCTGACCCAACAGCCATTTCCACACACATTGCTAGGCAAGTATTTTGCCAGTTTATGCATGTGCTAGGGGCTCCTGGGTTCAATAGATGTGTACATTCACCAACAGCTGATGCAAATCAGCTAACTGTAACACACCTCTGCCATCTGTCAGCCAACAGCTGATGTCGTGTATGCTCCAGGCTAATATCTAAGTGCAAGTGACAGTGGGTGGCTAAGCAGCAGACAGCCATCACCGCCATATTCACTGTGCATTGTTGTTACTAAACCACAAAACATTGAGAAAGGGCCCAGCTGTATTCTGCTTATATGGCTAGCCACAACACAGATTATTGCCATCCCCAAAATTCCTATGGGAGGAGTGAAACTATAAGGTATCTGACTTTTTCAGTCATTGCTTTAGCATGTTCTGTGCTTCATCTCTTCAAAAAAGGGGAAGGGGGGAAGCTGATGTAATGTCATACTGACAATATCATGATGTCACCTGGAGTGAGCATTATCGGTTATTGCTGACTATAGAAAGTCATTCCCCGTACTGCGCATAAACAGCATGCAAACTAATTATGCTCTGATCAAGTGTATATCATAGAGTTTTAAGAAATAGCATTTTATGTTCTGCAGTAAATAACATGTTATTTATGTGGTGAGGCCATATGTAGTCATAGTTCCGTAAGTTCATTTCCCGTGATGAGAAATAGGACTAGACATATTTCATGTCTGCTTAATGCCAATCTTAGTGGTTAAACGATACCTTTGTCACAGTGTAAACTCTGCTTAAAATGTGCATTAATTTACAAAAATATTTAGTATCACCTTAATTCTTTGGATATTGTTTTCAAAAGTCGCTGGAAAAGTTTCTGCATCCTGACTTGCAACAACAGCTCCAAGGACCTGATACCTCATGGGAAGAGTAGAAGCTGTATGAGACAGCAGATGATAGACTTGATTTGTTAAAATGAGTATGGTACAAATAACTGGCAGTTGGCTAAAATTGGTTGATTTGGTTGTAGTGGCAGATTTATCTGTTGCATGGACCAAGACCCAAGTTAGGTTGAAAGGTGCTAATTTGATTGTAAGTTGTGTGAATGTTAAATAAAGGCTGAGGCAACAGATTGATCAGAAACGTAGCCCAATGTTCACATTTTTGCCATATTTTATTGATCGATTTCAACTGAATACCAGCTGTATTGTAGGATCTCTTTAGTTTAATTGCTCATTGAAAAAGACACCGTTTTCATTGGCTTAATGTCTGACACCTTGTAGTGCATGTGGTCTTTTCTCAGTGGCTTCTATTCAGTGGAGGCAACGTAGCACCAGTTATGTAATGTAACTGGGAACAATGGTTGACAAATGCAATATTACACAATTATTTTCGATTAGTGCTGCCGATTTTTCAGGACTGTCACCAAAATCTGTAAGTTTGCACCCACTATGTATTAATATTCAGGCAAGAAACGTTCTTTGAACAGGTTGTACTAATTGCATCTAGAACTATGGGCAGTGTGGCTACTTGCTACACAGCCACCAGGACTCGCAGTGAGGAAACTGTGGGCCTTGGTATGTGCTTAGAAGAATAAAAGTTGTAATTTCTATGTGGGTCTGTGGAAAACATTCACATTTTATAATAGTCTTATGTTGTCGTAATGTCATATACGGCCTTAACAGTTTATAATGTACATCGTATAGGAATGCTGCTGTAGCCAGGAAGGTAAACAACTGAGCCCATTGTGTATCATACCACTGAGCAGCAAAATCTTGGACATCCTTGCAGAGCTGTGACTGTGGGGCTTTTCAACTTTGTTGCCTGTATTTTCCAAGAGGAGAAGAACGTAATACAACTAGCTAGACCTAGAACTGAACTGTCCATCATAACAGGTGAAATCTTGCAGGAGACTTTTCAGTATGAAACTTTACAACAATTGTGAGTAGCTGTTAGAATGCCTCAATACTGCCACATCGTGGCACACTGAAGTCTAAATCCGAAAGCAGAGTTGTCAATGAAATACTACACTAATCACTGAAAGCATGTTTATTATGAGAATTAACATCAAATATTACGTAATGGTGGTTTTTGTACAGACATTAGATTTCCAGAACATACACACATTACGAATGTAACATATTTCAGGAACTTTCCAGAAACATTAAATAATAAATAACAAATAACTAACTGATGGTGTCTGGTGTGAATTGCCTCCCCAAAGCATGCCAGGCTGTGATGCTGATCCCTATCCCACACTTCTACATCTACATCTACATGATTACTGTGCAATTCACATTTAAGTGCTTGGCAGAGGGTTCATCGAACCACAATCATACCATCTCTCTACCATTCCACTCCTGAATAGCGCGCGGGAAAAACGAACACCTAAACCTTTCTGTTCGAGCTCTGATTTCATTAATTTTATTTTGATGATCATTCTTACCTATGTAAGTTGGGCTCAACAAAATATTTTTGCATTCGGAAGAGAAAGTTGGTGACTGAAATTTCGTAAATAGATCTCGCCGCGACGAAAAACGTCTTTGCTTTAATGACTTCCATCCCAACTCGCGTATCATATCTGCCACACTCTCTCCCCTATTACGTGATAATACAAAACGAGCTGCCCTTTTTTGCAACCTTTCGATGTCCTCCGTAAATCCCACCTTGTAAGGATCCCACAACGTGCAGCAATATTCTAACAGAGGACGAACGAGTGTAGTGTGAGCTGTCTCTGTAGTGGACTTGTTGCATCTTCTAAGTGTCCTTCCAATGAAACGCAACCTTTGGCTCGCCTTCCCCACAATATTATCTATGTGGTCTTTCCAACTGAAGTTGTTCGTAATTTTAACACCCAGGTACTTGTTTGAATTGACAGCCTTGAGAATTGTACTATTTATTGAGTAATCGAATTCCAACGGATTTCTTTTGGAACTCATGTGGATCACCTCACACTTTTCGTTATTTAGCGTCAACTGCCACCTGCCACACCATACAGCAATCTTTTCTAAATCGCTTTGCAACTGATACTGGTCTTCGGATGACCTTACTAAGCGGTAAATTACAGCATTATCTGCGAACAACCTAAGAGAACTGCTCAGATTGTCACCCAGGTCATTTATATAGATGCATCAATGCTTGATGCGTCAGTGCTTGTGGCATTGCTCCCTCCTCTGGAGAAATAGCGTCCTGCTGTTACAGAAACTCTCATTGGAGCTGACTATAATACCCAGGATTTAATCTTGTCAATGGCCTTCTGTACAGTGACAGTGGTGGGTCCTCATACTTTGGTCATGTTGGTACATACTCTTCCTGTGACGAGCATAGAAGGTAGCCTCTACCATCAAAGCTTTGCAATCATGTGTGGTTCTTCAGTTTCCTTGAACCTCCAAACTGACCTGCACCTGTGAACTATAGTGGGGCTTCACATGGAGGACATGGACGACAGCTCTGTGTTTTTTGTGTTCTTGATGGAAGAGTACAATCCTCAATTTCATGTGAGACGTCCTACATGCCACAATGGATATTATATGGCCCAAAGTAGCAGGTGGGCCTGGTATCAGGTGCCCTAGAGGTAATTGCAACATGTATTTCCGTACAGTGGCTCATGTAGTGTCTAATGGTTTGGTGGAGAATGGCCAGTGATACCTGTACCTGATTCTGTCTCCCAGGTGACCAGCATCGTGGAAATATTTCAGGATAGGTGGGCATTGAAGAGCCTCTTATAAAATCCCTGTTTATTAATTAGAAATCTTCTTTGGCCGGTTCCTCCTTATACAAGGTTTCTGTGGTTTTCAGCAATGGTGGCTCTTCTTCCTGTACAGTAGCAAAATCATCTGATGCAGCAATGAATGAGATTTCATCCACACTGCTGTATTCACCAGAAGATCCCTTAGAAGGCAGATAGTGTATTTGTGTTTACAACCACTTTTGTGTACCGCTGTGACATCCTACTCCTGAAGACTCAGTGCCCATCTGGCCAGCTGACGTGACAGGTGCTTCAGGCTTGTCAGCTAGTATGGTGATTAATCAGAACAGTAAATGGTTTGCCAGATACATAAGGCCAGAACTTGTTGATGGCTCAAACAGCTGCAAGGTATTCTTTGTCAATTGTAGAGTAGTTTATTTCGGTCTTGGAGAGTATTCTGGAAACATAAGCTATCACTTTTCTTAGAGTTGCTCCTATCACATGACAGCCAGAATCTGTGCGAAGATCTGTCTCACCATTTTCATCGTACAATGCTAGGATTGGAGAAGTTGTTAGCACCTTCTGAAGGACAAGGAAAGCGTTTTCTTCCTCCTTGTTTGGGGAATTTGGCGACTCTCTGCAGTAGCTCTTGCAAAGCCTTTGACTTGGTACAGAAGTACTACATGAATTGATGGTAGTATGAACACAATCCAAAAAACTTCTCACATCATAAATGCGCTGAGGAGTTGGAAAATCTATTACTGCTCTTATTTTCTTTGGATTGGTACTGGCTCCATCGGCATTCACTAGATGTCCCAAGATTTTTATCTCCCGGGCTGCAAAGAGACGCTTTATCAGATTCAGCCAGAGACCTGCAGAGTGAATGCCCTTCAACATGATAGTCAATGGCTTAGATGTTGCTCAAATGTCATAAAAAGATGACAGTGTCATCCATATAGCAGAGACACATTATTCATTTAAGGTTTAGAACCAGGTTGTCTGTCACTTTTTCGAAGATGTGTTGGAGAATTACACAGTCCAAAGGGCATGATTTTTAACTCGTAAATGTTGTCCAGGGCTATGAAGGCTGGGTTTTACCAGTCAGCTGTGTCAACTTCAATCTGCTGGTAGCCTTTCTGCATGTCCACAACTGACAGAGACTTTGCTCCTTTCAAGCAATCAAACATGTCATCAGTGTGTAGCAGTGAAAAGACATCTTTCGTCATGAGTTTGTTTATCCGTCGTTCAGCCTGTAACATTCTTTATGAGTGCTGACTAACTACCAGGTTGAAAGCATCAGAAAACAGAAACAGAATGGCCGACAGTGTTTTTAAGTCAGGCCAGATCATATTGACAATTCGATAATAGCTTCCTTCCCTGCATTGCCTGTGGTGGTAGCAGAGAACAGTTCTTCGTTGCTGGTATTACACTGCCCTTCCTGGAGTGGTTCGTCTGTCCCTACGCACGTACTTTTAGGGAAGAGTTGTACCTGCTTGTGACAACTAGTGTTCCAAAGTTCTCCTTTATTATCGCTGGCATTAACATTTCTATTGTGAACCTGATTTGCTTTTTTCCAGTGGCGAAAGCTTCACAGTTTAACAGCATCTGAATTGATGACTGAAACTCGTGTTGTTGATGGCAGGAAACAACGTCTTTATCGGCAAATAACTCTCCAGAGAAATCTTGATTATGTATGCTTGTTGGAATAGGTTAATCAGTGTGGAGCGGTAATCTATGATTGCTTGTGTACAATGATGGATACAGAAAATCCTCAAGAAGAGGGCGCTAAGGATATCTTAAGCTACCTTTACTTTTACCGTAATAAAAAATAATCAAGTCACATGCAAAGTTTAAGAAAGTTTTATTTAAACTGATTATACACATATACAAGACAATGCCATCTTATGATATAAAAAAGTTACAGTTGTGGTTCTGTTTCTTCAGTGATGAATTCTTTGCGCCTATTCTTCCTGGCTAATTGGTCAATTACGTCGTCAATAGGAGTGTTAACGTCGATCGAGGGGTGTCGTTGTGATCGTATTGAATGACATTGAACGGTTACACAGAGTGCAGTGTAGTTTCTGTTTTTGAAAGTTTTATTCTCTGCAACTCACAAAATTAAGTCAGTTAAAAATCACTTCAGGTTCCTTGAGAGCCAACGGTATTCGAGAAGAAATAACTTTGCGCAGTACAATTTTGGAACCAGCTCCAGTCACCGGGAGAAAATGAGTAGATAATGTAAAAATGTGGATAATAAAATGGCTTCCTTATGCGAATGCATTTAATTTCAGTGTATTTAAATCGGTTTTCAAAGACAATATAGTATAATTATGGGCTGACTTACTGTTGTGTGTCATGCAAGAATCACCGAAATTCGATTTTTCGCCTTTGCTCGGTAAACTTCATAAACCTGGAGCCGTAGTTGCACACCAAGGGCTAGACACAAGTTTCGTTATATCCTAAACAAGGTGACGAACACGTGTGTGAAAGTAATTCATGGCTGTGCAGTTGCTGAGGACTGCCTGGAGACAGTGCAAGGAACTGTAGACTTTTATTCCCCCAATAAATGAGCAGATTTCTTTATCTTTTTGTTTTGTAAATACTGCAATAGAAGAATTTCATAGGAGCGAAACAAGTACTGAGTGAAAAGCATAAGGTCAGCAAAATAAAGCAGTCTTGTTTGCCAACTAAACGGCAGTCTTCAATTAGCAGGAACTCTGAAGATGCGAAAAAGAAGACTATGGGTATTTGGCGCAAAGGACTGTGGAAATATTTTTGAAGGCAAAATTCCACTCCAAAGATGGGAAAACAAAGATTCTCTGCAGTGGATGAACGAATTGATTGGAGGTGGGCAGCGTTTCGTTAACAGAAACAATTTACCATGACTTCCACACATACAGAAAAATATTGCATTTACGGTACGTGTTGACAACTGTACTACATTTACTAGCAATTTTAGAATATGTGGTGAGAAGTGGTGTCATGGTCATAACAGCAGAAGTCACATAAAATCGATAAAATTACGAAAATTGATTGAAAATACGTATAAATTGAGGAAAATACACACAACTGCGTGGAAATTGAGAGTGAATAAGGGAGTACTTATATATATGCTTGGTGCAGGACAATTCTTTTACATAGGAACGAGTGTGTGGCAGCAATGGAATACGAGAAAAATTTTACATGGAAGCACCAGGAAGCAGACAGATAGTAATTTTGCCTCGACAGTGTTAAGACGGCTGGACTAGAATGTTTAATGTGGATGACAACCAAATGTAGAGCAATAAGTTTATATATGTCGGATCACAAGCCCAGGTGTGTCCCCAGAGTTATCGGCAGCCACCTTGTAGATTTTTATAAAGTGTCCTTAGCTAAAGAGCGTTGTATTACCAGATGGGGGACTGCAATACATAACTACAGAGTGTATCGCGTGTTTGACTCTGTGCAAGAATGTTTAAGTGTTTCAAACCCTAACAAACAGTATTTACAATGGGCTACTCTGTACTCTCTACCGATCACAACCATGCGGCAAAGAGGATCATCTGCCTCTAAATTGACATGTATTTCCGTTAATGTGTGATAAAAATTAGATGGAATAATAGCTTGAGCAGGGTTGTAACGAAGTATGATTTCATGGTAGACTGATGATACACTCTAGAGAGAGGGAGATATTGCAGCATGTCATTTATCTTGCATTTAACCATTTTTTTTTTTACGTTCTTCTCTCGGGATGCATCAGTTGTGTGGTATAACTTGCGTTCGACTCTTATACAATTGGGTGTTCTGTGTGTGACTTACAGCGCTCTTTACCTACAATTGTTAACAGGAAACCTCTCCATACCACAATCAGTAGAGGACTTCCAGCGACTTTGTGATGAATCATACCCATCGATAGAAAATCTATTTCAACTCCGTCCTCTAGATGAATGAAGATGTATGCGAAGTACTGCATTTATGAACCACATCTGGAACATAAATTGAGTCTTCGCTTTCATAACTGTAGTGATTCTACGTTAGTGACAGGGATTTGTGAGGTTCTGCAATCCCCGTGTACACCTTT
This sequence comes from Schistocerca piceifrons, assembly GCF_021461385.2. NCBI lineage: Eukaryota > Metazoa > Arthropoda > Insecta > Orthoptera > Acrididae > Schistocerca > Schistocerca piceifrons. The sequence goes on from NC_060142.1 coordinate 385,101,504, forward strand.
GCTTGACAAATGCTGTATGTGTAAGAGACTGTGTTCTGTTCATGGAGTCAGTGCAGCATGGCATGTAATGTCACATGTGAAACACAGCTGCTATGCGTCTGTGTTTATGTTCTACGATCATTTCTCTCTTCCCATTACCTTCTTGGTATAGAATCCAAACACTACAACAATTCTACAGAATTGATATCACAAGTGATTGACTTCAAATGTTTCAAACTTCTTCCATCTGGAGCTCCATCATGCATTAATCAAACGTTTCTCCTTCTTCTTCTTTTTAATCGTCCATTATATCACTACACCACTCTCAAATGTATCAAGCTCGTATCTACTATACACCGATAAGGAGTGCCAAACTCCTCAGCAATTGGATGGGCGACTTGGGTAAGATTGGAACGGAACAGTCTTTACAGAACGGCAGTTACGGTATTGGAATAAGAATACCAGTCTATATCGCTAGCGCCGGTCAGTACAAGTTTGGAACTCTGTTATATTCTTTGCGAAAGCAAAATATCAAAGTGTATTGATTACCTCTAACATAGCTCATTCTGTTCCTTCATGAGACGTCGAATGTAGTGGGCATAGCACCTTCCTATTTCTGATCAATTTCAAATTAAATTGGAGACAATGATGCAGAGATGGTTGGTTAAAGACAGAGAAGAGTTATGAGATGCACAGAGAGAGACCATATAGTGTTAGGATCAGGTTCCCAAGCCTATAGCTTCAATGAAGGGGTAGCTCGTTTCGAAATAGAGAGCTGAATGCTAGAGCTTTCACTCTCTGACTTTATCCCACGAATGTGAGAATACTTTGTGACACCATCCACATAGGGGGAGATGGCATACCGTAATAAAATATTACCGAATTTATAAAGTGTTTTGGATTTGCACCTCCTCTCTGCTGACTGCTACTCGTATTTCCTATACTAACAAACAGTACTTGTCTCGTGTGATGTAGGCTATGTAGCAGGGTTTCGCGAAGGAATGGAGGGGGTGGTTTAGCAATGATACAGAAATTGAGAACCATTCTGCAATGTCATTGACTGATAGCATCACGAGACAGATGTGATGAGACGTTTTATTGACATGACAACTCGTCGAGAGTGGTGGTTTGGACCTCGAGTAATTGAGTAAAATGCGCTGGAATTACCGAAAACCTGGCAAAAACACGGAAATTGGTGGAAAATACGCAAAACTGATGAAAGTACGACAAACATGTAGAGGAATGAGGGTGCTTACATACTCGCCTGGGTGTATGAAAATCATTTAATTCCTCCTCTGGTGGGATTGACAACTAATGGTTCATACTATCCATTCTCTATGGGTTTAAGCCCTGCTGAATACCCCCTTGTCCCAAATGTCGTTATATACAGCAAGTCATAAAAATGAAAGACGCAATCTCCAAAGATTTGGAGGTTAGGATGACTAGCACCTAGGATACAGTGATCGTATACCTGGGTACAGTATGCACCCAGTGCTAGGAATCAATGCACAGAACCTCTTTAAAAAACGGAACACCAAGACATCTGCTACCCCGTCACTGTGGAAGATGAGATTAAATGTAGAGGTCATCACCTTCGGACAGCTGTTTGGTAAAGCTCCACAATGCCACACACTTCCATACGTCCTCTACATTTTTGTCAAAAAGAAACACTGCCTATGTCTTTTATTTCAACCATCCTGTGTGTTGTGGGAGCAACATAGTTTATTCCGTGCGATGTCCAGCTTTCTGTGAGAGCCAATGGATCGAAATGTATTAATGTTGGTTTAACATGTGAAACAAACCTCGAAGTCATGGCGGAAAAACAAAATGTATGGCGATGTACAAATCTGTAGTCATATACTGCCTGGATGTGTTACAGCAGAAAAACAATATATCAGACTGCTTACGAAAGAACAACACAGGAACCATCTCTTGTTATTGATTGTCTGCAGAGTATGATTCTCCTACAGTAGGGGTGACAAAACTTTACACTGGTTTGTGCAAGTGACTTCGATCATTGGTCAGCTCTTCCAATGGACCAATAACTGTATATTTAATACTTTCGCCACATATGCTCGACGTCATCATGCAGACGGTATTTTTTTCGATATATCGAAAGAGAGGGACACAGTAATATCTTAACGAGTTCTCTCCCGATGACAGCAAAAATTTTATAGTCCGTAGTTTTAGTTTGTTGGATGTTATAAAAATTTGAGGAGAGAGAGAGAGAGAGAGAGAGAGAGAGAGAGAGAGAGAGAGAGAGAGAGTGAAGTCTCTGACAACATTACTCTGTCGTATCTCGAACGTAGTAATCTTAGGAACACGACAAAGGAGATTAGGGCATGTACAGTGTGATATTTATAGACCTTCATTCAGCATCAATGAATTGTAGGTGTTATGCTTCTGAATTTCTTTGTGCAGTCCACGTATACTCTGCATGATTGTGAATTTCCTCCTGTGCGTTAGTGTGTTATTTTTCTCGCTGTGACGGCTCCTACATAGTCAGTGATGGGTGGAGGACTAGACAGCCTTTTAATTAATTGAATAGTGCTGTCCGAACGTGATGGGATTTCGAGAGAATTAGCAGGGGTCTGTGGCTCAACAGGGGACTTCTCTTACTCATGGAAATAATGTGGATTCGTATGCTACATATCTAAGACTAGAAGATGCATGAGAATACGGCAGTTAAGCGATACTCTGCCAGAAGAAGAGTTGAGAGGTGATCTCTGTATCACTTCTTCTAAGAATTGTTGGCAAATATATTACAACCTCTCACTCGCGAAGTGTTGTTGTCTTCAGTCCTGAGACTGGTTTGATGCAGCTCTCCATGCTACTCTATCCTGTGCAAGCGTCTTCATCTCTCAGTACTTACTGCAACCTACATCCTTCTGAATCTGCTTAGTGTATCTCTTGGTCTCCCTCTACGATTTTTACCCTCCACGCTGCCCTCCAATGCTAAATTTGTGATCCCCTGATGCCTCAGAACATGTCCTACCAACCGGTCCCTTCTTCTTGTCAAGTTGTGCCACAAACTCCTCTTCTCCCCAATTCTATTCAATACCTTCTCATTAGTTATGTGATCTACCCATCTAATCCTCAGCATTCTTCTGTAGCACCACATTTCGAAAGCTTCTATTCTCTTCTTGTCCAAACTTTTTTTCGTCCATGTTTCACTTCCATACATGGCTACACTTCGTACAAATACTTTCAGAAACGACTTCCTAACACCTAAATCTATACTCGATATTAACAAATTTCTCTTCTTCAGAAACGCTTTCCTTGCCATTGCCAGTCTACATTTTATATCCTCTCTACTTCGACCATCATCAGTTATTTTGCTCCCCAAATAGCAAAACTCCTTTACTACTTTAAGTGTCTCATTTCCTAATCTAATTCCCCCAGCATCACCCAACTTAATTCGACTACATTTCCATTATCCTCGTTTTGCTTTTGTTGATGTTCATCTTATACTCTCCTTTCATGACACTGTCCATTCCGTTCAACTGCTCTTCCAAGTCCTTTGCTGTCTCTCACAGAATTGCAATGTCATCGGCGAACCTCAACGTTTTTATTTCTTCTCCATGGACTGCAATACCCACTCCGAATTTTTCTTTTGTTTCCTTTATTGCTTGCTCAATATACAGATTGAATAACATCGGGGACAGGCTACAACCCTGTCTCATTCCCTTCCTAACCGCTGCTTCCCTTTCATGCCCCTCGACTCTTATAACTGCCATCTGGTTTCTGTACAAATTGTAAATAGCCTTTTGGTCCCTGTATTTTACCCCTGCCACCTTTAGAATTTGAAAGAGAGTATTCCAGTCAACATTGTCAAAAGCATTCTCTAAGTCCACAAATGCTAGAAATGTAGGTTTGCCTTTCCTTAATCTTTCTTCTAAGATAAGTTGTATGGTCAGTATTGTTTCACGTGTTCCAACATTTCTGCGGAATCCAAACTGATCTTCGCCGAGGTCGGCTTCTACCAGTTTTTCCATTCGTCTGTAAAGAATTCGCGTTAGTATTTTGCAGCTGTGACTTGTTAAACTTATAGTTCGGTAATTTTCACATCTGTCAACACCTGCTTTCTTTGGGATTGGAATTATTATATTCTTCTTGAAGTCTGAGGGTATTTCGCCTGTCTCATACATCTTGCTCACCAGATGGTAGAGTTTTGTCAGCATTGGCTCTCCCAAGGCCGTCAGTAGTTCCAATGGAATGTTGTCTACTCCTGGGGCCTTGTTTCGACTCAGGTCTTTCAGTGCTCTGTCAAACTCTTCACGCAGTATCGTATCTCCCATTTCATCTTCATCTACATCCTCTTCCATTTCCATAATATTGTCCTCAAGTACATCGCTCTTGCACTCGTGAAGTGACTGCAATGAAAAAGATTAAGAGCTAATACCATGATTTTTAGCGAGGGACAATCAGCAGCAGAAGATCCATATTTTGTTTTCTCAGTAAATAAGAGACAACATCCTTCCGTGAGGTTTGTGTGCCTATAAATGGATGGAGTGACATCTTAATAGGCAGACTAAATTTACATTTACTTCTGTATGCTTACTTCACAAGCCATTGTACAGCGTGTGGCGGAGGGTACTGTACCACTACTAGTCATTCCCTTTCCTATTCCACTCTCAAACAGAGCGAGGGAAAAAGATTGCCTATATGCCTCCTTATGAGCACTAATTTCTCGTATCTTACCTTCGTGACGTTATGAGAAATGTATATTGGCGATAGTTGAATTCTTCTGTGGCGCCGGCCGGAGTGGCCGAACGGTTCTAGGCGCTACAGTCTGGAACCACGCGACCACTACGGTCGCAGGTTTGAATCCTGCTTCGGGCATGGATGTGTGTGATGTCCTTAGGATAGTTAGGTTTAAGTAGTTTTAAGTTATAGGGGACTGGTGACCTCAGAAGTTAAGTCCCATAGTGCTCAGAGCCATTTGAACAATTTTTTCATTCTGCGTTCAGCTGCAAATATCGGTTCTCAATAGTGCTCCTCGAAAAAGACATCATCTTCCCTCCAGGGATTTCTATTTGAGCTACCTGACGAGTGTAATCCGACAGCTGGAAAAAATTGCTCTTGGTCAGTGCAGTTAATTAGTGTATCAGTCTGATATCAATGATGTGCTGCCATTTGGGCAGAAGTGCAGGCTCAAGTAGCATGGGTATGATTCGGGGATTGGAGCGGTAATCAGGTATATTTTCTTTGCGGAAAGGTCTTTTAGCGACATTTTAATCTCCCACCTACATGGGGAGAGATGACCATTGTAATAATATCAGTTCTATGACCGAATTCATAATGTGGTACATAGTATCAACAAGATATTCAGAACTTTTCTGTGCTGTTACCTTAAGAGACTTCGTACGTGACAAAGCATTTGGTTACTTTAGGAGAGTTTAAAAGTGAGGAAACATCCTGTGGCAGAGACAGGACATGCTCTTAGCACTCCGTCATGAGCCAAAAATGAGTTTAATACTCTAGTCCTGTGACGCAGGATGTAACAGATAGTAAGGTGATTAGAACAGATTTTTTTTAGCTGATGAGAGAAATGTAACCTGTGCCATAGTGTTACAGAACTTTCACAACAAGTAACGATACTTTCGCGATGTGAAAACACGCTTATGTCCCGAATTCTTCTGTCTTCAAAATAATTCGTATTAAAGCGCAAAATATACATTCTGAGTGAAAAGTTCGAGGTGTTTGGTCAACAACATTCCTGTCTCGGATTAGCTAAAGTGAACTTTTTAAACTGCTGGTCTATGTTGGGATGGAATTGGATAGCACTACTGCGTATGTCCAAGCTGCTGCTGTTTGTCGCAGAATGTCTGTGGCCAATGGCTGACCGGAAGTGGTGGCTTAAAGAAAGTATTCCAGCTACAACTAGTCGGCTCTTGCCTGCAGCCCCAGGGACAAGCCCTGGCGGTGGCTCTCGCTGCGCTCTCCGGATAGCTGAATAGTGAACTATCCCATATGCTGGTAGAGCACGTGCTTGTCTCTGAATGTATGCAACCCACAATAATAAAATGCACCAGAACATAGTTTACCCTACTACTGGCTACTGCATTGTATGTTCGTCTGATGCAGTGTGCTCTTATAGATGTTCTGTGTTGTATGAGACAGTGACAAACATTCACAGGAGATTGAAGAAGGTGTGTGGGGATGATGCTGTTGGTTGCAGTACACTTAATCCTTCAGTAAGCAGATTATCTGATGACAAAGGGCACACCAATATTCGTAACCTCCGTTGCAGTGGCAGACCAAGCATTGTAAAGTGTCCTGACTGCCTCCAGTGAATGTACGATCTGATTTTGGCTGACATGCGCTTAACAATAAACGATTTGTCAATCCCAATGAGAGTAGGAGAAGGAAGTGTGAGCAGAATACCAAGCCGACATCTGAAGTTGAGAAAGGTTTGTGTTAGATAGGTTCCAAGAACATTGACAGATCTTCACAAACTAACGCGGAAGGCAGTAAGCAGTAAACTTTAGAATAGTATGAGGGTTCTAGAGATTACTTCCTTGCAAGTATTGTGACAGGAGATGAAACCGTGTTGCATCACTCTAAACCACAGACGGTAAGGCAATCGATGAAATGGTATCATGCCAAAGAAGAAGAAATTGAAAACTGCATAGTTTTCTGTTGGGAAAAGTGATATCTACTATGCTTTTTGATTAGGAAGGAATGTTCCTTGTTAACATCATATCACATGAAATCGGCATGATTTCTGCCCCATATGTGGCAACCCTTAAAAAGATTCATGGTCGAATGTACCACATTCGATGTCGATAAAAACATGCTGTTTTGCTTTTCCACGATAAAGCCTGGTCATGTGCCACTGAGCAAACCACTGCTGAAATCACAAAACTGGATTACACAGCACTGAAACACATACCCAATAGCCCTGATCTCGCACCATGTGATTACCACATCTTCGGTAAACTGGAGGAATCCCTATGCAGAGACAGGTTTTAGGATGATAACTCCCCTGTGAAGGCTGCTAAACAATGGCTCAGACGTGCTAGTCCTGACTTCTACCATGTAGTTAGACAGGCTTTAGATTCATAATGGTGTAAGAAAATTGAAAGGAACGGAAATTATATGGAAAATGACATTTTGTTTCTGAAGAGCGTATCAACTTACTTTAAAAATATCAAACGTATGATAAATAAATTGAATGTTTGAAGAAAAAAAAAACAGTTCTTTCTTTAAGAGTGACTCTTATAACAGGTTCAGTCTAAGTGTGTTCGTAATTTGCCACTCAAATCGAATAAATGTAACTACTAGAAGACAAGAACAAAGCTCACTGAAATGTTTCAGGCCTTGTAGAACATCAGAAACCATTGAGACTCGTATTTCAAGTTTCCATTGAATCATCGATCACAAGAAATACAGATGCTGAGAACACAGGGGTAGACAGTAGTCATGTTGGAGTAACATTGTCTTGATGTGTTACACACCTGAAATGTAGTATAGGATGATTCAAAAATAAAGAACAGATTTCAGCTGTTTACTACAGACAAACTGTGAAAGATAGAAACACATTGTGAGGTGGGGCACCGTCAGTAGTAAGGTAATGGGGCTCCTACCCCAAATCTGATATCAAATTGATATGCAAATTAATTAATCCATGAATCACCCCTCATTCCCTGCACCCCATCCCCACCCCCAGATGACATCATACATTTTCGTCAGCCTGCGCATGGGATTCCGCCCTTTCCCTCTCCCCACTCCTATCCCCTCTCCCCCATACCCCATTGGTGGGAATTTTGATTTTTGGCGAGAATTTCGAATTTTTATGGGGATTTCTTTGTCCCAGGGCTGTGCTGTCGTTACACCCCACACCTCACCCGGTAACTGGCGGGAAATTAAAAATGGTGGTGTCTTTTCTGTAACCCTGGTCCTAATGGATGGAAAACCCAAGTGCAACCCCCAACTCATGGAAACTGTCCAGATGCAGGAGGAAGGTTAGGTTAGTGTACTTTATTTATTTTGGTTGGGTTCTAATTACTTAATTAATCATAGTGATCGGTTTTAATTACACAACTATATGCATAGTGCTAGGCAAGGATTGCTTAAAATCGCAATACAGCTCAAAAATTGACTATGTCATGCCACTTGTGTTATCTTGCTGGGGAAAAGTTTCACAGTACCACTCGAGACTAGTGACAGATGTACTTCACCTACAAGCTGGCTGGAAAAAATCTGGAGTGAAAAGAATTATCTCTATTTTTGGCGGAAATTGGTTCAGCTGATGAGATGCTGGGTTTGGACAGAGAGGAGTTTAATAAATGGTTCAAATGGCTCTGAGCACTATGAGACTTAACTTCTGAGGTCATCAGTCTCCTAGAACTTAGAACAACTTAAACCTAACTAACCTAAGGACATCACACACATCCATGCCCGAGGCAGGATTCGAACCTGCGACCGTAGCGGTCGCGCGGTTCCAGACTGTAGCGCCTAGAACCGCTCAGCCCACCGGCCGGCTTTTAATAAATGTATTACCTTTAAACAAACAGCTGAGGACTGTGTCTATCACTGTTTGATGTCAGAGTTCGCTACAGATGTCTGGTTGACAATCACCCTGCAGCCCAGGTAATTGAGGCCACTACACATTATAAGAATATTATATCTCCTTTGGCTAATGATAGTGGTTCTAAGAAGTTGCTACTTCTTCGTATGCATTTTTGTGCAGCAGGACGTGGGTGGTACCTCTATGTATTTTGGTACCTCTATGTATTTTGGGATGGTTGTATGTCTGATGTTAGAGACAAATATATCCTGCATTAGAGAATTAAAAGCGTTGCATTCTGCGCAACTAATACTTTGGAAATCATATAGCATTTTTAGGTGCAAAACCATGTACCTACAGGAGTGTGTGTTTATGCTCTATGATCATTCCTCTCATGCCAGTACTTTCCTGGAACTGACTCCAGACAGAGGAATAATGCTTCAGAATTGATAGCACAGTTGATTTACATGAAAGGTTTACATACGTCACTTTGTAAATAAAACTGCCTTTTCCTGCTGCTACTTAATTTATTTATCCCAGACGCGTTTCGCCTTTTTTTTGTTCTGAGGCATCATCAGTGGGATCTATAACGATACAGTTTTGTTAATTTTACATTATTAAACAGTTCAGGTAGCGATTTTTTATGTAAAATTTAATAACTTACGATTTGATGATCTTCGTTTCCTCTCGTCTGGTCTGGAGGTCGCACTGCCACTTTATTACTGACATATAAGCACAACTTTGCTTTCTGACTTTCTTCACTCTGTTCACCATGTTTCTCTTGCTTTTTGTGGTGTACTATTGTTCTTTTGCCACTCGATATAACTATTTCGTCGCACTCTGCTTTTCACGACGCAAATATTGCAACTCCATTACGTGTTTCCTCCTCTTTGGCTTGTTTGATGTTTACCTACTTGTTGCCAACTTAACGAAGCATATGTTCAAGACTAACTTCTATTCACGATCTTTATACCTTGTGTGTGTATGAGAGAGAGAGAGAGAGAGAGAGAGAGAGAGAGAGAGAGGTGAAGAGTGTTTTTTTGTGGTGGTAGTGGTGGCGGTGGGGGGGGGGGGGGAGGCTGGTGGTTTGAATTGTATGGTGTTGTACTAGCTGTTACCGAGTGGTTGAAAGCTTTGGTGATAGCTGATTTGACTTTTCGTTTCAATATTTTATGGAGGGGTTCATGGATAAATAAGTGTAAAGTGTCGGGTGGTATTATTATTATATTGGATAGTATTATTATATTAATCATCTTTGGAAGTATTATTCTATTATTTTATCTATTAGCGTAAATAATGAATTGCTTGGCATGTGTACTTGATCATTCAACAGGGTTTTCCTTTCTGCTTTGGTTTTCTGTATGTGGTAATTTTCTTGCAGGGTTAGGAGATGTTTTTTATTGTTGATTCTAATATTTTCATGTCATCTTCCCTAGTGGTTGGTTTGTGGCTATGTTCCCTTAGGTATTCTGCAAATGTCGAGTGGTTTGTCCTATATTTCCAGGCTCTCATGTGTTCTTTGTATCTGACCTGAAATATTCTACCTGTTTGTCCTAAGTATCTGTCTTCGCAAGTGTTACACTGATTGTGTAGCATCTTGTGTTTTCTTTCATCCTTTTCTGATTATCCTGAGTAGTTGTTATGGGACTGCATGTTTGTGTTTGGTTCTGTTGAGTTGTTGTCTGTGGTTTTGTGCTTTCTGCTTTTATTTTGCTTTTAATTTTGTTGTTTAGCTTTGTGTCTATGTTGTTACTGTAACCATTATTTTGTGCTATCTGCATTATTATGTCCAGATCTTTTTTGTAGCTTTCTTTGGTGAGTGCCAGTGTGTCGAGTCTATGGTGCATGTGTTGAAGTGCTGCTTGCTTTTGTGAGTGTGGATGGTTTGAGGATTGGGGAATGATAATGCCCATTGCTGTGGGTTTATGGTACATTTTCAAACATATTATTACTGTTTTGTTTTTTGCTTGTTATACCCAGAAAGTTAATTTGGTTGTTCTGTTCTCGTTCAACTGTGAATTTTATATTCTTATGTATCTTGTTGATATCGTTATGTAGTTTTTTAATTTTTGTTTGTGGGTCATCAAAGGATTTCATCCATTTACCTGAACTGTTATAATATGTTGTGTTCTTCTGCTACTATTTTTGGAAAAATGATCTGTTCAATGTGGCTTACAAAAATATTTGCTAAGGCTCCTGAAACTGGGGACCCCATTGGTAATCTATCTTCTTGTAAATAAAATTCGTTATTGAATTGGAAGTAATTTAGTTCTGTTATGAGCTTTATTAATGTGTGTATTTTCTTAATCTGTTCATCAGGGAGTTGGCTATAAGTTTTCAGGTTCTTATCATGATTTCTATTGTTTCTGGTACTGGTATGTTGGAGTGGCTCTGTGTCTGGGATTTTTATATCTTTTATTTGTTGTATTAGCTGTGTACTGATTTTAATGGTTGTCTTCTTGTACTTTGAAATTTTCAGACAGTAATTTTAACATGTATCCTGCAAGCTTTTAAGTGGGGAATTTTCTGAAATCCAGTATTGGCCTCACAATTAGATTCGGGTTGTGGATTTTTGGTTGGCTTTGAAGGACAGGGGCAGTGGGATTGCTCTGTGTCAACTCTCTTTTCTCTGTGTTATCCAGTACGATATTTTTCAGAGTGTTTTTTACTTTTGTCTGGAATATGTTTGTTGGGTCTGATTTTAATTTTCTAATGTTGTTTTGTGAGATGAATTCTTGTGTTTTTTCATTGTATTGTTCATTGTCTATCAGTACTAGTGTGTTCCCGTTGTCTACTTTTGAAATGATAACATTTTCATTTTGAATTTTTCTCCTAACTTTTCTGAGTGTTGTAGATTCTGTGTTTTTGTTGTTTTTATGTTGTTGTGTTTTTATACTGGTTATTATATTCTGGATTTCTGTTTTTACTAGTTCTCTAGTTAGTCCAATGTCGACACTGCTGTTTTCGTTCCTATCTTCCCTTGTCAAAACACTTTCTGCTTCTATAATTAAACTTTCTAAGTAATCTTTATCTATTTGTGAATTTATGTTGCATTTTAATCCTTTCTTCAAGAGCTGTCTTTCTTTACTGTTTAACTTAGTGTCAGTAAGGTTCACTAATCTTGGGTAGAATTTCTGAGTGTGTTTTTCTTGGCTGTGTGTAAAGGTATCATGCTGTGACTGGAGTTTTTTTTATTAACAAAACAAGTATTTCTATGCTTGCTGCGGAGGATTGGCACGCAAGCAAATTTGTTATTTCACATTCCATCCGTCTGGAGCTCCATCATGTATAAACCATATGTTTCTTCTTAACCTTCTGTTATAAGACTGTCATATTTACTACCGCACCCGACTTGCATGCATCTGGAGAGATCTATTGCATTTGGATGGGTACTGTGGATAAGACTGGTGTTGCAGGAAAGATTGGTCAAGCACAATGTGGGAAGGATCTGTCAATCTCTAACTTTATCCAGCAAATTCAAGAATGCTCTGTGACGCCCATTCACAGAGGGAAATATGGCCAGCTTTAGTCGTAAATTCTGCACTATGATCGATGTGCTGGAAATATGTAGATAACCTAATTGCGTCGGTATAGGATGCTGTCTGGTATACTTTGGTGTGTATGGTCGAATGTGTGTACTGCACAGTCATCTATCTGCATTAGCAATCTTGTATATAGTACCAGCAACATAGTGAAGGGGGTGATTTAGCGATGATACAGAAATTGGGGAGCATTTTGCTGTGTTAGTTTTAGCGATGAAATTACGGAACAGCCGGTAAAATTGCTAAAATTTGATCATGTTGTCGACTGCATTGCATATTACAGTACAACATCCCATATCAACAGTGTCTTTCCCATCCCATCCGTCTACTGGTACGCTGCTGATTACCACATAATGGATGACTGACATCTTTTGGTTGGAGGTCATCACCTTGAGACAGCTGTTTGGAAGTGCTCCTCAATTCTGCAGACTTGTCCTATTTCCAAATGCTGTGATGCTCTCCACACATCTTTTTTTTTTCACCTATAACAGTACGTCTTTCCATTTCCACTACCTCGCGCGTGTTGTGAACAGCATCAGCGATGGTCGGCACCAGAACAGTGATCATGTACATGACTGTAAAATGAAGAAACCATGCTCTTTCAAATGGAACACTGACACATCCTCTACTCTGTCGCTGTGGAAGATGAGATTACCTGTATAGGTCGTTACCTAGCTGTTGGAAAGGCTCTACAACCCCACAAACTCTTCCAGCTTCCATAAGTTGCGATGTATTCCGTATTTTTGTCAATGAGAAACATCAGCTCTCTACCCACATGAGTGTTGTAAGAGCTGCGTAATTTATACCAAGCAATGTTCAGCTTTCTGTGAGAGCCGGTGGATCAAAACGTGTTAACGTTGGTTTAGAGCCTGTCACAGACGTCAAAGCCATGGTAGAAAAACAAAGTGTATGGCAGTGTACAAATCTGTATGGTCTTCCTCCAGTACGGTCGACAAAACTTGATGCAGATCTGTGCAAGGACTTCAACCACTGGCCTCCAGCTTGAATGGAGCAATACATGCATATGTAATAAGCTCAATGTCAACACGCAGATGGTATTTGGTTTTAGATATATCGGAAGAGAGATCTTATAGGAGGTACTATTACAAGGACTGGTATTACTGGTTAAAGTTTGAACGCTTATATTCTATCAAAACTACACCGATTTTGCTCATATAACTAATAAAAACCAGCTGTATCTGTTTTCGTGGAATCGTGACTGTTTTTATTATTATCATCACAATAACATGTTTAAAAATAGTTACCGCAAGTCCTATGTTATTTCATACTTCATAACCTCTAATTATAAAGTTGACGCCTCTTGAACTATAGCTCGTTTTTTGGACCCTCGAAATGATGGTGTTTTTCCCGACATGTGAGTAAATTGCGTGAACAGGCTGCGATGATCAATTTTCTTACAAAACTAGAGTGCAAGAATCGGCTGCTTTCGATGTATCAGAAGAGAGAAATGCGGTAGACTGCCTCCAAGTTGGTTAGTTCAGTAGCGTCCATTGAGGAGGACACAGGTACAATTGCCGCCCCTCTACCATCTTTCACGACAATGATTTTCCCCAGTACATGTGTTGCATTATGACCCATTGATTACACGTGCTGGTTTTGTTCACGACAATTTCGATGTGTAATTAGAACAGTGAAGTATTTTCCATTAATTGAGTTAGCTTGTATTGGCGCCGATTACCTGGGCTGCAGGGTGATTGTCAAGCAGGCGTCTGTAGCGAACACTGATGTTAAGCAACGATGGATACAGTCCTCAGCTGTATGCTTACACTCATTAAACTCCTCTCTGTTTAACACCAGCATCTCGTCAGTTGAACACAATTCCCACCAAAAATAAAAATAATGCCTTCCACTCCAGCCTTTTTCCATCCAGCTTGTAGGCGAGGGGTTGAGTCTGAGTACATCTGCCACTAGTTGCGAGTGGTATAGCGAAATTTTTTCCCCACAGAATAACACCAGTTGTATGACATCATCAATTTTTCAGCTGTATTGCGATTTTAGGCATTCTTTGTGTTAGTGCTATGCATATAGTTGTGCTATTAAGACCAATCTTTACGATTAATTACGTAATTAGGATGGAACTTTATTTCAGTTTCCCAACTAAAATAAGTAAAGCACACTAACGTAACTTTCCTCTCCTGCATCTGGACAGTTGCCATGTGCTGGGGATTGCTCTTGGGCTTTCCATCCAGAAGGACCAGGCTTCAAATCCCAGAAAAGGCACTGCCATTTTTAATTTCCCACCAATTCCAAGGTGGGGGGTGGGGTGGATTGTCAGCACAGCCCTGGGACGAAGAAATTCCCATCACAGTTAGAAATTCTCGCCAAAATTCGGAATTCCCACCAGAGATTAGGTGGGGGAGCCGTGAGGGGGAGGGTGAGGAGGAGAGAGGAGGCAGGGGACCCACATGCATGCTGAGGAAAACACATGACATCATCTGGGGGGGGGGGGGGGGTGGCGGTGGGTGGTATGATGGGAAGGTGATATATTTGAATATTCATTTGATATAAAAATTAGAGTAGGAGCCCCATTACGCTACTACAGCTGTCACGCATAAAAATTAAATTACAGGAATCTATGTGAAGTTGGGGATATAATCAATTTTATAGCATATGTAGGTATGACATTCCATGGCAGTTTCTTCTGCAACAAAAGAAGGTCCATAAACTTCGAGAAATGAAATGGCACAAAACACGTTCAGTTTTGGTGAGTCTCTTTTATGTTCGACGACGCCGCCAGAATTCTGTTACCCTCAAATTCTTACTTTATGGCAGTTTACTTTACCTGGTAGATGAAACGTCGATTCATCTAAAAATATGAGTCGTTCGGAAAAAGTCCGCTGCCGTATCCTGGAGAAATGAAATGCAAAATTCGTACCGGTACCATCTCCTATGATCGCCGGGACGCAGTTGTTTCAATATCTTCAAACTGTAAAGCTTCATATGCCGGTGTCTTTTCAGAACACGACACAGCGTTGTCTGAGGAAGTTGATTTTCCTGGCCTGCCTGTTTTGTGGACTTCAGAGGGCTTCGTGTGAACGCATCTCGGATACGTTCGAAATTTTCATCAGACGCGCGTGGCCGACCTGTACTCTTCCCTTTCCATGAGCAACCTGCTTCCAAGAATTATGTCAGTCATAAATCTGCTTGTGCAGAGGTGGTTTCTTGCTGAATCGTCGACGGAATGCATGTTGCTCTTGAAAGAAGGACTGACTTCGCGCAAATTCCAACACACAAAATGATTTCTCTTGTGGTGTAGTCGCCATGTTGCTACAAACAAGCGCATCTGTTTCAAAACTTTGAACCTTTCTGTATCTAGTGGCATGCGCAATGTGCTTCTATCTTTTATAGTTTGTCTGTAATAAACAATTGTAATCTGTTCCTGTTTTACCCACGCGGTAAACTGATCTGTCTCTAAGTGCTGGTGTTGTAATTGCAGCATCAGCTGCTGTTGTCATAATCCAATGAACTTTGCGTCTCTGATGCAATAATAATATGCAAGTGATGTACATATGCAGACTAAAGCGACGCATGAAACTTTGCACCAAGGTCTGGATTCGAAACCCGGGTATCCTGCTCACTAGACAGACGTGCCAACGACTACGCCACCTTGGCGCTGTGGCTTCAAGTCCCAGAAAAAGCACTGCCATTTTTAATTTCCCCCCTTGCACGTCTCCCTTCTCAATCCAAATTCCCATTCACTCCTCAGTCCACTTGGTATTCCCCTTAAATTCATTCGTCGCTTCAGTCTTCTTATTCCATCGTAGATATTTCAGACTTGAAGTGATCTGGAGAACCATATAGTTCCATTTGAGGATGCAAGTGTTAGAGTGCCTTGTCACCATTTCTGTGTCTTGGCCTGACCCCAGTTAGTCTGGTCACGTAACGTAACTCGTAGATATTAAGATTGGCGTTAAGTCAATGGCTGAAAACGCACCAGAGAACCAACATTTCACTTGCAAGTGACGTGAGCTCAAATCAGCACCAATGAAGAATCCAGAATGGTCGTAAACAGCAACACACATTTCTTGTAGTGGGCCAATGGCCATCCACATATGACGTATCTGTTGCGTCCCTTGACGTCACAACAGCCGAAAGTGTAACTACCTGCCACACAAACATTATCGCTTCCACTGTCTGAGTCTGCCTGCAGTGGGAAAAATACTGCAGAGATGTGTAATCGAACGTAATTTGCCAAATAACCCTACATCGTAAATCTGCTGTTGTTCATCTTTGGCTATAAAAAAAGCGGCCAGTTAGCGACAAGTGTACCGAAGTTTTTCACATATGTGGACTCGATGTGGTCTTCTCCAGGCAAGCTGCCAATAATTTATTCGAGGTGTCAACTTTCTGCTAACAATGGAGGACGAGACTGTGTTTTCTCAAAAAAAAAAGTGATTAGAGAAAACAGGAATGTTTCAAATGAATCTTGTATTATATTTATCATTTCCTTGTATCTGTGAAACAACAAAAATCAAAACACATAGAAAATAAATTTCACTATTAACACGACATTGCTTCTTACGTAACTCTTATTTTCTATACATCAACAATAATCAAAACAGGCAGATTTTAAATTTCAGTATTAACAACAATGCAGCTAAAGGTAGCTCATCTCGACCACTTCACTGGAGCGCTGTCTTCGCAGTGCAGCTTACTTACTAGCTTATAAAACTAACGTATTTGCAGTATTCTTAGCGCAACTAATGTAATAGTTAAACATCTCCCAAGAAACAGCATCTCGCCCAACATAACGAGTCCGAAATACGAATTGTAAGTTTGTCTGTTTTTAATTGTCAAGCTTAAGAAATTAAACAGAGAATCTTTGCATTATAACATGTTCCATTTTTGATTTCTACTTTTAATCCTTTTTATTATTTTCCTTTCTATTGCATCTTAGTTTCTTCACTCAAAAACCTATGAAGTCATGCTACCTCTCAAGCTCCTTGTAGTGATAATTTTGTTTTTTACTTTTTCTACTTTACTGCTATCCCCTATTGTGCAGATACGGTCAATTATTTGTCTCTGTATTTCACTTCTATCCTTCTCGACATTTCGACTTCCTTTTTATTCCAGAAACATAAACTTGAAAAGAAGATTAGAATGGTATAGTAATTTTGTTTTTAGCTTCGAGACCGGCGGTCGTCCTGATTATGAAAGCCACGAACACTATTAAGGTTCTGCGCTTCCTCAGTTCCATTCTGTGTCGCTAACGGTCTACGGTTCTAGGGATATAAACTTATGTAAAGGATCTGTTGGCATTCGAGATCTCGGAGGCAGTTGGCGCTGGTTAGAGATTACGTAAAAGTGGGGCTGGTTTGTGCTGTGCAGATCACGCCTTGGCAAAACTTTCCGCCACTTCTTGCGCTGCGACGGATTGGCCATGACTCCTTCGAAGGAGGGAGGGGTGGGGGGGGGGAGGAGGCGACGGAGGAGTGGGGGGCGGAGAGGGCTGGAGGCCGTTAGCTCTCCCGATCCACTTCCAGAAGAAAGTCTGATGGAACACACACGAGGTCATTGGCTCACATTTTGTTTCGTCATTGCCATTTCATTCCCCTATAGGAGGAAGGACATCTGCGATGAGGTTTGCTCTTCAACCATTATTGCTGTTGTGGCCTGATGAAACTCTCCATGCTGGTCTATTCTGTGCAAATCTCTTCATCTCTGCATGAATACTGCAGGCTATATCAGTTTGAAGCTCCATATTGCATTCAAGCCCCGGTCTTCTACAGTTTTTATTCTCGGTCACAAATCTTATGGTTCTTTGATGTCACAGGAAATGTTCTGTCAACTGGTCCTTTCTTTTAGTCAAGTTGTTCCATAAATTTCATTTTTTCTCTACACGATTATTATTTTATGTATCCATTTAATCTTTATCTTTCTTCTGTAGCACCACATTTCAAAAGGTTCTAATCTTTTCTTGTCTGAACTGCTGATCGTCCACATTTCACTTCCGTACAGGGCTTCATTCCATACAAATACCTTCTCTACTTCTAATATCGTCAGTTACTTTGCTGCCCAAATAGCGAATCTCAACAAGTATTTTTACGGTATTGTTTCCTATCTAATCACGTCAGTATACCCTAATTTAATTCAACTACATCCAACTAACACTGTTTCGATTTTGTTGATGCTGATCTCGTTACCTGTTTTCAAAGCAGTATCCTTTCCGTTAAATTGCTCTTCCAAGCTTTTTGCTCTCTGTGAGAGAATTACAATGTCAAAGCTCTTCTCACTGTGTACATGCTAAATAACACGCGGAATAACTCAACTCAAAAGACTTGCTGCAAACATGACGTCGTTTTGACGTCACACGCAATATCAACAACCACAGCAATTGCTATCGATTTTGTGACAAGGAAGAACATGTAGCCGGCCGGGGTGACCGAGCGGTTCTAGGCGCTACAGTCTGGAACCGCGCGACCGCTACGATCGCAGGTTCGAATCCTGCTACGGGCATGGATGTGTGTGATGTCCTTAGGTTAGTTAAATGCGAAGATATTCTCGTTCGCGTGCGGTCGCCTACTGAAGGTGCTAGGAATGATAATGGTGACTGCAATAGACTGCTGTGATGCTGTGTGGTGTGATGGATACGACTGAAATGAAAGAACGGAGCCGGCCGCGGTGGCCGTGCGGTTCTAGGCGCTCCAGTCCGGAACCGCGCTGCTGCTACGGTCGCAGGTTCGAATCCTGCCTCGGGCATGGGTGTGTGTGATGTCCTCAGGTTAGTTAGGTTTAAGTAATTCTAAGTTCTAGGGGACTGATGACCACAGCAGTTGAGTCCCATAGTGCTCAGAGACATTTGAACCATTTTTTTTGAAAGAACGGAAGAGGTAGAATTCGATGATGGGACATAAACGTGATCCTGTCGGAAATCACGGAAGAGGCTGTCGAACTTATTGTTCCCATCCAACAAACGGACTCCCGACACTAGTGTCTAGTGTTTGCTATAAGACACTGCGAATTGGCTTATAATTTAACGTGGGAATCAGGCACACAGTTCAAAGAATCAGGATCTGAATGCTGCGAAATCATAGAGTTTCGTTGGACTACCAGTAACCGGAACAGGCGAGTACCGCTGCCTCGCGGCCTTTTAGTGGCCAGGGCCAGGTAACGGGACTAAGTTAGGATTCCCAGGCTGGTCACTGTTGCGTGGAGTGCCACTTGCTAACAGTATTTCTCTTTCTTGTGTATTATATCGAAATGTTTTTCAAGTGTCTTAGATCTTGAATCAGTTGTACGAGAACACTGCTTATTCGACACAGTACACTGTCTCTTCTCAGAACTACAAGGGTCGATTAAAAAGTTTTTGTTTTTGGGCGTTGCTGCAGCGTATCCGCAACCTAGGGCGCCTTCGATGCGGGTGTATAAGCAACGACGTGTAGCACTCGCGTCTTTCCCATGTGCGTGTGGTAAACGTGGAAAAGTGAACTATGATAATCTAGTAAAACGTAAGTAAGACCTGGCGTTCCCCAAGGAAGTGTTATAGGTCCTCTGCTCTACCTGATCGACATTACCGTTTCAGGAGACAATCTGAGCAGCCCTGTTAGACTGTGTGCAGATGATACTGTCATTTACCTTACTGTAAAGTCATCAGATGATCAAAACCAATCGCAAAAATATTTAGACAAGGCATCTGTATGGTGCAAAAAGTGGCAACTGACTCTAATTAATGAAAGCTGTGGAGTAATCCACAAGACTTCTAAACGGAATCCGCTAAATTTCGGTTACAAGATAAATCACACAAATTCAAAGGCTGTGAGCTCAACTAAATATTTAGGGATTGCCGTTAGGAATGACTTAAATCTGAACGATCACATAGATAATGTTGCGGGGAAAATAAACCAAAGACTGTGATTTATTGACAGAACACTTAGAAAATGCAACAGATCTATTGAAGAAATCGTTTACAATGATTTTATTTCCATCTTCTGGACTATTGCTGTGCGGTGTGGGATCCGCATCAGTTATGATTGTCGGAGAACGTAGAAAATGTCCAGAGAAGGGCACCTTGTTTTGTATTATGGCGAAATAGGGGAAAGCGTGCCACGGATGTCAAGCGCGAATTGGGATGGTAGTCATTAAAAGAAAGGCGTTTTTCGTTGCAGCAGGAACTTCTCATGAAATATTTTGATGGTCACCACCTACATAAGGAGAAATAGTCATCGTAATAAAATAAGAGAAATCACAGTTCACACAGAAAGATTTAAGAGTTTGTTTTCCCATGCGCTATTCGCAGTTGAAACGGTAGAGATATAACTACGAGGGGCGTTCAGAAAGTAAGCTCCGATCGGTCGCGAAATGGAAACGACTATGAAAATCCGATAAAGCTTTGCACAGATGTTTTGGGTAGTGTCTCTAGTATAACCCCAGTTAGCATCACGTCGCTCTTCTCATTTCTGAGCTCGCAGTGAGTGCGTAAAGATGTCTAGAAAATAGTGTCTGCCGCCAAGTACGAGGGCCTGGTGAGAAATTTCGCCTGAAGCTATGCAGCTAACATTACATAACTGTCGTGCTGTTTCTTCTTCAAGACAATTCTCAGCCACATTCTGCAGGGGCAATGAAGATGCTCCTGCATCGTTTTCAAATGGAAATGTGAGATTACCCACAATACAGTCCGCAATTGTCTCCCCCTGAGTTTCATCTCTGGTCACATGAACCGCTGTCTTTGAAGACAACATTTTGACACAGACAACGAGGTGTAGGCCAGCGTGGAGAATTGGCGGAAAGCACTGGCGGCTGCCTTCTATGATGAGGCTATTGAAAAGTTGGTACAACGCTATGACAAAAGTCTAAGTCAGAACGGCGACTACGTAGAGAAGTAGCTGAAAGGTGTAGCTAATTGTTACAAGTAAAACATTTCCGATGTTCACTGTGGTTTCAATTTGGCAATCAATCGGAGCTTACTTTCTGAACAGGCCTCGTATAAGGTGGTTCGTGTACCCTGGGGACGTTATTATCAAATGTGTCCAATAGGACATTCTTTTCTTGGCTGTCGAAGGATAAACACCGGTAGACATCCATCGGACAATGAAGAATGTAAGTGGGTCAGAATGTCTGTTGAAAATCAGGGGTATGGAATGGTGCGCCAAGTTCTGTGCGCCACTATATCGCAGAAGTGACGCCAACTCAGGTGGCTGACACTTGAGCACCAAACCTTACAGTTCCGACCTCTCCCCATGTGGTTATCACGTCTTCCGACTCTTAACAAGGCCTTGTGGGTTCGATGATTCCCGTCGGACAGGGGTGTGCTGCAGGCAGTTACGGACTTCTTCATGCAGCAGGTTACAGTGTTTTACCAAAAGGACGTCTTGGCTCTGATGAGTTGGTGGGATAATTGCCTCAATGCTCACGGTGATATTGCCTGATAGTCATACGTTTTCTCAAATGTATGCCTCTGAAACTTTTTGATCGCCCCTTATACACACATCAAAAAAAGTTTTGCATCACCCCCAGATCCCAGAACTGCTGAAGATAGATGTTGACTGTGGATATTGTCTCACAGACACAGTCCCTTTGACTATTCAGAGGTGTCACTATACCCGCCAAATGAGAAGTCCGACAGCCGATGAGTTCCAGTCATTCCTCAAGGAAGGAATTACACGGTTCGTGTTGTCAGTAATTGAACCATGCCTAGACGGTGAAAACCGCGGGTCGATCACTTCCGCATTGTTACTTTGTGCCAGAAAGGGCTCTCAACAAGGGAAGTGTCCAGGCGTTTCGGAGTGAGCCAAAGCGATGTTGTTCGGACATGGAGGACAAACAGAGAGACAGCAACTGTCGATGACATGCCTCGCTCAGTCCGCCCAAGGGCTACTACTGCAATGGATGAGTGCTACCTACGGATTATGGCTCGGAGGAACCCTGACAGCAACGCCACCACCTTGAATAATGCTTTTCAAGCAGCCACAAGACGTCGTGTTACGACTCAAACTGTGCGCAATAGGCTGCATGATGTGCAACTTCACTCCCGACGTCCATGGCGAGGTTCAGCTTTGCAACCACGATACCATGCAGCGCGATACAGATGGGCCCAACGACACGTCGAATGGACCGCTCAGGGTTGGCATCACGCTCTTCACCGATGAGTCCGTATATGCCTTCAACCAAAGACGTTTTTGGAGGCAATCAGGTCAGGCTGAACGCCTTAGACACACTGTCCAGCGAGTGCAACAAAGTGGAGGTTCCCTGCCGTTTTGGGGTGCCATTATGTGAGGCCGACGTACGCCGCTGGTGGTCATAGAAGGCGCCGTGATGGCTGTACGATAATTGAATGCCATCCTCCAACCGATAGTGCAACCATATCGGCAGCATATTGGCGTGGCATTCGTCTTCATGGACGACAATTCGAGCCCCTGTCGTGCACATCTTGTGAATGACTTCCTTCAGGATAACGACATCGCTTGACTAGAGTGGCCAGCATGTTCTCCAGATACGAATCCTATCGACATTCTTGGGATAGTCTGAAAAAGGGCTGTTTATGGACGACGTGACCCCCCAACCACTCTGAGGGGTTTACGCCGAATCGACGTTGAGGAGTGGGACAATCTGACCAACAGGGCCGTCATGAACTTGTGAATAGTATGCCACGACGAATATAGGCATGCATCGATGCAAGAGGACGTGCTGCTGGATATTAGAAGTACCGGTGTGTACAGCAATCTGGACCACCGCCTCTGAAGGTCTCGCTGTATGGTGATACAGCATGCAGTGTGTGGTTTTCATGAGCAATAAAAAGTGCGGAAATGATGTTTACGTTGATCTCTATTCCAATTTTCTGTTCAGGTGATGTAAAACGTTTTTTGATGTGAGTATATTTTCAAAACCAGTATGCTGTCAGGATCGTCGACCTGAATTATATTATTAACCAATTACTGACGTATTTACTTTTTTCTATGCATACTTTTGATAATAGTCATATAATAAATGTGCATTTCTCTTGGTAAGATACTGATTTACATCTATGAGCCTAAACATTATGACAAACTTCCTGCTTAGTAGTTTATTGGTCCATCTCTAGAAAACAATATAGTACTCAGTATGCGTGGCATGGATTCGATAAGTCCTTGATGGCTTTCTGGAGATATGCGGCACCCGATGTCCACAAATAGGTCGAGCGATTCCGGTAAATTACGAGTCGGTCTTTTGTGAACCCCGAGCTGGCGCCCGATAGCATCCCAGATATGTACCATCGGGTTCAGATGAGGCGAATCAGAAAGTATGAAGGGATGCAGCTGTTCCACAATAATGTTTACACAGTCAACAGTTGTCATTGTGCCGTCGATTCTACAACAGGTTCCACGAAAGATCAAGTGAATGTACCTTATAGCATAATACTGACGCAATAGGCGTGCATCTTTGATGCGGTGCATGTATAGGACAACGGTTGTCCTGGGTGATGCATATCCAGACACGACCATCGACATGGTGTAATGAGAAACGAAATTCAGTCGGTGACATGTCTTCGCTGATCCACAGTCCAGTCTCGATAATTCCATACCAATTTGTAATCATAACTGATGACGTCGTTGGGCCAACGTGGAAACATGAACGGATCGTCTGCTGCGCAGCCCCTTGTTCAACAATGTACGTTGAATGTTTTATTTATCTGCTGCTTATTTAGTATGATCAGATTAAGCCTTTAAGCCCTCTCTCATAACTGAACCTGAACAATACATATCAAAAATATTGCAAAAGCATTCAGAGGAACAGTAATAATAGACACTAATAATGATAATAATTGAAACTAATAATAGTGCTAATAATAATTGACACTAACAATAATAATGTTAATAATAGTAAAGGCATTAAGAATGATATACACTCACGCTCATAAATTAAAGATAATGCTGATACATGGTGAAACAACGCTCTGGTGGACGGTTTGCATGTTTAAATCACGTCAGGGTATGACCATGCGGTGCATTTATTTGACCTGTGGTCGTCGCACGGTGGCGCTGGCAGCAGTCCACATACGCAGAGGTGTGTTGGTGTATCTCAGAGTAGGGCGCAACGAGTAAGTGTGCAGACATTTTCAGACGTGCTTGGTCCGAGCACGGGGCTCACAACCCGAACCACACGCCACTGTTAAGCACTAATGAAGGACTGGATCCCTTACTTCGACTGCACGTAATTCATTAAGGTCAATCCAACACATTCATTTCAAATAACATAAGTGAAGTTACATTTGTATCTGTCTGACATTTAACAGGAATTGAAAAAAACAATTTCAATATCAGCTGATTTAGTGCGTGAAGCACGAGTTAAGCCAATAACCAGGTAAACTAAACAATTCACCGTGATTCAAAATAAAGAGAAAAACAAAATTGAATCAATACATCCCACTGACAAATATCCAAAAAACCTTACAATACTACTCAAAAGAATACACTGAAGTGGGGAGCAGTCATTCACCAGACAGAACACTTCAAAATGAGTTCAATAACACAGATGCGTGCCCCAGAAAACAGCAAGACATTAAATACACTTCATTTGACGATTAACAAATACTCATTAACATTAAGCCACTCCTGTTTGAACTGCAGTGTCCCAAAGAAACAGGCGCTTATTCTGAAAGAACAATTTTTTATATGTTTAAATTACAGCATTAAGGAATTCCAAATCTTTCTCCTTTCTAGGAGGAGGCTGAGCCAGAAACACAGAATGCCACAAAAACACAGTTTTGCTGTGAAATCTTACAGGACACCCGGAAGCAGTAACAGACAAAGGATCGGCACCCACAAATAACACAGGCTAAGAATCAGGCTGGGAGCACATCCTACGAGAACTTGTTCACACTATGCTCACCACAAACTGTAGACATTCCGGCTGAACATCCGCTTGCGGTGGCTGCCAGAAGGACGAAGCAACCAACATGCCCACGCCGTGCTTCTCACGCAGGCATCTCAATTTGTACAAACATCTAGGCCAACACCAACTCCGGACTCCCCTCTCACTACGACGCTCGGCACAGTTTATATGAAATGCCTTCCAGGCAACCAGTAACCGCTGCAAGAGTTTCTCGATTAGCAAACAGCCACAGCGTAACAGTCATCACACAAGTGCTTACGCCCGAGCCACAACTCCGCCAGTCTCACCGGCCGCCCCAAACCGACTGCCTCTCGCCGTCCCTCGCGCCCCAGACGAAAGCGCCAAGATGCTCATGCCCGGGGACGCGCCAAAGATAACAAGCTGATCGCTGATGATCGACCTGCGATCTGGCTCACAAGGGGAGGCCGCCAATTGTGAAATTCAGATTCGATTCATACTGCGCATAATAAAAGCTCATGGCCAAAGGTGTAATGTGGCAAAGCACCAAGATGCACTTCTCAGCCGTTGTCGAGAAAATCGACAGTTAAAAGAAACCGTTGCAGTGAAATACTCTCTACGAGTAATGACTTTCTACAGCGTCGTGGCGCAGCGGTAAGCGCTCGGGTTCGTAATCCGAAGGTCGCCGGATTGAATCTCGCGCCATGCAACCTTTTTTTTTTAGTATTTGTTTTTTGTAAATCAAATATATATATATATATATATATATATATATATATATATATATATATATATACTATTAATGAATTGCTTATGCATGTTGGTGAAGGCGGATCGCTCTCCAATTGTACCGCCTCCATTTTTCCCTTTTTTTTTTAACAGGCTGTACCAAAGCTCTCCCGTCCGCACTGATTTTCGACGATGTTATAAGTTGCGCTAGGGACCGCATCTACCTTCTTTCGAAGTTAGCACGCAACTACGCTGTTATGCGGCGGCTCGTTTCGGCCCATTCAACATCTGTCCTTCAAGTGTAACGAGCGAGTAACGGAGTTTATGTTTCATACCTGCCACAGCAAATTTGTGTTCGTGGTGTCTCTATTCTAATTCGAACGTTTGACTTACGCTATACGTATTCGTTTCGGAATATCGTTTCTACGTCTTCCGTTAACTATACGTGGATAACATTATGAAGATAATTAATAACATTTGTGAAATACAACTTTGTTTGCGGAAAACATAATGATGTTCGAAGTCGCCAGTTTTTCCACGACAAACGACTTTCAACAACTTATTATATGCATAATTGTTGCAACTGATTGCCGGGAATTATATATATATATATATATATATATATATATATATATATATATATATATATATATATTTGAATTACAAAAAACAAATACTAAAAAAAAAGGTTGCATTGCGCGAGATTCGATCCGGCGACCTTCGGATTACGAACCCGAGCGCTTACCGCTGCGCCACAACGCTGTAGAAAGATCATTACTCGTAGAGAGTATTTCACTGCAACGGTTTCTTTTAACTGTCGATTTTCTCGACAACGGCTGGGAAGTGCATCTTGGTGCTTTGCCACATTACACCTCTGGCCACGAACTTTTATTATGCGCAGTATGAATCGAATCTGAATTTCACAATTGGCGGCCTCCCCTTGTCAGTGCTAATGGTGACAGTGTGTTGAAAATACACTCCTGGAAATTGAAATAAGAACACCGTGAATTCATTGTCCCAGGAAGGGGAAACTTTATTGACACATTCCTGGGGTCAGATACATCACATGATCACACTGACAGAACCACAGGCACATAGACACAGGCGACAGAGCATGCACAATGTCGGCACTAGTACAGTGTATATCCACCTTTCGCAGCAATACAGGCTGCTATTCTCCCATGGAGACGATCGTAGAGATGCTAGATGTAGTCCTGTGGAACGGCTTGCCATGCCATTTCCACCTGGCGCCTCAGTTGGACCAGCGTTCGTGCTGGACGTGCAGACCGCGTGAGACGACGCTTCATCCAGTCCCAAACATGCTCAATGGGGGACAGATCCGGAGATCTTGCTGGCCAGGGTAGTTGACTTACACCTTCTAGAGCACGTTGGGTGGCACGGGATACATGCGGACGTGCATTGTCCTGTTGGAACAGCAAGTTCCCTTGCCGGTCTAGGAATGGTAGAACGATGGGTTCGATGACGGTTTGGATGTACCGTGCACTATTCAGTGTCCCCTCGACGATCACCAGTGGTGTACGGCCAGTGTAGGAGATCGCTCCCCACACCATGATGCCAGGTGTTGGCCCTGTGTGCCTCGGTCGTATGCAGTCCTGATTGTGGCGCTCACCTGCACGGCGCCAAACACGCATACGACCATCATTGGCACCAAGGCAGAAGCGACTCTCATCGCTGAAGACGACACGTCTCCATTCGTCCCTCCATTCACGCCTGTCGCGACACCACTGGAGGCGGGCTGCACGATGTTGGGGCGTGAGCGGAAGACGGCCTAACGGTGTGCGGGACCGTAGCCTTACTTCATGGAGACGGTTGCGAATGGTCCTCGCCGATACCCCAGGAGCAACAGTGTCCCTAATTTGCTGAGAAGTGGCGGTGCGGTCCCCTACGGCACTGCGTAGGATCCTACGGTCTTGGCGTGCACCCGTGCGTCGCTGCGGTCCGGTCCCAGGTCGACGGGCACGTGCACCTTCCGCCGACCACTGGCGACAACATCGATGTACTGTGGAGACCTCACGCCCCACGTGTTGAGCAATTCGGCGGTACGTCCACCCGGCCTCCCGCATGCCCACTATACGCCCTCGCTCAAAGTCCGTCAACTGCACATACGGTTCACGTCCACGCTGTCGCGGCATGCTACCAGTGTTAAAGACTGCGATGGAGCTCCGTATGCCACGGCAAACTGGCTGACACTGACGGCGGCGGTGCACAAATGCTGCGCAGCTAGCGTCATTCGACGGCCAACACCGCGGTTCCTGGTGTGTCCGCTGTGCCGAGCGTGTGATCATTGCTTGTACAGCCCTCTCGCAGTGTCCGGAGCAAGTATGGTGGGTCTGACACACCGGTGTCAATGTGTTCTTTTTTCCATTTCCAGGAGTGTAGCTCAAAGAACAGATATTGATGACGTTATGAGGGGCAGAATACTAGGGCGACTGGAGGCTGGTCATACACAGCAGGTCATAGCACGGGCCCTCCGTGTGCCACAAAGCGTGATCTCAAGATTATAGCAACGATTCCAGCAGACAGGAAACGTGTCCAGGCACACCGCAGCCACTGGAACAATTGTCTCCAGACACACAGTCTACAGACGACTGAACAGACATGGTTTATTCGCCCAGAGACCTGCAAGGTGCATTTCACTGATCCCTGGTCACAGGAGAGCCCGTAAAACCTGGTGGCAAGTACACGGTACATGGTCATTGGAACAGTGGTCCCAGGTTGTGTTCAAGGACGAGTCCAGGTATAGTCTGAACAGTGATTCTCGCCGAATTTTCATCTGGTGCGAACCAGAAACCAGATACCAACCTCTTAATGTCCTTGAAAGGGACCTGTATGGAGGTCATGATTTGATGGTGTGGGGTGGGGTGATTGGTGCACGTACACCTCTGCATCTCTTTGACAGAGGAACTGTAACAGGTCAAGTGTATCGGTACATAATTTTGCACCAGTATGTCCGCCTTTTCAGGGGTGCAGTGGGTCCCACCTTCCTCCTGATGGATGATAACGCACGGCCCCACCGAGCTGCCATCGTGAAGGAGTACCTTGAAGCAGAACATATCAGGCGAATGGAGTGGCCAGCCTGTTTTCCAGACCTAAACCCCGTCGAACACGTCTGGGATGCTCTCGGTCGACGTATCGCTGCACCTCTTCAAACGCCTAGGACACTTCAGGAGCCCCGACAGACACTGGTGCAAGAATGGGAGGCTATATCCCAGCAGCTGCTCGACCACCTGATCCAGAGTATGCAAATCCCGTTGTGCGGCCTGTGTACGTGTGCATGGTAATCATATCCAATGTTGATGTCGGGCTACATGCGCAGAAAACAGCGGCGTTTTGTAGCACATGTGTTTCGGGACGGTTTTCTCAACTTATCGCCAATACCGTAGACTTACAGATCTGTGTCGTGTGGGTTCCCTAGGTGCCTATCCTGTTAGCGCCAATTTTGTGTAGTGTCACGTTGTGTGGCGCCACATTCTGAAATTATCCTTAATTTATGAGCATGAGTGTAGATTAGTTTAGTACATTTGAATCCGTCTTTAGTATTGTAGAAGAGAAAGGGATAAAGAAAGAGGAGAAGATTGAAATGATAATGACAGTGGCTATTGGGAAAGAACAAAATTTAAAAAAAGAACTCCACCGACTTTGGAAAAGTTGTTGGGAAGGAAGTATTTGCGAGAGTGAGCTGCAGAACAGTGTATGTGTGAGATGGCTATTGTGGTAGAAGGTGAGCTCTTAACTGGCTTTTGAAGTTTGTAAGACATTTAATGTCGATGCTATTTTGAGGAAGATTGTCACAAAGCCGGGTCCTTGATACAGAAGATGAGTTAGAGAACACGGCAGTGTTATATGGTGGTACAGAGAGGATTTTACTTTGTTGAGAACGAGTATTTCTTCTGTGGTGTTCAAATAGTAGTGTAAGATTTGAAGGCAAATAAAAGGGGGTGCAGTGATTGAGAAGCAAACATAAAGCATGATAGTTTCTGCGCTTGATAATTTCTGCGCTTCTGGACCTGTAGCTACGATTTATTGTTCGTAGGCAGGACTGATATGGGCGAAATAACGTACGTCACAAATGTATCGTACACAAGCATTCATCTCCAGTTCTAGCTAGCGTGAGCTTTCGTACGAAAGACCCTGGAGAACAACATCGCCATAGTCAAGTATCGGGAGTATTGGTGGTTCTACGAGCTTCATTTCAAGCCTGCAAGGGAATACTTTTCTGTATTTATGTAGAGAATGAAGTAATGCTGAGCCCTTCTTACCAACTGCAGTTATGCATTCAGTCCAATCTACGCGATAGTCCAGCATTATTCACAAGCTCTTTTGAGAAGAGGAAACGGTTATTTGCGCGCCGTTTGGAATTAAGGGGGGAGAGATTCCCTTAACAGCATAGTAAAAAGTCTTTTGCGACCTAGTAAGAATGCTTGCATTTGCGTCCACTCAGATGACGGAAGTAAATCAACATTTACATGCTGGATGCCTGTACACAAGTCAGTTGGACTTGCACTAAGATATAACTGAAGGTTGTCAGAATGTGGGTGATATATGCAGTGGTAGAGAATAGCTGACACATCATTAACATACATGTATAATGAGAAGAGTAGTGGGCCCTATACTGATCCTTGTAGAACCCCTGATACTATGTCCCTCCATTGCGCCCTCTCAGTTTCAGTAATTACGCACTGTTAGCGGGATGTAAGGTATGAGTGAAAACATCGTACAACACTTGAAGAAAAATTTTGAATTGTGGTTTTAGTATGTAGAACGTCGAACTCAGCTGTGTCGAAAGCTTTGCTGAAATCCAGAACGCACATAATATTCGCCTG
Source organism: Schistocerca piceifrons (assembly GCF_021461385.2). NCBI lineage: Eukaryota > Metazoa > Arthropoda > Insecta > Orthoptera > Acrididae > Schistocerca > Schistocerca piceifrons. The sequence goes on from NC_060142.1 coordinate 385,131,896, forward strand.
TTGTTTGTCTGTAGCTTGCTTCAATTCGTCAATCAATTTTATAAGGGTAGTCGTTATTTTGAGATTTTACCAGAAACCTGACTGGTTTTCACCTAAACGATTGTTTGATATTAAATAACTGAAAGCTTTTGGTGGATTATGTATTCTAAAGCCTTGGATAATGCTAGTAGAAGGCAAATGTGCCTATAGTCGGAAGGCTCTTTGGCAGATTCCTTCTTGGGTATGGCTCTATGAGCCCCTGCTTCCAGGCTTTTGGGAAGTTGCTACAGGTGAGAGAATGGTTGAAAATGTCCGTTATTTTGTGAGCTCTTAAACATTTGTGGCTGCGACAGCCCTGTACTCTGTCCTCAGATTTGCCACAGATCGCTACCTCCTCCGACCTCCATGTTCTGTCTTGTCGTACACTCGTTGTTCGACCGTCTTTCAGCCATAGACGCTCACGGCAGTACACGCGAACAGTCAACCAGCTTCACCGTTTCCGAGATACTCATTCCAAGGCGCCGAACCATGAGACTCCCTCGCAAGGCTATCAGGCGGCATTCGATGTTGCGGTGGGCAGTGCTCATAAAGTCTTGGCTCTTCAGTGCAATTTAACCGCCTTATAAACATCGTGTTAATATTTTTCACTCGACCGTGTTTCTTTCCATCGTATTCTATACATAATTTATCTTCCGGTTCAAACCAAGTGAGTTGGCGCAGTGGTAAGACGCTGGACTCCCATTGGGTTTAGTTCCTCGTCTGGCCATGTAGATTTAGGCTTTCCGCGATTTTCCTAAATCTTTTAAAGTGAATGCCGGGGTGATTCCCTTGGAAAGGACATGGGCGATTTCTTTCCTCAATCCGAACTTGTATTCCGTCTCTAAAGATATTTTCGCCGTGGGATGTCGGACCCTAATCTCCATTTTTCGGTTCCACTGGTATGCATTCTGTTGTTTCTCCAACTGAGACGTCCCTCCACACAGAGTGCATGTTCCTCACGTCCAAATGAGCTCCCGATTGTCTGGTATTCATTTATTTATTTATTGTATGATTACAGAGAATACAGCTAACTGTTTGCAACAAATACAGTCTTTGTAAGACAAAAAGTAAGAACAAGGCACCATCATGGAGTTATCCGAATGGGAAGGAAATATGTAGGTTTGATACACATGTACACACAAACAAATGAATACAATTTCAGAAAAGTTGGATGATTTATTCAAGGAAAAAAGCTTCAAAAATTGAGCAAGTCAATAACGCGTTGGTCCACCTCTGGCCCTTAGCACGCAATTAATTGGCTTGGCACTGATTGACAGAGATGTTGGATGTCCTCCTGAGATGTATCATGGCAGATTCAGTCCAGTTGGCGAGCAGACCATCAAAATCCCTAGATGGTTGGAGGGCTCCGCCCATAAAACATCAATCGTTTTCAGTTGAGGAGACATCCGGTTACTTTGCTGGCCAAAGTAGGATTTAGCAAGCAAAAATACAAGCAGTGGAAACTGGATGTGCGTGTGCGGGCATTATCTCACTGAAATGGAAGCTCGGGATGGTTTGGCATGAAGGGCAACAATACGAGGCGTAGAATATCGTTGACGTACCGCTGTGCTGTTAAGGTTGCTGCGGGCGATAACCAAAGAGGTACCCCAGACCGTCACTCCTGGTTGTCGGGCCATATGGCTGGAGACAGTCGGATTGGTATCCCACCGTCTTCACTGGTCATCGGGCTTCAGTTCGAAGTGGGACTCACCAAAGAAGACGATTCTATTCCAGTCACTGAGATTCCAGAACAAAGACGTGTCTGGAAACGCCATCCTGGGGTTACATTATAGCAACATAATGCTCACCCCTACACGGCGAGTCTTTCTATTGATTGTTTCGTGCTTGATAAACACTATCTTCGCCAGCAAAGTCGCAGGATCTCTCCCCAACTGAAAACGTTTGGGGCATTATGGGGAGAGTCCTCCAACCATCTAGGGATTTTGACGATCTAACGCGCCAACTAGACAGAACTTGGCACGATATCCTTCCGGAGGACATCCAACAACCCTGTCAATCAATACCAAGCCGAATAACTGCTGGCATTGCTCAATTTGTGAAGGTCTTTGCCGGCCGCGGCGGCCGAGCTGTTCTAGGCGCTTCAGTCCGGAACCGCGTGACTGCTACAGTCGCAGATTCGAATCCTGCCTCAGGCATGGATGTTTGCGATTTCCTTAGGTTAGTTAGGTTTAAGTAGTTCTAAGCTCTAGGGGACTGATGACCGCAGATGTTAAGTCCCATAGTGCTCAGAGTCATTTGAACCATTTTTTGAAGCTCTTTCTCTTAAATAAATCATCCAATTTTTCCGAAATAGTAATCATTTGTTTCTCTGTACATATAGATCGCATCGACCAGTTTCTGTCCTGTTCTGATAACTCCTTCGTGGAGCATCGTTTTTTTTTGTCTTAGAGTGTTTACACATTTTTTTTACAGATACACACAATATAAAGTTGTTAATGATTTCATAGCTGTAAGTCCAGCTTGAAAATCCAACGAGAAACCTATGCGGACAAGATGTGAAGGCCTTCCATTGTCCCTTTGTTGCTTTAAGGTAACATTCAATTGTTATGTTATGTACCATTAGCTGCTCTTCACTGCAGTCATATTCATGGGGGGGGGGGTCTTCCATCCCCAATGGCGCAGCAAAGATTCACATCTGCCCTGATGAGTTCTGGTCGAGTTCGGTATGCACAAGTGTCATTGGGGTAGATGAAAACTTGCTGATCGCTCCCAGGGAGTTTTGATTAGTTAGTGATGCTTCATGGAAGATAGCTGCTGCCATGGGTTATTCTAGGCTTCTTGCATGTTAAATTTACTGTCCTGAAGACTGATTACTGTGCTCCACGAGGGTTTTCTACAACTCAGTCGTTGGGGTACTGAAAAAGAAATTTTTGAATAAATTGGTAATTCTGGGTTGTTTTTAGGGTACTGTACCACAGTAGGTAAAAACTGAACCTTAGGTCCTGCCGCACTGAGACGCCACGGTAGGTCTCAAGTTTGGCTACTCAAGACGGCACTGGAATTCTTTCAGTCTCTGCTCAGTAGAAGGGGTGGTAACTTCGTGTGCAAGTTTGAAATGAAAATAGAATGCAGGAAAAGACGTTCTGAGTACCAACCTTAATTGCTGGTTGTGACATGAACAGATTATTTCACATGCAGTACAGTATAATTATTTAAGAAATTAAATTGCTAAATTTTCCAGTTTCGTGAGAATATAAGTACATTCATTTGACGAGTCAGAAAAGATCTCGCGAAATCAACTGATGAAAAAGAACACAGTTTTTGTTGTTGTGGTCTTCAGTCCTGAGACTCCTTTGATGTAGCTCTCCATGCTACTCTATCCTGTGCAAGCTGCTTCATCTCCCAGTACGTACTGCAGCCTACATCCTTCTGAATCTGCTTAGTGTATTCATCTCTTGGTCTCCCTCTACGATTTTTACCCTCCACGCTGCCCTCCAATACTGAATTGGTGATTCCTTGATGCCTCAGAACATGTCCTACCAACCGATCCCTTCTTCTAGTCAAGATGTGCCTCTTCTCCCCAATTCTATTCAATACCTCCTCATCAGTTATGTGATCCACCCATCTAATCTTCAGCATTCTCTTGTAGCACCACATTTCGAAAGCTTATATTCTCTTCTTGTCCAAACCATTTATCATCCATGTTTCACTTCCATACATTGCTACACTCCACACAAATACTTTCAGAAACGACTTCCTGACGCTTTAATCTATACTCGACATTAACAAATTTGTCTTCTTCAGAAACGCTTTCCTTGCCATTCCAGTCTACATTTTATATCCTCTCTACTTCGACATTATCAGTTATTTTGCTCCCCAAATTTTTCTTTCGTTTCCTTTACTGCTTGCTCAATATACAGATTGAATAATATCGGGGAAAGGCTACAACCCTGTCTCACTCCCTTCCCAACCACCGCTTCCCTCTCATGCCACTCGACTCTTGTAACTTCCATCTGGTTTCTGTACAAATTGTAAATAGCTTTTCGCTCCCTGTATTTTACTCCTGCCACCTTCAGAATTTGAAAGAGAGTATTCCAGTCAACATTGTCAAAAGCTTTCTCTAAGTCTGCAAATGGTAGAAACGTAGGTTTGCCTTTTCTTAGTCTAGCTTCTAAGATAAGTCGTAGGGTCAGTATTGCCTCACGTGTTCCAACATTTCTACGGAATCCAAACTGATCTTCCCCGACGTCGGCTTCTACCAGTTTTCCCATTCGTCTGTAAAGAATTAGCGTTAGTGTTTTACAGCGGTGACTTATTAAACTGATAGTTCAGTAATTTTCACCTCTGTCAACACCTACTTTCTTTGGGATTGGAATTATTATATTCTTCTTGAAGTCTGAGGGTATTTCGCCTGTCTCATACATTTTGATCACCAGATGGTAGAGTTTTGTCAGGACTGGCACTCCAAGGCTGTCAGTAAATCTAATGCAATGTTGTCTACTCCCGGGGCCTTGTTTCGACTTAGGTCTTTCAGTGCTCTGTCAAACTCTTCACGCAGTATCATATCTCCCATTTCATCTTCATCTACATCCTCTTCCATTTCGATAATATTGACCTCAAGTACATCACCCTTGTATAGACCCTCTGTATGCTCCTTCCACCTTTCTGTTTTCCCTTCTTTGCTTAGAACTGGGTTTCCATCTGAGCTCTTGATATTCATACAAATGGTTCTCTTTTCTCCAAAGGTCTCTTTAATTTATTCCGGTAGGCAGTGTCTATAGTGAGATAAGCCTCTACATCGTTACATTTGTCCTCCAGCCATCCCTGCTTAGCCATTTTACACTTCCTGTCTATCTTATTTTTGAGACGTTTGTATTCCTTTTTGCCTGCTTCTTTTCCTGCATTTTTATATTTTCTCCTTTCATCAGTTAAATTCAATATTACTTCTGTTACCCAAGGATTTCTACTAGCACTCGTCTTTTTACTTACTTGATCCTCTGCTGCCTTCACTTCTTCATCCCTCAAACCTACCCATTCTTCTTCTACTGTATTTCTTTCCAACATTCTTGTCAATTATTCCCTTAAGCTCTCCCTGAAAGTCTGTACAACCTCTGGTTTAGTCAGTTTATCCAGGTCCCATCTCCTTAAATTCCCACCTTTTTGCAATTTGTTCAGTTTTAATCTACAGTTCATAACCAATAGATTGTGGTCAGAGTCCATATCTGCCCCTGGAAATGTCTTACAATTTAAAACCTGGTTCCTAAATCTCTGTCTTACCATTATATAATTTATCTGATACCTTCTAGTATCTCCAGGCTTCTTCCATGTATACAACCTTCTTTCATGATTCTTGAACCAAGCGTTAGCTATGATTAAGTTATGCTCTGTGCAAGATTCTACCAGGCGGCTTCCTCTTTCATTCCTTACCCCCAATCCATAATCACCTACTACGTTTCATTCTCTTCCTTTTCCTACTATCGAATTCCAGTCACCCATGACTATTAAATTTTCGTATCCCTTCACTATCTGAATAATTTGTTTTATCTCATCATACATTTCTTCAATTTCTTTGTCATCTGCAAAGCTAGTTGCCATATAAACATCTACTACTGTAGTAGGCGTGGGCTTCGTGTCTATCTTGGCCACAATAATGCGTTCACTATGCTGTTTGTAGTAGCTTACCCGCACTCCTATTTTTATTCATTATTAAACCTACTCCTGCATTACCCCTGTTTGTTTTTGTATTTATAAGCCTGTATTCACCTAACCAAAAGCCTTTTTCCTCCTGCCACCGAACTTCGCTAATTTCCACTATATCTAACTGTAAACTATCCATTTCCCTGTTTAAATTTTCTAACCTACCAGCTCGATTAAGGGATTTGACATTCCACGCTCCGATTCGTAGAACGCCAGTTTTCTTTCTCCTGATAACGGCGTCCTCTTGAGTAGTCCCCGCCCGGAGATCCCAATGGGGGACTATTTTACCTCCGGAATATTTAACCCAAGAGGACGCCATCATCATTCAACCATACAGTAAAGCTGCATGCCCTCGGGAAAAATTACGGCTGTAATTTCCCCTTGCTTTCAGCCGTTCGCAGTACCAGCACAGCAAGGTTGTTTTGTCTAGTGTTACAAGGCCAGATCAGTCAATCATCCAGACTGCTGCCCCTTCAACTACTGAAAAGGCTGCTGCCCCTCTTCAAGAACCACACGTTTGTCTGGCTTCTCAACAGATACCCCTCCGTTGTGGTTGCACCTACGGTACGGTATCTGTATCGCTGATGCAGGAAAGCCTCCCCACCAACGGCAAGGTCCATGGTTGTTTTGAGGTAACTAATCTCACCAGAGGAGAAGATTTTCGTGATCTGTCTAATCGGTAGGTAATTATTTTTTGGCAGCAGTGATATTTACCGTTTTACCGTTTAACTACACTGCCGGCCATTAAAATTGCTACACCACGAAGATGACGTGCTACAGACGCGAAATTTAACCGACAGGAAGAAGATGATGTATATGCAAATGATTAGCTTTTCAGAGCATTCACACAAGGTTGGCGCCGGTTACGACACCTACAACGTGCTGACATGAGGAAACTTTCCAACTGATTTGTCATACACAAACAGCAGTTGACCGGCATTGCCTGGTGAAACGTTTTTGTGATGCCTCGTGTAAGGGGGAGAAATGCGTACCATCACGTTTCCGACTTTGAAGGTCGAATTATAGCTTATCGCGACTGCGGTTTATCGTATCGCTATATTGCTGCTCGCGTTGGTCGAGATCCAATGACTGTTAGCAGAATATGGAATCGTTGGGTTCAGGAGGGTAATACGGAACGCTGTGCTGCATCCCAACGGCCACGTATCACTAGCAGTTGAGATGACAGGCATCTTATCTGCATGACTGTAACGGATCATGCAGCCACATCTCGATCCCTGAGTCAACAGATGGGGACGTTTGCACGACAACAACCATCTGCACGAACAGTTCGACGACGTTTGCAGCAGCATGGACTATCAGCTCGGAGACCATGGCTGCGGTTACCCTTGACGCTGCATCACAGACAGGTGCGCCTGTGAAGGTGTACTCAACGACGAACCTGGGTGCTCGAATGGCAAAACGTAATTTTTTCGGATGAATCCAGGTTCTGTTTACAGCATAATGATGGTCGCATCCGTGTTTGGCGACATCGCGGTGAACGCACATTGGAAGCGTGTATTCGTCATCGCCTTACTGGCGTATCACCCGGCGTGATGGTATGGGGTGCCATTGGTTACACGTCTCGGTCACCTCTTGTTCGCATTGACGGCACTTTGAACAGTGGACGTTACATTTCAGATGTGTTACGACCCGTGGCTCTACCCTTCTTTCGATCCCTGCGAAACCCTACATTTCAGCAGGATAATGCACGACCGCATGTTGCAGGTCCTGTACGGTCCTTTCTGCATACAGAAAATGTTGGATTGCTGCCCTGGGCAGCACATTCTCCAGATCTCTCACCAATTGAAAACGTCTGGTCAATGGTGGCCAAGCAACTGGCTCGTCACAATACGCCAGTCACTTCTCTTGATGAACTGTGGTATCGTGTTGAAGCTGCATGGGCAACTGTACCTGTACACGCCATCCAAGCTCTGTTTGACTCAATGCCCAGGCGTATCAAGGCCGTTATTATGGCCGGAGGTGGTTGTTCTGGTTACTGATTTCTCAGGATCTATGCACCCAAACTGCGTGAAAATGTAATCACTCGTGAGTTCTAGTATAATATATTTGTCCAATGAATATCCGTTTATCATCAGCATTTCTCCTTGGTGTAGTAATTTTAATGACCAGTAGTGTATAAAGTATATATGGAAGTGATTTTTCATTTTTTATTTGAAAAGTAAGTTATTGTAGACTGAATTTTACTACACAAATGTTGTAAACAGAAAGTAGGAAACCTGTCGCAATTGTCTTTGTGCATTTCATAAAATAATTCTAGCGTGTCTGATGTATCGGACCCGTTAGCTCCAGTTTCTGTGATAAGAGATGCGGCTGTGCTCTTTCGATCTGGAAGTAGGTTCTTAGGAAAACTTCCATAGCCCGGATGATAGTGTTCCTCGAATCAAATGGCTGTAACCACTATGAGACTTAACATCTGAGGACATCAGTCCCCTAGACTTAGAACTACTTAAACCTAACTAACCTAAGGACATCATACACATCCATGCCCGAGGCAGGATTCGAACCTGCGACCGTAGCAGCAGCGCGGTTCTGGACTGAAGCGCCTCAACCGCTCGGTCACAGCGGCCGTCTATAGTGCTTCTGTCTGGTGTCTCTGCCAGCAGATCTGCCGTGGCGTCCCAATGCGGTAGGGCAATTATAGCATCACTTTGCTGTCGGCCCATCTCTCTGTCTGTCAGTCCGTCCGACTGTTACAAACCTTTTTTCTCAGGAACTGATAGACCTATCAAGTTGAAATGTCATATGCGGAGACATGTAGTCCCTTTGTGGTGGAAAAACACCAAGCTTCTAAGTCAATGTCACCTAAAGATAAGACCATTTATGTCACATATGGAAGTGAAACATGGACGATAAATAATTTAGACAAGAAGAGAATAGAAGCTTTCGAAATGTGGTGCTACAGAAGAATGCTGAAGATTAGATGGGTAGATCACATAACTAATGAGGAGGTGTTGAATAGGATTGGGGAGAAGAGAAGTTTGTGGCACAACTTGTCTAGAAGAAGGGATCGGTTGGTAGGACATGTTCTGAGGCGTCAAGGGATCACCAATTTAGTATTGGAGGGCAGTGTGGAGGGTAAAAATCGTAGAGGGAGACCAAGAGATGAATGCACCAAGCAGATTCAGAAGGATGTAGGTTGCAGTAGGTACTGGGAGATGAAGAAGCTTGCAGAGGATAGAGTAGCATGGAGAGCTACATCAAACCAGTCTCAGGACTGAAGACCACAACAACAACAACAACAACAACAATGTATCACGAAGCAAATACCTTCTTTCCCCTTGCTTTCAACCGTTCGCAGTACCAGCACAGCAAGGCCGTTTTGGTTAGTGTTACATGGCCAGATCAGTCAATCATCCAGACCTTTGCCCCTGCAACTACTGAAAAGGCTGCTGCCCCTCTTCAGGAACCACACGTTTGTATGGCCTCTCAACAGATACCCCTCCGTTCTGGTTGCACCTACGGTACGGCTATCTGTATCGCTGAGACAAGCAAGCTTCCCTACCAACGGCAAGGTCCATGGTTCATGGGGGGGTGATACATTACCTGTGTTAAAATGGACCGTTTACCAATTGCGGAAAAGGTCGATATCGTGTTGATGTATGGCCATTGTGATTAAAATGCCGAGCGGGCGTGTGCTATGTATGCTGCTCGGTTTCCTGGACGACATTATCCAAGTGTCCGGACCGTTCGCCAGATAGTTACGTTATTTAAGGAAACAGGAAGTGTTCAGCCACATGTGAAACGTCAACCACGACTTGCAACAAATGATGATGCCCAAGTAGTTGTTTTAGCTGCTATGGCTAATCCGCACATTAGTAGCAGACAAATTGCGCGAGAATCGGGTATCTCAAAAACGTCGGTGTTGAGAATGCTACATCAACATCGATTGCACCCGTACTTTATTTCTATGCACAAGGAATTGCATGTCGACGACTTTGAACGTCGTGGACAGTTCTTCCACTGGGCACAAGAGAAATTACGGGACGATGACAGATTTTTGCACGCGTTCTATTTAGCGAGGAAGTGTCATTCACCAACAGTGGTAAGGTAAATCGGCATAATATGCACTACTGGGCAACGGAAAATCCACAACGGCTGCGACAAGTGGAACATCAGCGACCTTGGCGGGTTAATGTATGGTGCGGCATTATGGAAGGAACGATAATTGGCCCCCATTTTATCGATGCCAATCCAAATGGTGCAATGTATGCTGATTTCGTACGTAATGTTCTACCGATGTTACTACAAGATGTTTCACTGCATGACAGAATGGCGATGTACTTCCAATATGATGGATGTCCGGCACATAGCTCGCGTGCAGTTGAAGCGATACTGAATAGCATTTTTCATGACAGGTGGATTGGTCGTCGAAGTACCATACCATGGCCCACACGTTCACCGGATCTGACTTCCCCGGATTTCTTTCTGTGGGAAAAGTTGAAGGATATTTGCTATCGTGATCCACCGACAACGTCTGACAACATGCGTCAGCGCATTGTCAATGCATATGCGAACATTACGGAAGGCGAACTACTCGCTGTTGAGAGGAATGTCGTTACACGTATTGCCAAATGCATTGAGGTTGACGGGCATCATTTTGAGCATTTATTGCATTATTGTGGTATTTACAGGTAATGACGCTGTAACAGCATGCTTTCTCAGAAATGATAAGTTCACAGACGTACATGTATTACATTGGAACAACCGAAATAAAATGTTCAAACGTACCTACGTTCTGTATTTTAATTTAAAAAACCTACCCGTTACCAACTGTCCGTCTAAAATTGTTAGCCATATGTTTGTGACTATTTCAGCGCCATCTATCACAAAGCGAAAAAAGTTGTCCGACTAAAACATTCATATTTCTTTACGTACTACACGAATATGTAATAAAAAAATGAGGATTGCCATTTAAAAAAACGCAGCTGATATCCGTTTGACCTATAGCAGCGTCATCTAGCGGGCCAACCATAGTGCCATCTGGTTTCCCCCTTCAAGCTAGACAAGTTTCTTTATTTGTAGTTTTTTTCGTTTGACGCTTATTTTGTGAGTTATATGGCCCCGTCACGATCAATGGACCACTCTGTATACGTAATTATGTTTGTTCGGAACCTGCAGAGCGTGTATCCTACTCCCACCTGACTATCTTGCCAAACGTTCAGTAATGACGATGACCATATGGATGGTAGTGGAATGTTACTAATTGTCGGTAGACAGTGCATGTCTGTGGGATGAATACACCCTTTGATGAAGCGTATTGCTTGATTGCGCTGTGTGTCTATTACTTTAGTGTGAGCATTGTTTATCCAGGTGGAACAGTAGTATTCTGCGACTGGGTATAAAAACTGTTGCAGCGGCACCGCAGACGGTTCCCTTTAACATCTGGAGTATATTGCTCCGAGTTTCGAGTTTAGCTGCCATATTCTGGAGATGTGTTTCGTATGTCAAAGAGCTGTCAAGGGTCACACATAGGTATTTTGGTGTGTTGCAATATAGGAGAGTCTGATCTCTATATGTGATGTCAGGTTTGTAGTGTGCAAGCTTATTTCGTAGGTGGAGAGTTGATACAACGGTATTTTGAAGATTTGGTCGGACGTATTACTCCCATATTACCCAGCAAGTTTTCCTTGGTTGGTGGAAGCGAGCAACAACAATAAGATGAGACCAAACTGTCTTAAGCCACCTCTCGGTCAGAATCGACGGAGGACAGATATCCGAAGAGTTAGTAGTGGACCTTCACTATTACTTTAACAACTGAACATAGAAGGCACAAGCAGAGTAAAGAGTGGATGTTTATCGAGGACACTGAACGTACGTCAAGGTGATAACATCTTACTGCAAAAAACCCATGTAGAAGACGGCGTATTAGGTTGGTGCGTAACCTTAATGGCTCTGAGCACTATGCGACTCAACTGCTGAGGTCATCAGTCGCCTAGAACTTAGAACTAATTAAATCTAACTAACCTAAGGACAGCACACAACACCCAGCCATCACGAGGCAGAGAAAATCCCTGACCCCGCCGGGAATCGAACCCGGGAACCCGGGCGTGGGAAGCGAGAACGCTACCGCACAACCACGAGATGCGGGCCTTGGTGCGTAACGTTTTTGTTTATCATGTTGGTGTTCCGGTAGATATGGGTTTATTTATCGATTGGTACTTTTTATTTGTAATTCAGTGTTGCTATTAGAGTACATAGTGTCATTTGGAGATAGTGACTGGAGCTGTGGACAACAGAAAGTGGAGTGCCAAGAGGGAAAATCGGAACATTTCCAACATATGCTTCTGTTTAAGTTCAACAGAGGGGTGACAAAAGCGCGGGCAGCCAGAAACATTTTCGCCGTGTAAGGGTATACATAACTGGACAGAGCAAAAGAAAATGGTATTCTCGTTTTAAGGAGGTTCGTTTTCACGTCAATGATTCTCCACGTTCAGAAAGACTTTCGGGGTTTGATGAAGATCGTTTAAAGGCATTAATCCACAATGATTCACATCATTCTACTCGAGAACTGGCAGATATGATGAACTGTAATCATTCCATCATCGCGCAACATTTGCATGCAGTGGAGAAAGTTGAGCCAAAACAAAGCAGCAACTCCCGTACAAAGACCTGCGCGCCTGCACAAAAGATACTGTTACGCATCTGGTGGCGCAGAGACCGTGTGAATTGCTTCCCCGAAGTGTAACCATCACTGCTGACATTTACTGTCAGCAACTGAGACGTCCTGCAAACGCAGTCCAAGAAGAACGACCAGGAAGATTGAGTGAAGCTACTCCACGATAACGCCCACCTGAATTCTGCAAGACTGACAAAAAACACTGTACAGGAGATGGGTTGGGAGGTCGTTCTGCATCCAGCCTTATTCACCTTATCTTAAGCCCTCAGATTTTCATCTTTTCCACTCTCTATCGAACAACTCTTTCCGTATGAAAATGCGCTCCTCAAAACCACGCGATTTCTACAGCCGCGGAATCGAAAAGCTACACCAGTGTGGGCAGACTGTTGTAAATAGTGAAGAAGAACATATTATCGATGACTAAAGTCTCTCTTATGTGTATTTTCTGCGTTATTAAACTTACGGAAAAACTATACGAACTTATGCACCAACCCAATACAACTTTACAGCCGAGGAAAGACTGTCTGCTTTCGAATGCAACACATGCGTGATAAGGAAGAGCATAACTATTTACCGCCAAACAATGGATACGGGGAATCGTTGAACACTGTTAGCAAAGCAAACGGGCACTACTAGTTAATCACTATGAACCAGAAGAAACTACGCTGATCAGCTAAAGAATTAATCCCCATATTTCCAATTTTCACTCTGTCATCTGTTTGACTGAAAGTGGAAGCATTTAATTAGCTGGGAATGAAAAGTGTAGGCTTCATCGTATCGCCGCTAGTGATTCAGAGACAGTAGTGTAATCTTTTGTTCCCTTATCACTTTAAGTGGGCGTCATTGTTCGGCCTTATCTTCGTATTGTAGCTCATCTTGATAACGGTGTTTTTGGGCCACTAGGATAGATTCATAATAAAACACAAGATCCTTTGGTCTTGATTTCCACACAATATTATACAAAATGTAATGACCCCGTAAATCACCACTTAGAATGGCAAACGTCCATTTCGACATCATTTAAGCTGATTCAGCACATGTGAACTTCACATACAGTGTTAACAGTACGCGACACGCACACACACACACACACACACACACACACACACACACACACACACACTATGCAAAACTGAATTTCTCACCGTCCAGCGCCCTCAGAAGTAAATAAGTGAATCACACTTCTTTATCCCACTTTGCTTCATTTATGATGCTGAGAATTGTATAGACATTCAGATTTATACGAACATATACAGGATCTGGCAGATCTACTGTACAGGTCCTTGATCTTGAAAATGGTGCGTCCGAGCCTTAGTAGGTATAATAAACGGCTATTATCAATGATTTATTCGTGTTCAGAGTTCTGTACTTTTCCAAAGTATTATACGTACAAATGTGACTAATACACGAATAGAACAGTAAACTCAACGTGTATGCATTGTGCCCACCAGTTAATGTTACGAGTGCAATGCCACGACAAAATGGCGACAGTGCAAGAAAAAAGTTTTTGTTTGTTTGAATTTGCGAGATGTTTCTGTTCCAACATTGCAGCTAGCATTCTGAAGGAATTAACGGAAAGAATCACCATTTAGACAGATCATTGCGTGCAGGTATCTACAATTTAGGGAACTTGCTGTCCTTGTATTCACAAAAGTACCGGTCGACGAAATGTGCCTGATGGAGAGAGGGAGGGAAAGCTTCGTGCACAGTTCAAAATAATCAACGGTCCGTGTAAGCCACGAACTCGGAACACCGCCGAAAACTGTATGGACGATTCCGTGAGGTGGTTACATTTCGTACCGTAATGTCTGCAGCTCGTACAACTATTCAAATGGGAGGATTATGGTCTTAAGTTTTGCATCACAATGCAGGTATCACTTGAAAATGAACATTTCGTTTCGAAGCCGATAGTCAGCGACGAACAACCTTTCCATTTATCTGGAGAGGTTAATCACCACAATTAAAGAGTGTGGGGCACTGAACATCCCCATGAAGTCGTGACGCATGAACGAATTTCGACAAAGATTAATGTTTTCTGTGTAGTTTCACAAAGCCGTATGGGCCCTTCTTCTTATGTGATACTACTTTGACGGGTACATCAAAACGCTTGACAGATTTTAGTTGTGGTTGTTTCCAGATCTGGCCTCTACCTGAGAGACGAACATCCGCATTACTGGATTGGACGTAGTGATGAAGATGATGCGGCTGTGTTCCCTCGCCTCCCCCTCCTCCACTCCCCCTCCCCCACCATCGTCCCTTGGCATGGCTGCCCGACCTAACGCCTCGTGACTTTTTCCTTTGGGTTTGGGGGTACATTAAGGACAGTGTTTGCGTACCTCCACCGGCAAGAACACTACAACAGCTCAGAGAACGCGTGAATGCCACCGAGACGATCACTGACAGGATATTGCTACATAAGGTATGGGACGTACTTGACAATCGCTTGGACGTGTAGTGTGACCAGGTCACTCATACAACATATGTAGAGTACAAAATGCAAACTTGGAGAATTTAGGTTCTATTCATGCATCAACCATATTTGTGCGTGTAACATTTTGGAAAAAAAGAGCTTTGAAAACGAATGAATCACTTATAGTAGTCTTGTATGTTCTGGGGAAACTATGGAAAATAAACAGAGTGATCAACGTCATAACATCTGGAATGTGCTGGAAACCTGCAACAACAGGGAACCGGTCAACTTCAAAATTAAATTGCGAATGTGGTCCCAAATCAGAATGGTAAAGAGCTCTCTCAAACCTTGCATTTTTTCCCTGTAAAGTTTTTTGATGTGATGCATCGGCTGGATGGTACGTTAATGTACACAGGAAGTTTAAGTAAGGACATTGAGTGCCACATGGAGGCTGAAGCCTTTGAACTCTGATCTGAATCTAACACAAAGTCACTTCTGAATATGATAGCGGATGAGTGGGAACAGTATCGTTTATACTGATTCGTGACACTCTTTTTACAATAGCGAGCGTATGTATTGTCATAATATACGGTAATAACAAAAAAATTACGCCGCATTTGTCTTTCTTTCGCTTCCTAAAATCCTGGGAGGTACGAAATGGTGTACTGCAGGGCAGTTTATTTACGATTCTCTTATGATTTACAGATATTTAATGGCGAATATCGTTTTTTTAATAGCAAATGGGTAAGTAAACAGCAGAATATGTTAGTAACGTGAAGTTTTCTTCACTAGGCTGCCAGTCAAAACAATGAATGTGGAACGTAGGAAACTTCTATGGAATGCAATACTTACATTATATAACGTATCTAATAAGCCACCACAACTGTGGCTGAAGGGAAAACCACACAGATATGACAATAAAACGTCAAAAGCAATAAAACTGTTTCGCAATGCAGAAGAAACGTTTCACAATAATTGTTATTACATCTGAGCCACAAGTGGCAAGGAACTTCAACAGATTCGCTATTGAAGCAAAAGTAATTAGAGGCCTTATAATTAAATTTTCCCCGCGATATTTAAGTCTCGTCTTTATCTACGATCATGATGGAAGCACAAGAAATGAATTAAAATTTGTGCCGCGAGCGGAACGCGAAGAACCCAGCTTTTCTTGCTTACGAGGGAGCATTACACTACAGCACTATGGTCAACATTCCTGAACGAACTAAGTCGACTGCCCTCCCACCATAAACCTCAGTTCATATCTTCAGCTATATAGTGCCAATGTAAGGGGGAAAATATACTGAAGATATGAACTGAAGTTTGTGTTGTGGAGGACAGTCGACCCAGGTAGTTGGTGCAGCAATGTTGTCCCTAGTGCTGTGGTGGTGTAATGGTTAGCATTTCTGCCTAATGAGCTAGAAAGACACGGGTTCGAGTCCCGGCGGCCGTAGAAAAATTAATTTATTTCTTCTGCTTCTATCATTATCGTAGATAAAAGTAATTACGTTTACAAAAGTGTTCGAAAGTCATGTAAGAATGTGCGAAACGTTAGACAAAGCACAAATTTGTTACGTGCCAAAGAAACTCTCTCTTGTAATAAGAACCGACATCAACACATGTATATATTTCTCTTTCATGAAATATATGTTTGCATTCTCTTGCTTATAGGCATTTCGAAAGTATTTCTTCATGAATAAGTTGTAGTTTATGTCACTGAATCAGTGAGAATGGACTGCTTCTAAGTTTATTTCACAATTATTCATGCATTTCGATGCAACACAAAAATATAATTACTATTTCGTTAGTTAAGTAGAAAAATGATTAAAAACAAATATTAATCTCACGGTGGCTTTCTCGACACTAAGGGCGCTACCGTCATGCAATCTGTCAGACGGGAATGGTTTTCAGAGCAGTGAGTGTCTCGACTAAGTACATTATTAGACTGTGCTGTGATTGAGATGTCATTACATATAAATAACTCATTTGCTGTTAAGAGACTTGCATATCCATTCTGATTGAAGGAGAAAGTTGAGCTTGGCCTTCCGAAGTGAAAATGGTTATCTTTTTTAAGGGCAATACAAAAGAATTTTAGCGTCAGAAGTGGTTCCATTTGTCAACACTCCCCGTCTCAGTTTATCGGTGTCTGCGGTAGCTATAAAAATGAATAATTATTTTTCAAGAGTCGCTACCTGTCAAGTTTCGTAGACTAAAATGTGTGTTTCAATGGAACTGACTTAGAGAACTTGGCTGGCTAAGCTGCCAAGTGAATTTTTATTTACTTTTGTTTGTTTGGCCTGACCACATTACAGCTTCCGTGCCATCTCTGCTATTGGATTTTGAGAAGGTGGCTGCCTTGTCTAGAGATATGGAAACGATTTTGCTTGTTTGAGATCGAGTGTTTCTGTAATATCAGTTGTGTTCAACATAACTAGGACGGTATGCAGTGATTAAGCAGACAGCAGAACAAAACCGATAGCATGCTAATATCTATGCTAACGGCGTGTCACCATGATAATTCTTCACAGACAAGAATGATATTGTCAGAAGAAAGAAACGTCACATATGCATCGTACACAAGCATTCAGCTCCATTTCCATCCAGTGTGGACTCTCTTATAAATGTCCTTAAAGAAAATCACTGTAATCAAGAAGTAGGAGCTGCTAGTGATTCTTTTCTTCTAAGCTCAAGAGGAAATATTTCTCTGTATTTCTGCAGTGCACGGCGAGAAGCCGACAACTTCTTAAAGACTGACGTTCCATGTACACTCCAGAGCAAGTGATAGTTCGAAGTAACTCAAACTATTTGCAGGCGAACAAAAACCATTTCTGTACTGTTTTATATTAGAAATGGAAAGAATCCCCTGGTCAGAGCGACTGAAACTGCCTTAATTTTAGATGGATTGTGTTTCAAATCTGTGTATTCTCCCTACTGTGATAAGGCAAGTAAGTCTTTATATGCTGGATGACTGGACACAGGGCTGTCCGACCTATACTTTGGTATTGCTGAAGGTCGACAGCGAACAGGGTGAGACATAAACGACTTTACAACTTTGTAATGATACGGAAACTTACTGAGACAACATATGGAATCGGTAGATGTGTGACTCTGTAGCAAACGACCTCAAGTTTGATTCATGTAGTGCATCAGTACCCCATTTCGCCATTACGGGCGCCAGCGTAGTGCACAGTGAATATGGCTACTTTTACTGGAACGTGCTCGCTGTATGTCCTGGTTTTATTAAACGAATTCTGCAACAATCGTTCGGTGTAAATTTCGCACGGAGTATGCTACAGAACCTTTAAGCAGGCCTACAATTTACTCTTGGCACAAGAACTTTGTTGAGACAGGTTGTTCACTGCGACATGATAAATCATCAGGTTGCCAGCGTGTTGATGATCATGTCGAACAGGTTAGGGAGAGCTTTGCTAGCAGTCCACAAAAATCAATGCGACGTGCGTCTCGCGAGACTGACATACTGGCATCCCCCCCCCCCCCTCGCCCCCTCCTTAAAAAAAAAAGCTGGCAGACGAGTACGGCGTAGACGCTTACACTTTAAACCATACCGATTCACAATGACACAGCACATCAGTGATGCAGATAAGGTTGCTCATGCGGAATTCTGTGTGGAAATGTTGCGTCGCATAGAGGACGACGGGACATTCCTGCACGCAATAATCTTCTGTGATGAGTCAGCATTTCATATCAGTAACATGGTGAACATCCACAGCTGCAGAATAAGGGTCATTAAAAATCCACATGCAAACCTGGAACATGTTTGTGACAGACCCAAAAATAATGTATTTTGTGCCCTTAGCAAACTGAAAGTGCACAGCCCTTTCTTCTTCACGGAGAAAACGGTCACAAGTATTGTGTATCTCGATATGCTTGAAAACTTTTTAGTTACACAGATCGATGAAGATGACCGAGATGGAGTGATTTACTACCAGCAATACGGTGCACCACCTCTTTTCCTCACGAAAGGACGAGGTTTCCTAGATAGTCGCTTCCCAAGTCGGCGGGTGCCTGTGAACGGCCAATCGCATGGTCATCCCGCTACCCAGATTTGACACCACTGGTTTTCTTTCTGTGGCGTTTTGTTAAAAACCGTTTGTATGTTCCTCCCCTACTAAACAATTTAGCCGACCTGAAAAATCGAATCTACATTACCGTTGCACAAGTTACATCCGATTCGCTGCAACCAGTTTGGGAAGAAATTGATTACTGGAGAGATGTCCATCATATCACAGACTGTAGCCACATCGAACCAAAATGACACTTTTCATTTTTATGTGGCACTTATTTGCTACAACATGACACATCTACCGATTCTGTAAGTTATCTCAATAAATGTCTGTATCATTACAAAACTGCAAAGTCCTTTTTGATTCATCCTGTATATATGTTACTTGCGATGGAAAAGAACAGTTGACATACACGTCTAACCAGTGAACTCTCTGTTGAACGTGCTGGTCAGGAGCAAGCAGTCTCCTCTCCCTTGACTACATAATATGGTTAGATTTTTGTAATATAGCGCCAGAGGTGAAATGAAGGTATTATTCGGCCTCTACAGTTTTCTGGTATGGTGATTGCTGTTGCTTTCTCCTTTAAGAGTGACTTAATGGATATATTCAAAGTATCGGGAGATGCTTTAGTGCTCAGAACTTGCAGCATACGTCATCCGCTTAAGTTAACAACAGGTACTATCACTGCATTTATTGGGTTTAGTATCAAGGCTCAAAACTTTGTTGATTTTGCATGTGAAGTAGTGATAAACTGAGTGTCGAGCAGTGCATTTTTTCATGTATACCCAAACAAAATAAAAGATTATGTAGTTTTTTATGCGTTACAGTTGCATGCACTGTTGCTAATATTATACATATTTACAGCTATTGATGAATTGTTAACCCAGTTGAGTATGAGGTCTCAGAAGCTAAACATGTGGAAGTGCGTATCAGCACTCCCTGCTGACAGAAAATCGCCATGTAAGTACCAGTAATAATGATCAGTAGAAACGTAGTTAAGATACATGCAACTCATAATTTTTTCTTTTACTGTACAGATGAGGTGAAGTCAACACAGCAGCCACGTGACATGAAAATAATGCTGTTTAATGTGATCTACAGTTTAAACATCAGCAGCAGTAAATACATCAGTTTGTGAATGATAACAGAATTTGAGCTCTACCAACAGAAATTCTCACTCTCCCTCAGTGATATTAAGTGATAATAAGATTGCTGCTGAAGACATCCCACAAACAATTAAACTATTTAATGAGAAAGGGTGCACTCATCTACAAGATCACACTTTTAAAAATGTAATGTATACCAGGTACATGATCCAGCGTGCTCCAAACATTTGGCTAAGATGGCAGCTGTATGTGTACCGATTCTACGAGAAAATATGGAGCAATCTGTTGGGGCTAGTGCTCCAGACTCTTCATCCCTTGGAAGAAACCATCACTTGACTCTATTATTCATGTTCTGCATCAATATACGTAAATATGTATGAACCAACTGTGCCAGATATAGGCGCAGACCCACATTCTTATTTAAGTATGTTCATATAACCAGTTATGTGAGAGTTTATAAATTAAAAAAAAAATTGTAAAGGTTACATGTGTGTGTTTTTTTATATCCCTAGAAAATTCTCTTTATACTAATGTAAACACAAAGTCATCATCATGACCAAGTGAATGGAACACCCCCACCACAAAGGGTATTGTAGTAGCCAACTGGTCCTGCAGTGATACTGATAACCAGAACAAGAATAACGGAACACTACTTCGAAATAATATATGAACTTTAATTGTTGGAACATCTGACTGTAGGAAGAATAATACCAACTATTACACAAGATTTTGCATGACATTGATTGTGTAACCTACCAGACAGCAAAAGCAATGATATCTCACCACATGAAAAACTAAAGACTAACAGTTTTTTTCATATTTGACAACACTGCAGTGGAAAATCAGGAGCTAATAAAGAAATATTTTTGTTTTGGCCTCCACATGAAATCACATATTTTATTTTCGCCAAACACATTCCTGGATTTTCAAGCAGTTGGTAAGAGATCATGCATATCTTATTATTACATTCAGACAGGGCAATGTGAATTTAAAACTTATTCATGAAGTGAATGTAGGAAGTGACATGATATTCAATGAATTTATAACCATATACAGGGACTACTGGAATCACCTGCAGTCAACTTCCTTGTTATTGATAAAACAAGTAAATTGAATTATGGGCAATACCGACAAAACTTCCAGGAGTTCCTGTTTAAAATATAGTATACCAATATATATGTAAGATAAGCAAATTTTATGTTCAGAATTTTTCATAGTTCATAAAAAATAGTTTGTGTGCGAGAGATTTCTTATGCCAACAGTAGGGTCATATTGGAGAGCCATGACACCTAGAAAGTGATGTCAAGCAACGTAACTGAATGAAGATAAGTGATGCAATGACTGTTAATGGTTTTAAGTGGATCATTAATTGTTATTTTGTAACAGAAACTGAGTGACACAGTCTCAGGTTTAGTAGTTTTCAATTAGTAAAGTAATGTAAATGCAGTTATGAGGGGCCATGTGCAAAAAAGTGAAAGAGTCGTCTCTCTTATTTAAATTGCAGAACACAGCATTTTCTGAACTAGAAGTGATGTCAACACAGGGTGTGACTACCTCCAGCATAATAGCATCAACAAGCACAAGAGCTTGTTGTAATCATTGTCACCCATACTCAGATGTGAAGACATTCCTCATCAGCCATATCACCTCAATAGCAGCGTCTCAACGTCTACATACTCAAGGCAAGTCAGTTCTTACATTTGTTAACCATTTTCAGATTGTGTGAGAACTCAGTCAGTATTCCAAAATATGTGATACAATCTTGGAAATTAGAATGATTTAAGTTAATGCCTTTAAATCATTACTTACCTCAACAAAATTCCTGTTTCCTCTATTTAAATAAGTTTAAGTGCTATGTTTGAGTGTATAAATGTTTTTCAGAAGTTGATGTTTATGATAAAGCTTGTCGTCATGAACATCGCTTTCCAGGGCGTCTCCAAACATGTCTTCAACTGGAAATCTCATTGATTGGAGTAGAATTGTCTTCAGTGATGAGCCCCACTTCGAGTTGAGCCCTGATGACCAGCAAAGCCGTGTCTGGGGATGACCCAGACACTAGTGGAATACCAAACTAACTGCCATCCGTAATACAGCCTGGCAGTCAGAAGTGATGGTCTGGAGTGCCATTTCTTTTCATGGTATTACCTTTTTGGTTGTCATCTGTGGAATTCTTCCAAAACAGTGGTATATCGATCATATTATGTATCCCATTTTGTTATCCTTCATTGCAAGCTATGCTGGGCTTACATTTGAGCAAGATAATGGCCTCCTCCACATTACGTGTCATCGTGTTTACCAGACCCTGCCTTGGCCACCAAAATAGCTGAACGCAATCGAGAACATTTGGAGCATTATGGGGAGGGTCCTCCAACCAGCTCGGGAATTGATGATCTAACGCACCAATTGTACAGAATTCAACATGATATCCCTCAGGAGGACACCCAAAAACTCTGCCAGTCAATACCAAGCCGAATCACTGGTTGCATAAAGGGTAGCGGTAGACCAAATTTGTAAGGCTTTTCCTCTTGTCAAAATCATGCAATTTTCCCGAAATTGTATGCATTTTTTTGTTTGTACATGTAGACAAATCTACTGATTTCTGTCCTATTTGGATAATTCCTTCTAGATGCATCAGTTTTTTTGTCTCAAGTAGTGTATTCTAATGGTTACAGATGCGTACTCCATATTCACCTGCGTCCTCAGTGTAACGGCAAAGATTGGGAAGGAAGTTGCTCAGGTGTCTGAACCATTGCTATAGCTGGGGACAAATCGCTGTCCTGACAACCTTCAAATCGACCATGGGGGCGAATTTTACAATAGGTATTTCAAGACAGCAATGGAGTGGTACAAAATAAACCACTTCTCAGTATTCTCCTACATAAAAATAAGTATCGTGGAACCTTTGAACAGAATGACAAAGAAAATTTTTGGGAATTGTAACCAAAATAAACATAATTCAACAGGATGTTTGTGACAGTGAACGTCTAAATAGAGTATACAGTTATATTACAATGGTAGACCCACAGAAGCAGAAATTCAGTGTAGGTGATTTGATACATATTTCGAAATGCAAAATTGCGTCTGAGAGGTCTTATCTACCAAAATGGTCAACAGAAATATTTACAGTTTCCAGACTGCAATGAACGAACATAAAAACTTACATCTTAAAGGACAGTGTTGAGAGTTTATACACAGAAGACTTACAGCGAAACTCTGAACAGAACCTGTTTCTTCCAGAGCATTTCATAAGATGCTGTAAGAACAAGGATTTAGTTAAGTGGCTCAGCTTTCCGTCATACACAACAGTTCCACGAATGCTAATGATTTGGTATATGTTACAGGATGTGCAAACCTCAAACAATGCAGCATTATGAGTGCTAGGAAGCACATCAGGGGTGGGGATGGTATTCTCAATAAGTTTCCAGCTGAGCTGCACATCCGTGGGTATAATTAGAGCTGACTTGAAACGAAGCTGAGACAGCATCTAGTTTGTAGCAATAAAAGGATTAATCTACTAGATGAGGCATGTAAGGAATACAATTTTGTGTACGCTGCAAATAAAGTATTGGCAGAACATCATGCTACAACTTTTAGCTGATAAAGCCAAACAGACAGTAATATTTAGCAAACAATCATGATAGATGATCAAATTGTGTTTAGCATTTCAATGTTTTCAAAGTATGACATGTGTGTCATTGGTGTGTTTTCGTGAATAGGGGATATCTATGAAAGGAAAGTCAAACAAGGGATATAGATATAGGTCAAAATATGGAGTGTTCACAGATAATAAAGCAATGTGTGCCAAACTTAAATTAGGCACTGTGGTAAATTTTTGACACGTTATGAACACAGTTCGTTGTGCAATAAAGAATCAGAATAAAAAACCTGTGGATGTTTAAAAAATTGCATATGAACAGTGTTGTCAGCAGCTAAAAGTGATTTGAAGTAGAGGGGGGTAAGAAGAATATGGGTTAAGCCGCTGAGGGTTCTACCAATAGGTGAGACATCTGGTTGAATTATTCCATTTCAGTGCTTGAGGGGCTATTGGATATTGGTGTTGGCTATTGGTGGCAGCCATAGCTTGAACAATGAAGAATGGAAAAAACACAGAGGAGTAACTACAAAATATTAAAATACATAAAAGGATCATGGAGGCTGTTGCACAATTTCACAAGGAGCTTGGGCTGTTTATAAAGAAAGAACCTTATAGCTGTAGTGCCTGACAGACTATTTGCCAACAGATATACTTAAGTTCGTCAAAAAATTGAAAATTCCAAGGTTTCATGGTGTATTTATGTGGAATACATTGCCAAAGACGACGTGGAAATTTAAAGAATGCAGGAATGTGAATGTATATGTTACAGGAGGACCTGGAACCTGTTGAGGTGCATCCACTAAAAAAATGAAATAACGTCTGCTTCTTTGATTTATTTGGCGATTTACACCCGTCTGAAAAATTTTGCAGTTACTTCGCCAACAACTGTTTGTTATAGATTTTTTGATACTACTAAGTCTTCGATTCATATCTCTGTAAACATTTCTACCAAATATTCCTCCTGATGGTTGTACAAAAACGAGCAACACGCACATCACTGCATCAGTTGACATTTGGATGCAATGTTGTGCACCATAACCTTAAGAGAACAATTGGCCAGTATTAAGTGCAAATTAATTTTCACCAATAGATCAAAGCAAGGGACGAAGCCTAAGCCGCCTTCTCGATGATGAGGCAGGGTCGACAAGTGGTGATGTCCTGCAAATCTGCAACGTCGAACCATCCCACAGTATGGACGCAGAGGGTGTAAACGAGCACGAGGCAACGTCGCGGGATGCTGTCTAGGATGAACAGCCTGGGTTACAACGGACGTTACAATCAACGCCGTCTCTGACTCCCCAGTTCAGTGTTGTGGTCCCCTAGTAGCTTATCCCCCAAGTCGCCTTTAGAAGAGACGCCCACCCCAGCACCTAAAGAGAATACCCAGTGAAACTATCGTGTGACAACACTGCAAAATAAAAGGGTGTCACCGAGCTGGTGAAAAAACTACAAACACGAAAACTTGTCTATCTTGAGGGGGGAAACCAGATGGCGCTATGGTTGGCTCGCTAGATGGCGCTGCTATAGGTCAAACGGATATCAACTGCGTTTTTTAAAACAGGCACCCACATTTTTTATTACATATTCGTGTAGTACGTAAAGAAATATGAATGTTTTAGTTGGACAACTTTTTTCTCTTTGTGATAGATGGCGCTGAAATAGTCACAAACATATGGCTCACAATTTTAGACGAACAGTTGGTAACAGGTATGTTTTTAAATTAAAATACAGAACGTAGATACGTTTGAACATTTTATTTCGGTCGTTCCAATGTGATACATGTACCTTTGTGA
Organism: Schistocerca piceifrons; assembly: GCF_021461385.2. Classification (NCBI taxonomy): domain Eukaryota; kingdom Metazoa; phylum Arthropoda; class Insecta; order Orthoptera; family Acrididae; genus Schistocerca; species Schistocerca piceifrons. Next base: position 385,157,135 of record NC_060142.1, read on the forward strand.
ACTTATCATTTCTGAGAATGCATGCTATTACAGCGTCATTACCTGTAAATACCACATTAATGCAATAAATACTCAAAATGATGTCCGTCAACCTCAATGCATTTGGCAATACGTGTAACGACATTCCTCTCAACAGCGAGTAGTTCGCCTTCCGTAATGTTCGCATATGCATTGACAATGCGCTGACGCATGTTGTCAGACGTTGTCGGTGGATCACGATAGCAAATATCCTTCAACTTCCCCCACAGAAAGAAATCCGGGGACGTCAGATCCGGTGAACTTGCGGGCCATGGTATGGTGCTTCGACGACCAACCCACCTGTCATGAAATATGCTATTCAATACCGCTTCAACCGCATGCGAGCTATGTGCCGGACATCCATCACGTTGTAAGTACATCGCCGTTCTGTCATGCAGTGAAACATCTTGTAGTAACATCGGTAGAACATTACGTACGAAATCAGCGTACATTGCATCATTTAGATTGGCATCGATAAAATGGGGGCCAATTATCGTTCCTTCCATAATGCCGCACCATACATTAACCCGCCAATGTCGCTGATGTTCCACTTGTCGCAGCCATTGTGGATTTTCCGTTGCCCAGTAGTGCATATTATGCCGGTTTACGTTACCGCTGTTGGTGAATGACACTTCGTCGCTAAATAGAACGGGTGCAAAAAATCTGTCATCGTCCCGTAATTTCTGTTGTGCCCAGTGGAAGAGCTGTCCACGACGTTCAAAGTCGTCGCCATGCAATTCCTGTCGCATAGAAATATGGTACGGGTGCAGTCGATGTTGATGTAGCATTCTCAACACCGACGTTTTTGAGATTCCCGATTCTCGCGCAATTTGTCTGCTACGGATGTGCGGATTAGCCGCAACAGCAGCTAAAACACCTGCTTGGGCATCATCATTTGTTGCAGATCTGGTTGACGTTTCACATGCGGCTGAACACTTCCTGTTTCCTTAAATAACGTAACTATCCGGCGAACGGTCCGGACACTTGGATGATGTCGTCCAGGATACCGAGCAGCATACTTGGCACACGCCCGTTGAGCATTTTGATCACAATTGCCATACATCAACACGATATCGACCTTTTCCGCAATTGGTAAACGGTCCATTTTAACACCGGTAATGTATCACGAAGCCAATAACGTCGGCACTGGCAGAGTGTTACGTGATACCACGTACTTATACGTTTGTGACTACCGCAGCGCCATCTGTCACAAAGCGAGAAAGTGGTCAACTAAAGTAATAAAAAATGGCGGTTCCTATTTTAAAAAACGCAGTTGATATCCGTTTGACCTATGGCAGCGCCATCTAGCGGGCCAACCATAGCGCCATCTGTTTTCCCCCTTCAACCTAGATGAGTTTCGTTCTTTGCAGTTTTTTCGTTTGATGCTTATTTCGTGAGATATTTGGCCCGGTCACTATCAATGGACCACCCTACCTGTTCATCTATGTCTCTATGTTAACTTTTGTAGCTGGTTAAAGCAATTTTAAGATAATACCTCATGTTTGTTGTCGTAGTAGGTCAGATGACATGATGTTAGTATACAATATGACGCTTAATTTAATTTGTTCTGTTTGCTTTGCGAACCCCATGAGGTCACAATTATTGACTAAAGTCAGGTAAAACTCATTTGGATACAAGAGATTAATCAGTTCTTTTGTGCTGCTGTTTGCCTGTTGCAATTGTTGCTCGTTAGGGTATGTTTGTTTCGAAGATTGTTGGCGAATCTCCTAGTATGCCGAGAAAATTCGCGGCATAGTCTTCTCCGGGACGTTTGGTCCTGTAGCCACATTTCATTAGTCCGGTGGCCCACGTTCACTAGCATTTCTCTTTATTTTCCTTGTTTCTCTTTTTTCATAACTGATTGAATGAATTTGGTTGTGTGTCACGTTGCTAGACGGCGGAGTAGTCTGGTGCAGGAAGTCTGCGATAGTCATACAGATTCAGCAGCAGTTAGTCGTAAAGAATATCCAACTCTCATTGTGGTCAAGTAGGCAAAGAGGTTTGCGCTACCTGTGAGAAATCTATCTGCGCTAGGTTGGTGGTGGAAATGGCATCTTTGGGTCTTCCGGGCCACGCGGAGCGTGGAAGAGGCTGGAGGAGAAAAAGCGAGTCAGTCTGCCGCCGGTACGGGAAGTGTCCACAGCTGTGCTCCAGTCGAAGAAGGGTGAGCTAGACTGACCGCGTGGCGCGTTGTTACTTGGCAAGAGGAGACATGATTACGTGATGTGATATTGTTGCAACTTGGTCACGATACCTAGAAATTACGTCTCCACAAACCACGTGGGCTCGCGGGTGTGCTGCGAAACGTGTACCGTTTCACGAGCCATTGCAGTCAGTCCTCAGGCAACCGCAGTTGTATGAATGATTCACACCAATGATTTTAGGTGTAGATTATAACGGTGAATGTATCGATGCTTTTCTTTAATGTTTTAGGAATTAATGTTATCAAGAATTGTCTACATACCACACATCCATGTATTAGGAATAAATGATTTTATCCGCAATTTTCTCTTGTATTCCGAGGTTACGTTTTTGCACCTGAACCACTCACCTCATAGCTTTCCCGTTAGCACATCCAACGCGTTTCCTTACGCACAGGTCCAGTGATTAGGTTCCCCTTTTATTTTAAAACAAATGCTTTAGATTAAGTCTTATTTTCAGGTGTTGCTGGGAGCTGATAGTGTGCACTTTCTATTTTATTTTAAATGTTTGATTCTCGTGGACAGTGCACGGACAATACTGTTAACTGCATAACATCCCCTATGCGCGATATCACAACATATGCAAGTTTATGAGTTTTTGGTCTGTGATCAAATTAATTTATTTTCCGACTCGGCCAAACCTTTGATTAGTTGTATGGTTAGAGTCGGTGGCGAACCTAATCTTCTCATGTTAATTTCACAATCAATAAGCATTTGCATCTGTGTCTGGTTCATTTAAATATTCGGACACAGATCCAAGCGCTACCTTTTGTTGACTGAAAGGCGCTTCACGCCACTTACACAGAACGCAACAAGTACACGGCTGTCTTGCACGATTTATTCACAGGCGCCGCACGACGACTGCCAGCAGCGACCGTTTGCCTATGCAAATAGTAAGAAGTAACCAAATGAGTTACAAGGAGTCGGTGCTGTCCCAATAATAACGTAATAACCCGTAGAAACAGGTGAGTTATAACGACAAAACAGACAATGGACTTTAGCTAGGAAGGTTCGACAGGACCGTTATTCAATAGAACCACTTCTGGATTTCTTGAGGAGTAACGTTTTGTGGAATATTACTGCTAAAATTTACGAATTGTATCAACCAGTGGATACACTACCAACCATTCGTGTTCAGTGTAAAATTGCAACAAATTCATATCTCACTGAAAACTCAGTTCATGGAATCTACTGGTTCTTCTCTACAGTGGACCAAGATATAAACTGTTTGAGGTCCCAAACATCCACACGTGCTTCCCAATGACTGTTCACATGTTAGACCATCTCAAGTTGCGTACTGTTGACCAGGAAATTGTGAAATGTTTTCACATGAAGTAGTAAAATGGGTATGAGGTATAATACTGATACACAGATCACTTTCGAGTGGAAGTACAACATGTTAATGAAGAATTACAAGCTCCTTGAAGTGATAGGATTCAAAGTATGCAATGATATTACTTGAATGTAGCAGCTCCAGTTCAATATGATGAGTGAATCATTTGCCAGGAGTATTTCTCACACAAACCTTTCGCTTCGACAGTGATTAATAATAATGATGAGGTACAGATTGTCAATGAACATCAAAATGATTTTGCAATTTTGAGCAACGGTTTATATTTGGAAGTAACTTTTGAGATGAAGGATGGAGCCTCTAAAGCAGCATTGCACCTTAAGTATAATGAGTTCACCTTTCGGTTTCAAGTAATAAGATGGAAACTGAAAGGTGTCAGGACAGACCTCACAAGAAATATTGGGATCACGTTGACCCTCGAAACGTACACTTCCACATGAACTTCAGACCTAGATTATTTAAAAGTCCAGGATGGTTTGTAGACAGATCAACAAGTGAGTGTTATGCTCAAAATGTTTATGAGGTACTTAAGAGGTGATAAATGCGGCATCGTGAATGCTAAACACAAACTAATTCTGGTTTGAACCACGATGTATAATAACTCGTACATTCGAGGAGAGCAAAAAGAGAATAAAATTGTATCGAGGGAACTGCTGTGGGAAATGCCTTATATTTCCATAACAGATGAGATGTTTCTGAAATTTTTACATGTTTTCAATTTGGATAGTCAACTGTTATTAAGTTTCCATTCGTGAGAACTGTTGGAACATCCATTTCAGGAGGTCAATTAGAATTACTTTGATTCATTATTCTGGTGCTGTAAACAGATGGGAGGAGAAATCTGAAAAATAAATTCATTGTAGTCAACACTTGTCAACTAACAAAGGCAATAGTTTACTTGAATCCTGAATTTTACACATAAGATAATTTATGGACTGACTGGTATAATAACAGTATCGACCTACTGTATGACATGTATGGAAGGTTCACTCTTATTAGTAGTGTTGAATTTGGATGCACACTCAACCCATGCTAATTTAAATAGTTATTGCCAATTGTCATGACAGACTGCTCTAAACAAAATGAAATTGTAAAATCAGGGCCAACAGATATCCGTACTGAATCTAAATCATCAGACAATCTCCCCTCAAGAACTTCAGTATACACATTACTGCTACGTGCTTGTGTGATGAACTATTTCCTACAACTGTGATCATGCAGCGAGTTGTATAAATTAACAAGTGCTGCTTCACTTACAAAGCATCTCACGATGACACCTCAGATTGTGAACATCATAGTGGACACACGGATCTTCTATGATGAGTGTGGTCAATTCGTGTTTAAGGAAATTGCCTTTGTCACATTCAGAAAAGCTGGATGTGTAATAAAAACGTTGTCCACAATCGTTGTTGCACCCAAGCATTTTTGAACAGTAAACTGTGCCAAGACCCGAAAAACCGCAGTATAGTTGTTAATACATTTCCATCAAGAAAAATTCTGAGATAATACTAGAATGTCTTATGAAGGTATGGTGCCATAGTTCTGAAATTTTGATCATGCAGATAGCATTGTTTAAATCAAAGCCCATTAGAAAGTGTAATGGTTGTTAGAAATTTACAAGAACATGTCTATTCTCAACCTTGAAGCATACAAATGTCCATCTGTTCCCTGTCTCAAACAGATATGCGGTGTGGAAGACAAAAATGATTTTATTTGTACTTCGGATAATGTACAAACACTTTCAAGTTAGGTTGCCAATAAATGATTTTTTTAAAAAAAACGTTATATTTGTGTGAACTTTTATTTTAAAAACCTTTCTGTTTATTTAGCTCCACCTCCTCTACCTCTTACAGGTCTCAATATGTGCACAGATAACTAATTATCAACATTGCCTATGGAATTCATTGAGGATGGGAGATATAATCTTAGATGTCTCTTCTATACATCACTGGAAATGGCAATGATTCATTGCTGCCTGTTGTAAAGGCCTATCTGACCCGCACTCTGTGCAAAAAAATTCGGTCATGTAATGTGAATGCACATGCTTCTTCTCCATCACTGCATCATGTTTGACAAACACCACCCTATGTGTATATCTCAGCCTCTTTATGTTAACGGAGATACAATTGTGTCTGATGCACCACTCTCCTCTCATACATGCTGGCATGTGCCACTCTCTGCAGATGATGATATCAGCTGCATGATAGTGTGCAGACGTTAAGGGACGCTGAGTGGAGCCTAATGACACCAATGACTTAACTGGTGGAGTAAGTTAAACACACTACTGCCCACTTGCAACTGCATGTCACATGATGTGCCACCAGAACCGATGTTACAAAACATAATACATTATTTGACCAGAGCTGGCGGCAGTGGAAGTGTGGTCTGGTAACAGGATTTCATCACCTGTGTGTCACCTCATGGCTAAAGACTTGTTGGTTGTAATTTTGGAGGAACAAACTTGCCAGTGCACACACAGTAGTGATTAACAATTCTTGTTTCCTGTTGGTTCAAATCTAGCATGTAATCCAGATATAAGCAGTTTTACGGTTATATGTAAGAGGCATTTTGCCACCAGAAGCCACTTCTGTTCTAGTCTGAGCTGTGGTAACATCAGTTTCATTGTAAAGAAGAGTTGAAGTGCCAATCTCAGAAAGACTACATAAGCTGCAGAAGGTGCAGGGAGCACCCTCGATTTGAAGATACTGCAGGTATATATTGCAGCTGAGTTTTCAATGTATATAATGTGTATGTGTGTTTATTGTATATAACTGCAATCTAATTTTCTTTGTTACAGATCGGAGTATACTGTCACCCCTAATACAGGGTACTACATTACAAGATCTAATGGAGCTAATTGGTGCTTCAGAGGGTGGCAGATGGCTTGGAACTGACGAAACAGAGCTTTTAACTGGCGAATTTTATGATCGTCAATAGACTTTTTAAATTATTCTTTCTTCTCTCTGAATGTGTGTATATAATAATAATATGGTTGTGCAATGGAATAATTTTTTCTTTTACAATTTTTTAACAAGGTTGTGACAGTGGGGACAGATGAAGTCCAGTCCACCCCTATCATTGTGCACTCCCAGAGTATTTCCACACTTGCAACCTATGACTGATGTTGATACAATGCCCAGTCCACCTGCATAAAAACATCAACATGAGCGTATTTTTTGTAGAAATACCTAGGGTTGACCAGGTCCCTATTGCATGCTCACATGTCTTGGCTCGAACTATAGACTTCTGAATATGGGAGTGGTGTTAGTAAATCATATAAGACTGTTAGGTAATTAAAAATGTGTATGATGCTTTGAAGAGCTATTTTTTGTAGGAGTCTTGGATAATATTACAAAGATGTATCATAGGGCAGATGCTGCTAACATTTCCCAACCCATGACACAAATCTCTCAGATTTATCCATCACAGCCAAAGATGACTTTTTGTAGTATGAATTTAAAGAGCTGGGTCCCACTATTAACGAATGCATATGTTGCATATGTATGTAGTAATTGATATTTCTCCTTCTTATACAATAACTTATGCTTGCATGTATTACTTCTGAGAACTAGTTTCTTTCTAGGTGTTGCTGTTAATGATGTGTCTAAGGGGGATGCGTTGGTGCTGCACGTGTGGAGACAAAACTGAATGATCCGTATGAAGTCTCGATGCCTTTCTCCAGTGTGAGTTCATAGGGAATGATGCCAATCGTTGAGGACTAGATACATAACAAGTGGTATTCATCATTTTCTCTTCCACAGTAAAAATTATTTTTACACATTTATGTATGTATTTTTTATGAGACTTTTCTCTGTTTCTAAGTGCACTTGATGAAGGTCTATCGATGGGGAGGACCATCACGATTTGCAATCTCTGCTAAGAGGTAGTGCACTGCTTGATGACGAGATAAGTGCTGTATATTTCAACAATACAGATGCTGATGAATTACTTTGCAAGTATTAGAAATTGTTATTATTATTATTGACACATGCATAAATCCATTTGAAATAGTTACATATGATACATACCAATGTCATTTTGTTTTCTTCCTTTGCAGGAGTACTGGTACCACCAAAAAAACTGTGGCTGGATCCACCAATGAATTGTTTACCATACCTGTCAATGCCATCATCACCGCAGCCTGGTCCATTGACAGCGTGTTCACTATGTCCTGGACCATCTCAGCATTAGTTATCACCTCAATATTGGCCATCACCTTACCCTAGACCTAGCAGCTGTTCCCTGGTCCATCCTATTAACGAGCGACATGTTAGATGAATACCTGCTTTGAATTAGTCTGTGGTTGCAACACTTTTGGCTACCAGATTTTGCAAGCACACACAATTAACCAAAATGTAGGCTATCAATACGATGACACTTTTTTTTTAATACTTGTCAACCTGTGTTGTAAAGTAGCTTCCCAAAATCGTCAATGGCCGACAGTGCTGTTCTATGCTGTGCGCTCATGCATCCCCCTCAAAAAAGGTGATTATGGAGCTGAAAATAAAACCTTTGACTAATTTGATGTAAAAATGGTGCGATATTGTGGGGTAACTCAACTTGCCGATAGGTTCAGGATGCCATACTGGGACATTTTTTAAAATACGGGAAAGAGGGTATGGTAAGGTGCTCAGCCAGATACTCAACATCAATGTGTATTTGTATGTCTCTGATCCCACTTCCAAAGGATATTGCCACCAAGACAACCTGTGTTAAAGTCTATAATACTGTAGTGGGTGATGAATTCGCTTTGCATGGTCAATTCTGGCTTGTGACATAAATTACCAGAATCATGCAGTACTTATGTCTACTTAACAAACATCGCAAGCATTATAACTTCAACAGCATATTATTATCGATTAAACTCGAGGGTCTACTAAAATTTGCTAGAAAGAACCCTTATTATTCAGTTCATGTTTGTGACTTGGAGGTAGATGAAAGCAAATGAGAAGAAGACAGAGGGCTCACTGTGCAGAACAAAAAGGAAAATGTAAGACATAAAGTATTCAAAAGTAGCTGGGCAGCAACCTAAACATTGTTGTTGTTTCCTGAGGGTGAGAAACAACACTACATCTGGATCAAAAACGTGACTCACGTTCTTTCTGCCCAGTTGTGAAAACGATGCAAGATATTTTATCATAAATGGGTCAACTGATTTTATACACTTAAGAGTTTAGAAAAGCATCCACTGATTGCTCTGGCCAGGAATACGTGGCAATGCCTACTGAGGCAAACAAGTTCTTAATGTTGAAGTACATGTACCACCAGGAGCGTTGCCTCTTTATGGTTTACTCTGATTCTGGGTGCTGCCCGCATCCTATGATGCACTGTGAAGGCGACCCCACTGCCTGTGATACAACTTTCACAGAATGGTATGTATGTTATGTGGTGACCTATCAAGTTGTATGCTCATCTGACTCCAGTCTTAATCAGTTTGATTCCCACATTGGGGATAATCCTGCAAGATGGTTCCTCTCTGAGTTTGAAAAACTTACAAAGGCTTGTTGATAGGATTTATTGCACCAACATTTCCATGACCAATTCATAGGAGAAAGATGCCTTATACAATCAGTCAGTTGACAGTTATATTTGTGGGCTGGTACTGGTTAGAAAAATGGAGACCACTGTCATCAAATGGGAAAGTTCCACAGCACACCACATAATGCACACAACTTGACAAACCAACCACCATGACATGAGGAAAATTTTGCCTGAGAGTGTCGAAAATTATATATCATTTTCCAGTTGGAGTACACTAAAAATTGCTATCCGCTCCCTGGAGTCAATTCGAATTATGCACGCAGCCTTCTTGTATGCATTTTTGAGAAAATCCGGAATGTATGCATGGACACATACATGTTGGATCCTGCCATTACACTGTGCCAGGGCTTTCATGGTATGCAAGGTTAAAACACGTCAGCATCAGACTACTGACTGATGCTGGCATGCTGCTCTTTTTGCAATGCAGGATTCATAGTGGAATTTTCCAGTGTGTGTGTGTGTAGATACACCAAGACAAAAAACGCATTGGGTGATTGAAGAGGAGTAAAAGGCATCTGTCAATTTGAGTTATATCATAAGCCTGGATGTAAACAACATATATGTCATATGTCATAAATGGTCACACCATGCAAAATCTGCGCTGATTGGAGGGTTCTGATGGCTGTTCTGTTAGGAAATCGTCAGATTGGAGAAGTTCCAAGATGTGGTTTTGGATTCTGGTGTAGGATATGTCATGGAGGCAGAATTGGTAGATCCTACCAATTTGCATGAGACGCACAGCAACTTGACGATATGTCTGGAGACCCTATTTGCACATGATGGTTCCATTCCCAAGCTGATGACAATGCTACAGATAAAAATAGATACATTACCCACAACAGAAGCCTCCAGCAGTGCCTCAGTTTGGAAATGGAAATTATTAGAGCCATCTGTGTCATGTCCTAAGAGTTATATAGAGGTGAATACTGGAAAGGATGTTTAAAGATTAATGAAGAAATCAATTTTCAGAAAAACTACGGAAAATTTAAGAAATCACCAAGAAATTCACTTGGTTTATCTTTCAAATGGGTGTTATGGCTTAGGGGATGATATTTCCAGGCCAAATTTTAAGTGGGCCACCACCTTCAATCAAGGATTAGTCACTCGAGAGATGGCTAAGGTTTTAAGCAGAGTTCACGAATCCTGCCTGTGTTGGTATATGTGTACTGGGTCTTTCAAAACTCCATATGTAACATTTCCACTACAGGTTTGCGAAACCTAACGTCATTGATCCAAAATCACTGTATATGGATACAGACAGTTCATCTGTTGGGTGAATTGCTGTGATCCGTATGAAATAATAAGCTGAGACCCTGAAGCATTCGACTTGTCTGGATACGTGGCTGATAAGCGTTATGGAGTAACATCTAAAAAAAAGTTATCGGTCTGATGAAACAAAGGATTGATGGGTCATGCATTGTTGAGTTTGTGAGACACATATAGAACATGTATGTACACCACACAGACAAAGTGCCACCCAAAGACAGCCTAGGGCTGTGTGTCCTGTGGCCTCAGTGGTTCTAATAATCAGTGACTACAAGGAGTGCTTGCTTGATGGTGTTGGTGGTGTTCTGTCTCGACTTTGGCAGATGGTGCACTGGGTAAGGTTTCGATCAAGAGTCCACGTGGCACACGCTGTATCTCAGTGAAAGTCAGTCTGTTGCACAATAACAACAAAGAGGTCATCTGTTAGGACAGGATTGGAACCTACCCATTCTCACACTGTTCGTTTAAGTTATTGAGAGTGGGTGGATACTGATATTTGTAAATAGTGTATGTCCATGAGAGTATATGTGGAATAGTAGTAAGATATATATGTATATGAGTGCCTGAGTTAACTGATGGCACTCTATACGTTTATGTTTATATTTGTATGTACTATATACATGTCTTTGTGTGTGTGTGTGTGTGTGTTTTGCTTCACCTGCTACTAATCATGCCAGTTAGTATTATTAATATCTTGTTTTCCATGTAAAAATCTCAAACAAATTGTATAAATGAATAATAACTGTGTAAAGAAATTATTGTTGTAAAAATGAAAAATGAACAGCATCTAAAAACAATAAGAAAAAATTATTTATCAGTATTAATGTAAATGCTATCTTTGTCTCCATATAAGAAGCATCTCTGTACCTGCTGGTATTCGTTTAAAATATGTATATAAGTTTTATAGAACTTTTCCAGATATCACTGAAGTACAAAAAATAGTGAAGCATAAAATTTTGAAAAAATTATTGTTAATAAAAATATATCAACAAAACTGTATTATAAATCTTTCAAAAAACTGTTTTTAAAACAAAAAATTAGTTTGCTATAGTCACAAACCTTTTATCCAAAAGAAACTTGATCCATTTACTACAGTGAACAGAACAAGAATAATAAGGCTCATGCAGCTGAACTAGAGAGAAAAGTAGAGGCAGAGAGTACCAGCCATTTTGAGCCATCCTGTGGACCTAGAGGGGAAAGGGAGCAATTTTTTACCATCATATCATTGGGGTGGCAGGAGATAACCTCGTCTCATATAGTTAGGTTGACCAGAACTCTAACAGTAGATGGGTGACTGTCATTTTCCCGCAATTTTTTACTCTCACAATTACCTGAGAGTCTGGGATGGTTATGAGGTTAAATCCTTACTTTGAATGCAGCACACACAAGTTCGTTACAAATATGGGAAGACCATGTGACTGGTATCAAGTTACATCCTGACCTTGAAAGTACTTTACGCAATTCCCCGAACTGCCTGAGGTGTGGGGGCAGAGGAAGACAAGATCGTTATCTTGACTGCATCCCTACCTTATCCACTACTTAGGATTCGTCACGATTAAGGAGATAGGACAAACAGTTAGTTAGTGAGAACAGTTTATTAAGAGGATTATTATCATCAAAATTGAAGGAAAATCAACTCGAACAACGTGTAATTCAGTAAGCAAACAGAAACGAATAATAATCATGGATGACTGGAAGACTGTAGTAGGGTAAAGAGACACAAGACAGAATTACGGAAGAATATGGGCTCGGTAGAAGGAATGATAGAGAAGAAAGACTAACTAGATTCTGCAATAAATTTCAGCTAGTAGTAGCGAGTAACGAGGTTTAGAAGTCTTGTGTTCAAATAAGAAAAGGAGGAGGTATACGTGGAAAAGGCCTGGAGAAAAGAGAAGATTATTGCTTGATTATATTATGGTCAGTCCGGTTTTGCCGCAGTGTCTGATTCACTGCCATGTATGCCGTGCTCCAGGCCTACAATCTCAAATGTTTCTTCCTCAAATTAAGACTTATGGCATATATTAGTAGATATCCCTTGGCCAGGAATGCCCACTTTGCCTGCTCTAGTCTTCCTTTTATGTACACCTTGCTTTGTACATCATGCGTTATTTTCCTTCAGAAGGTAGAGGAATTTCTTCTTTTCATCTTCTTCGCCGTCTCTAATTTGGATACTAAGTTTGTTAATCTAATTTTCGTTGCTCCTCATGATACTTCCGCCTTTCTCCAGATTACCCTCAACCCACATTCTGTTCTCATAATACTGTTCATTCCATTCAACAGGTCCTGAATTATTCCCCATTTTCACCGAAAATCTTCATATCTAGCGCTTCTTATCATTGATTGCCTTTTATAATGAATTTTAATCCCACTCTTGAACCTTTCTTTTATTTCGGTCAATATTTTTTCAATGTACAGATTGAACAGCTGGGGTGAAAGATTTCATCCCTGTCTTGCACCGTCATTTTTAAGCCTAGCACTTCGTTCTTGGTCTTCCAGTCGTAATGTTCCCTGTTGGTTCTTGTGCATATTGTACACTGAAGCGCCAAAGAAACTGGTACAAGCATACTAATTCAAATACAGAGCTATGTAAACAGCCAGAACACGGAGCTACAGTCGGCAACACATATATAAGACAACAAGTGTCTGGCACAGTTGTTAGATTATTTACTGCTTCTACAATGGCAGGTTATCGAAACTTAAGTGAATTTGAACGTGGCGTTATAGTCGGCGTACGAGCGATGGGATACAGCATCTCCGAGATAGTGATGAAGTGGGGATTTTCCCGTATGACCAGTTCATGAGTGTACTGTGAATATCAGCAATCTGGTAAAACATCAAATCCCTGACATCTCTGTGACCGCAAAAAAAAATCCTGCAAGAATGGGACCAATGACAACTGAAGAGAATAGTTCAGTGTGACAGAAGTGCAACCCTTCCACAAATCGATGCAGATTTCAATGCTGTGCCATCAACAAGTATCAGAGTGTGAATCATTCACAGAAACATCATCGATAGGGGTTTCAGAGCAAAAGGCCCACTTGTGTACCTTTGATGAGTGCAAGACACAAAGCTTTATGATGCCCAATCCCATCAACACCGACTCTGGACTGTTGATTACTGTGTAGTGGCACTACCATTTGGGATTGGAAAAGTCAGTTTTCGTGTAATATTTCTGAGCGTGCAAGCTACAGCCAGGTGCTGGCCTGTTTACAGTGAGTTAACGCTCACCAGCAGTTGCAAAGTAAAATAGGGGCCACAGGGGCTTTGAACCGCCAGAAACAAGTAGTGGTTTGCATGGTGCAAGCCACAGGCAGAAGGGGCCCACTGGTCAACCTAAGTGTTATGAGTACGTGACACGGAGCGGCGTGTTTAGCAAAACAGAGGTGCACAGCCATACGTATAGGTGCCAGTTCACTAACAAAGCATTCAAGTGTGACAGCTCTCCTGGATGGTGAGGTGTGTCACATCACCAGCTACACGCAACAGCAGATGGGGCACCAGCATTCCAGTACAATGTGGGTCGCTGGTTCGACCCTCTGAGGCCAATGCGGGGCATTCAAGTGTGACAGCTCTGCTGGAAAGATGGGCGTGTCACACCACCAGCTACACACAGCAGCAGATGGGGCGCCAGTGTTCCAGTCCACAGTGGGTAGCTCGTTCGACGCTCTGAGGCTGACACAGGGTCCGTAGCCAGCCAGCGATGGGATGACTTCCAACATGCTCCAGAGACATCCAGGGCGAGGGGAGCAGATTCAGCTGCTGGATCATGGGCGCTTGTTGTGGCTGGGATCCAAGCCATCCTGGCAGGGACGCAAGATGTGGGCCACCTTGCAGTTGTCGGCGGGTGGCGCTGAGACAGCACAGGACGAAGGCTGCTGAGTCAGCTGCCCATGCAGCCCTGATGTTGCCATATCAATGTGGCTGTACAAGGCCAACACATTAGCAGAGTGCTTGACGGGTCGCTGAGGTGGTGTCCTCAGCATTGTGGGACCCAGTGACATAGACCAAGGGGAATGCGGCACTGTGGTTGGAAACAATAAATCACTTGGAAAGCTTGGACAAGTCTTAATACAGTGCCTTCTACCTCTTCCTGCTACATTTTGTGTTGCTGTTACATTCGGTGTCAGAAGTGGACACTACAACCGGAAACGTGTTGCCTGGTCAGACGAGTCTCGTTGCAAATTGTATCAGCGGATGGACGTGTACTGGTAGGGAGACAACCTCATGAATCCGTGGATGCACATGTCAGCAGGGGCCTGTTCAAGCTGGTAGAGGCTCTGTAATGGTGTGGGGCGTATGCAGTTGGAGTGATATGGGACCCCCGATATGTCTAGACACGAATCTGACAGGTAAATGTAAATGTCGTGTGACTAGGGCTCCCATCGGGTAGACTGTTCGCTGGGTGCAAGTCTTTCGATCTGACGCCACTTCGGCGACTTGCACGTCGATGAAGATGAAATAATGATGATTAGGACAACACAACACCCAGTTCCTGAGTGGAGAAAATCTCCAACCCAGCCGGGAATCGAACCCGGGCCCTTAGGATTGAGTCTGTCACACTGACCATTCATCTACTGGGGGTGGACACTCTGATAGGTGACACATATGTAAGCATCCTGTCTCATCACCTGCATCCATCCATGTGGCTCCAGGAACACTCTTGTGGGTTTAAACACTTTCACTGGCCACCAAACTCCCGAGACATGAACATTATTGAGCACATCTGGAATACATTGCAACGTGCTGTTCAAAAGATATCTCCACCACATCATACTCTTACAGATTTGTGGACAGACCTGCAGGATTCATGGTCTCAGTTTCGTCCAGCACTACTTCAGACAATAGTCAAGTCCATGCCACGTCGGTTGTGGCACTTTTGCATGCTCGTAGAGGCCCTACACAATATTAGGGAGATGTACCAGTTTCTTTGGCTCTTCAGTGTATATGGGGTGTGCCCACCTTTCGCCTTTATGATGGCCTGAATTTTGATGGAGGCATTTTCAGTGTCTATGGAAGAATGGCTGCTTCCTCAACAGCCAAAACCAGAGAACGTAGTGATGTTGAATGCTGGGCTCTGGAGGACAGTCGACATTCTAATCCATTCCAAACGTATTCCATTGGGTTCAGATCGCGACTCTGGGCAGGCCAGTCTGTCTCAGGAATGTTATTGTCCACAAACCATTTGCTGCTTTTTGACGGGGTGTATTGTTATGCTGATACAGTCGTCACGTCCGAACTGTTCCTCTTCTGTATGCATTACACAATGAGTGAAAATGTGTTCATATGCTTCCGCATTACGCGTTTTCTTAACTGCAATAAGGGGATCACACCATAACCAAGAAATATACCTCCTAAAAATGACGGTAGTATCAGATTGCCATGGTGTGTTTGGCGTGATTCATGACTCCAGAAGTGCAATCCTTCTGCAAATTACTGAAGATTTTAATGCTCGGCATCAACAAGTGTCAGCATGCCAACCATTCAACGAAATATCATTGATGTGGGCTTTCGTAACCGGCGCCCCACTCGTGAACCCTTGATGACTGCGCAACACAAAGCTTCACCTAAAGACTGGGCCTGTCAACACCGATATTGGACTGTTGATGGCTGGAAACATTTTGCCTGGTCGGAATAGTCTCGCTTCAAATTGTATCGAGCGGATGGACGTGTACGGGTGTGGAGACAATCTCATGAATCCATGGACCCGCATGTCAGCAGGGGACTATCTAAGATGGTGGGTCCTCTGTAGTGGTGCGGTGCGTGTGCAATTGGAGTGATATGGGACCCCTGATATGCGTAGATACGACTCTGACAGGTGACACGTACGTAAGCATCCTGTCTGATCACCTGCAACCATTCAAGTCCATAGTGCATTCCGACGGACCTGGGCAATTCCAGCAGGGCAGTGCGACACCTACACATCCAGAATTGCTACAAGTGGCTCCAGGAACACTCCTCTGAGCTTAAATACTTCCGATGGCCACCAAACTCCCCAGAAATGTACGTTATTGAGCATATCTGTGATGAGTTGCGACGTGCAATTCAGAAGAGATCTTCACCCCCTCGTACTGTTACGGATTTGTGGACAGCCTTGCAGGATTCATTGTGTGAATTCCCTACAACACTACTTCAGACATTAGTTGAGACCAAGCCACGCCGTGTTGCTGCACTTCTGCACGATCGCGGAGGCTCTACCTACCCCGATATTACGCAGGTGTATAAGTTTCTTTAGCTGTTCGATGTATATCACCTGGCTTTCCTTGTAGGTTACTTTGGTTTTTCTCAAACTTTTCCAACGTCTTGCACTATTTTACACTGCCAAACTTTTTTCTGGGTCGGCAAATCTCATGAACAGGTCTTGATCTTTCTTCATTCTTGCTTCCATTATCAAGTGAAACATCTGAAGTGCCTCTCTGGTGCCCATACCTTTCCTAAAGTGAAAATGATTATCACCTAAGAGATTCTCAATTTTCTTTTCCATTCTTCTGTGTATCATTCTTGTCAGCAGCTTGGATTCATGAGCTGTTAAACTGATTGCGCTACAGTTGTCGTATTTGTTGATCTTCGCTGTCTTCGGAATTGTGTGGATGATATTTTTCCGAAGTCTCATAGTACGTCGCCAGTCTCATAGATTCTTCAAAACAACCCGAAGAGTATTTGGTTGCCATTTCCCGCAATGATTGTTGAATTTCCGATTGAATGTTATCTGTTCCCTCTGTTTGATCTCAGGTCTTCCAGAACTCTTTTCAATTCTCATTGTAATACTGGATCCACAGCACGCCTTTCTTCCCGAAGCGTCCTACCGCCCGCGACAGCGCTGCTGTCGGTGCGATTGCTTAGCTAGAGGGCGCCCTTCAAGCACGTCATGCAACAGCTAACGTGCTTCTGACATGGGAACAACGTGGCGATGGGATGTTGGTAATTTTTTTATATTTATAGTATGTGAAGTTGAAACTCAAACATACCTCTCCCATATCAGTTCGATGCAACTCTCAGCAATTCTCGAGATAATCGAATTTGAAGGTTTCCAACCGCGATGAATATCCTAAAATCAGGGCTATATTTCTCACCTAGCTGTATGGCTTTGTGGGAAAGCACTCGGTCACTCTGTGTGTGGTTAGAGTTCGTTTCCAGGCTGAACCAAGTTTTTAAATAAATGTGCTTGTTCTGCGAGCATTTTCATGAAGTATAGAATTCAAAAAGTTCACGTGACTCATAGTTGCTGTAACAGGTCTCGCTTCTATCTTTTTTTGTTTTTTTGTTTTTTGTTTTTTTTTTTTTTTTGTTTTTTGCGTCCGGTTGAATGCCTACGTCATTTAAATATAAAATTCATCATATACATATAATTGTGATTTTTACGGAAAATTTACGTCTCCTTATCTGTAATTATACAGGCTATCCATAATTAAAGTTACAGTTTCAAAACGTTATAGCAAACAGAACAACTGAACATAACGACGTCAACTTTGAACAATATATCATGGAAAAAAAATAACAAAAAAATTAACGGAAATTTGACCAATAGATGGCGCTATAAGTATCAGATTGTGCACATCAACAAACGCACAGTGCACCACTGTTCCTCAGATTGCATTGCTGACGCCCAACACGACTGTTTGCATGAAGAATTGTACGTTGCTGATAAAGCAGTTTTTCAAGAACGGTGACCGTGCTTCAGAAGCCCTGCAAAAGATCCGGACACTTAAGGGTATGGAACCAGGCATTGGTCTGGACATGCCTGTGAGGACTGTGCGTAAAATCCTGCGAAACATCCTGCATTGCTGTCCATAAAAAATCACCTATATTCAGTAGTAGCTTCCTTCTTACCTGCCATCAAGACAAACGTTTGCTCTGGAATCTCTTGCTGACTTGGGAGTGGACGATGGCCATGGAACGTTGTTTGTACATACGAGGCCCATTTTCATATCTAAGAACATCTCACTATGCAAGAATGCAGAATATAGGCAACGGAAAATCCGCACGCGCATCATCCCGTACCACTTCATTCCACAAAAGTGACTATGTGATGCGGGATGACGGCATCGTTTATCGTAGGGCCGTATTTTTTCGGGGAGATGAGTCCTGCGAGTCCTGTTGTCTGTACTGTCACCCTTTTACGCACCAACTTCGTTCCAACACTTAAACAGCGTGTAGGTGAACGTAGGATCATTTTTATGCATGATGGCGCTCCTCTGCACAGTGCACAGCCAGTAAAGCGGCTGCTGAAGAGGCAAGAGGCATTTCAGAAATATTACAATTGTCAGCTATCATTTCCCTACAGCCTGGCTGTACAGATCACCTGATGTTAATCCGTGTGACTTCTGCCTGTGTGGTTATCTGGAAGATGTTGTATTCACTGCTCCAATCATGAACATAGCAGAAGTAAAGGCACTCATTGCGCAACGCATTCTGAACGTGACTCCAGCTCCCCCCCTCCTCCCCCCCAACCAGGCCCCCTGACGCACAACGATCTGTTGTTGAACATGCTGTTTCTCGATGTCAACTTGTACCAAGAAATGGTGGACAACTTATTGAACATGTCTTGTTCCATTCTCCCAACATTAAGAAACCGATGTCATTTTGCTTTTTGTTAGTTTTTTGGCCCCAGGAGAATTAAAAACCGATGTCATTTTGCCTGATATACGGCTTTTATCCTTAGGACAATTAAAACCAACGTCATTTTGCTTTTTATGCCGCTTTTGACCCTAGGACAGCTAAAACCCGGTTGTTTTTCACCCGACGGGGTACGAGCTTATTATGATGGATGGGCCTACCTAACTAACGGCGCCACAACTGTTGAATGCCAAACTTGTGCAGTCATGTACCTTAAACAATACGGATAGTGTAATGTGCAACTGAAAAGATAACCATATTGCGATTGATTTGCCATTTGTTGCCAACCCCACGTACGTTAAGACACTTACAGTGCGATCTGTTGGCAAAATTTTCAGTAATTTTTTTCTATGAAATTTCCCCCTGCGTCAATAATGTGCTGTTCAAATTTGATACCGATCTGAGCAGTGGCTCTCATTCTTCAGCGGTCTGAAATTGGAGCTTTAATTATGAACACCGTATATATTGCACACAAAATGCAGTTTTCATTCGAAACAAAAATTCTTGGTTACTGATCCTCTATAAAAGACTGTTAATCAAGATTACATGGTTAAACAATTACAATTAAATGTTTTTCTATCTTTTTGTATTGTACGCTTCACCTAAATGCTCATAGAACCCGCACATCTGTTTAAAAATTTTGACTCTGCAAGGATTCGGAGCCAAGACCCCTCCCCTCCCCCACACTAATTGAACTTTCTACTCCATTTTTTTTTGACATGTTAGGTTGGTTTATTTGTCACCACAAAGTACAAAATAATGCCACGTATTAAAAAACTTTCAGTAGTGTAAAACATACATACAAACTGTATCATGGCCAGAATATAACTAATTACAGTATTAATATTCAATCATTCATACATTTTTCATTTTCTCTATGAATAATCATAATCAGTTTATATGTATGTTTTGCACTACTGAAAGTTTTTTAATATGTGGCATTATTTTGTACTTTGTGGTGACAAATAAGCCAACCTGACATGTTAAAAAAAATGGAGTAGAAAGTTCAAGTAATGTGGGGGAGGGGAGGGGTCTTGGCACCGAAACCTTGCAGAGTCAAAATTTTTAAACAGATGTGCGGGTTCTATGAGCATTTGGGTGAAGCGTACAATACAAAAACATAGAAAAACATTTAATTTGTAATTGTTTAACCATGTAATCTTGATTAACACTCTTTTATAGAAGATGAGAAACCAAGAACTTTTTTCCGAATGAAAACAACATTTTGTGAGCAATATGTAGGGTCCAATTTCAAACAGCTGAAGAATGAGAGCCACTGCTCAGAATGGTATCAAATTTGAACAGCACATTATTGACGCAGGGGAAAACCTCACAGAAAAAAAATTACTGAAAATTTTGCCAACAGATCGCACTGTAAGTGTCTTAACGTACATGGGGTCGGCAACAAATGGCAAATGAATCCCAATATGGCAATCGTTTGAGTTGCACATTACACCATCCGTATTGTTTAACGTACATGACTGCGCAAGTTGGGCATTCAACAGTTGTGGCGCTGTTAGTTAGGGAGGCCCATCCATCATAATAAGCTCGTACCCCGTCGGGTGGAAAAACAACCGGGTTTTAGCTGTCCTAGGGTCAAAAGCGGCATAAAAAGCAAAATGACGTTGGTTTTAATTGTCCTAAGGATAAAAGCCGTATATCAGGCAAAATGACATCGGTTTTTAATTCTCCTGGGGCCAAAAACCTAACAAAAAGCAAAATGACATCGGTTTCTTAATGTTGGGAGACTGGCACAAGACATGTTCAATATGTTGTCCACCACTTCTTGCTAGAAGTTGACATCGAGAAACGGCATGTTCAACAACAGATGGCTGTGCTTCAAGGGGGTGGGAGTGGGTGGGTGGAAGCGAGTGGCAGTGATGGGGAAGTCTGTGGCGTCGCCGGTGGTCAGCGATAGGCGTGAGTGAGCTGGGGGCGGCGGCTGAGGTTGCTGAAGCGGGCTGTGGTTGGAGGTTGGCTGAGCAGAGCAGGAGATGCGATCACACCGAGCAGAGCCTGCTAGGGTAGCCGCGGTGCCAGCAGGACAGGCGCCTGACCATAACTGGGGCACTGGCCTCACGCGCCTCAGTCAGCGCAGCAGGCGGAAGGAGACACTGCTGCAGCAGGTGCAGCTGCGGGGTCACGGTCAGTCAGTCTGTGGACAGCCAGCAACAAGAAGCCTCCTCCAGAGCTGGCGTGCCGGGGAATCGAAATCGGGACTTCACTAACGGTCAGCACAGGGCGTGGCCGCTGTGTGTGGACGCAAACAACCTAGCAGGACAGTTGGTTTCTGTTCCCTGACGGGTGGAAAGCAATTCCAGCGGAGTCGCAGAGGGACTTCGAAATTACGAGTGTCATTCCATAAGAAATGCACACTATTTTTGTAAAAATACAGTTTTCATTCTGCACGTGTGAAAGTTTTACAGTGTATAGATACATCCTTCCCGCTTGTTTCCAAACTTAGTGCAACCTGTTCCCGTGAGTGGCGCCGTCAAAGCGTGTCTTCAAGATGGCTGCTACACTTGACGTTCGTCAGAAGCAACGTGCTGTCATAGAATTCCTGTGCTGTGAAAACGAGACAGTGGGAAACACCCACAAGAGGTTGAAAAAGGTGTATGGAGATGCTGCTGTCGATGGCAGTACAGTTAGTCGGTGGGCAAGCAGGTTACGTGATGAAAGCGGGCATCGCAATATTGAGGATTGTCCTCACAGCGGCAGGCCTCGTACTGCACACACTCCAAACGATGTGCAGAGAGTTAATGAATTGGTGACTGCTGACAGACGCAGCACAGTGAACGAATTGTCACGCTACGTTGGGATAGGGGAAGGAAGCGTTTGCAGAATACTGAAAGTGTTGGCGTTAAAAAAGGTTTGTGCCAGGTGGTTTCCCAGTGTGTTGACAGTGGCTCACAAGGAAACAAGAAAAACGGTATGCAGCGAAGTTTTGGAACAGTACGAGAATGCTGGAGATGAATTTCTTGGAAGAATTG
This sequence comes from Schistocerca piceifrons, assembly GCF_021461385.2. NCBI lineage: Eukaryota > Metazoa > Arthropoda > Insecta > Orthoptera > Acrididae > Schistocerca > Schistocerca piceifrons. The sequence continues at coordinate 385,179,115 of NC_060142.1, forward strand.
TGACAGGTGATGAAACATGGTTCCATCATTTTTCACCATAGACGAAGAGGCAATCAATGGAGTGGCATCATGCAAATTCACACAAGAAAAAAAAAAAAAATCCAAAACCACACCTTCTGCTGGAAAAGTTATGGCTACGGTGTTTTTCGATTCCGAAGGACTCTTGCTTGTGGACATCTTGCCAAGTGGAACCACCATAAATTCTGATGCATATGTGACGACACTGAAGAAACTTCAAACTCGACTGAGTCGTGTTCGACCACATCGGCAAAAGCAGGATGTTTTGCTGTTGCACGACAATGCACGGCCACATGTCAGTCAAAAAACCATGGAAGCGATCACAAAACTGGGATGGACAACACTGAAACACCCGCCTTACAGTCCTGACCTGGCTCCATGTGACTATCATCTCTTTGGGAAACTGGAAGACTCTCTTCGTGGAACATGGTTTGAAGATGACAGCATAGTCCGATGAAACCGGTTGTCTTAAATAAAATAAATATTTTATGCGATCTTGGCGGCTGAATGGTTTTTGATAGTTAAACAGTTCACCCTTCAGATCTCGCAAAATGAGAAAATTCAACTATGTTTGCATTGTGGTGCGTTGAGGTTATTGTATTTGCAGCAATAGTGGGCGTACAGTGGTTTCCTCAAAGCGAGAGTCGCACTGATCTTGTCGTAATTACGCTGTGAGTGTAAATCTAATTATATATGACATTGAACAGGGAAATTGTAATTGCTAAATTTGCGTAGGTAGTAGTGTTTTAGTGGGTTGATGGTACTGTTTCTTCAGTGAATAATTGGTGATGGTAGATCGGTAGTAAGTCAAGACTGCTGGAGTAAGAAAGTCCAACTAAGCCGGAAGACTGTTTTTTAATTTATTACTTGTACTAGTAGTTATCAGTGGAAGCTATTTTCATTTGTCAATATTGTGTTTGCGACTAATAGCGTACATTGTGGATTATTGTGTTACTATTGGCCCAATTTTAACTCTCTGCACACAGTCATTCTGCTAGGTGGACTGCTACTAGCGCTGTGGAACTCACGAGTGATTACTTCTTCTGAGTTCATGCACTTTTTACTACCGCAGTCCTTTGCGCCCCTATCCATCAGTACATGAGGCCTGCCTGGTGTTGTTTCACCTGTGTTTGGTCCTTCGCCAACAGACGACTCGGGGAGCTTTAGAAAGCTTGAAGTGTCCCAGACAGATTTGTTACTTACTTGACACCCAACGGCTAGTCCACGTTCGAGGTCTCTGAGCTCTCCTGGCCTACCCATCCTGCCGTTAGTGCTTCCTCGCTGCAACACAATAACCCCCCCCCCCCCCCCCACTTTCATACTGGCGCGTCCACCTGTTGTGACATCTAGTGGTCATTTCCGCATTACGTAGTGGTGTCTGGATACGTTTTATCCGATAATCTGTTTGATGTATGATGCGATGTTACTGGAGTGCGTGCACACTGAGGAGCCGATGAAGCAAAGAAAGCGCACGAAAGCTGAGTAACGTTTCTCCTGAAACATATTAATTTCTACAAGGGATCGCTACCATGAAATACAGAGTATATTGTTACACTAGTGGTCACTTCAGAAAACTCTAGAAAGGTGGCTGCATTAATCCAGGACTTACAACCTTTTTTTAATTATCACTGTTCGTCATATGTGGCACCAGTAACATGCAGTGAGAATTCTTTGCGCAGCGTCTGTTTCAAAGTGAACGAATCTGTGGCGTTGATGGTCATGCAGTACTGCTGAATAACACTCCTTATTTACACTCACGCTCATAAATTAAGGACAATGCTGATACATGGTGAAACAACGCTCTGGTGGGCGGTTTGTGGGTTTAAATCACCTCGGGGTATGACCATGTAGTGCATTTGACCTGCGGTCGTCGCATGGTGGCGCTGGCAGCAGTCCACATACGCAGAGGTGTGTTGGTGCATGTCAGAGTATGGTGCAGCGAGTAAGTGTGCAGACGTTTTCAGACGTGCTAATGGTGACTGTGAGCTGAAAATGGCTCAAAGAACTCATACTGATGACGTTATGAGGGGTACAGTACTAGGATGAGTGGAGGCTGGTCAAACACAGCAGGTCGTAGCACGGGTCCTCCGGGTGCCACAAAGTGTGATCTCAAGATTATGGCAACGATTCCAGCAGACAGGAAACGTGTCCAGGCGCTACAGTACGGGACGTCCACGTGTACAACACCACAAGAAGACCGATATCTCGCCATCAGTGCCCGCAGACGGCCATGGAGTACTGCAGGTAGCCTTGCTCGGGACCGTACTGCAGCCACTGGAACAGTTGTCTCCAGACACACAGTCTACAGACGACTGAACAGACATGGTTTATTCGTCCGGAGACCTGCAAGGTGCATTCTACTGACCCCTGGTCACAGGAGAGCCCGTAAAGCCTGGTGTCAAGAACACAGTACATGGTCATTGGATCGGTGGTCCCAGGTTATGTTCACGGACGAGTCCAGGTATAGTATGGACAGTGATTCTCGCCGGGTTTTCATCTGGCGTGAACCAGCAACCAGATACCAACCCCTTAAAGTCCTTGGATGTCCTTGGTTTGATGAGGTGGGGTGGGATTATGATTGGTGCACGTACACCCCTGCATGTTCCACAAGATTTCGGGATTGCAGCCGGATCTCATCGACTTCTTTCCACGATATTTCGGCTGACAACCTTACAGCCATCTTCAGGCGAGTGTTTGACACTGGAGATTGCTAGTGCAAGTCGCTCTATTTATACGTTAAAGTGCCGCAAGACGCGCATGCGCAAGTTACCGTAGCATGCGCGCCACCTGTCGATTCCAAGGCCCTCTACAATATTACTGCATCTATGGAGCGCAAACGAATGCGTGAAACTAGTAAAACATGCGCGCAGACGTGTCCAAAACAATAAAATGCAAAATTTCAATATTAAAATTAAAATTACTTGTCGCTCGACATGTCAGAAGCCATAAAAAGTGTGGTGTCACCACCAGACACCACACTTGCTAGGTGGTAGCCTTTAAATCGGCCGCGGTCCGGTAGTATACGGCGGACCCGCGTGTCGCCACTGTCAGTGATTGCAGACCTAGCGCCGCCACACGGTAGGTCTAGAGAGACTTCCTAGCACTCGCCCAGTTGTACAGCCGACTTTGCTAGCGATGGTTCACTGACAAATTACGCTCTCATTTGCCGAGACGATAGTTGGCATAGCCTTCAGCTACGTCATTTGCTACGACCTAGCAAGGCACCATTATCATTTGCTATTTATCTTGTGATGCATGTACCGTCAGACCGATGTTCACCAATTATGGATTAAACTTAAGCATTCCAGAAGCTACGTACCTTTTTTTGCTAGTATAATTACTTTACCTGTTCCAGACCTCACGCCAGCCTGCGTGAGCTTAAACGCGTGACTTTCGGCTTCCTCCTAGTGGCTTGGCTGTCTTGCCAAGTCACAACAAAAAGTTTTCTTTTGGTTGATATTAAAGAAATCAACGGGTCCCAGGCCTTATTCAATAGAAAGCCGCCATCACGATTAATGAGATTTTCCGCCAAACGTATTTCCACGGATTCCTTAACAACTGAATCCCAGAAGGATCTCGATGGGGCCAAGATTTTCGTGGCCGAATAATCCATAGTATGTCCTGTGGAAATACAATGTTCGGCTATGGCCGACTTACTGGGCTGTAAAAGGCGAGTGTGGCGCTCATGTTCAACGCAACGGTCGTGTACTGTGCGTGTGGTCTGACCAATGTAGGCTTTCCCACACTCGCAAGGTATTTTATAAATACCAGCCTTCCGTAATCCCAGATTATCCTTGGCTGAGCCCAGAAGAGCACTAGTCTTTGTAGGTGGCCGGAAGATTGCTTTCACACGATGTTTCTTTAAAATTCTGCCTACTTTCGATGAGATGTTCCCGACAAATGGGAGAAATGCTCTGGACTTAAACACCTCCTTATCCTCTTGATCTTGTGGGTGGTCACGTTTTTTCATCCTTAAAGCAGTACTGACCTGATGTGCAGAATATCTATTATGTTGAAATACAGATTTCAAGTGCTCTAATTCGTCTGCAAGGCTGTCTTTATCAGACACTACATGTGCCCTATGCACCAACGTTCGAAGGACGCCCATAGTATGTGACGGGTGATGACAGCTTGACGCCTGCAGGTACAGGTCCGTATGCGTGGGTTTTCGATAGACAGAATGCCCCAATGACCCATCCACCCTGCGATTAACCATGACGTCCAGAAATGGTAGGCAAACATCCTTTTCAACTTCCATCGTAAACTGAATGTTTGTGTGGATGGTTCAAATGGTTCAAATGGCTCTGAGCACTATGGGACTCAACTGCTGAGGTCATTAGTCCCCTAGAACTTAGAACTAGTTAAACCTAACTAACCTAAGGACATCACAAACATCCATGCCCGAGGCAGGATTTGAACCTGCGACCGTAGCGGTCTTGCGGTTCCAGACTGCAGCGCCTTTAACCGCACGGCCACTTCGGCCGGCTTGTGTGGATGGAATTCAGATGTTGTAAAAACCGTGAAAGCTTTTCTTCACCGTGAGGCCACACTACAAAAGTATCGTCCACGTACCGCCAGAAGACTGTTGGTTTAAACATCGCCGAATCGAGAGCCCTCTCCTCAAAGTCTTCCATATAAAAGTTTGCTACCAGAGGGGGACAGAGGACTACCCATGGCAACACCGTCAAGTTGCTCAAAATATTCATTATTAAATAGAAAGTAAGTAGAGGAATGGGCTTGGTGAAACAGCGCCGTTATATCGGCCGTAAACTTATTGCCGATAAGTGACAATGAATCCAAAAGAGGGACCGTCGTGAAGAATGAAACGACATCAAAACTTACTAACAAGTCCAAATCCTCCAGCTGTAGTGTTCTCAGTCTATTGATAAAGTCCGCAGAGTTGCGATTATGGTGCGTACATTTGCCAACAAAAGGTCTCAGTAGCGAAGCCAGATGACTAGATAAATCATATGTCGGAGCACCGATGTTGCTCACTATGGGGCGTAATGGCACATTATCCTTATGGATCTTTGGAAGACCATATAACCTCGTTGGAATAGAACTGTGAGGTCTCAATACCTTGCGAGTGTGGGAAAGCCTACATTGGTCAGACCACACGCACAGTACACGACCGTTGCGTTGAACATGAGCGCCACACTCGCCTTTTACAGCCCAGTAAGTCGGCCATAGCCGAACATTGTATTTCCACAGGACATACTATGAATTATTCGGCCACGAAAATCTTGACCCCATCGAGATCCTTCTGGGATTCAGTTGTTAAGGAATCCGTGGAAGTACGTTTGGCGGAAAATCTCATTAATCGTGATGGCGGCTTTCTATTGAATAAGGCCCGGGACCCGTTGATTTCTTTAATATCAACCAAGAGAAAACTTTTTATGGCTTCTGACATGTCGAGCGACAAGTAATTTTAATTTTAATATTGAAATTTTGCATTTTATTGTTTTGGACACGTCTGCGTGCATGTTTTACTTGTTTCACGCATTCGTTTGCGCTCCATAGATGCAGTAATATTGTAGAGGGCCTTGGAATCGACAGGTGGCGCGCATGCTACGGTAACTTGCGCATGCGCATCTTGCGGCACTTTAACGTATAAATAGAGCGATTTGCACTAGCAATCTCCAGTGTCAAACACTCACCTGAAGGTGGCTGCAAGGTTGTCAGCCGAAATATTGTGGAAAGAAGTCGATGAGATCCGGCTGCAATCCCGAAATCTTGTGGAATATTCGATACGCCGGGAAACTTCAAGAGTCACACCCCTGCATGTCTTTGACAGAGGAACTGTAACAGGTCAGGTGTATCGGGACGTCATTTTGCACCAGTAGGTCCGACTTTTGAGGGGTACATTGGTTTTCACCTTCCTCCTGATGGATGATAACGCACGGCCCCACCGAGCTGCCATCGTGGAAGGGTACCTTGAAAGAGAAGATATCAGGCGAATGGAGTGCTCTACCTGTTCTCCAGACCTAAACCCCATCGAGCACGTCTGGGATGCTCTTGATCGACGTATAGCTGCACGTCTTCAAACCCCTACGACACTTCAGGAGCTCCGACAGGCACTGGTGCAAAATGGGAGGCTATACCCCAGCAGCTGCTCGACCACCTGATCCAGAGTATGCCAACCCGTTGTGCGGCCTGTGTACGGGTGCATCGTGATCATATCCCATATTGATATCGGAGTACATGCGCAGGAAACAGTGGCGTTTTGTAGCACATGTGTTTCGGGACGGTTTTCTCAACTTATCACCAATACCGTGGATAAGTGTCGTGTGTGGTCCCTATGTGCCTATGCTATTAGCGCCAGTTTTGTGTAGTGCCACGTTGTGTGGCACCACAATCTGCAATTATCCTTAATTTATGAGCACGAGTCTACTTTATAAAAGATACAATCAGCGAAAAATGCCTTAGTTTACTAGTTCCTTAATTGTGCTGTTTCTGTTACTTACGAAAAGTTTTTGTAAAGTCTTGCAGCATACTTGTACTGTAATCGGAATTGCCGGACTGTATTCCTTTGGTTTCATTGCGGCATTAAACGAGAATTCAGGTGTGCCAGTCGGAGGACGTTGTTAAATCTGTGCGATGAATGTTGACTTATACATTACAGAGTTATGAAACACGTGAAACAGAATTTAGATTTTTACAAAGCACTACATCATCCCTACGTTTCCCTTATAAAAAGGAGTAATGTAACCCTCTTTATATCTTTACGTCGAACTGCTCCGAACAGCAGGTAGTTTAGTTTGAAGCACAAAGAATATGTTTCTTGTAGCGCTTCCATTCTGTTGCAATTTAAATTTTCTTTTGTTGGGCGAAGTGCGAGGTCGGGAGATGGGTGGGGGAGGGAGAGGGAGGTGGAGGTAGAGGGAGAGGAAGAGAACGGATTAATCACTAGACGTAGGAAGATGATGTGCGAGGGTATGGTGTTGATGATACCGAATTCATTTGCACAGTAACCGTCTTGCCCGATTTCAATAGTACCCCTCCAGAACAATAAACTGCTTCGCAAGAATGCAAATTTTTGAAGGTACTTCGGCGTTTAATACCATTCACGTACCAAAATTGGAATGGTGTATTTTACTTGCTCTTAAACCATTCTTCCGGTATTTTAAATGTCTAACAAATTTGTGATATACAGGTTGTCTTTTTGTTTCGAAACCTCTCTCCCACATTATTTGTAAATCTGAAATATTTTGTCCCTTGCATGTGGACTGCCTCTGGGAACCACCCACTGTATATGCGTCGGAGGTATCGACCTGTAAGCTCGTGACGTAGGGCGTGGGCGGCTTCTGCTCGTTGTACGCCCACGCGTCTGACGCAAATGAGTGGCATACGTTGTCTTGCAGGCAAGCTCTGTGATCAGACTAAAGCCCGTTTTACACGAGCGACTTTCTGGTCAAAATCGACTACTCGATGTGCGTGTACCTTTCGTGCCTGCGAGGAAATCAGCAACCAACCACGACGCGAAAGTGTCTATGATGTCAGTGATCTATAGACTGTGCCGAGTGTGAGGCTCTAAATATCCGAGTATGCTGCACAGTGCGCATGCGCAGAGACAAGGGACTCTGCTAACACCGGAGGGTATAACCTATTCTGGTCGAGCTCACTCCTATCATAGAAACTGGTTTCGTACTTCCGTGTCTTCTTAATCTTTATGGTGTTGTTTGCTTTGCTTTCGTGGGACACTGTAAAGTTACATAAGGTTCTTGTATTTTTTCCTACTAGTGTTCCCTACAAGAGAAACGAAATAACTGACAGCAAAAAGTATTTAGGTTTTACAGAGAATAAACCTACACTATCCAGAAATAAAAATGTAAACAGATAAATGTGTTTTAATGAAAATTATTTCAACAATGAGAAAATGAAATGTACTGGACAAGAAAAATGTTTTAGTTGTTATTTGGCACTTAGCAAGAAATCAAGATACAAAGGATAAAACAAAAATGCAGTATTTGCTGCGTTATATAGATATTGTCGGATGTGTTTGCAAGTAGATATTTTCTCGACCAAATACGTGCATATGTTCTGAAATGACTGGATGACTCTTTTCATATTCTCTCGGTTCTCAGAAGTGTAGAGAATTTACCACACGACCATTCACAAGAACTTCGACTACCAATTCTGTTTTGGTCATTAATAGACTCTATTGTCATTGCATGTTCCTACATTTTATCACTATATTTCGATTTTTCCCGTAAAAAAGACAGTTCCTCATCTCACTTTCACCGTTCAGATGCGAATATGCACAGCAGATAGGTCTCATATCACCGACAATTTTGGCGCAAAACTGACAAGACTTAGTACGCGAATGAACGCCAGGGGCGCTGCAGTAGACGCACTTCTGTCGAGCAGTCAATTGAGACAAGAAAGTCGATCGTGCAAAAGGGTGCTTAAAGCCTGGAAAAGCGACATTAGCAAGCAGCCTGTAATGTAGCTCCCAAGATTATCATAAATGGTATTCAAATGTAAACCAAATTTAATACAAGATTTTTTTTCATTAAGGAAGGTCCAGAAACAGAAGGAATCTGCTACGAGGTGTGACCAAGAGAAATTGTGATTAGCTATTTCCTTCCGTCTCCTTAATAGCTGCACGTCTGTCTCTCCTTTTCCTAGCGTTTATCCCGTTTTACGCATCCACTGCTTTCGTGTCATCAGATAACATAATGCAAGGAAGTCGTGTACATTGATCTGTGACCTTTGTTCTCGGTGTGATCACATTTTAAGTATTTGTGTATCGTATTTTCTGAGGTTAACATTTACCTAAGCAAGTGGGGGAACCCGCCTACTAACCATTCTCCGTCTGGTCGGTGTAACAGTCCAAGGCACATTTGTCTGCTGCGTGGATTCGATGCGGGTCTGGTTCATCTCTCCTTCTCGCACACTAGCTCGCTGCGCGTTAGGCTATCCCAGTATGCCTATTAGTTGATTATCTATACCTTCAATATTCAAAGGGCAGTGTTTTGTGTATAATTTTCATTCATAGCAAAGCTGTTGTGAGCTTCTGTCGGCAGTAGAGAGGACCTACAGTAAGGGGCACTCTCTTTCCTGTACGTCTTACTTCCATTTAGAATCCTACAAAATCCGGGGTTAGGCAATACAATGTCTGCTATCGTTCAAAGCACACTGCTAATCTTACGAAAATCTGTAGAAAGAGTCCCGTGAAAATACATTGCCTTTTGCTACGGTCTTTGAGCGGGTTGCTGTTTTAAGCAAGGTGGGACTAGCGTTTCGGCCTCTTCTGTCACAGAAGTCACAGCAGCTGTTACTGTCTGTGACGACCTCTTGATAACATGATACACACTGACTCAGCTGTGTGGCGGTCTCTCGATAATTATACAGTCTTCATGCGACCTGTAGTCACGTCCACCGGCTGCCACAGAAAGGATACGCAAATGCAGGCACGCAGTGAGTTGCTGAATTCTTTGTTGATGGAAGGTCTGTGGGTGCTGATGTTTATCGAACACGAATCCACTACAATCACGAATATAGAAAATGAAGTAGCCGAAATGAAGGTATGACGCGACGAGGTTGCCAAAACTTGTGTAACTGTATCCTGCAGCCAGTTTAAGTTCAATAACAACACAGTCACAATATGCGAGTGACGGTTTTCGCGGCCTGTCACCGTTACAAAATCTTCTCGTGTTTCTGGTTGTGTCAATCATCAGTGTTTCCGCGATGTTTTAGAAGGCATGTTCTCTCCTTCCATCTTCGCCACAACTCCCATGGATTTCTTTTTGTGAGGGGAGATGAAGCATTTGGTGACTAGACACCGATAAAACACATCAGAAGGGCGGGTTGCCCGTTTGACTGAAACTGCAGTCATTGTTTGCGAAATACCTGTGAAAGGCGTACGTTTATTTGAGTACATCTTTCATTAGAAATTATCCTATCGAACAGGTACGGTCTTTTAGGTCATTTTAATACGCCACCTTTATCATACTCCACTCGGACAAATTCCTGTAGGAAGTGACCTGAGGGATTTGTGTTCTATTTAATCCCACCTTTCCCTTGATGATCAGCAGCCTCTATTTCATGAACACTCCCTGTCTTGCATGCAACTCATTATGTTAGTTTGGCTGTGAGCTATGGTGAATTTTCTGCTCTCTCCGAGCTGAGAAATGGAGGGGTTGGAATGCTCAGGACAATAGCAAGGGGTAATCGAAGAACAAGGAAATAAATGGTGGCAGAGAACCCCAGCCCTCTCTGTCTTGGCGCTCGTGACTTGGAGCGGGTAGTTGGAGCGTTCTTTCCCGCCGAATTCATGAGAGAGTTTTCCCACTGGTTCTGGAAGTTCGCACTAGAAGCTTCTAGTTCTTTCTAGAAAATCTGTCAGTTACAAACAGACGAACGAGGGACCTGTAGCGCTCAGTTTTTAACGTGAGCCTGTTGGGCTGCTGTGTTGCATTTGGTAACCGGGCCCATGACTGGTAGGAATGTACGCCAAAAAGTGCGTCCTCTAGGGGTGTTGAGCGAATGGTGGACAGTTGAAGACGGGAAGAGCTGCAGCCTGGACGTGTTGGAAATGCTGTTGGCCGGTGGGGACGCGCTGTACAGCTGTACCACGAGGCAACAATGGCGAGACGCAACGCAGTTGCTTGCTAGGCTGCTGCTAGTTACGTCACGACCAGAGCTTGTTCGTAGTCACAGTTACTTGTATCAAAATCTTTCAAAATTATTGAAATTTTTGGCACGTGCACTGTGAGCTAAATTCTTCACACCACTCAGTTTTAAGTTGACCAGTACGTTCGTTCTCTGGCTTCGCTGCCTGCCGCTGTGGCCGAATGGTTCTAGGCGCTTCAGTCCGGAACCACGCGGCTGCTCCGGTCGCAGGTTCGAATCCTGCCTCGGGCATGGATGTGTGTGATGTCCTTATGTTAGTTAGGTTTAAGTAGTTCAAAGTCTAGGGGACTGATGACCTGAGAAGTTAAGTCCCATAGTGCTCAGAGCCATTTGAACCATTTGAACTATTCTGGCTTCGCTAACTGCAACTCATATCTATCTTTTTTCGCTCTCCTCTTGTCCCGAGAAAATCGATAAAGGAAACTAAGTTTATCACCTCCCGAATCTCAGTGATGAGTAATAGAAGCTTTATCTCTTGTTCTTTGCCCTAGGCAACGCTTGTAGCATGTTGGATCTCGCATAAGATAGAGATACCCCTTACCCCCGCCCCCTACCATTCTGATAATTTTGTCTACTGAGTTATTGTTCAAAATGGCTCTGAGCACTATGGGACTTAACATCTATGGTCATCAGTCCCCTAGAACTTAGAACTACTTAAACCTAACTAACCTACGGACAGCACACAACACCCAGTCATCACGAGGCAGAGAAAATCCCTGAGTTATTGTCAAGTCTTCGTTTCGTAAGGGACAGTAGCATGTAAGAACTTGTTTGTTACGCAATTCTAATTTCCTTCATGTAAAACTGTAAATTAATCCAAAGGTTTGAATTCAATCTTTTACTTCGAACCCCTTCCCCCCCTCCCTCCAAGTGACATACGAGGTACGGTTAAACACAGTGTTCCCACGGCAGAAAGTGTTCCTACCACAGTCTGGCCATTGCGCTTACGGGGCACGACACCATCATCAGTGGATGTGTTAAAAGAACGATAGGGATCAGTCAGTAAGGGATTACTGTCACGTTTCTGCCTGTTTTCAGTCAGAAATACAGATTAAGATCATTAGTTCATAGTCAGATCACTCCATTGTACCAAACTAAAAAAAAAAAAAAAAAAAAAAAAAAAAAAAAAAAAAAAAAAAAAAAACACTACCGGCACCTCATACCTGGTTGTTTGAGCGTATTAGACAATCATTCGCATGCAGTGTCAGTTGAGCATTTAAGTAGAAGCGTACATTTTCAGCGACATCTCTAAAACAGTATTCATCACACGGTAGTTTGAGCAACGGCTCTGGACGTCACAAGCGTCAAAAACTTCATGGACCCCTAGCGGGGAAACGGTGCACCTGGGACATTTTTGCTGCATAAAAAAGTGGTACTCTTCGCTAAACACTCTAATATTCTGTATACTTACTTTCTTTACACCCTGTACATCTTCGCTAATGAAACCCGTTACAAATAACCCGTAATAATTTGAGAATAGCGATGTCCGTACCAACAACAACAGAAGAGAAAATGGTCTTTATTATTCATTATTAAAGTTCCAGTGGCTCAGAATGTAGTTCAATATGCATCACAAAAATTTTTTCGTTTGTTCAATAACTTAAAATGTCTCACGGGTAGTAGAGCAAGTTTTCAATTTAACCTAAAACACTTACACCGGAAAGTACTGCCAGTCCGTAGAGGAACTTTTATCTAAAAACTGGTAACGTGTAAAAAAAAACTACATTCAAGTGCAGTTGCATACGTAGGACTGAAAAAATATGTCCGTTAATGTAAAATGTGGTCCAGTATGCTATTTAAGAACTTTTAAATGGTCAACATGCAGCCATTTACTGAGACTAGTCGTGTACACATATCCTGTAAACTGACGCTCTCCTCATCACTTCAATAACAACAGTTCAAATGATTTACTGAACATGAAACTAACTAACAAGAGTCCCAGTTCAACTGGAAACATACACGGACAACTATCCCAACTAAGCGTCATGTAGATCCTTGTAACGTCCCTGTCAATCTCAGCAAAGAGAAAATTGTAGGAATGAGAGAGCAAAGTTGTGAATGGTACATCAGAGCCATACAATCTAGTCTTCTCCAGCTTTTATAAACTGTGCTATTCCGTCTCTTGGAACAGAACATCCTCCAACAATTAACTCCCAAATCTGACACTTAGAAAGCTGCAGCGGAAGCCTGTAAACCTCTACCAGCAAAGAAACGACATAAGTTGTCCTATTTTCTGCCGAAACATCTTATATCATCAACGATTCACTCTCCCCAATGAAACGTCTTATCTTCCCCGAAGAAGCGTATGCCATTCGAGAAGTAATGGTCTGTCGTAGAACTGTCTTAACCGAGAATCGTCATATCAGGTGAAAAAAAAAAATTCCGGCGTCACATTGGGGTAATATTGAATGAGCACGTAGAGAGGCATGAAAAAGAGCCGATGGACACATTATTTTAAACTACCACGGATTGAAATTATTATTGTCGTTAAAAATGAGCCTACCAAGAATGGAAGAGCAGTCGAAAGTAAATTATTAAAAGAGGCAGAAGTCACGAAAGTTCAAGCGTATACTGCCGAAAGCCCTGGTTTACTTTGTTTAAGGGAAACGGAAGAATAATAAGGGCACTAATAAAGACGAGATTCCCTGGTAGAACTAAAAAAAACTGATAGGTTTTAAGTGTAATTATACTCCTTGCTTTGTTCGACTTACGGTATCACTCCTTCACGACAAGACCTGCAAACTTAAGCGTTGCTGTTCAGTTTCAGTGCCCCTTAGATCTCAGTTCCACACACAGAGAGGACGTAAATTGTTTATGGCGGTGTAGAATGTTGTCAGTCACTTGATATACACAATTTTTGGGGCTTTCGTGGCCTGTTGTTAACCTACTACCCGCTGGCTTTCGTCTTCGAATCTTTTTCTGATGTTTCGCCAGCAGCATTGTTATTACCCTCCAGTCCGCCATCAGCAATGTAGGACGAATCTTTGACAACGCCAGCGATGGTGCTGGCGAAATGCCAGGAAAATCTTTAAACAAACGTTGGCCGAAGCTTCCGAGACGAGAACCAACAGGAAATACGTGAGTCACTTAATAATTTGTAGTATTTTCCTGAGTGTAAATTAATGCATTTCATATACACCTGTAACATGCGAAACAGTTTATATAATGGTCACCTGCAGTAGGCAATCATAGACATCAATCAATAAGGGGAAAAGGGGCAACAGAGCTTACGTAATTGTCTTTGAGTTCATTTTTATAGTCTGCTTAGAGGTTACTCTTACCCCACATAATTTATTTGTAGGAGGATGAGCGTGAAATACTGTGCAGTTGATAAAGTATGCATTTAAAAAAACCTGTCACGTAAAAAATATGGTATGTCACACTGCCCATTGTTCAGAGCGTTTAAGTTTCTAATTATTAATGACAGACATTTTCACAGTCAGTCGAAAACCTTTGATGAGAGATTCCAAAAGAAGCCAACTCTTCTTAGTCCGGTTCCATTTATAGCATGAGAAACGATCAACTTCAGAACTTACTTAGCCGTTCTACTTAAGAGTCTCGTGGTGAGATCCTGCAACAATCAAATCACGCCATCTGACAACAACTGAACATCAATAATGTGTATTACTGTACCTGCACTCACTACCTGGAAACGAGTTAATTGCACTAACGTATTACGAATTCACATCCACTCATAAATCCATAATGCAAAGGACAGTTGACAAATACGTCCATCTGTTCTATACGAATCCAACCAGTAAAATGTTGAACATCATGTACTATCTCTTAAATAAAAGTGTCAATTGCTGTCATAAATATCTGCACTCGTGTGTCTTTTGTTAAGGTTCATGGACTCGTCAACAGCCAGGTCATGAGAGACTTCTGAGTGTTAACAGCGCTGTAAGCGGTGGTGTCCCGAACTGACGTAACTGCACCTAAAAGCTTGTAATCGCTGCCCTTGGTTCGAGTGCGTGACGTCAGAGCCTGGACGTCGGCCTGAGTGCTGTGTCATCCTGACTATTTGCGCGAACTGTGTGATTAACCTTAGAGAGCTGTGGTCCAGAAAAGAAAAGAAAAAAAAACAATGTACTCCATGACGCTGAACGTGTTACGCCAGGGAAGTACTCTTTCTAGGCGTGGTGTCATTACAGCGCCAAGCACTCTGCTTCTAAATACTGATGAAAGGTTGTATCTAATTTCACGCAACCCTACGGTAGGAAGCAATCCAGTTCTTGCCATAGAGAGGCATCCTCCTAAAAAAATAACGTTATTCTACGTCATACAAATTATACTTGCAATTTGGCGGAAGACAAAGAAACTTGCAGATTCCAGTGAGTACAAATGCGTCCAGTAGGACTCGCATCAGGGCAAGACCTAAAACAAATTAAAAGAAACAAAACGTTAAAAGGGAAACTAGCAGTTGATGAGGCGATTAGCAGCTCTCTGTTGCCTTGTATGAGTTATGATGCCAACAGCGAGCCTACGCGTTTAAGCAGTTAACTCGACGTGTTCTGTCACTTATATCATAGCTTCGTG
Source organism: Schistocerca piceifrons (assembly GCF_021461385.2). Taxonomy (NCBI): domain Eukaryota; kingdom Metazoa; phylum Arthropoda; class Insecta; order Orthoptera; family Acrididae; genus Schistocerca; species Schistocerca piceifrons. The sequence continues at coordinate 385,194,304 of NC_060142.1, forward strand.
TTTTAGCTTACAGATGTCTTCTCGTCTCTTCCAGGCGCTCGAAACAAATCTCATAACCAGGTGGTATATTTTAACGCGAGATATCGGTGTTTCAACGGTAAATCACTACTTCTGTGGAAAACATTGTCCCATCCATCATTTGATGGGTAAAATACATTTTAAGTTTTGATTCTTAAGTTATGTTCATTAGTTAACAGCATCTATTATGGCAGGCAATGGGCTGCAGAAAAGTCCTGGTTAGCTATTGATCTGCTTAAGAGTCTCTGATATGCTTTACCAGTTGCTCTTATTGCACGTCAACAATGAACAATAAACTGTTTTAGCACAGTGGCTTGATTATGTGTTTCAGAAAGGTAGTTCGGGGTAGATGCTTGTCTCCCTATCGGAGACATTCACATCCCAGTGTCTTTGCTGCACTTTATTGATGCCTTCAAGCGCCTTGGATTTGCCGTCCTAAACATGTTGACGGTGAAAAGCATGATGTGAGACCATGGGGTTTTGAGGACGCCATGACAAAGAGTTTTAGTAATGTACCAGTACATAGTCGTTTCGAGGGTAATGTAGGAATAAAAGCTGCATCTGTAAGACGTTCAGAAGGCTTCTGAAGTGACCACCGTCGGGTTCTGTGCGGGAAAACTAACATCCAGGTAGGCAATGTGCAACAGGTCCCGTCTTGGAGCATCAGTTCAAAAGAAAACAACACTAGTTTAACAATCGAAGTACCTGTCTTAATATAGACTTTCGACAAAGCTTAACTGTTCACCTAGAATGGCTAAGTCACAAACGATATGATAGAGAAAATGTCTTAAGGACCACATGGTGAGACGACTTTCTGTAAAACAATCACAGTAACGCGCAGGTCACAACTGTGTGAGACCCGAGCGTCGAGAGGCCAAGTCTCTTCAGATCTTGAACGAAGCCTGCTGTCGAATCCACGTAGCTTTTGAAGCCAACGGTCAACCACGAGGTTGGCTGGCTGGGTGGGGATGAATTGCTCTCGAACTACACTATGTGATCAAAAGTATCGGGACCACTGGCTGAAAATGACTTACAAGTTCGTGGCGCCCTCTATCGGTAATGCTGAAAATCAGTATGGTGTTGGCCCACCCTTAGCCTTGACGACAGCTTCCACTCTCGCAGGCGTGCGTTCAATTAGGTGCTGGAAGGACCTTGCGGGAAGGACCTTGGGGAATGGCAGCCCATTCTTCACAGAGTGCTGCACTGAGGGGAGATATCGATGTCGGCCGGTGCGGCCTGGCACAAAGTCGACGTTCCAAAACACCCCAAAGGTGTTCTATAGGATTCAGGTCAGGACTCTGGGCACGCCAATCCATTACAGCAATGTTATTTGTCGTGTAACCACTCCGCTACAGGCTGAAAGATGCAGTCGCCATCCCCGAATTGCTCTTCAACACTGGGAAGCAAGAAGATGCTTAAAACATCAATGTAGGCCTGTGCTGTGATAGTGCTACGCAAAACAACAAGAGATGCAAGCCCCTCCTTGAAAAACACGACCACCATAACACCACCGCCTCCGAATTTTACTGTTGGCACTACACATGCTGGCAGATGACGTCCACCGGGCATTCGCCATACCCGCACCCTGCTATCGGATCGCCACATTGTGTTCGTGATTCGTCACTCTACACGTTTTTCCACTGTTCAGTCGTCCAATTTTTACGCTCCTTACGTCAAGCGAGGCGTCGTTTGGCATTTACCGGCGTGACGTGTGGCTTATGAGCAGCCACTCGATCATGAAATCCAAGTTTTCTCACCATCCGCCTAACTGTCATAGAACTTGCAGTGAATCCTGGTGCAGTTTGGAATTCCTGTGTGATGGTCTTGATAGATGTCTGTTTATTACACATTACGACCCTCTTCAACTATCGGCGATCTCTGTCAGTCAATAGACGAGATCGGCCTGTACGCTTTTGTGCTGAACGTGTGTGTCCCTTCACGTTTCCCCTTCACTATCACATCGCAAACAGTGGACCTAGGGATGTTTAGGAGTGTGGAAATCTCGAGTACAGACGTATGACACAAGTGACACCCAATCACCTGACCACTTTCGAAGTCCGTGAGTTCAGCGGAGCGCCCCATTCTGCTCTCTCACGATGTCTAATGTCTACTGAAGTATCTGATATGGAGTACTTGGCAGCAGATGGCAGCATAATGCATTTAATATGAAAATCGTATGCTTTTGGGGGTGTCCGGATACTTTTGATCACGTAGTATATTTGCAGTCACGTGACGTAGCGGAAACAAATAGATCCGCACTAGCTCCTAGGGAGTAATGCCGTTGCCCACTGTCGCTGAAGCGAGTGTGTCCGGAGCTGTTCTCCATAACATGGCTAGTTATTCTTAATGCCATACTGAGAGATTTTGTTTTGCTTGCGTTGTGTTGCCCCTGAGCTCCTGGGCATAGGCAACCTGTGACTCAGTAGTGTCATGTTGGTAGGCCATGTGCCCAGACATGGAAGTTTCCTTCATAATGCTCAACCACGGAAAAAATTCACAGCACTAAGAAGTAGTTGTGCGAGGAAAACGGACGTTGTTAGGCGCATTTCTACATTTGAAAGAACGTCTATTCCAGGTCCACGTCGGTAGCTTAAGATGATGAAAACCAGGTTTAATTTAAATACGTACTGTAACGGTCGTGAGCGTTAGTTACCTTAAAGCTTGGACGTAGTGAGTCGATGTTAGTCAAGAAAGCATCCAAGACGATGAAGTCGCCATTATCAACAGCTCACTGAGCTTGAACGAGGGTTGTAATGAGGCTACGACAAGCTGGATGTTTCTTCGGTGATACTGCAGAAAGACTTGGCAGGAATTTAGCCACTGTACGTGATTGCTAGCTGCGGTCGTCAGGGGAAGGTATGATCGCAGGAAGATTGGGCTGCGGACAGCCACTTGGCATTACAAAGGGGGAAGAGCGTCGTTTTTGGCGAATGGCCGTAGTGCGTCGTATTGCGTCTGCAGCAGCAATTCGAGCAGCAGTTGTCACCACAATGACACAACGAACTGTTATAAATCGTTTGCTTCAAGGACAACTTCGAGCCAGAGACCTTGTAGTGTGCGTTCCACTGACCCCAAAGCACACCCATCTGCGACTTCAGTTGTGTCAAGCGACAGCTCATTAGAGCGTGGACTGGAGGTCTGTTGTGTTTTCTGATGACAGCCGGTTCTGCCTCAGTACCAGTGATGGCCGTGTGTTGGTTAGGAGGAGGCCAGGCAAGTGCTTGCAACCAGCATGTCTGCGGTCTAGACACACTGTACCTACACCTGGAGTTAATGGTCTGCGGTGCGGTGTCGTGCGACAGTAGGAGCACTCTTGAGGTTATCACATGGGCCCTGACTGCAAATCTGGACGTCACTCTAGTGGTTCAACCTGTTGTGCTGCCATTCATGAACAACATTCCAGGGACTGTTTCCCAACAGGATAACGTTTGACCATATTCCGCTGTTGTAATGCAACATGCTCTACAGAGTGTCGACGCCTTGCCTTGATCTGCTCGATTACGGGACCTGTGTCTAATCGAGCATGTATGCGATGGCGGCGGACGGCACCTCCACTGTTATCCACACCCGGCATTAACCACGCCTGTATTGACTAAGTGCAACAGGCATTGGACTCCACACCACAAACTGACACCCGACACCTGTACGACACAGTGCATCCACGTTTGCATGCTTGCTTTCAATATTCTAGCGGTTACACCGGTTATTAATGTACCAGCATTTCACATTTGCTTACATTAACCTGTGATCTAGCAATGTTAATCAAATATGTTCCCCTGACAAATGTATTTTCAAAAATTTCATTCCTCTACATTGATTATTTCTTGGTGTTGCGATTTTTTTCCATCACTGTATTGATGTCGTTGCCTCCTACACGCATGTGTTATTCACTGATGTGTGCCACATTACATGTGTAATTCACGCCGTGTGGTAAAAATTCATGGCATATGTTGTCTCATTTTATGATGTGCCTTGTGTGACCCAAGATTGTTGCCGCTAGGTGCAGCATATGTCGCGAGTGTACACCGTCTGTCCAAAGAGTTCGGAAAGTGTTTTTATCCATGGCGTGCATACGCCGTCATCGCAGTAACTACTGTGGCGTTTTGGAACTCACGGGTGTAAACAACAGGCGTGCATTCGATCAGCTGTGAACGAGGCAGTGTTAAATAGTGTATTTGTGGTAGTAGTGTACCTATCAGCACTGTTGTGTCCCAAATCGTAATAGAGCAACATGCCTAACAGTAAGTTAAGTGTTCCAGATATTCTCCAGAACGTTTTGGAGAAGAGGAAAGCGTGTCCAAAGTTTGTGCCACACGCCTTTACTCCCAAACGAAAACAACGACCCGTCGACACTTGCTGCGACTCGATTACAATCCAAAATGCGGGCAGTTTTTTTCTGTAAATAATCATCACGGGTGACGAGACTTGGTGTTATCACCACGAACCTACCGCAAAACGAAAAAGTGCAGAAATTCACATGAATGACGTGTGACTTGAAGAATATCCCAAAGATTGACAGCGTTCACCGTGGACTGTGACAGACTGAAACAGCGGATAGCAGAGCCAAGTTGAAGCAAATCACTCTTAAGTCTAATGCCGCTTAGCAGGGGAGCTGTGCCACCCAGAATCACTGCTAGTATAACTACTATGATGTTCATACTATGTGATAGATCTTATTTTGGCTTAGCTATAAAGTATATTTCATCTAATAAGTATCGGAACACTGTACGGGGCAAAGATCCAATATAAACATGCCCGTGCCAAAAAGAGGTAGTTACGAAAAGAAAGAGGAATATGTATCTGTATTCTAATGTTTCCTTTAGACGATATCAAATTTTTCACTCTCTATCTGTTTCTTCCCGTCGGTGATAATGAGTGGAAGTATTGCTTGTATGTCAGACAACAATGTACAGGGTGAGTCACTAACTATTGCCACCAAGAATAATTCCGAAGGTATGATGGGAGCTGAAAAGTTTGTGGGACAAAAGTTGCATAGGAGAACAGGGGCCATAATGACGTTGAGTTTTTGTTGCTAGGTGTGGTCGCTTCAGAGATATGAAGTTCAACTTCGTTTTATTTTAATTTTTTTATGGGATGCTGTAGCTTGGTGCTTATTTTCTGATAGCGCCTATCGAGACGAATCCAATGATGTGTAACAGTAAAGTCTCTGAAGGTCAACGAGCGTCACAAAGGTGGCATGAACGTCCATTTACAGAAGGTGTTAGAAGTGAGGACCATTGGTATCAGTGCAATGCTGCAATCTTGTTATCATCGATTGAGTGGTATTCCTTATCACATCGACGCTTATGAATGAAGCGACAAAAACATGTATAAACTTGTATATAAGTAAAACGTATTGGACCTCGAATGTCAACTAATATTAAAATGACATATACGTGTAATTATAAGGAGCAAATTTACGTCATGTCTTAATTTCTTTACGTAAATCAAGTAAAATTTTACGCACATGTACAACGACATGTAAGGAAAACTGTAAATGAGAAGGCTGTTTAAGATATATGAAATGAAAAGAGCTCAAGGAAAACTGTCAAACTGTCCACATATAATACATCTAGCGTGTGTTGAATGGAGAATATGCACTCGTGTGAAAGAAGAATGAAAGCAAGTCATCTACGGACTTATCTGGAATATGGAGGATTCTCGATGTGATGCCGAAGATATGGAATGGCCCTTTGGACATTGAAATATGTGATGGACGTCGTGGTCTATATAACCATGGTCGGAACTCTATGACTTCCCCATCGCGACATAGAACTTTTTAGCCAAACACACATTAATGTGCACTTATCCTACTTTACTATCCTCTGGACATTGTAACGACATACAATTCGTCGTCGTCTACAAAGTTATAGATCTGAGGCAGAACTGTTATCCGTAGTTGCACCGATGTCACCGCAACGCAAGCATGCAACGAACACCACTTAACGTGTGGAGATGTGGTCGCGGTTACAAATCAGTGGGGGTGCACAAGACCCTAACTCAAACATTCCCTTTGTCGTGTCATGGTCTCTCAGAAACTGAACCTTTAATGTTTTGTACATTTCACGTAAATTATTTGTGAAATAAATAAAGCTGAAACGTGCATTGGATAAATAAAATATCAACTTTTCTACAAATAAATGGATTTAATCCCCAGCCAGGCCAAAAAGCAGTTTAAGTGGTAGTTCCACACGAAATTTGGTTATTTATGTTATGTATGTTTGTAAAATGCGCCACTACTGTGTACTGTCGTCCAGTAATCATGGACAACACCAGTATACCGTAGGGGACTGTTGTGACAGATCTTATTTTGGTTTAGCCGTAAAGTATATGTCATCTAATAAGTATCGGAACACTGTGCGGCGCAGAGATATAATATAAACACGCCCGTACCAAAAAGAGATATGTATGAAAAGAAAGATGAAAAATTCAAACATTCGCGTTAACACTTTACCTCGAGATAACCATCGTATTTTGTATGTAGCAGAAGTATCGTGTGCTGTGATACCGTTTATTGACACGAATCGTTACAAAGCTGCTTGTTTAGGAGCTGCGATTTCATGAAGTTCGCAGATTTTAAACATTCAACGCAATTTTCAGAGGAGACGGCAATGACTTAGCAGCAATGGCTTCGCGGTGAATGAGACAATGGTCGGTTTGTAAGTTAGGATTTACTTCGAATACTTTACCCACGAGTTCCTTCACTCAGCCTGTACTGTGTGTACCATGTACACTAGAAAACATGGTTGGGGTGTCATGCGCAGGCAGGCTGTGAGTTGTGATGTCACTGTGAACCCTTTCCCCACACCGCTCTGCGCTGAAGCTTATAAACACTTGGTGCACACATGTTTAACGCATACGCAGGTATGAATGCAATCGAGAATTTCCATGTTTTAGTATATTACTGTTATTATTGTGAAAATTCATATGAAACTATTTTTCTACTGCCGATGAAATGCTAGTGTAAAGCCTCCAAAGAACGTCAGTCTCTTTCACCACCTTGGATGGCATGGTTTTTTTTCTGTGGGAAGAGGCTCACATAGGCTTAGACCACACAGGCCTGTAGTACGAAAAAACTCCCTATAATCTCATTTTAAAGTCTTTTACCTGTATTAACAGGTTTTTCTATCCTGGAAAGTTATGTTACAACTCTTTTCACGTTTTCAGTTTTTGTCTTCTTCCACTCTCAGTTCGCTTACTACCTTTGCAATTTTTTTACCTTGTTGATAGCTTTCATTCCGATGAAAGAGCGTCTCTTATTACAGCGAAGTCCTCCATTTCTGGATAGTTCCCATTTATAATGTCCTTTAACCTTACAAAAACTTTTAGGTTATGATCAGTGAAATTGCCTTGGAATTGCTGAAATCTCGTTACATATTCAAAGTGAATTCCATGAAACTTTCAGTTGGCTTCATTTAAGATCCTCTTGAAATTGTTTGCAGTCAGTTCTTTCCTGAAACATTTGCGTGATCAATTAGTTTACCATATAAATGTGCTAAATGGGGGGTGTCTGCGTTCATGAGTGACATATCCACAATCATATCTTAGAGCGCAACATTTTCCTCAAAATCTGGAACATTTTCTTCTTGGTAATCGGTACAATTCGCTAAAAATTCTCCCAGCTCTGAAACAATCACTTCAACTTTCCTTGTTGTTGCATTCACTTTCCTGCAGATAATGTCTTGATTCTCAGAAGATGACAAATCTACAGTCGTATCTCAAGTTTCCGCCAGTGTATTAGCACTTAAAGTATCAAATTATTTATTCTTGCATGTACTACATGATAGGATGTCGCTCGCATTCACAGCAGTGTTTGTTTGCACGGTTAACGTTTTGTCTACTAATAATTTCTTCATTAATTGGTAGTATATTTACGTGCAAAATATCTTATACTTCATTTCAGAAGCTTCGTTTTTGGGCCTAAAATTTTTCTCATCATTAGGCTCATTAATACATTTTAGATCAGCACCGGAGGTTGGAAGATTTAGAGTTAGAACAGCATCAGTCTTCAACTTGCGTTTCGATGGAATGTTCAACAGTTCATTTTTCAAATCCCTTTGATAATCCGAATCAGCAGAACATATTGAAAAGACGAACGTTTTCAACTGAAAACGAATTTGCTCATTTACAAGCATTTATCTATTTTTGTTTCGTTTCATTGTTTTCAGGAAATATATAAAACTTAATTCCGAACTTACTTATAAGTCTGCTGTGGTTAGTACAGCTGGCGTTCGTACTGAAAGCCATTATTTTTCGCTTACAGACTTACTCTAAAAAAATCCATCAATACAGTGATAATTACGGCGTAACTCTCTACTCAGTCATCAATCACTACCAAAAATACACAGTGCCATAAACAACCTTGTTTTCGCTCGTAAACACAATTAAAAACAATGAGTTATTGGAGTTGCGAGCTACTGAGTGCTGATTGGGTTCACTCTGACATCAGAAGCGGCTGTCTGTTGCAAATACACCTCGTGATTCCTACTGTGTATTCTAGTTGTGGTCTGTACGAACAGTAACGCAATCCCATCATGTTAATTCATAACGGACCAAATATTTATTAGTCGCACAAAGCATTTATTTGCTGGTAGCTCGTTCCGGCAATTCTTTGAAAAAAAAAAAGAAAAGAAAAGAAATTACTGACAGTTACCTCCCAATCAACATACCCTGTAGAAAAGAAGTTGTTCGTGACTGTCAATATCGGTGAGAATTTACGACTGCTCTGTACTTTCCATTTCAAAATGTCTTGGATGTCACTGTACATGCCACCAACTCGACAACTGATTGTGTCAGCCATTTCTTTACATCCTGGCATTAACACCCCTTCTGCTATAGTGTATCTTTTTTTTGGCCTTTACGCTAAGTTTGGCTACCTTCCCGTACTTTTTACAATACACGTACAGCCGTAGTCATGAGCTTCATTGCGTCTTTATGTTTTCTTCCAATAACCAACGAAAATAAGTCACATCTTTACTGAACAGAGACGAATGTTTTGTTGACAAATGTCGATTCAATTTACTGGGAATCATAGTACCACATCTGAGTTTTTCATGACACACACTACACATACGGATTGGGCATGTATTGTTACCATACCAAAAACCCGCAAGTAAATGATTATCTCCGTATTACCTTTGAACTATTTTCTTTTTCTTTTTTTTCGGGCTCGATGGTTTCACTGCTTGCTCTCAAAGCCAGACCTCTCCATACTCCACTTATCCACATAGTAAAAAAAGTTTAATAACCCTGTAATAGAAATACTGGTGTAGTAATAACAATGTTCATATTACTGCAGAGCCAGTGTTGTTAATTCGGTGATACTAAAAGTTCCAAAAAGTCGTTTAAAAAGTCGCCGTTTTTGAAGAAAATACCCTAAATTTAAAACAAGTATAGAAATAAACAAAATATCAAATTTCGCTTAAAATTTGTTATAATATTTAAATAAAATTGATGATGATAATTAGACGTTACCTAATGTAAAGTATTTTTAAAACTTACATTTACATTAAATCCTCATCCTCACTTCCATATTCCTCCATTCTTGAAGATGACTGACTAGGTCCAGCTGCTCCATTGTCAGGAGCAGACTGTCTGGTATAACATCACACTGTATCTATCGACGTGAATACGGAGTCAGGTAGTTCATATGAATGACAACACTTTGCTAAGCGCGTTAGCCCACTTCTTAATCTATGAATCGATTTCAGAATATCGGTATTCATCCTATTAGGCAATTTTGATTTTACAATACTCATCTGACTGAAAACCCTCTCCACTCCTGCATTTAAATGGGGGAGACTTAACAATTTAATTACGAGACACCATAACTCTTGAAAGAGATTCATGGTTATGGAATCTTTCTAAGCATCTACTTCTGCCCAAAAATCCACTGTATTACTAGTGTTGCGCCATTTTATGAAACTGATATTCAGCCACTGACTAATGATGGTTTCAGTTACGAAGGGCTTAGTTCTTTAGTGATTTTTATTGTTAAATCTATGCACCGTTTACGAAGGAGATTTTTCAGTTCAGACTGAGTTTAATTTGGAAATTGATACCCATTGTACGGTTTAGGATCTACATGCGATTAGTAGCACTTGTCAGGATATCTACTTTCGCTGTAGGTATTATAATTCTCCTATTACTGTTTGGAAGAGATTTGTCAAATTATGAAGTACTTTTCTAGGGTCAACGTTCTCATTTCAGAAGTCTATCGCGACTCACATACAACTGGAATCTTCAAGGGTTCCTCCATTCACTTAATGATTTACAAATGTCCCTGTGCAATGCTTGGCGCTTAGAAGAATGCGAAAACCAGTTGTAGGTTTCTCGAACCAAAAAGTCGATATTTCTTGGCAATGTCTCCTCTGTTGCATGAGAGATGGCTACCTGCAATGAATACAAACACAGCGTGTCATAATCAGATGTTTCGGTTCAACCTCTCATATTCGCCATTGTTTCTTCGTGCGTTTACGGATGCATTGTCAACGCCGACTCCAATCATATTTTCTGGGTTACTTTTATGACACCACAACAAAGCTTTTACTGAATTAATAATGACTTCACCTGCTCCAGATTCTAATTCCACCAAACCCAAGAACGTGCACACTATTTTTTACATTGAGACGCTGAAATAAGTATACCATCGCCGAGTAATTTTGTAACGGATATGTCTGTCGATTCATCTGTAAGTAAGCTAAATCCATTTCCACCAATATCTTGATGCAACCCGAAAAGTGTGGAGCTAACACGTTTACAGTTTCTCTGCAGTTCGTTTTGTGTAACTGGAGTTCCCTCGCACATTTCCTATGTGGATACTGTTTTTTATATAATTCTGAAAAGCGAGTGTACCAAAGAAATGAGCTATATTCTCAAAGAACATGCTGATTGCCGCTTCCGATAACTTATTGGAATTTTTTTTGTCTCACTTTTAAACGGAAGCTTCCGTTGGCGATAACTTTCGAAAGGATCCGAAAATTATCTTTATGTGTTTTAACATGCTTTTTAATGTCTGTTAATGTAGGATTAATTTCGTCCTTATAGTAAGTACAGTAGTCTCTTGTAGTTCCACTTTCAACAGAATCTATCAACACAGCTAAATTGAAGATAGGACTCTCAAACTTGTCTGTAATGTTGTTCGTACGTAGGAATAGGTCCCATCGCAAAACATCAGCAAAATGCACGATTTTGCTCACGGACACACTTGGAATCAAACACTGAAGTGAACGTAACTAAACACTACAAGCAAACTGTGTAATAGTACAGTGAATTCTGCGAAACATATTGCGGAACTTGTTTACTTGTTTTGTTCTTTAGATTAGAACGGGGGAGTTCACAGCCTAAGTTGCTCTTGCTTCATAGCTGGTGCAATACAGGAAGGAATCCTGTCATTTACCTCCAGAACTCTTACTGATCATTGTTGATACGTACGATTAGTGCTAGCGCCAGGAATACTCTGAAATAAGGCTTATTAACCTCTTACAATGAAAAACAAGTTCTTTCTTTTCCTCCACGCACTAAGGAAATCACAATCACGAGAGAGATATGTGGTGTACATATTTTCTATATATGCCTCTCTACATCATTGCAAAAGTGTTATAGAAGTACCGAATACAGAGTGTAATTTGGAAGATATGGTAGTGCAAAATCTTCGAATTTTCCATAATATAACCAAGCAGACCCCAAAAATGTTGCCAATCCCAAATAATCGAAAGTCCAAAATGGAAAAACATCAATATTGTCGAACTGAAATACTGAAGTGTTGTCTGACAATGTGTGGGTCTTTTTCTGCCGAACGAAAACAGCAAGAAAGTTTAAAAAGCTGCTACAAACTGGAACAAATAACAAAACAAGCAATAAAAATAAGAGAGCGACATTTTTGCTAATCTCGGAATTTTGGGGAAAAGCACGTACAGCCAGCTGAACACAAAAGATGAGGTGTTACAAAGTACCCTCACTCTCACGAACGGGGTAGTGGTACAGGCGACAATACATTTAACTTCAGAAAAGCATTACGACAATGCTGAGTAAATAAATTAGGTTTAATTTTTACGAAAATATAACAGTGATGAGATCGTATTAAATAACTGAAGAATAAACAAGCACCTTCTTCTCGAAGGAAATAAATTATTCCTAAAAACAAAACAATTCGAAAATCCCTTAATTTCTTACAAAAATATGTAAAGGTTCGCGTCACATATTTCACCTTTTGGCGGCACACCAGTGTGCTGCGGCACGCTACTTGCAGGACACTGGCCTATTACGACAAAGGTAACACTGCTTCAGCCAAGTGCCAAGCTCGAGACGATAAAAAGTGCTTCTTGCACGCAGAAAGTGGGAAGTGTGCTGTCCTTTCCCCAAATTTTCGTAAATCGTGTTACATTTCTCGTCTCCTCTAATAATTGAATTTTTGGAAGGTTGGAGTTGTGCAGGAGGAAATAAATATTTTGTATATGTGGGGATGGGCCGTTGGAACTGACCACCAGCTGCGGCTGTTTGGGACACTTCCCTATTCTTAAGGAGATGTAAGTTTTCGCAATGCGATGCATAATCTGAGCAGCTCGCTTCTTGTAGGTGTTTAATTCTTCGTGCAATCTTCCTTCCATTGGTACCTCCCAAACTCGTAACTCACTTATTCTTGATCTTTGATGACTTCTTATTAACCTTTATGAAACTTAAGAATAAGTATTAAGAGCAGGTAGTTTTTACCTCAGTTTCAGGATTCTCAACTTGTTCGGCGTTCACGGTTAGGCAAAGCATTAAAAAGTTAATGTAATCTAGTATACTCCCAGCATGTGTTTTTCTGTGTCGGCATTGTCCTTTGAGGACATAGACGATAGCTTATTGATTATTTCATGTTTTAATAGCATCGAGTTTGGCGCTATGCTCTAAATCATTAAGACACTTTATCAACACTTACGTATGACAACTGAAAGGGTATTACAGAAAGAATATGTGATATAGATAGCGATTATAAACACACATTAGTGTCTTTAATGTCGGGCATAGTGGTCTAATGGTAAAACGGGCGCCTGAGAAAGGGGGGGTCGCTGGATCGAAATCCGTTCAGAGGATGCAAACTTTCAGTCTGACTTTAACCTAATCTTCATCTCTCAATGACGTGAAGAGTCACCAGGTACGACACATGGTTTCGATTCCTCGTTAAGCTTTAGGTGTTCGTTCCCCAGTTAGATAACAGGGATAGGTTAGTTACATGCAAGTCGCGGAAATGGCGTCCAATTGAAAGACTTGCACTCGGCCATTGGGTCACAATCGATTATTATTATTGTTGTTGTTGTTGTGGTCTTCAGTCCTGAGACTGGTTTGATGCAGCTCTCCATGCTACTCTATCCTGTGCAAGCTTCTTCATCTCCCAGTACTTACTGCAACCTACATCCTTCTGAATCTGCTTAGTGTATTCAGCTCTTGGTCTCCCTATACGGTTTTTACCCTCCACGCTGCCCTCCAATGCTAATTTTGTGATCCCTTGATGCCTCAGAACATGTCCTACCAACCGGTCCCTTCTTCTTGTCAAGTTGTGCCACAAACTCCTCTTCTCCCCAATTCTATTCAATACCTCCTCATTAGTTATGTGATCTACCCATTTAATATTCAGCATTCTTCTGTAGCACCACAGTTCGAAAGCTTCTATTCTCTTCTTGTCCAAACTAGTTATCGTCCATGTTTCACTTCCATACATGGCTACACTCCATACAAATACTTTCAGAAACGACTTCCTGACACGTAAATCTATACTCGATGTTAACAAATTTCTCTTCTTCAGAAACGCTTTCCTTGCCATTGCCAGTCTACATTTTGTATCCTCTCTACTTCGACCATCATCAGCTATTTTGCTCCCCAAATAGCAGAACTCCTTTACTACTTTAAGTGTCTCATTTCCTAATCTAATTCCCTCAGCATCACCCGACTTAATTCGACTACATTCCATTATCCTCGTTTTGCTTGTGTTGACGTTCATCTTATATCCTCCTTCCAAGGCACTGTCCATTCCGTTCAACTGCTCTTCCAAGTCCTTTGCTGTCTCTGATAGAATTACAATGTCATCGGCGAACCTCAAAGTTTTTATTTCTTCTCCATGGATTTTAATACCTACTATGAATTATTCTTTTGTTTCCTTTACAGCTTGCGTAATATACAGACTGAATAACATCGGGGAGAGGCTACAACCCTGTCTCACTCCCTTCCCAACCACTGCTTCCCTTTCATGCCACTCGACTCTTATAACTGCCATCTGTGTTCTGTACAAATTGTAAATAGCCTTTCGCTCCCTGTATTTTACTCCTGCCACCTTTAGAATTTGAAAGAGAGTATTCCAGTCAACATTGTCAAAAGCTTTCTCTAAGTCTACAAATGCTAGAAACGTAGGTTTGCCTTTCCTTATTCTTTCTTCTAAAATAAGTCGTAAGGCCAGTATTGCCTCACGTGTTCCAACATTTCTACGGAATGCAAACTGATCTTCCCCAAGGTCGACTTCTACCAGTTTTTCCATTCGTCTGTAAAGAATTCGCGGTAGTATTTTGCAGCAGTGACTTGTTAAACTGATAGTTCGGTAATTTTCACATCTGTCAACACCTGCTTTCTTTGGGATTGGAATTATTTTGAATTTGGTTATTACTTTTAGCATTTTTCATTATCAGACTGAGCAGTAGCTCAGTCGGTCGGTGAGAGGGCCGATTGTCCTCTGCAATAAAAAAAGGAATCAACGACCAAATTGAACGGATGTCATGTGACGTCCGCCCAGGCCAAAGAAAACGAAGAATACCCAACAAAATTTAAAAAAAAGTCGGTAGAACACTTGCCAGCGAAAGGCAAAGGTCCCGAGTTCGAGTCTCGGTCCAGCACACAGTTTTTATCTGCCAGTAAGTTTCACAACAACGCACAATCCGCTGCAGAGTGAAAATCTCATTCTGGAAAGGTAAAAATCTCTGGAGTGGAGTGAGACGGAAGGCCATTCGGAGTTTTTCTAAGAACACGGGACACGCACCCGTCAGACTGGTGCCAAGTTAACTGCCTTGTTGTTGACACCGTTAAGAAGTAGTGAGAGCTGCTGCCGTTGGATAATATAAATAAAATATGGAGTAAGAGAATTAAAACTGCTTTATGACCAGGTGGAAGACATGGTTTGCTAAAACGCGGGATAGGTGGGAGCCAGGAGCTGGTTGTTTCGGAACCCGGCACTAAAAAGTCACAAGGATTCGTTAATTATGTTTTAGCTGAGTAGGGAAGGGAGCTTGTTGCAGTATTAAAACAAAATCATGCTGAAAACAAAATCATTCACAAGTAAGCATCCTGCTTACTGCTGGGTGCACTCTGAGGAACTTAGTACCATTCGAGATTTTCCAAGGGAGGCTTCAGCAGAGAAAGGGATTTCAGTTCTGTGCTATGAGAGAGAGAGCGGTCCTTGGTGCAGGACCTGATGACTGAATTCTGAGCCATTATAGCCAACACTTGCAGGTACCGGTAACGCTAAGTATGGTGAACTACTGCAGTTTTAGCACAACAAGTGATTGCATCTATGCTAAGTTATCAGATTCATGTTAGGGTTTTTACATTTCTGATGAAAGCACAGTCATTAGCTATCTCGAACTCAACATTTGCTCATTTAATTATGTTGTAAACTTGTATTAATAGTCATAAATGTAATGACTTCATGCCCTCTGTACTTGTGGTTAACTACAGCAAATTTTAATAAATAGGGTTTTTTATTGACCATTATTTCATTCAGTATTTTGAAGAAACTCCCTATCTTACAATCTTGTGAGTTACTGCACACATGTTTCATGTATGCGAGGGCCACCCCTGTTCAATTAATTAAATTCCTTAAGTTACTCGTTGCACGACACCTGTGATTAAATTCACGTGTCTATGGACGGCGAGCTGATTATCAGTAAGGTCACTCGATACAGTTCTTTCTGACATACACAGGAGGTATTTCACTGTCTCAGCACTAACATCACACTAATACCGCGCAACTGCTCTTCTAGCCTTCATAATGGTCTCAGTTCTGCGAGGCAGACAATTCGAAAGTTGCCTCAGATATGCGACAAAAGCTGAAGTCACTCACTGTTGATTACTTCCTGCAGAGCCACCAAATTGCAGGGATGTTGATTGCTACGTTTCCCCACTCTTTCACAGAACCTCAGACATTTTATGTGAGTTTAAGCTTAGGTGATTCATTGGGCTACTCGCTATGCGAAAGGGTGCCTGGTGGTTTGTAAGACAAAGAACGTACGCTCGCAGCCCTGTGAAAACGGCTGCTGTCATCTTGGAAGATGCGAGTGTCCACACCGTACTCATTACAAAGACTCAGAAGGAAACCCACCACTTTGGCACCGATATTGTTGAATACTGCTAAATGTTCATGGAAATTTGAAAGAGTGGGTGTAGATCTTGGTACGAAAAACACTCTAAAACATTGCAGTACCACCTGAACTGCATCTTCCTCACACTGCGGATAAACGCCTCATTGGACCATCGTTGTACTCGACGGCTTGCATTTTTTCAACAGAGGTAGAATCGCGACTTATCAGAACACAATATACACCTCCAGCAAACTTCTGTCCAGTTTCTGTGTTGTTTGATTCACTGAAGAAGTGCGGATTTACTTGCCGCTTTTGAAAATGGCCTTTTGCAAAGTACCCGACTCCAAAAGTTTATTGTACGTTGTTCCCGTCCCAACATCCACTCGGAAACTGCTTGAGTTGGTCCTACATTCACTGACTGTAGCATTTCCTGTCGGGGTTTGGACCGTCTGTCATTGACAAACCGTGACACTGGTCCTCGATCTCGTCGGTTAGAATCTTCTGAGACCCCTGTTCTTACGCTATGTTACGTGGCTGCGACTGGTATGGAAGAAGGGTGGAGCTATTGACAGAATATGGACAACACTAACGTTTTGAAATTTATTTAGAACAAACTGCACAGAACACTGGTCACAGACGACCATACAAAACAGTTCTGATTACAATTATCCGGAAGAGAGCAGTTTCTAGTTTTTTTCTTTATTCTCCTTGTTTGTAAAGAGCAGTTATAAAACACTTCAAAACGTAATTACTTTCTTAAGAAAAGTATTTAAAACAAAATTTCAACATACCAATAATGACGATAAATTTCACAGCTTAATATCTAAAACTGAACTCTTTATGTCAGTTTTTAAACTAGTCTTCCCTTCTGAAATTTGAATTGCGTTCGCCATAGGTAAACAAGTTATTAACTGCTCCCTTCCACACTGATTCACAAGGCACAAATAAGCATAATAAAACCAAAGATAAAATCTTTAAGATTACGAAGAACGGCAACATTAAAAATATTTAGTGAACACACAGTAAGTTTGTTTCACAATTTGTAGAGGAATTAACGGCAACTAGTTGATGTATGCTCGCACAATTTACATTTGTACATAATTAGAAATAAAACATAGCTTCCCGTTTACTCACGTCTGTTTGTGTCCCGGCCGCTGGTCCCTCACATAGCGTGTCCGTGGATATACTACGTCCGTGTACATCAGTCCACAGAAATACAAGACAGTACGAGTTCTTACACCTGAAACGGCTCCGTATTAAAGACCAGATGTAACAGTAACGTCTAGAAGTCAAGCAGCTCAGGCCTAATTCAACTGCAGACATTTGACACTAATAGCCACGGCAAGCGGCCTTCTACCAGTGTTATTAATCTGACACAAGTGAGGATCAACTAGTTCCGAAAATATGGAGTGTCTGAGATAAAACAGGCCTCGTGTTATACTGAACGTGATATTTGAAGCTATCTGAGTCTTGTTATTTCTTAATGCTCGGGCGGCGCTCGAGCAGGATCACTTGACGTCACATGATGTCGCACGGCGATTTGCTGATCAAGAACGTTTATTGTTGAAACTTTTTTTGAATGTAAATCATTTAAAGCCTTAAGTGAAAGATCCACGATGAAATATCCAGTGGCAGCTGCTCCTGCAAAAAGTGTTTGCAGAAATTTGATCACTAAAGTTAAAGCAACAGGTTCAGTCGCTACCGCCAAACATAGTGAACGTGTTCACGAGACTAAGGCAAGAAGCCCACGAACATCAGGTAGACGTTTATCGTTTCAAAAAAACATACAGCGAACGTCCTGCTAGAACATGTTGAAGCTGTTACATATGCGAGCATACACCGTGAGAGTGATGCCAACATTAAAACCTACGGATTACGCACAACGACAACATTACTGCGAATAGTAGTCACCTATGTCGCTGATGGTTGTCTGTATCCAAACCTTTACTTCAACTCAAAACGAAACATGGTTTCACCTTAACGGGCACGTGAACTCTCAAAACACACGCAACTAATCAGCAGACAGTCCCAGGGTACGCTTTGAGGCGCCTCTGCACGATGTGAAAGTAGGCGTTTGGTGTGCAGTTCCACGTGAGCGCATTTTGTTTATCACAGTGAACTCTGCAGTGTGTGTAACGTAACTGTTGCAACCATTCATAGCGCAGCTAACGGAGGAAGAACGAGAGTATTTCCAGCAAGATGGCACCATTACGCATAGTTTACAGTTTTCGATAAAATACGTCACTGAAACTTTCGGAGAAGAACGTACAGTTTCTGCAGGTTTATGGCCTCCAAGATCACCTTATCTGTCTTTCTGCGACTTTTACTTTTTGGCCAATTTAAACGGTAAAGTCTACACTAATAACCCGCAACTGAAAAGTTGCAAACAAACCTTCGCTATGCGATTGCGGAATCCACACCAAATGGTATGCCAAAAGTTTCCAGCAACATGCTGAGACTTGATAAGTTGGGGAACTTTATGGTGAACATTTTCCGCGCCTCTTGTGAACTATTGACTTATTGAATGTTCAGTACTTTGTTTTTAATAATAATAATAATTTAGTACTCTGTCTATATTGTAACCTCGCAACAGAAAAAATAAGTATAACATTCACATTCAGTGTAACCTCCCAACAGTTTATTATTCCGTAACCTCGCAAAAATAACGTGACTAACCTCCCAATAAAAAATGTGACTCGTGTAGCCTTTCAATAATTAACTGATTGTGAATGTAAACTAGTAAATTCGGCCGTCAGCAGTGCTGCGTCATGGCCCTTAAACATGATACTGAATAAATTGAAAATTCTTACCTCAATGAAGTCGCCGGATAACGCATATATATCTGCTCCTATAAGAAATTTTTTTGAAACATTTACATGGGACTTGATATAACAATAGTACAAATTTAGTTGTAACAAACGATGAGCGCGGCTGCTTTTACCTTAATACTACATCGCTCAGGCACCGCCATCGCTCCCCACGATCGGTCCCACCAATTCCATACAGCAGACTGCTACCTACTACTTACTCCTACTGACACTGCTCTTACTACACCCAATTCTACTCTCTGGTCTGAGATGTTCTTATAGTTTACATATCGCAGGCAGCGCGTGAGCAATCCATCGAAATTACATCTGCTCGAGTGCGCTAGCAATAAATTCCTTAGTCATGGAACAATATGTTGTTTATAAGATATGGGTCTATTTTGGTCATCCTGTAATAGCAACCCACACTTCATAATTTCCTTTTGCAAAAATATACTTAAGCTGCCACCGTTGTCTCTAAGCAAAAGGCTGAACAATCAACAGAACCCAAACCTTAGTCACAAGGTTCACCTGCACGATATCGACGCACTGTAGAATGATGTTCCAACAAAATGATGATAAAATAATGTTACCTGTTGCAAAACTCTCCAGTAATACAATGGCTTCATTTACACTTCACGTATCTTGCCTCTTGAGACACGTTAAAGTTATGCACCTCCGTCTACTTTGAGTGCCTCTTACATACTGCGTGCCAGAAGCTAGCCGCTCTCCCCAGTGTAGCTCCGATCAAGTAAACGGCAGCGCTCTAGTGTGGCGTCTCGCTTGCCACAACAGCATCTACATTCTTAAAAAAATAATAATAGCAAAAAAAAAAAAAAAATTAAAAACGACGCACCACGAAGGAATAATCCGAATGGGTCAGAAATCGGTACACCTAATGTACATGTAAAGACAAGAAAATGATTACAATTTCAGAAAAAGAAGTCGAAAAGACGTTGGTCCACCTCTTTCCCTTATGCAAGCAGTTGACATATGGTTCATATGGCGCTGAGCACTATGGGACTTAACATCTATGGTCATCAGTCCCCTAGATCTTAGAACTACTTAAACCTAACTAACCTAAGGACAGCACACAACACCCAGCCATCACGAGGCAGAGAAAATCCCTGACCCCGCCGGGAATCGAACCCGGGAACCCGGGAAGCGAGAACGCTACCGCACGACCACGAGATGCGGGCAAGCAGTTGACAGAGTTATTGGATGTCCTCCTGAGGGACATCGTGACAGTTATGTCCAATTGGAACGTTAGATCATCAAAACTTGAAGATTGTTAGAGGACCCTGCCCATAATTCTCCAAACGTTCTCAATTGGGGAGATATCCGGCGACCTTGCTGGTCAAAGTATGGTTTGGAGAGCACGAAGGCAAACACGAGGAACTCTCGCCGTGTGCGGGCGGACATAGTCTTGCTGAAAAGTAAGCCCAGGATGGCTTGCCATCAAGGGCAGCGTAGAATATCGTCAACGTATCGCTGTGCTGTAAGAGTGCAACCGATAACAACCATATGGCGGGCGACAGTCAGGTTGGTGTCCCACTGATGTCTGTGGCGTCTCCAGACACGTTTTCGCTGGTCATTGGGTCTCAGTTTTAAGTGAGAGTCATCGCTGAAGACAACTGTACTTCCAGGCAATGAGATCCCGGGCCGAAGACGTGTCTGGAGATGCCCCAGACAGTGGTGGGATCTAATCTGAGTGTAGCCTGTCATGCGGCCCGACAGCAGGCAGTGATGGTCTGTGGTGCCATTCCCTTCCATAGCACTACCCCTTTGGTTCTCATCCATGGATGTCGCTCCGCTAGGTTGCCCTTCATGGCACGCCAGCTTGGTCTTACATTTCAGCAAGATAATTACAGCCCGCACAGTGAGAGTTTCTGTTGCTTGTCTTCGTGCTTACTAATCCACACTTTGGCCATCAATGTCGCCGGATCTATCTCCAATTGAGAACGTTTGGAGAAGTCAGGGCAGGGTTCCCCAACCATCTAGAAATTTTGACGATCTAACTCACCAAATTGGCAGCATTGGCACGGTATCCCTCAGGAGGACATCCAACAACTCTATCTGTCAATGCCAAGCCGAGCCAGCCAATGGCCAGAGGTGGACCAACGTGTTACTGACTTCCTCAATTTATGAAGCTGATTCTTGTGAATAAGTCATCCAATTTTTCTGTAATTGTAATCTTTTGCTTGTCCGTACACGTACGTCACATGGCTTACGTCACCGATGGAGAGCCACGTGACCACCTGGTATTAATTCTACACTACCTACAGCGCTCCAGACCCACCAGCGTGCTCTTTAAGACTGTGACTCATATTTTATTCAATGAGTTTCTAACATTTTGAAGGGGGCGTAACGCTGATCACTTGTGTTGCGCTCCATTAACTGCAGTTTCTTATAAACTCAATAACCTCACCTATAGACTGTTGTACTCAACGACCGCCGTTAGATTCGTCACTTTTACGCTGAATGTGTGAGGCCTGGATCGCGATGGGTGACTGAAACCTAGTTAAGAATCGTCAAGCTCAGAGCAAGATTCACGCCGCTGGCATGAATGACAGCTGCGAAACAACTGATAATGGCAACTTCTGTCTCATCTACAGCTCTACAGTTACTCTTGCTCGTATATGCGGACTCCAGTCTAATTTTGTTTGCATTACAGCTCGCGCAAACTCGATGGAGCACAAGGGCTTGTAGCGTCTTGGGTGCGCTGTGGAAACGATTAAGGGGATCAAAGAGGGCTCCCGAAGGAAGTCTGCCTGATGAGCCCTCGTATAAAATTAAAAACAATTGGTGTCACAGGGCCTATTTTTGAAATCACCAAATTATGGTAATCACAAGAAAGCCGGGCAGCCACCTAAAGCTTCTTCCTCTCGCTCTGGAAAAGTATTTGTGGGAGTAGCAGATACGCTGTTAGGTGTGCAAATACTGCACAACCGTGCTCTTCTGATTTGAACTGCAGTAGCGCAACTTTCAACAAATTTTCCGACATAATATTAGCAAAGTGAATGGCCAACAAGGGAGCCACAGCAATAAACAACACTAAGAAGCATCATACACAAAATCTTAGAAAAAATTGCGACATTTACGTTAACATTTAACTCGACTGTATTACTTGGTTGAAAGTTTAGATTATCTGTCTTCCGTTCAAAATCGTACGAGTAGTTTCAAACATCAGAAGTTTCAGCACATTACTATCATAGACGTGGTTCATCGGCACATGCATCACTAAATCCATATCTCTTACGCACTTAAACTACTCTGGTCAACTTGTGTAGGACAGTGAGTACCTCATCTTTGTTAAGGAACTGAAATTCACGAGCTGAAGCCATAGTGGAAAAGATCGCATATGCTGAACCGAAACCAATAGTCTACAATCTTTGTGACTTGTTTGCCACATTCCAGAGAAAACCCGTATCCAAAGTCTACAATCTTTGTGACTTGTTTGACACATTCCAGAGAAAACCCGTATTCAAAGCCACAGTCGCAACGCAAACGATGAACACATAGGAATGCACAGAGCATGTAAAGGGAATAACACCACTTGTACTTACATCTTCACCCATACGGAGGTGTAGTAGGAACATAGCAGGAAAATATCCCGGTATAAGAGCCGACATCTTCTCCAAATACGAGGAAATATACAGAAAAACACACGAGGTAACTCTAAGGCAGCCGTCCAAAAATCACTGGGACGTACAGCATACGGATTGTGCAATGTCGAAGATAAACATTTGGTGGAAGCTGCTTGTAAGACAGCTCTGAAAACTCCACTTGCTGTATCCGATCACGGCCGTTACTCTTTAGCAAGCAGACGTAATTGTGGAAAGCAAATCGTAAACAGTCAGTGGGTCTCATCATCGAATACGGAACTTACTTGGAAGAGCTGAAAACCTTAACACAAGAGAACCATTATTCACATAACCACAAGAGAGGCATTTCGAATATTCTCGCTCCCCTGTGCTAATGGAAAAGAATTTTCTAGAGAAAGAAAGACCGTGTCAGTTACCAGAAGTTTGAACAGTGATCGTAAGCTAGACGAACGACTGCAGCCACATTGTCTTAACGATCCATGTACAATTTTTTGATGTGGTTACTAATTTTTTATATAGTTAACTGTGTATCCGTTTTATCTTCCAGTGTTAGCTCCACATGAACGACACGCTATCAGGGAAGCGCGGAATGTCCTCGACCGTTCCGCCTCCTTCGTGATTTTGAAGTTCACCACGTTTTTCTATACCTCTCGTCTTAACAGTGCGGACAAGTATTTCCAGTCGGAAACAAGAGACGCGGTTCAGTTTAGCAATAAGGTCCTTATTTTCTCACCTCCACTCACAGTCACTATTCTAACGAAAGTTGATGCTCACTTCATTCGAGCGATACCATTACACCTATCAAGAAGAGTAGATCTTGAAATTTTGCTAGGGGACTACAATCAGGAGCATGTGGGTATCATTGCAAAGGTGAAAAATCCAGCTTATTTGCGAAGGGCATAGTAGTCTTTCTGACAGTGAAGGTAAAGGCCTGTCAAAAACTTTACCCGTTGTATCACTGATATGTTGTGCTACCCAGCCACAGACCAGCAACCAGTCCAGCACTGCGACAAAGGGGAAGTGCCCTAATAAAATTTAATCAGTACTTTAATCAATAGCTTTAGCTTCGTGTTTAGATTAGGGGTTGATTGATGTCAGTCACAGGCTGATCGACCCAGCAGTTCACAAGTCTAGTTCATTAACTGCCGACAAATCATATCAGATGAATTTTCCCCGGCAATTAGGGACCTCCTTAGGCTTGCCCAACCACGTGACTCCCGGCTCGTAAAGAGACTATAATTTCCTGATGACTGGTTTAATTAATATAGAACTGGTACAGTATGGTGTGTTACTAAAGGCTAAAGTAGCGGTTAGTTCGTATTTCAGTTCTTCCTCGCCGGCGGTGGATGTAACCAGCATGCACATCTGTGCATAATGGCGACATTTCACTTACGGGCGATGCTCAGGACTTGCACCTACAACGGACTGGCTTCCACTGGTGTGTCGAGAGAGTCTCCTGGTACTTTTGTGTGCCACAGCTAAACAACACCGTCAACCTCTGCCGACAGGGAGAGCAACACCGTGAAAATCCTAACAGGTTGGGTTGGGTTGTTTTGAGCGAGGAGACCAGTCAGCGAGGTCATCGGTCTCATCGGATTAGGAAAGGACGGGGAAGGAAGTCGGACGTGCCCTTTCGAAGGAACCATCTCGGAATTTGCCTGGAGCGATTTAGGGAAATCACGGAAAATCTAAATCAGTGTGGCCGGACACCGGATTGAACCGTCGTCCTCCCACGAGTCCAGTGTGCTAGCCACTGCGCTACCTCGCTCGGGCCTAACAGGTGCTGTAACATTAAAGGCCCTTACCAAACTGGCAATAGGCGATAATGTTAACCTAATTCGGCAATCGCGAAGTTAGTGATACAGCAACAACAGCAAGGTAAAAGAGTTTTGAACTGTATATGGCTCACAATTTTTGATGAACAGTTGGTAACAGGTAGGTTTTTTAAATTAAAATACAGAACGTAGGTACGTTTGATCATTTTATTTCGGTTGTTCCAATGTGATACATGTACCTTTGCGAACTTATCATTTCTGAGAACGCTTGCTGTTACAGCGTGATTAAGTGTAAATACCACATTAATGCAATAAATGCTCAAAATGATGTCCGTCAACCTCAATGCATTTGGCAATACGTGTAACGACATTCCTCTCAACAGCGAGTAGTTTGCCTTCCGTAATGTTCGCACATGCATTGACAATGCGCTGACACATGTTGTCAGGCGTCGTTGGTGGCTCACGATAGCAAATATCCTTCAACTTTCCCCACAGAACGAAATCCGTGGACGTCAGATCCGGTGAACGTGCGGGCGGTGATTCGACGACCAATCCACCTGTCATGAAATATGCTATTCAATACTGCTTCAGCCGCTCGCGAGCTATGTGCCGGACATCCATCATGTTGGAAATACATCGCCATTCTGTCATGCAGTGAAACAACTTGTAGTAACATCGTTAGAACATTACGTAGAAAATCAGCATACATTGCACCATTTAGATTGCCACCGATAAAATGGTGGCCAATTATCCTTCCTCCCATAATGCCGCGCCGTACATTAACCCGCCAAGAGGCCGGCCGAAGTGACCGAGCGGTTAAAGGCGCTACAGTCTGGAACCGCACGACCGCGACGGTCGCAGGTTCGAATCCTGCCTCGTGCATGGCTGTTTGTGATGTCCTTAGGTTAGTTAGGTTTAAGTAGTTCTAAGTTCTAGGGGACTTATGACCACAGCAGTTGAGTCCCATAGTGCTCAGAGCCATTTGAACCATTTTTAACCCGCCAAGGTCGCTGATGTTCCACTTATCGCAGCCATCGTGGATTTTCCGTTGCCCAATAGTGCATATTATGCCGGTTTACGTTACCACTGTTGGTGAATGACGCTTCGTCGCTAAATAGAACGCGAGCAAAAAATCTGTCATCGTCCAGTAATTTCTCTTGTGCCCAGTGGCAGAACTGTACACGACGTTCAAAGTGTCACCATGCAATTCCTGGTGCACAGAAATATGGTACGGGTGCGATCGATGTTGATGTAGCATTCTGAATACCGACGTTTTTGAGATTCCCGATTCTCGCGCAATTTGTCTGCTACTAGTAACGCCGGAAATGCATATACTCCTATTGTACTATAAATTTTTTCCTTATTTTGTTACCTGAAGATATGACATTTCTGTGTCTTTATATATTGTAACCGTTTTACAATTTGTATATATATATATATATATATATATATATATATATATATATATATATATATATATATGCATTTATGTCAATGTATAATTGGTTTGTTTTGTAGATATTATTTGTATTTTTACGCTGGGTCTTGCCTAGGGAAAACTATGCTATCGAACGATTACATCGATAGGTCGTGTAGAGAACCAAAGTGTTTAGGATCTTGGATAGAGTTAACTCTGCCGTAATTGCGCTCGACTTGCTATGATAGTTTCTGGCACGGTGTCGCGGACGGGAAACATTAGCTGGCACACATCAAGAGCCCGTTTCGCCTGGTGACCGTGTCGAGAAGAAGGCGCGCCACCATCCGGCTTCTGCAACAGCGACGGCCGACAATAAGTGATTTCACTTCCTCGATCGACGACTTCAAACCTTCAATCAACCAACAAGGAAGACTGAAATCACGTAAAGTTTTAGAACTGTATAGCAGACCTCAGGTTTTCAAACTGTTCCATTTGCATCACTAAAATACAGCAACTTAGCATGGACCTTTGTTGCTCATCGTCCCAACTGCATTACCAAGAAGGGTCTCTTCCTTTTCCGAAATGAACCCGAGTGTCGTTGAAATTCAAACGCCAGCATTAAATTAATATCATTCCATTTCACTGCTTTAATTTCAAAGTTTAGTTAAAGTATTCATAGCTGGCTACCATAACCAAACAGATTTATACTTAGATTACACAAGCACAAATTAAGAGTGCGAGTTTTGTTACCATATTTTAGCTTACTTGTGACTGCAGCTCAGCTTGGTACGTACTAAATTTTACTATTGTTAATTGTTCAGAATCATTTAATTCAAGTTCAATGTTAAATCTCTTACTTATAAATTGCGTAGATTCAAGTTGCCTTTGAGATGATTGTTGAGGAAGCCCAAGACTAACCTTATTTTATTTAATTTCGTAGTGCTTCAGAAACAAAGTTCACTATTAATTTCAGTTACTAAATTAACTTTCAATTTTCCAGTTTTATTAATTCTTTTGTTAAATTAAGTCAGAGTGTAGCGAAATTTATAACTTCTGACAAACATTCAGTTTTCACACAACACGCGTCAACCTCAGTTGCCACGCTTTTAGTGCTAATTGTATGAGCATTAACCTTACTTTTTCAGTTATTATAGTAGTTGTTCATAGGACTGGCGACCGTAATTTTCCCCAAATCTCAAATATCTAATTAACGCCAGTTAATTGTTAACGTAACGACCGCACATTTACTTTCTTTATTAACTTTACCCTTTTTCAAAATTAATTTCCACCAATTTCATGCCGGCCATAGTGGCCGAGCGGTTCTAGGCGCTACAGTCTGGAGCCGCGCGACCGCTACGGTCGCAGGTTCGCATCCTGCCTCGGGCATGGATATGTGTGATGTCCTTAGGTTAGTTAGGTTGAAGTAGTTCTAAGTTCTATGGGACTGACGACCTCAGAAATTAGGTCCCATAGTGCTCAGAGCCATTTTAACCTTTTGAAACAATTTCATTTGCATTTTTTCCTTTCATTTAGATGTAACCCTTACTCCCTCCTTACCGACACATTAACTTCGGTGACGATTGCTTTTCCCACATTTCCATTAGGTACACGCGGTTTAATTTTTCACTGTCATTAAGGTCGATAAGTGAGGGGGAGGTTACATACTGATGTGCGGATTAGCCGCGACAGCAGCTAAAACACCTACTTGGGCATCATCATTTGTTGCAGGTCGTGGTTGACGTTTCACATGTGGCTGAACATTTCCTGTTTCCTTAAATAAAGTAACTATCCGGCGAACGATCCGGACACTCGGATGATGTCGTCCAGGATACCGAGCAGCATACATAGCACACGCCCGTTGGGCATTTTTGTCACAACAGCCATACATCAACACGATATCGACCTTTTCCGCAATTGGTAAACGGTCCATTTTAACACGGGTAATGTATCACGAAGCAAATACGTTTGTGACTATTACAGTGCCATCTATCACAAAACGAAAAAAAAGTGGTCCAATTAAAGCATTCATATTTCTTTACGTACTACGCGAATATTTAATAAAAAATGGGGGTTCCTATTTTAAAAAACGCAGTTGATATCCGTTTGACCTATGGCAGCGCTATCTAGAGGGCCAACCATAGCGCCCTCTGGTTTTCCCCTTCAAGCTGGAGATTCATTAACGTTCTTTTCTGACAAACTTACTTCATAAAATTAAGAAATATTATGCAAGAAGTGTAGCAATAGATCTTAAGAACGTAATCTTATCCTTTTAAGAATCAGTGTAGACCACTAGAAAGAATGAATATAGCACCCAAGACCCTGCAGTTTGGAAGTAAGGACGTTGCTGCAGCGTATGACCTCTTAGAACGACGCTGTCAGAAATGAATAAGGACGATTAGAGTACAGCGTCCAAGTCGATGACGAGGACATAGAAACGGAGAAGCACGAACTCAGACATGTGAAGCACTGGCAAGAAAACTGGTCATGTCTGTTTCAAAGGAACCATTCCACAATTCAAGAACGAAAACATGGTCCAAGCAGGTTGTAATCTATTTATAGTTTGTGCTATTACCTAATTTCGATAGGCAGTAATGTTCAGGCACTTATTATAAGCCTCAAGCTTCACATCGTGTCTGATTAAATAGCCAGACCATATGCCAGAGGACATATCGTTTTCATGTACGTGTGAAACACAATTACCTTCCAGTGGCACAGATTGCGTCAGCTAGCAATACGAATGTATTACTAATGGACATATCTAATGTATTAGACTATTGTACTTCTGCTACACACGCATATGAAAACGATATATGCCTTTACACACACTGACGGAAAAAAAAATCCCAACACCAAGTAAGTGTTGGGCGAAATAAACGGAAGTTGGTAGGCGTATTTCTACATCTGAAAGATGACGTCTTTTCGCGCCAGTGGCGTCAGAGTGGCATTAGTAAAGCCACTGTGAGGATGCATATCAGGGCGGCTTTAAATACGCGGTGTAAAGGTCGTGAGCGTCAGTCAAGTATTGAAACCCCTCTTCCTCTCGGGAGTAACAACCGCCTGGGCTGCTCTCAGGTTTGAAATTCCATACAGAAACGCTTCCAGCTGACGCCGTCCACGTCTTCACTATTACAAAGAGGCCATGCTGCCCATCATCGTCATCGCCTCCACTGCCAGACGTCGCCATTGCTGCCAGTCCTCATTGCCCTTCATCGCCATTGCTGCCAGTCATTTGCCAACAGTCTTCACCCTCGCTACTGGCCGTCGCCAGCCATCACCAGCCCAAACTTTGCTGTCAGTATTCATCTCTGTCAGCCAGTCATCACTGTTTCCACTCTCATTCAATGATGTATCAACTTACAACTACAACATCAATAATCATTTACTCACACCTTGTTCTCCGCTCCCACCTCCTACTCCTTTACTTCCTACTCACTGTCCCCACTTGCTACTCCCTCCTTTCCCTCTTTCCCTCCTTCCCCACTATTCAGATGAGCCCATATGCATTCCCACTCTTACACACTGCATCCTCAGACTTAATCAACTCCTTATTTTGCAGATGTTATAAATAACCTGCAGCTCTGTTATCATCTCAGCTGCCGTCACCATCACCATACTCATTACCAATATCAGAACTGCACCAGTCAGCTGTGGAATCAGCCCTTCCTGCTGCTCCAGTGTCACCAATATTGCCACTGCCGCTACATCTGGGTTTAGAATGAGAGGCATCAGCCACACTTACGCCAGCAACAACCAGACCAGCACCAACAACAATTCTGCGGCTATGGACGCAACCGAAACATCTGCATCAGCTTCAGCTCTATCAGCTCTAGGTAAGAAAACTATGAGAAGTTGAGCAAAATCTCGCCGCACTCCACCGTCAACATCCTTTGACACCCTGTCCTCAAATGACTGCTGCAACACACCTAGTAGAGATGCAGCACCTACCTCTGTTATCCAACTGCTGCTCCATCAGCTCTGAATATCAGAACCTATGTAATCCACTCCCATCTCACCCCACAAATAACTGCAACACATTCCTTCATTCTCTCACACCCCTGTTTCAGATTCCACAATCCTAAAACACTTTCCTCCGAAATAAGAAAGTACCTTCCAGACCTCAACGTATCACAACTCGTACCCCGAAAAGACTCCTTAATCATCAAATTCTCTGACGCTGATTTCCTAGCCTACCGACTGCGACGAGTACCTCGCACCACCTTTGGTCCACATGCCTCCCTGCTCCTACTAAGCCCATCACAACCCGGACAACGCCAGCCCCTTCACCATCTGCCAACTCTTACTGCTGTGATCAAGGTGCTGGACTCTGAGGTCATCGTGGTGGAGTTGAGTGGCAACGAAATTCCAATTCTAACTCCGAAATCCGAAAAATACTTCGAATTCATCACCATTCTGGTCCTATATTCTCCGTTTCCATTCAAAGATTCCTCCTTCAGAATGGAGCCTTCATCTGTCACTGCAAACACAAAGTTGAGGCTTCCCGACCCCAAACCCAAGCCTAACATTGTCACAAATGCCTCATCTACAATGATCATTTAACTTCTGGCTGCAAAAATCCTCCTACCTGCCCCCACTGTACCAACACTATCCCAACGTCCACTACCTATCCACCTGCAACACTTTCAACTAGTCCCATCCCACTTACTCCTATAGGTGTGCAGTCAAACCTCCTGCAACCAAACCTGAACTGACCATCCCAGTCCGCCCTATTGACACAGAACTCCACCTAATCAACTACCTGCGTCCTACTCCTACTGCTGAAGACCCGCTTGATCACAACATCCACCAATTCGAGCGTTCATATATCCTCTATCGGGTCATCCTGGCAGTCCATTCCATATTTCGTTTGAGTGCCACTGCCACATATTCTCAAAACCACTCCCACTTCCTCTTTACCTAAGTAGACACCCTTGAGCAGCTCCCCAAACCCTTTCTGTCACCACCCCTTTCACAATCACATGTGCCGTCTACTGGCATATTTTTCCCTGTGAATATACTTGAAGAAGAAAAGACTTAATGTTTTTCTGTAATATGTGAAAAAATCGAGATTTTTTTCATGTGAAGTACATCGAGTGAAAAGGAGAAAGACAATATGCACGATTTATTATCTGTGTATGCAGTGATTAAAAAG
Source organism: Schistocerca piceifrons (assembly GCF_021461385.2). Lineage (NCBI taxonomy): Eukaryota > Metazoa > Arthropoda > Insecta > Orthoptera > Acrididae > Schistocerca > Schistocerca piceifrons. The sequence goes on from NC_060142.1 coordinate 385,225,397, forward strand.
GACAATTGTAACACCCCACCCGTCACTTACCTGGTTCTGGTGTGTGTTCACCCCAGGTAATTGACTAACAGGTCAACAGAGAGTGGAAAACTGCTGCAATGTCGGATAACGCAAAGAAAGTAATAAGGCCCTGTGACTCCTGATTGAACTGCGGTGGCAGTATTGACATTAATTGATTCAGAATTGATCCCTTTTAATTAAAAAGGGGTGCACATTTATGTTATATTCAGCTATTGAATACCAGATGCAAATGTTGAACATAAAAATAATTAAGAAAGTGACTTGGGATTTCAACTACTTGATTGAAAACAGATGCAGTCGATTAGCACAGATTTATTTTAACTCGCGACCTTCAATCATCACATTACATGACTCTCCTAACTGGCAGTGGTAATAAATTGCGTTTGCGTGGAGTAAAGCGCGATAAATCAAAAGCAATTCCTATCGACTGCCCCAGGCGTAATGCGAAGTGCGAGAAGAATTCTACAATACAAGGCCCATGAAACCCTCGTGGAAACTTTGCCCATGTGATCCAACAAATTAATCAGTGGCCTGAGCGGGCGCAATATCACCGAATTCAGCGTGAAGTTGCTATAGTCATGAACACGCATATTTTGTCCTCTGTTGACCGCTCCACCGTAGCTTTGCGCGGCTTTCTCTCATGTTTCACTGAAAACGGGACGACGGACATTTATCAACAGGCGTACAAGTTCTCCGTCTGCTTCCCGGTACACCAGCATGGGGTCAACCACTCACTCACTGTCACTCATCTTAAGGCAGCTGGAGGCCGTCCCCTGTTACCGCTTTCTCAGAGCTTGAGCCGCCCTAAGCTGCCTATTGTCGCTTCCCTTCGCCGCTCCCCCGCCAGCCATGGTCACTCGAATACTTCCCTGGGATAAACTAGCCTCCAGTAAATCGACGTGTTTCCACGAAGTTTTCATGTCGTGTGAATTACTTTAAAACCATCACCCAACATTAATTATTCCAATACGTCCATACTATACCCTCTACAAGATGCATTGTGCCTTGTCAGTCATTTTTGTTCAGCCCTACTGTTCGCTCAACGTGAGTTAGGTGATCTTTAATGACTTCATGTAAGGGGCATAGTTCTTGCCATCTTACATAGCCCCTCTCTTCAAATCAATTTTGTAGTACAGGTGATGACTCCTGTGGTGTTACCACCTGTGGTACAAAATTAATATCTCCATAACTGGTATTTTAATCCATTCGCGTGATTAGTTACGGGCAATTGATTACCACTGCCTCCTCTCTGATGCAAACTCCCACTCATTCCTAGGGTACCTGCCTTCAGTGACTGGATTTAATGTTAAAGACGTGGTCAGTATTTATTCTAATTTTACTTTAATCCCTGCCGATTCCTGAGGCAATTATTGGTCAGAGTACTCAAAAGAAAACTACAATTATATTACAAGGACACACGTCGCAAAGGACAAATACATATGTTTAAGCACCTCTCTGCTTGTCATTTGAATGGCAAGACCTGCAATTATAACTTAAGGTCCATTCACTCTCAGTTATCCATCCCTACTCGACTTAAATTACTAAAAACATATATGAACAATATTCGTGTAACATTTTGTGAAGTTGATAGTGGTTGCTCTCATTCAATTATATGTGAACGCCCATTTGACATTTTATAAATAAAGGTTTTTTTTTTGTGTCTCACTGTCTCTGGACGTTTATATTGTGCATGGTGTAAGTGTCATCTTTACACAATTCAACAAAGTCTGGCCCAGTCCAGTGTCTGGGATTGTGTACACACATGTACCATTTTTATATATACATATCGATAAAACACAAACAAAATAACAAGAATCATTGCGTATTGAGCAACCGCTGTTGTGTATTTGTAACAAGGTATAAGTATGAAATCTTATTCTAACACAAAGAGACGTGGCATGACAAATATATGACGTTTTAACAAATGGCTCATTTATAAAATCATAACCTTCTTATAACATAATTCATAAACAGAACAAATGAGTACTTTACGTTCGTTGAGGTGCATGTTATTCATTTGAATCCACACTGACACAGTCACACACACGGCACAAGTTTCTTGCAGGAACGGAAGTTACATTAGTACTGACTAGCAAGTTGAGGGATGGCTAACGCCTGAGAAGAGAGCAATGTCGATTACCGAGATGGCGCCACAGGCACCCGCATCTTCTTGAGGCAGAATGGCTCTCACCTAAGAGCTCGTTGTTGACATCTTGTCCAACAGGCACAAGACCCCAGCGGTGCATCTATGATCGGTGACCTCTCGTGGCTCCTTCTATAGACGTTTTAGGGCAAGGGAGGGACCGTGATCAGAGAAGAGCCTATTTTTTGCTCAGGCCTTCAAAGTTGGTGTCATTAGGCACAAAAGGTCAGCTGGGCTGTCGCTCCACATGACATGGCGAGCAACAAATATAGAAACCTTCTTGGACCTCTTCATTGGTGCTCCCGATCCGTACCGTGTACAGAGACCAGGACCGACCTCTTTGTCGTAAACAGAGGTGCTGGATGTCACCTCTCCTTGGCTGCTGAGTTGACCACCGTCCCCGTCGATTCAGGGCGTGGTCTGCATGCCATCACCATCGTCAGCTGCGTGCTCCCCTCATTGCTGTCGTCCTCGTTCCTTGTCAGCTCGTGTGTGGTGGGCCTGGTGTCGTAGCTTCAACTCCCTCTTGCTCAGTTACGCCACCTTAACACACTAAGACAACTTATTTTAGTACATGGAAAGTGCTCATGTTTAACCATGAGTACCATACCTTTTTTTGAAGACAATGAACTTGTTTAATTACAAAAGGAATAATTTTACTTGTTTGTAAATCAACTTCAGGATCAATTAAAATTGAAATGTAACAGAACTTTTTTTTTACATAAACATAAAAAAATGTACAAGACAACTTGCTTCACAGTCATTCACACACACACAATCAAGGGATAGGGAATCAAGATTATCTGGACAGGAGCCCATCACCCTTTCTAACTACCAATTCCTACGACTAACACGGTGTTGGCCAACCCGACTATATATCTACTATTTACTACTTTTTATCTCTAATCTTGTTTTTTCTTCTGAATTCCCTATGTGGCAGACGTCCCTCTTATTGTGCCTGCGAACATGTATAAAACACCACAAACTTAGACATGTGTCAGTCTTACCAAGATTTTTGTTGGAAGTTTGGATAGCGTCCTTTATCGTGTTCTATGGCGCCACCTCTTCTCTCCTCTGTTTTCTTCCTGTTTTCTCCTTTTGTCACGAATGGTTTTATAAGGCCTGTGAACATGTTTCGGATTAGCAATGTCACAATGGCACAACACATATATAGCTCACTGCTCACACTCGCAGTTGTTACACTATCTTGGTATCAACAAGTATTTCTGGCGTATTAATTACATCCGGTTCATTTTAACATGCACTGGGTGTGCTAATTCACGCAACTGCTTATAGCTGTCCACTTCGCACGTATTGAGGGACATGCGAGATGCATCTGTGCGTCCTCGTAACGACCTACGGTACTGGCCACCTTAAATATGTTCTCCAATGACGGAGATACAATTACAGTGAACCTTCCTGTAATTTACAGAGTTCCTAATCTATCTTTTTCTAGGGGTACACCCAGAAATACTTGTTTTCCATTCATTAATCGTGTGTTTTTACAAAATAATTAGTGCACTTCACTTTCTCAACATTGACAGGCGAGATATCATTATTAATAATAAAAACACAAAATATAGGCATATATACACGAGACATTCTACCACTAAGATCAGTACATACACAAACAAACAAGACACTTTAGCAAAAATCCTTATTCTAAGCCAATATTTACTACGTCCGCGCTCTAGTCTAGTCATTCGTAATCCTGCCCGTTAAGGTGGGATGGACCAGGTTTCGGAGGGCGAACTTCGACCTCTTCCTGGATGTTATTTTGGTAACCATTATTCCTGTTCCTTCCCGATTGCTGGTTACCGCCCCAAGTCCTTTGTGATTTATTATGTTGCACCGGAGAGTGTCGCTCTTCTTCCGTGTACCTTCTTTTCGGGTTGCCATTACTCTTATCTTGATTGTGGCCGTTGTATTTCGGTACTGGCCTACTATCCCACTGGGGTCCATTATTGCGACGGTTGTTATTTTGTTCACGCTGTTGACGTTTCTCCCGCGCCTGTTCCTCTTGAAATGCGAATTCCATTTCGCGCAAAATGCCCTTAAATACCTCAGTATCGCTACCACAACGACCAGCAAGTGATTGTTGATACGAGATGGGAAGTTTCATGTAGCACCGCTACATGGGTTGTCTAGGTACCGGTTCCTTTTTGTCATATTTTCAAAAAATTTGACCGTACTCCGGTACCTTGCCCCTTCCATATCTCTGGACATCATAATTTCTTGTTTGATCCTTTCTTGGGTTTCTTTAGACCAATACTTGCCCAAGAAGGCATTTTTGAATTCTTCTCATGTACTCAGCGGTCGCGCCCTCCATATGGGAGCACACAAAATCCAGCTAGTACATCAATGGCCAGTGTGGGGACAAGGATAACTCAAATTGTCCCATAAAAGTTTCTGGATGCAAGCTATTACTTTCGTCCTTGTAGTGATGGAACTTTCGGACTGATAAAAAATGCTTGTAGTCAAACTGGTCATCATTCCAGTTATAATTTCGCCCGTTCTTACGATTCGTAAGAACTTCGGGACGTGAATTAATTCGTTCCGACACGCTATCGTCATCTCTCCCCCTCTGTATGTTCGACAGTTGTTCGGTACATCTAATCAGCCGACAGCAATTGTGCTCACTGGACTGCTGTGCGCTGTCCCTGTTTACCTCGGTCGTTGCCTCAGAGCTGTGAATGAAGGCGTGGCTCCCGTTGCTTATAGTGTCAACTTTGTCACACCGTGAAGCGGTTATCTGTGTTCCGGCAAGTGACGGTTCAGTTGACGCAGTAATTACACCCTTCTCCTTCCATGATGTCTCTGTAATGAGACGTTTTACCTCGTCCTCTAAATTTCTTTTTAATATCGCCACCTCCTCTTTCAATATCTCGTAATGCGCTATGTCCGGTTGCTCTTGTTGCTTTTCTTCGACACGTTTTATCCGGCTTTGTAGCCTTGATAACATGACCTTTCCTACTTTTGCCGTGCTTTGCGTGGAGTCCCGATTTCTGTCGCTATTTTCCTTGCACCTTTCGCAATTAATTTGGCTTCAATTGCAGTTCGTTTGATGATGGCAATCTCTTTCTCTATTTTTACTCCGAGATTCTTTACCTCCTCTTTTACTTGTTCTTTCAACTCCGAATTCGCCTTTTTAATTTCGGCATTAAGGTTGGCGCTCTGCTCTAAGTTCACCGTTTGCATCTGTTGCAACAGGTCCGTGATATTTTTGAGAGTAGCCGCATTTTGATCCTCGTTCTTTTGTGGTTGAAAATGTGACTCTTCTCCTCTGTTTTGAGGAACCCTTCGATATCTAGACAAGTACCGTCTATGCGCCCCCGTCGGATCACTTGTGAATGAATCGTTTGATAATGGTCGCACACCGTTTTGTTCCAATACACTCTGGCTTCTTAGGCTGGTTTTTTCATACGTATGGATTAATACTGCACTCCCTGCGTCCCCCGAGCCCTCAGTATCATTGCCTGAATCAACGTCCTTGCTATTCAGTGGACTAAACCAGTCGTGAGACCCAGTTTCACGACGTTGCAGCTCGCGTTCGTCACTCTCATCGGTAGAGCTTTCCCTATTATCACCCATGTTCTCCCGAGTAACAATCTGATTGTATTCTGCCATTGTCTTGGCTTTTCCCCTCGTTATCATTTGCACTTTTATGTTACACGAAAACTCAAAACCCAGGTACCCCTTACTCTCACTAATTAGATAACGCAAAACATATATCAGGACACAAATTGATACACTGGGTGTGAGCAGTGACCCGACAAACAGTTCCTGAAGAATTCCCCCAAAAGGGCTAGTACCAATGACTGTGTTCTGTGTGCTCAGCATCTGCTGATTACGGCACCGCACATCATAAGTACTCCAACAAATTACAAATACACACAAATACAATGCATAGGCACCTATAACTGTCAATTTGAAAGGACAGCACATGAAGAAGACAATGTAACTTATTGTAACTAATGCTACTCGTTTTTCAATTAAAATTTACTAAGTAATGGATCACGAGGAAAAATTTCCTTTTTCAAGACTACTTCCTAGAAAATTCCGAAGTATCATATCCTGGCATGGTTCAGCCATATGTAACGCCCCACCCATCACTTATCTGGTTTTGGTGTGTGTTCACCCCAGGTAATTGACTAACAGATCAACAGAGAGTGCAAAACTGCTGCAATGTCGGATAACGCAAAGCTAGTAATAAGGCCCTGTGACTCCTGATTGAACTGCGGTGGCAGTGTTGACATTAATTGATTCAGAATTGATCCCTTTTAATTAAAAAGGGGTTCACATTGATGTTATATTCAGCTATTAAACACCAGATGCAAATGTTGAACATAAAATTAATTAAGAAAGTGACTTGGGATTTCAACTACTTGATTGAAAACAGATGCAGTCGATTAGCACAGATTTATTTTAACTCGCGACCTTCAATCATCACATTACATGACTCTCCTAACTGGCAGTGGTAATAAATTGCGTTTGCGAGGAGTAAAGCGCGATAAATCAAAAGTAATTCCTATCGCCTGACCCAGGCGTAATGCGAAGTGCGAGAAGAATTCTACAATACAAGGCCCATGAAACCCTCGTGGAAACTTTGCCCACGTGATCCAACAAATTAATCAGTGGCCTGAGCGGGCGCAATATCACCGAATTCAGCGTGAAGTTGCTATAGTCATGAACACGCATATTTTGACCTCTGTTGACCGCTCCACCGTAGCTTTGCGCGGCTTTCTCTCATGTTTCACTGAAAACGGGACGACGGACATTTATCAACAGGCGTACAAGTTCTCCGTCTGCTTCCCGGTACACCAGCATGGGGTCAACCACCCACTCACTGTCACTCATCTTAAGGCAGCTGGAGGCCGCCCCCTGTTACCGCTTTCTCAGAGCTTGAGCCGCCCTAAGGTGCCTATTGTCGCTTCCCTTCGCCGCTCCCCCGCCGGCCACGGTCACTCGAATACTTCCCTGGGATAAACTAGCCTTCAGTAAATCGACCTGTTTCCACAAAGTTTTCATTTCGTGTGAATTGCTTTAAAGCCATCACCCGACATTAACTATTCCAATACGTCCATACTATACCCTCTACAAGATGCATTGTGCCTTGTCAGTCATTTTTGTTCAGCCCTACTGTTCGCTCAATGTGAGTTAGGTGATCTTTAATGACTTCATGTAAGGGGCATAGTTCTTGCCGTCTTACACAATATATACTCAGTTAATTTTCATTTGTCTGATAAAAGTGAAGACATTCTACATTTTGGAATAACATCGCTGACCTAGCAAGACTGAGAGGTCTATAATAAGTCTAAAAATTGTTAATTTATCTAAATCGTTTCCAGAATCCAAAACGTTATTTTCAGCTATTGCAACCATCCTTTATTTATAGAAGAATTGTGTCCCTTCCTGCAGTTATTAAACGGGACGTTACGATCGGCACAACTATTTTTGGTAACTGTGAGTTAATTTATTCAGTTTGTGCGTTTATAAAAGTATCTCAGTTGTTATTTTCGTTTTCTGATGCAAATTTTGACATACCGGGCCCCAAATTTCGAGTGCGTTATTTTTCACGTAGGCACCTTTACCGAAAAAGCTATAACTAAATATGATTCATGAAATTAAAACTAACAAACCGATGTGCTACTAATAAATATGAGTACATACTAACCATAAAGTTTCAACCCCTGAGACCAAAAGAGATCATGTTCATACGTTGTTTTTCCTTTCGTGTGCAATAATTGTAACTTCGATAAAAGAAAATAATTATAATCAATTATTTAACACACTGAAATGTTGGATGTAATAAACCTGTGTTAACATTTTTGCAGTTTGAAAGATTATAATAAATCTGCGATAAAAATAATAAACCATATCTGTTTAAAAGACAATTTCGTACAAAATGTTACAATTGCATTACACACAGATCATTGATTGACATTTACACACACACACAGTGTATACACAATATATGCGAGGGTTGTAACTTTTATAGTGGCAAGTATTTATTTACAGCTCGTACAAAATAGATACGTGTTTCACAGTTTTACTGACCTTCAAAGTAGTCACCTGCATTGTGTATAACCCGTTGCCAGGGATGTGGAAGTCGTAGTAACTTTTAGCAGTGCCAGTTGTGTTGACAGTTCGAGCGGCGCCGTCTATTGCCTGACGAATTTGCAGCAATTCTGAAGCGAATGCCGTGAAGTGTGACCTTCAGTTTAGAAATCGAGTTGAACTTACGAGGGCTTAGTTCAGGGGAGTGTAGTAGGTGGGACAGCACTTAGCAGCTCCATCAGTCAAACAAATCAGTAACAGCTTGCACTGTACGTGCTTGAGCATTGTCCTGCAAAGTGATGGTCAGGTCCTGTAGAAAGTGTCATCACTTCTGTCTCTAAGCTGGTGCCGGCCGAGGTGGCCGAGCGGTTCTAGGCGTTTCAGTCTGGAACCGCGCGACCGTGGGCATGGATGTGTGTGATGTCCTTAGGTTAGTTAACTTTCAGTACTTCTAAGTTCTACGGGACTGATGACCACAGATGTTAAGTTCCATAGTGCTCAGAGCCACTTGAACCATTTTCTAAGCTGGTCGTAGGTTGTGTTCCAAAAATGAACAGCATCGAGACAGAAGTGATGGCATGTTCTGCAAGACCTGAACATCACTTTGCAGGACAATGCTCAAGCACGTACAGTGCAAGCTGTTACTGATTTGCTTGACTGATGGGGCTGCTAAGTGCTATGCCACCTACTGCACTCCCCTGAACTAAGCCCTCGTAAGTTCAACTCGATTTCTAAACTGAAGGACACACTTCACGGCATTCGCTTCAGAATTGCTGCAAATTCATTGGCCAATAGACCGCGCCGCTCGAACTGTCATCACAACTGGCACTGCTAAGAGTATCCTACGACTTCCACATCGCTAGCAACGGGTTATACGCAATGCTGGTGACTACTCTGAAGGTCAGTAAAAATTTGAAACACGTATCTATTTTTTACGAGCTGTAAATAAATAGTTGCCACTATTAAAGTTCCAACCCTTATATATATACAATTACACTACACTGGCACTCCATAGCGTGGGGTCCAATAAACAAATTTTATCTCAATTTTGTATGTATAAAATCATACGTTGTATCATACTTATGAATATATATTTCGAAATTTAAATGAACTGAGAGAAAGAAAAGTAAACAAAATCAAATTATCTAATAAACTAGAGTTGTCCACTTATATTAAACTGTATGGCAGTATTATTCAGAGGAGTTATCACAGGTAAGGACCGATGAGCATGTTTTCACTTTCAGGTCGTTTACCAGTAAGCTTACGCTACATGCGCACAGCATATTTTTTGAACGGGCTATAGGTAAACGCAGCACGACTTACGTGCGAAATATCAGCTGCGAAACAGTTTTCAATTGTTGCAGCCATTTTAAGAGCAGCCCGATAAACAATTTGGTGCAAATATTTGTCTGATTAGTTATAACTTTTTTTGTATTTTATGTGTACTGCCTGCGAAGTTTAATAATGGCTTAGCAGAATGATTAGGTCAAAGCGGAAGGAAATCCCTGACGTTGAGTAAAATGAGAATGTGCAGGAAACAGATACGACAATATTTCAGTCTTCACCGACAACTGCAATTCACACATGGGAAGCAGAAACACAAAAAATGAAAGTATTCCGGATCGGAACGGGACATAGTAAACAAAGGAAATATGTGTCCTATGACCAGTAGTAAAAATGTTATTGATAAATCTGGCAGGGTCAGCTGATCGTCTAACATAGAATGTACCAGGAACAGGTTTGATTACTATCCTGTTACAAAAACTGGATATAAGACAGAAAGAACGCGAAGAAAAGTAAGCTGGGCTAGAAAAAGAGAGCGAAGAGCGACAGGCTCTTAGGGAAAAACAACCCCTGATCGAGCCTGAAAAGGTACGAGATAGGAAACAGGCTTTATTAGAAAAGGAGCATGAAGTTAAACAGGCTACATTACAAAAAGAGTGAGGTACTAAGCAGGAACTTATGGAGAAGGAAATGATCAAACAACTAAATCAAGCAGTAACTCTTCGAGATGAGGAGTTAATATCAAGACTAAATGTAGTCTTAGGTGCTCGCGATAAAGTTATCGCGAAGAATATTAAGGAGAATTTAGATAGTATTCGCGAAGACATTTCTACTTTGCAAACTAACTGCAAAGATTTGCCGGATGAAGTGAAAAAACTGACGGCAGATCTGAAAGGAATGAAAGAATCTCATGACACTTTAGAAGGTCACACGAAAAAAGTCACTTCAATTGTGGACGAAATGAGTACACAGATGAGGGAGACTATCTAGAGATGGGTAGAAAATGCCACAATAGAGGCATGTTATAGCGAGGGTGAAACTTGTCAAGGCTTACGTGAGGAGCTAACTAGTATTAGGGAAATCGTACAGGCCAGCTTCCCCATGCGGCAAGGTAACTGACAAACGCAGGTCGGAGAAATGCGTATGAAAATAACGCAGAGCTAAATGATATAAGCCACGCTATTCCTCGGTATGGTAATACAACACCACCTCCTATGTGCGAGAGCTGTTCAATAAAGAATGATCATAGTTTTTTATGGTCATAATTTCTCGCTCTAAAATTTAATCTTTTGATATTCTGTTAGCTTAATGTGCAACAAACATGTCGTAGTAGTTTCATTGTTGGGACTCCTGGTCCCCGCCTGTGAGAGGCAGGCAAGGTCAGACATGTTCAGTATCGCCTACCGCTGCAATGGTGGTAACGAGCAAGGAACAATAGGCAGCTTTGAAATTCTGCTTTCGTCTCAACAAATCTTCAGCTGAATCCTATACAACGTTACAAGAGGTCTATGGAAAGTATGTTCTTCCCTACAGATGGAAGGTGGTTTAAAATGTTTAAAGATGGGAGACAATCAATTTCAAAGGAAGGTGGACACTGTGCTCCAGTAACTGCTCTTACGGAAGAAAACAGCAAAACTGCTGCTCTCATTGTGAGAGAGGATCGACGAATTACTTTAAGATCACTTTCTGAAATACTCAGCATTTCATTGGGTGTCACCCACACGTTGGTGACAGAGAAGTTACACATGATACGTGTTTGTGCGCGATGGGTGCCAAGACTGTTGATTCCCGAACAAAAAACCATTCGCGTGCAGGTCTGCATGCAGTTAAAGTTGATGTTAGAGAAAGATCCGGAGTTTCCTTCAAATTTAATCACTGCTGATGAAACTTCGTTACATCATTTTGATTCTGAGAGCAAACAGCAAAGCTCAGTGTGGAAATATCCTTCATCGCCAACCCACAAAAAAGCAAAAGCGGTTGCTTCTGCTGGGAACGTTATGGTCATCTCATTCTTTGATATTCATGGAATGGTTTGTCAGCATGTTATACCTGCACACACATCAGTAACTGGACAATACTACAGGGATGCCCTGAAAACATTGAAAGTCCATATCAGGAACAGAAGACCACATTTGCGTGAAGCAAGCTGGATGCTGCACAACGATAATGCGCGGCCGCATATTGCCAATGTTGTTGCTGAATATGTTGCAAACGCTTTCGTGGGAGGCATTATCAGTCATCAGAAGCAGTGGTTAAGGCTGCGGAGACGATTTTGAAGGACCTCTCAAAAATGGTTTCCAGCATGTATTTGAAGACTGGCAGAAACGCTGGGACAAGTGCATCGCATTCATGGGAGACTACTTTGAGAAGGACCATCAAAATTATGAGGATGAGTAAAGGTATTTTGTCAAAAAAAATTATGATCGCTCTTTATTGAACTGCCCTCGTATGAACACGTGACTAGGAATGAAAGAGTGTCGTGTGTAACACAGGCTATGAGACAAACCGAAGTATGACTTACACGGAACCAGGCATACCAACTTTGACAAACTTAATGCAAAGGGAAAGCTTTATCAGACATTGCCAGTTAAACTTTCAATGATGAATGGAACAATAACAATCACCGTAATGATGATAACCATAGAAACGGCGGTTTCAGATACAGTAACATCGGGAAAGATGGTCAGAACATAACGGTAGGCCACAATCTAATTGCAGTGGTAATAACTACCATGCTGCCAATAATAACAATGGAAACTACCAGAACGGCAGCAACAACAACTATAATAGAAAAAGATGAAATAATATGGTCTTGATAATAGCAACCGTAATAAAAATATGAGGATTGCAAACGGGTCATGGCAGAATCCCGGAACCGGTGGTTGGACGCAAAATACACTTCCGCCACCCCGCAGCCGCAAAACGTGCACATTAATCAGATGTCGGCTATATCGATGATAGTAGTCAACGGCAACACAGGCAGTCGCCGAAAACATGTGCATGACCTAATCAGACGCAATCACACAATGTACGCTTTGTGGATGTGACGGAAGCTGAGCAAAGTTCATATTCGCAGGCGTCAGACTGTGGACGACCCCTGTAGGCCTTCGTCAGTCGATCGCGGCACAGAATGAAGGCACGACACAACGACATTTAACCATGTTGCAATACGAAGACGGGGATGACCTGAGACAGAAGTTGTCTCAGGAAACCCATAATACTACAAAAGACCTAGTGGAAGTAGTACAAAACGCTGTTAACGGTTCCATCAACACGGGAGATCTCTTTCGTCTAAGGATTATAGCTTCTTCAAAAGTGTCAATCAGGTCAAGCTTTCCCTATATTCTCCGTACAAAATTGTAATGTTGTGCGGGCTATTAGTGCTAAAAGTCAAGTGATTAAACATCAGGGCCAGGCTGACGTCATGGTATGAAAATGAGCCATTTGTTGAACTTTTCTATTAGTAAATAATCTGTCAGTTCCTGCGATTCTGGGATGGGACTTTATGCTCGGCAGGGACGCACAGATCGACCTCTCACATGGGCTTATTTTCATAGTAGACCATGGAGAGAAGATTGCACTGGATCTTGTAAAAACCAATGACAATCATGGTAAGTACTGCCATGGTGTCAAGGTGAAATGCATACAACCAAATGTTTTGTTTTTGCGCAACAACCGACCCGAGGAAGGTTATTGTATAATAAATGTTGCCCATAACGAAGAAGTTACGTAATGTGGATAATCTGGCCCAGGCAGAATCAGATTATTTAAGCGCCGAGCAACAATGTGAGCTAGTAAGACTACTCCACCATTACAAGGAAGTATTCTTGGAAAATCCAGGGGTGATACGAGGATAGTGTAAAACATTCAAGTGTATGAACATTAGACCTGTTATCATGCCTCCTATTCTGTGCCATGGTCTCAGAAATAGGCAGTGATGAAGGAGTTACGGAAAATGCTAGACTGGGGTGTGATCAAGACTTCTTTCTCACCCTATAGGAGCCCACTGTTAGCTATGGCTAAGCCTGTCGGTAGCATTCCCTTGCTGCTGGATGCACGTGACGTCAATAAAATCATTGTACCCCTCACGACAAGACCCGAGAACCCGGAAGAACGGATTCAGAAATTCTTTGGAACCAAATACCTTACCTCGATCGATTTACGATCATTGTACTGGCAAATCAAGCTGTCCAAATGATCGAAGAAATACATTGCATTCGTACTCACTCGTAGAAGTTACCAGTTTAGAGTTCTGCCCTTTAATTTGAATGTAAGCGCAGGTGTGTTTATTACCACATTCGATACTGTGCTCAGACCTGAGCTATGAGATCGTGTGACAGCTTATGTCGACGATCTGCTTATTGCGACTGTCACTTGGCAGAAATTCTTAGAACTGATTGACGAAGTGTTGGCTAAGTTTGCGGACGCAGGCGTAATCGCCAGTTTAAAGAAATCTAAGTTCGTATGGCGTGAAATAAAATTCCTGGGCCATATAATTTCGCGCCAAGGTATAGTACCAGAACCAGGAAAAATGGATGCAATAGAGCAGTTCCCATACCCAAGAAAAAAGAGGCAACTCAAAGCTTTTATGAGACTTACTTAATTCCTTAGGTGCTTCGTCCCCATGGAGTTACTCAATAGTGAGGCACTACTGAGTCTTCTAAAGAAGAATGCGCATTGGTGTTGGACGAATTGTGTAAAGATGACATTGGTAAAATTAAACAGTCACTTGTAAATTCTGACATCCTACAACACCCCGACATGACTAGGGATTTTTGTCTTGCAGTGGATACCTTATCTTAGAGTGCTTACCTCTTCCAGACCGATGAATCGTAAGGCAAGAACGGAAGTGAGAATTATCGGATTTGCAAGCAGAGTGCTGTCAGGATGTGAAAGGGCCTACACTGTGACAGATCTGAAGGCATTGGCGGTTGTGTGGGCCTTCAAACAGTGCCACTGTTATGTGTATGGAAGGCGAAGGTCTTTTGTGATAAGTACTGAGTGCCCTATTAAATCTTAAGTTATCCCCTTGATTTACAACATATTTGCTAGTATTCTGAGGCTTCTGCATGTCTATGATAACTGGAGGGTTTGGTTGATCTACTAAAATGCCCAACGAGGGAATTTCATCGAGCCCGCTTTTTTGGTGCAAAATTCTTCTAGTTGTATCTAAATCTACTGCATACAGTGTCATGGAAAAAATCATGTGACAGACTTCTGGAATGCAGTAGACGACTTTCCCTCCAATTTCTCCCTCAGAGAACCAACTACAACAAAACAGTTTCCCCTGGTACATAGAATAGGCCCATATGTGATAGTCGAAGTAAATTATCTGACCAATGTAACCCGGACCCCCTGTGTAGTGCAGAACTGACCATGAGATGTCACGAAAGGTGGAACGCCAGTGTAAAACGAGGCGGGGAGCACACTACTGGCCATTAAAATTGCTACACCACGAAGATGACGTGCTACAGACGCGAAATTTAACCCACAGGAAGAAGATGCTGTGATATGCAAATGATTAGCTTTTCAGAGCATTCACACAAGGTTGGCGCCGGTGGCGACACCTACAACGTGCTGACAAGAGGGAAGTTTCCAACCGATTTCTCATACACAAACAGCAGTTGACCGGCGTTGCCTGGTGAAACATTGTTGTGATGCCTCGTGTAAGGAGGAGAAATGCGTACCATCACGTTTCCGACTTTGATAAAGGTCGGATTGTAGCCTATCGCGATTGCGGTTTATCGCATCGCGACATTGCTGCTCGCGTTGGTCGAGATCCAAAGACTGTTAGCAGAATATGGAATCGGTGGGTTCAGGAGGGTAATACGGAACGCCGTGCTGGATCCCAACGGCCTCGTATCACTAGCAGTTGAGATGACAGGCATCTTATCCGCATGGCTGTAACGGATCGTGCAGCCACGTCTCGATCCCTGAGTCAACAGATGGGGACGTTTGCAAGACAACAATCATCTGCACGAACAGTTCGACGACGTTTGCAGCACCTTGGACTATCAGCTCGGAGACCATGGCTGCGGTTATTCTTGACGCTGCATCACAGACAGGAGCGCCTGCGATGGTGTACTCAACGACGAACCTGGGTGCACGAATGGCAAAACGTCGTTTCTTCGGATGAATCCAGGTTTGTTTACAGCATAATGATGGTCGCATCCGTGTTTGGCGACATCGCGGTGAACGCACATTGGAAGCGTGTATTCGTCATCGCCATACTGGTCTATCACCCGGTATGATGGTATGGGGTGCCATTGGTTAGGCGTCTCGGTCACCTCTTGTTCGGATTGACGGCATTTTGAACAGTGGACGTTACATTTCAGATGTGTTACGACCCGTGGCCCTACACTTCTTAGATCCCTGCGAAGCCCTACACTTCAGCAGGATAATGCACGACCGCATGTTGCAGGTCCTGTACGGGCCTTTCTGGATACAGAAAATGTTCGACTGCTGCCCTGGCCAGCACGTTCTCCAGATCTCTCACCAATTGAAAACTTCTGGTCCATGGTGGTCGAGCAACTGGCTCGTCACAATGCACCGGTTACTACTCTTGATGAACTGTGGCATCGCGTTGAAGCTGCATGGGCAGCTGTACCTGTACACGCCATCCAAGCTCTGACTCAATGCCCAGGCGTATCAAGGCCGTTATTACGGCCAGAGGTGGTACTGATTTCTCAGGATGTGTGCACCCAAATTGCGTGAAAATGTAATCACATGTCGGTTCTAGTATAATATATTTGTCCAATGGATACCCGTATAACAACTGTATTTCTTGTTGGTGTAGCAATTTTAATGACCAGTAGTGTATTTTGTCGTCCGTAGAGAAGCAGCAACAGCAGAATGCGTCTGTCAGGTGAGGGCTTGTCATTAGATATCACTTGAGTAACAGATCCATTAGGGACATTTCAACGCTTCTAAAGCTGCCCATGTCACTCTTGGTCATGTGACTGGAAAAGCAAAACAACAGCCACAGCTAAGCCAAGAGCAGTGAGACTTCTTGTACTGACGGATAGTGACCGTCGAACTTTCCGAAACTAGTTCACTGGTGATCGCTCTTCTTTGGGAACAGTTCATTTTTACTCGTTCACCGTTCATTTGTGCTCGGTATACGGTTCTTATGAAAAATTGAAAATTAGTAGCATAGGTGACAGAAGATGGAAGGCTCCAAGAGGGGGCACTTACCTCCCCCTGGAGTACAAAGTTTTTATTCATAACAGAATTCTCACGTGCCTGTAATTTTCGTGATTCTGCAAAACCTCTCGTTTAGCCAACTGTAGCGTTACGTGGCTGATCGTAGTGAAATAATATGAGGTGGCGCACGAAAAACCGGCCCCGAGTACAGACTGTTCGCCAATTGCGCAGGATTTGTTGACAGCTACCAGCAGAATAGATAAACATGTAATAACTAGGCAGTGTAGAAATAACAAATAAGCTAAAGCAAACAACAACTTCGAAACAATAGATGACGATTGGTAAGCGACAATGAGCAGTCTAGTACTCGGGGCCGATTTTTTGTGTGCCACCCTGTACCACCGAAATAATATTGTAGAAGTTATCGTATTCCGTTTACAAAATGTGACACCAGACATTCGATTATGGAACGCGGACTTCATTCGGTTGTAAGTCGAAGTGCCTTGCGTAACAATGATCATGCTCTTTTACCTTGGATCAAAAAAAGACGGAAAATGGCCACTTGTGTGTGCTGTGACGACTTCCTTTGCATGTTTAATAACAAAAAAATCTTGCCTTTTTACAAGTAGTTTTTCTGCTGTTTATCGAAATAGTGATGTAAGCTGATATGCCGTTTTGTTACCTGAAAAGATATATGTTGTAAAATACCACGTAATTTTGTTTAATTTACGTAATTATAAAATACATTTTAATTACCGGTCATGGAAGTTAAGTAGAATAGGAAAAGAACCAGAAGTTCAGAGTCCAAAAATGGTTTGAAACAGATCTAGAATGGGCGTGCGCAGTGAACGAAACGAACAACTGTATACTGAACTATGAGCAGTCGGCAATGGAAATGCGACAAGTGGCCACGCGAAGGACGAGTCCGGCTGAGCGAGACCGAGACAGACGGGAGCGGGACCGAGGCTGGAACGAGACCGACCGAGGTGCTGTTCCGGGAACGAGACCGACCGTTTCACGTTCCCGGGAACTATAAGTAGAAAGCCGCGACCGAAGTGAACTATGAAAGACGGTTCCTTAGAATTCGTTCATAGCTCGTTCCGTTCATCTTGATGAACCGTTCCTTTGGCCCCGTTAGTTCACTCACGACCCATCTGTAGTTGTAAACATTCCCCTGAAATCAGCGGCAGGAATCAGTCGTGAGATGCAAAGTATTACCAGCAGTTGAGGTAGTACATTTACTGCACACAGGGAGTGACAGAGACTAGGGCACAATGGTCGAACAGCTCCTCCTAAACCACACATTTCCGTAATCAGTGCTAAGCGACGCTTGAGGTGGTGTAAAAAGCGACGCCAAGGGACAGCAGACGACTAGAAGCGAGTGATTTGGAGTCATGGATCGCGCAAGATGCGGTGACCGATGCGCAGTGATGCGCAGTTTTCATCTAAAGCGGTGGGCGAGTTCATTCGTTTGCTCGGAAGGGGAGGCCGTGAAGCGTTTGCCACCTTTCAGCAAGTCGGCAATGACGGAATCTAGGCGCACGCCCTGCGATCGTTCTCAAACGACTTATTTCATTTTTTTGCTTTACTTGTAGCTTTACGTCAGATTCATTATGATGTGCCCACCATTTCGTTTATGATCACAGTTATTGTGATATTTACGAGGAAGTGAGACACTGCGTGAAGTTCGAAAAATGTTTGCAATGAAAATTACGGGTCGCTATGATTTTGCGTTTCGGGCATGTTACATGATATGAGGGTCACTCCAAAAGAAACGCCCACTATTTTTTTTTAAATCCATCTTTTATTCCACATGATTGAAAGTTTTACAGTGTGTAGATACATCCTTTAGGAACAATATTTTCATTTCTCCACATAATTTCCATCCCTCTCAACTGCCTTACGCCCTCTTGGAACCAGCGCCTGTATACCCGTACGATAAAATCCAGGACCACCCCGTTGGAGCCACTGTTTGGCAGTGTGCACAAGGGAGTCATCATCTTTAAACCTTGTTCCACGAAGAGAGTCTTTCAGTTTCCCAAAGAGATGATAGTCACATGGAGCCAGGTCAGGACTGTAAGGCGGGTGTTTCAGTGTTGTCCATCCGAGTTTTGTGATCGCTTCCATGGTTTTTTGACTGATATGTGGCAGTGCATTGTTGTTCAACAGCAAAACATCCTGCTTTTGCCAATGTGATCGAAGACGTCTCAGTCGAGCTTGAAGTTTCGTCAGTAGCGTCACATATGCATCAGAATTTATGGTGGTTCCAATTGGCATGATCTCCACAAGCAAGAGTCCTTCGAAATCGAAAAACACCGTAGCCATAACTTTTCCAGCAGAAGGTGTAGTTTTGAATTTTCCTTTTCTTGAGTGAATTTGCATGATGCCACTCCATTGATTGCCTCTTCGTCTCTGGTGAAAAATGATGGAGCCATGTTTCATCACCTGTCACAATTCTTCCAAGAAATTCATCTCCACCATTCTCGTACTGTTCCAAAAGTTCGCTGCATACCGTTTTTCTTGTTTCTTTGTGAGCCTCTGTAAACATCCTGGGAACTCACCTGACGCAAACCTTTTTTAACACCAACACATTCAGTATTCTGCAAACACTTCCTTCCTCTATCCAAGCCGGCCGGAGTGGCCGTGCGGTTCTAGGCGCTACAGTCTGGAACCGAGCGACCGCTACGGTCGCAGGTTCGAATCCTGCCTCGGGCATGGATGTGTGTGATGTCCTTAGGTTAGTTAGGTTTAATTAGTTCTACGGTCTAGGCGACTGATGACCTCAGAAGTTAAGTCGCATAGTGCTCAGAACCATTTGAACCTCTATCCAACATAGCGTGACAAATCGTTCACTGTGATGCGTCTGTCAGCAGTCACCAATTCATTAACTCTCTGCACATCGTCTGGAGTGTGTGCAGTACGAGACCTGCCGCTGTGAGGACAATCCACAATATTGCCAAGCCCGCTTTCATCACGTAATCTGCTTGCCCACCGACTAACTGTACTGCCATCGACAGCAGCATCGCCATACACCTTTTTCAACCTCTTGTGGATGTTTCCCACTGTCTCGTTTTCACAGTACAGGAATTCTATGAAAGCATGTTGCTTCTGATGAACAAGTGTAGCAGCCATCTTGAAGACATGCTGTGACGGCGCCGCTCACGGGAACAAGTTGAACTAAGTTTGAAAATAAGTGGGAAGGACGTATCTACACAATGTAAAACTTTCACACATGCAGAATGAAAATTGTACTTTTACAAAAATAACGTGCATTTCTTTTGGAGTGAACCTCGTATGTTGCTCCGTAAGAAAATTAGCTAACGTATTGAAGTTTGCTTTAGACTTGAGTGGAGCTCTCGACCTGTCACCTGTCTCGAGTAAATTGATCTGACGCAGCGCATTCATTTGCGATCGCGCCGCGCCGGTGATAAGGCCAGAGTGAAAGATCCACAACATTTCTCATATTTCATAAACGGTTTCAGATATCGAAATGAGATTCTGTCAAAAGATAAGCGCGCAAAGCGAGAGTATTTTGCCATATGGTTATTATGCAAAACTTCATTATCTACCGTATTATTCCACTTTTTCGTTGAAAAAATGTAATTTTTAAAGGCCATCGATAGCTGATGAAACGAAAAATGCTATGGAATTTGAAACAACGTAAGTCAAGTCATTACACGTTTTTTGTTCCAAGGATATGCTTTTTCATAAGATGCTTTTCCGCACTTCCTCACCTAATAAACTTAATAGGCCATTATTTCAGAAGTCTCTCGCAGTTGCGTCTGCCGATGTGTTAGCGAGTTGAGACTGTGTAAACTCCACTGTTTTTCGGCAAAAGAAGCAAACTGTAACATGCCAGTAAAATTACTCAAAATTCGCCACTCGTGACACTTCTCTGAAAGTTACAAATAGTTAACAAGCCAAACGAAAATAAATCGCTGCTTTTCGGCGGAATTCTTTTTACATACTAACCGAAGCAGATGTGACATTAGATCTTTTTGCATGGTTGCGAGGTGTCGGGGATAGTAGTGTGTTTAGCACTAAATTCGCCAAGAATTTGCATATGGAAATGACACTCTAAGCACCCCCCCCCCCCCCCCCCCCGCGTTTTACTAACTCCGACTTTTGCTGTTGCACATGGATTAAAAAAGAATGCAAACCGATCGTAATCGACCCTGCAAGTGGAGTAGAGAAGAATTTGGCACCTGCAACAATTGAGTTCGATAAAAATTAATTCAACAGTGGAAAGTTTAATTAATGTCGTGAAGATCAAAGGGTTGCTCTAAAGAACTACAGAATGAAAGTTCTGTTCAAGATAACAGTTGGATTTATTCTGACTAAATTCAAAATGAAAAACACATGAAACATTTACAATACGTCAATTTGGTACACAGATAATTGCTGTGTAGCTGAAGTTGTCCATAAACTAGCTTGTGACATTTATGACCAAGTGGTATGTGGAGCCAGTTACTGGCAACTCAAATCTTAAGAAAAACACCCAGCAAACCCGACATTAATTGCGCTGCAACAGTAGTGAGAACTCAGACAATGAAAACCCAAGACAGAACCAAGATAGAAAGTACGGAAACAGGCGCACTCTGATGAGCTCTGATTATCACGTAGTAAAATTCCCTAATTTGCTGGTGCTGCGGACATACATTACCAGGCAGTCTTCTTTACTGCAAGAACACGATTTGGCGTACCGGAAGCGATGGCTGGTTGCTTCGACGTCCCGTCATGGTGATGATAATGCCCCGCGTATAGCCCGATACTAATTATCCTGGCCTGGTTGTTCCAGACTGCGTCTCTGAGGGAGACAAAGAAAGCTCGCCACACAATCACTGATGGTACAGTGATTGATTTTAACAAGCGAAGTCACACAGTAAGTCCGATACAGTCAACGTTAGCCAAAACTGCATTTCGCTGCAATTTTCTAATGTTGCAACTTCTCTGTATACTACAGCATCATCTGCGAAAAGTAGTATGGAACTTCCGACACTCTCTACTAGGTCATTTATATATATTGTGAAAAGCAATGGTCCCACAACACTCCCCTGTGGCACGCTAGAGGTTACTTTAACGCCTATAGACGTCTCTCCATTGAGAACAACATGCTGTGTTCTGTTTGCTAAAAACTCTTCAATCCAGCCACACAGCTGGTCTGATATTTCGTAGACTCTTACTTTGTTTATCAGGCGACAGTGCGGAACTGTATCGAACGCCTTCCGGAAGTCAAGGAAAATGGCATCTACCTGGGAGCCTGTATCTAATATTTTCTGGGTCTCATGAACAAATAAAGCGAGTTGGGTCTCACACGACCGCTGTTTCCGGAATCCATGTTGATTCCTACAGAGTAGATTCTGGGTTTCCAGAAATGACATGATACGCGAGCAAAGAACATGTTCTAAAACATGAAACAGAATATCTCACCCCAGGCGCTCCCTCAGAACCCACCGTGGGCGTGTCGTCCGGCTCTGTTGACAATGTCGGCGTCTGGGCAGTATCTACGCCATTCCGTCACACCAGCCGGCATAACCCTTCCTTGACCAGCAGAACCCTCCTGTCTTTCTAGACCACCCAGGCGACAAGAGATGCCATGTGGGAATGAATAGCAACTCTTCACTGCGTGCAATTAGAGAGGAAAACATTCATATCTTCCGAGTTCTCAATACTAGCACTGTAATGACGATTCTCGGCTGTACCTCCCCAAATCGAGTTACTAAGAATAAGATGATTGCTGTAAGTATGAGAGGGGGCAAGCCACTGTGTGCATCGCAAAGGCATGCCACCTCTCATGGTCACCATCCCATCCAAGTGCGGGCATGAAGGAGACCTACTTACAAAAAATGTGAGTGTAGGCTTCAGCTTACAACGGCACTTCCCCTCCAGCGCTCGGCTTTTCCCCTATAGCGCCTGCGCATAGCCCCCACCACTGCCGTTCTCACCACGTGTGCCCTGCCGTCTGTGCATCTACCGGCCTCAGTATTCTGCTCGCTCTATACTTGTGGCAACCCGATGGAGCAGTTTGGGTTCGGCAAGTGCCTGAAGAACGCTAAGTGCCACCGACTGTGGTGGCAACAGTGAAGCGCAGAGGAGGTGGTGTTGTGGTTGTAAGAGGTCCATGACTAAGGAATTTGTTGCTAGCGCACTCGAGCAGATGTAATTTCGATGGATTGCTCACGCGCTGCCTGCGATATGTAGGCTATAAGAGAATCTCAGAACAGAGAGCAGAGTTGGCTGCAGTGAGAGCAGTGTCAGTAGTAGTTGTTGTAGCCCTCAGTCGGCCGATTGGGGCGGTCGTGGCTGAGCTATGTAGTATCAGGTAAAAGCAGCCGCACGCATATGTAGTTTGTTACAACAAAATTTGTACTATTGTTATATCAAGTCCCATGTAAATTTTTCAAAACATCTTTTAATGATAATCTTTTTTACATAATTAACTTTTTGACAGTCATTCATCTGAATTTAAAGACTTTACTAATTTCTATGGTCATCCCGATTATCGTAAAGTAAAATCAGTTGTTTCTTTCTATACATGACAAATCTAGCGGCCAAGCAGATATATACGCTTATCCGGCGACTTCATTGAGGTAAGAATTTTCAATTTATTCAGTGTGATCTTTCAGGGCCATCACGCAGCACTACTGACGTCCAAATTTACCAGTTTAGATTCACAGTCAGTTAATTATTGAGAGGTTATATATGAGTCACATTTGTTATTGGGAGGCTAGTCACGTTATTATTGCGAGGTTACGGAATTTATCTATGAGGAGGTTACACTAAATGTGAATGTTATAATTATATTTTTACTGTTGAGAGGTTACACGGTATGTGGAGGATTTTTGTGGTTAGAGCGAGTTATCTTTATTGCATTTAAGGAAACGCCGACTGTGGAAGGAGGTGCACACATTTAGAACATTGTGTACTGTGTATAGTACAGAAGAGTTCAGGGACGATGATTGTTTGTATCAGCGTGACAACACACCCTGTCATAATGTAGCATCTTTGTGGCAATGGTTTGTGGACAATAACATTCCTGAACCCAATGGGACGCCCTTGTAATGAGTTTAAACGTTGACCTTGCTGCAACCCCAGCGTCCAGCGTCAATACCTAGTTTCGGCTGTTGAGGAAGAATAGACTGCCGTTCCTCCACAGGAAGTCAAACACCTCATTGAAAGAGCCACCAGCGGAGGTGAAGCCATCAGCAAGGAGAAAGGTGGACACAGCTCCACATTAAATGCATAAAAAGGCGTCTGGATACTGATGATCAAATAGTGTGCTCTCATACTTCAACAAAAATCTAATAATCGCAATTTCGGAGAGCTGGTGCGAGTATAACCGAACCACAAATTTAGGCAGTCGTGATTGAGAAACACGGTTGAAGAAGAGAACGACTGGTAGAAGGCGACCTGGGGAGCAGCAGTTTGCGTTCCAAAGTATCATGGGAAGCATTACTCTCTCTACGATTTATTTTAGAAGGTAAGCTTGAAGAGAAGCAAATTAACATTTATAACGTAATTAAATTTGACAATGTTGACTGGAATACACTCTTAAATTCTAAATTAATGAGGAATAAAGTACAGAGAGCGAAAGGCTGTCTGTACAGAAAACAGACTGCAATCGTAAGAACTGAAGGATATGTATGGGAAACAGCAGTTGAGAATGGAGAGAGACAGGGTTGCAACACGTTATTCAGTCTGAACCTTGAACAACCCAGGAACAATTTGGAAAGGGAACTTCAGTTATCGTGAACACGAATGTAGGGAATAATCAGATTTCTCTCGTTGCGCACATTACATTTTATATATCATAGTCTGGTTCTACAAACCTGTGGGAGAAACTTAGCTTCTATAAGATATTTGGGTTTTGAACAGCTTTTACCTGTAGCACGCTTCATTTTGCGGGTATTGATCTTACCGAATGAACTGTTCATCTACACTTCTATTTCAGCTCTGCTTTACCTCCATCCTTGTTTCCTACATCACATAAGCTCTTTTTTTATATCTTGATAGACTAGCTGTAAAGGAAGAAATTATACAGTGAATAAATGGCTTAGTCGCAGTCTAGGAGCTATTATCACGATGACTGTTTCTCTGCTGCGGGGTATGTGCTCTGAGGCATAACAGCCTCATCTGCAAAAATCAAGGTTCCGAGTTCAATCTCCCTGCACATAGTTTTCATCGGTCAGGAAGTTTCACAGCTGTGCATAAACTGCTACAAAGTAAATGTACCGTTTTCTTCTGTTGCTTGTTAAAGAACTTAATGACTTCTTTTGCTGTGTCGTAAAACTGTAGAACACTTACTCTAGAACAGGAGATGACAACTGAAAGGACTGTAGGTCAAGCGATACCAAATTTGGTGTTATTCTCTTTCTTCTTAACAATACGAAATATGGATTTGTACTAGGGGTGTTCAATAAGTAATGCAATATTTTTTTCTCCTCCAATTTCGGTTGCAAATATGCGGAATTTGTTGTGGGACATTGTGGAATATTCCCGCTTCGCCGCCTATAGTTTCATGAGATACCAATAGATAGCGGCGCTATACGTAGCCTTCAGAATGGCGTCTGTAACGGGGATGCGGTCCAAGCAGAGAGTTACCATTGGGTGCCTTTTCGCGGAAAATCAGAACATCGCAGATATTCGTAGGCGCTTGTAGAATGTCTTCAGAGACCTGGCAGCGAACAAAAGCACGGTGAGTCGTTGGGCGCGCAAACCTATCCGATCTCCGGCGTGTCGGCCAGGAGCACAAAGCAGTGCTACCCTCAGGAAATTGAAGAAAGAACTTTACCATGACAACGCAAAAGTCTCACACATGTCTGCGCACCAGAGGGGAGTTCACAAAACTCCCCTCGTATCTATCTGTATAGACTCCTTTCATGATTTGTGATTTCCCTAAATCACTCCAGGCAAATGCCGCTATCTGCAGCGGATAGGCACTTGGTGCAGGGAGTGGCAACTGACCCTTAACATCGACAAATGTAATGTATTGCGAATACATAGAAAGAAGGATCCTTTATTGTATGATTATATGATAGCGGAACTAACACAGGTAGCAGTTACTTCTGTAAAATATCTGGGAGTATGCGTGCGGAATGATTTGAAGTGGAATGATCATATAAAATTAATTGTTGGTAAGGCGGGTACCGGGTTGAGATTCATTGGGAGAGTCCTTAGAAAATGTAGTCCATCAACAAAGGAGGTGGCTTACAAAACACTCGTTCGACCTATACTTGAGTATTGCTCATCAGTGTGGGATCCGTACCAGATCGGGTTGACGGAGGAGATAGAGAAGATCCAAAGAAGAGCGGTGCGTTTCGTCACAGGGTTATTTGGTAACCGTGATAGCGTTACGGAGATGTTTAACAAACTCAAGTGGCAGACTCTGCAAGAGAGGTGCTCTGCATCGCGGTGTAGCTTGCTCGCCAGGTTTCGAGAGGGTGCGTTTCTGGATGAGGTATCGAATATATTGCTTCCCCCTACTTATACCTCCCGAGGTGATCACGAAAGTAAAATTAGAGAGATTAGAGCGCGCACGGAGGCTTTCAGACAGTCGTTCTTCCCGCGAACCATACGCGACTGGAACAGGAAAGGGAGGTAATGACAGTGGCACGTAAAGTGCCCTCCGCCACACACCGTTGGGTGGCTTGCGGAGTATAAATGTAGATGTAGATGGTTCCTCTGAAAGGGTACGGCCGACTTCCTTCCCCATCCTTCCCTGGTCCGATGAGACCGATGACCACGCTGTCTGGTCTCCTTCCCCAAACCAACCAACCAACTTTCATGATTTCTTCTCATACCGTGAGTAGCTTTCCGTTAGTTGTCTGACACATCATAAAAATTTCCTGGACTTCTTTTTTACTAATTTCAGATAACGTATAAAGTTTCTTTTTCCTAAAGTCAAAGTATCTGCACGATAAGTGAAAGAAACGAACGCTAATCACAAATTATTGTTGTTAGGTGTTTTGGTATGGCGGACTTAACGCGATGCGATTTGTAGTTCTACGTGACCACATTCCTGCTTGTAACTTAATAAGCACGTCTTTGGCACCATTACTACAGTTGTTCCTAATCAGAAATTTAATATTTTAGTTGTGAACCTCCACACACGTCGAGATTTAATCTACACGTCTTCAAAGACCCCAAGCAATTGGGCTGTCTTTGGCACAGAGCACGTAATAACAGAATTATTGGCGGCTTTCCCCTTCTTATTCAGTTTGTGACTGCTTCTGTATGGTGCTGAAGTTCAAATGGTTCAAATGGCTCTGAGCACTATGGGACTCAACATCTTAGGTCATAAGTCCCCTAGAACTTAGAACTACTTAAACCTAACTAACCTAAGGACATCACACACACCCATGCCCGAGGTAGGATTCGAACCTACGACCGTAGCAGTCCCACGGTTCCGGACTGCAGCGCCAGAACCGCACGGCCACCGCGGCCGGCGGTGCTGAAGTGCACTGATATATGTGTCTTTATTATTGTAGTCATAAGAGCATTTATATTCGTAGCGGGACAAATTGTCGTCGTTCTGAAGTTCCGTTAACATATGTATGGTGTTCTCGAGCCGAACTAACAGATCCATCAGGAAATACGCAACTCTTCATTCGCCCTTAGGCGCTGCAGTCCGGAACCGCGCGACTGCTACGGTCGCAGGTTCTAATCCTGCCTCGAGCATGGATGTGTGTGATGTCCTTAGGTTAGTTAGATTTAAGTAGTTCTAAGTTCTAGGGGATTGATGACCTCAGATGTTAAGTCCCATAGTGCTCAGAGCCATTTGGACCAATTCGCCCTTAGTATGGGAATTTTCACTTGATGAGGGTTCCAGGCAGGCGAGCAATACTTAATAACAGTCAGCAAGAATGTCCTGTAAGTTACATTTTCGTAGAGAAGTCATACATTCCCGTGATCTCCATACACCCTGCCGTGCGGAGTGGCCGCGCGGTTAGAACCGCCATGTCCCGGATTGCGCGGCCCCTCCCGCCGGAGGTTCGAGTTCTCCCTCGGGCATGGGTGCGTGTGTGTGTGTGTTGTTCTTAGCATAAGTTAGTTTAAATAGTGTGTCAGTCTAGGGACCGATGACGTAAGCAGTTTGGTGCCTTAGAAATTCACACACACATTTGAGCATTCCATACACCCCTACCCCCTCCTATACCCAACGGACTGTGCAATTTGCCATCAACAGTGACCCATTTTAGAAATTCTAAAGCAAACGTCTCTCTTGCTGGTCTGTCAACAGGAAACAACTCGTGCACATGAGTAATTTAGAATGGATAGCATAGAAGGATATTTCGTAGGATTTAACGCACCGTGCTCTCACGTATGTCCAATGTTTGGGCAATTCTCCTTGCAGTACGCGTTTGCACACCACCACTCGTCTCCTCCTGCACTGCTGTGGCCACTGCTTCCACTGACGTCGAATCAATTCGTTTCCTCCCTCGACCAGGTTTCACACCAAAAGAACCCATCTTTTCTGCAGACCCACGGCAGTTATCGGACCAACGCCTTTTGTCAAACCCTTCACTGTTCGGAACTTCTGCAGAGCGACGTGTGAACTGTCATCATTCTTGTAATACAGCTTTGCAAGCAGAGCGCGATCCTGCCTTGAGGCAGTCATGGCGAACGTCGCAGACGCGAAAGGAGGAAAAGTCGTGTACCCGGGGTATTTATATCAACTTCAATGGGTCGTGCGCATGGCAGGTGTTTTCATTTACGTACTCTGACACATGCAGTACCATCTATTGATCGATTTTTACATTATTTTTTTTCTTCTTCCATACGTTTTCTCTCTTCTCCGATAACATTCCGTTGCAATTTGATGTCATTCTGAGAAGTGGTGTTATTTATACAGCGTTTTTAAAGTTCAATTATAATCACCCTCTAGTGTGGCATTTCATAGCTGATATCGAAATCAGCCTCTGATGTGTCATATGTGTCATATATGATAAGGGGTCTGAAGCCAGTAGTTAGCCTCTCAGGAGATTCCTGATAAGTCCCACAAATACTTTTTTTCATTTATCGCGTAAACAAACAGCAGTTTGTTGTATGCTTTGACATAAACTACCTGACTGCATTGTGCAGCAGTTGCTAATTTCGTGAAGGTAGTCAGCAGCTCGTGGTCGTGCGGTAGCGTTCTCGCTTCCCACGCCCTGGTTCCCGGGTTCGATTCCCGGCGGGGTCAGGGATTTTCTCTGCCTCGTGATGACTGGGTGTTGCGTGATGTCCTTAGGTTAGTTAGGTTTAAGTAGTTCTAAGTTCTAGGGGACTGATGACCATAGATGTTAAGTCCCATAGTGTTCAGAGCCATTTGAACCATTTCGTGAAGGTAGCGTTGAAATGAATTTGTAAAGTTTTAATAACACATTTCTGACATCTCGTATTACTTTAGCCCTAAGTCATTGTTAGAAATATCCTCGTCATCTTCCTACTTCATTGTTAGCTTTTGTTAGATTGTGGGATGGTATTAATGTTTCTTGATTTTTCTCTCTTCATATCCTTTCCATAAAATTTTTTAGCTGTAATAGTTACTAATAATTGTTAAGTTCCGTAGTTTCTGGAATTTAAATAGCGTTAGTTTGTTTTTGACCTATGTTGTTATATTGTCAAATTTGCTTCTTTAAATTGCTCTTAGATTTTTTCCTCAATTTCCTCTACCTATTCGTGAGTTCACTTTTATCACATACCTTGCCTGTTTGTAGCTTTTTATTCTTCTTGACTTTTTTATGTAAGTCTATTTTATCTCTATATATGTAGTGCTTATAAAGCTTCACATTGTTTCTGAGAGATTCTTCTTTGTCGTTTGTAAACTGGGACCAAAAGCACCGCTTCACACAACAGCTTCCAAAACACAATATAAAATGCAATTGTTAACTATGTTCTTTAATTTTTAAATATTGTGCTTTTGTAACTGTAAGAGCAGATTCACATCTGTACAGCCATGGTGCGTTTGGTTTTCGATTTTTATCTATTGCTCATTTGATTTTTTGTTACCCATTTACTTCTTATTCCAACGTAATAGTACCAAAATACATGGTGCAAATGGGAAATGGGAATGCGTTTTTATTTGCTTTCTCTGAAGAGTAAGGTGTTCTCTTTTTCTACTGTATATTTTTCAACTTCGGTGTGTTTCGTCTCTATTTGTGATATTAAACTGGGTCATCTTCTCATAATCTTTGGGTTTATCTTGCTCATAAAGCTAATTTTGGTACCTGACTATAGTTTTCAAAATTGAAAATATTTGATTGTTGATTTTCTGGCACAATTTGTTAATGTTGTACAGTAACCAAGGTTATAATTGCAAAAAACAATCAGATCTACTTAATTTTTCGTTTCAGCACTGTTTATTGATTCTGTGAACTATATATTTAATGTATATTTTCTATTCACTCTCACAGACGATGTAAGGAGGGGAAAAATGGTTCATGAAGTTTATAACATTCAACATTGCAGGAATAAGTAATAGCATTACTGAAGAACAAAAAGTTTCACATATTGGTAATTCTGCTTGGAATGCCTGACTAAACGTAATATCAAACGATTAATGGTAGATATAAGTTGCGAATGCAAATTGAAACTGCAATAAATGATACTCAACGTGAGAACTGTCGGACGTTGTAGGAAGTGCTTCAGCTGTATTTGTTTTCCTGGTAGAGATCATTCATATTTCCTGATGCAAGTTAAATGAGAAATTACATAGACGTAAATAAATAGGAGAATACCAACAATCTGTTGACAAATTTATTTCAGATGTTTGTAGTTTTGCCATTTTCTTTCACTGTTGTTTATACTGCCCAAGACCTGGGGCTTCGAAAATTAAGTATTCTGTGTTAGTGGAATTGTTCACAGGTAGCAGCATAGAAGAAAGAGAATATTTTTCAATTGAAACAAAATTTTTATTAAAAAAGAATAAATAAACGAGTTTTGGAAGACAATAGTCAGATCAAAACAATAAGGTTCCTGACCATTATGATATACGAATAATACGGGCCTCTGCGGACACAAAAATGGCAAGACCAGCATGGAGGAACAATAACCAAAAGGAACCATAATACTGATTACACACTTAAATAAATCTGTATCACAGGTTTGCGCGTCTTTGGTGTCACAGCTTCGTAGAACAAAACTTATCGACAATGCACTCATACATGGACATAAGAAATCAACAACTAGTTGATTTAGAACTTCTACACGATTCATTTATGAAAACTCTGGCATGTCCATTTCTTCGAGGCACAGCAACATAGCAGTCCATAGTTACATATTTCAGCATAAGTACTTAACAGAATCACAGGTGTTAGCGCCACCTGCAAACTTCGTTATTGTTCCTCTGTAGTAAATCAAAAGATACGTTTCAACACAGTCCCACAATTATGTCTTCAGGAACACGTCCATTTAAAACACAGAAAGAAGAACCATTGCAGTCCTTTCATTTTAAACACTTACTTCTACTATGACAATTGATGAAGCAGAGCGACTGATCGAAGGAGCACCCCGATATGGATACAGAGCATTAAATGCACTGATGGGCCCTTTGTGATGGTGGAACTTCTCCTTGAATAACGGCTGAGATGATTTAAACATGAGAACAAAACTATGCAGGAGATTCGTGTTCATGTAGAAGTCGATTGATTAGATTGTCTTTAACTTGTGCAGTCGTCATCTGAGGTGAGTTTCCACCACCCTAGGCATAACGATCACGAAGGTATTCCCAATGCACACAGAAGGCAAACTTCTGTCTTCCAGTGTAGACTGATGGACACTGAAGCAGTATTTATTCTTCTGACTTTCACTGTAAGTTAACCCACACTGAACCAGCAGGTGGGTATTTGGGATGAGTAGATGAGGTAAATTTGGATCAATGGGATCGTGTAGTTTGGGATGAGAGAATGGTACTTATGAATGGCACTGGAGTGTTTCTGTGGGAAGGTATGCAGACTGTACCACTCTGGACCAGCAGGTGGCATCTCAGAGGAGTGATTACAGTGCGTGAGGTAGATTTGTAATTGGAGGTACCTGGTGTACCACTGGAAGGGTAACAGCCTGTTCCTGTTGGGAAAATATTGGTTGTTTGAAACCTGTCCACATACGTCGAGTATCATTTGAGCGAAGTGGATGTTCTAGTTTGCAGAAAGGGATGAATGAGCCTCTCGTGCTTCTGTTGAAGGAACGTGGAGACAGGCGAGGTCCAGTGAGAGTTGTGGAGTGCCGAGTTGGTTGCGGCCACGTCTTCTGGGGAAGCCGAGTTGAGCCTCTTAGGAGACGATCACGAGGCCGCCTACTACGAACTGCAGGCACTGGTCGTGGATGTGGAACGCACTGGCGAACGTGGCCTGCTCCTTCGGCGTCATGCTGCGCGATTTGAAACGCCGCGTGGTGCTGACGGTGGGGGTGGGGGCGGCGGCACCCGGCGGCGAGACGGGTGCTCTGGGGGCGGTGGGGGTGGAGGCGGCGGGGGCGGCGGCGGGGGCGGCGACGGCGGTGGGAGCCTTGACGCGGCCTCCGCTCCCCGTGTAGGTGACGCAGCCCCCACCCACCGTGGTGACGACTCGCACCTTGCCGCCGTTGCCCGTGTAGCAGACGCTGCCGCCGTTCTGCTCCACCAGCACGCGACTGTCGTTGCCCGTCACCTGGATGCAGCCAGAGTTGCTGCGCACGCGGATTTTGTTGCCGTTTCCCACTATCTGCAAAAAGACAACAGGACTCACTCCGTTAGTCAACTCTACGAAAAATTATCTCATACTACGTCTATTGCACTTTTAATTTATGTATAATATATTGTCATGATGGTTTCAGTATTTATAAAATATTAACATTACCGCTTCTCACAAATAGCTGCCACCTTCAGATGTGATAAAATCCACTACAAAACAGCATACAGATTAGATGACTTCGAGATGTTTGAAGAGCGAATTGTTTTTCTTATTCAGGTTTGTCGTAAACAGTCTGAAAAGCTTGTAAGGATGCTGCAGGGGAGTTTGTGCTGAGAAATAATTGTTAAAAAAATCATCACGTTGCTCCGTTTCCGAGTTATTTAGCACTGAAATGAGCCAATCACGTGGATGCACGCGCACAATGCAAGCACTTGCATGCGCTGAAATTCGGTAATGCACAGACATCTGTGGGTCCGTATGTTAGCACTTGTTCAAATGCCCATTTCCAGTTGAAAAGTGTGCTTTTCAGAAGTGATAAATTTAAAATAGATGAGCACAAGCTACGTTTATTCCATTTGAGGAAACCAAGCGAAGAACAAGTGTGGCGACACTGTCTTTCGCTGGCTGCTTGAATTTGCACATGCGATGATCTGAATGGCTAACTTCAACGTTTAAATAACTAGGAAACGACGCAACGTAGCGAATTTTTTCTCAATAATTATTTCTGTGAACAACCTCCCCTGCAACCCCATTACAAGTTTCTCTGACTCTCTCTGACCACGCTGTACAGGGTAAGTCGAAAAGGACTTTACAACTTTGGAATGATATAGAAATTTATTGAGACAACTTACAGAATCGGTATATGTGTTATTTTGTAGCGAACACCCTCAAGTTTCACATAAAAATATCAAGTGTAATTTTGGTTCTACGTGACTACCACCGGTTAATAAACCTGGTGATTTATCACGACGCTGTGAACAACCCGTCTCAACAAAGTCATTGTGCCAAGAGTAA
Source organism: Schistocerca piceifrons (assembly GCF_021461385.2). NCBI lineage: Eukaryota > Metazoa > Arthropoda > Insecta > Orthoptera > Acrididae > Schistocerca > Schistocerca piceifrons. The sequence continues at coordinate 385,258,709 of NC_060142.1, forward strand.
ATTGTAGGCCTGCTTGGGGGTTCTTTGCGTATCCGGTGCGAAATTTACGACTAACACTTGTTGCAGAGTTCGTTTCATGAAGCCAAAACACTCGGCTCCAGTGAAAGTAGCCATTTTAACTGTTCAATACGCTGGCGCTCCTGGTGGCGGAATGCACTATATGAATCAAACTTGAGACTGTTTGCTACAAAATAACACATCTACCGATTATGTAAATTGTCTCAGTATATTTTTATATCATTCCAAAGTAATAAAGTCGTTTTTGACTCACACTGTATATCTGAACGAAGCTTTGTGGTAGATTTTATAACATCTGAAGATGCTGGATATTTGCCAAAAGCAGTAATGTGAATATTCTGTGTGTATTTAAGCATCCGAGGCGTAATGAATTATTATACAAATTTTTACAAAACTGATATGCTTCTAACTGACAATACGTAAATTAAAAAAAAAAAAAAAACGTTTATGTTAACGCCCTTTACAAGCGTTACACATTCCATTGACTTGAAGATCAGAGACAATATTCAGCAAAAAAAGTTCATTAATACGGCGTCACAATGTTGGTACAGAAGAACATATTTCCACTGTTACCACATGATGTGTACACAACCACCACAGGTCGGGTATTACATGCTCTATTACTGGTTTTGCCCTTCACACGAAAGTATATTCGGATATTCATTGCCCTGACGGGAATACCTTAAAGATTCGAAAGCTCCACTCGGCACCATCGTCAATGGACGCTCATATTAGAGGCGTGCGAGCACAGTATTCGTCCGCGGTCGTTGACGACCACTTTCAAGAACGGATTGACATTACCATTGAGATGGCTGCAGGGGTATGTCCCGAAAGCAAATAAATTGAAAAAATAAATAAATAGAAGTAATTCGCAACTATTTCTCCGAGATAAGCGGCACCCCATTTCAGTGCTTCTACCATGGAGAAGCTAGGGAGGCACTGGGAAAGTAGTGCAGGTCCCCCAAGTATAGGTCAGACGCGCTGACCCACGGAGGTGGATTATGTGCATGATTTGCTGTTAATTATTGCTACTTTAACACTTTTCTCCTGTCACTTACTGTTACTGCGTCGTTTCTCAGTTTTTGATGATATTGTGCCACATTTTGGTACGTTATGACATTTGTTTACAGCTACGAGGAAAAATACTGTTAATTATTAACTAAATCGCAGTTAGGTATTACCTGATACGCATGAAATTTGCAACAGAACTAGTAAACAATCCATTATGAATACGCAGAGCCTGTATAACATTAATGTGAAAAACGAGCTACTACTGTTCCAATAAGCTGTTTAAATACGTGCAAAGGAACTAATTTTGTTTAACACCCTGAAATAAATGTTGATTACCCTGAGACAGTATAAGAATAGTCTAAATGAGCTAACTGTCAGTAAAATTCCTCTGGGTACGTGACCGGATTGTCAGTGTGTACAACTTCCGACGCTTTGGCCACTAATGCAAATGGCCTTCCTCAGTGTGTTTCTGTTAAGGCCATTTGAAATAGTTGCGCAAACGTCAGAAGTCTTACACAATGACAATTCGGTCACATACCTAAAAGAATTTTATTGACTACGACAATGGCCGCGGACACCAACGCTTTCATTTAAAGCAACTAATTATTTGTATATTTTCTTCAGCCGCTGCGATTGCTTACAGAAGTTAGCTTTATTACCGGATTTGCCTATTCCGATCATGGTTGGACTTAGTATGTGATATTTTTACGGATATAACGCGCAATCAGGGGCAACTGTGACGCCCGATTACCGTCATAAAAGTATAAACAGGTGGTAAAGCCAAATATGGTATGTCACCACAACTGTTCAATAAAGTCTTACAAAAGTACTAGTATATTCGCAGAAAACACTATGCTGAACATTGAAAACAAAAAATTAATATGAAAGCAAAAAGACGGCATTGTGTCGCAGGAGGTGCCACTGATCTTGTTTTATTATGTTGTCAATACAATAAATGATAATATGAAAGCGATTTGTAAGAGCTCAGCTATTCAATTTTGTCGATTAAGAAAATAAAATGAAAGCGAGTTGTAAGAAGTTTACTGTTCAATTATATCGATTACGAGACACGTTTTGGTCAAGGTCAGTGTTACTACGAAACCTGCATAAAAAAACCTGCATTCTTTTTGTCGAGTCTTAAAGTGCACAGTAGGTGGTGGTACCAACCTGTAGGATGCCGGAGTTGGTGTCGTAGCGCAGACTGCGGCCATTGCCGACAATGACACTGGCTGTGGCTGTGGGCGCCATGAGGAGAGAGGGAGTAGTGTCAGCCGGGCTGAGCTGCTGCTGCTGCTGCTGCTGCTAGTCTGGGACTGGCTGGTTGTGCGCCGGCCGCCGCTATATGACCGCGCGCGGTCGCGGCCGGCGGGCAGCAGTACTTCCCCGGCAGGAAGCCCCCGGCCCCCGGCGCGCCGACCTGCCGCAGCGGCTGACACGCCTCCGGCCCCCACCACGGAGGGGCCGGGCGGGCATCGCTCGCGCCCGCCAAACGCAGTTCCGGCGCCGCTCGCGTAGGTCCTACGCAGCCGCAGGAGTAAACAACGGGCCGAGGTCACGGTTGGCGCGAGCCTGCGGCTACTGTGGCCTTCGTAGCGGCCCTTACGCCCTGTTAACACAACGCACCGAGTGTTTTGGTCATTTCCTAATCTCTATTCAACAGCCCGCTTTTGCGTCTCGCATTATACAGGGTAGTCCATTGATAGTGACGGGCCAAATATCTCACAAAATAAGCATCAAACGGAAAAACTACAAAGAACGAAACTCGTCTAGCTTGAAGGGGGAAACCGCATGGCGCTATGGTTGGCCCGCTAGATGGCGCTGCCTTAGATCAAACGGTTATCAACTGCGTTTTTCTAAATAGGAACCCCCATTTTTATTACACATTCGTGTAGTACGTAAAGAAATATGAATGTTTTAGTTGGACCATTTTTTTCGCTTTGTGACAGATGGCGCTGTAACAGTCACAAACGTATAAGTACGTGGTATCACGTAACATTCCGCCAGTGCGGACGGTATTTGCTTCGAGATACATTAGGAGCAATTGAACGGAATGGATAGTGTCCTGAAAGGAGGATATAAGATGAACCTCAACAAAAGCAAAAGGAGGATAATGGAATGTAGTCGAGTTAACTCGGGTGATGATGAGGGAATTAGATTAGGAAATGAGACGCTTAAAGTAGTAAAGGAGTTTTGTTATTTGGGGAGCAAAATGATGATGATCGAAGTAGAGAGGATACAAAATGTAGACTGGCAATGGCAAGGAAAGCGTTTTTGAAGAAGAGATATTTGTTAACATCGAGTATAGATTTAAGTGTCAGGAAGTCGTTTCTGAAAGTATTTGTATGGAGTGTAGCCATGTATGGAAGTGAAACATGGACGATAACTAGTTTGGACAAGAAGAGAATAGAAGCTTTCGAAATGTGGTGCTACAGTAGAATGCTGAAGATTAGATGGGTAGATCATATAACTAATGAGGCGGTATTGAATAGGATTGGGGAGATGTGAAGTTTGTGGCACAACTTGACTAGAAGAAGGGATCGGTTGGTAGGACATGTTCTGAGGCATCAAGGGATCGCCAATTTAGTATTGGAGGGCAGCGTGGAGGGTAAAAATCGTAGAGGGAGACCAAGAGCTGAATACACTTAGCAGATTCAGAAGGATGTAGGTTGCAGTAAGTACTGGGAGATGAAGAAGCTTGCACAGGATAGAGTGGCATGGAGAGCTGCATCAAACCAGTCTCAGGACTGAAGACCACAACAACAACAACATTACCCGTGTTAAAATGGACCGTTTACCAATTGCGGAAAAGGCCGATATCGTGTTGATGTATGGCTATTGTGATCAAAATGCCCAACGGGCGTGTGCTAGGTATGCTGCTCGCCTGGACATCATCCAAGTGTCCGGACCTTTCGCAGGATGGCTACGTTATTTAAAGAAACAGGAATTGTTCAGCCACATGTGAAACGTCAACCACGACCTTCAAAAAATGATGATACCCAAGTAGGTGATTTAGCTGCTGTCGCGGCTAATCCGCACATCAGTAGCAGACAAACTGCGCGAGAATCAGGAATCTCAAAAACGTCGATGTTGCGAATGCTACATCAACATCGATCGCACCCGTACCACGTTTCTATGCACCAAAAATTCCATGGCGACGACTTTGAACGTCGTGTACAGTCCTGCCACTGGGCACGGGACGTTGACAGATTTTTTGCACACGTTCTATTTAACGACGAAGCGTCATTCACCAACAGCGGTAACGTAAACCGGCATAATATGCACTACTGGGCAACGGAAAATCCACGATGGCTGTGACAAGTGGAACATGAGCGACCTTGGCGGGTTAATGTATGGTAGTGCATTATGGGAGGAAGGATAATTGGCCGCCATTTTATCGATGGCAATCTAAATGGTGATTTCCTGCGTAATGTTCTACCGATGTTACTACAAGATGTTTCACTGCATGACAGAACATAGTTGAAGCGGTACTGAATAGAATATTTCATGACAGGTGGATTGGTCGTCGAAGTACCATACCATGGCCCGCTCGTTCACCGGATCTGACGTCCCTGGATTGCTTTCTGTAGGGAAAGTTGAAGGATACATGGACAACGCCTGACAACATGCGTCAGCGCATTGTCAATGCATCTGCGAACATTACGGAAGGCGAACTACTCGCTGTTGAGAGGAATGTCGTTACACGTATTGCCAAATGCATTGAGGTTGACGGACATCATTTTGAGCATTTATTGCATTAATGTGATATTTACAGGTAATCACGCTGTAACAGCATGCGTTCTCAGAAATGATAACTTCACAAAGGTACATGTATCACATTGGAACAACCGATATAAAATGTTCAAACGGACCTACGTTCTGTATTTTAATTTAAGAAACCTATCTTTTACCAACTGTTCGTCTAAAATTGTGAGCCAGTTGTTTGTGACTATTACAGCGCCATCTATCACAAAACGAAAAAAGTGGTCCAACTAAAAGATTCACATATCTTTACGTACTACACGAATATGTAATAATCCTATTTGAAAAAATTCAGTTGATATCCGTTTGACCTATGGCAACGCCATCTAGCGGGCCAACCATAGCGCCATCGGGTTTCCCCCTTCAAGCTAGACAAGTTTCGTTCTTTGTAGTTTTTTCGTTTGACGCTTATTTCGTGAGATATTTGGCCCAGTCACGATCAATGGACCACCCTGTGTGTGAAATGGGAGGTGACTTAAAGTGCAACGTTCCATCAACGACGAGGTCATTAGTGACAGAGTATGTAATTATACATTCTCTTCTGCACTGTCCATATGAGACAATTTGCAGCCTGTTACGGTTCCCATCTTTTTCTTGACCTGCCAGAGTCTCCATTTACCCTTTGATATATTCTTCATTTGACGCGGCAGTCTCTGTTGATCCATTCTTTCCAGATTTTCGTACCATATCTTTTTGGTTTCATCCATACTCCAAGTTTTCAACTCCTTTCAAACATCTCAATTACGTGAAACTTCCTGGCAAAAAAGAGGTCCGACACGATATTTGGAGGTATTTCATGACTTCTGTCGCCTCAGTGCATATTCTTCTTCTTCTTCTTCTGTACCTTCCATGGAAGACCAATTGTAGCCTGTTATGGTTTCGACCTTTTTCTCGGTGTGACAGCATGTCTATCCCATTTTGATTTAAAGTTATTTACCTGAAGTGGCAATTTCTCTGGATCCAGTCTTTGCAGACATTCATTCCATTTTTTTCTCTTCATCCCATATTTTTGTTTGGCATTCCAGATTTTCAACTCCTTCCGAATATCTTCATTTCGTAATTATTGTTCTTTTACATCCCTTCACCACTGAAAGGAATCTTATTTCTATTCCTTGTATTTGGTTTTTTTTACTTAATAACAGCGATTCATTTTCATGTAACAGTGTTGGCAGTGCTACTGTTTAACAAAATTTCAGTGTTGTGTCTTTCCGTGTTTTATGCTACAAAGTTCTGTTAATTGTTCCACACATACCTGCGAAGAGCCGGCCGGGGTGGCGAAGCGGTTCTAGGCGCTACAGTCTGGAATTGCGCGGCCGCTACGGTTGCAGGTTCGAATCCTGTCTCGGGCATGGATGTGTGTGATGTCCTTAGGTTAGTTAGGTTTAAGTAGGTCTAAGTTCTAGTGGACTGATGTCCTCAAAAATTGAGTCCCAAAGTCCTCAGAGCCATTTTGAACCTCAGAAGTTAAGTCCCATAGTGCTGAGAGTCATTTGAACCTTACCTGCGAATCTATTGAACTTAATCTGTGTATCTCATTCGTATTCGTACGAGATTTTACACCAAGGACAGTTAAAATCTTTTGCGTATTCAGCTATTTTTTTCATCAGCTGTTGTTTTGGTTCTCATTGACTATTTTTCATAAAATGACACTAGCTTAGATTTACTAGAAGATGTTTTTAAGTTATATACAGTGTGATCGGGAACAGTCTGAAAAGCTGTCGCAGGGTAGGTTGTGCTGAGAAATTATCTTTAAGAGAAAAATTCGATACACTGCGACGTTTCCGAGTTAATTAGCATTGCAGGTAGCCAATCGGGCCCTTGCGCTCGCAAATTCAAGAGGTCCACAAGAAACCCTGACACCAAACGTGTTCTTCGTCTGGATACCTAAACCCGAACGGGAGAGTGATACTGAAATTGGACATGGTACGGTGTAAGGATCGGACGCGAACCAAAGGCTGAGTAGTATTGTGTGCTATTGTCTACGCTCTGAGAAAAAACTGACACCGAGTCTGGTGGGCCGCTTGAACCTGCACGCAACGGCTTGGCTGGCTAAGTTCAGTGCTAATTAACTCGGAAACTTTGCAACACATCAAATTCTTTTCTTAACTTTTCGGACTGTTTCTGACCACTCTGTGTACAGCGTCATCTAGAACTCTACAGACAAGCTTTCAGAGGTTGTTAGGGATACGTTCAGGGTATTTTTGTGTAAGTCTCTGGCGGCTTATTATAGAGCTATTACATTTCGTTTGGTTTCTTCTACATCTACATCTACATCCATACTCTGCAAGCCACCTGACGGTGTGTGGCGGAGGGTACCTTGAGTAACTCTATCGGTTCTCCCTTCTATTCCAGTCTCGTATTGTTCGTGGAAAGAAGGATTGTCGGTATGCCTCTGTGTGGGCTCTAATCTCTCTGATTTTATCCTCATGGTCTCTTCGCGAGATATACGTTGGTGGGAGCAATATACTGCCTGACTCCTCGGTGAAGGTATGTTCTCGAAACATCAACAAAAGCCAGTACCGAGCTACTGAGCGTCTCTCCTGCAGAGTCTTCCACTGGAGTTTATCTATCATCTCCGTAACGCTTTCGCGATTACTAAATGATCCTGTAACGAAGCGCGCTGCTCTCCGTTGGATCTTCTCTATCTCTTCTATCAACCCTATCTGGTACGGATCCCACGCTGCTGAGCAGTATTCAAGCAGTGGGCGAACAAGTGTACTGTAACCTACTTCCTTTGTTTTCGGATTGCATTTTCTTAGGATTCTTCCAATGAATCTCAGTCTGGCATCTGCTTTACCGACGATCAACTTTATATGATCATTCCATTTTAAATCACTCCTAATGCGTACTCCCAGATAATTTATGGAATTAACTGCTCCCAGTTGCTGACCTGCTATATTGTAGCTAAATGATATGGGTTCTTTCTTTCTATGTATTCGCAGCACATTACACTTGTCTACATTGAGATTCAATTGCCATTCCCTGCACCATACGTCAATTCGCTGCAGATGCTCCTGCATTTCAGTACAATTTTCCATCGTTACAACCTCTCGATGTACCACAGCATCATCCGCAAAAAGCCTCAGTGAACTTCCGATGTCATCCACAAGGTCGTTTATGTATAATGTGAATAGCAACGGTCCTACGACATCCCCTGCGGCACACCTGAAATCACTCTTACTTCGGAAGACTTCTCTCCATTGAGAATGACATGCTGCGTTCTGTTATCTAGGAACTCTTCAATCCAATCACACAATTGGACTGATAGTCCATATGCTCTTACTTTGATCATTAAACGACTGTGGTGAACTGTATCGAACGCCTTTTGAAAGTCAAGAAACACGGCATCTACCTGGGAACCCGTGTCTATGGCCCTCTGTAGTGCACAGAACATAGTGTACTGTGTGTCTTGACCCTATTCGTTCTCGGTATCTGCACTGACAACAGTAATGCTCTCCAGAATGAAATTTTCACTCTGCAGTGGAGTGTGAGCTGATATGAAACTTCCTGGCAGATTAAAACTGTGTGCCGGATCGAGACTCGAACTCGGGACCTTTGCCTTTCACGGGCAAGTGCTCTACCAACTTCGTCTCGGTTCGGAACACGGTTTTATTCTGCCAGGAAGTTTCAGTAATACACTCCTTAAGTTGTTGCCCTCAATTTTGCATCCAGTATTGCTCGATTATGTCTTGGGTTTCTTTTACCGGCGGTGTTAGTCGTGCGTTAGCAGTAATACACAGCAGTACGATGGGTAGGATTATTGATGAAATGGCCGATATGCACCTCGTGTGTGGATTCACTGCATGCAGTATCAGAGCGGCAGTAAGACGCTATGCTCAGCTGTTCCAGCACCGACGGCAGCTACGTCATAGGACTTTTACGGACGGCCGTTGTTGTAGGAGTATTACCCTGTGTTGTATGTTGTACGTCTTGGTTATTGCATACTACACGAGTCCTTACTGTTAAGGGTGTATTTTCAGAGAAACAAGGGTGACTGCGGTAACAATACGAATAATCATATATATGATATTACTACGTTACCAGCCGCAGGTGACCGTGGTTCCCTTATACCAAAATACTGACAAGGTATCCCTGAACAATCTCGGAAAGTTTGTCGGTGGAGCTGTGGTTCACCCTGTGTATCTCTCTCTCTCTCTCTCTCTCTCTCTCTCTCTCTCTTTATACATAAAGAAGAATAAATTTTTTTGGGACATTTTATTTTGCTTCTATTGGAAAGTCAAAGGTATGTAAAAATTTTCTATATAATAAAACAGCCCCAACCGCATAAAGATATTTATTTATTCACTGATGACCACCGTTCTGGTCATCACACCGCTTGCTCCATGCTAGTCTGCTGAAGCTGGCGAGCAGCAAACGCCATTCTAGGAGTCATACAACCACTGCTTCTGGTTATATGCCTCCTAGAGTGGCGCGTACTCCTCTCGAGCTTGATCAGACTTGCATGGAGTAAACGGTGTGATGATAACCAGAACAGTGGTCGAAACCGGTCACCAGTAAATAAATAAACACCTTTATTTGTCCGTAAGTCATGCAAATCTGCAGTTTCTTTCCAATTTTGATGAAACTTTTCACACTTTTCCTTCAAGACAAGAGGAAAATCGCTATCTATACAAGATTTCGTAATCTGACTTGAAACTTGTGTTCTACACAGAACGGTTGTTGTAATTCGTTATGTAGTTATGAGTCATATATTTTATCTGAGTTCAATAGTTTTACATTGCGGTTTCACTGAAATAATTCCTTTCGTTTTAGTTCTAATCAAATAGTAACAATTATCTTTGGAAACCAACTGAGCTACTCTGTAAACGCACTAGTTTAAAATAGTCGATTCCAAAAAAAAAAAAAAAAAAAACCAGTCATATATATTTATCTTTATACCTGATGACGGAGTAATAGAAATATCCGGCAAAAATAAATAAAATAAAATAATAAATATTGTAGAATATTTGTAGTATAATAAAATAATAAATTTTGTAGAATACTACACCAGTGCCACCCGTGTTTTCTTTCATAATGTATGAAATTTTCAACCTAGAACAGACGGAACAGTAAATCAATGCAAATAAGATTGTTGTATCACCTGATTTTCGGGTGACGCTCCTCAAACTCTGTCACTGATCTGTCCCAACAGTTCAGAGCTGAAACTTGATAGCAGATGAAAACTGTGTGCCAAACCGGGATTCGAACCCGAGTCCGTGCGTCAAGCGAGCAATACTCTTACGCAGTGAGGCAAATGTCACGCAATTTTGAAGTCACAAATCGCGTAGCTGTTCCGATTGTGAGTACGCATTGAAGGAAATTAGTGTGGATCGAGCTGGACAGCGCAGTATGTATTCATTTACTCAACCTGCCACTCTTCAGGCATCAGTTTATTTTAACGTTGTGATCCCTCTACATGCGTGTACTCCACACTTCCTATTACTCACTTGCAAGCGCTATCAAAGGGGATTTCGTCGACAAAGTTTTACATGGGAAAATTAGTCCGGGGATTATCCGTTTTCATGTTATGAGGGAAACAAAACAGAATTATTTTTACAGCTCTCGCTCTAATAGGATTGCTTCTAAGGTAGTTTTCCTGCATAGCCGTCTCGACAGTCACCTGACGCCACATTGCGACTATCCCGGTATCGTCCAGGCCGCTTTCCTTCTTCCTCGCCTAACAAATCGGGAGTAATTGAATTTCCCGCGAAAAGTGTTGGTGGAGCACTCGGAAGACGCGCATGGAACACCATGATGAAATTCGCTCGTAGCACAACGGCGCGCCGGCACATTTCGCACTGCACGAAATGATTCCAGCATCACACTCGGAGATAGTGTAACACAGAGAATTTCTGAGATGTTTAGAGCACGTAGCGAAGTCCCTATAGCTGTTCAGCCGAGCCACATTACAAAAGGGGACGGCAGGATAAAATTAAAACGCGTTTCCAACCACAGATTCGGACTGCCTACGCAATTACAATTTCAGTATTAGGAGGCATGGCGCTGAACACCCTTGAATTAGAAATCGGATGAATGTAATCTCCTTATTTATACAAGATGTTGATAAATTAGTAATAAAAAAATAACTTTTAATTGTGAAAAGGGTCAATAACTTACAAAAATGTTTGCTATCGCACTGAGTGTAGTGTATCTTCAAGTTTTAATCCCTTCTATACTGTTAGTTCCCGACAGGTGGCATGAGCCAGTAAGTTGTTCCAAAAAATGGTTCAAATGGCTCTGAGCACTATGGGACTCAACATCTGAGGTCATCACTCCCCTAGAACTTAGCACTACTTAAACCTAACTAACCTAAGGACATCACACACATCCATGCCCAAGGCAGGATTCGAACCTGCGACCGTAGCGGTCGCGCGGTTGCAGACTGAAGCGCCTAGAACTGCTCGGCCACATCGGACAGCGAGTTGTTCCAACAGTCATCATAGAGTTGTATAATGGTACACAGCGTGCGCAGTGTTGTTTATCGTTTGCGAGTTCAAACCTGCTGCTACAGTTCAGAGACAGTTCAGGGCTAAATACCGCGAGCAACCACATCAAAGACAAATTGTTATTAACTGGCACAGCCGTTTCACCAAACATGTAGGACGCCGGGTCAGGGTGGGCTAGGGATTTAGACTGCCGATTAAAATTAACTGAGTAATGAAAGGAACAGAGGGAGAGCCGGCCGCGGTGGCCGTGCGGTTCTGGCGCTGCAGTCCGGAACCGCGGGACTGCTACGGTCGCAGGTTCGAATCCTGCCTCGGGCATGGGTGTGTGTGATGTCCTTAGGTTAGTTAGGTTTGAGTAGGTCTAAGTTCTAGGGGACTTATGACCTAAGATGTTGAGTCCCATAGTGCTCAGAGCCATTTGAACCATTTTTTTGAACAGGGGGAGAGTACAGACCAGTAACATACAGCTCATGTAAAAGTGGATATATTCTTGAGAACACATAAAAAGACGAGACAGTATCGTTACAGGAAAACGTGGGAACTTGTCAGTTCACGTATTTGGATTACACAGGCGATCCGTGGGCTTGCTGTGGGCCTGGCCAAGCAACTTGAAAACACATGAAACACAAGAGAAATAATGATAACTAGTCTGGTCCGTGGAGAGAGTATTGATGGAGTAAATTACAGAAGAATCTGCTGGATTTGAACCACAAACGCAGGTAATGAACCAGGAATAGGCATGTGTTGCGAGAATGCAGACACGGCCAGCGCGACAGAGGTAAGCGCTCTAGCGCTGTAGATACCGCAAAACTAATTCCTCGCGTTGCAAATCGCGTATCTGCAGTTCGCGGAAGTGGTACGTGCGTTCTGTGGCGAACGTTTCGGCTAAAGCTGAACTTAACAGTTCAGCATGGTTGCTTCCGAGGCGATGAAAACAAAAACGCGTATGTGAACATGGTGGCAACCACCGCACTACTGGTGGTGTCGAAGTAATGCCTACCAAGAACTGCAACGAACCGAAGCCAAGAGAGCGTCTCTCAGCAGACTGTGTTGTCCTTCAGAGAGAATAAGGTCGTCTGCCACCAAACTAACTGGTGGGCGGTTTGTGGGGAGGGTGGGAGGGGGGGGGGGGAGATGCCGATGGCCATTTAGTCTCTTTATTCTTTATATCGAGGGTCAGTTCGGTCCGCCCACGTGCACGTTAGTGTTCCTGGGAGTGGCACCAACTCTCTGGCCATGGAACAGGTTTCTGCCCCTCCGCGTAACCGCTACCTCAGCTGGAATTTAAACTAACATCCATCTTGCGTATATTATGAAGTAACCAAGTAGTGGCCACCAGAACTGCTCCATTCACGCCATTCGATATTACACTACTCAGGCAAGTTATCGGTGGCTTCACTTGGCATAGGAAAATTACTTTTAATGTATGTGTGTTTTTAAAGTAATTATTCAAAACTAACGTTTAATGTGAAAAAGATAAATAAATTAGAGGAATATTATTTGGTACAGCAATGAATGCAGTATATCTTCAAGTTCTTTTTTTTTTTTTTTTTAAGAAATGTTCATTGTGGCTACATTTCGTAACACGAAACACGTCCCATCTATAATTTTCTGCCAAATCCTATGAAGCAAGTCTTGATGTACGGCGGCAACTGCTTATGTTATCTGTTGTTGCAGCTCACTAACGTTTCCTGGAAGCAGAGGAACGAAAACTTTGTCTCTAACGTAAACACATGCAAAGAATTCCGTTGGAGTTATATCAAGTGATCGTGGTGGTCGTGATACTGTTCCATCACTCCAATCCAAGTCAGCACATTCCTACGGAGATACACAACTTCACGGCGATAATGTGGTGGCGCGCTTCCTTGCTGGAAAATAAATTCTTTGCTCATATCCTGTTGTAACTGAGGCAACAGATTATATTCAGGCATGTCCAGGTACGATATGTCAGATACATCTGACTAGGCAAAAATGAAAGGATCGTAAATCTTGTTACAGATTAAAGCCAAAAAACATTACCCTTAGGCCGGCCGGGGTGGCCGAGCGGTTCTAGGCGCTTCAGTCTGGAACCGCGCGACCGCTACGGTCGCAGGTTCGAATCCTGCCTCGGGCATGGATGTGTGTGATGTCCTTAGGTTAGTTAGGTTTAAGTAGTTCTAGGGGACTGATGACAAATGTTAAGTCCCATAGTGCTCAGAGCAATTTGAACCAACCATTACCCTTAGGCGAGTCGTGTGCATATTCGATTACGTGACATGGTTCTGCTCACCCTTTATCTGAACACTATGCCGATTCACTTTGCCGAAGGTATTCAGGGTGGCTGCGTCACGGAACTCAATTTTATTTTTAAAAAAATCATCTCCAGCTTGCATTTTGTTGAACATTTCTACACAAGACTCAGCTCGTTTGTCACTGTTTCTTAAAACTTGCAACAATTCCAATTGGCAGGGTCTGAATGACAGGCGTTTCCGTAATATCTTCCACACTGTAAAACTTGGCATACTCAATTCTAAGCAGGCACAGCTCGTTGATTTACCCAGACTACGAATGTTAGACTGTTGAAGTTGTTCAACTACTGCGTCAGAGATTACCAGTCATCTTAGCCATTGAAGTCTTTGATAGCTCACCTGAAGATGACTGGTAGGTGCCCAGTCGAAATATCGAAAAATGGTTCAAATGGTTCTGAGCACTATGGGACTTAACATCGGAGGCCATAAGTCCCCTAGAACTTAAAGCTACTTAAACCTAACTAACCTAAGGACACCACACATATCCATGCCCGAGGCAAGATTCGAACCTGCGCCGAGAACCGCTCGGTCACAGCGGCCGACCGAAATATCGAGCGATGAATTAAATGACGACCGGCTGCAAGCTCGAAATTGGTTTGAACATCGTGAGATAATTTTAATACGGTGGTAAGCAACACGATTACAAGTAGAATCATGCTTTCACAAACCAAAGTGGACCACATGATTGGCAGCCAAGATCACCGTACTCTTGTGGGTCTAAAGGGAGGAAGGAAGGAAAGAGGGAAGATTGGGGTTAAATCTCCCGTCGACGACGGGGCCATTAGACATTACCCACGAGCTTCACGCTGGGCAAGGATATGTCACCCGTGTCATTTTCAAACGAACCACACCAGAATCTGCCTTCACTGATATTGGGAGGCAATATAAAAACCAAATTTGGATGACTAAATGGGAAGAGGAACCACCACCCTCCCGAAGGAAGGAAGGAAGCAAGGGAGGAACGAAGATTTCGTTTAACCTCCCGTCGACATCGAGATCAATAGAGACGGAGCACAAGCTCACATAGTATCAGGGATGGGGAAGGAAATCGGTGGTGTCCTTTCAAAGGAACCATCCCGACATCTGCTTGGAACGATTTGCGAAAATGACGGAAACCAGTGAAAACGCTTCATCTCTCGTAAACGGTTGCAGATATCTAAACAAGATTTTGGTTAATGATAGTGCACAAAGAAGAGGGTCTTTCATCCTGTGATTAATATGCGAAACTTCCTTATTTAGAGGAAATTCAAGCGACTGCGGATTGCTTCAGCGAAATACAGTAATATTTAAGTGCCACTGAGAAACGAGAATTACTTTGGGTCTGGAACAACAAATGCGAAGAAATTAGTTTCTTTTTACACCGAGGACGGACATTTTCATAAACTATCGACTTGTCTGTCCATCAGTTGCTGTTTGATGATTCTGTCCAAATTGAACTGCATTGGAATGATAGTGAGACGACTATTTGTAAACTCTGCTGTATTTTGGTGTAAGAAACAGACTGTATCATTGCAATAAGGGGACTTACGTATTACTGAAAACTCGTCCCTGATAACGTTTCTCTGAAGAGAAAGAAACGTGATGATAAGTCTGGGGAAGTAAATCGCTACTTCTGTTGAAATTTCCGCGGAATTTTTAATAACAAATGATATGAATTGATACTGCCCAATGGATTTCATTTGTATATCTCAATAATGTAAGAGACATGAAAACAATGAACAGCACTTAGCATGCCATCTTTTCTTTCCCATCCGTCTTCAGAATGAAGGATTGTACTTTTTCACCACAAAATCTTTTTGTTTATCAAAGCTATTGGTAATCTAATCTGTGTATACTATGAGGGTAGTTGATCGGACTTTGCAAATTTAAATGTTTTCATGTTTCTCGTTTCATTGAGGTACAGAAATAAAATCTTTTGCCAATTTCAGTTGACATAATTCAGTATTAAAAGCACACTGGGGCATAGGTAGAGGTAGCGATTTACTTTCCGAAACTCTTGCGGTAGTTTACTTAATCGTAGAATATCACAATAAATATGGCCATTAACGAAAATGATGGGCAGTTTCTCACGAAGCTGTCGAATTAAGCTGTGACCGCCAGGAGGTCAATGCACTCCGCTAGCCAAAGCTACAGGAATCTTGTTCGCACTGTGCCCCGCTCACCCCCCCCCCCCCCCTCCCCCTTCTCCTCGTCGCACCAACTACATTCTTTTGGAAAAGGCGCACGACTGTGCTCTCTTCGAGTATATTAAAACCACGGAGACACTCTCTCCAAGTCCCACTCCGCTATGGAAGGAATCACTTACGACGATAGTGCGTCATACGTATTTATTTGAAATGAGCTACCGTCCGTCACTTTGGCACCAGTCTTATGTAAATTCAGATCAGCATCAGCTTGGTCGCGCCGTGATAGTGTGTTCGTTCCTACTTCGCCCAACTTAAATATACGCTAGTGTGTAACTTGGGCCGCGAGCTGCTGGTATCACGCATTCAGCGGTGCTGATATAAGCAAAATCGCCATCTCTGTATCTGTATCTACTACATCTCATAGCCACTCACGAACTCTCTCTTTAGTTTCAACAGTTACGAGAGGCGTTTAGTAAATAATGCAAAACCTTTTTTCTAATATCAGGTTCATTTTATTCTGGATTCCAATACACCAAATAATTCCCCAGGAATTGGCTAGGAAACCCCATTTTTCAACATGGTTTCCGTTCAATGTGACGGCCTTACGCCACCTTACTGGAAGAGATTGTAGGCCCGCAACGCACCACCCTACTGATCGGCATCGGAGCCAACGTCTTGCTGCATCCATAACGATGCTCACCCTGGTAACGAGCAAGCCATTCTGCACAGACGGTCCTCCGTTGCTCTTTATGGTATTCTATTAAGCGGCAGGGTACCCAGCGGACACACATCTTTGAGCAACACACCTGTCCAGTTGTGCAGCGAGGTGCTTGATTGTGATCCGTCTATCACCTCGAATGAGAGTGTGCACACGTTCCAACACTGCAGGGGCCACAGCTGTGTGCGGCCAGCCGGCATCCATCGAACAAGTTTGCGCCACCTCCTTGCGATGATGACAGGCGCCTCGCCCGACGACACACCGTGCTTTTGTTCACTGCCAGGTCTCCGTAGACATTCCGCAAGAGCCTACGATTAACTGCGATGCCCTGGTTTTCCGCCAAAAGAAATTCAATGATAGCTCTCCGTTACAGACGTCATTTTGAAGACTACCTGTAGCGCGGCCACCTCCCGAAACTTCATGAAACTGTTGGGACTGAAGGGGGAATATGCCACGACGTCCCAAAATAAAGTCCGAATTTAGTCAACTTAAACTGGGCGAGATAAAAAGTGTTGCATTACTTTTAGAACGCCGGCCGTAGTAGCCGAGCGGCTCTAGGAGCTTCAGTCTGGAACTGTGCTGCTGCTACGGTCGCAGGTTCGAATCCTGCCTCAGGCGTGGATGCGTGTGATGTCCTTAGGTTAGTTAGGTTTAAGTAGTTCTAAGTTCTAGGGGACTGATGACCACAGATGTTAAGTCCCATAGTGCTTAAAACCATTTGAACCATTTGAGCTTATAGAACGCCCCCCATTATTCCGTTTCAGTGAATATAACTCTCTAGAGATTGGACGATTCGCTATTCTTCCTTCGATAGTTTCTATGTTATTAACTTCCTTTACAGAAGAGCGGCTTACCGACGAATAATTCAGAATTGTAGGATAATGTTAATCCACAGAGTAACAATGTTGTCCTCGCATTTAGTCTGTTCTAGATCATCAATATACATTGGTTCCCCGAACTGCTTGTCTGCTACTTATTTGTAGCTTCCCGTCTATCCGTTTTTGATGTCATTATTTTATTCTGAGAACAGAAATATCTGTAGTACGAAAAGGAGCCTGACGTCTCCACGGTGAGCGGACATATTTGCATGTAGGTAGTATTTTACCTGCCAACAGGGAACTGTAACACTCAGGACAGCTCTTCATGTATTCAATTAGCATCTCTTCCAAATTCAAGCGCTGCAGCTTTTGTCACGATTTCAGCAAACAAAATATGTGATATGATAAATTGTCGAATATGAATAGAGTTGGTATGGGATACTGTGAGCAGCCAGCGGGCCCTGCTAAACTTTCACACTTTTGCAGTTTTAAATAATGACAGTATCTGGAATAAGGGTAGTCGTTGGGATAAGGAGAGTTGTGTGAATGAAGAGAAAACGTCTTTAAAAATGAACCGAACGACAAGAAATAATAATCATGAATTTATGATACATCATTGTATATAAATTTCCGTGTGTTCAAAAATGTGTATTGCACTCGGAATGTGTGCCCCAGCTTGTACGACGGGTAGAGATCAGGGACCGTCAGTAGGGCCACATAACCTATAACTCTAACTCGGCAAACGTCTTAAGTTACAGTAAGCACGTTAGACAGTAGTAGCAATAGGTAAATCACAATTCAAGGAGACAATGACAAATAAGTTTGTTGTTTCGGATAGAGTGTTCGTTTATAAAAGGCAACTTGTACGCTGGGCAGCAATAAAGGACTATCGCAGTCGTCACGCTTATTATCAAAGACAATACTGTACACAAATGATCCAGTTAATAAGTTCTTTAAAACAAATAAATGGTATTTCTAATAGAATAATACGAAAAGAGAGTTTCTTATTCATGATAAATAAGTTATGTTTGTAAAATATCGGTATGAAGCTGGACATGCCCTTTTGCCTCTGATAGTTCAAAGTCTCTTTTATGTTAAAATTTTCCACAAATGGTAATTTTTTGCGCAAGACCAAATGGTTCAAATGGCTCTAAGCACTATGGGACTCAACAGCTGAGGTCATCAGTCCCCTAGACTTAGAACTACTTAAACCTAACTAACCCAAGGATGTCACACACATCCATGCCCGAGGCAGGATTCGAACCTGCGACCGTAGTAGCCGCGTGGTTCTGGACTGAAGCACCTAGAACAGCTCGGCCACAGCGGCCGGCAGCGTAAGACCGATACCTCATTCACCCCTGTGCGATTAGTGTGTGATGAGAAAAAGGGATGTTGACTTGACGAATTATATATATGATTAGTCAGTATGGAGGGAAGTAGAGAGAGTAAGACAGAGAGATTATGCCAGACTGACTATGAACAGCTTTCGCTTGAGCAAGTCATGGACAAAAAACGTTACGCAAGAAACCGACTTGCCTCGGACACTAGCTACTGAGACTTCTGAAGCACTATTACCAGTTTTTTGTGGACTTCGACCTCAGTGACACCTTGTTGCAAGAACCAGTTTGCAAACATCAGCATATACGGTTTGAAAACCTGCTTATATAACACGTCTTGCAGAGGATGGAATTGTCGCCGCCTTGAGGTTGGGTACATTAAGAGGACTAAAGCTACAACAATCGTCTGGCGACAATCTACTTTTTTAGTTGTTTAATTTAACTAGCTCTTAAAAAGAAAACTTTGCCGCCCATTACTTTACAAGTGTACGTCAGCTCCGAACAACTACGAAGCGAAATGGAAACGCTTTCTATGTCGTCCTCACAGGTATGGACACAGAGGGCTCGATGTTGGGAAGGGCCATAGTTTATTACTGTTTCTGTCTCCCGCCTCCCACCTACTTCACCCAAATATATCTGACCGTCATCACCTCTCTGAATTAATCTTTGAAATGCCCTATTTACAAGAAAGGCGGTAAATCACAATGCGAAATTACCGAGGAATAAGTCTACTACATTCGTGCTAGAAATTGTGTGCTAAAATAATAAACAAGGATTAGTATCAAGAGAGGAAGCACATATGTTAGCAATGCAACATTATTTCCGGTAAGGTACATAACGTTCTGATTGTCTTTCCACTTTGGAACGAGTAACCGAGAAAAGAAGGGAATTTAGATTACCAACTTACTATGTTCTTATCGACTATAAAAAGATCCTTGACAAGGTAAAGCTGAAAATGCTATGGGGATCACTTAAACCGCGCGGTATTAGCTGAGCGGTCTCAGGCGCTGCAGTCATGGACTGTGCGGTTAGTCCCGGCGGAGGTTCGAGTCCTCCCTCGGGCATGGGTGTGTGTGTTTGTCCTTAGGATAATTTAGGTTAAGTAGTGTGTAAGCTTAGGGACCGATGACCCTAGCAGTTAAGTCCCATAAGATTTCACACACATTTGAACATCTGAACATTTTGATCACTTAAGGAATTGTGAGTTCCAGCATACCTGATTGCGGAAATTCAGTCATTATACAAAAATAATAAAATAAAGATCGGACTGCGACAGAATCTGCCGAAATGTCACGGAGTCAGACAAGGTTGCCCACTGTCACCCGTCCTTTTACATGTTGACATTGTCGATATCGTTCGTAAACGGTTGATTTTATTAAATGACACGTTAAGAAATGACAAATTTAATTTTATGACGATGGTATTTGCTGGTGATCAGATTATAACAGTAGAGTCTGAAGAAAGGTTCAAATTTCGATTCGCAAATTGACTCAAATTTCCGCTAAATACGGAATGAGAATATCGACAGATAAAACGACAGTGAAGACATTTCAGGGATTGGAACCCATAAGAGCCAAAATATTTATAGATGGACAAATAATTAAACAAGTGAGAGAGTTTAAATATTTAGGGTGTAGCTTTAAATTTGCTCAGATGATGTGGAACTAAAATTGGCCAGATTCCGACATTTCTGTGGAAATATACAAAGTGCATTAAAACATGACGTACGGAAAGAAAAACTAAGTTAACTCTACAAAGTAACTGCCTTACCTTTGCTACTGTGAGGTAGCGAATGTTCGACCCTAACATCTGATCAATTGTGACGCATAGAATGGTCAGATATGAAGTTCCTTCGCTTTGTAGCGGGGTATTCATTGTTGTGCCATGAAAGAAATCCGACACTACACGAGAACTAAATGTTGAGCATTTAGAAATATAATTAAAAATACCGACTGTAATGGAAATATCATGTCCATCGTACGTCTAATGATAGAATAATTAAAGCGGCAATACAATGTAACCCAACTGCCAAGAGATACGTTGGACGACCCTTAAAGAGAAGGCGTGAGCAATTCTGAGGATGAACATGTCAAAAGGCCTAATCCTTGAAGAGGATGATGATGATGATGATGATGATGGCCACTCTTAACGTGCCACAGATGTACATGGTATTCGTATTGATAAGAATAGTACGCATCAAATGTTTTAAACAAATAATAATAAGAAATGGTTTAGATATCATAAAATACATAAAACAATTTGGTGGAATAATAATCATTTGTTTACATCAATGAATAGTAAATTGCTCTATGTTAACGTCCAAGAAATTGCAGTTTAGAAAAATATAGCCTTTGAAAAGTACACGTTCGAAAATTTGAGAAGTATGTGTGTCATGCTGTTAATTTAAGAACTGTAACTACTCTTACAACTTTGATAACGTCATATTTTGCACAGTATAAAATCAAAGTGCTCGTCTACAATTATCAGTTTCTCACTAAACACTACGATTGTGATTGTGAACACTGGTCTCTTCTGTTTGTGGAGTCCCAAGCCGTATCTTTTTTTTTTTTTCTGTAAACGTATCGGAGTTGTTTGTTGGCAGCAGACAGGCTAGCCTTTGGAAGCGCGCTTTTAGCCGGCTGGAATGTCACTAGCTGGACTGCGAGCCCATTCACGTGAGCAGGCCGACACGCTAGCAACTGAAAATTATCCTGTGTCAAACATAGCCCGAAAGTTCCAGAATTCATTACTGTTTTGGAGTCCATTCGTTTTCAAATTACTTATTCGCTGAGTGTTGGCTTCGGTATTTGGAAATCGGTACGTCAATGCAAAATGTTTCGAGACCAGTTTAATAAAGAAATAGAGAAAAGTTAACATTGTGGTTTTAATGCTTCAGGTGTTAAACAGTCTGCCCCCCCCCCTCCCCCACCACTTGTGTACAACGCACAGAGCCTTCATATAACCATGTGGAAAAGTCAGAAAAATCCTCATATAAGTCGGTACGCTTTTCGTGGCCGTTGTCACTGAAGGTGAAATCTTCTGGGTTGTTAGGCGGCGTCTGATTTCTTAATACAATCAACGTCTCGACCCATCCGCTAGGATCTCCTTCAGGATCTTGTGGTGTCCACCGTTGAATGAACACGAAACGCCAATTGTTTAGAAGATATGTGACGCGCCGTAACAACCCAGAAGATTTTAGCTTCAGAAAGGTCCTTCTTTCGGATGTTGCTCAAGTCGCGCGTCACATTGGCTTGAATGTCGGTTATGTCGTCCAACCGTTGACCCGTCAAGTCAGTTTCTGCCTTTTATAGTCTTGTGGTACTTTCGTGTTGAAAACCCCACAACTCGTAACCAGTGATGATTTCAACCAGAAAAAATTATCTGCGTTTTGCATTTCAATCAAGTCGCGGCAGGCGTCCACACATTGTTGTTTTTGTTCGGGAGTCAAGGCGTGCTGGACGAACTTTGCACACATTTTCCTCTTCTTCAAAATACTTTGGAGAATGTCTCGAGCATTTGATTGCGATTTGTGACACGGGAACACTGACACATAATGGTCGCAAACCGTTTGCTTAACATTGCCTCCTCACTAGTGATTGGTCGTATGCACTTGCGTTGTTTACGGTGTTGTTAGTTCAAGCTGCCACCGTAGTTAGTGCTGACTTCGCTTATGCGCCAGGGGTAATACCAATCTTTGAAGCTTTTTGGACGGACGGCGCGGGAATTTAAAGTTTACCTATTGAGTTGCAGTCATTACCTTCAGCTAATTTAATTGGTAACTGTGCTCTTTAGTGTAATGAGCATTAACTTGATAAGTTAGTATAAATCCAAACATTTGAGGCGCTCGCCGCTGACTGGCTTTCGTGTTAGCGACGTAGCTCTGCAATGGCACATTTCTGACCTATGGTTACGTGGAAAATGTTATTCGATTCGACGTGGCCCACCCTGCTCTGACCTTGTTATCTACCCTGTACACACGTGCTACAACCGAAGTAGCTACATTTATTGGAGCACGCGACTTCCATTACCATTCTGGTAATGGGAGGGGGCTCAGTGGTTAGCACACTGGAGTTGCATTCGGGAGGACGACTGTCCAAACCCGCCTCCGGCCATCCTGATTTAGGTTTTCCGTGATTTCCCTAAATCACTTCAGGCAAATGCCAGGATGGTTCCTTTGAAAGGGCACGGCCGACTTCCTTATCCATCCTTCCCTAATCCGATGGGACCGACGACCTCACTGTTTGGTCCCCCTCCCCTGAATCAGCCAACCAACCAACGATTCGGAATGGTTTTCTCTGTCTTCTAGGACCTGTACATTCACCAGCGTAATTGAGTAAAGCGGTCAATAGTTAGGTTCTTCTTACTGCTCTTACAGTCTCTATTGGACACAATACCATCAGCGGAATGCAACATTTCGCTGTTGAAGTGCGAGAAAACTTCCGGTAACGTTCGTTCCACGGAGCTGGACTTGTGTAGCTAGTGCGGCGCCTGGCTGTACGCCCCTTGCTGTTATTCGATTTGGAGCCGTATCAAGGGCGTTGTGTACGTTACTTCACTTGCATAAGAACTGAAGTCATTTGGCAGAAGAGTTACGCTTTTCCGACATAGGGAGATTCCAGGGAGGATTCTGCAGGGGTAGATGATCGTTTCTGCGAAGGTAGCAAATGTTATTACGCCTGGGGCAGAGCCTTGAACACCTGTGTATTTATTTGAACATGTAATCTGTGTACGATAATTTTGTTAGCTATTTTCAGAACATTATGGATGACTCTTGCGCATAACTCATAAAAGACATGTAGAAAGGAATACGTTGGGGGACCGGGTGGGGGGGGGGGTGAAGAGAATTTTGCTCTGGCAGCTAGTAGAATACTAGTTCCAAATTCTCCCGCTAATCGTCTTGATTAGACATGATTTTTTTATGTTACGCGCGACCGCTACGGTCGCAGGTTCGAATCCTGCCTCGGGCATGGATGTGTGTGATGTCCTTAGGTTAGTTAGGTTTAAGTAGTTCTAAGTTCTAGGGGACTGATGACCACAGCAGTTAAATCACATAGTGCTCAGAGCCATTTGAACCATTTTCTGAGGTCATCAGCTCCCTAGAACTTAGAACTACTTAAACCTAACTAACCTAGGGACATCACACACATCCATGCCCGAGGCCGGATTCGAACCTGCGTCCGTAGCGCCAAGAACCTCTCGTCCACCTCGATCGGCCCGGGCAGGAGTTTACGCATGGTTTTCGCATTTTGAAAGTGGTCAAATTTCAGTTGTAGACGATTCGCGATCGGAACTATCTCTACTTCCAGACGAAAACATTGAAAAAACACGTTCGATCGTCAAAGAACAGATGAACTGGTGGAAATGACTAGAACAGATGAACTGGTGGGAATGAGTGGAACATCCTGGAGTTCACATCGATGACTTTTGACTCAAGAGCTGAGGATAACACGTGTTGCAAAAATATTGGTTCCGTGTGTGCTTTATGATGACCAGAGAGCCAATAGTTTGCGTTCGTGCCGAGGATTGAGAGAACAGTGAGAAATTGATCCTAATTCTGACGCAAAAGTCATCTCGGGCGGCGAATCGTGTAGTTATGAATACGACCCAGAAATCAAGTTACAGTCCAGTCAGTGGACGACTCCTTCACCACCAAGACCAAAGAAAGCAAGGCAGATGAGAGCCCATGCGAAGACATTTTTTTTTTTTCGACACCAAACGATCTACCGTCACGAATTTGTTCCGCAGGGTACTACAGTTAACCAACATTACTACTTTCAAGTGCTACAACGATTACGTAAACCAGCGACAGAAAGAACATTCGTCGTGGGAACCTGGAGGGCTTTATCAGCACGACAGCGCCCTTGCGCATATAGCACTGACTATAAGGCAGTTTTTGGCCCAAAAACCAAATGTCAACGGTTTCTCACTCACCATACTCACCGGACCTGACTCCTGTGACTTGTTTTATCGCAAAGACTGAGAATAAACCTGAAAGGGAAGCGTTTTCAAGACTTAGAGGAAGTGAAGAGAAAAAATTGGGAATTTGTGGTAAGATCTTACGGGACCAAACTGCTGAGGTCATCGGTCCCTAAGCCTACAGACTTCTTAATCTAACTTAAACTAGCTTACACTATGGACAACACACACACCCATGCAAGAGGGAAGACTTTAACCTCCAACGTGGGGAGCCGCACGGATCGTAATAAGACGCCCTACCCGCGCGGCTATCCCGCGGGGCAAGTGAAGAGAAATTACTGGAGGTAGTACTTTTAAAGAGTTAAAAAACAGTTTCCACCAACGTTTGGACAAGATGTTATGGCTAATGAACATTATTTTGAAGGTCTTTTGTTTTGAAAATGTTCCGTCAAATATACGACTTTTTAAAAACAATTCTCGTTGTTTTTGGGTCGCCTATCGTATGTTGTCTACTTAAAATAATCCTCTGTGTTTGACCTATCGTATGATGAATTCTGTTCCCGCAAACGTTTCATATAACATTTGGGGAAGGAGCGACAGCTTGAGGTAATGGACATGCCGTGTGGCTAGGGCCTCCCGTCGGGTACACCGTTCGCCTGGTGCAAGTCTTTCGAGTTGACGCCACTTCGGCGACTTGCGTGTCGATAGGGATGAAATGATAATGATAAGGACAACACAACGCCGGGACTCTGTGCGGAGAAAATCTCCGACCCAAACGGGAATCGAACCCGGGCCGTTAGGAACGACATTCCGCTGACCACTCAGCTACCAGGAGCGGACATACCTTGAGGTGAACAATGTCAACGTCTAACAAGATGCCAGAATCTTACAAGTTAACAGCCTTTTCCATGAACAGCTTTGTTGAGGAAACCGCAAAAAGTCGCAGGAAGATGGAATTCACGATTTAAAGATGCCACAAAAACTATTCGCCAAACTTCAGGCATTTCATGGAGAGTATAATATCGTAATGAACAAATACAAACTACGCAGCCGTGTAGACGTTATATGACCAGTCTCTATAGTTCGTAATTAACAACATTAGCGTGGCAGTTGAAAATGTTATTCACTTTGGGTTGCCATGTAAAATGCAGATGGATAATTTCCGGATATGCTTCTCTATGTAAAACTTCGCTTCTTCAGTCTCTCGCCGGCCGGAGTGGGCGTGCGGTTCTAGGCGCTGCAGTCTGGAACCGAGCGACCGCTACGGTCGCAGGTTCGAATCCTGCCTCGGGCATGGATGTGTGTGATGTCCTTAGGCTAGTTAGGTTTAAGTAGTTCTAAGTTCTAGGCGACTGATGACCTCAGAAGTTAAGTCGCATAGTGCTCAGAGCCATTTGAACCATTTTTCAGTCTCTCATAGTGCTATGGGAATAGCAGGTCACACTGTATAACCCATGTTCAAGTTTCCCTAAATTCACATCCACACCTGACTTATATCGCAATCATTAAGAGACGAATTTCATAGTATTATTTTTACGGAAATTCTAGGGAAGACTAGCTGTTCTAATTGCGCGTTTAGGGAACAATAAACGAAAAACTTGATCAACGAATGTAGCTACTCAAAGAGAGAATGTGTGCTACTGCTCGCTCTGCAGTTGGTACCAGTAGTCACCTATTCTGACTGGCACAAGTCAAGTTGAGCGGCTTTCCAGAGGTTCTCGAAAAGTCGCGTACATTTATCAGGCACGATCCATGAGTTCCGTGGTAGCCCGCTGACGAACTTCCTACATTCGACTACATGTAAGGCGCCGTTCTAAGGCAGTTGCGGAGAAACCGTGCAGAGGTTTGGCAGGACAACAGGAAGCGGCGTCGGTTCCGCGATAAGCAAACTGCCCCACAGCTCGCCACAGCTGCTTCGCAGACGTCATTCGGCCTGCCTATGTTTTACGTCACGCGAGCGATAGCGTAACAGCAAAATATTTACGCTAATCAGCCCTTCTACTAGGGCTGGTGAAACAGTTTTTACAGCAGTGATATCTGACACTGTTACAAACAGGTTTCTGCTAATCTCAATATTTGCAGCAAGTTGGATACCTTTCCAGAGACAAAACTAGCAACGACACTCGATGACTTCCGATACTCATGGGTAGAAATAAGGTCTTACAGATCAAATAATACTTTTTACTTAGATCGTCTGAATAGGCCATTTTCCACTGCAATGCTCAGCTCACGAAGCGGTGAATAGGGTAGTTGGGTGTAAAGCCCAGCAGTTATTGGTTTTTCTGTGGTCAACGAGAGGAATATTTTCCTGCGATTTCAGATTGAAGTCATAAGCTAGGTTATTACCTTTAATCTATCCAAATTCCAGGCTTGTCTGATTATTAAGTACAGAGAACTTTACAATTTAACTAAAACAAAAATTGCCGGGTTTTACTCCGCAAGATGGGGCAAAGCCCCGCACTGGGGGACTTTTCTCCATTTGCGAAAAACATGGATAAAAATGGATGACTTCACATTAAAAACACTGGAGGTAACCCATTGAAACACTGTTGCTTTGTAGCCAAGTTACCCAACACAATATTGAACTGAAACGTCTCGTAAGTTTGAACATAATGCTTGAAAATACTTGTACAAACATAATACTTTCTTCTTCAAGAAAGGAGGATTAGTAGGGCAACGTAAAAGAGTTCAGTTACTGAGGCTAAGCTATCTACGTGCCCAGTACATAGAGTATTTTGATAGGCCCTCTATTTCTTGAAGCCCAAGGCTCTTCTTCTTCTTCTTCTTCTTCTTTTTCTTCCTCTTCGGATGCTGCTTCGACAAATAATAAGTCCATATGTATTTCTGAGCTACAGTCATAATGTGAGAAGTCTGTATCTAACTATGAAGAACAATCAGCTGGTTGTTTGATTTATTTTCTATCTTTTTTTGGCACTGATGTAATGAAATCTAGCTTACGTCATTTTGTTCCCCACAGCACGCTTTTTTCTTTCTTTGACACGTCGTTCCTCATTCGTAGGAAAATTTTCTCTTCTCATGGCTTCTTCTCTTTATTTTACACAGCGGAATTATATCTTCAGGTGAGATAACCTAACGCAGTGTGTGTTGAGTATGTTATCATTGAAGAGTCGCCACATTATTCGAACTGCGAGGATTTACCTCAAAACACCTGCGAGGATACGACCCGTTTCTCCATTTTCTGACAAATGCGCCATTGTTGATGTTGGGGATGAAGTGGGACAATTATTTTCACGCGAAACTGTAGCTCAAATGCAATTTTGTCAACAAGTAATTTGTTGACTCTTCTTTACCGATCCTGCATTATACATCGTTCAGGTAAAACATCGGAAAAGTTACATGTTAAATAGTAACAAACAGAGATACGTCATTTTTTCACCCTTGAAGTGACCTGCAGAGACAAACTTTCATGGAACAGTAAGCTGCAATAAGACAAACCATCCACTTGGTGGTGAATTTCTGAATCGCTGACTGCGAATTCAAAAATTCGGTGCGGGTTTTTACACTAGGCGGGGCATTACCCCCAACTACCCTATTGATCACAAGGGCAAAGTTTAGCGTAACATATAGTGGGTTCATCTGAACTCTTGAGAGTGGGTCGGCCTAACAGTAACAAACCGGAGACTTACTCTAGTCGGACGTCATATTCCCTCTGTTAAGACGGCAAAAAATGAAGGACGATTAGTGTTTAACAACTCGTCGATGACGAGGTTGTTAGGGACGGAGCTCAGGATCAGATTGGGGAAGGAATTCGGCCGTGCCTCTTCAAAGGAACCAAGTCAGCATTCCCCTTAAGCAATTTAGGAAAATGACAGAAAATGTAAATCTAGATGCTCGGGCGAAGAAATGGAAAGCTATCCTCCTGAATGCAACTACGCCACCTCGTTTGGTAGATGGCACTGTAAGGAATTTTAAATGTATGGCAGTACAAAGATGAATCAGAAACACAGCAAATAACGAAACTGTGACGATTCGGAAGTAATAGAACATGAGCTGCATCAGGCCCTATGAGCTGTGAAGAAATAAAAGGTGCAAGGAAATGATGATGTTTTAAAGTTCGAGAGAAAATTATTTGCTGGATATCAGCGGGGGAAGACAATTTCTCGAAACTGGAACAACGGTGTAATTATTCTTGCTAGGAGGAAACAAACACAAGGCATAAGATACTGGAGACCTATCAAGCCGGCTGGAGTGGCCAAGCGGTTCTAGGCACTACAGTCTGGAACCGCGCGACCGCTACGGTCGCAGGTTCGTATCATGCTTTGGGCATGGATGTGTGTGATGTCCTTAGGTTAGTTAGGTTTAAGTAGTTCTAATTTCTAGGGGACTAATGACTTCAGAAGTTAAGTCCGATAGTGCTCAGAGCCATTTGAACCATTTTTTTAGACCTATCAATTTCATCTCCATAATCATCAAGCTAATTAGTAAAGTTCTCTCTAATCCATGAAATGTACTCGCAGTTGCGCATAGGTACAACCAGCAATTGTATAAGGGAATGACGACAACGAAAATTTGTGCTGGATCGAGACGTGAACCTGGATTTCCCGACTTACGCGAGAAGTTGCCTAACAGCTTTGGCTATGCGCATGCATGTCCGAAGGAATATTGCAGCGTTCTTAAAAACACAGTCACTGCAACAAAGTATTGTCTCTAATCACAGAGTAAACGCACTGAACATATACCGAAGAAAGAAATTCCATTAAAAAGTCGATAAAATAAATCATGAATGAGTTTATAGAACGAAGTAGCGAATGTGAATTGCTACTTTGTGTAGGATTTATATATACCGATTAAGTTTGTAACTCAGTTTAACCAAAATATGTACTGTCAGCCCTTGAAAAACGAGGTATTCTTCATTCAACCAATATTAATATTTTGAAGAAAAATATGATATGGTAAATTCTTGGTGGAATACAAATAATTTAAGAAATAGAAATAGCAAATAGCCGATTAGCACGGCGCTGAGTCGCCTGTGGGCACGTAAACAAAGCTTTCGGACGAAAGTTAGCAGTCTTGTCTATATACATATCGAACACTTAGCGCTTCAGATATTCGGCAAATTGGTACCTTTACTTTTTAAATTATTTATCCTGAAAAATATATACATTAACGACACAGGTAGTGGGAAATTCATAAATGAAATAAGATTCAGAGAACAAATTCCATGTCACAAAAACTATGCTTAGCAGTTCTAGAGGAAGTCGTCTTCTCCTCAGACGGGAAAAAGCAGAAGGAAAATGTATTAACGGTACGTATCTGATCCAGTTTCGTTTTGCTGACGACATTTGTTTCTGCGACAGATAACCTTCCACAGCGACAGGAACGACGTAACGCCCGAAACTCGTTTTTTAATTAACATATAGTCAACACACGGAAAAGAGAGTTCTACATGCTGATGAGTAAGTCATAGAAACAGTTCTCGAGAGCTGATCCTGATTTTTGCATGTCTGAGTAAAGCTGCAGAGCACAAACACGAATACGCTTTTATTGCTTCGGAGTCATTCATTCTTTTCACGCGTAAGTAATCACTCTCGAGTAACCCACTTGATTGCATTCAGAGTGACATAACTAGATTAGGTCATCACTTGATTGCACGATCATTTAGACGATTTAAATTTAGGTCGACCAATCCCATTGTGTTGCAGCAACTCACAAAACACTAACCGTAGTTTGAAGTGATTGATTTTCAGTTTTCTTGTTCAGGGACATAGGCTCACATCCGCCTTATTAACTGATGTCTCATTTCTGGAATGAGGTGATGAGGGCACATTGCATCCAAAGAAACAAATTGGAGCAAAAAGTTCATTGGGTTCTCTATAATGCGGTCCAATACCTACAGTGCAATTTGTTTTCGCACTTGCGTTTGTTAAGTATTCTACAAATATTGTACTCCTTTTTCATAAGCTCGCGAGTAGTAAATTGTACAGTAAAAAGTATGTATATTTTCTTCTATAACGTATATAGCGTCATCTGCGTCATACCCCTTTTATAACAGAACCGCCAATATCTTATTTTCACTTGATCTATATTTTTCATCTGTTATTCTAATTCTGGAATGTCCAATATATGATCTTCGCGAGACATTGAACCTTTTGTATTTCCCCCCTGCCGTTTTTGAACATGTTACTTATAAATCTTCACCAAATTTGGATGTATGTTCATCGCCGATAAACCTTCCAAGCAAGGAAATTTTTTACGAAGCAGTAATCCAGTTTATCCATTCGAGCAAAACATAATACAGCTACTGTAAAAGCTGTGCGAAGAAACAGAACTTCCCAGGGCCAAGTGATAAATGAGTTATTATGCAAAGCACAGAAATATAACGAAAACTAGTTTTCTGTTATTAAATGTAATTACTACAACTGTATAAGGTTGTTAAATCTTAAGTGGCATTCATACAGAAATGTACCGAGTTACTCGAATTGTACTGTCGCTCCCAACCCATACAACTTGCTTAAAACTGTAAACGGCCGACAGGTGTACACCAGCTGTCAATTTCGAATCCGCGCAGGCCGCGGTTTTCTGCCAGTCAGCACAATACAAACTTAGCCTACGATAGTTTCGCAAGACCACCATATAATTCTATTTCCTTATTCCTTATTTGGCCTTACGATATTAATGCTTTAAGGGCCTCTTTTACATTTGAACAGGAGCAACACGTACAAAAGATACCACAAAACTTCCCGATAATAATATTCCTCCCCAGGCTGTCTACAGTGGAGGTTTGCGATGACCTTAGCCGCTAATACATTTTATAATAGACGCTCGCACGTTCGTGAGCCAGAAGTTTTAAATACCTGGATATAAGTGTGGGGAATGGCTTTATCTGGTTAAAACAGAACCTCTAATTTCTTGACTTGAAGCACCTGAAGAAGCAAAGTAAATTTGCGAAACCGGTCATGTTCTCCAATACAGAATTCTAACAGTTGCAGCGATCTTGGTTATTCAAATCATGGAATATTTCGATTGTGGTTGCCGTACATATAAATTAGTGTTTATCATAAGTGGAGTAGAGGTTCTCACGAGGACTATGCTCTAGAGACTGCGCTCTATAGAGAGGAAATTTTAAACACGCTAGGATGGACACATGTGTAGCGTACCCTTACTCATCCTTCGAGACCGCAAATATTGAATGTGACAAGTTGACGAGGAAGACAGAGCTATCCAAGTTCTTCCCCATTCGTAGCGCTTTACTCAACCCCAGAGAAGTCTCTGTGGGGCGCCTTATGTTGCAAGTTGTTGTTTTGTTACTAGATTTCCTGGCACATGGTACGGTGCTTTTGCTCTGGAATTTGCGCTGCAATGACATTGTGATTTTATTGCAGACCGCCAAAGTACTTGACAGATCATTTGGACGGATTGGGTAGTTGAAATGGCAGGCAGAGCGGAGCAGCGATCATAAAGCGGTTACGGCATCGATGATTTCAGCCGTAAATAGAAATATTAAAAAGGATAGGAAGATTTTTCTGTTTAGCAAAAGTGAAAAAAGCAGATTTCAGAGTACCTGATGGCTCAACACAAAAAGTTTTGTCTCAAGTACAGACAGTGTTGAGGATCAGTGGACAAGGTTCAAAACCATAGTACATTATGCGTTAGATGAGTATGTGCCAAGCAAGATCGTAAGAGATGGAAAAGAGCCACCGTGGTACAACAACCGAGTTAGAAAACTGCTGCGGAAGGAAAGGGAACTTCACAGCAAACATAAACATAGCCAAAGCCTTGCAGACAAACAAAAATTACGCGAAGCGAAACGTAGTGTGAGGAGGGCTATGCGAGAGGCGTTCAATGAATTCGAAAGTAAAGTTCTATGTACTGACTTGGCAGAAAATCCTAAGAAATTTTGGTCTTATGTCAAAGCGGTAGGTGGATCAAAACAAAATGTCCAGACACTCTGTGACCAAAATGGTACTGAAACAGAGAATGACAAACTAAAGGCCGAAATACTAAATGTCTTTTCCCAAAGTTGTTTCACAGAAGAAGACTGCACTGTCATTCCTTCTCTAGATTGTCGCACAGATGACAAAATGGTAGATATCGAAATAGACGACAGAGGGATAGAGAAACAATTAAAATCGCTCAAAAGAGGAAAGGCCGCTGGACCTGATGGGATACGAGTTCGATTTAACACAGAGTACGCGAAGGAACTTGCCCCCCTTCTTGCAGCGGTGTACCGTAGGTCTCTAGAAGAGCGTAGCGTTCCAAAGGATTGGAAAAGGGCACAGGTCATCCCCGTTTTCAAGAAGGGACGTCGAACAGATGTGCAGGACTATAGACCTATATCTCTAACGTCGATCAGTTGTAGAATTTTGGAACACGTATTATGTTCGAGTATAATGACTTTTCTGGAGACTAGAAATCTATTCTGTAGGAATCAGCATGGGTTTCGAAAAAGACGGTCATGTGAAACCCAGCTCACGCTATTCGTCCGCGAGACTCAGAGGGCCATAGACACGGGTTCACAGTTAGATGCCGTGTTTCTTGACTTCCGCAAGGCGTTCGATACAGTTCTCCACAGTCGTTTAATGAACAAAGTAAGGGCATATGGACTATCAGACCAATTGTGTGGTTGGATAGAGGAGTTCCTAGATAACAGAACGCAGCATGTCATTCTCAATGGAGAGAAGTCTTCCGAAGTAAGAGTGATTTCAGGTGTGCCGCAGGGGAGTGTCATAGGACCGTTGCTATTCACAATACACATAAATGACCTGGTGGATGACATCGGAAGTTCACTGAGGCTCTTTGCAGATGATGCTGTGGTGTATCAAGAGGTTGTAACAATGGAAAATTGTACTGAAATGCAGGAGCATCTGCAGCGAATTGAGGCATGGTGCAGGGAATGGCAATTGAATCTCAATATAGACAAGTGTAATGTGCTGCGTATACATAGAAAGATAGATCCCTTATCATTTAGCTACAAAATCTGGGAGTACGCATTAGGAGTGATTTAAAATGGAATGATCATATAAAGTTGATCGTCGGTAAAGCAGATGCCAGACTGAGATTCATTGGAAGAATCCTAAGGAAATGCAATCCGAAAACAAAGGAAGTAGGTTACAGTACGCTTGTTCGCCCACTGCTTGAATACTGCTCAGCAGTGTGGGATCCGTACCAGATAGGGTTGATAGAAGAGATAGAGAAGATCCAACGGAGAGCAGCGCGCTTCGTTACAGGATCATTTAGTAATCGCGAAAGCGTTACGGAGATGATAGATAAACTCCAGTGGAAGACTCTGAAGGAGAGACGCTCAGTAGCTCGGTACGGGCTTTTTTTAAAGTTTCGGGAACATACCTTCACCGAAGAGTCAAGCAGTATATTGCTCCCTCCTACGTATATCTCGCGAAGAGACCATGAGGATAAAATCAGAGAGATTAGAGCCCACACAGAGGCATACCGACAATCCTTCTTTCCACGAACAATACGAGACTGGGATAGAAGGGAGAACCGATAGAGGTACTCAGGGTACCCTCCGCCACACACCGTCAGGTGGCTTGCGGAGTATGGATGTAGATGTAGATGTAGATGTAGAATGTGCTTAACTCAACATAGCCAGAAAGATGAATATTTTTACAACATTTATTCGTCTCTGTGACATTTAAACAATACTGGCTAAAATGAACAATTGAATATCTGTGGACGATAATATTTGAATCACACAATCAGAATGACTCTTCGAGTTATTCTTTTAAATTTTAAAATTTTGCATACATGAGTTGCTAATCCCGTGAACAGTAAGAGGATATTTAGAGAATTTACAAGTTTCACAACAAAATTTTAAACATGGCTGAAGCAGCAACTGTTGAAAATCTTCAGGGTAAATAATAACAGCCAAACAGTTGCAGGATAAAGATTTATTGAAATCCTTGACAACGGTTTCGGTATATCTAAATACACCTATTTCAGAAGCAAAATACACTAAAATCACATCCTGCAGTGGAGATACATAAAACAATCGCGCCAAAGGCGTCATCAGTAGTTAAAATTAAAATATCACCTCACCTGTACAGCAAGATTATGAAGAGAAGGTCGATCGAACACGGCTGTGAACAGGCTAAGTGCTGATAATATGCCGTGTTCGCATCAATCTTCTCTTCTGGGTCGCATCGTGAACACTGCTGCTCTCATTAGGGAACGCACAGAGACGTTCTGAGAAACAACACATCATCTTCTCCCAGGAATGCGCAAATCCAATGAAACTGACTGTGGGATATTCGAGCATGTATTGTGCAGTGTACACTAGCTGCTATGTGACATATACGATAATACTTCGAGGTGAATGTGTTAAAAATATTATTTTTCAATCGACACTTCGTAAAACGTATATTGTAATATTTACTAATTGTTTTAGATGTGTTCGTGTGTAAACCTGACAGTACATTTAATAATACAGAAAAATACAATACATTAAATGAGTTCTATCAGAAAAAGCATTCGGAGTGAGAGATATGTAAATATGAAGTTCTTTGTTTCAAATGTTCGTTCCTGTTCTATCCCTATGTACTGCTCATTTCATTTTTATGAAAAAATTAGCTGTACATATCGATTCAGGGGATCCATATTTTAATACACGGAATTTTAATTTTCGACTATGGAAGTCTCAAAGCCCTCTTTAATGATTTATGTTTGTATGAAAATTCATTGATGCAACTGTATTTTCGTATTGTAAAACGAGAAAGCAGCACTCGGGCCTTTATGAACACTGCACTGGCTCAGATGGACGGTGGTAACGGTAGAAAATGGACCATGGACCTGGTGAAGAAGCCATCTTGGTATTAGACTGAAGTAATTTAGAGGTAAACCTAAACCTGCGTAATCGGATGGGGATTTAAGCCCTGCTTCTCGTGAATAAGACTCCAGTGTCTAAATCAACCAGAGCCCTAACTCCTAAGAGCACACTGACTCTTTTCCAAGTTTAGAGAACATTCACTTGCGGAAAACCAAACAACAATGTCTCAGGTACCAATATAAGAGATTTTCTATCAATGATTATTCGCTTTACCATCTTTGCCGTTTTTTTTAGAAATGGTATGTATCGGCTCCGCAAGAAACATCCTCAGACATGATGGTATTGATTGCAAGTGTAGCCCTTCCATCCTATTACGATAATTTACATGCTACTTCACACGAAGAAAATTCATGTAGACGGACGATAAAATAGGGTAACATGAGTTACGTAGAGTAATTTGTTGTAACTGAAATGCGTGGAACATCCGTTCGCAGAGAGAAATTTGACGATGGTGTACTTCCAATATCATTTGCATGGCCTTCATCGTTTAAAAAGCAACGACTCATTCAACACAGCTTTAGTGGTAAGTACTCTGACCTACGTGAAACGCCATGGAATGAGCCGAATTAGTGAACAATTACACATACAGTACCTACGTTAAGGGGATGGTAAAGCTCATTGACTCCGACTGGGCAAGGCGCTGCAGCGCTGCCAACAGACCTTGTCCTAAGTGCAGATGGTCCCAAAAGCGCACAGTTACCTTCTCCTTGTTCCTTACAATCTACTTTATACAGCACAGCATCATCATTCCAACAAACACAGTAATATGGCTTCTATCCGCGTATCTCTCACGAGGTCCCCGTAAAAACGCAAACCTTTGTGTATGATTCTCATTTATTTCGATGGAGCAACAGTTAACAATAGTAGTATGGGAGTCTTTTACAGTCTATTAAGACAACAGATAATGATGCTCGTCAGCCAAGAAGAGATTTCCACGCAATTTACTCCAACTGTAGTTAACGTGCCTTTATGAAACGTGCAACTCCACAAGTCGGAAAATTCCAAATAGGCTGGCAGTCGTTTCTTCTCACCTTAAGGGGAAGAACTGCTTCCAGCCATTCCCACATAGCAGCTCTCTCTTGCTTGCAAGCAGTTTCGGAAATTGTTGCTTAGCTAGTGTCCATCCTCTGTTGCTAAAATATTTGTTGCGTAGTCCACGTTACCTCCAAAAAAAGGTTCAAATGGCTCTGAGCACTATAGGACTTAACTTCTGAGGTCATTAGTCCCCTAGAACTTAGAACTACTTAAACCTAACCAACCTAAGGACACCATACACACCCATGCCCGAGGCAGGCTTCGAACCTGCGACCGTAGCGGTCGCGCGGTTCCAGACTGTGGCGCCTACAACCGCTCGGTCACACCGGCCGGCCACATTACCTCCAGATGCAAATCTTTTCCACTTATAAAACGCCAACATGAGCAGGAATTTCCACTCTTGATCAATTTTGCAAATATGGACCCTTTGCAAAATGGCATTAAGTTTCTAACTGTAACAACGGCATTAAGGAGAAAAATTTTAAGGAGAGATGGTTCAAATGGCTCTGAGCGCTATGGGACTTAACTTCTGAGGTCATCAGTCCCCTAGAACTTAGAACTATTTAAACCTAACTAACCCAAGGACATCACACACCTCCATGCCCGAGGCAGGATTCGAACCTGTGACCGTAGCGGTCGCGCGGTTCCAGACCGAAGCGCCTACAACCGCTCGGCCACTCCGAAGGAGAGATGAATAGAGAGAGAAGCACAGCTAGTTTCAGCGCATGTTTCCACGGAAAAGAGCAGTGAAAGTGGTTATGCACTGCCGGGAAAAAATCAGTGCATACTTTTAGAGGTTTCCAGTTCACGCAAGATTTATTATTGCAGCAGTGCACATAGAGTACATGAAATGATTACATTTAGAGATCAATAGCATAAGCGGTGCTGAGGTACCAGGTATCGATCCATATTAGTTCCCGGGTTCGATTCCCGGCGGGGTTAGGGATTTTCTCTGCCTCGTGATGACTGGGTATTGTGTGATGTCCTTAGGTTAGTTAGGTTTAAGTAGTTCTAAGTTCTAGGGGACTGATGACCATAGATGTTAAGTCCCATAGTGCTCAGAGCCATTTGAACCATTTTTGATCCATATTAATACATGGTGTAGAATCAACGGCTGGGAGTGCAGGCGCTAACTCTGGCATTCAATCAACGGCGAATACTGTCCTGTGATACGTTATGCCACCCCCGCTCGACCTGTTCACGTACATCTGTTACAGTTGTTGGCTGATGAGTCATACGAGTCATTTCTAGACCCATCACATACGATACATGCTTGATTGGAGGCAAGTACGGAGATCGTGCTGGCCCGGGAAGTTGCTGCACGTCTTGTAGAGCATGTTGAGTTTCATGGGCAGCGCGTGGGCGAGCATTGTCCTGTTGGAATAACATATCACCTTCCTGCTGTAAGAACAACAAAATAACGCGTCTAACAACGTTATGCACGCACTGAGCGCTGGTTAGCGTATTCGCCTTTTGTTTGTACATCTCAGACTTCATCCACACCTATAAACAAAATTGTAATAGCGTAAGTAGTAAGTGAAGGGGTTGCACCATGCTGGAAGGTAGATAGCAGTCCCCGTGGCCAATGGAACGTCTTCAACGTATTCAGCAAACCAATTATCCAAAAAAAAAGAAAAAAAATGTGTGTGGACCTATCAACATGGTGCCACTTACACTGCACCAAATATTGATCGGAAAATGGACGGTGTGGATTTTCTTGCGACCATCGATGCTTATTAAGTGTGTTTGTAACACCATAACTCTAATGCTCTACCGATTTAATTTGCTTTTGTTTCATTTAATGTTACATCGTTGAGCTTCTGTAAATGTTGTTTGATTGAATCGATAACACAAAATTGTATACTCCTTTCTTTGTAAAAACTTTGATGTCATGATTTGATTCTATGCAATGTAGTGTATCTATCATTTAAATTCTTTGTCCCAATTGGAGGGAGACAAAACTTACTGTATATAATTGTAATTTTGTTTAAATAATTTTTGCAGAAATGTCAATATGTGCAATTGTTCTGTTTTATTTAATGTGTTTTGTTGCTGTTATGTAAACAGCTGATCCTCACTTAGGATTCTTAGTTATTCTGTATGGAAAAGGTAGTGTGGTTCCCCTCGGGAACGGAACTTAGTAGCGCGCGCAAGTTGTGGTTGGCCTAGGTAGAAAAGGTGGAACAAGAGTCAGTCGGGGACGAAATACCAAACTGTGCACTGCCCATGTAAAAGTTGTATATTGTGCTGGTTCCGAGAGAGGCTTTTCCTGCCGCTTACCAATGCCTCGGATGGATGGATAAATAGCTGGAACTATTCTGGAATTGGTATTTATCATCGCCACCAAGAAGGGACAGAGTCCAGCAATTCTGCCTACAAATCCACCTACCAATTTGCAGTTGCCACCACACTGCGCAATCATTATAATGGAGCACTATAGTATGTACAATGAAGGATCAGCTCATTGGATGTATTAGTGTGCACAAATATAAGGTAACATATATGAATTCATGTACCTACCTTGATTTTTTCCCTATCACAACACCTCTCAGGTTCCTCTCCATTTGAGCTATGATTACCGAGTGTCCTAGTTTGTGGAAAAAATGAAAGCCTCAAAGCCAAATAGTTAATTAAATAATGTTGTTTGATCTTTGGTAAGAAGGGAATATTCAGATTTACTGTGGATTTAATGGAATTGTGGGAGGTAGTAAATGTAGTTTTGTGAAGGTTCAAAGTCACCTATTTAATCATTTACTTGAAAGTAGAAGACTGTGGTAATAAAGACAATTTGCTATTTCTTTTAAAGATTAAAAGTTCTTAAAACTGAGGCTTGTAAAGTTCTGCTTAGTTAATGACCATAGTGCTGCCTGTAGTAAATTTTAAAAGGTGAGTCAGTTTCTTGCAAATTTGTCAACATTGTGTTTCACTGTAGTAAAAGTGGAAAACTGCAATAGTGGAAAGTTATACACTCCTGGAAATTGAAATAAGAACACCGTGAATTCATTGTCCCAGGAAAGGGAAACTTTATTGACACATTCCAGGGGTCAGATACATCACATGATCACACTGACAGAGCCATAGGCACATAGACACAGGCAACAGAGCATGTACAATGTCGGCACTAGTACAGTGTATATCCACCTTTCGCAGCAATGCAGGCTGCTATTCTCCCATGGAGACGATCGTAGAGATGCTGGATGTAGTCCTGTGGAACGGCTTGCCATGCCATTTCCACCTGGCGCCTCAGTTGGACCAGCGTTCGTGCTGGACGTGCAGACCGCGTGAGACGACGCTTCATCCAGTCCCAAACATGCTCAATGGGGGACAGATCCGGAGATCTTGCTGGCCAGGGTAGTTGACTTACACCTTCTAGAGCACGTTGGGTGGCACGGGATACATGCGGACGTGCATTGTCCTGTTGGAACAGCAAGTTCCCTTGCCGGTCTAGGAATGGTAGAACGATGGGTTCGATGACGGTTTGGATGTACCGTGCACTATTCAGTGTCCCCTCGACGATCACCAGTGGTGTACGGCCAGTGTAGGAGATCGCTCCCCACACCATGATGCCGGGTGTTGGCCCTGTGTGCCTCGGTCGTATGCAGTCCTGATTGTGGCGCTCACCTGCACGGCGCCAAACACGCATACGACCATCATTGGCACCAAGGCAGAAGCGACTCTCATCGCTGAAGACGACACGTCTCCATTCGTCCCTCCATTCACGCCTGTCGCGACACCACTGGAGGCGGGCTGCACGATGTTGGGGCGTGAGCGGAAGACGGCCTAACGGTGTGCGGGACCGTAGCCCAGCTTCATGGAGACGGTTGCGAATGGTCCTCGCCGATACCCCAGGAGCAATAGTGTCCCTAATTTGCTGGGAAGTGGCGGTGCGGTCCCCTACGGCACTGCATAGGATCCTACGGTCTTGGCGTATATCCGTGCGTCGCTGCGGTCCGGTCCCAGGTCGACGGGCACGTGCACCTTCCGCCGACCACTGGCGACAACATCGATGTACTGTGGAGACCTCACGCCCCACGTGTTGAGCAATTCGGCGGTACGTCCACCCGGCCTCCCGCATGCCCACTATACGCCCTCGCTCAAAGTCCGTCAACTGCACATACGGTTCACGTCCACGCTGTCGCGGCATGCTACCAGTGTTAAAGACTGCGATGGAGCTCCGTATGCCACAGCAAACTGGCTGACACTGACGGCGGCGGTGCACAAATGCTGCGCAGCTAGCGCCATTCGACGGCCAACACCGCGGTTCCTGGTGTGTCCGCTGTGCCGTGCGTGTGATCATTGCTTGTACAGCCCTCTCGCAGTGTCCGGAGCAAGTATGGTGGGTCTGACACACCGGTGTCAATGTGTTCTTTTTTCCATTTCCAGGAGTGTATATTCATGTTTGCTAAGTATTTGTCTCTCTTGTGTGTTGGAAGTGCACATTAATAGTATGACAGGATCCACAGTTTGTCTATTGTGCTAATGCTAGGTGATAAGTAACAGGAAGACCACTATCTATGAAAACAATAATTTCTTTATTCAAAAGACAGTGAGAAGTAACCTGTTAGTGAATTCTATTTAACTTTCATTCTAAATAGAATAATATTTAGTTGAGAGTTACTTAACCTGTGACCAGTTCATAATTTTGCAGTGAACTACATTTATAATTTTATGTCAGCTAGGAAAATGTTTGAACAATAATACTGAACCTATGTCCAATTAATGATTCTGCAGTGAATATTAATAGTAATGTTATAAAGACCATTCAGTTTGAATAAGCCCTGAAAGAAATAGTGTGTTTCGATATTTGTTATAATTTTGCAAATAGTTTGTGCTGTTCTAGCTGTTAGTTCCAACCTTAACGTTAGCATATGCAGGTGTCAGAGTTCATTGCACTAGCGTGTTGTAAAGTATAGGCTGTGTTTATCCGTTAAAGTTTCTAATAACTGTTTTCTTGAACAAGAATGTTAATCATTCTCTTGCCTAATTAGGCTGGCGACCGTTTTCTTTATCCGTTAAACAGTGTAGATAGGCAAAAATATTATTTGTTACTGTTCGAATATTTGCGTAATTCTGACCTTTATTTCCGATAAGCCACCTCCGTTAGGTACAACAGGGTCAACATAACAAAATTCCTCTCAGAGGGTAACACTGTTCTGTTGCGTTATACCATAATTGTTTTAATAAGGTAGTTTTATTTCACGACCTGCCTCCAACTTTAAGGTTATGGTACAGCAGTAGCGGACTTTACTGTTATATGTTCTTGATTATATTCTGTGTAAACTTGACTTCATCAGTGAATAGTATCGATGGAAGCAAATGACGATTGTCATTTAACCAGTGGCAAAATTCAAGTGGTGTAGCATTGTCGCCAATGTGAAGATTGCGTACACGATGTCTGTGAAATAGGTGCAAGATTTCCGTGTACAATGTTCACCACACACGCGTTCGTAGGACTTTGATACGCGCAGAAAGTCGCTGTGTGCTGGCAGTGGGTCTACGCTGCAACATTTCACCACTGTGCATCTTGCTGCACAGGTTGTTGAACTACACGTTCAGAAGAAAAATAGGACGTCGGAAGAACACCTGTTTCACGCTTTGTGCTGAAAACCCTGGTAAGCACTCTACGATCAGGAATTTGACGTGTCGGAAAGCGCCAACGGTATTCTTCGACAACAGCAGCGCCACCATCGCAGGTATCGTAAACATACACACTATCTGCGTATTCTTTATGTTTGGCATTTTAGCCAGTGCGTGTAGGTACAAAAACAATTAACCGAAGTTTTTTTCTGATACACTATCAACCTCTCGCACTATTTTACTAATACCGTGGACAATTGCGCGTTCAACAGGCAAGTTTAATATCAGAAAGACATCCCGAGCAAAGAATTTGAAAGCAACGATGTACGCTGGGCTAGAACAAAACGTCAAAGAGATTGGGTGGGTAAGGCACACACGTGTGCGCCACTAGCCCAAAACAAATTTACATTAAATGTGTTCTATCCCGGAATCCTTATGCACAGGAGGTATATCCCCATGAAGTTTTCTGATGCAAATGAGCTTTGCCATCATATCCCTGAATATGGACGTTCACGTCAAAATAAAGTTAGGCAATTAATTTTTGTTTATTTTCATTTACATATCTTCAGTGATGTACACAATGAAATTCCCAGACCACAGTATCTCAGCACGGTACTAGGGGAGCCAAAACAATACTGCGAAGCCTGTTGATAAAGAGGAGTACACTGAGGCGTCAAAAGTCGTGAGATACCTCCTAATATCATGTCGGACCTCCCTTTGTCCGGCGTAGTCCAACAACTTGACGAGACAGTTGAAGTGCCCTGCAGAAATATTGAGTCATGCTGCCAGTATAGCCGTCCAAAATAGCAAAAGTGTTGCCGGTGCAGGATATTTTGCAAGAACTGACCTCTCGATTATGTCCCATAAACGTTCGATGCGATTCATGTCTGGCGATCTGGGTGTCCAAATCATTCGTTCGGAATGTTCGAAACGTTCTTCGAACCAATCGCGAACAACTGTGGCCCGGTGACACGACGCATTATCATCAATAAAAATGAAGTCCATGAATGGCTGAAAATGACCTCAAGTTGTCGAACATAACCATTTCCAGTCAATCTTCGGTTCAGTTGGGCTAGAGGACACAGTCCATTCTATGTTAACACAGCCCATGCAGACACCACCAGCTTGCAGAGTGCGTTGTTTACCACTTGGATGCGTGGCTTCGGGGGTCTGCACCACACTCGAACCCTACCATCACCTCCTACCAACTGAAATCGAGACTCATATGATCAGGCCAAGGTTTTCCTGTGGTCTTGGGTCCAACCGATAAGATCACGAGATGTGAACGTCATGCTAGTTCACAGATCCAGAGACATGGAATGTGCCCTCGCCATATTACACTTGATAAGAAAGCAGGATTCCAATCGATTCCATTAAGCATTTCACATGCAAATACGTATTCCCGTTGCTTGTCATCGGGCTTTACGGCCTGCGGAATCTGCACCTTGTATGAATACAGACCCATCCGCTTTTTGAGGGCCTTATGAATAGTTGCACGTGGCATCTGAAGTTCACAAAACGATTTGCGTGCGCTTCATAGGAACGCTTGGCGGACGTCTTCAACTCGTTCTTCAGAGACACATCTATCCACTGCATGCACCTTATAATGCTGTGCTGTCCAGAAACTGCATTTATCCTCTTGGGGCCTGGTGCTACTTTCTAATAAATGGAACGAAATTTCCCAAAAATGGTTTAAATGGGTCTTAACATCTGAGGTCATCACTCCCCTAGACTTAGTACTTAAACCTAACTAACCTAAGGACATCACACAAATCC
Organism: Schistocerca piceifrons; assembly: GCF_021461385.2. NCBI lineage: Eukaryota > Metazoa > Arthropoda > Insecta > Orthoptera > Acrididae > Schistocerca > Schistocerca piceifrons. The sequence goes on from NC_060142.1 coordinate 385,302,335, forward strand.
ATTCCCGAGGCAGGATTCAAATCTGCGACCTTAGCAGCAGCGCGGTTCCGGATTGAAGCACCTAGAACCTCTCGGCCACAGAGGCCGGCTAACGAAATTGCCTTTGCACCATAACAGTGGATTTAAACTCTGTGTATCAAACTACAGTTTGTGCCTTCTCCTGAACTGATGCCATTTTCTCTTGGACCTCCAGCAATGAAACAATGAGACGCTGCAAACGTTGACAAAATTAGGCAGCAACTTAAGGTCCTTCTGCATCCAACGGACAAATCAGACCCGAAACAAAGAAAAATTTACTATTTTTAAACCCCTTGAAAAATAGTGCATTTCATTGTACAAACCGTGTATCTTGGAACAAGGTCATGAATTGTTATCACAGCCGTGTACTGTTTCCTTTGAGCTGTGTATTCGACGCACTAATTTGTTATATTCCCGTTTTTAAGCTCTTTCACAAATTCGTGGTTCATTGCTTGTAGATCACGATGAACTGCTCTTAATATGGTCATATGAATTTTGTTCCATGTATCTAATGTAGGATGTACTCCCAGTATTGCTGCCTTAGTTACGGAGAACACCATGCAGAAATAGAATGAGATGCTGGAATACGCCTTTTACCATAAGTTGAAGAGAGGTACTGAGGAGGACTGTGCTCTTTGTCTTAAACGCCTTAGGATGGACGCCTATGTAGCGTACACACGGTTCATCTTTGGAAGGAAGGAAAGAGGACTGGGTTTAACGTCCCGTCGACATCGAGGTCATGAGAAACGGAGCACGAGCTCGGACTGTGTCACGGATGGGGAAGGAAATTAGCCGTGCCCTTTGAAAGGAACCATCCAGTCATTTGTCTGGAGCGATTTAGGGAAATCACGGAAAACCTAAATCTGGATGGCCGGCCGCGGGTTGGGTTTGAACCCATCGTCCTTCCGAATCCGAGTCCAGTGTACTAACCACTGGGCCACCTCGCTCGGTTCGTTTTTGGAGACCGCAAATACTGAATGTGATCAGTTGATGAGGAAGACGGAGCTATCCAAGTTCTTCCCCGATCGTTGCGCTTTGCGCAACTCGACAGAAGTCTCAGCGGGGCGTGTTCTGTTGCAAGTTGTTGTGTCACTCGATTTCCTGGCACATGGTACGGTACTCTTACTATCGCTTTTCACTACAATGACATTTTAATTTCGTCACAGACCGGCAAAGTACTTGGAAGATCAGAAGGTCAGAATGGTTTAGCAAGGAGTTAGGAGTAATAAGGTGCTTAAGTGTACGTGCCAGAAAAGATAAAGTGCTTTATACATTTGTTGGCCTCAGCGACTTTCAAAAAATAATGACAATAATGAACAACTGAATTTCTGTGGAAGATGATGTTTCAGTTACACAATCAGAATGACTCTCCAAGTTGTTCTTTTAAAATATTGAAGGACGATTTAAAAATTTTGCTCAAATGAGATTTTTACCTCATAAACAGTCAGAGAATCAATATTAACAGACTTCACAAGTTTCGTAACAAGTTTCCGTTATTCAGAAGAAAAGTTAATAAAATGCCCAATTCATATGTAAACAGTGAAAACATTAATAGTATTAAATCACAGTTGAAAGAGCTGAAAACAAATACATTTGGTTAATAATTAGTAGTTGACATAAGGTGATCAGCTTGGGCTTAGTCCAGACATTGCTCAGTCCATTCACTCAGCTCAGATTAGGTCTCTAAAACACACAAAGGTTAAAAATTAAAAGCACATAGTCACAAGGTTACACAACAGAAACGAACTACAGGTGGCACGCCGAAAGATCTCATGAGGTCCTTTCAGGCCTTAATTATGATTAAACATATCAGCTCAGTAATCTTGAATTAAAAAGGATAATGATGTGGCAATTTAACACAGGAGTGTTTAAAAGGGAACTCACAGTTCAAAAAGATTAAAGTTTCATGACAATTTTAAAACCTGTGCCTTTAAAAAGACAACACAGAAATTAAAATGATTAAGTAGTTTTATATCCAGACATGGTTTCACCAAATGGTAGATGAGTTTCAGTTTGGCCAGGTACTGGTTTTTTACCAGAAGGCTTAGGAATAACTCGGGTATGTTCTGGTACCGCACCGCCGAATGCTGATCCACAAGAACTAAGACAAATATAACAGTCACTAATCAAAGGTAAACAGCATTATACACGAGAACCCAAATTACATATCTGTAACAACGCGTCTCTAAAAAAACAGGGGTTTCGCGAATAAAAACCAGTACTGAGTCACACAAATCAAAAAGTGCTCACCGTTTTCTTTGCACACTTATCTTTTACTGTACAGTAAACAGTGGCAAGTCAGCACCCACAAACCGAAACAGCAGAAATGACAAACTCGCCGACTATGAAGAAGTGAACTCGCGACTACGGAGGCTGCGGAAAGCAGCAATTCTTCAAATGTCATAGGCACACTTTTCACAGTTACCTACAACATGACGACCCTGACATCCCTCCCCGGTGAACACACCTATTTGTATTTTCTATGCAGAACAGCAATTAAACACGAGCGTGTAGCAACGCGACCGCTTCCAGAAGGGGAGGATTGCCGCCCCTGGGTCGAATCCACTAGCCGGATCAACAACGAGGGATCGGGGTGCCAGGGTGTGGTTTACAGGCGGTTTCCCAGGTCCCACTGGTTCCCATGTTCCGCCTCAAATACACGCTACGCAAATATTTAAAACACTTTCTCACACTTATGATTTACTCTTGCGCAGACGTATTATGTACACTGCTTCTGTCCTGCTGGGGGTTGAACAGAACACTATCGACCTTAACTGCTTTGTTTACTCAGTATTAACAGCAGCAAGCAAAATTTCCCTCAGCAGAGGGCGCTCGTGTAGTCAAAATCTGCTCAGGGAGCGATTACGCTGCCCCTGGCGGGATGCCAGGAAATCTGTCGCTATGATACGAAGAACAGGAAGTTTAATAAGTGTCATGTACCGATAGTAATATACCTGCGGCTCAGTAGCGTCACGAAAAGGGGTTATACACAAAGGTGACGAAAGTTATGCGATATCTTCTAATATCGTGTAGAACCTCGTTTTGCCCTGCGTAGTACAGAAACTCGACGTGGCAAGGACTAAATAAGTCGTTTGAATTCATCTTCAGAAATATTGAGCCATACTGCGTCTACATAATTGCGAAAGTGTTGTCGGTGCAGGATATTTGTGTGCGAACTGCTTTCTCGATTATGTCTCATAAATGTTCGATGGAGTTAATCTCGGACAATCTGGTTGGCCAAATCATTCGCTCGAATTCTCCAGAATGCTCTTCAATTGGAAACAATTGTTGCCCGGTGACATTATATAGTTGTTTGGGAACGTGAAGTCCGTGAATATTTGCAAATGGTGTCCAAGTACCCGAGCATAACGAATTCCGGTCAATCATCGGTTCAGTTGGATCACAGGACCAAGTCCATCCCAAGTAAACACAGACGACACCATAGTGGAACCACCACGAGCTTGCAGCGTGCGTTGTTGATAACTTGGGTCCACGGCTTCGTGGGCTCTACCACCAGCTCTTATCGGCTGAAATCGGAATTCATCTGACCAGGCCACAGTAGAGTCCTCTACAGTGCAGGAGAGACGCTTCAGCTATATAGTGATGTTAGCGAAGGCACTCGCGTCGGTCGTCTGCTGCCGTAGCTCTTTAACCCTTTGTTGCCTGATGGTACTTAAAAGTACCAGTAAGTTTTGTCTCTCATTATTTTCTCGTGGTGCAGTTTCGTGATCTGAGAGCCTGTCAGTGCGTAACAGTAACTCTGCTCTACTGTTTCATAGTTGTTATTGTGCAATACATAGACCTCTCTGGCGGTCAGAGCTTGAAATTGTTTTTCGCGCGCTGCTGTGAAAACAAAAGATTGTATGTGCTTGTTTCCATGGTGTTGCCTGAATTTGTGCGCAATTTATTGAAACTTCCGTTGAGTTTTCCATTGTACGTACTTACCTTATTTGTGTTTTTATAACAATTTGAAGCATTACGTTACAAGTGAATGAGATAAAGTGGAAAATATAAGGTGGACTTATTAGTACCGTCAGGTTGTGCGAACACTTTATTGTAGCAGCAACGCGTTACCTCTCACCAGTTGTTCTGTCCACTTTTTCTCACACAGAAATCCGTAAATACATTTGCCTGTGGAACAATTAGAAAAAACAGGAAAGGCTTGCCAGGGAATTTACCTAAAGAAAAATGTCTAAATCAAATCACAGAGTGTCATCTTTAGAACTAACAGTATTTCAATGGAAGGAAAATAAAGTATTGTATTTTGCGTCAAACTTCCATAGCACCGAACAGAGTGTAGTGACAAGAAAACAGAAAGATGGAACTAGTATGACTATACCATGTCCAGTTATTGTATGTGATTACAATAAAAAGATGGGTGGTGTGGATCATGCAGACAGATTACGTTCAACTTATGGTCTTGACAAGCGATCAAAGAAATGGTGGCACCGTGTCTTCTGAGGAGCAATAGAAATTGCTTTTGTCAATGCTTATGTCATTTTCAGTGATCTACATGGGGCACTGCCACTGCTGGAATTCAGGCGTGCTGTGGCACTTGGGCTAATGAATGAACAGCAAGTGCCAAATCTCAAAAAGAGAAACTCTGGTAAAGATGAAATAACTCTCCCAAAGAGAAGGAAGGATAACTTTTCTGTCCCAAAGGATGTATGTCTTGGCAACCGAGGAAATAATTTTGTAGTGTTCAGTTGTAAAAGAGGACGATGCGAAATTTGTGCAAAAAATAAAATTCAGTCGAGACCACATTCACAATGTAGTACATGTAAAGTGTATTTGTGCTGCAATGAGAAAAAGAACTGTTTCCTACAATTTCATGAGGTATCACTAAATATGTGATATGTATATACGGTCAAAAATGTATAGCCAAGTTACTATGTATTGTGAAGTTGCTCTAGAATAAATTTATGCGAAATTTAAAAAAAAAATTCAGAAATATCATATTTCTGTTAATTTTCTAATGTAAAAATATTTAATATTTATGTGGAATAAAGTACAAGTTATAAAAATTGGAGCATTTTTCTGCGCATGTTGTGATTCTGTCCATGGAGTCTGACGGTACTTCTGAGTACCAGGAGAGAAAAAAGTTGCAAAAAATAAAATAAAATTTTACAAAAAATCCTACCGTCATTTGAGGCCACAATAGCATAAATTCTGCAAAGAAAATGTTAAAAAGTAAAAATTTTCTTATGTCAGGAAACAAAGGGTTAACGCCATATTTCGCCTCACTGTCCTAATGAATTCGTGTGTGGTGCGCAACATATTGATTTCTGCATTTATATCACCCAGTGGTGCTTGGCTGTTAGCACTGACAACCCAATCCAAATGCCGCTGTTAAGTGAGAGTTGTTGGCCGCTGCGTTGTCCATGGTGAGAGGTAATGCCTGAAATTTTGTTCAAATGGTTCAAATGGCTCTAAGCACTATGGAACTTACCATCTGAGGTCATCAGTACCCTAGACTTAGAACTACTTAAACCTAATTAACCTAAGGACATCACACACATCCGCGCCCGAGGCAGGATTCGAACCTGCGACCGTAGCAGGCGCGCGGTTCCAGACTGAAGCGCCTACAACCGCTCGGACACAGTGGCCGGCTGAAATTTGGTATTTTCGGCACAGTGTGAATCTTGGAATATTGAATTTCCTGACGATTTCTGAAATGGAATGTCCCATGCGTCTGCCTCTAGCTATCATTCCGCGTTCAAAGTCTATTAATTCCCATCGTGCGGCCATAGCTACGTCGGAGTCCTAATCACATGAATTAGCTGAGTACAAAGGACAGTTCCACCAGTGTACTGTCCTTTTTGCCTTGTGTACGCGATACTACCGCCATCTGTATATGAGCGTTTCCCTATCCCATGTCTTTTGTCACCTCAAGTATATAGTGCGGTAATTCGTTTTTTATGTTTGAAAGGGAACAATGCTGGAACAACGCATGTATGGCATGCATGTCACATTAGCTAGGTGGTGATATTTAAACAAGTCGGAATGATGAAGAACGAAATAGCACACCATCCACCTGTGGAGGACCGGAAGTCGTAATGGAGGTGATGCCCCTGGTTTTAGAAGTGCAGCGTATCAAAATCGAGGCGATAATGGGTACAATGAACATCAGTTATAAAGTATTTTCGAACACCTTGTACGAGAATTTGAATATGAGAAAGGGTGCCGCTCGCTGATATCTGCGACTACTCGTATCCGTTCACGTAACCCGCTGAAATGTCGCAGCTAGGTCCGGCAAATGCAGACGAGTTCCTTTGCTGCTTGATCATCAAAGACGAGTTCAGACAGTATCTGACTCCGAAACTAAGGAGCAAAGCAAGCTGTGGAAACGTGTGAAATCGCCATCGCCGCTAAAGAGGAAGACAAACCGTCGATGGGCAGGTGATGCCGTTTTTGGTACTGCCTTAATGTGGTACTAACAGATTATCTCATAGAGTGCAACTATGACAGGTGTTGTGCGTTTGGAGTATACACATAGAATAAATAGAAGTCCACGGTATCCAGCTCAGTATATGTTCTAAAGGGAAAAAAAGCACCACGAAGGAATTACCCGAATGGCACGGTAATCGGTAGATGTGACCTACGAGTACAGAAAAATAATGATTAAATTTCAGAAAAATTTGTTGATTTATTCAAGAATAAGAGCTTCACAAATTGAGTAAGTCAATAACGCGTTGGTCCACCTCTTGGCATTGACTGGGTTGATGGATGCCCTCCTGAGGGATGTTGTTGTTGTTGTTGTGGTCTTCAGTCCTGAGACTGGTTTGATGCAGCTCTCCATGCTACTCTATCCTGTGCAAGCTTTTTCATCTCCCAGTACCTACTGCAACCTACATCCTTGTGAATCTGCTTAGTGTATTCATCTCTTGGTCTCCCTCTACGATTCTTACCCTCCACGCTGCCCTCCAATACTAAATTGGTGATCCCTTGATGCCTCAGAACATGTCCTACCAACCGATCCCTTCTTCTGGTCAAGTTGTGCCACAAACTTCTCTTCTCCCCAATCCTATTCAATACTTCCTCATTAGTTATGTGATCTACCCATCTAATCTTCAGCATTCTTCTGTAGCACCACATTTCGAAAGCTTCTATTCTCTTCTTGTCCAAAACTATTTATCGTCCATGTTTCACTTCCATACATGGCTACACTCCATATGAACACTTTCAGAAATGACTTCCTGACACTTAAATCAATACTGGATGTTAACAAATTTCTCTTCTTCAGAAACGCTTTCCTTGCCATTGCCAGCCTACACTTTATATCCTCTCTACTTCGACCATCATCAGTTATTTTGGTCCCCAAATAGCAAAACTCCTTTACTACTGTAAGTGCCTCATTTCCTAATCTAATTCCCTCAGCATCACCAGACTTAATTAGACTACATTCCATTATCCTTGTTTTGCTTTTGTTGATGTTCATCTTATATCCTCCTTTCAAGACACTGTCCATTCCATTCAACTGCTCTTCCAAGTCCTTTGCTGTCTCTGACAGAATTACAATGTCATCGGCGAACCTCAAAGTTTTTATTTCTTCTCCATGAATTTTAATACCTACTCCGAATTTTTCTTTTGTTTCCTTTACTGCTTGCTCAATATACAGATTGAACGACATCGGGGAGAGGCTACAACCCTGTCTTACTCCCTTCCCAACCACTGCTTCCCTTTCATGTCCCTCGACTCTTATAACTGCCATCTGGTTTCTGTACAAATTGTAAATAGCCTTTCGCTACCTGTATTTTACCCCTGCCACCTTTAGAAATTGAAAGAGAGTATTCCAGTCAACATTGTCAAAAGCTTTCTCTAAGTCTACAAATGCTAGAAACGTAGGTTTGCCTTTCCTTAATCTTTCTTCTAAGATAAGTCGTAAGGTCAGTATTGCCTCACGTGTTCCAGTGTTTCTACGGAATCCAAACTGATCTTCCCCGAGGTTGGCTTCTACTAGTTTTTCCATTCGTCTGTAAAGAATTCGTGTTAGTATTTTGCAGCTGTGACTTATTAAGCTGATAGTTCGGTAATTTTCACATCTGTCAACACCTGCTTTCTTTGGGATTGGAATTATTATATTCTTCTTGAAGTCTGAGGGTATTTCGCCTGTTTCATACATCTTGCTCACCAGATGGTAGAGTTTTGTCAGGACTGGCTCTCCCACGGCCGTCAGTAGTTCCAATGGAATATTGTCTACTCCGGGGGCCTTGTTTCGACTCAGGTCTTTCAGTGCTCTGTCAAACTCTTCACGCAGTATCATATCTCCCATTTCATCTTCATCTACATCCTCTTCCATTTCCATAATATTGTCCTCAAGTACATCGCCCTTGTATAGACCCTCTATATACTCCTTCCACCTTTCTGCTTTCCCTTCTTTGCTTACAACTGGGTTTCCATCTGAGCTCTTGATATTCATACAAGTCATTCTCTTATCTCCAAAGGTCTCTTTAATTTTCCTGTAGGCGGTATCTATCTTACCCCTAGTGAGATAGGCCTCTACATCCTTACATTTGTCCTCTAGCCATCCCTGCTTAGCCATTTTGCACATCCTGTCGATCTCATTTTTGAGACGTTTGTATTCCTTTTTGCCTGTTTCACTTACTGCATTTTTATATTTTCTCCTTTCATCAATTAAATTCAATATTTCTTCTGTTACCCAAGGATTTCTACTAGCCCTCGTCTTTTTACCTACTTGATCCTGTGCTGCCTTCACTAGTTCATCCCTCAAAGCTACCCATTCTTCTTTTACTGTATTTATTTCCCCCATTTCTGTCAATTGCTCCCTTATGCTCTCCCTGAATCTCTGTACAACCTCTGGTTCTTTTAGTTTATCCAGGTCCCATCTCCTTAAATTCCCACCTTTTTGCAGTTTCTTCAGTTTTAATCTACAGGTCATAACCAATAGATTGTGGTCAGAGTCCACATCTGCCCCTGGAAATGTCTTACAATTTAAAACCTGGTTCCTAAATCTCTGTCTTACCATTATATAATCTATCTGATACCTTTTAGTATCTCCAGGGTTCTTCCATGTATACAACCTTCTTTCATGATTCTTAAACCAAGTGTTAGTTATGATTATGTCGTGCTCTGTGCAAAATTCGACCAGGCGACTTCCTCTTTCATTTCTGTCCCCCAATCCATATTCACCTACTATGTTTCCTTCTCTCCCTTTTCCTACACTCGAATTCCAGTCACCCATGACTATTAAATTTTCGTCTCCCTTCACAATCTGAATAATTTCTTTTATTTCATCATACATTTCTTCAATTTCTTCGTCATCTGCTGAGCTAGTTGGCATATAAACTTGTACTACTGTAGGAGGCGTGGGCTTCGTATCTATCTTGGCCACAATAATGCGTTCACTATGCTGTTTGTAGTAGCTTACCCGCATTCCTATTTTCCTATTCATTATTAAACCTACTCCTGCATTACCCCTATTTGATTTTGTGTTTATAACCCTGTAGTCACCTGACCAGAAGTCTTGTTCCTCCTGCCACCGAACTTCACTAATTCCCACTATATCTAACTTCAACCTATCCATTTCCCTTTTTAAATTTTCTAACCTACCTGCCCGATTAAGGGATCTGACATTCCACGCTCCGATCCGTAGAACGCCAGTTTTCTTTCTCCTGATAACGACATCCTCTTGAGTAGTCCCCGCCCGGAGATCCGAATGGGGGACTATTTTACCTCCGGAATATTTTACCCAAGAGGACGCCATCATCATTAATCATACAGTAAAGCTGCATGCCCTCGGGAAAAATTACGGCTGTAGTTTCCCCTTGCTTTCAGCCGTTTGCAGTACCAGCACAGCAAGGCCGTTTTGGTTATTGTTACAAGGCCAGATCAGTCAATCATCCAGACTGTTGCCCTTGCAACTACTGAAAAGGCTACTGCCCCTCCTCAGGAACCACACGTTTGTCTGGCCTCTCAACAGATACCCCTCCGTTGTGGTTGCACCTACGGTACGGCTATCTGTATCGCTGAGGCACGCAAGCCTCCCCACCAACGGCAAGGTCCATGGTTCATGGGGGGAGGTCCTGAGGGATATCGTCCAATATTCTGTCCAATTCGCACGTTATATCGTGAAGGTGGTTGGAGGGTTCTGACCATAATGCTTTAAAATTTCTCGAATAAGGAGCAATACGGCGACCTTACTGGCTAATGTAGCGTCCAGCAAACACGAAGACAACAATAGAAATACTCACGTTGTACAGGCGAGCGTTATCCTGTTGAAAAGTAAGCCCCGTTTGACTTGCCATTGATGTGTGTGATGTTCCGATGTTAGTTAGGTTTAAGTAGTTCTAAGTTCTAGGGGACTCATGACCTCAGCTGTTAAGTCCCGTGTTGGTCAGAGCCATTTGAACCATTTGACTTGCCATTAAGGGCAACAGAAACGGGCGTAGAATATTTTTGACATACCACTGTGCTGCAAACGTGCCGCGGATGACAACCGAAGAGGTCCTGCTATGACAATAAATGGCATCCCACTCCATCACGCCTGGTGTCGGGAGGTATGGCGGGCGAAGTCAGGTTGGTATCTTACCGCTGTCCGGGCGACTCTTAATACGTCTTCAGCCTGGAAGCTCATTAACTGGAGTAGAATTGTCTTCAGCAATGAGTTCCACTTCGAAATGAGCCCCGACGACCCGCAAAGACGCTGTGGTGGTGTACCAACCGGATTGACGCTCGCCGTATGGCCCGACAACCAAGAGTAATGGCACGACCACCTTGTTTGTCATCCACGGCACCCTTACAGCACAGCGGTAGGCCGACGATATTCTACAGACCGTTTTGTTACCCTTCATGTATTCTATAGTCCGTTTTGTTGCCCTTCATGGAATGCCGCCGTGGGTTTACGTTTCACCAAGATAATGCCCGCGGGTAGGTTGACGATATTCTACAGACCGTTTTGTTGCCCTCCATGTATTCTATAGTCCGTTTTGCTGCCCTTCATGGAATGCCGCTCTGGGCTTAAGTTTCACCAAGAGAGTGACCGCAAGTAGGCCAACGATATTCTACAGACTGTTTCGTTGCCCTTCATGTATTCTATAGTTTTGTTACCCTTCATGCCCTGGGCCTACGTTTCACCAAGATAATGCCCTCAGGTAGGCCGACGATATTCTACAGACTGTTTTGTTGCTCTTCACATATTCTGTAGTCCGTTTTGTTGCCCTTCATGGAATGCTGTCCCGGGCTTGCGTTTCACCAAGATAATGCCCGCCCATACACGGCGAGAGTTTCTACTGCTTGTTTTAGTCCTTCCCAAACCCTGCATTGACCAGCAAGGTGTCCGGATCTCTCCCTGATTGAGAACGTCTGGAGCTTTATGTGCAGGTCCATTCAACTAGCTCAAGATTTCAACTATCTAATGCGCCAGTTGTACAGACTTTCGCATTGTGTCTCTCAGTAGGTCATCCAACAACTCTATCAATCAATGCCAAACCAAATAACTGCTTACATAAGGGCCACGTTACTGACTTGCTCAATTTGTGAAGTTCCTACACTTGAATAAATGATCCAACTTTTCTGAAACTATAATCACTTATATGTCTGTACATGTACATTACATCTACCAATTTCTGTCCCATTCGGATAATTCCTTCTTGGTGTGTCGTGTTTTTCGTCTTAGAGTCTATATGGTACCTACTCTGTGTACGTCAGTTTCTGGATGTCTCTATTCGTTTTTCGCGTAGCGACATGAAGGTGACGCTAGTAAAGTGTCGAAGCTGGTTGCTTAGATAATAAAATTTTGAATAAGAAATACAGATGTTGGCATCCTTTTTCTACGAGATATGTTTTTACGGTATACGTTACTCTAGGCCAACTGACGACTGCAAGACATGGGCCTACGATAAAAACGCCACACATAAATTTGATGTATATGTACCATGCTGGTTATTCTCTCTGTGCATATTTCTAACGATTGATGGGATGAAGGGAACGTCAGTTCATTTCAAGGGTTATCCAACAGAGGGAGCCTTACGTTGCGCTGAACGCTGAATTAGGACAAGTTGCTTCGATCAATTAACTTGTATGTGACTGTTTGTAATTGAGAAACCAAATACGTACCTGTTTTGTGCCATTCATTATGGTATTACTTTATGACTGTCTAAGCTGGTTCTCCTATCGGTAGCACCATTTCAGCGTGTCTGTGCACCACTACGCTATCCTCCACACCTACAAAACCGGGATCAGACCCATCCTTTGACATGCAAATTTTGCATGGTTATCTGAATTCTATTTTCTTTCCAGATCCTGGAACGACACGCACTCCGCCTTTCTTTCGGCATCCGTTTACCTTTCCCTGAGGATCCTTCACTAACTCATCACCATCTCTCCTCGCTTACAATGAACACCTCCGAATAACCTACATCATCCGAAAGACTTGGCTCAAATAATTCTATAGTTTCCCCTCCACTCTCCGATCCTCGAATGCTACGGCTCCTGCACCACCATTCGCCTACCCTACACCTCCAGACTCTCCACGTGCCCTCCCAACGAAATTTCAACCATTTCCCCTCCCAGATCGAGAACTCCGTCCCGAAATTTATCCATCTGACCAATTTTAAATCCAGCCCACCTATTCCACCTCATCAGTGCTCCCTCTCCCTCCCCTCCTCATATTTCCCTACCCTTCCCCCCCCTCCTATCTTTCCCGGTACCACCATTTACCCCCCCCCCCCATTCCCAACAGCCATTCTTACCCCAGCGATGCCATTCATCAGTCCTCCATCCTTACCTCCTCTTCGCCTAACATTACCTCATTCAGCTTAGGGTCTTCATACACATATAAATATTTGCATTAATTTTTCACCTTTCCAAATGTTTTAAATCCATGTAAACAGTGTTTTTTAATCTAATATAGTTCTATTTGTCCGGATGACTGAAAAGCGGAATATTTGTATCTCCGACAGCACCCCCGCCGTGCCCTTATGGGGTGAGGGAGGGTGAAATAGCAAAATAACAATAACGAAAAAACCAGTGTGTCTATTGCTCCACTCAGCTACACAGTTCCTATGACGATAAGGCAGTGTATCTTAAAACCTCATGCACGGTAAAATTTTAAACCTTATATTACTATCATATTGTTCGGTATGGTTGTTTTGAGGATAGACAGGTTGTGTCAGAAAGCTTTAGGATAAAGGATGACGTATAAAATATAGTAGGCGTTTGTGGGTAGTGGTTACCAAGCGCGATCCTCCTATCATTGCGACACCAGTGTGGTAGACCTTAAGCAAAATGTAATACGTCTGCCCAAGTGCTACGTAACGACAACATTCTGACTTGCATTTATATCTTATGTGAGCATTACACCTTCAATGAATCAGCTCTCAACACAGGATAGTATATCGAGTATTAAACATAGCAGTTTCTGGTCGATTTTAATAGTTGTTGTTCTCCCTGATAGGTCCTGACAGATGAACAATATACCTATTTTTTTCTAATTACCGCCCATTTATACGATACCGAATTTTAGGTTACGACCATCTTGCTCTTGTAGCAGTACCTCTTGCAGCTGGAGCATCCCACTAACACGATGTCCATAAGTAACATAATGCTATAGCATAAACAGGGTGCCCCAGCATAGAATATGGGGCTATCTTTAATAATAGGACTCGACCATGGTATTCTAAAAACTGAATCAGTACGACATTCTACATTCCTGTGCGTTTTAGAACAAGACGTTATCCCATTTAACTGCATTTTGACATTGTTCCAGATGCAAAAAAAAAGAAGCACGGCAACGCTGGAGTGTGACACTCATGCAGTCATTGTAAATGTTTGCCACTTTAAGGTATAAACTAATTGCCAACATTGTCAGATGATATTCAACGTAAGTACATTGGACCATATGACTATATAAATGTTACTTGCCTATAAGTATACGTGGCAACGGCCTTGCCGCAGTGGATACACCGGTTCCCGTGAGATCACCAAAGTTAAGCGCTGTCGGGCGTGGCCGGCACTTGGATGGGTGACCATCCAGGCTGCCATGCGCTGTTGCCATTTTTCGGGGTGCACTCAGCCTCGTGATGCCAATTGAAGAGCTCCTCGACCGAATAGTAGCGGCTCCGGTCAAAGAAAACCATCTTAACGACTGGGAGAGGGGTGTGCTGACCACACGCCTCTCCTATCCGCATCCTCCACTGAGGATGACACGGCGGTCGGATGGTCCCGACGGGCCACTTGTGGCCTGAAGACGGAGTGCTATAAGTATACGAGAGTGTATTTTAATGTACTTTCTTACTTAAACATAAGGACATTAATCTAACTCGCAGAATAAGTCAAGGATGTCATTAACATATAATTAATAAGTACTCCAAATGTAATGTACACGCACTGGCTTACTGTAATTCTTTAATGTCAGTAGGTAGTCTCAAGATAAGGCTACGTGCCACGAAATTTATTATGCTACAGTAAAACTAAAGACCATTTAACTGCAATCTGAGGCAACGTAATGTTTACGTTAAAATTATTCATTTAGATACCTATTATTAACAAAAGTCTCTCAGGCTTGATTTGACCAGTACTAGATGCGTCTCAGTAGTTGGATTTGTAGCGGGGATTAACCGTTTTGTTACACCGCATGGTGCAGTCGTTGCTGTATGGAGACACAGACGGCTGTCGTGGTGTCGCCGCGACGGGTTGGTCTCCCGGTGGGCTGACGTGATGTTGTATAGCTATTGATTAGCAGCTGATGGCTTTTATCTCTATATCTCTACAGGTGCTGCTCAGAGTAGCTTAAACTCTGCACTCTGTTCACTGCTTTGTCCTTAGTCACTCTCCAGGCAAAAACCAGCGCCCGATGGTCAGTTGTTCTGGCCATGGAGGCGGTTCATGTTCATGAGGCTTCTTTCGTCTCCAATAATTATATTGCGGATGTGGTGTCCAAATTTTATTTAGAGGAAGGCTAAGAAGCGGTAATACAGTCGAACTGGATGGAAAATAAAGCTCTGGAAGGTTATTAATGTTATCGGAAACTGAATGGAATTGAGGATGTCACAAAGTAACAACAGACGTTAGGGTGAATACAGGTATCAGACTCAATGCCTGAAAACCGATTAGGGAACAGACTGGCATGCCTCCAGAGCGCAAAGTCAGAAAGACCGGAATCGGAATCAGAATCTGAACATTTTGCGTTCCACAATAAGACTCTCAGATTGAATGACGATGGAGTGGCATGGAATGACCATATGCAAAAAAGAATGACCAAACTGAATCCATGGATCCAGTGCATGGGGGATTTGCTCTCATTCTCCCGATATTGTCCTTCGGAACGGTGAATTTCCCGTTACATCGTCCTATCATTAGTGACCTCAATTTGCACTGTTCCCCGAGTGGAATATCGACATTGGGTAACTCCAGCCTGACAGTCTTTGTTGCAGGGTGCCAACCTACTCCATATCGCTTACAAAAATCTCCGAATTCTTCTCCCCAGGTGGCTGGCCCTACGTCATCAGTGGCCGACATGGTGTATGCAAGGGTGCTTCCCATGACGTGTTCCCTAGCGGGTAGCACAACGGATTTTCTTCACAAACTTGTATGAATGCATCCAGGTACCCATTATTACCATTCCTAAGCGAGTATGAAGGCTGCAGCTGAACAGCTGGTCTGTTTGTTTGTTGCGAGAAGGCTTTAAAGAAGTTTCACAGATTCTCGGTAGCTAGGCGACGCCCGTCAACCACCAGTCAGTCATAGAACGGGACAACCCCTTCAGCTAGAACCCTTTTCTCCAGAGCATCGGGTTCGCGAAGTATCGCACTAAAATCAGTCTTCAGTTTGTCATGTCCTGTTCAATGGCACCATGTTCGAGTCAGTCTTCATTTATCAGCGTCTCCTGAGATGAAAAGTGATCAGGATGAAAGCTAAGGGATCCTTTGTTTTGGCGTAAAGTAAAAAATATTCTGTCTATAGTACGTCAGTACATATCTCCTCAGCCAGCTTAATTAACAAAAGAGCTACTTCTTAATGGAGGAGGGATTATGTACACATCAATAAGAAACAGATTGAGAGTATCTGTAGTAGCGGAGATATTATTCATTAAATATAAATTATTATTTTTAGAATCTCCGCATTCGATTTAACTTGATTATCTTTATTTCAATTAGTGTTTCTTTTAATTTTCAAGGCACGTATTTCCATTGCACCTTGTAATGGTTAATTACATAAATCTCTTTGTTCTTCCTTGCCTTTGTCCATTTCTCTACGGGTTCGGCGTTGTTTATGGGTTTTGGCAATGTTAATTGCAGTTGGTAGCCGGATGCCTTTTGCTTACCCCACCACTCCCCACCCGGAACGGACGTTGTTTCCTCCTTACGTCTGCTTTTAGAGTAAATCTCATGTTAATTGTGAGAACTTTTTTTCTGAATATTTGCGGTCGTGTAGCTGAGACGGGATGTGTATACCAGCTCGGTATTCATCTAGATGGGTGTGGGAAGCTGTATAAATTCCAGATTGGAAGGCTCATTAGCACCCGAAGTTAATCCTCGAGGCGGATTCGACTCAGGGCTGCATCGCCTCCCCCAATCCCGGAAGCGGTGCATTATCGCTCTCCGCTATCCGGGAAGGTAGTTAATTGTATTAATAACTTACAATAAAAATGTCAGTTAATTCCACGCGAGTAGTTAATATATAAATAATTTAAAATAAAAGTAATTTCAATATGTAAACAAATAAATTAACCAAGTTGTTGTTATTAAGGAAATGTAATTACGTAAATAACCCTTCCATTCCGACAAAGAAATTGCTCAGCTTTCAATTTCGATATCGGTTCCGGTGAAACAATCTCAGCTTCGTCTCTCCTCGAAATAGTACAGCAACTAGAATACACACGTATCCAAGGCGCTGAGAATGTGTTTGTACGTCAGCAAAGCGTTGAAAGTAACGCACTATTTTCTGACCAGCCACAATGGGCTTAGACGAAAAAAGTCTAACTCACATTCCCCATCAGGTAAAGCTATGTTTCAGAACTCGAACCTGGGACTCTGCCTTTCGTGAGATTTTTGCAGTCTGTATAATCACAAACTGTGCATCCAGTTGTGTGTGTTTATTGTTGAAGTCATTTTAGAAACATAAGCATTCTGTATAAGAAGGAAGATTAGAAGTTAGCGCCAAGCAGAAATGGCTACAGAACTACTTAATGGCTGCTTGCTAGACGACTGTGTATCCGAATTTAGAAATAAATTTGAGAATGATCGTGTATGTTTGCAATGCTTATTCTTTCCTTCCTTGTGCACACGACACACTTCGATGCAACTAACATTCTGTGCTCACAGGCAACTTTTTGTAATTGTTTGTTGAGTAGCACAAAATTAAGCTATAAATCAGTCGCTAGGACACTACATAACAGCATGACGGGCGTATGGCACAACCATAGCCAGACAGTGTGTGTGGAAGGTGGGGGGGGGGGGGGGAGACAGCGCCATCTTTTGTACATGGGAGTGTCACAATGTGGAGATTAGGTCACCACAAGCGGCAGTGCGACGGCCTACTTTATCGCCAGCGTGAATCACACTGTTCTGGAAACATCTCTGGAACTTCATGAGCGGCGGCAGATGTCACAATGGCCTTGGATCTGACTGTCGACAAAAAACTGTTCATAGTGCAATTGAGTATAGTTCTTCCTCTTTAAACAGTGGCGAACAAATAAAATTTGACGACAAATGCTGTTTGAAGTGAAATTCTTCTACTTTGTGTGGAGCACTTGCTATGCTGGTTCTATGTGACAAGTTATACTGTATGAGGTTGAATCTTTCGCTCTCCCGCTTTTTGCGATCACTGTACTTGCGTCTGAGGAACCCAGGCATGCCTCATGACTCGCCCACACAGCTTCACTTCCTCTAGTACCTGTCTCCTACTTGCCAAAGTAAACAGTTCTGCATTATCTGCGGGAC
Organism: Schistocerca piceifrons; assembly: GCF_021461385.2. Lineage (NCBI taxonomy): Eukaryota > Metazoa > Arthropoda > Insecta > Orthoptera > Acrididae > Schistocerca > Schistocerca piceifrons. Next base: position 385,320,253 of record NC_060142.1, read on the forward strand.
TAGCACTTCTGTAAGAAAACGATATTACCGAGGAATGGCTTAGCAACAGCTGTGAAACTTGGTAAACAGGAAAGAAACTGTGAGGACGAGCCGTGAGTCGCTCAGTTTCTATTATTTTAATTAAGTAATCTATTAATTTTTTGAGTCATCAGTCCTCTGTCTAGTTTGATGCAGCTCGCTACGAATACATCTGTTGTGCCAACCTCTTCATCTCAGAGTAAACGTGTATCCTACATCCTAAATTGTTTGTTGGATGCATTCCAGTCTCTGCCTTTCCCTACTGTTTTTAGCAGCTACAGCTTCCTCTAGCACCGTGGATGTTTTAAAAACTATTCAAAAGTCAATATCGCTAAGATATATTTAAAAACATACAGTACCTCGTTCAAAAGGCCATTTCCATATACATATTGCACACAGATGCTTGTTACATGATACAAATATGGCACACAATAGCACATCTGTTTACATATGCTGGACATAGGTGTACCGTATTTGCATCATGTAACAAGCGTCTGTGAGCAATATGTATATGGACATGACCTTTTGGAGAAGGTGCTGTACGTTTTTGAACATTTTTGTGATGACAGACGTGTATTATGTGCTGAGATTTGTGCACTTGACCTCTTGTGCATGAGGTTCAGCGTAAAACGAACAAGTTCTATTACAAAAAATGTTTAAGACCCGTAGATGACTACTAAGACTGTTGAAACCGGTTGTTTTGAATCAAAAATATTTTGGCTTTTCAGTGGTTTTAATACTTAAAAAAAATCTCCCTTCATTCCTCTCATTATGAGAAAATTCAACCATGGAATTTATTGCTTTATGTCTTAACAGATGTCTTATTGTCAGTGTTCTCCATATGTTCTTTTCTCCACCGATTCTGTTGAGAACTTCCTAATTCCTTATTTTATCAGACCACCTAATTTTCGACATCCTGCTAGAACATTACAACTCAAATGCATCGATTCTCGTCCGCAGCTCGTGGTCGGGCGGTAGCGTTCTCGCTTCCCACGCCCAGGTTTCCGGGTTCGATTCCCGGCGGGGTCAGGGATTTTCTCTGCCTCGTGATGACTGGGTGTTGATTGCTGTCCTTAGGTTAGTTAGGTTTAAGTAGTTCTAAGTTCTAGGGGACTGATGACCATAGATGTTAAGTCCCATAGTGCTCAGAGCCATTTGAACCGTTTGAACCAAGCATCGATTCTCGTCTTTCCTGGTTTTCTCTCAGTCCATGATTTGCTACCATACAGTGCTGTGCTTAAAACGTACATTCTGAGATATTTTTCCCTCAAATTATGATATATGTTTGATACTAGTATACTGCTTTTGGATAGGAATGTCCTCTTTGCCTGACCTAGTCTACTTTTTATGTCCTCCTTGCTTCGTTCATCGCGTGTATTTTGCTTCCAAGGTAGCAGAATTCCTTAATATACTACAAGGTCCACAGGTTTGATGTTTATAACTAATCTCATTTGTGCTTCTCCCCTATATTTTCTTCTTTATTAGGTTTACTTTCAATCCATATTTTATACTCATTAGACTGTTTTTTTTTTATTCAACATGTTCCGTATTTCTTCTTCACATTCACTGAGATGAACAATGTCATCAGGGAATCTTATAATTTGTATCCTTTCAACCTGAATTTGAATCACACTGCCGCACTATTCTTTTATTTTTGTCATTGCTTCTTCGATGCATACAATGAACAATAGAGCCGAAAGACTGCGTCCTTGCCTTACACACGTTTCAATTCCAGCACTTCGTTTTTGGTCTTCCATTCTTATTATTCCTGTTGTTTCTTGCACATATCTTATATTATCCATCTTTCCCTACAGCTGTTCTGTTGCGCGGTGACAATCGTTATGCCCTCATTGATAATGACAAATGGGTGGAAGGTAGCTACAGGATCTGCCGCCGTAGGAATCTGGATAGGCAAGCAAAAGATTAGGTTATACAAATGCAGTCTGCGTAAATATACTGCACTCAATCTGTTCTGACGAACTGCTACAATGTTAACAACTTGATATAGGCGTGGCTGGCAATAAGCAAATGCCTGACACTGGTGTATGTCTACATGCCGGTAGAATGGTTCAAATGGCTCTGAGCACTATGGGACTTAACTTCTGTGGTCATCAGTCCCCTAGAACTTATAACTACTTAAACCTAACTAACCTAAGGACATCACACACATCCATCCCTGAGGCAGGATTCGAACGTGCGACCGCAGCGGTCGCGCGGTTCCAGACTGTAGCGCCTAGAACCGCTCGGCTACTCCAGCCGACAAGTCGGTAGAGCTATCAATAACTTGCAGTAATGTTCGGCACCAACTAGTGACACAGAACCCTCACTAGAAGCACGGAACTATTAGTAGAAGTAGAAGTAGAAGTAGAAAACGGGTTCCCAGATGCTGACGGCTTATAACACCGTCCTGGCGGTTCTTAGCGCCCCTCACGACGGTCACAGGAATCTTTGAGGCGCCGTCTCTGGCAATATCGATGAAGTTCGATACTATAACAGCTTACTTCTATTTTTCTCAGAATATCGAACAATTTCACATTGTCGAATGCTTGTTCTATGGTGACAAATCCAATGAACATGTCGTAGTTTTTCTGAAGTCATGCTTCTATTACAAAGCTCGACGTCAGAACTTACTTTTCATTTGCGAAAGCCAAACTGATCATCATCTAACTGATCTTCAATTTTCCTTTCCGTCCCCTGTATATTATTTTTGTCAGCAATTTAAACGCATGAGCTGTTAATTTGATTATAGGATTGTTGTCACACTTATCTTCCCTTGCTGTCTTCGGGATTATGTCGATTGTTTTTTCCGAAAGTCCGATGACATGTTTCCAATTTCATAGAACCTATACACCAACTACACTCCTGGAAATGGAAAAAAGAACACATTGACACCGGTGTGTCAGACCCAACATACTTGCTCCGGACCTGCGAGAGGGCTGTACAAGCAATGATCACACGCACGGCACAGCGGACACACCAGGAACCGCGGTGTTGACCGTCGAATGGCGCTAGCTGCGCAGCATTTGTGCACCGCTGCCGTCAGTGTCAGCCAGTTTGCCGTGGCATACGGAGCTCCATCGCAGTCTTTAACACTGGTAGCATGCCGCGACAGCGTGGACGTGAACCGTATGTGCAGTTGACGGACTTTGAGCGAGGGCGTATAGTGGGCATGCGGGAGGCCGGGTGGACGTACCGCCGAATTGCTCAACACGTGGGGCGTGAGGTCTCCACAGTACATCGATGGTGTCGCCAGTGGTCGGCGGAAGGTGCACGTGCCCGTCGACCTGGGACAGGACCGCAGCGACGCACGGATGCACGCCAAGACCGTAGGATCCTACGCAGTGCCGTAGGGGACCGCACCGCCACTTCCCAGCAAATTAGGGACACTGTTGCTCCTGGGGTATCGGCGAGGACCATTCGCAACCGTCTCCATGAAGCTGGGCTACGGTCCCGCACACCGTTAAGCCGTCTTCCGCTCACGCCCCAACATCGTGCAGCCCGCCTCCAGTGGTGTCGCGACAGGCGTGAGTGGAGGGACGAATGGAGACGTGTCGTCTTCAGCGATGAGAGTCGCTTCTGCCTTGGTGCCAATGATGGTCGTATGCGTGTTTGGCGCCGTGCAGGTGAGCGCCACAATCAGGACTGCATGCGACCGAGGCACACAGGGCCAACACCCGGCATCATGGTGTGGGGAGCGATCTCCTACACTGACCGTACACCACTGGCGATCGTCGAGGGGACACTGAATAGTGCACGGTACATCCAAACCGTCATCGAACCCATCGTTCTACCATTCCTAGACCGGCAAGGGAACTTGCTGTTCCAACAGGACAATGCACGTCCGCATGTATCCCGTGCCACCCAACGATCTCTAGAAGGTGTAAGTCATCTACCCTGGCCAGCAAGATCTCCGGATCTGTCCCCCATTGAGCATGTTTGGGACTGGATGAAGCGTCGTCTCACGCGGTCTGCACGTCCAGCACGAACGCTGGTCCAACTGAGGCGCCAGGTGGAAATGGCATGGCAAGCCGTTCCACAGGACTACATCCAGCATCTCTGCGATCGTCTCCATGGGAGAATAGCAGCCTGCATTGCTGCGAAAGGTGGATATACACTGTACTAGTGCCGACATTGTGCATGCTCTGTTGCCTGTGTCTATGTGCCTGTGGTTCTGTCAGTGTGATAATGTGATGTATCTGACCCCAGGAATGTGTCAATAAAGTTTCCCCTTCCTGGGACAATGAATTCACGGTGTTCTTATTTCAATTTCCAGGAGTGTAGAATAGTCATTTCATTGCCACTTCCCCGAATGATTTTAGAAACTCAGAAGGAAAATTATCTATCCCTTTTGCCTTATATGATCACAAGTCTTCTGAGGTCTGTTATCTCTATCTAACATTGAATTCCCTATGTCTTCCATATCAACTCCCATTTCTTCTTCTGTCATCAAACAATTCTTCCCTCTCGTAGGAGTCTTCATTTTACTCTTACCACTTATCTGCTTTCTCCTCTGCGTTTAATAGTGGAATTCCCATTACATTCTTAATCTTATCTCCATCGCTGTTGATCCATCGTGGATACCGGACAGAAGCCGATCAAATATTTACCAAAGAAAAATCACCGAACAGCTGTATATTTTCAGAATTCGTTATTTCCTTTACACGACCGGTTTCGGGATCTCATTACTGCCGTCTTCAGGGCTCCATATGTTAAAAACAACGAGTGTACATGTAGTATACGTCAAGGTATCCTACTAGTTGGCATTACAGAAAATGAAGCTTAACAATAAAAGTCAATAAAACAAAAAAGTCCAGCTGCAAAATACTAACGCGGATTCTTTACAGACGAATGGAAAAACTAGTAGAAGCAGACCTCGGGGAAGATCAGTTTGGATTCCGTAGAAATGTTGGAACACTTGAGGCAATACTAACCTTACGACTTATCTTAGAAGAAAGATTAAGAAAAGGCAAACCTACGTTTCTAGCATTTGTAGACTTAGAGAAAGCTTTTGACAATGTTGACTGGAATACTCTCTTTGAAATTCTGAAGGTGGCAGGTATAAAATACAGGGAGCGAAAGGCTATTTACAATTTGTACAGAAACCAGATGGCAGTTATAAGAGTCGAGGGGCACGAAATGGAAGCAGTGGTTGTGAAGGGAGTGAGACAGGGTTGTAGCCTCTCCCCGATGTTATTCAGTCTGTATATTGAGCAAGCAGTAAAAGAAACAAAAGAAAAGTTCCGAGTAAGTATTAAAATTCATGGAGAAGAAATAAAAACTTTGAGGTTCGCCGATGACATTGCAATTCTGTCAGAGACAGCAAAGGACTTGGAAGAGCAGTTGAACGGAATGGACAGTGTCTTGAAAGGAGGATATAAGATGAACAACAACAAAAGCAAAACGAGGATAATGGAATGTAGTCAAATTAAATCGGGTGATGCTGAGGGAATTAGATTAGGTAATGAGACACTTAAAGTAGTAAAGGAGTTTTGCTATTTAGGGAGTAAAATAACTTACGATGGTCGAAGTAGAGAGGATATAAAATGTAGACTTGCAATGGCAAGGAAATCGTTTCTGAAGAAGAGAAATTTATTAACATCGTGTATAGATTTAAGTGTCAGGAAGTCGTTTCTGAAAGTATTTGTATGGAGTGTAGTAGCCATGTATGAAGTGAAACATGGACGATAAATAGTTTGGACAAGAAGAGAGTAGAAGCTTTCGAAATGTGGTGCTACAGAAGAATGCTGAAGATTAGGTGGGTAGATCACGTAACTAACGAGGGGGTATTGAATAGAATAGGGGAGAAGAGGAGTTTGTGGCACAACTTGACAATAAGAAGGGACCGGTTCGTAGGGCATGTTCTGAGGCATCGAGGGATCACAAATTTAGCAATGGAGGGCAACGTGGAGGGTAAAAATCGTAGAGGGAGGCCAAGAGATGAATACACTAATTAATACACTTCAGAAGGATGTAGGTTGCAGTAGGTACTTGGAGATGAAGAAGCTTGCACAGGATAGAGTAGCATGGAGAGCTGCATCAAACCAGTCTCAGGACTGAAGACCATAACAGCAACAATAACAACAATAAAAGTCCTTAAAGCCTACGAAATGCAACACGCAGAGTTAAGAAGAGTGCCTGTGCATACAAAGCACAGAAAAGCAGAATATGTACACATACTGGTTAGCATCGAAAATAACAATTCTGACATAACAGAATTATAACAGAACATGCCAATCATTAAAAAAGTAGATAATGTGATAATGTCCAAAAAAGCTTCCATAACTGACACAGATGAGAATCACCATAGTTCTTATGAATAACTATCCTCATTCAAATTAAAAGTCGCGAAATGACCTATGAAGTCATATCTTTTTATTTTTGATTTGATATGTAACATTACGCCCTCTAGGTATTTTATGAGTATATTATAGCAAACGTCAAACAGGGTCTTTTAATTTGAATGAGGATAGTTTTTCCTAAGAACTGTGGTGATTCTCATCTGTATGAGTCACGCAGACTTTTATATGTATCCCACACCTACTCACATCTCGCTGTCTGGCCATCTTCTCCTGCTTTTCTCTACCCATCTCATTCTCCCACCTCTCCCACTATCAATCTCATTCTCCACCCTTCCTCTACTGATCTGTGCCACTCTGCATGTATAGTCTTTGCAACGCATGCTGATACTACTCGCAAAACATTACATGCAGGGCAGCAGATCTCTTCTCCAATAGGAGGTACTAACCCCATAGCAGTACCAAATCTCATTTAAATCAATCCGTGGTTTAGGAGGAGATGCTGAACGTACACACACACACACACACACACACACACACACACACACACACACACACACACATTATACATACATTTCTCTGCAGCTTCATTCACGTATGCATTTGATGCATATATTTCACACTTCTACTTGTCCCTCCTTTGTGTCCAACTCTTCCTGCCCCATCTCTGTCCACATCATCCTCCCACCTCTATCTGTCAATCTCTTCATCCCAATTCTCTTTGTCTCTCACTCTCCTCCTCGCTCCTCCTTTTGTCCATCTCCTCCACCCCTCCTCTTTGACCATATCTTCCTTCTACCTCTTTGTGTCCATTTCGTCTTCCCATTCTCTCTGATCATTTCCTACCTCCTCTCTCCGCAAATCATCTCTTCCTCCCATCCTCCTTTCCCCTCTCTGTCCATCTCCTAAGGCGTCCTCTGTCTCTACATCTCCTTCTCCCCCTTTGTCCACCTCATCCTACCATTCCTATCTGCCCAACCCATTCTCCCCTTTTCCATGTCCATCTAGATCACTCCCCTCTCTTACTATCCATCTTCTTCTTCTTCTTCTTCTTCTCCTCCCTTTCACCACTCAGCCCTGCCCATCCACATTGGTAGTCATTCCAGTGCATGCCGATGCTACTTGCAACACAGGCTTGTAGTGGAGTGCATCCTACATGTCACTGGGATAAAACCCTTTTTGGTCATATGTCCACCCTTGTGGGAGGTAGGAAGTTCTAACCACCACAGTACTGATTCTCATACAGCAAGAAGTATGTGTACTGCATTTGGTTGGAACCGATCCAATGGTTTAGAAGCAGAAGCTGGACATACGCACACATACATATGTACACACATCCTGATGACGCTATTTAGCACACAACATTTTTAAGTCCATCCATCGATCCTATTATATATATATATATATATATATATATATATATATATATATATATATATATATATATATGATGGTACAGTGTAGGCTGTAATTATCGTATGGCAGCCAAGTGTTGTCTCTGATTCTCATATTGCACATATTGTGGAAGCAAAATCTTAAATATGGCTGCAAAACAGCAACTGTGTGAATCTAAAGAGGTTGATAAATCAGCCAACCAGTTGCAAACAAAGGTTTATTAGCCCTTGACCTAGGTTTCGATATTTGTAAAAATATTTCCTTCATAAGTAGTGTGATGTAACAAGGCCCACTACTTCTAAAGAAGATAGTTTTACAAATATCGAAGCCGAGGTCAAGGGCTAATAAACATTTGTTTGCAACTGGCTGGATGATTTTTCAACCTCTTTGTGTATGGAAGCATTTCTATAAGTCTTCCTTGCATTCACAATGCCAGATTTGCATCTGACTGCCAAAATTGGAGTTAATTTTTTAACTGTGCAAATCTGTTCTGGATAACTGCATTGGCATATCTACCAAGTTTCGCTACCACATGATATACACAGCCCACACTGGGCCTCTGTGAGTAGCTTCACTTTATCCAATATAAGGACAAGCCTTTTCCCTGCAGCTTCACTTGTGTATGTATTTAAAACACATATTCCCACATCTCCTCCTCCCCTCTCTCTGTCAATCTCCTCCGCCTGTCTCTCTGACCATATCTTCCTACCCCTTTATATCATCCTCCCCCTCTATCTGTACATTTCCTCCTCGCATTCTTCCTTTCCCACCTGCTCACTACCACTCCACACCTCCCACTTGCCTCCTGCATCACCCTGTCCTCCTTTTGCCATTTCATCCTTCCCTCTCTGTCTATCCCCTCTTCCCCCTCTCTGTCCATCACTTGCTCCTGTCTCTTTGTCTATCTTGTCCTCCCCACTTTCTCTGTCCAACTCATCTTTGCCCATCTCTTACTATCCATCTCCTGTCCCCTTCTCGCTACTAATCTGCACCCATTCAAATGTGTAGCATCTGTAAAGCTGGCCAATACTACATGACAAGCCTGTCATTCAGGGCAGCCTACATGTCAGGGGCACAAAAACCTTCCTCCCAATATTTCTGCTCAAATGGTAGCTAGGTTCTTATCTCCATGGTGCTCATTCTTACATAGCAAGCAGTATGCATACCAAATGTGGTTGGAACTGATCAGTGATTTACACAGAGATGCTGGACTTACATATACACATAAAAATGTACATAATTCCCTAGTCCAGTTGCTGCTTGTCCTTGATCAATAGTGTGGGATTATGCAGAACGTTGCAGGGAGTCTGTTACTTGTTTTCAGATGGCAGGTGCAGTTGTGGTGGGGTTATGACGTGCTTAGTGCATGATAACAACATTCTCCTTTGTAACGCTCAGATGTGGTCGACCAGAACTTTGATGATGGGCGTGTCTACCCTCACGTCCCCATGCAGTCCAACATCGGCCAATTTTTAGAACTGAATGCCCCACAAATCTGGATATTGTACAGTTCGACCAACTGGTGTGGGGAGCGATCTCCTACACTGGCCGTACACCACTGGTGATCGTCGAGGGGACACTGAATAGTGCACGGTACATCCAAACCGTCATCGAACCCATCGTTCTACCATTCCTAGACCGGCAAGGGAACTTGCTGTTCCAACAGGACAATGCACGTCCGCATGTATCCCGTGCCACCCAACGTGCTCTAGAAGGTGTAAGTCAACTACCCTGGCCAGCAAGATCTCCGGATCTGTCCCCCATTGAGCATGTTTGGGACTGGATGAAGCGTCGTCTCACGCGGTCTGCACGTCCAGCACGAACGCTGGTCCAACTGAGGCGCCAGGTGGAAATGGCATGGCAAGCCGTTCCACAGGACTACATCCAGCATCTCTACGATCGTCTCCATGGGAGAATAGCAGCCTGCGTTGCTGCGAAAGGTGGATATACACTGTACTAGTGCCGACATTGTACATGCTCTGTTGCCTGTGTCTATGTGCCTGTGGTTCTGTCAGTGTGATCATGTGATGTATCTGACCCCAGGAATGTGTCAATAAAGTTTCCCCTTCCTGGGACAATGAATTCACGGTGTTCTTATTTCAATTTCCAGGAGTGTATTTCAAAACCCTGTTTGTCCAAGAGTCTCCACAACGAGTTCCCTACCGGGTCTCACCACGTGCATTTCTAGTAAACGCCTGTACCAGTGTTGGCTCAGATAGAAGAAAACAATCAAATGCCTTCACTGTGAATTGTCCTTCTGCCTTCTGCTCGGTACCGCTCGGGAGCGCTGACTGACCAGTAACCCCTTCCCTCCCTCTCCCACCTATGTCAGGATACGAAAGGGGTTAAGGGCGTGGATGTATGATATTTTACAGCCGCATAGTCCATTAGAGGACATTTGCGCATGGGTTCATGAGTTTTCATATCTACTTTCTGAATAACAACTGAAGTGAATTTAAAATCTCTCACGAATTATTTTCGTCCAGAAGTCACTTATCAGTCCTACGATCTCTATTGTTTATTTGCACATGCACTCAACCTCTATTCATACTAGTTAACATGAGCTGCATCCAGTAGAAGTAACATTTCTTACACTGTTCTCAGCAGTCATATTATTCGTCGATTTTCAGCCAAATAAGGCGAATTCAAGACGCAGAGAAAATAGAGACACGTGCTTCAGCAATGAATACTTCGAAATCTTGCTTTCAAATGCACTATTTTTATGACTGGTGTTAAAACTTACAGTGTGCAATTACATCTGCATTGCACGAGTTACGAGGGACGCATTTACACAGAATATGTTGTATTAGGACAGTTCAGAATCTTGTTATATTAATTTCCTTCATGTTCAAGGTCCCTATAGTTCTCCGTTACGATATGAAAGTATTGTCACTACATCATATTTCATTAAAAAGGAATTAGATCGCAGTATTGTTCATTCATATCTGAAATCTCAGACTAAGAGTAATATTTTTAGGGCGTTAATACCGGAATCATCCCTTGCTATGCAGTCACAGGTAAAAGGTTAAGGGATACTGAACGTACAGAAAGAAGGGCAGCACGAATGGTCACAGGTTTGTTTGGTCCACGGGAGAGCAATGTTAAAAAACTTGAAATAGCAGACGCTTGCATATAGACGCCAGCTATACCACGAAGAATCACTATTAAGTGAGGAACGTGGAATATACACTGAGGGGAAACATATCGGAACACCAAAAAATAATTAATATGGAGTAGTGAAATTTTATGAATACATTTGTCTAGGTAACACTTTTAAGTGATCAACATTCCAAGATCACAGGTTACGGTAACCGCGACAGAAGCCATTGCAAATATGAAATGCTGGTGAATTAATAAGCGGTGTATCCGTCAGAATGTTGACTGCAAGGTTGCCAGACGTCAGTTTGTGGGACGGAGTTCCATGCCTATTGCACTTGATCGGTCAGTACAGGGACGGTTAACGCTGGTTGTAGATAACACTGGACCTGTCGTTCGATGATGTCCTATATGTACTCGACTGGAGAGAGATCCGGTGATCGAATAGCTCAAGGCAACATGTCGACACTCGATAGAGCATGTTGGGTTAGAAAAGCGGAATGTGGGCTAGCGTTATCCTGTTAGAAAACACCTCCTGGATGCTGTTTATGAGTGGCACCACAACAGCTCGAAACACCAGACTGAGGTACAAATTTGCCGTCAGCGTCAACGTCCGTGGTATAACCAGGAGAGTGCTCCTGCTATTACATGAAATCCTACTCCAGACCATAACTCCAGGAGTATGTCAAGTGTATCTAGCACGCAGACAGGTTGGTTGCTGGCTCTCAACTGGCTTCCTCCTTACCAACACACAGCCATCACTGGTACCGAGGCAGAACCAGCTTTCATCAGAAAACACAGCAGACCTCTGCCCTGCCATCCAATGAGCTCTTGCTTGACACATCTGAAGTTGAAAATGGCGGCTGTTTGGGATCAGAGGAAAGCACGCTACAGGGCGTCTGGGTTCGAGCTGTCCTTGATGTAACCAACTTGTAACAGTTCGTTGTCTCACTGAGGTGCCAACTGCTACTCAGATCACTGCTGCAGATGCAGTACGTTGCACCAGAGCCATAGGCCGAATACGATGGTCTTCCCTCTCGGTAGTGCCCCGTGGCCGTCAAGAGCCCGGTATTCTTGCGACGGTATGTTCTCGTCACCACCGCAGTCACGTACAGTGGTTTCATTTCTGCTAAATCTGCCCGCCGCTGTGGTCGAGCGGTTCTAGGCGTTTCAGTCCGGAACCAAGCGGCTGCTACTGCAGTAGGTTCGACTCCTGCCTCGGGCATGGATGTGTGTGATATCCTTAGGTTAGTTAGGTTTAAGTAGTTCTAAGTCTAGGGCACTGATGACCTCAGATGTTAAGTCCCATAGTGCTCAGAGCCATTTGAACCATGTGCTAAATCGTTCTGCATTATCACAGAGGGAACGACCATCTTCTCGTAGAATTATTACGAGACCTCATTCAAATGTAGTGAGGTGCTAAAAACAGCGTGTCTATCGCCTTAAGAGTATTCTTGACCAACATCAATTCACCACGTTCAGTCTCAACGCCAAGTAATGCCCACGACCGTTACATCGTTCATTTAAAGCAAATCTGGTTTGCATTCTTATAGCGGCGCTACTAGTGCCACTCTCATGTGACCGGTGCGAACTTGGGAATAGACATCATGTTTCTGATGTAGAAACACGCTTGCCAACTTTCGTTTATTTCGCACAACTCCTTCTTGGTGTCAAAATTTTTTTCCGCCACTGAATTACAAGCACCTAGATTTCGTTACCATAAGGACTGGGAAGACAATATTAGAGATGCATTTAGTGGATCGTTCTTTCCGCTTTCCGTACGAGACTGCAACGAATAGAGACCGTAATGAACGGTAGTATGGTAAGTATCCTCTGCCATGGACCATGAAGAGTATAGACGTGGATATGCAAGAAGCACTATAGTTTTTGTGGGTAGCTTATATGTTCTGTTTCCTCATGTAAGCGCAATGAAAGGAGCAAAAGTCGTCGATCAGTCCAGTATTAACCTACACATGGTAAACACGAGTTACTTTTTTCTATTTGGGCAATAAGACGATATTTACCGTCGCTAAAGCAATTGCAGCGGAGCTCGGTAATGAAAGACCTGGCGTGATGCAAAACGCTGTCTGCCTCAGGGGATTGCCTGTCGCCGTTTCCTCGTCCAGTGGATATCGCGGCCAAGGCCGCCAGAGGTACTTGTCAGGGCCGCGAGCGCTGGCGTGTGGGACACCGCGTGCTGCTTGCTGGCCACTGCCGCAGCGCGCGCCTGTGTGCACCCAGGTGAGCGGTACGTCGAATATGTTGACACGCGTGGCGGCCGATTCCCCGGAAGTATTACGCGTCGCCAGTGACTCAGTTTCGTAGCGATTTTGTTCACCCTCGCGCCGCATGCCAACCTTGAGACCGACTGGCTGGCAATCAACTGACAAGCCACTGCAGATGATTCCAAGCGGAGACCCGTACGTGACCTGGCCAACGGAAAGCTGAATAATTTCTGTGATTTTTCTAAGTCGCCAAAACCATGATATTTTTATTTACTCTCATGCTCATAAATTAAGGATAATGCTGATACTTGGTGAAACAACGCTCTGGGAGGCGGTCTGCGGGTTTAAATCACGTCGGGGTATGACCATGCGGTGCATTTGACTTGCGGTCGTCGCACGGTGGTGCTGGCAGCATTCCACATACGCACAGGTGTGTTGGTGCATGTCAGAGTACCGTGCAGCGGGTAAGTGTGCAGACGCTTTTCAGACGTGCTAATGGTGACTGTCTGTTGAAAATGGCTCAAAGAATACATATTGATGACGTAATGAGGGGTAGAATACTAGGGCGTCTGGAGGCTGGTCAAACACAGCAAGTCGTAGCACGGGCCCTCCGTGTGCCACAAAGCGTTATCTCAAGATTATGGCAACGATTCCAGCAGACAGGAAACGTGTCCAGGCGCTGCAGTACGGGACGTCCACAGTGTACAACACCACAAGAAGACCGATATCTCACCGTCAGTGCCCACAGACGGCCACGGAGTACTGCAGGTAGCCTTGATCGGGACCTTACCGCAGCCACTGCAACAGTTGTCTCCATACACACAGACTACAGACGACTGAACAGACATGGTTTATTCACCCGGAGACCTGCAAGGTGCATTTCACTGATCCCTGGTCACAGGAGAGCCCGTAGAAACTGGGGTCAAGAGCACAGTATATGGTCATTGGAGCAGTGGTCCCAGGTTATGTTCATGGACGAGTCCAGGTATAGTCTGAACAGTGATTCTCGCCGGGTTTTCATTTGGCGTGAACCAGGAACCAGATACTAACCCCTTAATGTCCTTGAAAGGGAACTGTATGGAGGTCGTGGTTTGATGCTGTGACGTGGGATTATTACTGGTGCACGTACACCCCTGCATGTCTTTGACAGAGCAACTGTAACAGGTCAGATGTATCGGGACGTCATTTTGCACCAGTATGTCCGCCTTTTCAGGGGTGCAGTGGGTCCCACCTTCCTCCTGATGGATGATAACGCACAGTCCCACCGAGATGCCATCGTGGAGGAGTTCCTTGAAACAGAAGATATCAGGCGAATGAAGTGACCTGCCTGTTCTACAGGCCTAAACATCATCGAGCACGTCCGGGATGCTCTCAGTCGACGTATCGCTGCACGTCTTCAAACCCCTACGACACTTCAGGAGCTCCGACAGGCATCGGTGCAAGAATGGGAGGCTATACCCCAGCAGCTGCTCGACCACCTGATCCAGAGTAGGCCAACCCGTTGTGTGGCCTGTGAACGTGTGCATGGTCATCATATCCCATATTGATGTCGGGGTACATGCGCAGGAAACAGTGGCTTTTTGTAGCACATGTGTTTCGGGACGGTTTTCTCAACCTATCACCAATACAGTGGACTTACAGATGTGTGTCGTGTGTCTTCCCTATGTGCCTATGCTATTAGCGCTAGTTTTGTGTCGTGCCACGTTGTGTGGCACCACGTTCTGCAATTATCCTTAATTTATGAGCATGAGTGTATATGGGGTTGGTGTATAAGTTCGTAGCGTTCTTCCATAAGTTTAATAAACACAAGAGATACACATATATGGAGACTTAGGTCATCAATAGTACATTCTCTTTCACTATTTACAACAGTCTACCAACGCTGGGGAAACTTTACGTTTCCGCGAGTATAGTAATCACATGGTTTTGAGGCGAAGAACTCGTCGAGCCATGTTTGGAGCGCATTTTCATCCGGAAAGGAAGTTCCTTGAAGGTGGTTCGATAGAGAGCAGGTGAATGAAGTGAGCTCGGAATGACTTCCCAAGCCAACTCCTGTATAGCGGTTTTTGTCAGTCCAGCAGAATGCAGGCGGGCATTGTCGTGGAGCAGCATCAGTTCACGCAGTCTTCCTGGTCGTCGTTCTTGGATTGCGTCTGCAAGACGCTCCAGTTGTTGCCAATAAATGTCAGCAGGTATGGCTACACCTCGCGAACGTAGCAGTGCAACACACCGTCGCTGTTCCACCAGATGCATAGCTTTATCTTTTGTGGATACACGCAGGTCTTTGTACGGGGAATTGCTGCTTTTTTTTTGGCTCAACCTTTCCTTTCTTTTCCTTACCTTAGCACAATAACAGCATAGGACAGGAATGGTCGGTGCTGTTCACGAGCCTGTTTATGACGAGCAAGAAGAGATGCGCCTATGGCGACCCGCTGATTTTTGTGATTTTGGTTTAGAGCATGCGGTACCCACACACCTGATTTTTGAACCTTCCCGATCGCACGAAAATATCACACGATGGCGGAATTCTCGATTACAACGACATAGATAATTGTGGATTAATGCTTTTAAACGACCTTCATCAAATCCTGAAGGTTTTCCTGGTTCAAATGGTTCAAATGGCTCTGAGCACTATGGGACTTAACTTCTAAGGTCATCAGTCCCCTAGAACTTAGAACTACTTAAACCTAACTAACCTAAGGACATCACAAACATCCATGCCCGAGGCAGGATTCGAACCTGCGACCGTAGCGGTCGCGCGGTTCCAGACTGTAGCGCCTTTAACCGCTTGGCCACCACGGCCGGCCAAGGTTTTCCTGAACGTGGAGAGCCACTAATGTCGAAACGATCCTCCTTAAAAACGAGAAAATCATTTTCTTGCCGTGATCTGTCGAACGCCATTATCTGCATACACGGTGCAAATATTCCTGGCTGACTCCGTCGCTGTCACCCCGATACTGAATTCAAACGAAAGAATATGTCGGTAATGTTCCCATTTTTCCACTTGGCTCTCCATTTTCTATGGTCCACAGCTCTACTCACTATCTCCAAGTGACAGAATGACAATTTTTAAACTAAGATAGCAACAGTACACTACAAGTAAAATGACAATCGATAAATAAATCCTTAGGAACGGGAATACCAACAGTCAGTGCTACGAACTTATGCACCAACCTAATATTTTAGTTGACATTGCAACATATCGTTTCGTATCCGACCATGTCTGCTTGCCCTATTCGGTGTTGCAATCGCTTGGACCGATTTACGGCTGCACGGGGAAGGAGTGTTTGTCTTCGAGTTATAGCTGAGACATTTGGTTAATCTTCCTAACAGTGTTGGGGCCAGAGCCTTTACGGCGAGTTCACAGGCAGAGTAATTTCCTCATGACGTGCAGCGTTTCCAAGATCTTTTGCAAAAAAAGGTCCTTAACATGCTGCCAGGAGGAGTACCTTTCAGAAGCGTTACAATGAGCGGGAAAAGGTCAATGAGAATGTCTATGTTCCTTTCCTGATTGTGACTCGCTGGAAGGTCTATACTTTGAATAAATACGTGAATACAATATCTTTGGCCAGACTGCCACCAGACGAACTTCTACAAGCCATAAGGGATAGAAACATGGCGAAATGGAACGAAGACCGCCATCGGTCTTACGAAATTGAAAGGAGGCATTATGCCGCAGTGGTATCTGATCAGCCTTCACGCCATTGCTACGAAAATTACAGATAAAGCAGAAACTGGACAGTGAAAATGCACGACTACAATTCAATCGCGGGAGATTACGGCAACGTCTCTACCACCTCAACATAATCACATATTCTTCATATGAATGTGGCAGTGAGAAAGATGTTAGCCGCGTTTTCATTGGCTGCGATGGAAGGTATCAGGAAGCTATGAAACTAATGCTGCGTCAGATTTCCTTTGTCAGGGCTTCAGCAACAAACATTAAAACTCTTTTAGTTATAGAAGACATAAACTGTTATAACAGAGAGACAAGTAAGACTATAATAAGCCCGCCCGGTTAGCCGTGCGGTCTAACGCACGGCTTTCCGGATCGTGAAGGGGCGCCTGGTCCCTGGCACGAATCCCCCCGGCGGACTTGTGTCGAGGTCCGGTGAGCCAGCCAGTCTGTGGATGGCTTTTTGGCGGTTTTCCATCTACCTCGGTGAACGCGGGCTGGTTTCCCTTATTCCGCCTCGGCTACACTATGTCGGCGATTGCTGCGCAAACAAGTTCTCCATGTACGCGTACACCACCATTACTCTACCACGCAAACATAGGGGTTACACTCGTCTGGTGTGAGACGTTCCCTGGGGGGGGGGGGGGGGGGGGGTGTCCACCGGAGGACGAACCACACAATAACCCTGAAAGAGTGGTTCGGTGTGGGGCGGCGGAGGGGTGAAGTGGACTGCGGTAGTCGTCGTGGGACTGTGGACCACTGCCGCTGCGGCGGGGACGGAGCTTCTCTGTTTCTTAGGTCCCCGGTTAACATACAATACAATACAAGACAAGACTATTATAAAAGTGAATTTTTCTTTCTTGAATGTATCTTATGTTGTTTCTTAGAACATTACTTTCAATTACGAGGGCGTTCAGTAAGCAACGCAACACTTTTTTTTTCTGAAAGCAGATAGGGTTTATTCAGGATTCCAGTTCTGCGTATTATCCCCCACTGTTTTTTCTACAAAACCCTTTTTCTGGACGTAATCTCAGTCCAAAGCGACGGCCTTTCGCCACGTTACTGGGACGGCCTGTATGCCAGTCTGGTACCACCCTACTGGCCGACGTCGGAGCCAACGTCTTGCTGCTTCAGTAACCTCGCCATCACCCACGTACCGCTTCCCGCTGAGTGCATCCTCCGCTGGGCCAAACAGATGGAAGTCGGCAGGTGCGAGATCCGAGTCGTAGGGTGGATGAGCAGGAACAGCTCCTCTCGGGTGGGCACACTAGTGTGAGGCCTTGCTTTGTCATGAAGTAGCGAGGTGTTTGATTGTGGTCCATCGATCACCTCGAATGAGGGTGTCCACACTTTCTAGCATTGCAGGAGCCACAGCTGAGTGTTGTCGGACTGCACGCGGGAGATCGGGTAAATTTGTGTGAGGCTGTTGCGATGATGACGTATGCCTCACCCAACTATTCAACGTGCTTTTGTCCACTGCCAGGTCTCCGTAGAGATTATGCACGCGTCTATGAATACCTGCAATGCTCTGGTTTTCCGCCAAAAGAAGCTCAGTAACAGCTCTCTGCTTGGAACGCACCGCCGTCAGAGACGCCATATTGAATGCTGCTAAGCGCAGCCACCTATCGGAACTTCATGAAATTACAGGGGCTGAAACGGGAATATTCCACGATATACCACGACAAATTTCGCATTTTTCAATAAAAACCGGCCGAGAAAAAAAATGTGTTGCATCAATTATTGAAATTCCCCTATAAATGGAGGTAACGGATGATTCTGTTTTAATGGTTCAGGCTGTCAGGCAATTAAATGTTTAAAAAAATAATTTGAAGGTTGGCTGTGTGGGTGCTGCCCTGTTTTTTCTACTCATCCGCATTAACTTACATTTTCCTACATTTAGATCTAACTGCTATTCATCACACCAACTAGAAATTTTGCCTAAGTCATCTTGTATCCTTCTACAGTCACTCAACGACGACACCTTAGTACAGAGCACCGCATCATCAGCAAACAACGGCACGTTGCTGACCACACCGTCTGCCAAACCATTTATGTATACAGAGTCTAACACCAGTCTTATCACACATCCTGGGGCACACCTGACGTCGCCTTGTCTGTGATGAAAATTCGACATCATACTGGGTGCTATAACTTAAGAAGTCTTGGACCCATTCACATATCTGTGAACCTGTTCCATACACTCGTACCTTCTTTAACAGCCTACAGCGGGGCACCATGTCAAACACTTTCTGAAAATCTAGAAGTATGGAATCTGCCTCTTGTCCTTCATCCATAGTTCGCAGTATATTATTTGAAAAAAGGGCAAGCTGAGTTTCACATGAGAGATGCTTTCTAAAGCCACGCTGATTCATCGACACATGCTTCTCAATCTCAAGAAAATTATTATATTCAAACTAAGATTATGTTGAAGGATTTTGCAGCACACAGATGTTAGGATACTGGTATGTAATGATGCAGGCCCATTCTTTTGCCCTTCTTATACACAAGAGTCACCTGCGCTTTTTTCTCTTCATTAGGGACTTTGCACTGGGTAAGAGATTCGTCATTAATGCAAATTAAGTATGAGGGAAATGCCACAGAGTACTCATTGAAAAACCGATTGCGATTGGTTGAGATGTTCTGTAGGTTCTGGCTCACTTTTCCCAAATCGTCAAAAAAGCATAAAAATTTATATGCTCTTTCTCCTCTTGGGAAAAATTACCCAAAACCTACAAAACATCTCTACTATACACATATAAAATTAACTAAATTTCACATGTTTTCCATTTTATTTTTTTTTCCTTATGTATGTTTACATACACGAGCAACCCATCTTTTCGATATTTATCCTTATAAAATTCTTGAATACTTGTTTTATTCACAAATTCACCACACTCCTTTAGCTGAATCTTGTTGTTTATTTAAAGAACATAAATATTAACAGGAAAGTAAAATTTTTGCACTAGAAATTCCAGATCATGAAACTGACTATCATTATTTTTAAGTTTCATCGTTTCTTTATAACTCAGTTTAATAGTTCATCTTAAGTTAATTGAAAATCCCATTCAGTTATTCATTATTAAATAATCCATTAAGTGAAATGAAAATGAATGATAAAATGTTTATATCTCTGTATCAATCAGTTACAACCGTACCTGTCTCAGGAGGATTACTCATGTTTGGTGAACCGTTTTTAGAACCAAATGATGAGGCAGAATGGAACCATAATGTTTCTAAATTTGCAAATTTTCGATTGTATAAGTGGAGAGCACATCTGGTGCTTGAAGTGCAGAAAATTTACTGAAACACATTATCCTCACAGAGTAACAAAAAAAAGTGAAAGACAGAGGACTGAAGGTCGTTGTACAGCATGTAAAACTAAATACTGAAAATCTGTTAAAAAGATTTTGTAAGTGATGGGGCACAGACTATTAATATTTCTGAAGAAATAACTAGTGACTTAGATAAACCTAAGAGAAAATTTTTTTGATAGAAGACATGTTGTCTCTCTTGGTATAGATGATTTATCGCAAGCTGATGTACCAGAAATGGATTCTGATAACCTGAATGTCAAAAATAAATAAAGGAAATAAATACTTATTGATTGTTGTCGATATGTTTCCAAAATTTGCTTGGACTATACTATTTAAAGATAAAACTCGTTCAAATATAGTTGATGATTTTGAAAAAAATATTTTAACTAAGAACCCCAGTACATTTAAAAACGTAATGGTAAAGAATTTTACAAGAAAGAATTTCAAGGACATGTGAAGAAACACAAGATTAACCATTACTCACATTTTATAGAGTTAAAAGCATCTGTAGTACAAACACTGAAGGAAGAAATGTGGAAGAGATATGCTCTTCAAGGAAATTATAAGTAGGTAAATATGGTTCGAGAACTAATTGATGAATACAACAACACAAAGCATTCAACAAGAGGACCCTTAACTTTTCATCTAGAACATTTTTCCTGTGCTATGTGTCGTTTTCGAGATATTTAGTTCTCTACCAAAATATAAAACAAAATAAAAGTAAAAAATAAAGAAAAAAACTACCAACCAGGAAGGAATTACCGGAATTGGACGGCAATCTCTAGATGTAATGTACATATACAGACAAACAAATATCCACAGTTTCAGAAAAAATGGATGAATTACACAAGAGAATGAACTTCACAAATTGAGCAAGTCAGCAACGAGCTAGTCCACCTCTGGCACTTTTGCAAGCAGTTATTCGGCTTGGCACTGATTGACAGAGCTATTGGATGTACTTCTGAGGGATATTGTGCCTGATTCTGCCCAATTGGCACTTTGTATCGTCAAAATCCCGAGCTGGTTGGAGGGTCCTGCCCATAATGTTCCAAATGTTCTCAACTGGAGAGAGATTCGACGGCCTCGTTGGCAAGGTAGGGCTTGGCAAGCACGAAGACAAGCAGTAGAAACTCTCGGCACGTGCAGTCGGGTATTAGTTTGCTGAAATGCAAGCCAAGAATGGCTTGCCGCAATAGACAACAAAACATGGAGTAGAACATTGTCGACGTACCGCTATGTAGAAAGGGTGGCATGGGTGACAAGCAGAGGATGGTACACCACCACTGTCTGGGGAGATTGCAGACACATCTTTGCTGGTCGTCTGGGCTCACTTCGATGTAGTACTCATCGCTGAAGATAATTCTGATGCAGTAAATGAGACTCTAGGCCAAAGATGTATCTGGAGCTGCCCTGGAGTGTGGTGGAATACCAACATGACTGTTGCCAGCCAGGAGTGGTGCGTGGTTTTTTTTGTCTTAGAATGTGTCTATGTAAACAAAGGTGTGTGGATGATGATCCTCAGGGAAAGCTACGCAGAGTTATAGGACCTGCTGATTGGAGTGAACACTACTGAACGAGGACTATGGCTTAAGAGTACGCCACAGAAAGACGGAAGTACTGATAGAAGCATAAATAAGATTTAGTGATGAACCTCAAAACTGGGGAATACGAAGCAAACAAAATTAAGGAATTCTGCTACCTTGGAAACAAAATTACCCATGACAGACGAAACAAGGAGGACATAAGAAGCAGACTAGTACAGGCAAAGCAGGCATTTGCCACTAGATGGTGTATACAATTATCAAGCATGACATCTAATTTGAATAAGAATTTTCTGAGTATACATGTCTGAAGTGCAGTACCATATGGAAGCTAACCATAAACTGTAGGAAAACAGGAAAAGAAGAGAATAGAATATTCTGAGATGTGTTTTGCAATAAGATGTTGAAATATTTTAAGTGCGTTGATAAGCAGTCAAGGGATCCTTTGCAGAATTGTAGAGGAACACTAACTAAAAGAAGGAACAAACTTATAGGACATGTGTTAAAGCCTAGGAAATGACTTCTGTGGTGTTATTAGAGGGAGCCATAGTGAGTAAATACTGTAGGGAAAATCAGAGCTTGGAATGTATCCAACAAATAATCGAGTATATCAGGTTTAAAATGTTGATACAGAAGAGGAAGTTATGCTGGGATACATAAGGCCAGTCTCGAGACTGATGACCCAAAATACAAATACTATATTATGTTATAGTTGTTGCCATAGTGGTGATGCGATGGAGATTGATTTTACGGTAACATTGTTTTTGAGATCAATGTGCCGTAATCAGTCAAGTGGGTAAAGGAAAGGTTCTATTCTGGGAGCACAGTGTTAGTACTTGGCATGTGTCGACCAAACTGGGAATGAAAAAAATGTGTTTGGAACATAACAGCATTTCTGTACTCGAAGTAATTTACAAATTACATAGATATTGGACAATTCTAGTAGAGTCGTTAATCGTTTTAAGATATCAATATTCCAAATTATTTTGTTAACAATAACTTGTTGCATGCTCATGAGACAGAGTGTGCGCAGTCTGTAAATGGAAGAAGACATGATTCGGATACGAAATCACACTTAACTGAAATGGAGGGATTAAATTGCAAATTGAGTTAGTGTGCTGCTGGTGTAACCTGATAACTTGACCTGGTGTAGTATTCGAGGAATTGCAGAACCACTTTTGTGACAGAATACTTAAAAGCTTGTGTAGAGCAGAAAAATAACATGCTCATTAGCTGGTATCATGTTTTCCAAATTAATTCTGAACGTCTTTCTAACAATATCACACACCAAATGCAATGATAAAAACAGAAAACAAAATAATCCGAGGAAGGCTCAGGTGGATGCGGAACGAAATAAAATAAAAATACAGGAACATGACTAATTTAAAATTGAAAGTTATGTTTTTGAACAATCTTATGAGACGGATATGTTTCAACGAGGCATGTGTAGCGTATTAACAAGTTATCTGGGAAACATCTTTTTATCATTAGTGAATACTGAAGATTGACTGCTGCCAGAGACACAGTTTAGCGTGTCTGCGCTCCACATTGTCGTTCACTTTTGTTTCATGCAGTCGTTTCTGCTTAACTCCGACAGCAGCAGCCGCCGGCCAAGGCAAAGCAACCACAGGAAAGTACCGATTTTGTGACATTTTACGAAATGAAAGAGGAAGCCGCCTGGTAGAATTTTGCACAGAGCACAACTTAATCATAGCTAACACTTGGTTCAAGAATCATAAAAGAATGCTGTATGCATGGAAGCAGCCTGGAGATACTGTTAGGTTTCAGATATATTATCTAATGGTAAGACAGAGATTTAGGAACCAGGTTTTAAATTGTAAGACATTTCCAGGGGCAGATGTGGACTCTGACCACAATCTATTGGTTATGACCTGTAGATTAAAACTGAAGAAACTGCAAAAAGGTGGGAATTTAAGGAGATGGGACCTGGATAAACTGAAAGAACCAGAGGTTGTACAGAGGTTCAGGGAGAGCATAAGGGAACAATTGACAGGAATGGGGAAAAGAAATACAGTAGAAGAAGAATGGGTAGCTCTGAGGGACGAAGTAGTGAGGGCAGCAGAGGATCAAGTAGGTAAAAAGACGAGGGCTAGTAGAAATCCTTGGGTAACGGAAGATATTGTGAATTTAATTGATAAAAGGAGAAAATATAAAAATTCAATAAATGAATCAGGCAAAAAGGAATACAAACGTCTCAAAAATGAGATCGACAGGAAGTGCAAAATGGCTAACCAGGGATGGCTAGAGGACAAATGTAAGGGTGTAGAGGCTGATCTCATTAGGGGTAAGATAGATACTGCCTACAGGAAAATAAGAGAGACCTTTGGAGAAAAGAGAACCACTTGCATGAACATCAAGAGCTCAGATGGAAACCCAGTTCTAAGCAAAGAAGGGAAAGCAGAAAGGTGGAAGGAGTGTATAGAAGGTCTATACAAGGATGATGTACTTGAGGAAAATATTATAGAAGTGGCGGAGGATATAGATGAAGATGAAATGGGAGATACGATATTGCGTGAAGAGTTTGACAGAGCACTGAAAGACCTGAGTTGAAACAAGGTCTCCAGAGTAGACAACATTCCATTGGAACTACTGACAGCCTTGGGAGAGCCAGTCCTGACAAAACTCTACCATCTGCTGAGCAAGATGTATGAGACAGGCGAAATACCCTCAGACTTCAAGAAGAATATAATAATTCCAATCCCAAAGAAAGCAGGTGTTGACAGATGTGAAAATTACCGAACTATCACTTTAATAAGTCACAGCTGCAAAATACTAACGCGAATTCTTTACAGAAGAATGGAAAAACTAGTAGAAGCCGACCTCGGGGAAGATCAGTTTGGATTCCGTAGAAATGTTGGAACACGTGAGGCAATACTGACCCTACGACTCATCTTAGAAGCTAGATTAATGAAGGGCAAACCTACGTTTCTAGCATTTGTAGACTTAGAGAAAGCATTTGCCAATGTTGACTGGAATACTCTCTTTCAAATTCTGAAGGTGGCAGCGGTAAAATACAGGGAGCGAAAGGCTATTTACAATTTGTACAGAAACCAGATGGCAGTTATAAGAGTCGAGGGGCATGAAAGGGAAGCAGTGGTTGGGAAGGGAGTGAGAAAGGGCTGTAGCCTATCCACGATGTTATTCAATCTGTATATTGAGCAAGCAGTGAAGGAAACAAAAGAAAAATTGGGAGTAGATATTAAAATCTATGGAGAAGAAATAAGAACTTTGAGATTCGCTGATGACATTGTAATTCTGTCAGAGACAGCAAAGGACTTGGAAGAGCAGTTGAACGGAATGGATAGTGTCTTGAAGGGGGGACGTAGGATAAGCATCGACAAAGGGAAAACAAGGATAATGGAATGTAGTCGAATTTAATCGGGTGATGCTGAGGGAATTAGATTAGGAAATGAGACACTTAAAGTAGTAAAGGAGCTTTGCTATTTGGGGAGCAAAATAACTGATGATGGTCGAAGTAGAGAGGATATAAAATGTAGACTTGCAATGGCAAGGAAAGCGTTTCCGAAGAAGAGAAATTTGTTAACATCGAGCATAGATTTAAGTGTCAGGAAGGCATTTCTGCAAGTATTTGTAGGGAGTGTAGCCATGTATGGAAGTGAAACATGGACGATTAGTAGTTTGGAAAAGAAGAGAATAGAAGCTTTCGAAATGTGGTGAAACAGAAGAATGCTGAAGATTAGATGGCTAGATCACATAACTAATGAGGAATTATTGAATAGGATTGGGGAGAAGAGATGTTTGTGGCACAACTTGACTAGAAGAAGGGATCGGTTGGTAGGACATGTTCTGAGGCATCAAGGGATCACCAATTAGTATTGGAGGGCAGCGTGGGGGGTAAAAATCGTAGAGGGAGACCAAGAGATGAATACACTAAGCATATTCAGAAGGATGTAGGTTGCGGTAGGTACTGGGAGATGAAGAGGCTTGTACAGGATAGAATAGCATGGAGAGCTGCATCAAACCAGTCTCAGGACTGAAGACCACAACAACAACAACAACAACAACAACAATTAGGAGCGAATTCTATAGTTTCATGTGTGTGCTTTGGTAGTTTAGTTTTTGAATTTTTATGTGTTAATTTAATATTTAATAGACACAGTTTTCATTTGTGCCTGAAACTAAACAGATTTTATGACATATCACAAGTTCTAAACCAGAAGCAGATTATTCAATTTCAGCAGTGTGCACTTGCAGTTTGGTTTTTTAAATCCCTGCTAGTTAATCTGATTTCTTAGACACAGTTTTTGCGTTTTCGTCAGTTGTCTACCGTAGGGTTCCGCAGAGCATGTCGATAGTCCTTTGTTTGTCTGTGCAGAGTAGTTTTTCACGGTCTTTGCTATGGATAGGGGCTGTGACTGCTGTGTGCGGATGTGAGCTGAGTTTGTCACACTTCGCTCCCAGCTCCAGACTGTGTTAGCTTCGGTTACACTGGTTGTGGCTGCCTTAGATGGGTATTAGTGTTGTAAGCTGGCTGTGGGGATCCAACGGACGTCCATCACGACCAACGACTCCTCCGACAGATCGGCACCGATGGCCAGCTTACTGCTTGCTCTGAAATTGACCCCTCACCTATTGCCAAGTGGGAGATGGGCTTGGGGTGTGGCTGGCTGCAAAAGACTTTCCAAGGGGCTGAATGTAATGCCTCCCCAGTTAGTCTGATAAACAGCTTCCAGATGCTGTCTGTGACTGACACTGTCCTTTAGCCAGATGCAGTCGCTTGCCTGGCTTTAAGTGGAAACTCTCAGCCTGCAAGATCCGGACAGTCACAGAGGGTGGAATTATTGTTAGTTAGATGCTCAAATGTTAGGCAAGGAATCCAGATCCTTAGGGACATGACTGCCGAGGATGGGAAGAAAACCAGTGCGCACACCGTGTACATACAGGAGGGAGTCATTCCATATGTGGAACGGATCCTACTGAATGCCAAGAAGAGCACAGGGTTCAGCCAACTGCAAGTGGTGGCTCATGTCATTTCCAATGGCGTGCGTTGCTTTGGACTGGAAGAGGTACTCTCTGGTTTTGAGTGGCTATCAGAAGCGGTATAGCTGCCATCCTTGCTTGTTAGGTGAAAGTAGAGCTCACCATTTGCAGTGTATTTGGTAGGACTAATTGCGGATCTCTGGTACAGAACCGAGCGGAGGGTCTGGATCAGAAGCCCAGACGGTTCTGCGACCGAGGGGGCTGCAGATTACTCGGACTGTGTCATAGGTTGGTGGGGTTCTGCTAAATAGGT
This sequence comes from Schistocerca piceifrons, assembly GCF_021461385.2. Classification (NCBI taxonomy): domain Eukaryota; kingdom Metazoa; phylum Arthropoda; class Insecta; order Orthoptera; family Acrididae; genus Schistocerca; species Schistocerca piceifrons. The sequence continues at coordinate 385,347,089 of NC_060142.1, forward strand.
CAGGAGTCGATGACACGCAGGAGGCGGCTTCACGACTAACGGGGTCTGTGTTGCCTTGATTGGGTGGTTTTCTAGGTTAGAGGGTTAGAGGGTCTGGGGAAATACAAAAAGGGCTTCAGTCTCAATGGATGCAGGTCGATCACAGGAAGGACGCGGATCTAAGAACCATAGGTGTAAGAGTTATAAATTGTAGCTGTGTTGAGAAAGTACTAGAGCTCCAAGTGCTAATAGAAAGCACTGATGCTCAAATCGTTTTAGGCACTGAAAGCTGGCTGAAGCCAGAGATTAGTTCAGCTGAAATTTTTGCGAAGGACCCATCGATATTCAGAAGGGATAGGTCTAATACAGTTGGAGGTGGCGTTTTTGTTGCTTTTAGAAATAGATTATCTCGTAGCGAAATAGAAGTAGATAGTTCCTATGAGTTAATATGGGTAGAGGTCATTATTGGCAATGGAGATAAAATAATAAGTGGATCCTTTTACCGATCTCCCAACTCAATTGATTCCACTGCTGAAAGGTTAAAAAAAACTTGAGGTTAATTTGAAATACACACCCCACGCGTATAATTATAGTTGGTTTACTCTCGATGTTTTGGCGAAAATACATTTTTAAATCCGGAGGTGTGCATAAAACATCATCCGAAATTGTGCTCAACGTATTCCTTGAAAATTATTTCTAACAGTTAGTTCATGAGCCCACTGGAGTAGTAAACGATTGTGAAGACACATTTGAGCTAATAAAGAGCATCAAAACGAATACAGGGATTAGTGAACACAGGGTTGTCGTAGCCAGACTGAACACAGTAACTCCTAAATCCTCCAAAAATAAAGGAAAAATATTTCTATTCAAAAAAGCATAAGAAAATGCGCAGATAAAAATTCGCTTGACGCCTTCCTTAAAGACAATCTCGACTCTTTCTATGTTAACTAGGTAAATGTAGACCAGCTGTGGCTCATTCAAAGAGATAGTATCGACAGCAATTGAGAGATTTACACCAAATAAATTAATAAGCGACGGAGCTGAGCCCCCATGGTACATAAAACACGCCAGTACACTGTTGCAGAAATAACTAAAAATGCAAGCCAAATTTAAACGAACGTAGAATCCCCAAGATTGGTGATTTTTCACAGAAGTTCGAAATTTAGCGTGGCCTTCAGTCGAGAGGCTTATAATAGTTTTCACAACGAAACTTTGTCTCGATACCTGGCAGACAATCCAAAGAGATTCTGGTTGTATGTAAAGTATGCTGTCGGCAAGACACAATCAACGCCTTCTCTTCACGATAGCAGTGGAATTACTATCGCTGACAGTGTTGCTAAATTAGTTACTAAACACAGCCTTCCGAAATTCATTCACCAAAGAAGACGAAATAAATATTCCAGAATCCTAATCAAGAACAGCTCCCAACATGAGTAACTTGGAAGTAGATATCCTCGGAGTAGTGATGGAACTTAATAAAAGCAAGTACTCCAGTCCAGACTGTGTAGTGCACATTTAGGTTCCTTTTGGAGTGTGGTGATGCAATAGCTCCATGCTTAACAATGATATACAACCGCTTCTCGGCGAAAGATCCGTACCAAAAGACCGGAAAGTTGCACAGGTCACACCAGTATTCAAGAAAGGTAATAGGAATAAATAATTAAATCACATGTCTAAGTCATTAACATCGATATACAGCAGGATCTTGGAACATGTATTGTGTTCGAACATTATGAATTACCTTGAAGAGAACGGTCTATTCACACACATTCCACATGGATTTAGAAAGCATCGTTCTTGTGAAATACAACTAGCTCTTTACTAGCATGAAGTGCTGTGTGCTTTCAACAGGGGATTTAAGAGTGATTCCATATTTTTGATTTCCAGAAGGCTTTTGACACCATACCTCACAAATGGCTTGCAATGAAATTGTGTGTGCTTATGGAATACCGTCTCAGTTATCCTACCGGATTCGTGATTTCCTATCAGCGAAGTCATAGTTCGTAGTAACTTACGGAAAGTCATCGAGTAAAACACAAGTGAGTTTTGGCGTTCATCAGTGTAGTGTTATAGGCCCTCTTCTGTTCCTTATCTATATAAACGAGTTAGGAGACAATCTGAGCAGCCGCCTTACGTTGTCTGCAGATGATGTTGTCGTTTATTGACTAGTGAAATCATCAACAAGATGAAAACAAATTGCAAAACAATTTATAAAAGACATCTGCATCGTGTGAAATTGAACAATTCACGACCCTAAATAATGAAAAGTGTGAAGCCACCCATATGAGTGCTAAAAGGAATCCGTTAAACTTCAATTACATGATAATCAAATCTAAAGACCATATATTCAACTAAATACCGAAGCATTACAATTACACACTACTTAAATTGGACAGAACACATAGAAAATATTGTGGGGAAGGAGAACCAAAGACTGAGTTTTAGTTGCAGAAAGGAGATTCAACAGATGTATTAAAAAGACTGCCTACACTACTCTTGTCCGTCCTCGTTTACAGTACTGCTGCTCTGTGTGGGATCCCTACCAGACAGAGTTAACGGAATACGTGAGAAAGTTCAAAAATGAGCAGCACGTTTTGTACTATCGAGAAATAGCGGAGAGATCGTCCCTTACATGATACAGAATTTGGAGTAGACATAATTAAAACAAAGTCTTTTCTCATTACAGCGGGATCTTCTAACGAAATTTCAATCACTAACTTTGTCCTCCGAGGGCGATAATATGTATCTGACACCAACCAACTTAGGGACAAACAACCATCATAATAAAATAAGGGAAATAAGAACTTGCACGGAAAGATGTGGGTGTTCGTTTTTTCCGCGCACTGTTCGAGAGCGGAATAATAGAAAATTATTGTGAAGGCAGTTTTGTGAACCCTCTGCCGGCCACTTAAGTTTGATTTGCAGTGTATCTATGTATATTTAAATATCGTTAAACACATTATGACAAATACAGCGAAATAGCCAATACATACAGTACTTCTAGACACATTGTTGGAGTTTAACCATCTCTGCAGCATGCGGAAAATTTGTTACAAGTTACATGGCAAGTGATTCAGTACATTGCATTTGAGAGTATTGACAAGTTCACTACCAAGTGCATGCTACCAGAGAGTCTGCAATCTGCAAACTCACACATCTAACAAGGTCATGCAGAATGTGTACTTGAAAAGTAAACTCATGGCCCCGACATAAGTTTGTTGATAGAAATGTTCTTTGTGTAACAAAAGCATAATAACCACATTTATGTGACAAGAAGAAAGACTGCACAATCATGCTAACTCAGGACAAGACAGCAAACTATTGACAAACAGACAATAACTACAATTGATCAGCCTTACATACACGTACCAACTACAAGGAATTTAACTATCCGACCATCTGTATCTACTGTATAGGCTATCTACGAAATGTGTTTCCCAAATAAACAACATATGGATTCCCTAAACACTATCACAAAACATTGTTATTCTGACGGAAAGAAAACGTTTTTCGTGCTAACACAGTCATGAAAAGTAAAGCAGTCATGAGGAATAAATCATATTAATTCATGTTAGAACATTTATATGTAGTGAAAGACACCACTCATAATTCATATGGTTCTTTATTTGTAAAATATTTTCATATCTTGATACGGATGCAAACATTTTATTTTCCATTAATCGGTAAACCCGTGTAGATACATTCTTGGATGTTGGATACCTATAATCTCAAATGATTAAATCCATAGGTATTCCCACTTCTTTGGTTTCTTAGTATTTAGGGAAGAATTAGAATGACTGTGAACCAGGACTAAATCCCCAACTTCATTGTCATTGATCTGAGAGACTTTCTCAGCAAAATAGGTCTTCCTTTGGTTTGCTCTCACAGATACATTTGTTGCTTGCTTTACTTTATTCACTCAAGATTTTTTATCTTGCGCTAATTCTGGATGGGTTTTCACCATTCATTATATTCTGGCTTGTCCAACAACAAATCACTTGGCGTGTAACCAGTTCTCATGTTTGGCAAATTACACTCCTGGAAATGGAAAAAAGAACACATTGACACCGGTGTGTCAGACCCACCATACTTGCTCCGGACCTGCGAGAGGGCTGTACAAGCAATGATCACACGCACGGCACAGCGGACACACCAGGAACCGCGGTGTTGGCCGTCGAATGGCGCTAGCTGCGCAGCATTTGTGCACCGCCGCCGTCAGTGTCAGCCAGTTTGCCGTGGCATACGGAGCTCCATCGCAGTCTTTAACACTGGTAGCATGCCGCGACAGCGTGGACGTGAACCGTATGTGCAGTTGACTGACTTTGAGCGAGGGCGTATAGTGGGCATGCGGGAGGCCGGGTGGACGTACCGCCGAATTGCTCAACACGTGGGGCGTGAGGTCTCCACAGTACATCGATGTTGTCGCCAGTGGTCGGCGGAAGGTGCACGTGCCCGTCGACCTGGGACCGGACCGCAGCGACGCACGGATATACGCCAAGACCGTAGGATCCTACGCAGTGCCGTAGGGGACCGCACCGCCACTTCCCAGCAAATTAGGGACACTGTTGCTCCTGGGGTATCGGCGAGGACCATTCGCAACCGTCTCCATGAAGCTGGGCTACGGTCCTGCACACCGTTAGGCCGTCTTCCGCTCACGCCCCAACATCGTGCAGCCCGCCTCCAGTGGTGTCGCGACAGGCGGGAATGGAGGGACTAATGGAGACGTGTCGTCTTCAGCGATGAGAGTCGCTTCTGCCTTGGTGCCAATGATGGTCGTATGCGTGTTTGGCGCCGTGCAGGTGAGCGCCACAACCAGGACTGCATACGACCGAGGCACACAGGGCCAACACCCGGCATCATGGTGTGGGGAGCGATCTCCTACACTGGCCGTACACCACTGGTGATCGTCGAGGGGACACTGAATAGTGCACGGTACATCCAAACCGTCATCGAACCCATCGTTCTACCATTCCTAGACCGGCAAGGGAACTTGTTGTTCCAACAGGACAATGCACGTCCGCATGTATCCCGTGCCACCCAACGTGCTCTAGAAGGTGTAAGTCAACTACCCTGGCCAGCAAGATCTCCGGATCTGTCCCCCATTGAGCATGTTTGGGACTGGATGAAGCGTCGTCTCACGCGGTCTGCACGTCCAGCACGAACGCTGGTCCAACTGAGGCGCCAGGTGGAAATGGCATGGCAAGCCGTTCCACAGGACTACATCCAGCATCTCTACGATCGTCTCCATGGGAGAATAGCAGCCTGCATTGCTGCGAAAGGTGGATATACACTGTACTAGTGCCGACATTGTGCATGCTCTGTTGCCTGTGTCTATGTGCCTGTGGTTCTGTCAGTGTGACCATGTGATGTATCTGACCCCAGGAATGTGTCAATAAAGTTTCCCCTTCCTGGGACAATGAATTCACGGTGTTCTTATTTCAATTTCCAGGAGTGTATTTAATATTCTCTCAAAGGGTTTCAGGTAATCTAATCGTTAGTCTGCACATGGCCTCACACTATGTATGTGCACATAAACTGAGACAGCTCACGAAATCATCGTTTAACTGGATTACCTTCAGAATGGTATTCTGTAATTTCTGCACTCGTCTCTGATAAACTGTGTGCCATTGTCAGAGAACAATGCCTCAGTCTTACCAACTCTCGCAAAATAGTCTGCTTGTGTGTGCGTTGAATGAGAGATGGATTTACTGCTTTCTGGGTGCATACAGCCACAATACTTGCTAACCACATCATGCAGTGGTGCACATAGCAAACTCCAATCTTCACTCATGGAAGATGCCTGTATTTATCGATGGAAATCAATTTCATTGATGTATCTGGAACAATAGCGTGCAGTATTCCCTCATGGAAGAAGTTCGTGGCTTTTCCTTCGTGAAAAACCAAGCAAGTCTCAATCGTCTGTTAAATTCCTTGTTGCATGTTGAGAGAGTAACAATACTCATTGGGTTTGTTGCGCACTTTAATACACCAGAGAGACCCCATACGACATGTGTGTGTCAAAGCAGTTTTTATATTGCTTCATGAGGAATGCATGCTCACATTAACAATGCCTCCTGCTTTCCTAAAGGCTTGCAGAACTTCTTGAACAAGATTAACATTCTCTGTCCAGGTGGCAGTAGCAGTCAATTGATCATCCACAGAGAGTATTACTTGTTCCAGAGGTTCAGGACCAAATACCTTATCCAAATTTTCTATAAATATGTGAGATGATAGACCAAACTGTAAACTGGTATCTCCTATCAGTAAAAGCAAAGGGGTGTATTTCCACGAGTTCGTATCTAATGGAATTTGCCAGTAAGAGGACCTGAAGTTGATGCTGCTCAGATACTTGGCTCCATGATATTTTTGTAATTATTCTTCTAAATTTTCAGGCTTTAGACTGACTGATACCAATATTTTATTGATACCTATGACATCGAATACTTATCGTATTTTAACACTTGACTTAGGTACTGCTGTTCAAAAAAAGGTTTCAGATACTATGAGAAGTGGTGGTTCTCATCAAAACTTCGTAAGTCCATTAAACATGGATCTATTCACGAAAATGCACTCCTTTGCCCTCCGGTGTAAGGACTGATGCACCCTTTGAAGTATACCCGGTTGTTGTTCTACCTGCTGGCATGCATCGAAGACGCGACCCTGTAGTGCCCCCTCCCCGACTAATTCAGCACTCCTGAAATATCTCTGCCAGATGTTTGTGCACATTGTAACGAAAGTGTGTTGGTGCGCCTCATTGCATGAACCACATATTTGTATTCATTGCTGGAATCGCACAGCCTCAAGCAAGGTAGGCAATACATTGGTGAGAAAGTCCAACTAATGCCCTCCAGTTAACCTTTGTGGAAACACATGCGACCCTATTAATCTATTACCAAGTATTCCAGCCCATACGTTGATTGAGAATGGGTGTTAATGTCCTCTTTCCTGAATTGCTTGGGAATTTACATCTGCTCATACATGCTGCTTATGGAAATTCACAACAGCATCTCTTATGTGTGGCACACTTCTGTAACGGCCTTGAGAGAACCGCCATCTGCCATGATGTTTCTGTGGCAGATATGGGTACAGCAATTATTCATGAAGCACCCTCCCCGATATAAATGATCCGAAGTTCTCTTAAAAAGAAGTTGGAATTTCTTTCGTGGAGGCCTTTTTACTGCCAGGAACTGTGTGTAAAGATTATGATCGTCGTACGGAGTAACAGGCACTAAACTTGAATCGGGTGCTGAGAGCTTGTAAACAAATAACAGAAGCTGTTTATGTTCAATTAAGTTGTTTGTGTTACTAACGACCTCACATCACAGACGTTCACGTAACCTCTGTCGGATTAAGCGGTCGTTCGTCTTGCGCTGATGACGTTAGAAGAAGTCGAAGGTTTCAGTTCTCACTCAGGTCTAACATGGGAAAACACTTAACAAAATTTTATTCACAATTCATCAAGATGAACTGCGTTCTCGTTAACATACATTGTTCCAAGCATGTAAAGCGAACCTGCACATGTTGCTCTCTGACACAGTCGAAATTTCGCACTATGAAAGGAGGGCAAAAATAAAGGGACACCTGTTTGTTAGCTGCCGACGCTCAATAGCCGGCCGGAATGGCCGTGCGGTTCTAGGCGCTACAGTCTGGAACCGAGCGACAGTTACGGTCGCAAGTTCGAATCTTGCTTCAGGCATGGATGTGTGTGATGTCCTTAGGTTAGTTAGGTTTAATTAGTTCTAAGTTCTAGGCAACTGATGACCTCAGAAGTTAAGTCACATAGTGCTCAGAGCCATTTGAACGCTCAATATTTTCCAACAAATTAACGCTCCAAATTTCGGCGCCACTTTACCCGTTCACTCGCGCGATATAAAGCCAAGGTAGTCGGCAGCGCATTGGCTACCAGCACAGTCAGGAATTATGCGTCCCTTAGACTTCTTTGCTTTTGTTGGCGCGGAAGTATGTGACATCAATATTTTTTGTGACACCGTGAAATACAGTAACTATTGACAAAAGAAATAAGCACCTTATTAAAGACAGATTTTATCGTCATATGTCTTCTATAATCAACAGTGTCTGAAAGTGAAAAATACAGAAATTATAGTATTTCAGTTTTTTCTGTGATTTTTACTTTCAAAAAAATTAATGCTTTGTTCAGTGCGACATCTGTCACAACAACATTTAAACCATAAAAGTTCGGAGTACTACGGGCTACGTGCGAAGGCACGTATGCCACAGGCAGCTTTTTAATGTGAATATCACCAGGAAAAGAAACTTCGCTAAAGTTGTTAAATGCCTTGTGATCTGGCGATAACTTCGCGGCAGTTTCGTGGCCGTTGCTTACACATTCTGATGTTCCATTTATTGATTTACGTCTTGATGGACTCGAGGACCAAATTTGCCACTGACTTCCTGGAGACAAACAAAAACTGTTAGTAACAGTTTTCCGGAAAGTTTCAATTCGTAATGGGCAGCATAAAAATGTGTCATGTGATTCAGTTGTCCGACAGCTGCTTCCGTAATTTTCTCACCTCGAAATGGTAATGTTCTCTTACTAGAGAGGTGACACCCTCATCCTGTTTCATCCGTATTTATAACGAATTCTGGCTCGAATTCTGGAATTATAGTGGACGTTTGAAGTTGTAATAGTCTTACTGTTACTTACAATTCATCAGAGATTACCTTCTCTTTTGCGTTGACGTATTTGGTTACATGAGGCTGGGGTATTCTGTGTTTCACCTTCAAAGACTCGCACCAGGTGTCTGAGGCTTTGAACTCAAAAGTTTGCGACTACAATGAGGCTGCTGCGAACATCGTCCACTGCCGCAGTGATCTTGTAGTAACCACATGTCCATTGTTTCTAGCCTCTATAAAACGGTAGAACACTCCCAGAAGTCTTTCCCTGATACAAATATTCATAAGGCATTAAGTGTGATACGTAGACAAATAATATTTATCTTGAATGGTGTGTGACATATTCAAGTACATACATACTTATGGTTACTTTATTTGTTATACGACCCAGTGACGCAACAACAGTGGAATCGGATAACATTTGCAAAAAACATGTACTCAAAGCAAGACAAAACCCATTGTGTCCTCCAGTATCAAGAGAAAAGGTCACCAAAAATAATCCAGAGGAAATTCCAAAGGGTATACCACTGACAGCCACCAGATGTCAAAAACCAGAAGTGCTATGCGAAATTTAGGGAAACTTGGAGCCCCTGTGATTTTCTTAGAACAGGCAGGCCCAGACATATTGCGCAGAGAATTCAGGCGATGAGACCAGCGTTCGTGAGAAGTGTCAAGAAGTCAGTCCGCAGAGCCTCACGTGATTTGCAGATTCCGAAGGCATGAGTGATCCGCATCCTGCATAAACAACTTCTTTTCCGTGCGTACAAAGTCCAGATCGTGCAGTCCCTCCAGCCATCGGTTTACAGCGCTCGTTATGACCTTGCTGTCGCCATGCTGGTTGAGCAGGAGGTTGATAGCAATCTGAAACGCGCCCTTTTCTCAGATGAGGCCACATTTCATTTGAACAGTGTTGTCAACCGATACAATACTAGGATGTTGGGGTCCAAGAAACCCCACGCTGTGTTTGAGATCATCAGAGATAGGCCTAAGCAGAACCTGTGCCGGCGTCTTATTCACAATAAAATCATAGGGCCTTTCTTCTTCAGTGAAACGACTGTCACACCCAATAACTATCGTGATGTTGTTGTTGTTGTGGTCTTCAGTCCTGAAACTGGTTGGGTGCAGCTCTCCATGCTACTCTATCCCGTGCAAGCTTCTTCATCTTCCAGTACCTACTGCAACCTACATCCTTCTGAATCTGCTTAGTGTATTCGTCTCTTGGTCTACCTCTACGATTTTTACACTCCACACTGCCCTCCAATACTAAACTGGTGATCCCTTGATGCCCCAGAACATGTCCAACCAACCGATCCCTTCTTCTAGTCAAGTTGTGCCACAAACTTCTCCCCAATCCTATTCAATACCCATATGATCTACCCATCTAATCTTCAGCATTCTTCTGTAGCACCACATTTCGAAAGCTTCTATTCTCTTCTTGTCCAAACTAGTTATCGTCCATGTTTCACTTCCATACATGGCTACACTCCATACAAATACTTGCAGAAACCACTTCCTGACACTTAAATCGATACTCGATGTTAACAGATTTCTCTTCTTCAGAAACGATTTCCTTGCCATTGCTAAAGTGCGCGTCATATATCTTGGCGGCCGAGTTTAGGTTCGTTCTGCGCATCTGACGTCACAAAACACAGTCAGCCAATGAACAGAGAACGACGTTGCCAGATCTCGACAGCAGTGCAGAGCAGGGACGAGTGTCTTCAGGTTTAGAAACGTTCAGTCATAAATAAAGTAATAGAACAAAAGCAATGTCTTGATAGCAGACTTTCTTTTACAGAAAGTTTGGAAAAAGCATTCTATATACCAATTGCTTCATATTCTATTAGTTAATTAAACCAAACAAGCAATAAGACTCCTAATTCAGGCGATAGCAAGGAAAGGTGTTTGTTTCAATCTCACGAACTGCTTTTTCGCAATAAAGAACAGCGGTAATTGTTTATTTCCTATTGTACTTCGACGAAGCGTGAGTAATTCATAGTCATACCAACAGTGTTTGCTTAATACTTTCTTTATTTAAAAACAATATTGGAGTGCCTTACTTCACGAATTTTATTCGTTTGAATGAAATTTCTACTGCTTCGTCTCTTCATTAACTTTTTCGCTGCAGCAGACACGTACTCCCCGCATTCCGCGCTGTGCGCGATTTTGTCATCACTGCACTACTCGCCTGTGCAGACACAATGGTGTGCAGTGAGAAAATCGCCCACTGCGCGGAATGCAGGGAGCACGTCTTTGTAGCAGCGAAAGGGTTAATGCGGCCGTGGTGGCTTTACTTCATGAACTGCGCGCTCCCAGTTATTTTGCTCCCCAAATAGCAAAATTCCTTTACTACTTTAAGTGTCTCATTTCCTAATCTAATTCCTTCAGCATCACCCGATTTAATTCGACTACAGTCCATTATCCTCGTTTTGCTTTTGTTGATGTTCATCTTATACCCTCCTTTCAAGACACTAACCATTCCGTTCAACTACTCTTCCAAGTCCTTTGCTGTCTCTGATAGAATTACAATGTCATCGGCGAACCTCAAAGTTTTTATTTCTTCTCCATGGATTTTAATACCTACTCCCAATTTTTCTTTTGTTTCCTTTACTGCTTGCTCAATATACAGATTGAATAACATCGCGGAGAGGCTACAACCCTGTCTCACTCCCTTCCCAACCACTGCTTCCCTTTGATGTCCCTCGACTCTTATAACTGCCATCAGGTTTCTGTACAAATTGTTAATAGCCTTTTGCTCCCTGTATTTTACCTCTGCCACCTTGAGAATTTGAAAGAGAGTATTCCAGTCAACATTGTCAAAAGCTTTCTCTAAGTCTACAAATGCTAGGAACGTAGGTTTGCCTTTCCTTAATCTAGCTTCTAAGATAAGTCGTAGGGTCAGTATTGCCTCACGTGTTCCGATATTTCTACGGAATCCAAACTGATCTTCCCCGAGGTCGGCTTCTACTAGTTTTTCCATTCGTCTGTAAAGAATTCGCGTTAGTATTTTGCAGCCGTGACTTATTAAACTGATATTTCGGTAATTCTCACATCTTTCAACACCTGCTTTCTTTGGGATTGGAATTATTATATTCTTCTTGAAGTCTGAGGGTATTTCACCTGTCTCATACATCTTGCTCACCAGATGGTAGAGTTTTGTCAGGACTGGTTCTCCCAAGGCTGTCAGTAGTTCTAGTGGAATGTTGTCTACTCCCGGTGCTTTGTTTCGACTCAGGTCTTTCAGTGCTCTGTCGAACTCTTCACGCGGTATCATATCTCCCATTTCATCTTCGCCTACATCCTCTCCCATTTCCATAATATTGTCCTCAAGTACATCGCCCTTGTATAGACCCTCTATATAGCCCTTCCACCTTTCTGCTTTCCCTTCTTTGCTTAGAACTGGGTTTCCATCTGAGCTCTTGATATTCATACAAGTGGTTCTCTTTTCTCCAAAGGTCTCTTTTATTTTCCTGCAGGCAGTATCTATCTGACCCTTAGTGAGATAAGCCTCTACTTCCTTACATTTGTCCTCTAGCCATCCCTGGTTAGCCATTTTGCACTTCCTGTCGATCTCATTTTTGAGACGTTTGTATTTCTTTTTGCGTGCTTCATTTACGGCATTTTTATATTTTCTCCTTTCGTCAATGAAATTCAATATTTCTTCTGATACCCAAGGATTTCTACTAGCCCTCGTCTTTTTTCCTACTTGATCCTCTGCTGCCTTCACTACTTCATCCCTCAAAGCTACCCATTCTTCTTCTACTGTATTTCTTTCCTCCGTTCTTTCAATTGTTCCCTTATGCTCTCCCTGAAACTCTCTACAACCTCTTGTTCTTTCAGTTTATCCAGGTACTATCTCCTTAAGTTCCCACCTTTTTGCAGTTTCTTCACTTTTAATCTACAATTCATAACCAATAGATTGTGGTCAGAGTCCACATCTGCCCCTGGAAATGTCTTACAATTTAAAACCTGGTTCCTAAAACCCTGTCTTACCATTATATAATCTATCTGAAACCTGTCAGTATCTCCAGGCTTCTTCCATGTATACAGCATTCTTTTATGATTCTTGAACCAAGTGTTAGCTATGATTAAGTTGTGCTTTGTGCAAAATTCTACCAGGCGGCTTCCTCTTTCGTTTCTTACCCCCAATCCATATTCACCTACTACGTTTCCTTCTCTCCCTTTTCCTACTGACGAATTCCAGTCATCCATGACTATTAAATTTTCGTCTCCCTTCACTATCTGAATAATTTCTTTTATTTCATCATACATTTCATCATTCAACTATCTTGATATAATGGAATGATTGCTTCTGTCACAGATTCAGTACGTTCTGGACTTAATTTTCCAAGGAGATGGTGCGGCACCTCATTGAGTGGTAGATATTCGAGCCTATTTGGATACAATATAATTGGGAAGATGGATCGGGCAGGTGATCCCATCAAATGGCTTTCCACAATCACCGAACGTAACACTACCGGATTTCTTCCTTTGGAGTTACGTCAATGAACAGGTTTACCAAACACCAGTGGACGTCATTACAGCGTTACGGCGCAAAATTATTGATGTGATAATATCCATTCCTCACGACATGTTGACCAAGACAAGGGTGAAGTCGAAATATCGCTTCGATATCCTTCGGGAACGAAAGTAGCACGCGTCGAAATTTGTTAATTTTTTGTGTGTACCTAAAAACTTGAATATCTTACTTGCACTTTAAGATAAAAGATATGTGTCTAAATGTCATGTTTTCTACCTTATGCATGTTGTAATCAGAGAAAAAGTTCTGGGACACCCTGTATACCTCCAGTCAGTACGCCGTTTGGCTCCTCCATCACGATAGCTGTATTGTACTTGCAGGATTACGCACTCGTGCGTTGTTAGCAACAGCTTTTGTTTGTCTCCAAGAAGTCAGCGACCAACATGGTCCTCAAGTTCAACAGGATGTGAAGCAATTGATGGTACAGCGTCATAATGTGTACGCAACAGCCGCAGAATATGGAAAGCTCACAACGGAAATCTATCGTCAGTTTTTGGACGAAGGTTTGCGACCTTACGTAATGATTGAGCCGTTTGTGTACATTATCGTCTCGTGGGGTGGGCAAAGCTATCCCTCCTTGTGCGATGGGCTGCTTATCGATGAAACTGGAACACCGTCCTCTTCATTAACAGTAGCTGCACCACATGCACTTCTGACTTTTATCAGCAGGTGAAGGATTACATTCGCCCTTTTCTCATCGCACAGAAAAGGGAAATCACAAATGGAAGCGAAGCATTTAAAATTCACGCCTTGGTCCATAATCAACTGCATGCTCCGGCTCTGGACAAATTCTTCGATATGCACAGTTTGCAGCGAAATAATCACCAACTCACTCGCTATTTAGCGCCTCTAGTAAGGCTGCTTTTGCTAATGATTTTTACATTCAAAAATATATCTGCGGCATATGTGCTTGCGCACGTTGCTCATGGTGCTCCGAAGTTTTACACTTTGACTGCTTTTTCGACAGATAAAACACTGGGGAATGTACTCGTTCTCTTGAAGTACAAAAGTGGAAATAAAAGCAAAAACTGAAATACTAGATTTTATGCGTTTTTCGTTTTCAATTACTGTTGACTATGTTAGAGTAAATAAGATTTGTGATGATAAATCTATTTTCAATAACACTAGACTTGTTTATTTTTCACGTCAATAATTCCACAGTATTTCACGACATCGCAAAAACATTGATCTGAGATAACAACAAAAACATAGTGTTGTGGATTGGCAGGAGACCAACCCACTAAATTGAGAGGAAGCCGAAAGGCACGCGTTTAAGCTCACGCAGGCTGGCGTGAGGTCTGGAACAGGACAAGGTAATTAGAACTTAGAAAAAAGGAGGTAACTGGTAGAATACTTAACTTTAATCCATTAATTTTGAAGGTAGCTCTTGTCTGTACATTCTTTACAATATCAATAGCAACTGATAATGGCGCCTTGCTAGGTCGTTGCAAATGACGTAGCTGAAGGCTATGCTAACTATCGTCTCGGCAAATGAGAGCGTAGTTTGTCAGTGAACCATCGCTAACAAAGTCGGCTGTACAACTGGGGCGAGTGCTAGGAAGTCTCTCTAGACCTGCCGTGTGGCGGCGCTCGGTCTGCAATCACTGATAGTGGCGACACGCGGGTCCGACGTATACTAACGGACCGCGGCCGATTTAAAGGCTACCACCTAGCAAGTGTGGTGTCTGGCGGTGACACCACACATAGGACTGAATCTCAACACATTGCGCAAAAATTCGTAAGTCTGCTCTTAGCTACTATGTCACCTACTACTTTGGTTTAACGCCGCGTTATCGAACTGATGAAGTGGCGTCGAAACTTTGAGCGCCAAACTGTTGAGTGTCAGCAACCAACCCAAAAAAGGGTCCCTTTATTTTTACCCTTCTTTCATCCTATTAAGTTTAGACTGTGTCAGAGAGTGATATATTGTGGGTTCCCCTTAACAGTTGAAAAGTGGAAGGCGTTTGCTAATCTCATTTACCGGTCAATTTGAGTTCCGAGGTTGAAAGTAACGGATGTGTGAATTGGCGCATTGATACCATCAGGATAAGCCTCTATTAGTGTAAATAATTGGTCCGACAGTAAAAGTCCAGTGAACTGATGTGGTCGTGGGACTACACGTGAGTAATACTACGAAGAAGTTGTTGCACGACGCCCCGAATTTATTGTGCTCTGTAACTCACTTGCCCTCCTGAGAACTGTCATTGCGCGCAGCGTCCACCCCAAGATGGATGTGCAGCGCGCTCCGCCTAGCGGCCGGATGTAGACAACTCTTCGAGGAATGGCGAATCTGTAAACACAGCGCAATCGCAAACCGGCTGTCGAAACGCCAGTGCCACAGGAGTCCCCGCCAGAGGCGCTTTCTCTGGGAAGCGGGTCGCCGCTGCGCGAAAGTAACGCAACATGTGTAAACAGAATGGCGGCGCCAGAGGCGGGGCGTGTATAGAAACTGAGTTCACCGGAAAAAAACTTTACTCACTCCCTTAAAAGAGCACACTGGTCACCACGGAACGCTATAAACGCTGTAAAAGTGGGAAAAAGGAGACTATTTGACCCTCCATAGCTCATGCGCACTGTTGTAGGGAATCAGCAGGGTAAGATGGATCGACGTGTGGGCACTTGACGGAATGTCGGGAAAGAATTTTCGTGTTTGAACTTGTCCATGTCAACACCGTGAGTGAAGCTGCTCTGTTTGTTGATGTATCAACGCGGAATGTGACACTAATGCGGAGTTAACACAGACAGTTTTACGAAATTCCTTCACCAAGGAAGACGAAGTAAATATTCGGGAATTCGAATAAAGAAATGCTGCTGACGTGAGTAACTTAGAAGAGATACCCTCGGTGTAGCGAAGCAGTTTAAATCAATAAAGGCAAGTCTTCTGGCCCAGGTTGCTTACTGTTTTTGTTTCAGAGTATGCCGACGTAATAACTCCATACTTATAAACCATATAATGCCGCTCGCTCGGATTAAGATCCTGACCTAAGGATTGAACAGTTACACAGGTCACATAAATACAGTAAAAAAAGTAGAAATAATTCGCTAAATTGTTAATCCATATCGCTGACGTCGATATGCAGTACGATATAGGAAGCTCTACTTTGAGCGAACTTTTTAAATTAGCGTGAAGAAAACGACATATAGTCAGCAAAGATTTAGAAAATTACGTTCTTGTGAAACACAACTGGCTCTTTCTCTAAAAAAGAAAAAGAAATTGTTCAAATGGCTCCAAGCATTATGGGACTTAACATCTGAGGTCATCAGTCCCCTAGTCTTAGAACTACTTAAACCTAAGTAATCTAAGGGCATCACACACATCCATGCCCGAGGCAGGAGTCCAACCTGCGACCGTAGCAGCGGCGCGGTTCCGGACTGAAGCGCCTAGAACCGCTCGGCCACAGCGGCCGGCTTCACATGAAATAACGATTGTATCGACAAAGAGTCGCAAGCTGATTCCATGTTTCTAGATTTCCAAAAGCCTTTTGACACAGTAACTCACAAGCGGCGTCTGATCAGATGCGCTTGACTGTCTGTTGTGCGACTGGATTCGTGATTTTCTGTAAGAAGGGGTACAGGAATTGATGGGAAGTCATCGAATAATATATAAGTGATATCTGGGGTTCCCCTAGGAAGTGTGTAGCTGTTTCTAATCTATATAAACGTTTTAGGTGACACTCTGAGCAGCCTTCTTAGATTATTTTCAGATGGTGCTGTCATTTACCGTATAGTAAAGTCACCAGACGACCAAAACCAAGTGCAAAATGATTCGGACGAGATATCTGTATGGTGCGAAAAGTGGCAGTTACCTGTAAATAATAAAAAAGCAAGCTTATCCACATGAATATTAAAAGGAATCCGTTAAATTTCACACGACAAATTGAACCAATTTAAGTGCTGTCTTGTAACGCCCCCTTTGAAAAATTATGAATGACAGAGCTGGAAAAACTATTACGTTATTTGATTTTCAAATATCTGAGCAAAACTCAACGTACTCAAACAGTTTTCTCTTTACTTATTCTGATCATCACTAAACTGACACACAATATTTTTAGCGCAACGCAATCTGACTTTCAATCCCTACAAAAGAATGGCCCTGACTATACCTTTCATGAATCACTTACCTCACAAAAGTCTTCGTTACTCGAACTACTGCAATACAGCGAGTGCCAATACGGCCAGCTAAATAAAAGATTCTAACTACTGAAGGCACTAACTACTGATAGGCATAGTTAGCAAATGAAAGATTTTGATAGAGAACAAACAGTGTATTTGCCTTAACAATGCTCAAAAGTCATCATATATATATATATATATATATATATATATATATATATATATATAAACTCATGACATCCATCTTTAGAAATTTCCTTTTTCTGGCGGACAGATGTCCAGATCGTCCGCTTATAGTAACCTCTCAAAACTCTGGCATCTCTCTCTCTCCATATCCACCTCCGCTGGCGGCTCACCTCCAACTGCCCAGCGCTACGCGCTGTTCACATCCAACTGCCCAACACTACACTAGCGAAAAACTTCCAACAATGAGTCCAACCAGCCACAGACTGCACACAGCACAGTCAGCGATTTTCATGTAGAGCCTACGTGGCGTTACCAACATAAAAATCTAAACAGTCTGTACGACTTAATACCTAGGGATTACAGTTACGAACAACTTAAATTGAAACTATCACATGCTATTGTGTGGAAAACAAAGCAAAGACTGCGTTTTATTGGTAAAACATTTGGAAGGTGCAATTGGTCCAATAAAGACGGCCTACGCTAGGCTTGTTTATCCTCTGCTAGAGGTCTGCTGTGTGGTATGGAATCCTTATCAGATAGGACTGACGGTGGACATCGAAAAAGTCCAAAGAAGAGCAGCTCGTTCTGTATTATCACGGATATGTTACACATATTAGGGTAACAATCATCAAGTTCAGCTAGCTCGCAACAGGTGCTTTCAAATACATTATTGATATGATGCAAACGGCCAGCGTACATAAATCTATTCATTGAGATGAGGTGGTATCGCAATATTCATGATCACTAAACTTTGCTTTAGTGCCCTGGATTAAACTCCAAATCACTCCCCACTGTCTCATGAAGTGAGTGCGTGTGACACTGTTTATGGAGGTCCCTCCGTCGCATGGGGACGTTAACCATGCTGTCCCTTGGTGCTATTCTAGAGGGTAGGCTGTGTGCCGGCTTCTGGTTACACCCTCTCCCGTCTCCCATCATCAGGGAAACAAACATGATACCATATTATTCACATACGCATTAAAGTCATTTACACTGAACAGATACACAACTCGCATACACAGCTGGGTAGACGGCCAGTGTGAGCGGAGAAGGAAAACTCTTTCCTACTGTCATGGACTGTGTGGCTGGTCCCGGCAGAGGTCCCCATTGTTGTGTTGTCGGTGCAAGATTTTGTGCAGGAACTGACCTGTCGATTATGTCCCATAAACTTTCGATGTGATTCATGTCGGGCGATCTGCGTGGTCAGATCATTCATAAAATTGCCCAGAATGCTCTTTAAATCAATTGGGAACAGTTGTGGCCCGGTGATATGGCGCATTGTCATCCTCCATGAATGTCTGCAAACGGTCTCCAAGTAGCCGAACATAACCGTTTCCAGTCAATGATCGGTTCAGTTGTACGAAAGGACCCAGTCCATTCAAGTAAACATAGCCTTCACCGTGCTGGAGCCACCATCAGCTTGAATAGTGCCTTGTTCACGATTAGGGTCCACGGCTTGGTGGTGTCTGAGCCACACTCGCTCTTAGGAACTGAAATTCGGACTCAAGTTCGGAGTCCAACCGATATCGTTACTGTCAGCGTTGTACTCGCATCGGTCGTCTGCCGCCATAGCCCATTAACGCCAGACCCCTCCACGCCGTATTAACGGATACGTTCGTCTTACGTCCCACATTGATTTCTGCGGTTATTTCACGCTGTGTAGCTTGTCTGTTAGCACTACGCCAACGCCGTTGCTATCGGTCGTTAAGTGGACGCCGTCGGTCACTCTGGTGTCCGTGGTGAAAGGTAATACCTGAAAATTGATATTCTTGGAATATTCTTGACACTGTGGGTCACGTAATATTGAATTCCCTGACGATTTCCGAAATGAAATGTCCCATACCCCTAGTTCCAACTACCATTCCGCATTCAAAGTCTATTAATTCCCGTCGTGTGGGCATAATCGCGTCGGCAACCTTTTCACATGAATCATCTGAGTGCAAATGACAATTCCGCCAATACACTGCCCTTTTATAGCTTGTGTACGCGACAGTACCGCCATCTGTATACAGTGAGTCCAAAAAGCATTCGTCTAGCTAGTCCGTGTAACATAAAAAGAAATGTATACAAAATCTAAGAAGTACCTCAGGAAGTCATTTTTGTTGAAAAGCAAGGAAAGAAATACATCCAAATCGACAGCAGAGTTAACATAATAGAAAATGTAATACAAGAGCTAGATCATAAAGTATTTGTGCACCATGTGAACACTCCGAAATTCTGCGCGTAGTGATTAAACTATAACGCTGACCCACGGCACACACTTAAGAGTCAACCGTGCGCGGCCCCACGGCGTCGATACAGTGCAACTAGCGCCATGGGCCGTAAGGGTAGTGAGACAACGCTGAACGAAAGGAAACTTATTCTGCGCTTACATAATGAGTGAAAATCTTCTTACGAGATTGATAAAGTAGTCGGTAGACATAGAACGACGGTTCAGTCGATAATAGATCGATTTTGCGCAACAAAATCGTTAAGAAACCAACCACGTACCGGACGCCTTCACACTATGACTGATGCAGACATGAGATTTATCATGAGGGAAATGAAGAAACGTCTTCATTTTGCGATGGAACATAGATTCAAAAACGAAGACTTCTGGAATAGAGTAATATTTTCTAATGACAGCAAATATAACGTATTCGGGCCGGATGGCAGGCGACGGGTGTGGCTTGTCCCAACAGTTAAACACAGTGGTGGCTCCCTGATGGTGTGGGGCTGTATGAGTGCTGCAGGTGTTGGAAAATTACATTTCTTAGAAGGTACAATGGCTCGCCATATGTATATCAACCTTTTAAAGGACAATCTGAATCCTTGCGTCAGAAAATTAGGTCTAAAGGAAATTACATTTTTCTACAAGATAACGACCCAAATCATACTGCTCTAAATACAAGGCTGCGGCTCCTGTACAATACCCCAAAACAACTTAACAGCCCTCCTCAGAGCTTAGACATTAATCTTATTGAACACCTTTGGAAAGTAGTGGAAGATAGCATCAGAAAAAGACACATTTCAAACAAGAGAGACCTAAAAAAAGCGCTTCAAGACGAATGGGACAAAATTGCAGCCTCTCTGACGGAAAAATTGGTCAAGTCGATGCCCAGACGACTATAAGCAGTAATAGCTGCAAAGAGAAACCGCACTAAATATTAACTTTTGTAGCTGAAATAATTCAGATTGTAAATTTAAAAAAAAATATGAGTGGACGAATACTTTTTGAAGTAGCCCTTGAATAAATTCCACATTTTGTCAAATTTGTTATGGCTATGGATGTATTTATTTCCTTGTCCATCAATAAAAATGACTTACCAAGGTTCGCTGCATATGACGGGGTGTTCACATTTTATATTCCATTCCTTTCACTTGACATACGCTTAGTTTTTTAAAAAAAATTACAACTAGACGAATACTTTTTGGACTCACTGTATGTACATATCGCTTCCCCATGGCTTCTGTCACCTAACTGTATGTTCTTTACGTGATAAACTCTTTAAGACAAGGTAGTTCACTAAATTACAAGACGGTGCAACGTCGTCAATCGATAAATGCATATTAACTTTTTATGCAGAACGAGCGAAGTGGCGCAACGGTTAGCACATTGCACTCGCATTGGAGAGGACGACGGTTCAAATCCCCGTCCAGCCATCCCGATATAGGTTTTCCATAATTTCTCTAAATCGCATAAAGCAAATGTCTGAATGGTTCCTTTGCCTCTGAAAGAGCACGGCCGATTTCCTTCCTCGTCCTTCCCTAATCTGAGCTTGTGCTCCGTCTCTGATGACCGCGTTGTCGACGAGATGTTAAACCACAATATTCCTTGTACACATTAGGCGGTAGAGGAAAAAGCAACGTATAGGGAAAAAATTCAGTTTCCACAGCGTAAGTAGCTTCAGTGGATTTATGGAGTCGCACATGAAGGAGCAGGATCGAGGCGAAAATTAATGGAGGCGACCTAGAAGAATGCGAGATAACTACGTGCTTTGACAAGGAGGGGAAACATGTTCCGGAGACCGACAAATCTGTGGGAGGATGGCGAGAGGCATTGCAGAGCAACATCACCGGTTGCACCGTATGCGATGTCAGTCGTGTATCTTAACGGAGGTCGAATCAATTTCTGACGGAAGATCTGTTCCAAACAGCACAGGTGCAGCGGTTGGACAAGAAACACAAACACCACAAACACAACACATTACCACGCCTCATACGGTCTCAGAAACCGTTAGCATCCAAAACAGCTTTCAGTTGTCTCGGAATGGATAAATGCAAGTCCCGTATGGTTTTCAAGAGAATCTTATGCCATTCTTACAGAAAAATTATGGCAAGTTCAGGTAAACATGACGGAGATGGATGGTGGTCAGGCACCATTCTCTCCAAAGGAGACCACAAGGCTCGTTATTGCTGAAATCTGGTGTCTGTGGTGGCCAGGAGAGAAGCGGCAGTTAATTTTCCTGGTCACAAAACCAGTCCCGGACGACGCAGGCCGTGTGAACAGGTGCACTGAGGTCTTGGGACACAGCACCACTATTGAGGAACAAACAGTGTACCGTGGGATTGGCCCCATCAGCCAAAATTGCCACGTAATACACTACGTGATCAAAAGCATCCGGACACCCCCAAAAACATACATTTTCATATTAGGTGCATTGTGTTGCCACCTACTGCCTGGTACTCCATATCAGCGACCTCAGTAGTCATTAGACATCGTGAGAGAACAGAATGGGGCGCTCCGCGGAACTGACAGACTTCGAATGTGGTCGGGTGACTGGGTGTCACTTGCGTCATACGTCTGTACGCGAGAGTTCCACACTCCTGAACATCCCTAGGTCCACTGTTTCCTATGTAATAGTGTAGTGGAAACTTGAAGGGACACGTACAACACAAAAGTGTACCGGCTGACCTCGTCTGTTGACTGACAGAGACCGCTGACAGCTGAAGAGGGTCGTAATGAATAATAGGCAGACATCTATCCAGACCATCACACAGGAATTCCAAACTGCATCAGGAACCACTGCAGGTACTATGACAGTTAGGCGGGAGGTGAGAAAACTTGGATTTCATGGTCCAGCGGCTGTTAATAAACCGGTAAATGCCAAACGACGCATCGCTTCGTGTAAGGAGCGTAAACATTGGACGATTGAACAGTGGAAAAACGTTGTTCGGAGTGGCGAGTCACGTCACACAATGTGGCGATCCGATGGCACGGTGTGAGTATGGCGAATGTCCGGTGAACGTCGTCTGCCAGAGTGTGTAATGCCAACAGTAAAATTCGGAGGCGGCGATGTTATGGAGTGGTCGCGTTTTTCATGGAGGGGGCTTGCACCTCTTGTTGTTGTTTTGTGCGGCACTATCACAGGACAGGCCTACATTGATGTTTTAAGCATCTTCTTCCTTCCCACTGTTGATGAGCAATTCGGGGATGACGACTGCATCTTTCAACACGATCGAGCACCTGTTCATAATGCACGATCTGTGGCGGAGTGGTTACACGACAATAACATCCCTGGCCTGCACAGAGTCCTGATCTGAATCCTATAGAACACCTTTGGGATGTTTTGGAACGCCGACTTCGTGCCAGGCCTCACCGACCGACATCTATACCTCTCCTCAGTGCAGCACTCCGTGAATAATGGGTTCTCATTCCCAAGAAACATTCCAGCTCCTGATTGAACGTATGCCTGCGAGAGTGGAAGCTGCCATCAACGCTAAGGGTAGGCCAACACCATACTGAATTCCAGCATTACCGAGAGAGGGCACCACGAACTTGTAAGTCACTTTCAGCCAGGTGTCCGGATACTTTTGACACATAGTGTTCAGTGCTGTAGAGCGATATTTCCCAATAAACATGCTGCCTGCAGGACACATCGTAAGGCTTCCTCAACTATCACCGAAACCTAGCTATGTTTCACTCTTGGGACGTGACCTCGGCTAGAACTTGGAAGCAGTGTCCAACAAGACTCATCCGACCAAATCACTTTCCTCCATTGCTTGATCCGTAATGAATTTCTACCCTAGAGAGGTGGAGAACACTATCAACGACACGCTACCGACTCTCGCTTGGCTTCAGGATCGTACTGGTCACACATGATCTCATCTCCTGTAATGATGAGGATAGCCAGCAATGCGTGACCACGGTGCTTCGAGCGATTCCACAACAAACGTTTGCTGACAGTTTCCAACAGCACTGCAGCTGATGCCAGAAGTGTGTTGTGGGTAACAATGATTACTTTGAAGGTCAGTGAAGGTAGTTCGTAACTCTTGTTTCCTTTATTTTCTGAGAAAATTCGCCGAACTTTTCAGATGCACCATGTACAAGATACGGTAGAGCACAGAGGTGGCAGACTGTCAATATGGGGTAGCATACCGGCATCTGATGTAGGGAATGCACGGAAACACAGATACGAGGTCTGTTCAAAAAAATCCAGAACTTCATCCACAAAATTTTTCTACGCTTGCCTGTTACTTATTGTGCATGGTCTCCTTTGAAATACTCTCCTCCACAATGGATACACCGCTCCCAACGTCGTTTCCACTTCCAGAAGCTGTCTTGGTACGCCCCTTGCTGCATCGCGCGAAACGCCGTCTGCGAATTCCCGTCTAAGGTTGCAAATCTTCGTCCTTTCAACAGGGTTTTCCACCTTGTAAATAAAAAGAGTCTGCAGGGGCCGGGTCTGGAGAGTACGCAGGATGAGGCAGCACAGTAATTTCTTTTTTGTGCAATAGTCACGCACCAACAAGGATGAAAGTGCGGGTGCGTTGTCGTGAGGCAAGAGCCCTGAATGTCTCACCACATTTCAGGCTGTTTCCTTCTCACATTTTTATGCAGGCGTCGCAACACGTCCCGATAGTACAGTTTGTCCCTGTGGTACGAATTATGATGAACTAATCCTTCAAAGTCAAAGAAAACTACCTGCCTGGCTTTGACATTTGTCCTGATCTGACGAGCTTTCTTTGGTGTTGTTGAACCTTTCCCGATCAGTTGTGAAGATTAAACTTTGGTCTCAACATCATAACCGTTCTCAATTACGCAATCCAAAAGCTCTTCACAGACTGCGAGGCGAAAGTCTTTCTGGTCTTTATTCGTGAGCCGTTGGACGAACTTGGCGGCAACACGATGCTTTCCAAGATGCTGTCAGGATTTCATGACATGATCCAATTGAAATGTTACTTTCTTCTGCAATCTCAAAGAAAGTCAGCCTTCGATTGGGACGCACAGTTTCGCTGACATTCTTGGCATGAGCTTCGTCATAGACATCGAAGGGCATCCTGACCAAGGGTCATCTTTAACTCCCGTCTGGCCATTTTTAAACAGTGTGAACCGTTCGTAACACCGAGTACGGCTTAAGCAATCGTCACCGTAGGTTCCTGCATCATTTGGTGTGTCCGTATAAAGGTTTTCCTGAGTTTCACGCAAAATTTAATGCAGACGCGTTGCTCTTCTAACTCTAGCATCTAGAAATTCGTAAACTGTGCGACACAACGTTCTACTCAATGCAGCATTGAACTATAACTAATAGACATACAACAATTAGACTTCAGGCAGTAAAACATTAAACATAGACCTGTGCAGAGAAGCCAACCGCATTGCCCTCCAACACACCAAAATTGGTTCAAATGGCTCAGAGCACTATGGGACTCAACTGCTGAGGTCATTAGTCCCCTAGAACTTAGAACTAGTTAAACCTAGCTAACCTAAGGACATCACAAACATCCATGCTCGAGGCAGGATTCGAACCTGCGACCGTAGCGGTCTTGCGGTTCCAGACTGCAGCGCCTTTAACCGCACGGCCACTTCGGCCGGCTCCAACACACCATTTGCAAGATATTACGGTATACAGGGTGTTACAAAAAGGTACGGCCAAACTTTCAGGAAACATTCCTCACACACAAATAAAGAAAAGATGTTATGTGGACATGCGTCCGGAAACGCTTAATTTCCATGTTAGAGCTCATTTTAGTTTCGTCAGTATGTACTGTACTTCCTCGATTCACCGCCAGTTGGCCCAATTGAAGGAAGGTAAAGTTGACTTCGGTGCTTGTGTTGGCATGCGACTCATTGCTCTACAGTACTAGCATCAAGCACATCAGTACGTAGCATCAACAGGTTAGTGTTCATCACGAACGTGGTTTTGAAGTCGGTGCAATGTTTACAAATGCGGAGTTGGCAGATGCCCATTTGATGTATGGATTAGCACTGGGCAATAGCCGTGGCGCGGTACGTTTATATCGAGACAGATTTCCAGAACGAAGGTGTCCCGACAGGAAGACGTTCGAAGCAATTGATCGGCGTCTTAGGGAGCACGGAACATTCCAGCCTATGACTCGCGACTGGGGAAGACCTAGAACGACGAGGACACCTGCAATGGACGAGGCAATTCTTCGTGCAGTTGACGATAACCCTAATGTCAGCGTCAGAGAAGCTGCTGCTGTACAAGGTAACGTTGACCACGTCACTGTATGGAGAGTGGTACGGGAGAACCAGTTGTTTCCGTACCATGCACAGCGTGTGCAGGACCTACCAGCAGCTGATTGGCCTCCACGGGTACACTTCTGAGAATGATTCATCCAACAATGTGTCAATCCTCATTTCAGTGTAAATGTTCTCTTTACGGATGAGGCTTCATTACAACGTGATTAAATTGTAAATTTTCACAATCAACATGTGTGGGCTGACGAGAATCCGCACGCAATTGTGCAATCACGTCATCAACACAGATTTTCTGTGAACGTTTGGGCAGGCATTGTTGGTGATGTCTTGATTGGGCCCCATGTTCTTCCACCTACGCTCAATGGAGCACGTTATCACGATTTCATACGGGATACTCTACCTGTGCTGCTAGAACATGTGCCTTTACAAGTACGACACAACATGTGGTTCATGCACGATGGAGCCCCTGGACATTTCAGTCGAAGTGTTCGTACGCTTCTCAACAACAGATTCGGTGACCGATGGATTGGTAGAGGCGGACCAATTCCATGGCCTCCACGCTCTCCTGACCTCAACCCTCTTGACTTTCATTTATGGGACTCTTCGTGCTCGTATTGTGGACGGCTGTGATACAATACGCCATTCTCCAGGGCTGTATCAGTGCATCAGGGATTCCATGCGGCGGAGGGTGGATGCATGTATCCCCGCTAACGGAGGACATTTTGAACATTTCCTGTAACAAAGCGTTTGAAGTCACGCTGGTACGTTCTGTTGCTGTGTGTTTCCATTCCATGACTAATGTGATTTGAAGAGAAGTAATAAAATGAGCTCTAACATGGAAAGTAAGCGTTTCCGGACACATGTCCACATAACATATTTTCTTTCTTTGTGTGTGAGGAATGTTTCCTGAAAGTTTGGCCATACCTTTTTGTAACACCCTGTATAAAGCTATCACCGAGATTTTTGTAAAAAAGTGTGGATAATTTAACATCCCGTCAAGGACGATATCGTAAGGACGGTGCGCCAGCTCGGAATGGGCAAGAACAGGGAAGGCAATCTACTCCGTTCTTTACAGAAGAACGACCCGGCGTTCGTTTTAAGCAATCAAGGGAAATCACAGCAAACCATTCGTCAATACAGCAAGTTCGTTGCATATCAACGTCTCTCAGTCTGTGGTTATTTACCAGAGCAGTGGTGCATGCTTCGCAGGTCGAAGTGCTCATGGTTGGCAAGACATGTTTCACCTGTAAACAATCTCTTGCACGGAAACGTCACATAATTTTCTAATTTTCGCAGAGACCATTTGTAGAATTTTAACCTATTTTGAAAGTCAGTGCCATGATAGCGATTCTTGGTAGCAGGTTATCTGATCGCTGCAACAACAGGACACACATAACTTCTCGGGCTTCAAGGACCCAGCTAAATGCAAGAACCACACCTAACTTATACAGTATTTGGTGCACTACGGACGACGTTTGTGAGAACCTTTCTCCTGAAGGCGGGACAGATTTTTGGCTATAGTCTGTAATTACTAACTGTGCAAGTCTCTTACATATTCTGTCGCTGAGCTTATCTTGGAGGGCTTTTTCCAGTCACGGAAAAGATACATACTTCGACAAAAAAAAAACGGATGTCGTAATTCGGAAGTCATAAGAGGCAAATATTTCTTGCTTACGTAAAAAAGGCCCACCACGTGACGTACATGTATGGACAAACAAAACGATTATTATTTCAGAAAAATTGGATGATATATTCAAGCGAAAGAGCTTCACATACCGAGCACCCTCTGGCCTTTATGCAAACATGGGGTGTCTGGTTATGCTCCGGACAGCTGTGGGATACCAACTTGACTGTCACCCGCCATACGGCCTAACAACCATGAGTGGTTGTCATGCGAACTCTTAAGTCATGCTGGTACGTCGACGATATTCTACGCCCCGTTTTGGTGCTCTTCATAGCAAGCCGTCTTGGGTTTACTCTTCAACAAGATAATGCCCGCCTGTACACGATGAGAGTCTCTGCTGCTTGTCTTCATGCTTGCCAAATCCTACCTTCGCCAGCAAGGACGCCGGATCTCTCCAGAGTTGTGAACGTTTAGAGCGTTGTGGGCGGGGCCCTTCAACTAGCTCGGGATTTAGACGCTTTAACAAGCCAGTTGGGCAGAATTTAGCACTATATTCCCATGAAGACATTCATCACTTCTGTCAATCAGTGCCAAGCTGAATAAGTGCTTGCATAAGGGTCAGAGGTGGACCGATGCACTACTGACATGCTCAATTTGTGAAGCTCTTTCTCCTGAATAAGTCATCTAATTTTTCTGGTACTATAATTATTTGTTTGTCTTTACATTTAAATCACATCTACAAATTTCCGTCACATTTGGATAATCCTTCGTGGTGCGTGGCTTTTTGTCTTAGAATGTATTTGGGTGGAAAATTTTAACTTTCTCACACAGTAGACATAAAACATCGAAAGTTTTGTAATCGATTGTATTTTGTTGTTTACAACATTCTCCATTACACACTATTTCTAATTCTACATGTATATATTTTGTGTGTGTGTGTGTGTGTGTGTGTGTGTGTGTGTGTGTGTGTGTGTGTGTAATGTAACTTTTGTGTTGTATGACGATAAAGATGTGACAAGGGAGAATGTCGGCGAATAGCGCCAACGAGCCGCCAAGTTTAACGTCCCCATGGGGCAGATGCATGTAGTGATGGAGGAATTATATTAGAATTTGAGTACCTATTTAAGCCCGATAGGTCTGTCAAGTGACTTCAGTGACAACGACATAGAATCCCAACTAGAAACAAATAACATGTGAACCATACGCCATACTGGGTGCCCCATTATCTGCAACTGGTGATGGAGAACTTTATTAATTAACAGTTATGCGGTAATGCCACAGATGAATGTGCTACTCCATGGGGTGCTCTTGTGGTAATAACATACAAAAAAATTGAATGCAACTAAGGAGTATCAAGTTTAGTGTGACTACAAGTATCTCAAGAGTCGTACGGAAAGAGATGCACATTATATCCCGAGCGTGACAAAGACCCAGGACAATTTGGGGCAACGCAATTATTTCTCCAACATGGATCTACACTGTAACCGTCGTCAGAGAGGAGCAGTACCAGAGTACTTGCCATATGTGGCACTTACAGTTCCTTGAAGTTACTACTAACATAGGTGTATGATTTATGGCTTGCAAAATGCTACAACCATGTTTCAACGTTTATTTCATGGAATGTTCAGGGGATTAAAGCCAAAACAATGTGGGGTGTGTCTAGACAATATTATTGCGTTCGGAAAAGATATAAAGGGACATGTGTAATGTCTGAGTGAGGTTTTTAAGACGTTATGCAAAGTACACTTAACTCAGTATAGAGAAATGTCATTTTATGGTACAAGAAGTAAAGTACTTTGGGGCAAGAAATTAACCCAGATAGAGTGTGAACAGTTCTGAGGTTGATAAATGCTGTTCAGAATTTTCCAACACTTCATACAGGCAAAGAGTAGCAGTCGTTTCTGGGGTTAGATAACTACTGTAGGAAATTTGTCGAAAGACTTGCAGAAATAGCATGATCTCTCATACACTTATTTTTGAAAGGTATAAAGCTTCATTGGACATCAGAATGTGAAAGTGTATGTCGAAGATTTAAGGAAGTACTGACGACTAGTCCAGTATGAGTATATCCATATTATGAAAATGAATTTATATTATCATCTGATACTAGCAGGCCCACATTAGGGTGTGTTTTATGTCAGGATGTAAAGCGTGATGGGCATCCAGTTGTCTATTCATCACGAAAATTTAACAAAGTGGAGAGATACTGTTCTGCCATAGAAAAGAGGTGCTGAGTCTCATATGTGGCGTGCATTACTTTTGCTGCTATTTGTATGGAAAAAACTGTAAGGTGATAATAGATCATGCAGCACTGAAGTGGTTATTGGTGTTAACTTACCTGTTGGGTGCTGAAACTAAGTGAGTTTGACCTGGAAGAAGTCCATAAGCCCAGCAGGAACCGTGGTAATGAACATGGCCTCAGTAGGTAGACTGGTGCATTATGGATACTAGGGCCTACTAATGGGGAGTGGCAAAGAATACAGGCTGCTGGCATTGCTTGCAAACTATCTGCAACACAATCCCAGTTCATCATACGCAGTGACGCATTACACAAGATGATAAATCTTGGGCCTCATGCTGTGCTTCCCATCACTCTGTGGGAAGAAATGTTAAAACAGCGATGCGATCACTTATTATCCCGTCATGAAGGGCATAGCGTAGCTGAACATTGGTGGCAGTGTGTGCATAGACAAGATGTTGAGCAGAATGTTACAGACTGTGTGTCATGTGCGCAACAAGCGGAGTTAGGCCATCATTGTCTTCAACTGCAAAGGTTACCAGAAGGCAGCAAAACTTCTTAAATTATTGGGATGAACATTTTAGGACCTTTTAGCCAGACACCAGTGAAACCGCTATGTTCTGACCATAACAGATCATTTCTCGTGGTATCTGTGGACGGTTGCTACCCCAAATCCGCAAGCCAACCCAGTAGCACAGACAATGGTGAATAACCGTTTACTAAAGTTCGGAATTATGGAAACGATAATCGTGGATCAAGGAACTATTATATCCATAGGAAAATAAAAGAACAGAATGTGTACATCATACGAGATAGGAAACGCTAAGGCACTATGTGAATAGCCTTCACAATGATTTCGATACTTTATTGCTGTGCCTGGTCGTAATTTATAGTGGGAATTCCATGAAAGTACAAATTTGCATATGGTCGAAAAATGCTGTCATCATTTCAGACAATCAAACCTAAGATGGGAAAAGGTGGCGAGCCAGTGCGAAACTTCGTAAGGACGTTGAGAGAAGTATGGTAGCCAACACCAAGGTCTTTGAACATCAGGACTAGATGAGGCAGCATCATGCAAAGCTTCTGAACTGTAGTTAATAATAATAATAATAATAATGATAATAATAGTACCCTGAAAACAACAAAGCCAGTGGAGAAGACTCAATTACAGCTGAACTAATAAAATGATCTCAACCAAAAATTAAAACTAACCTTCAGGTCATGTTTGAAGAAATATGGGGAAACTGAGAAGATACCAGAGGACTGGAAAGTGGCTCTCAACCATCCCTTGCACAAGAAAGGTGATAAGCAAAACGTAAATAACTACAGAGATATATCTTTGTTGCCAGTGGGTCATAAAATATTTTCAACAATACTACTAAAAAACGTAAAAGCAACACCTGATAGCCAATTAGGAGAATATCAGAGTGGATTTAGAAAGGGCAGATCTAGCTCAGAGCAGATTTTCAACCCAAAATCCATAATTCGTCACAGACTTACAAACTCCAAAGATATAGTTGTAACATTTATAGATTTTAGAAAGGCATTTGACTTAGTTGATAGGGAAATACTAGATAAAGTGATCAGAGAATTTGGCATCAAATCTGACACCAAATCAAAAGCAAAGTTTCAGGGTGAAATTTCGAAGGCGTTCAACATAAAAACAGGTGTAAGGCAAGGTGACGGCCTGTCTCCACTCCTCTTTAACTGCGTACTAGAGAAAATAGTAAGAGAATAGAAACAAAAACTAAAAGAAGAGAAGGTATCACCAATCAGACTGGGAACTAAAAACAAAGGTATTGAAATCCACCGTTTAGCATTTGCGGATGATTTTGCCATTTTTTCTGAAAACCTAACAAATGCTCGAATACAAATTAATCTCTTAGAAGAAACAGTCAACAAAGGAGGTTTTAAGAATATCTGTAGAAAAAACAAAATTTATGACAAATATAAAAAATGCTCCGGAATCCCTAGCAACAGATATTGACCAGATAAAGAGGATAAATAAATTTAAATATCGGGGATAAATTATCCAAGAAAATAGCTTAGAAAAATTCGCTATAGAAGAAAGAGTACGTAAAATGGAGAGAGCTTATGGAATAACTGGGAATGTCTACAACAAAAGGTGTCTGTCTAAAAATTTGAAGATACAGCACTACAATACAGTAGTAAAACCAAAAGTTTTTATGCAAGTGACTGTTTAGTACTGAACTACAAATTACACAAACTTGAAGTCCTAGAAAGAAAAATCATTTGAAAAATACATGGACCACCAAAAAATACAGAGGTATGGAAATTAAGAAGCAATGAAGAAGTTTATCGCAACATAGAAAACATAAATGAAACACTACGAAAGAGGCGACTATTATTTTTTGGACACTTATACAGAATGAACAGCAACAGGTTAACCAAACAGATTTTTAAATATCTTTGGGACAAGAAATCAATAATAGCCTGAATTCAAGAACTTAGGAAAGATTTGGAAAGAAACAGCATAAGTGAAAAAGATGCAACAGAAAGAGAGTTTCAAGAGGTAAGTGTTAAAAAATGGAAGGATTCCAAGGGAGGAGGGAGAAGAAGACAGGGTCAAAATGGTCCGAGGAGAGAAAAAGGATACATAGTGAAAAGATTAAAGAATACTAGATGAAAAAGAAAGAACAACAAAGAAGGAACCATTGAAATTGGAGCATGCTCCTTAGATGACCCAAACGAAGAAAGAATAATAATAATAATAGTAACAATGTTAATTTCGTGTGGTTCACTGGCCTGGCGCAGTTATCCAACCAGGAAAGGAGATCTACAATTACACTCGGGATCTAAACCAAATGTCGTTTCTGGTGGCTCCTCACATCGTTAGGAGGTAAAGGCTCGTTTAAAATGCAGACTGAAAGATCCAAGGTCCGATTGGGATTCAGTACCGCGACCTCTAGGTTTCCAGTCACTCGTATTACTGCTAGACTACCAGGCTCGATAAGTGTTGTGTACATTAGTGGGTAACACAAGGCCATGCACCCTAAAGGGAAAAATGAAGAAATTCGTCACCTGGTACCATGGTCCAAACCAAGTAATTGAGATGACGTGACCAATAAACGTTAAATTGCAGCTTTTGACACATACAACTTTCGTACATGTTGGGCGTGCATGTTCTTTTCGGGGTGTACCAGAATCATATACGGAGGAGAGGACAGTACGAAAAAAGGCGAAACGTGCCACACCTGTGTAAGCTACATGCATGTTACAATATACACTGAGACCATGGAAGTAATAGTATGCTGTTACTTTGATGTTATATTCAGTGTATTTAATGTGTCATGTAGCACATAAAGGTATGTGAATTTTGTACAAACAATGAAGGAAATTATTGTGGTGTGCTGAAATATTAGTTGTAAATGATAATGTGTGGGTAGATTTCATTTTGGTGATAAATTAACAACTACTATGGTTTTTTTTTCTTTAGATGATGGACATAGGTAGAGAAGAGGAGTGTGATTTACAAACTTTCTGCACTTTTCCAAGATTTCTGACTGACGACTGGAGATGTCAGTAGTTACGTGTGTAAGAGAGTATAGATTATTTGAATGTACTTCTAGAGTCAAATTAATGTTCATAAAGAATGAGCTAGATTTGCTGCGTGCTTTTTATAATTAGTTGTGTTGGGAAACTTAGAAACGTTTCTCGTTAATTTAGTGTTGCTTTTGACTAATTTAATGAATATCAAGAATCCGCCTCGATTGCAAATAGACATTATTCCCTAGTATATTGCCTGAACTATTAAGGATGGCGGATTCCACACCATTAGTGTAAGTGAAATATTCGCTCACATGGTTGACAAACTATTGATCTGTAAGAAAACATATTGGCACGACGAATGGGCGTCAGTGCTTACTGATGAATAGTTTATTCGGTATTCTGTTTTATGTATTTATCTTGCTTGGAGTATTGTTTGTTTGTCTTTTTAGTGTAGTGAAAGGCGGTTTAGTTTGTTTTTATTTCGTTTTTTAGAATATCTGGCATGATGTTTGTTTTGTTGTATATAGTGTGAGTCAATTATGGTGAGGAATATGTTCTAGTGAATGATCGCAGTCGCAGCTGTGGCAACAGCATTTTTTTCCGAAAATATGTGCAGGGAAAAGAGGATTGTACATAAAGTTTATGAAGAAGAAGTAACGCTGAACGGGTTTTGTGTAATGCCATCACAGGTGCTCAAGACTGCCTCAGGGACGTGTGAAAGTAAAACTATTCTTAGGAGGGAGAGGAGTGGAAGGACGCCTGCAGCCTGTTCTTGTACTACAACCTAGTTTCCAGACTGCGGATCAAAACCAAGTATGTTATACACATATATATGGCGCGCTCGTTGCTATCGCCAGTTGTTACGAATGTGGCAACCTAAGGGTGTAGAACAGTTAATGGGGCACATTTATAAACAATATGACCTGTGACACTTTGTGGCCATCTTTTTAACTCCCAACAACCATAACACGTGTTGTGTTTCTGTACATGACATATATGCTACTGCACTTCCTTGACAAACCTTTAGATACACTACTCGCCCAAAACGTGGCCTTGCTGAACCAAAATATTTCTGTGGTAAGTTAACAGCAGCGCAGAAGGAGCGTATGCTTCAGCATGTGCAACGGTATTGCAGTAATTACCACTACAAAAGAATGGTGATACGCTCCTCAACTTCAAGAACTATCTTCATTCTGGTTCTTATTTCTGCAGCCTATCTCTGTCTATGGTGAAAAACCAGCCACAGTTATGGACTCCCTGAACGTCATATACCGATCAAATGAGTCATCTTTAGCTGGTAAGTAGTCGTTAAGCATACCAGTTACCACACATTGCAAACTGGACTGGGTTAGTGTAAGAACAGTTGGAATGATAAACGAAAATACACGTAAAAATGTAATATGTATGTGATATTTAGAGGTAATAAAGACTGTGATCCAGTAGCACGGATCTTTTGAAAACGGCTGGAGTGTTCTGGCACAATCTTTCCAAATCGGCATCCGTAAACTGCAGCCAGATGAGCCGGGAGGCTGCTTGCCAGATTCTGCTGCTATGGGAAAATGGTGACCTAGTATAGTGAAAGCCTCCACGCAGGCGCTGTAACATGAGAAGGGTTACCACACCCTGCATCCCGTCGCCTATTGCTGGGCCTCAAACGTGACTGGAAGCAGCGTCTTTTCGTAATAAGTCTTTAAGGTGCGTAAGTATAAATGCTGGCCATCCGCACCCAAAACTATCTGTCGCCGCCTGCTGCCTCCACCGAGAATTACTCCACACGAGCTATCGACCACATGTGGATCATCCAGTCTCAACTACGATTAGTTGCTGCCTCCAGTAGCTGCAGCTCTGTTTGTCGTGCCTAGCCCTGATGTTGTTGGGACCTGAACTGGAACCCTCGAGTTGGGGCCTTTGTTCACAGTCCACACTTTGGTGCCTCTTACAATTCACCTACTGAGAGCTGCCAATGGCGTGGCCAGCCCACACCAGGGGTTGCTGCCACTGCGAGCCTGCTTCTGTAGCCCCCACTCGGCCACACACATGCTTGCGTCCTTGAGCTAGAGGCACCTCCTGCTGCCTAGCACTGGGCTGTGTAAGCATCTCTGCCCAAGTCCATCGCACGCCACTAACACGCTGTCCACACCAACTGTATAAATTCTTCTTCTTCCTCTGCCTCTACACTTTAAGGCCTAGGCAATACGCCCTTTACAACG
Source organism: Schistocerca piceifrons (assembly GCF_021461385.2). NCBI lineage: Eukaryota > Metazoa > Arthropoda > Insecta > Orthoptera > Acrididae > Schistocerca > Schistocerca piceifrons. The sequence continues at coordinate 385,382,540 of NC_060142.1, forward strand.
CTACATAATTGACTCCATCTCTTTCTTGTCATCTTACATCTCTTCTTCCCGAGGGATTGTACTTGTTTACAACGAATGGAGTTCTGTCTGCATCTATCTGCTTGAGGTGTTGACTCCATTCTTCCCAGTTTCTTCAATCTTCTCATTTAAACTATAAATTCCCAATTCTGCCCAGATGAGATCATTTTTAAGTGGTCTCTCTTTTAGTAACTTTTGACAGTTCCTAGAAATCTCATTTCTGCTGACTGTATGTTATTTTTATCTTCTTTTCTCTCAGGCCAAGTAGTACAGGTGCTGCCATTGTTTTATAAGGTTTTAATGTTGTGGTTTTTCTAACTTTATTTTTTTAAAGTTTAATTTATAGTTTCACATATATGCGGAAATTTGTTGGCTTTTTTTATATGTCCTTATCTACTTCCAGACTTGCGTCACTGCCTAAATAACTGAAACTAGAAGCTTGGTCAAGCAACTTGTTTTCAATAACGAGCTTTGGTCGAACTGGGAATTTTCCATAGTGGGCCGTAGCTTATGTTTTAGCAACAGATTTTTTAGATTGTAATGTTTCCTTCCCAACTCATATTACTTATAGACAACTTACATACAGAGCGTAGTAAGTCTCTCTGTCATTAGTAATACAGTTACATCATCTGCACGCAGCATAACATGTAAATGGTAGTTCCTTTTTAGCTGTATGCCTTCATGGACATCCTTCTTCTAGTTACTTATGAGGTCTTCAGTATAATGTTAAAAAGAGTCGCTGACATGCTACATCCCTGTCTGACACCTTGGTTTATTATTATCTCATCTTTTTTCGAAGTGCCTATATTTACGTTTATATTGATGTCACCGTATATGCCTTTGATTACCCATATAAGGTGCATGAGGTATCCTCACTTGTCCATTACTGTCCACAGTCTATTTCTAATGACCGAGTAAATGGCTTTCTTGACGTCAATAAAAGCAACATGTGTTACTAAATCCATTTCAAATCGTTTTTCTGAAATTCCATTGATATTAAAATATTATCGCTGCACGAGTGCCCTTTCCTAAACGCACTTTGCTCTTCTCCCAAACATGCACCTGTTATTACGGTCAAGCAATTGTTTGTTACTTTTGAGTAGACTTTATAAATTTGTGCGATTTTTACCTTTATAATGGTCACATGGATTTCTTTGTCCCTTTTTGAAACAGAAATTACTTCGGAGGTTTTCCAGTCATCATGGATTTTAAAACTTATTCGAAACTCATTAAACCAATATAAGTCTTTGATCGCACAGCGTCCCTCCTTACTTAATAAACTCTGCATTTATTCCTCCTGGCCAACAACTCCTTCGATTTTTCAAACTTTTAAGAATCTATTGAACCTCGTCTAATGTTATTGCTCATATATCTTGAAACAATAGGGTGTTAGGTATTTTGTATTTATTGCAGCACTTTCACAGTACCATAACTTCATGTAATACTGTATCCACTTTTCTTCAATAATTACATTAATTCTAGCATTATACCTTTATAATTGATTTAATTTCTTTAACATTTTATATTCTAAGTTCTGTTCTCATACGTATCATGTTTGGCATTTATAACTAATTTTTCCCAAGAGTCTTGATGTGCTTTTCTTATTATCTGCTTAGCACGGTTCCACTTATCCATTACAGCTAATGTTATCCTGCAATGTTTTTCTCAGGAAAGCTCATGCTGCCTGGAACTGGTTATGAATGCCTATCTGCGATGTGCATAACTTAATCATAGCTAACACTTGGTTCAAGAAGGTTGTATACATGGAAGAAGCCTGGAGATACTGACAGGTTTCAGATAGTTTTTATAATGGTAAGAAAGAGATTTAGGAACCAGGTTTTAAATTGTAAGACATTTCCAGGGGCAGATGTGGACTCCGACCACAATCTATTGGTTATGAACTGTAGATTAACACTGAAGAAACCGCAAAAAGGTGGGAACTTAAGGAGATTGGACCTGGATAAACTGACTAAACCGGAGGTTGTAGAGAGTTTCAGGGAGAGCGTAAGGGAACAATTGACAGGAATGGGGGAAAGAAATACAGTAGAAGAAGAATGGGTAGCTTTGAGGGATGAAGTAGTGAAGGCAGCAGAGGATCAAGTAGGAAAAAAGACGAGGGCTAGTAGAAATCCTTGGGTATCAGAAGAAATATTGAATTTCATTGACGAAAGGAGAAAATATAAAAATGCAGTAAATGAAGCACGCAAAAAGGAATACAAACGTCTCAAAAATGAGATCGACAGGAAGTGCAAAATGGCTAACCAGGGATGGCTAGAGGACAAATGTAAGGAAGTAGAGGCTTATCTCACAAAGGGTCAGATACATACTGCCTACAGGAAAATTAAAGAGACCTTGGGAGAAAAGAGAACCATTTGTATGAATATCAAGAGCTCAGATGGAAACCCAGTTCTAAGCAAAGAAGGGAAAGCAGAAAGGTGGAAGGAGTATATGGAGGGTCTATACAAGGGCGATGTACTTGAGTATAATATTATGGAAATGGAAGAGGATGTAGATGAAGATGAAATGAGAGATGCGATACTGCCTGAAGAGACTGACAGACCACTGAAAGACCTGAGTCGAAACAAGGCCCCGGGAGCAGACAACATTCCATTAGAACTACTGACGGCCTTGAGAGCCAGTCCAGACAAGACTCTACCACCTGGTGAGTAAGATGTATGAGACAGGCGAAATACCCTCAGACTTCAAGAGAATATAAATCCAAGCCCAAAGAAAGCAGGAGTTGACAGATATGAAAATTACCGAACAATCAGTTTAATAAGTCACGGATGCAAAATACTAACGCGAATTCTTTACAGACGAATGGAAAAACTGGTAGAAGCCGACCTCGGGGAAGATCAGTTTGGATTCCGTAGAAATATTGGAACACGTGAGGCAATACTGACCCTACGACTTATCTTAGAAGCTAGATTAAGGAAAGGTAAACCTACGTTTCTAGCATTTTTAGACTTAGAGAAAGCTTTTGCCAATGTTGACTGGAATACTCTCTTTCAAATTCTGAAGGTGGCAGGGGTAAAATAAAGGGAGCGAAAGGCTATTTACAATTTGTACAGAAACTAGATGGCAGTTATAAGAGTCGAGGGACATGAAAGGGAAGCAGTGGTTGGGAAAGGATTGAGACAGGGTTATAGCCTATCCCCGATGTTATTCAATCTGTATATTGAGCAAGCAGTAAAGGAAACAAAAGAAAAATTAGGAGTAGGTATTAAAATCCATGGAGAAGAAATAAAAACTTTGAGGTTCGCCGATGACATTGTAATTCTGTCAGAGACAATAAAGGACTTAGAAGAGCAGTTGAACGGAATGGATAGTGTCTTGAAAGGAGGATATAAGATGAACATCAACAAAAGCAAAACGAGGATAATGGAAAGCGGTCGTATTAAGTCGGGTGATGCTGAAGGAATTAGATTAGGAAATGAGACGCTTAAAGTAGTAAATGAGTTTTGCTATTTGCGGAACAAAATAACTGATGATGGTCGAAGTAGAGAGAATATAAAATGTAGACTGGCAATGTCAAGGAAAGTGTTTCTGAAGAAGAGAAATCAGTTAACATCGAGTATAGATTTAAGTGTCAGGAAGTCGTTTCTGCAAGTATTTGTATGGAGTGTAGCCATGTATGGAAGTGAAACATGTATGATAACTCGTTTGGACAAGAAGAGAATAGAAGCTTTCGAAATGTGGTGTTACAGAAGAATGCTGAATATTAGATGGGTAGATCATATAACTAATGAGGAGGTACTGAATAGGATTGGGGAGAAGAGAAGTTTGTGGCACAACTTGACTAGAAGAAGGGATCGGTTGGTAGGACATGTTCTGAGGCATCAAGGGATCACCAATTTAGTATTGGAGGGCAGCGTGGACGGTAAAAATCGTAGAGGGAGACCAAGATATGAATACACTAAACAGATTCAGAAAGATGTAGGTTGCAGTATGTACTGGGAGATGAAGAAGCTTGCACAGGATAGAGTAGCATGGAGAGCTGCATCAAACCAGTCTCAGGACTGAAAGCCACAACAACAACAACAACAACATCTGCGATGTTCGACTCTTTGATCGTATTTCACCATCATAGCCACAGCAATTCTGGCTGCATGCAGACAAGCGCAGAGATTCCCATAATTACTGTCTGGTCTATTGCTTTATCAACGTACATTGTCCCTCACGTTTCTCCTCGACCTTAACGCTCTTGTCTGAACAACATGGCAGAAACAGCCGTTCCCATGACAGTAAAATCTTGTCAGTCCCACTCCATCGTTCAGCCATTTTCTCGAAGTCCTCAGCAGCAGGAACCCGCCTTTGGAATAACCTCCCACATCATACTAGAGAACTTAATATCATCTCCAGCTTCGGAAGGCAGTTAATGACATATCTACTAAAGCAACAATAATGATAACCATTGTTCCTATTCGCAGTCGCTGTCCTTGCACATCCTTCTTTACAACCAGATCTTCCCCATTGTCCAGTCTTCTTAGCTCCTTTCCTCAGAACTTGCTATGTCGGAATAGACCTATTTTGTATAGCTATAAATTGTTTGTACATCTTACGCTGTCGTAATTGTTATTACTGTTATTGTTATTGTGATTATTATTATTATTTTATTAGTAATGTTATTATTATTACTGTTACCACTATTAGTGGTGGCAGTTGCAGCAGTGGTACAGGTACTGCCAGTATTAACTTTATTACCTCATAGTCAGTATTTTTATCCACATTGTAGCTATAGACACTCGAATTATTTTAATACTGTTTGTCACATCAAACTGTTATTTCTTAGGAAACTATGATGTAAAAAGCGCACTGTATGCGTGAAACCCTGGTCTGATATAATAGAGGTCCTGAAGAAACCTGATCAAATCAGGTTAAAAAAATAAATACAATATTCCATATTCCAACTCCTTTCTCCTTCTTAGCTTTTTCTTCTTACCAACTCCTTCAAAAGCTGCTCTTTCCATACAGTTTTTCATACTTCTCCACTCTGATTCTCCATCATCCTCAGTTGGAAATTTTACTAGGTACTCCTGTAGTTACTGTAGAAACAATTTTCCAATACTCTTCTCCTGTAATAAATTTACTTTGAATACTTCTTCTGAAAAATCTGGTTTCCTTTCAGCCAATTTCTTCCATCCAGCTATTGAAGGTATTGTTCCAACTATATATCTTATCCTCTACACATCCTTACATCTTGATCCCCCATATTTGAGTTCGCGATAAACTATTATATTTTTGATTTATAACCTCGTGCCGTCCGTGTATACTTATGAATGTTTTTTTTTTTTACCAAGAAAAGGAATTACATATTTTCAGTAGATTGTTTGAACTGTCTTAGCTCTGGGTCGTTATCATCAATTATTTGGTGTCCAAAAGTTCCAACTACTTCTGGTACTGGCTGTCTTCCTATTCTTGTGTTTAGGTCATCACATAATATAACATTGTATGTCTTGTTTGCCTTCTTTAATTACTTTTGCAGGTTGTCATAAAATTCCTGGGTCTGTTCTTTCCTTTCTTCTCCATTTACACGAATTACAGTGAGATAACTTCTGCCTCTTCTGTATTTCCATGTGAAAATTCTCTCATTTACATAGCTATAGCTCACTCCCATATTCCTCCTTGTCATTAAATAAAACTGATAGACCATTACAGGCCTCTCATTTTGAGGCGCTCCATTGTACATCATTACGTAGTTCTGATATTCTGTTTTCCCCTTTAATTCACTTTGTATGAATTTGGATGAATAAATTATGTTGTCATTTCCACCACCTTTAAGTTTCAACAATGGCCGAGGAACTGAGTCTCACACTTGCTGCCCAGTCAAATCCTGCAGTATTGTCGTGGCCAGTTATAAAGTCAGTAAGACTCGAACCATCCTGAACTCTTAATAGCGGGTTACAGAATCCGCATGCGTGGTCACAATACGACAACAGTATTTAAACCTCTAGTGCACATCGCTTATACAATCGCTACTTGAGTCTGTCACCTGCCTTCCTGACGGCTAGATTTATCTTAATCCCGAAAGGTGCTCCTGGAGCCTTTACGGTTGTGACTGATTCCAGGGACAGACGGCATATAGACAGGATATGGACATTGCATTACATTTATTTACGTCAGAAACCCGCAGCCCATTTGGATAGGCGCTGACAATTTTTAAGGCTCGCTCTATTTACAACTAAGTTTCTAACGATGTCATCTCTGTGTACGTGACCATGTGTACATGATATGTGTAATCCCATATGTATGGTCATTCCTGGCCGAAACCGGTAGTCTAAGGGCCAAAACTTTTGTCATTATTAACGGAAATAAGAGAAATTTATCCTATATACTCTTATACTCTGCCTGACAGAAAGTGAGGTTCCCAGAAGGGTAGGAGGATACGAAATGAAACATCACGGGGTAAGAATGTAAGGGGGGAGGCTATATAATATTATTTCAGCTATTGCAAATTTAAGTCGAATTTACAAGAACTTGACACTATGAGCCCCGTTATCAGTATGACTTTGCACCCCATTTGACCCAGATGTGTGCGCTTATTCGGTTCGGAAGGGTATCATAAAGCTGACTCTCTCTCTCTCTTTCTCTCTCTTCCTCACTCCCTCTCCCTCTTTCTGTCCCTCTTCGTGTGTGTGTGTGTGTATTTGTCATGTAATGCAACTCGGTTCAATCGGAAAGATAGAGACTATCTCTGCAACAGTGGGTACTTCCCCTTGTGAAGCCGATAAATAGGCCGTGGTGTCGTTAAACGGCGACAGCGTGAGGCTCCGAAAGTGGGGAACACGTGCAGACCACGTGACTTCTATCTCTTTCTGTATGCGCGATACACTCAGTACACTGGCTTAACAACCTTCGGGCTTAGCACGTTACAAGCGACTGAAAACTGAGACCAAGCTGCACCGTCAGCTAATAGTTGAGAAGAAGCAGACCGTACACCGTGCCTCTCCACAACCCAGTTAATAAGAAATAACAGTAAGTCACTACGCTGCAGTTAGGCCGTAATACAGCTTATCTACTTCATGAAAGGGAGGTGTCGCAGTGGTTAGCACACTGGACTCGCATTCGGGAGGACGACGGTTCAATCCCGCGTCCAGCCATGCTGATTTAGGTTATCGGTGGTTTGCCTAAATCGCTTCAAGCAAAAGCGGGGATGGTTCCTTTTCAAGGGCATGGCCGACTTCCTTTCTCATTCTTCCCTAATCCGATGAGACCGATGACCTCGCTGTTTGGTCTCTTCCCCCAAATCAACACTCCCATCTAATTCGTAGTGACCACTTCAAACCCAAGGTCAAATAACAATCATTATAGCTAACCTTCCTCACCATAAACAAAGTGTTTTCAAAATATTCTGTTAGTTACATAGTAGATGTATTATTTGGGTAATAATAGTGATTAACTCACACTTCCTACGGTTTATTGCAGTACTTGGTAGAATATTCCGATGAATACGAGAACCGTTTTATCGAGCAATTTTGAGATTCTTAAACGCAGAACAGTCTTAATAAGACTAATCCTCAATGGTAATGAATTATGGCGATAATATTTCCACTCCTCACGATTTTTCAAAAGTGGTTCGATGTAAAATATTAAAAATTAAGGAAGAGAAACGAGACCCATCCCATGTGCTGAATACTGTTAACAGCCGCTATTGCGAAATAAACATTGAAATGGAAGTAAATTAGCAAAAGGCAAGCAAGGGGTCTCAAATCAGATGCATTATTTAATTTAAATACAGACAACAAAATTCTTAACAAGAAAAAAATGGTTGGTTGTGAAATATAATAATCGGCATCACAGGTAACCTTACTTTCTTGCGTTGATGGAGGATTCATAACGGAATAAGATGATTTGCAAATTTCATTCTACAATACGTGGAACGAAGATTCAAACATTCACCGAGAAACACTTGACAAGAGCGAATATCTTAATAACAGACTAACTTGCGTAATGGGGTTATTGTTTTTAAATACTTTGAGTTTAGTTTAGTCAGTTCTAAACATTGGCTCCGAATTAAATCATTCCGTTTCTAATGTGCCATTAGGAAGTGGAAGAAAACTAAGGCGAAAAAGGCTGCAGGAAAAATGTGAAGAAATCGAAAAATAAATAAGCGTTGGAAGGAAGATTCTCCACATAAAAAGTTTAAAATAAACTTCGGTGATGCTAAAAGCAAAGGTGTTAAAATTAAGAACTTAGGAGAACTTCCGTTGTTAAATGTAAAGGAGAGAGCGGATAGTTGGAAAGAATACGCACAAGCTCTCTTCGAGGGGAAGGGAGTGTCTATTATTTGAAAGAAGGAATAAATTGATGGGGAGCTGCTAGACATAGTGGATACAGTGCTACATTCAGAGTTTGACAGAGCTTTGGAAGACTTGTAATCAAATAAGGCAGAAGGCATAGATAAAATTCCTTCGAAACTTTTAAAAAGATTGGAGGAAACGGCTACCAAACGTCAATCAAGGATATAAAATTTATAAACTGGAGACATAGCATCACACTTTCGGAAAAATATCATCAACACATTTTCGAAAATAATAATGGGAGATAGTACTGAATTAGTTAACAGTTCATGGGCCAAAGTAGCTGACAAGAATAATACACAGAAGAATGGAAAAGAAACTTGAGTATCTTTTAGTGACGACCAGTTTGACTTAAGCAAAAGCAGAGGCACCAGAAACAGAGTTCTGACGTTTTGCTTGGTAATGGAAGTAAGATTTACGGTCTGTAGACCTAGAAACACCGTTGAACAACGTAAACTCGCAAAATGCTCGAAATTCTCAGGAAAACAGGTGTAAAATATAGGAAAAATGGGTAGTATGCGATTTGTATCAGAACCAAGAAGGAACAATAAGAATGGAAGACCGAGAACAAAGTGCTTGGATAAAAAAGGGTATAAGGTAGGTATGTAGTATGTCCCCCTACTGTTCAATCTGTACATCGAACAAGAAATGGCGAAATTAAAGATAAGGATCAACTTTTCGGTCTAAAGAATGCAACTATAATGTTCGCTGTTGACACTGCTATACTCAGTGAGAGCGAGGAAAAATTGCATGGCGTACTAAACAGAATGAACAGTCTACTGATCACAGAATACGGATTGAGAGTAAACCAGAGGATCAGAGTAGTGAAAATGCGAACAATGAGAAACTTTAAAACCAGAATCAATGATCATGAAGTAGATGAAATTAAGGAGTTCTGCTACCTTGGAAGCCAGATAACCTATGACGGACGGAACAAGAAAGAGATAAAAAGCAGCCTAGTACTGGTAAAAAGGGCATTCCTGGCCAAGAGAAGTCTACTAGTATCAAACATGGGCCTTACTTTGAGAAATAAATTTTTGAGAATGTTCGTTTGCATCGCAGCATGGTAATAAAACGTGGACTGTGGGAAAACCGGAACAGAAGAGAATCGAAGGATTTCAGATGTGGTGCTAGAGAAGGATGCTGAAAATTAGGTGGGCTGATACGGTAGGGAATGAGGAGGTTCTCTTGAGAATCGGCAAGGAATATATGGAAAACTCTGACAATAAGAAGGGACAGGATGGTAAGATATTCTATAAGACATCACAGAGTAACTTCCATGGTGCTAGTGGGAGCTATAGAGGGTAAAAACTGTAGAGGAAGACAGGGATTGGAATACATCTAACAAATAATTCAAGAGGTTGGGCCTAAGTGCTGTTCTGAGGGGATAAGTTTCGCACAGGAGATGAATTATGGCGGGCCGCATCAAACCAGTCTGAAAATTGATAACTCCCACTCACTCCTAAAAAAACCATAGATAAGAATGTGAGATCGCTATGTAAATGATATTGTGTTTTGTAGCTTTACACTTCATTTGAGATTGAGTTTTTTGGAAATTTGCGGTAAGGTCTTGTGGGACGAAACTGCTGAGGTCATCTGTCCCTAAGCCTACGCACTACTTATTCTAACTTAGATTTACACTAGACAATACACACACCCATGCCCGAGGAAGGAATCGAACCTCTACCTGACCTCTGAAGCAGTTAAACGGTGCGCTGTAAAGTAGCTGTAAATATAGAAGGTGTTCGTGGAGGCCTCTGCATGACCTTGCAACATTTGAAGAATTGATAGATTGAAGTATGCTGCAGTGCACCTCAAACGACGGCGTGAAGTGAAGGTATCAAAATTCACAGAGCTGCAGTGTCAGTAAACTGTACTGGCCCATACTGGCCATAAATCTGCAAAATTAGTTTCGTATTCATGGTAAAGAAATCAACAAAGTAATGGAAGTGAAGTGTCGCTACCCAGTTTTTAGTGACATCTGTGAGGAAGTCACTGTGAAGTGCTGCAGCAGCAACTACGGACCGCAGTTTGGGGACATGTGGGTTAGAAGAAATATGCAAAGGAATTGTGAGATGGGCCAGGCGCGCTTGGCGAAACTTGCACCACACAGTGGCAGTAGTCTAAATTGGCAGGACGATATCATCACACCAGGACCCATGTTAGGAGCTAAGTGACTGGCAGTCTCATAAACGGATAAATAGATGTGAATTTTGAGATACATTCGGAGTCCGTCAGCACCACCCCACGCTGATCCACGCTAGCCGATGAGACAACTCCGCACAGCCAGCTGGAGCCACGGGTTCGATACTGAAACGGGCCAGACGCGTCCTGTACTGGGTATCTTAGTGGGTGCAGCAGTGCTGCTCATATGTCGTCCGTGCCTGCGCTCGCGAGACTCCTGTCAGGGGGCAGCAGTTCGTGTCCTGCAGACGGCAGTCTTCACCTGTCTTCGTGATGGAAGCGCGCGGAGCTTGCGTTGGCAGGTGTGGTCATTCCATAGTGGAACAGCTTCAGAATAGAAGTAGGAGAATGGTATTGACATCAAGGCTGTGGTCTGCTGTCACACCACCTGCCACTAATCGGCGTGACATCAGCATCACAATGTGCCTACAAGTGCATCTCCTCACCAGAGTGGAAGCTTTCACCTGTGAGCTGAAGCCAGCCAGGATCTCCTGAGTGAAGTATGTCTGCCTCACATTACTAATGACAGGATGTGTATCTGAAATTGAATAAAACACTTCTGTCGACGGACAGTGTATCTTTGTGCACACAGGGCTGTCACTCCACCACTCACCCTAGTGCGTTCAACCTACACTCTACAGAAATAATGAACTTTGGGCTACAGACATCATAAAATCATGAAGAAGCAACGCATACTTGAACAGTGCGGATAAAATGATGTCATAGCCATGCTGCTTTTTTTGACATATTGACCATTTAGGATGATCATTCTGTTTCCTTGACTGGAGTTTACCCCTGTTTCCACTAGCCTGGTTCTTTGTGTTTCTCTTCTCCTTCTGTCCAAGACTGTTAATATTTTGCATTCTTTCTCCAGTTTCCTACCCTTCAATATGAAGGAAGAATTAAGAAGTATACATATTTCAGTGACTAGAGTGTCAATGTAGACCAGGTTAGACATGAACCAGAGAAGAATGGAGCATAGTGGATGTAAAGTAGAGGAAGATGAGGAGGAGGAGAAGTATACAATCCATCCGATATTGAAATGATTAAAAATGGTGTGGTACGATGGGGCAATTGCAGTGTATCGTGGAAAATTATCATAGAAGTCATCAACCAACTCTACATCTCCGATACATGTCTATGGAGCTTGCTAGGAGTAAGGTGGCCGAAAGTAATAGCCAGAACTAAACTATGAAAAATGGGTTACAGGACACCAATAGAGGAACAGCTCAAGACCAGAGAACAGGTCAACACACTCCCTGTGTCAATGAGGAGGACCAGCAGCGAAGTACAGCCCTGATTGAAACATTCAACGGGGGATACGAGGGAGCCCTCAGACTACCTGTCAGAGATCTGCAAACAAGGACATGGCAACTGTGAGTAAGACACGGAAAGCAGTAAATGATACAGCAAACTGCAGACCACGATTGTAGCCTTTTGTGTATTTCACTGGGAATTAAAGACTCTATCCTAATTCCAAAGACAGCAGGTGTTGACGGATGCGAAAATTACCGAACTATCAGTTTAATAAGTTACAGCAGCAAAATACTAACACGAATTCTTTACAGACGAATGGAAAAACTGGTAGAAGCCGACCCGGAGAAGATCAGTTTGGATTCCGTAGAAATGTTGGAACACGTGAGGCAGTACTGACCCTATGACTTATCTCAGAAGATAGATTAAGGAAAGGCAAACCTACATTTCTAACATTTTTAGACTTAGAGAAAGTTTTTGACAATGTTGACTGGAATACTATCTCTCAAATTCTGAAGGTGGCAGGGGTAAAATAGAGGGAACGAAGGCTATTTATAATTTGTACAGAAACCAAAAGGCAGTTATAAGAGTCGAGGGGCATAAAAGGGAAGCAGTGGTTGGGAATGGAGTGAGACAGGGTTGTAGCCTATCCCCGATGTTATCCAATCTGTATATTGAGCAAGCAGTAAAGAAAACAAAAAAAAATTCCGGAGTAAGAATTAAAATCCACGGAGAAGAAATAAAAGCTTTGAGGTTCGCCGATGACACTGTAATTCTGTCAAAGACAACAAAGGACCTGGAAGAGCAGTTGAACGGAATAGACAGTGCCTTCGAAGGAGGATATAAGAAGAACATCAACAAAAGCAAAACGAGTATAAGGAATGTAGTTGAATTAAATCGGATGATGCTGAGGGAATTAGATTCGCAAATGAGACACTTAAAATAGTAAATCAGTTTTGCTATTTGGGGAGAATAAATAGTTTAGACAAGAAGAGAATAGAAGCTTTCGAAATGTGGTGCTATAGAAAAATGCTCAAGATTAGATGGGTAGATCACATAACTAATGAGGAGGTATTGAATAGAATTGGGGAGAAGAGAAATTTGTGGCACATCTTGACTAGAAGAAGGGATCGGTTGGTAGGACATGTTCTGAGGCATCAAGGGATCACCAATTTAGTATTGGAGGGCAGCGTGGAGGGTAAAAATCGTAGAAGGAAATCGTAGAAGGAGACCAAGAGATGAATACACTAAGCTCATCGAGAAGAATGTAGGTTGCAGTAGGTACTGGAAGATGAAGAAGCTTGCACAGGATAGAGTAGCAAGGAGATTTGTATCAAGCCAGTCTCTGGACTGAAGACCACAACAACAACATCATGTAAGGGGCTATACAGTACTACTGACAATAGTATGTTGTAGTAAATCGTATCTGTTCTGTGTCGGTGGTCTTCTGGAACTTTCGAAGGAGCTCGCCTTTTTCTCCACTAGTGGCAATGCCTTGCTGTTTTGCGTTCAGCAGTGCAAGACGCTACCGTCATGTACCAGAACTTGAAAAGAGAATCGTTTTGTTGGGGTTTCAAGCGGACTGGTCGCTTGTAGTTTCGTTGCACCTAAGTTATTCGAGCAATTTGCTAAACTGATGAATTATGAGTTTGGACGTATTATGTAATTTGATAGGGTAATATGGTTAACAATGCGGTTTATACGTGTAATGTGCAAGTAATTACATATGTAATCAGTGGGCGAAACCGTACTGTCATTCTCAGTCAATAGCTCCAGATATCGGAATGTAGTATTTTTTGGACGATTATAAAAAGGCTGTCGTGGACAGTCGTAACGTGAACAGTTGATGCAGAAAAGGGATGCGGCACTGGCAAACCTCAGCGTGAAAGTGGAGTAAATTCAACTGTTAATACAATCAAGGTGTGGTCTAAGAATTGTTAGGAAACGTGCGACGTGAAAAAAGTTAATAAAGGAAGTAAAAGGATCTGTACCGTAATCCTTTTGCGTTTGATTCTTTTAGATAATTTTTTAAGAAACTAGCCGAAATAACATTTACCGATTCTCCCGTGTCCAGAAATATTATTGTCGGAACGTCTTCCACCATGACCCAAAGGAGTAGAAAGTGGTACCAGGGGTATTCCTATTAGTATTGGTTAACACCTTCGCAGATATCACTCCTCGTATCTGTACCTCTGTTTAGCGAAAGAATTTTAAGGTTTCTTCGTAACCGCTGATCCTGCCCACGACCGTTTTCCTGGGACACAGTGTGTTCGGGATTAGTTTGTGCAAGGGTTTCCAGTGAACGAGCACCATCGTCTACTATTTTGGTTGTCACAGGGTACTGGGTGGTGGAGACAGCTTCTGGTTCCACTGTTAATGGTTTGGGATTGGTATATAACCTGGATTGCATCTCCTATAACAACGATTTTGGAGACTCCGCTATGACCTAAAACCATTTCCATTTCCGTTTGGCATGTTAATATTCCGATTATTCCCTGCGTTGAAATTCTTGGAGTTGTTTCGCTGCCGACGAGCTACATTTATTTCAGATTGCGGCTTATTATTACAGTGCCCAGTGCCATACGGTTGAAAGTTATGTTGACTTTGTTGGACTCTGACGTGTTCTTGTATTAGATCAATGGAATTCAGCACTGACATGAAATCCTTAAGACGATAATCTGATACGTGTATTACCTCCTCCAGAATCTGCACGAATAAATGTGCGCTTCAGATTCCCAAATTACTGCAGTTTTGATATCGCATCGACCCAATAGCGGGCTTTCCTTAAATATTTTTCAAAGTAGCGTCACCGGCTTCATTACAGAAAATCGTTCGGGGTTAAAAACCTCCATTCGCAAACTCTGTTGAATTCTGCAGGGCCAGTATTTGCTGAGGAAAGCTCTTTTGAAGTCCTCGTGTATTTTACATGTTTCGATAGTATCTGTGACCCACATCGCCCCATTACTGTGGATATAACCTGTTACGAAACTCATTTTTTGGGTTTCTGTCCACACTCTCGGCAGTACTCCTCTGAAGCTTCTTTTTCTCTTCCATTAACAAAGCTGTAGACAAGTTTGCTGCAGGAAGAGAGACGTGTGGTGAACGTAAATTGTTGGCTGACGGCTGGCACGAGTGCACACCATCACAGAGTGACCTGGAGCTTGAGGCTGGTTGAGCCTCAGCGTCACGTAAGGGGCCATCCATAAATTACGTCACACGGTAAGGGTGAGGCCCACGAGAAAGACAGGCCGCGGCGCGTACGTCACCATGACAGGCCTCAGCTCGCTTACTTGCTCAGTTCAGCAGACGAAATACATTTCTAGACCTATTAGCTCGTAATTGGGCGTTTACGTTCTAATGAAAAAAGCATATTCCGCTGAAAACTGCTTTTATGGATTATTACTGACTACTAGTATTACAACAAAATACACCATCGTGCAGTATGCTCTATTCTAAGACCTTTCTTTTTAAGTTCTCCACTATGTGTTTCTGTATGAAATTTACCCCAAATTTAGCTTCCACACTATAAAACGTCTGCGTATTATCAAAACTATGTTCCCACAAAGTGTTATCAGACTTAAACTAGTATGCTAATCTTTGACTAAGGAGAACCTAATTTGAGTACAACTCGTCCTTATATTAAATGCTCAACTGAAGTAAAACAATTATCTGGCTCTAATCAAAAATTTCGCTTAATTGGCGTCTTGAAAACATTGTTACAGGCTTCTCGACAGCACAACAGCAAACAGCTAGCAGGCAACGGCTAAACTAGATTTCTACGTTTAAATAAAATATACAAACAATATTCAAACTGACGGGTACCATTTGGTGCAATGTCATGGCGCATAATGATAAACCTTCTTTTTAAACAGTGGGATGGGTAGAGAAACTATACTTGTGAAAACGATATTACAAGACAACGATTTTAAAATGAAGTATGTATTCAAAAAGACAGAGTAAATCTTCGGCTGATCTTCACACACAACATTGGTCTGAACAATACTATGCTTAACAAAGTGACCAATCATTCAAAAAAAGTACAATGATAACAGAGAATTTCTATAAAAATCAAAAACCTTAGTCAGTTGACATGTTAACACATGACTCAGGGAGGTTGGGTGCTCTTTCTCTGAGCTCTGAGCATGCTGTCCTTTAAAATAAATCCTTCTTGATCTAGCACATACGATCATAAGTCAACACAGTAATACTGTATACGTCCATCACCTACCACACGCCATCTAAGAATGTATCAGTCTGCGCAGAGGCAAAGACTGTGCCACATCAAGACCAAAGATTGTTTAATAGTAACATAAATTACTCCCTCTCTGACGTGCACATCGATAACTTAAAAAAGTCAAAATGACATCTCCATCTTACAGTCTGTGCTCAACATAAATGGTATAATAGTTCGTTTACAGTACTTAGTCTCTTCTGCTTAAGAGTCCTCATTTCATACAATATGTAGTGCTTCAGGCAACTGTTAATCACTTTGGCACGATTTTAACTTTATTGTACCCATTACGGCCGTAACAAATTATTAGTAGACCAAAGGACTCCCGATCGTTGTAGGACTAATAAATACTAAGACTCCTTAACAGCGGATTGCAGTAGAAGATGCAATTATCATTTGTACGTGAACAACCAATTACGAATTAACAGGTGTAGAAACATAATCCCTCCTCTGAGCTGAGCGAGCGAGCGAGATCAGGCCAACGTACGCGCCGCGACCTGTCTTTCTCGCGGTGGTCGATAGGAGGGGTGGGGGGGGAGGGGATGAACAAAATGTAACATCGTGTGACAAGAGGGGGGGGAGGGGAAACACGACTCATAAGCTTCATCACGTTACGTGTATAAATCCAAAGTATTACAACTCTAATAAAAACTTGAAAATATTACCAACTCCATCAATGTTATTAAATAATGTTTAAATTTGTTTATATCATTCTTTGGCATATGGCGAACACGTGAGTTCGTGATTGCGGTACCTACAGTGTCGCGTCTCGGCCGTCTTTGACATAACTGCGAATGGCCAATACCGTTTCTGAGGCTTTGACAAAAACCGCCGCCGCCCCGGTTTCGTCTATGTTTAAAAATTTATATGATTCAGTCGATAATTGACTTTCGCTGAGTAATGGACGTGTAGTTATTAGTTGTAGTATTTTGTGATTTTCATTTAATCTAAGAAAAATAAAATGAATAAAAAATTGGTTTTGGTATTCTTTACTGCAAGTTATACGATGTAAGCAGTGTAGCTTACGCTGATAAAAAAAATTAAATGCAAGGCAAAGTTAACACCTTATGGCTGAGATTGAAAAGTAGTAACAATAGTGAAGATGGAGTCGATTCGAAATTCAAAGATTTGTAAATAAAACTGATATAAAAGGCAGTAGCACTTGTAGACTTGTTTCAAAAATTCCTTCGTCACCAAATCCACCAAAACAACTAGAGCCCATGTGCGCAAAAATAAGTTTGAGTTTTATATTACTTCAGTATTTCGCTCTCCCCTGCATAAAATATATTTAGTGTTCCGGCGTACATTGAAAAACGGAAAAACACAGTCAGTTAAGTTCAGTTGTTATTCAGTACTCATTATAAAAGAAAGTCAGCAACTAAATCTTTGTGGGTGGTTATTCCAGATGCTCTGGGAAAGCTACAGGGCCGATTTTGATCCAGTTTTCACTATTGTGTAGCTGTATTCTTCAGGTGATTTAGTAGTCTACATGTTGTGTAAAATGTCATAGTCAACATTTTAGATGTGTTTTTTTAATTGCAGGAAGAAACCAAATAGGACATATCAGAAGACACTACAAGTATATATGCTAGTTACTTCAAACAGCACCTACATCTAAGCCTAGTTAGAACATTTCTAAGAATAAAACCGTAGTACTAGAATCTTAGTTCAGCAGTTTGCTATTAGCATACGATGCTAACATGGGAAACCTGAAGCTATGACACACTCTGGACATATATTCGTAGCGATTCGTAGTGAAAACCCACCTTCCTCTGATGAGCTCATGCCACAGACGTACATAAACTTTCCGAATTAGCTGCTTTCGAAAAGTTTGTGAGAACGTTTCGTAAAACTCGTGTTTATTTTTACTTGCGATGGCGATCCCGACAAAAATCCGCTATACGAGCGAGTTACTGTTTCAGCTGTACAACATTTTGAAGATTTTGACTTGGATGCTATTTATATTGGAACAAATGCTCTGGGAAGAAGTGCAGCTAACAAAGTGGAGCGACGAATTGCGCCTCTTAGTCGCAAACTTTCTGGTGTTGTATTAAAATGTGATAATTCCGGTTCCCATTTCATTTCAGTACTCGAACTACAGACTTAGATATAGGAAAACGGAATTTTGAGAGTGCAGGTATCGTGTTGCCTAATATACAGGGTGAGTCACCTAACGTTACCGCTGGATATATTTAGTAAACCACATCAAATACTGACGAACCGATTCCACAGACCGCACGTGAGGAGACGGGCTAGTGTAATTGTTAATATAAACCATACAAAAATGCACGGAAGTATGTTTTTTGACACAAACCTACGTTTTTTTAGATGGAACCACGTTAGTTTTGTTAGCACATCTGAACACATAAACAAATACGTAATCAGTGCCGTTTGTTGCATTGTAAAATGCTAATTACATCCGGAGATATTGCAACCTAAAGTTGACGCTTGAAACCTCCGACGTTCAGCTGCGTGTTGTAACAAACACGGGCCACGGTCGGCGAGCAGCATCTGCAGGGACATGTTTACGACGACGACCGTGTTGACGAGTGTGGCTGTAGTGCACTGTTGTGGTTTGGTCTAGCTGTCGCAGTGTCCGCATGTAGCGCTTGCTGCTATTGTTATTCTGCATTCGTCTCCGCACGCAGACCAGCTGTAGTACACCGTGTTACCAGACGTCTGTGATAGTGTAGTGTTGTAGGAACTGTGACCATGGTGTATTCGAACTCTGAAAAGGCGCAGATGATACTCATCTATGGCGAGTGTCGACGAAATGCAGCTAAAGCCTGCAGGGTGTACGCAGAACAATACCCGGACAGAGAGCATCCAACGTGCCGCACATTGCAAAACATCTACCGCCAACTGTATGCAACAGGTATGGTCGTAGCACGCCAACGGGTCCGTAACAGGCCCGTCACAGGAGAAGCGGGTGCAGTTGGTGTGTTAGCTGCTGTTGCCATGAACCCACACATGAGTACACGGGACATTGCGAGAGCCGGTGGATTGAGTCAAAGTAGTGTCATGCGCATACTGCAAATCACCGCTTTCACTCGTTTCATGCGTCGCTACATCAGCAATTGCATGGTGATGACTTTAATCATCGAGTGCAATTCTGTCAATGGGCATTAACAGAGAATGCGGTGAAGTTCTACCTGTTTACCGATGAAGCGGGTTTCACAAACCACGGGGCAGTGAATCTACGGAACATGCATTACTGGTCCGTGGACAATCCTCGCTGGCTCAGACAGGTAGAGCGACAGCGACCGTGGACTGTAAATGTATGGTGCGGAATCATTGGCGACCACCTCATTGGTCCTCACTTCATTGCAAGGGTCCAAACAGCTGCAACATACATCGCGTTTTACAGAATGATCTGCCAACGTTGCTCGAAAATGTCCCACTGGAAACGTGTCGACGTATGTGGTATCAGCATGATGGTGCACCTGCACATTCCGCAATTAACACTAGGCTGACCCTTGACAGGTTGTTCGACGGGCGTTTCATAGGAAGTGGAGGACGCATAAATTGGCCAGCCCGTTCTCCTGATCTTACACCTCTGGACTTCTTTCTGTGGGGTACGTTAAAGGAGAATGTGTACCGTGATGTGCCTACAACCCCAGAGGATATGAACGTATTGTGGCAGCCTGCGGCGACATTACACCAGATGTACTGCAGCGTGTACGACATTCATTACGGCAGAGATTGCAATTGCGTGCAGCAAATGATGGCCACCACATTGAACATCTATTGGCCTGACATGTCGGGACACACTCTATTCTATTCCGTAATTGAAAACGGAAACCACGTGTGTACGTGTACCTCACCCCTCATGGTAATGTACATGTGCGTCAATGAAAAAGACAAATAAAAATGTGTTAGCATGTGGACGTAATGTGCTGTTCCAGTCTCTTCTGTACCTAAGGACCATCACCGTTCCCTTTGGATCCCTACGTAATTCAGTGCTCTCCGATACACACGATCGAACAGCAGAGGAGTGATACTCAAGCGTCAACTTTAGGTTACAATATCTCCGGATGTAATAAACATTTTACAATGCAACAAACGGCATTGATCACTTATTTGTTTATATGTTCAGATGTGCTAACAAAACTAACGGGGTTCCATTTAAAAAAACGTAGGTTTGTGTTAAAAAACATACTTCCGTGCATTTTTTGTATGGTTTGTATTAACCAATAACACTAGCCCCTCTCCTCACGTTCGGTCTGTGGAATCGATTCGTCAGTATTTGATGTGGTTTACGAAATATATCCAGCGGTAATGTTAGGTGACTCACCCTGTATAGAGCAAATGGTTACTGACGATTGTCCTGGGATGCCAAATATGTTATGCTAACAGATACCAGGCTGGATATCGTACAGACCGGGGCATTGAATGATTATGCTATGTAGTAGACAAATCATGTACGTGCCTCTCACTATTTATTACAAATTGTAAAATGCGAGGCCGTCGCGTTTTACAGTGTATGGCAACATAGCCTGTGGCGGTTACGAAAGGTTTTTTTTTTACCAACACTTGTTTCGATTAAAAAGGCTACAGACAGGTTTGTAACCGTAGGAAGTGATGACTCCGAAGATAAATTTGCTCCGCCGTTGCTATAGCTGTCCTCGGATCTCCGATCGTCATTACATTTGAAATAAGTTCCGTTGACTATTGTCCCAGAGTCTAGCGGTATGTATTTAAACGATAATGTAGTGTCTTCGGTCTATATTTTTCTTCAGAGAAAGCCGCTAAGCAACACATGCAATCACGTAAGAACTAAGAAGAGGTTTTGCCCATCAGGGAGATTCGTCTTCCAAGAATTGCAGCTGGACTTGCAAAGGAAGTTCTTTGTTTGATAAACGATGATGTTGCTGCGTAACTGAATGAAGAAGATGTGGAAACACTGAATGCCCCTAACATTATCCAAATAGTGAACGAAGTGTCTGCCCTGCATGTCATAAATAATGTAAGGGAACTGGTTCAAAGTCCATGAATACAAAACGACTAAATCTTAAATCGTTCACTTGATTTGTTATGTTTCGTTAATTTTCTGAAATGTTTGATTTATTGTTAATTTTGTGTTTAAAAAGGTTTTGTGCAGAAATATAAAATTTTGGAAATGTTTTTTTTAATTAAATAATGTCTAAATCAAAAATCTGAAAATTTTGGGACGTCACAACCCCTGGTTTACACAAATGTGACCACTCTGACAAGAACTGTGGAAGGGAAAGGGGGGAGGTGCTACAAAAATCACTAAATTCGTCTGACGTAATTTATAGATTGTCCCTAATCCTTTTTGGTATTCCTAGACTGCCTCCTTGACTGCCCCAGACTTCATTTATGTCACACGTAACCGTTTAGAATGTCTCAGATAATTAATTGTTTACTTGACAAAGTCCAGGTCTAAAGTTTATTTCGTTTTTTGTATCTCCTGTTTTACCTGACCGTCAATAGATAAACTTGCAGACGGCGAATTTGTAACTGTAGCCTGCATGCTTTAGCTGACGCATTGGGCAACTTGTTCCTCTTTCTATTGTGCCCAAGGGTCTAATTCTGCTGCAACATTTTTTCTTTTTTTTGTGGTCAGTGAACTACCACGCACTAAGTTCTTCGGGAGCAGCAGAGACGGTTTCTACTTTTTTCAACAGTTTTTTCTGCTGTGTTGTCTAGCTTCTTTTTTCATCCCTTAATTCCGGATACTTTGGTAAAGAGCGTTTGTCCTGTCAACATACACTGTTCTTGTGTTCTGCTCATTTTAGAGAATTTCGTTTGGTGCGCTGCTAAGTCCTAAACGTGACTAGCTACAGCAGCAAGATCGTTTAGTTGGCATTTCTTCTACCTTTAGTAGTGTTTTGTTTCGTCTATAAATTTTCCATAGTGGTGCGCATCAACCTTAACTGTTGCAAGATCGTGGTTAAGATTTCTACCATTACGAAGCTAGCAACTTCTGTTTCGATAACGAGTACTACGTTTTCTACAGACTGAATATTCTCTGGCTGTTGATGCTTCATTTTACATTGAGCACGAATCCTAAGCATAATAATGAAATTCACTACTTCTACTTAAGACTGCCGCACCCTTCTTAAATATTACATGACAAAATACGTACATGAACTACCTGTTATAAAATGAATATACATATAATCACTACATATTTTCTGTATAACTACAAAGTAATAGAAGTAGAATGAAATATCTGTGTCTAACAGAAAAGGTCTGACAGTTTGCACCGCCATCAAAATTAATTAGAACCCTACAAGGGACTAGGGCACAGGTGACACGGGAGGTAAGAGTTATTGTAAGAGCTTGTTTGGGATGTCTTCCAACCCGAGATATTCATGTGTGATTGACATCAGTGACCGCCAATGCCGCATGACCCCACCAGTATACGCCATGGATCAAAAATACAATACAGTGATTAGTATATTACAATAACATTACAATACTCAGTGGACCTGGTTAGTGTATTCCACATTCTACGCTAAACTACAATAACTTCAATACAATATTTAATTTGTCTTTGAGAGTA
Organism: Schistocerca piceifrons; assembly: GCF_021461385.2. Taxonomy (NCBI): domain Eukaryota; kingdom Metazoa; phylum Arthropoda; class Insecta; order Orthoptera; family Acrididae; genus Schistocerca; species Schistocerca piceifrons. The sequence goes on from NC_060142.1 coordinate 385,405,056, forward strand.
GTTATGACACGTACTGTGAAAGGTTAGTATTACAGGAACCTACACGACACTTATAACTAAATGTACACCAAATTATATTATTAACTGTGGTCAGTAAACGGTAATGATATATTATTGTTCTGTGTGATACCTTCCCATGACAATGCTGATGGCTTTCTGGGATAACCAAATGTTCTTATTTGTGTTGCGTGATTTTGTCAGCTAGGCTACCAAAAAAACTAACTATAGGATATTTGACAAGCACACCATCGACTAAAATTCATGTTTTGGATTGACGAAATTTTTGGTATCTACTTGGATATATCATCAAAAATTTGAAAAATTTTCACAACCATATCTCATAAATTGTACTCTGTATTCGGTCCTTCTGTGATATATTTGCAATAAGGTAGGGAGGCATACGGAGAAAATATTTACGCCATATACCTCTCTTGCGATTGTGGGTTCTTTAGTGCGTGACGGGAAAGAAAGAAATTGTTTTCCATTGTAAGGGGTGAGTAAGCCTTATTTCAGCGAATTCCTGACGCTATCACTCGTCCTACATACTAACAGTAATCAGTAAGAGCTTTGCTGAATAAATGAACTTGATTTTTTCCTGTATTGCAACACCTATGAAGCAAGAACAACATGTGCTGTGAACTCCCTCGTTGTACTCTAGAGACCAAAACAAGTAAACAAGTTACAACAACGAGTCTCGCATAATGCAGTGCACTGTTACACAGTTTGCTTGCAGTGTTGAGTTGAATTAAGTTCAATACAGTGTTTGTCCCAAGGGTGTCCGTGTGCAAAATTACGCGTTTTGCTGATGTTTCGCAATGGGACCTAATCCTAAAACGAAAAACATTACAGATAGGTTTTGGAGTCCTATCCTCAAATTAAAGGGTGGTTAAGTTTTGTTGAAAATGGTACTACAATAGCCTAATGTACTTACTGCAAGTGCGAAATTAATGCGAAATAAACAGACATTAAAAAGAATATTAAAACACAGAAACAAAGCATATTTTCGGAACCGTACGAAAGCTCTCGACAACGGAGGCTTCTTTTTAAAAGCGAGACTAAACCAAATGCCCATAAATTATCGGAAGCAAGAACCTGCATGGTCAGTGTTGACCACAGTTCATTTCTTTCGTGTGATCACTTATCAGAATTGTGTCAAAAACAATTTTCAGATAGTAAATGTGAGAGGGAACTCCATTTGCAGAGAACTAAGTGCAGAGAAAGTGTCGCAAACTTGTTAGCTCCACACTTTTCGGAAATGCTGCGTCAAGATATTGGTGTAAATGGATTCAGCATAATTTTAGATGACTCAACAGATATAGCCATTACAAAATTACTTGGTGCTTGTATAAGCTATTTCAGCATCTCGATGAAAAAAAATTGTGAATGTTCTTGGGTATGGTGAAATTAGAATTTGGAACAGCTGAAGCCATTGTTAATTCAAAAGATATTTCGGAGTGTGATAAACTTAACCCAGAAAATATGATTGGGATCGGGTTTGACAATGCGTCTGTAAACACATGATTAACAATGGTGCATGTGAGAGGCTGAAACGAGATTTACACAGACCATACCCCTGATTATGAAGCCTTGTGTTAGTCATTCAATGCAGTTAGCAGTCACTCATGCAACAGAAGAGATATTGCCAAGAAATATCGACTTTTTCGTTTGAGAAACCCACAACTCGTTTCAAATAGTTTTTGCCAAGTAATGTAGAGGGACATGCATATAACATTAAATAGAGGGGAGGAACCTTTGAAAACTCCATCTGTGTGTGAGACGCGATGGCTTTCTATTGAAGCGGTTGTTACAAAAATAATATCACAGTGCAAAGAAACGAAACTTCACATTCAGATTGCCAGATGTACAAGATGTGCAGAAATCTTGCTACGCAGCAGACATGCTGTACAATGCTTTGTCTGTCACTCTTTGCAATTAGCATTCTCTCATGAAACGGAAGAAATATTGCCAAGAAATATCGACTTTTTGCTTAGAGAAATATACAACTGGTCTTTGCACTCTTCAAAGTGCCAAGCAATGTACTAGAACATCTATAAAACATTAAGTCAAGGGGAGGAAACTTTGAAAATTCCTGCTGCGAGACGTGGTGGCATGCTATTGAGCCGGTTGTTAGAAGAATATCATCACAATGAAAAGAAATGATACTTCACTTTCAGATGTCATATCTAAAGAAAACTGCTACACAGTAGAAATGCTGTATATCATGTATTGCGGTCCAATGAATGAGTTGTGTTTGTGTTATTTAAAACCGGTAGAACAGCAAATGCAAACGACAACCAAGGTCTTTTTAAGTGAGAGCGTTGACCCTACAAAATTACTTCATGATTTGACAAATCACATCCTGTCAGTGAGTATGAGAATTGTAATACCTACAGCGAAAGCAGATATCAAATGTCTTTTTATTCCCGTCTTTGATCACAGTATCAATTCTTTTGACGATGACCGGTTTCAATCAGTAATGACCATCCTTAGATCTTTTGTACACCATGTCCTAAAGTGATACGGCCGTAATGGCATCGTCAAAACATATAAATATACTCAGCACTGCATCGTCACATAGATCTAAAATAAGGTAGGCCACATCGTCCACACAGCCATCTTTGCAAAATCTACACCTCATTTTAGATCTATGTGACGATGCTGTGCTGAGTATATTTATATGTTTTGACGATGCCATTACGGCCTTATCACTTTAGGACATGGTGTACAAAAGATCTGAGGATGGCCATTACTGACTGAAACCGATCATCGTCAAAAGAATTGATATTGTGATCGAAGACGAATAAAAAACCTTTGACAGTATTGGATCACTGTTCATATACGCGACTATGTCGCATCTGGTGAAAGTAGATATCCTGACAAGTGATTCTGATTCGTATGTAGATCGTAAACCATATATGGGGTATGAATTTGAGAAAATGACTTCAGAAATTAAACTCAGTCGTGAAACTAAAAAGTCCTTCGTAAATGGTGCATAAATTTCACAATAAAACTCACCAGAGAGCTAAGAAATAGGTATCCCAATAACATTCATATCCTGAAAAAAATTAACATACCCTTTGTAAACGATGTTCTCAAGTCTCTTAAAGAATCTATTACTGAATTGGCTGTAATATTTGGTTAGACTATGCCCAATGTAACTGAATCCATCATAGGTCAGTGGCGGAATATCAGTTTCATAAAATGGGGCAACATTAGTAATACAGTGGCTTTTTGGGCTGAAGTACGTACTTATAAGGATTCCACAGTCACGAATTCCTTTCAAGGGTTATGGTGTCTCGCAATTAAAGTGTTAAGTCTTCCCCCTTTCAAATGCAGAAGTGGAGAGACTTTTCAGTCAAATGAGCATTATGAAATCAAAATTGTGTAAGAGGATGATATCGATACACTGAACTCGACTCTTACATTAAGAAGTGGACTGAAGCGCATAGGAAAGTGTTGTCACTCACATGAACCAGCTGACTCCGTGTTGAAGTTGACAGGTGCAATGTCAAATTACCCCAGACAGTCTACTCCTGACAATGAAGCAGCTGCACCTAGTCATCTTCAAGAATGGAGGAATATGGAAGTGAGGTTGAGGACTTAATGTACATGTAAGATTCAAAGAAAACGCATATTTTAAGAAGATAGTAACTGTTCTCGAAAAAAACATATACCATTGATGACCGTGCAGCTTCTCTAGAATAAACGATAATTAATTGAAACCCTCAGCTTCCGACAGGTGTTGTTGATATACCTCGATGGGGACAGCTGAAAATGTGTGCCCAGATCGGGACTTGAACCTGGTATCTCCTGATTACATGGCAGACCCTCTACCCATCTGAGCCACCGAGGACACAGATGAATAGCGCGACTGCAGGGCCTTATCCCTTGCACGCTTCCCTTCAGACCGACATTCCCAACTGTCCACAATCTACATACGTAATGTACCTGATAGATATTTGCCCATCCACTCATTACTCGCGCACACTAAGGAGACGATTGCCGTAAGAGTTCGGGCAACCTGTGCGCATTCGCACAACTAAGGCAATGGCTGGGTAGCCTTTAACTAGATATATGAATATAGTAACTGTTCTCGAAAGAACAGATACCATTCATGACCGTGCAGCTTCTCTAGAATAAATGATAATTAATTGAAACCCTCAGATGCCGGCATGTGTTGTTGATATACTTCGATGGGGACAGCTGAAAATGTGTACCTCGAACGGGACTCGAACACAGGATCTCCTGCTTACATGGCAGACGCTCTATCCATCTTTTTTGTTTTTTTAACCTCATTTTGTTCGCTTTTGTTCGTTGCATCTGTTCGGGGCGGACGTCGTAAGACATCCGTTTAAGTTCGTTGTTGATCTATTAACTCAGTTTTTTTTGTTACAGAGGGCAGCTAACCCTCCGATCCACCTGAGCCACCGAGGATACAGGTCAACAGAGCGACTGCAGGGACTTACCTTTGCATGCTTCCCGTAAGACCCACGTTCCCAACTGTCCACAGTCTAATACGTAATGTACCTAATAGATATTTGCCCATCCACTCATTACTCGCGCACAATAAGGTGACGATTCCTGTAAGAGTTCTTCTAGAGAAGCTGCACGGTCATCAGTGGTATCTGTTCTTTTGAGAACAGTTACTGTCTTCATATAAATATATAGTTAAAGGCTACCCAGCCATTGACCTTTGTTCTGCGAATGTGCACAGGTTGCACGAACTCTTACGGGAATCGTCACCTTAGTGTGCGCGAGTAATGAGTGGATGTGCAAATATCTATCAGGTACATTACGTATGTAGATTGTGGACAGTTAGCAATGTGGGTCTCACGGGAAGCGTACAAGGGATAAGTCCCTGCAGTCGCGCTATTCACCTATGTCCTCGATGGCTCAGATGGACAGAGCGTCTGCCATGTAAGTAGAAGATCCCGGGTTAGAGTCCCAGTCGGGCCACACATTTTGAGCTGTCCCCATGGAGGTATATCAACAACACCTGTCGGCAGCTGAAGTTTTCAATTAATTACCATTTTTTACTTGTTTTAAGTAGTATCTGGCATCATTATCAATTTAGTTTAAGTATAGTAATAAACTTTAAGCGAAATTTGACATTTTATTCATTTCAATATTTACTATCAAAAAAAGTCGTGATCAAGACTGTTTTTGATAGTAAATATTTGCAACACATTGATCACTGTCACTCCGATAATGTATTCAAAAGTAATTTCTATATTTCCTTTAAATTAGGGGTATTTTGATTAAAAACGACGACATTTTAAATGGCTTTTGGGAACGTTCAGCACCACCAAACTGACAACACTGGTAGAACAAACACTCCAGTGTTACGTCTCAAAGCTCAACAGACGGAGTAAAAGGGGAGTGAACTGTTAAGGACTGTACTGTTAACCTCTTAGACGAAGTGTTTCCCACGTATAATCGAATTTTGCTTCCATAAACGTGCTTCAGAGTTTGGAAACGTGGCCAGATCTCGCAAAGTAACTTGTTCTCTCTGCTAACAATCCCGTACAAAAACCCTACGATCACGAAGTAAGTGAAGCAGATGTTACAACTATTACTAGGGTGAAAATAATATCACTCATGACGTTATGTCATATCCCGGCACTCAGGGGGATTAATGAAAGTCCCCCCTCCCGCACTATCTGGCTCGGTCGCAGAGTACACCACCTTTCCGGAGGAAACATTTCCTGTGGTGACCAATTGTTATTGCACGGTGATTGATGCCGCGGCAAATCCGTGTCCAGGCTATGAGATCAGCTTTAGCTGTTCGCGGCGGCCGGCGCTATCCCGCGATAACTGGCGCCAGTCCGTTATCTAACCGTGGCGGGGAGGGAATTCCCGGCCAGGCTTTTTGCGCGGCCGTCGCCTCGAGCGAACTGCAAGCTCACCGCTGCCTGCCGGAACCGCCGCGCGTCCGGCCGCTGGCGGCAGCGGCTGCTGCCTGCGATAGCGCCGTGCCCTGCCTGCGCGCGACCCGGCGCCATCCCAAGCTGGCCGTGGCGTCCGCACAGTCAGCTTCCCGCGGGCTGCAGACAGTCTTACCCTCGCAAACCTCTCGTCACATTTTTATAATTTTTTTATTTGTTTCATTTCTATCCACGTATGACTTACCATCTTGGGGTACAGACAGGTCGGATTTATCTCTGTTTTCAAATATACGTTTGTATCAGTTAATAGAATTAAATTATTTTATCAGTCAATCACTTAAAAAAATGGAGTCAACCGTACAGTAAAATGAGGTGAATAGAAACAATGGGGCGATTACAAACGAAACTACAAGACAGTTCTGTGCTGTCGTGTCAGAAGACAAGTAGTATAATTCCAAGGTTTGTTGGTCTATGTTAGTAATGAATCACCGTAACAGGTGTAATGGTTCTCTATTTACGTGACCATTACGGCACTCCAACCCCAGTTCTCGATACCAGTAATATCGTAATAATTTTCTGCGAAGTACCAGTCATATTGGCGCGAATGCGCACAGAGCAGTCTTTGTTTCACTTTGGCAGAAGTTAACTTGTTATTTCGCTTTGTAAAACAACAGTCAAGTCTTGTGTTTGGTTAAAGTGGAAATTAAATATACGAAGATTGATACAAAACTGTTTTCTTGATGATGTGACAATTAAGAAAAAGTATATGTGAATTTACAAGAGGTTTAATAAAAATGTGTATCGTGAACACCAAGTCAAAAATTACTTCTAGTATACCATTGTTCTGATCTGGGATTGTTTGATCATTAAGAATTTCCTGAAAAATGCGTTTGTTAGGTCTTCAAATTTTGCTAAAATACAGATCTGGGTCTTCTAGCAGTCAAAGTGGAATCACCCTAGAATCAACAAGATGAGCCATAATAACTTCGACGAAATCTACGTGGGAATCCATTTAAAATAAGTGCCAAATTAATGACTTTTTAACAGTGACCTCATTATTTCCATTCCGACGATACCATTCACAGTCAATAACTTTGTTGTTGCCCGATAAAGCGAACATATGCTGCGTGAGCAACATTATTAATCTGATTTCTAACCTACTTTGCAAGTGGTGGTTCAAAGCTAACGACACTGTCTGCTGATATTTTGTTCAGCCTATGACAAACATTGGATGTGGTGCTGAATTTGCGAACTTCAAATTTTATTTGTTAGGGTCAGTCTCAGTGGTATTGTTTTAATTTAGGTACAAGGCACACAAATTTGCAATTCCGTTTCATTAAACAAAGATTCGGTGTTGAAGTGTACTATTCGGTGTTGAAGTGTACTTTGATCGGCTAACAGAAAACTTAGGGTGTTTTTGGACTTTATGGAGCGAATAGAAACAATAATCGTCAGTGTTTCTTCAGAAGAAGACAAAGAATTTGACGGAAATGAACAACCACCTGGCACTGTTCCCAGCCCAGGAGATTACGGAGTGATTACAGTAATATGGAAAAAGTGAGAAGTCATCTAGATTATATCCATGGAAAATATGCTATTTCGAAGATAAAAATTATGTCGATGCTTTTTTTTTTTAAGAAAGCATGGTCGATTCAACATGTTTATTTTAACATATGAACTGTAACTATTTAGTCAAGGAGAAGTTGTTAGAAAGCTCTTCGTTATGACTTGTAGACTAAAATACACCATTTTCAATGTTATGTCAGTGACGTAATGTACACCGTTGTGCGATACTTGACAGTAACTTTCGGGTGATGTGTCACTACCAAGTAACACAGCTCGTTGAAACTTGGACCATAGAAATAACTGCTACAGTACACACCGAAGAGCCAAAGAAATTGGTACACCTGCCTAACATTGTCTAGGGCCCCCGCGTGCACGCAGAAGTGCCGCAACACGACGTGGCATGGCCTCGACTAATGTCTGAAGTATTCTGGATGGAATGACACCATAAATCCTGCAGGGCTGTCCGTAAATCCGTAAGAGTACGAGGGGGTAGAGATCTCTTCACCACAGCACGTTGCAAGACATCCCAGATAAGCTCAGTAATGTTCATATCCGGGGAGTTTGGTAGCTAGCGGATATGTTTAAACTCAGAAGAGACTTCCTGGAGCCACTCTGTAGCAATTCTGGTAGTGTGGGGTGCCGCATTGTCTTGATGGAGTTGCCCAAGTCCGTCGGATGCACAATGGACATGAATGGATGCAGGTGATCAGACAGGATTCTTACGTACCTATCACCTGTCACAGTCGTATCTAGACGTGTCAGGGGTCCCATCACTCCAAATGCACACGCCCCATACCACTACAGAGCCTCCACCAGCTTGAGCAGTCCCTGTTGACATGCAGGAGCCATGGATTCATGAGGTTGTCTCCATATCCATACACGTCCATCTGCTCGATACAATTTGAAACGAGACTCGTCAGACCAGGCTCTGAAAGGCCATATCGATGATGTTTCATTACATGGTTCTCACACTGACGCTTTTTGGTGGCCAAGTATTGAAATCTGCTGCAATTTCCGGAAGCGTTGCAGTTCTGTCACATTGTCGATTCTCTTCAGTCGTCGTTGGTCCAGTTCTTGCAGGATCTTTTTCCGGCCGTGGCGGTGTCTGAGATTTGATGTTTTGCCGGATTCCTGATATTCACGCTACACTCGTGAAATGGTCGTACGGGAAAATCCCCACTTCATCGCTACCTCAGAGATGCTGTGTCCCATCGCTCGTGCGCCCACTATAGCAGCGCGTTCAAACTCACTTAAATCTTGATAACTTGCCAGTGTAGCAGCAGTAACCGATCTAACAACTGCGCCACACAGTTATTGTCTTACATAGGTGTTGCCGACCGCATCGCCGTATTCTGCCTGTTTACATATTTTTTGTATTTGAATACACATACCTAATACAGTTTCTTTGGCGCTTAAGTGTAGTATACTATAGTAACTGAAAGAAATAGGCAGAGGTACGAACAGAAATGACACTGTTACTCAAAGGCAATAATTATGCCTCAGTCACGGCGATACATGATGATACCGTGAACATTACTGAAGGAGTGACATGGTTCTTGATAGTGTGCGTGATCCCACACAGAGCAGTTCCTGCCCTGCTAAGCGCTCATATGCAGGCCACAAGGTTGGTGAGGACTTCTAGTGATGGGGCGTTCCATTCCCACACCAGCGCGGCTGATAACAGTTGGGTGGCCATTGGCGCATGTGGGCTTACTGCCGTACGTCTCCACAATGCATTTACACGTTCTCACTTTGATTTAAGTCGGAAGAACGAACAGGCCAGTCCATCTATGGAATATCCCCTCGTTCCAAGACTTCCTCCAACTGCACTGTTCGATGCGGCCGCGCGTTGTCATCCATACAAATGAAACCGCAACTGAATACACTCCTGAAATGACACACGTGAGGAAGGAGTACAGTAACACAATTATGTTGACCGGTGAGTGTGTAGTGTTCAAAGATTTGGAGGTCAGTACGCCCATGAAACATTATGCCTCCCCACACCGTGACACTTGGACCACCAAAACTGTTATGATCGACAATGCTGGACATAACCTCAATAGCGCGAGGTGGAAACACACAATCTACCAATCTGCCGAACAAGATGTTTCTGTAGGTCTATGGTCTTCAGGCCAAAAGTCACAATAAATAAATAAAATGTCGTTATTGTGGTCCAGGTCTTAAGGTGTGGGCAGGCATAATGTTACATGGGATTACTGACTTCCAAATCTTTGAATACATACACTCATTGGTCAACATTATTTTGACACTCTAGTCCTTCTTCATGTTTGTCATTTCAGGAGTGCATTTGAGTCTGACTTCATTATTTGGATGATGGCGCACGACCGCACCGAACAGCACTTGTACAGGAGCTCTTGGAACGGGCGGGTATTCGCCGACTGCCCTGGCCTTACCGTTCCCCTGACTTCAGATGCTCCACATGCACCAGCGACCATCTAGCAGTGGTCACCCTTGCAGGTGGAGGAGTAGAACGCCCTGCACAAGAACTGCTTACTAACTTTGCGGCTTGTATGGGAGTATGTACTTTGCAGAGCATGCATTACCGTCCGTGGCGATCACACACCATATTAAGAGCCATGTACTGCCTTTTGTAACGCCCAGTGGACCATCACGAATGGAGGTAACTTCTGTGCACTAACTATCTTCACGATACAGATGTAATTTCTGTTCGTCTCATTGTGTATCTCTTTCAGTTACTTTCTTTACCATACTACGGTAATTACATCTTTGAACGGGCTAAGTTACCCTGAGCTACTTGTATGTTACTTGGCAGCGACACATCACGAGCAAGTTACCACGCCATTGTATTAAGAAAAGAACCAAGTCTCCAATTTAATGTTACAATAAAATAATTTATGTATGAAAATTTTTATTTGGAAATAGAACACAAACCACAACTCATGCAATATTTTTAGCTATTGTATTGAATAAAACGTTTTTGAATTAGATACATTTTGCTTCTTATTCTTTTTGAGGTTTTGTCCGCAGAATGAGGTCTCATGCAGAAGTTGATATCTCAAGACGCCACCGCGAGTAAAGACAGTCGCTGCCAAACGCAGCAACGAATCGTAGACATCGGTGTAGACATGCCCCCTAGTGTTTCCTTACATCGCCGCAGCCAGAAAGCTGTTTACACCCTAGCGTAGGACCACTCAACCCTTTGTATATGTAATCTGCGATCAAGTGTAATCATCGCTTACGACGACAGTGCCGTTGTAGTACGGATTTGGGTGCGTGCAGGAAGAACAGTTATTCGGAATTTATTACGTTTAAGAATATTGTACTCTAATGTGAAACTACCATTCTGTAATGAGGTACTAAATGTTTTAAGCATCAGCAACAACTACATGTCATCTGTGTGGACAAAACTTATTTCCAAGATTAAGTATTTACCACGTCCAACTTCTTATAAAATACTAATAATTTGTGTGTGTGTTGTGTATCCGCTCGACCTGCTTACTGTAATACGCCACAGTAACAATGAAATGCCCCGTTGGGTATTTCCTCCGCAACATAATGGCGACGCTGAACGGTACACGTTTCGTCCGTGAGTAGTCTCCCCAAGCTTCCTTCTGGCTCAACGTGAATCGCATGTTACGGTGTCATTCATATTTGTCTATTCCCTTTCGTGTCTAACATTGTGTTGAACCATGTCAGATCCCCCACGAGAGATGTGTGTAAACGGCGTTGTTCAGTTTCATGTGCAGCAGACTAAACTACTGCTTCTAAGCCAGTGTTGCCAACTCGGTGATACCGAAAGTTCCCATTCTTCGAGACGACTGACTACGCCCGGCTGTTCCATTGTCAGGAGCAGACTGTCTGGTGTAACTTGACGCTGTACCTGTAAACTTCAGCACGGAGTCAGGTGGTCCATATAAATGGCAACACTTTCCTATGCACTTTAGCCCTCTTCTTGATGTAAGAATCGTGTTTTGAGCATCGATGTCATCCTCTTACGCAATATTGATTTCACAATACTCATTTGACTGGAAACCCTCTATACTTCTGCCTTTGAATGGGGGAGAATTAACACTTTCATTGCGAGACACCATAACTCTTGAAATTGATTCATGCCTGGGAATCTTCATAAGCATGTGCTTCAGCCAAAGAAGTCTCTATATTACTAGAGTTGCGCCATTTTATGACACTAATAATCGGCCACTGACTTATGATGCATTCAATTACGTTGGGCATAGTGTAACCAAATATTTAAGCTAATTCAGTAATCGGTTCTTTAAGAGAAACTCTTTTACAGAGGCTATAATTTTTTCAGGATATGAATGTTATAAGAAAGCCTGTTTCTTAGTTCTTTTGTGAGTTGTATCGTTAAATCTATGCACCGTTTACGAAGGTCATTTTTAGTTTCACGAATAAATTTAATTTCTAAAACCATTTTCTCAAATCCATACACCTTACATGGTTTAGGATCTACAAACAAATCGGTATCACTTGTCAGGATATCTTGAGAGGCACCCACATGCCTTGTTCATACTGTGGCATCAAGCAGTCAGGCCTGCAAGATGAGTGGTCTGTCAAGCGAGTGGACTCATTCTTATTCATCGAGTAACATGAACTCTAGTACTCACAATTAAGCTACAAGTTATTCTCCCGTTTGAACATTACACAACTGAAACGGAAACGCACATCTGACTATTAGTAATTTACATAACTCTGACTGTTCACTACGCACTGGCAATACCACATTTTCTTTCTTATTTCAAGGCTTTGATCAACACGTGGCCATCCCACTGAATATGAATGGCGCACACATTATAAATTCTGGATATCATGACAACATACAATTCGAAGGAAAAGGCTACCAATCTTTTTCTTTTCACTATCTCTGTTTATTCCGATACATTCTATAACCTAAACACACCAATTCTACACTCCTGGAAATGGAAAAAAGAACACATTGACACCGGTGTGTCAGACCCACCATACTTGCTCCGGCACTGCGAGAGGGCTGTACAAGCAATGATCACACGCACGGCACAGCGGACACACCAGGAACCGCGGTGTTGGCCGTCGAATGGCGCTAGCTGCGCAGCATTTGTGCACCGCCGCCGTCAGTGTCAGCCAGTTTGCCGTGGCATACGGAGCTCCATCGCAGTCTTTAACACTGGTAGCATGCCGCGACAGCGTGGACGTGAACCGTATGTGCAGTTGACGGACTTTGAGCGAGGGCGTATAGTGGGCATGCGGGAGGCCGCGTGGACGTACCGCCGAATTGCTCAACACGTGAGGTCTCCACAGTACATCGATGTTGTCGCCAGTGGTCGGCGGAAGGTGCACGTGCCCGTCGACCTGGGACCGGACCGCAGCGACGCACGGATGCACGCCAAGACCGTAGGATCCTACGCAGTGCCGTAGGGGACCACACCGCCACTTCCCAGCAAATTAGGGACACTGTTGCTCCTGGGGTATCGGCGAGGACCATTCGCAACCGTCTTCATGAAGCTGGGCTACGGTCCCGCACACCATCAGGCCGTCTTCCGCTCACGCCCCAACATCGTGCAGCCTGCCTCCAGTGGTGTCGCGACAGGCGTGAATGGAGGGACGAATGGAGACGTGTCGTCTTCAGCGATGAGAGTCGCTTCTGCCTTGGTGCCAATGATGGTCGTATGCGTGTTTGGCGCCGTGCAGGTGAGCGCCACAATCAGGACTGCATACGACCGAGGCACACAGGGCCAACACCCGGCATCATGGTGTGGGGAGCGATCTCCTACACTGGCCGTACACCACTGGTGATCGTCGAGGGGACACTGAATAGTGCACGGTACATCCAAACCGTTATCGAACCCATCGTTCTACCATTCCTAGACCGGCAAGGGAACTTGCTGATCCAACAGGATAATGCACGTCCGCATGTATCCCGTGCCACCCAACGTGCTCTAGAAGGTGTAAGTCAACTACCCTGGCCAGCAAGATCTCCGGATCTGTCCCCCGTTGAGCATGTTTGGGACTGGATGAAGCGTCGTCTCACGCGGTCTGCACGTCCAGCACGAACGCTGGTCCAACTGAGGCGCCAGGCGGAAATGGCATGGCAAGCCGTTCCACAGGACTACATCCAGCATCTCTACGATCGTCTCCATGGGAGAATAGCAGCCTGCATTGCTGCGAAAGGTGGATATACACTGTACTAGTGCCGACATTGTGCATGCTCTGTTGCCTGTGTCTATGTGCCTGTGGTTCTGTCAGTGTGATCATGTGATGTATCTGACCCCAGGAATGTGTCAATAAAGTTTGCCCTTCCTGGGACAATGAATTCACGGTGTTCTTATTTCAGTTTCCAGGAGTGTATAATCTACAACAATAACACATGAGATATTTCGCCCAGTGGACATGGCTTTACATTGGTGATTCTCTATCTTACGGTCTCGTAATTATTTAACGCTACATTGCACTTTCAGGGTAGGATGGTAGATCTTTTGCTATATCTCACACTTCGACTCTCACACCCATCATCACGAAAATTTCCTCCAGACCGAGTGGTACAAAAAGGAACATGCATAACCCACTGCCTCTGAAACTATCTTGTTACTCTCCCATGCCAACCACACATACTTAAATTTCATGAAATACATCACACTGGCAACATACAATACAAAGAATAGTCACAACGTTATAATCACATCACTTTCAGCTTTCCCACTTCAATTAGTATTTATCCCCGTTTCACACGACACTGCCCCACTTCGTAACTTTTCTTTGCTACTATGAACTCTGGAGGATACATGCACGTCTTCCTGTGCAATGCAAGCCAAGTGGCGTTGCTGGATAGACAGCTGACTTACCTTGCTTCTCTGTCAGAGTATTATAGTTTGAATCAAGCGTCACACGGAAACATAACACGCCTGGTAATATTAAGAACATATTTATCACACACGCGAGTCCTCAACTGATACCATGGACGAGTACTTCTCTTTATCCTTTGTCTCATACACAGATTGAGACTCACACAGTACTCACCACGTGGAAGTACTCGTCTCTAATTTCTAGTCCTGCACACGTCATTTCTTAAATATTTCAACTTATAGTACACACGCTAGTAATTCAGCTTAACTTAAGCACTCGGAAGTATTTCAGCTTATTGCTACACGTGGTTTCATTGTGACCGTTGGTCACTTCCGAAGATTACTACGATCCCCTTAATATTACCTGCCTGACATTTAATTCTTCCCACAAAAGTTCCTGAAATAGAGAAATTATTATTTCAAAATACTCTTAAGTATTTCACATGCATACCGTCTACACTCTTCTGTATTTACGGAGCACACCTAGGACACGTCTTACCAACATTAGATCCAGTGGCAGAATGCTGAAACATGGCCTTTCTTCAGGTCATCTCGCACCTCTGTCGAGGTGGGGTAAGACCATGTGTAAGTAGGTTGTTTAGGTTTTTTTATTGGTAACGCCACCTCTGTATGAAAATCACTGGCTGTGCTGTGTGCAGTCTGTGGCTGCTTTGCATTGTTGTAATACTCGCCATTGTAGTGTTAGGCAGCTGGCTGTGAACAACGCGTAGCGTTGCGCAGTTGGAGGTGAGCCGCCAGCAGTGGTGGATGTGGGGAGAGAGATGGCGGAGATTTGTAATTTGTCATGAACTGCTATATTTATATATGATGATATCAAGGTAAATACATTGTTTGTTCTCTAAAAAAAAAAAATATGTAAGTAGGCTGTTTAGGTTTTTTTTATTGGTAACGCCACCTCTGTATGAAAATCACTGGCTGTGCTGTGTGCAGTCTGTGGCTGCTTTGCATTGTTGTAATACTCGCCATTGTAGTGTTAGGCAGCTGGCTGTGAACAGCGCGTAGCGTTGCGCAGTTAGAGGTGAGCCGCCAGCAATGGTGGATGTGGGGAGAGAGATGGCGGAGATTTGTAATTTGTCATGAACTGCTATATTTATATATGATGATATCAAGGTAAATACATTGTTTGTTCTCTAAAAAAAAAATGGTTGGTTCCGATTCAACAGCTCTGTCAGGAAGGTCAATATAGAGTTAGATCAACTGCTTTTGGTGGCTACTTTGTCAGGCATGGGTTTGGTTCCTTTTGATACAGTTGGTACGTGGGACTTCAAAAGATATGGCCTGTATGTCAACAGGAAGGGGAGGGGTAAATTGGCGGGAAAGATAGCATAATCTTTAAGGGTGGCACTGAACCTCATGGGAATATTTCTTTTTTTTGTGATTCTTCAACTTCTCCTAGCGTATTTCTTGCTCGAACTGTCCACGGGTGTACTGCCAGTACACTATTTCTGAAAACTTGGATTCTTTGATGTGTTATCTGTCCAAGGGAAGCAAATCATTGTTTGTGGCGGTTGCAATGTAAATTTTCTGAAAGAGCCTGATACAAAGAACGTCCATAAATTATTATTACTTGTTTTTTTTTCAATTTGATATCAGCTATTAATTTTCCTGTTCATGTAGTACAGGAAAGCAGCACACAGACAGATAATGTTTTTGTAGACCTAAATAAAGTTAATGAAATAAAACCTTTTCCTGCTAAGATGGTTTCTGATCATGATCTACAGATAGTTACAGTTTATGACATAGCTGCATACAGTAATGCAATACAATCCTACAAAATAGTGCATTCATTTAACAAGTCAACAATTGCAGATTTTAGGGAAAGCTTGCAATAATTAGACTGGGATGAGGTGTACAGGCAACCTGATGCTAATGTAAAATTTAACCTATTTCATGATACCTTTGTGAGTATATTTAAAACAGATTCCATAAGAAAACAGTGTAACATAATTGTAAGAAACCATCTAAAAGCCACTGCTTACTAAAGAAATAAAATTATCTTGTAAACAGAAAAGGGAAATGTATCTTATGGCTAAAATGAGTAATGATCCAGAAACAAACATTATAAAATCTACTACACTGTTTTAAGAAAAGTTATTAAAAAGTCTAGAAGTATGTGTATTATGTCTGAGATTAGCATCTCTGATAATAAAATTAAAACAAGTTGGAATATTGATAAAAGTAAAGCAGGGCAGTTGAGAGCACAGGAAGACCGTATTTCTATAAAATTCAATGAAAAATTTGTAAAAAAAAATCAGAAGTAGAAAATATTTTAATATCAATTTTTTAAGTGTTTTTGAGGAAAGAGGATCCAACTGTTCATTAGAAAATGTAAGGTTGTATATGGAAGAGGCAATACCCATGCAATTTGATAAAATTGAAATTCCATTCACCTCTTCTATTGAAATCAGAAAAATAATAAATACGCTCTAAAGTAAAGGTCATGTGGGATTGATGGCATTTCAAACAGAGTACTAAATGCTTGTTCCCACCAGATAAGTAGGATTCTCTGTCGCAATGCCATAGCTCACTGAAACAGGGCATTTTTTCAGATAGACTGGAATATGCTGTTCTTAAACCATTGTACAAAAATGGGGATAGGTTTGATGCTAACATCTACTGCCCAATCTCACTTCTGATGGCTTTGTCCAAAATTATTGATTAAGCAATTTATTCAGGAGTAGATTCACATATTTGTAGAAATGAAGTACTAATAAATTGTAAATTTGGTTTTTAGAAAGACTTTTCAACAGAAAATGCTATATATGCTCCCACTGGTCAAATTGACACATCCCCTTAGAAAAATTTATGAATTACTGTGCTGATAAACCCCTTACATTATTTGATTTTCAAACAGCTGAGCAGAACTGAATGTACTCAGACATTTCGCTCTTTACCTATTCTGATCAACACTAAACTGACACACAAAATTTTTAGCGCAACGCAATCTGACTTTCAAAAAATCCCTACGAAAGAATGGGCCCTGACTAACATTAACCTATACCTTTCACAAATCACTTACCTCACAAAAATCTTCGCTACTCAAGCTACTGCAATACAGCGAGCGCCACTACTGCCAGCTAAATAAAAGATTCAAACTATGGAAGGCACTAACTACTGATAGGGATAGTTAGCAAATGAAAGATATTAGTAGAGAACAAACAATGTATTTACCTTGATATCATCATATATAAATATAGCAGTTCATGACAAATTAGAAATCTCCGCCATCTCTCTCCCCACATCCACCACTGCTGGCGGCTCACCTCCAACTGCGCAACGCTACGCGCTGTTCACAGCCAGCTGCCTAACACTACAATGGCGAGTATTACAACAATGCAAAGCAGCCACAGACTGCACACAGCACAGCCAGTGATTTTCATACAGAGGTGGCGTTACCAATAAAAAAACCTAAACAGCCTACTTACACATGCTACTGTATTGGTCAGCCACATTTCAGGCGCTCAAAGCTCTGGTAAGTTTCATCTCTTTGGTTCCACCAAAGGTGACCAAAGGATCGTCTCAAAGATGATCATATATTTACATTCACTATCTGCAGTTAGCAGACGACCATACATTCATTTCTTCTGGTAAACCTTCCGGGATGTAAGGTCGTGGTCCATGAAACTCTTCAGCTCCTAACATTTCGTCCAGAGCTGCGCTGGACATCTTCAGAGGGGTGTTTCTCCTCCGGTGAGTCTTGCCGACTGACGGGTTGGACTTCTGAGAGCGACTTATGTATCGTAGAAAGTGGGCGTGACCAGAGTTACACGTAATATGCAGAGATAACCTTTGTCAGAGATAAAACTTAACTATCGATCGTAATCTCGTCACGGATAAAACTGTCTAGCAATTCTGTAGTGCTACTGTCCAAATATCACTAAGTTTCATGGTCTCTTCTTTCCGATTAGAATTATCCCTATGTTTATATATTTCAATTGCTTCTCTACAAAGCAGATCTCACCAAACTGGATGTAGGGATTTATTTTGTGGGAGTGCACATGTGATCAATTAAATAAATACATTATAATTCTTCCCCACACTGGTATCTGGCTTCGCTGTATTAATTGAAATTGAGCTATTATTAGAAAAAATATGTTGTACTGACAAGAATAACGAAGAATGTTGTACCTATTTTCAATGTCGGGCGGTACTGTACCCTTTCACCACCGGCTACCTATGCAGAAAAAAATGGCACAGTACTATCCTTGCAATGCGAGGATAGTTCCGAACATTTTTTTTTAAAGAAAGGTGTATTAGAACAAATGTAGCAAGTCATCATAATAACCAGGAGGAGACCTTAGCCCCTGGCGACCACAAATAGACGACCAAATGCGGTTACTTTACCAAATTATTGACTCAGTTGTTGCATTATTGTACTCTCCACAATCCGGAGTAACATACACATACAAATTTACAACATTCAAAATGACAAATAAAACATTAAATCATACAAATAAAAGATAATGGTGAGATAAAAATTTGTTTAGTTACCGGGATCTCCATTATTTTTAGGAGTAATCCTAACTTCTCTGGTTCTATAACAAATTAAAAAATTACTAATTGTACTCATGAACTTTTAACTAGCTCACCATCCAAACACTGAGCAAGTAAGCTAACATTCATAAATTGCAGGGTAATAATCTTTACACGGCAATGTCTAAATACAAAACAAAATCAACAAAACAAAGAAATTGCGTACACTAGTTTCATGTAGACTGTCAGGCTCCATATCATTACTCTAAAATGTACATCAAACCTACAGAGAAATAAAACTGAGAAGAAAAAACAATGAAATATACCACAAGTTACATACTGGTTACGTAATATAGTTCATCCAAGACATCATGTCATACCTCATTAACTATCATCACTTAAGCAATTGCCATCACTACTCGACTGTGAGTTTAACCTTATCCTTGTCCACCAGTACAAATACCTGCTGCTGAGCTAGTCAGTCCATCAACTTTGATCAGTACACGCAGTAAATAGTTAGCAATAAGTGCTTGAATCCACCGGTAGCTCTCGTATTTTACTCTACTGCTCATTTCTCTGTTGTTACATATTTAGACGACAAGAACTTGCATTTCGACTAGCCTCCATTACGCTTCAATGTGAAATATCACCACTATGATAATGAAAATAAGTGGCTTCAGTCAACACACCAACAAGATTATTACTGTCCATGACCCCAAAATGCATCAGTTATTTCCGATATTTGTTGTGCAATGCAAACCCTTGTCCCCTGTGACAACCTTACTGACCAATGCAACAAGAGCCGCTACTTTATTATTATGACACTGGCTAATAATTAAAGCATCCTTGTACCAAATATTCTAATAAACGTGCTACATGAACTTAATAACCCAGAACAAACAAAAAAACATACTAACTATTCTAAACACATACGTTAATGAAATACCATTACACTTGCTGTCCCTTCAGAAATAAAACACATAAAAAATGTACACAGTTACAAATACAAATTCATTATTCCCTGTCTTGCGAGTCACATGGAATCATTTCACTCTGTGATTTTCTTGGGATCAAAAAGTTGCTGATAGTTTTCCTAGAAACACTGTCTCGGTGTCAAAGCTCTCCCATGGTTACCCGGACGAAAGTCTTTAAGTCACTCAAATCGGCATTTTGAACATGCACTGAACAGTAAAGTGTATCTCACATTAAACACAAATGTTACAGTCACTCTCAGAGTACCGTCCACAAGAATCTGGTCGTCCAGAAATGGCCCTGCAACTACTATTATCCACGGTCCTGTCCTTTCAGTTCATGGTGTAATTAAAAGTGTTAAGTTCCAACAAACAGCACTTATTCCCACACCAATTAAAGAAATGTCTCCTACTACAAATGCAAATGTCAATGTCCCACTTTAGTTTCTTGCATTCATACAATAATTAGTCACCAAACGACAACTGTCCTCTTTAAGTATACCAAGTGTCCCACATGCAATTTACAAAGCACACTTAACAAGTCACTGCCAAAGGTTTATGGATCCCACCGTTCAGTGATCAAAACAAAACAAAACAATCGTCCTGTCTGATAAAGGCAAAATCTTTTCCACCACTCACAATGTGGAAACACCAGTCCTTCACTTTCCGCCTTACTGAGACATACGAGCAGTCATCTTGTTTCACGGCTCCACAGTCCAGTACTAGTGAATAGTTACTGTTAAAAAATGCCCACCGAACTCCGCCGCGGGTCGTTCATTCTACCATCGCGCTGCCGCTGTGCGCCGTTGAGCAGAAAAAACCACCCGCTGTTGCCTCCGCAGGATACTGTCTCCAGTCGTAAGGGTGACGCAACTTATGAATGGCCTGTTGTAGGTGCGTGTCGCCCTAGGCCGTTGACCTGTTGTAGTGGGCGCGTGGAGTGTACCCCGACCGACAGTGGAGTGGGGAGTGCAGCGGCTCTGTCGCCTCTCCCATGGCGATGTCAGCTTGGCCTCCGGCTAGCGGTATGGGCGCGTTCTGCATAGCACCTCAGCGCTACGACACCCAATCAGTCAGACCCTTCCGTGCATCTCGCAACATTACAGACAAAAGGATATTCTTACAGTATTTAAATACTCATTGATTACATGTATGATCTATTAGATACATTGGTAATAAAAGAATCTTTGTTCTAAAAAACATAAAATCATACACCCTAGTTTTCTACACATACAACATCAACATTTATCCCTTTTCTACATACAGCCCACATTTGTGCTATTGATTGTACCTGTCGTCTCTCATACAAAACATGAAAGTGTCAACAAAAAAAAAGGAATAAGAAACAATCTATACAGCTCATAATTACAATATCAAATAGTAGACTACTTTAACATCCTATCACAGTGAAAATATTAGAAGCTGTTGATCGTAAAACTACAATATACAATGAACCTTTGTGCTTGTGACAGACTGAAATTAATACCCTTTGAAAGTGTTCTAACAAAAAAATAAGAAACAATCTACACAGCTCACAATTACCTACCACATGACGTTAAATAGTAAACTACTTTAACATCCTAACACAATACACATTTTAGAAACTGATGACTCTAAATCTACAACATACAATGCACCTTTGTGCCTGTGACAGACTGAAATTAGTATCTCTTTACATATTTTATCATTTATTATATATAACAACATTTCTAGGACATGTATGTACCATCCACATGATGTCAGATCCTGCCATCGAGGTTCATCCAAATAAAAAAAAAGCACAATAATGTTTTAGTTATGGATCGGTAGCATCCCCTTTACAGGAATGTGCGCATTGATCACACTACTCTACGACTCTCACTCAGATGACACCACATTTTCCTTCTCATTCAATCCATTAATACACCAACAGAATAGGTCTAGAAGTCAGCTAACCTTAACACCACCACACTCATGTCAACATACCATACCTTTGCTCCCCTATACTCAACCACATAACACATGGAGTTGTTTTGGAGATAGCATTCCAGTCTCCGATTATGTCCTTTCACTCTGGCTTCTCTCTCCATTGGCTTACCTCTGCATTCACTTTACCGATTATTCATCCTGCTAAATATCACTTTAGTATTGCGACATTTCATCTAAGAACAAAAAATACACAAATTATTCATCCTGCAAAATAACTGTACACATTCTTGGTACCGTTTTGGTTAGTTATACTGGTACTAGGCTTCAACATTAATCCTAAATAACCCCGTAGCTGACGTTTTGTTCTTGGCACCGGAAAATATCTGATTACTTCGAGTTTGTCTGGATTTGGTCTTATTCCCTCTGGTGTCCCAATGTGACCTAGAAACTCGATTTCTTTTCGTCCAAATTCTGATTTACCCAAATTCGCAGTTACCCCATGTGTCTCCAATGCACCAAGCAATATGCTTAACGTTCTATTGTGGTCTTCCCAGTTTCTTTCTGCTACCAGGACATCATCCACGTACTGTGTTACCTTATCTTTTATTTCATTAGGAATGACAGTATTTAGCGCTCTGATAAATGCCGCAGATGATACATTTAACCTAAATGGTAATTTCCAGAATTGATACGATTTCCCGTAGCACAAGAAAGCAGTGTAACCCAAATGGTAATTTCCGAAATTGATACGATTTCCCGTAGCACAAGAAAGCAGTGTATTTTCTACACCCCCTATCTAACTCCACCTGCCAGAAACTCATTCTCAAATCAACTGAGCTGAGAACTCTGATCCCGTGAAACTTTTTTAGCAATTTGTCAAGTGTCAGTGGCCGATCTGTCTCTGGCTCTATTATCTTATTAATCCTTCTTGCGTGCAAAACTAATTGACCCATCCTTTTTTTCAACACAAACTAAAGGGCTGTTGTACGGGCTGGATGCTGGTTCGATAATCCCTACTCTTTCTTTGTACACAACAGGTATCGGGTACACTTGGGCCATAAACTGTTTATGGGGCTTGACTTAGAATCTATACACAAAATTTCTTATTGTTTAAATACCTTCCTGTACTCGTATAAAATTTTATGCAATTCGCCGTAGACCGTGGTCCCTCGGAAATGCCGTATTTTCTCCTTGATCTCCTCCTCCAAACATTTATGAATTTCCTCCTTCTCTTGTTCGAACCCCTTATTCTGTGCCTGTCTACCGGACTTTACCGTGAGACATAATGCTAAGTGTGTGTTATCTTTAGCACATAAGCAGTCGTCGAATCTTAATGTAATATCCTCCGAATCTCGTTTCAACTCCATCGAACCATTTCTCATGTTAACGACTGCTTTATATTGGTTCAAAAAATTTACGCCTAATATCCCATCAACAGTTAGTGACGACTCAGTCATGAAGACTGTACTAAACCTCTTCGCCTGGCACACAAAGTCTACCTGCGCTTGTAACTTCACCTCAGTTCCCTTTCCTGTAACTGCCCCTCTCACTGTTATCCTTTGCAATGGCAACGTTGGCCTTTGTTTTGTAAGACTACAACACTTAAACACATCTTCCTCAAAACACTCATTACACTGCCTGTGTCGATGACACATGGTACGATTACATTATTTATTTCTACACTAATTATTGGGTGGACTTCACTCCCCACATCTCCTACCTCCTCTAACAGATTCTCCCTTAGTTTTCCGTAATCGATATACCTAATATTTACATCATTAATAGTCCTGGCTTGTACCCCTCTATCATGTAGTCGCCTTCTTGTCCTTCCGTCATTGTGACAGTGCTCGTCCTGTCGTGAACCCAATGACTGCCTATCCTCCCTTCGCCCATCATTTTCATTTTCCCTTCTTCTTCTATCTCTGTCCCATCTTCTATTTTTCCGGTTTGACGGTCGATATACCCATGAATTCTGCCTACTATTTCATCGCCATCTTCCATTTCCGTCATTCCTCTGATTCCATGCTCTCCTGTCAGTCTGATAGTTTCTGCCGTTCCTATCCTCGACTCTGTCTGACCTATGAGTCGTATCTCCGTTCACGATGTTGCTCTCATTACCCAGTTCCTGTAACAAGTGCTGAAATGACGCGGAATCGTATAAGCCTCTGCCTGCTATCACTGTATCTCTGTGCAATCTCACTGGCAACTTCGTTATTCAGATCCTAATGAGCTCCCCAGGTTCGTAGGGCACATCCAAATACCTATTTCGTCTCAGCATTTCCTGATAGCACGCCACTGGATCTCTTATACCACCTTCGTTACAATTTGGCATCATCAATATACTTTGCTTAACCTGGTCCTGCTTACTGTTCGACCAGAATTCATTTAAAAACTTGTCACAAAATATCTTGTAGCTGCTACAGTCTTTAATAACTTCCTGCATTTTCGCTCTAGCCGCGTCCCTCAAAAGGTTACACACAAACTTCATTTTGAGGAGCAGTCCCCACGATGAGGGTAATGAATCTTGAAACTGAGACAGCCACAGGCATGGATGTTGGTAGTTATCAGGATCCGGAAAACAAGTGTACGTTTGTACCGACACGAAGTGCCTCCTACATTCTTCTTCCGCATTTATGTTTTCCGACCTTGGACTATACCCAGTTGGGTTTTCCACCTGTTTTATCCGACACAACCGTTCTTCTAACTCTCTGAGTTCGTCTTCCTCTTTCTGCCAATTTTCTTTTTTTGAATTTATCTCACTCTCCCTCTGCAATCTACTTGCTGGTGTTTCACCTTCGCTCCTGCACGGTAATTGCAACTGCGCTAGTTCTTCCCTATGTTTCCTATTTATTTCTAATTGTGTCTCTTTAAATTGTAATAGTGATTGTATCTCCTCCTGGTCGGCATAAACCTCTCGCTGCGTACTGTCAGAGCCTGTTTCGCCGCTAATCGTATTCATTCTGACCACTACCTCCGCAACTTCATCCCTGTGTTTATTTAGCGCCACTTCCCGCCGGGTGACTTGAGCTTCCACGCTGTGTAATGCCCTTTGTTTATCTGCAAGTAAGTCCTCCACTACCTCTTTGATTCGCTCATCCGGCAACACGTACCTACGTTCTGTAATATCACTCTCTATTGCAATTATTCGTACCTCCAAATTATTGGCTTTCTCTTTCACGGCGTCACATACTTGCTTCAGCGCACCCAGATTCATCTCCCCCTCATCTAACCGATTATTAACTGCAGACAGACGCTCATCGATAACTGTGTGTAGCTTCCTGATTGCCTCTTTATTTCCCTTATCCATTGCTTCCAATCTTTTCTTACCATCTTTATCCATTGCTTCCAATCTTTCCTTATTATCTTTATTCATCGCTTCCAATCTTTCCATATTCGCTTCCAATCTTTCCTTATTATTTTTATTCATCGCTTCCAATCTTTCCTTATTATCTCTATCCACCCTCTGTAAAAACTGCAGTAGCACACTGTCATTTGCTACTTTCGGTGCGCTCACCTCGTTCGCCTGAGAAACCGTAGCTTCGCTAAGGGTAGCTACACTTTCACTGCATACCGGACCTAATACCGGCTCGACAGTGTCGTCGGGA
Source organism: Schistocerca piceifrons (assembly GCF_021461385.2). NCBI lineage: Eukaryota > Metazoa > Arthropoda > Insecta > Orthoptera > Acrididae > Schistocerca > Schistocerca piceifrons. Next base: position 385,430,303 of record NC_060142.1, read on the forward strand.
AAAGACCCCGATTGTGGACAAAGCCCGCCGCCTAAAGGATCACCTAGCCGTGGTCCACTGACCAATTCAGCCCCTTCCGAATGTTTGCTGTTCTCGCTCATTAACCCAAGGTCGACACCCACTTCCTGTTCCACTGCTACGTTCACCCCAGAATCACTCTCCTCCATGGTGACTACACTTTTCGACTGCGACCTAGTTACTACGGACATTACGCAAAAAAAATTATACAACGATCTTCCAGACTTGGACGATATAGCAATTAATTACATAAAAAAATAAAAGATCCTCACCAATCCAGAAAGAATTTGCAAACAAAAAAATTTACTTGTTAGCGCTATCACAATATATCCCATAAAGAAAATCTTAACAGCCAACCCTAACAGCAAAATCCTGGCAGGGTCGAAATTATGAGAGGCACTCACTGTGGCATCAAGCAGTCAGGCCTGCAAGATGAGTGGTCTGCCAAGCGAGTGGACTCATTCTTATTTATCGAGTAACAAGAACTCTAGTACTCACAATTAAGCTACAAGTTATTCTCCTGTTTGAACATTATGCAACGGGTACGGAAACGCACATCTGACTATTAGTAATTTACACAACTCTCACTGTTCACTACGCACTGGCAATACCACATTTTCCATCTTATTTCACAGCTTTGATAAACACGTGGCCATCGCACTGAATATGAATGGTGCACACATTATAAATTCTGGATATCATGACAACATACAATTCGAAGGAAAAGGCCACCAATCTTTTTCTTTTCACTATCTCTGTTTATTCCGATACATTCTATCACCTAAACACACAAATTCTATAACCTACAACAATAACACATGAGAAATTTCGCCCAGTTGACATGGCTTTACATTGGTGATTCTCTATCTTATGGTCTCGTAATCATTTAACGCTACAGTGCACTTTCTGGATAGGATTGTGGATCTTTTGCTATATCTCACACTTCGACTCTCACACCCATCATCACGAAAATTTCCTCCAGACCGAGTGGTACAAAAAGGAACATGCATAACCCACTGCCTCTGAAACTATCTTGTTACTCTCCCATGCCAACCACACATACTTAAATTTCATGAAATACATCACACTGGCAACATACAATACAAAGAATAGTCACAACGTTATAATCACATCACTTTCAGCTTTCCCACTTCAATTAGTATTTATCCCAGTTTCACACGACACTGCCCCACTTCGTAACTTTTCTTTCCTACTATGAACTCTGGAGGATACAAGCACGTCTTCCTGTGCAATGCAAGCCAAGTGGCGTTTGCTGGGTAGACGGCTGACTCACCTTGCTTCTCTGTCAGAGTATTATGGTTTGAATCAAGCGTCACACGGAAACATAACACGCAAAGTAATATTAAGAACATATTCATCACACACGCGAGTCCTCAACTGATATCATGGACGAGTACTTCTCTTTATCCTTTGTCTCATACACAGATTGAGACTCACACAGTACTCACCACATGGAAGTACTCGTCTCTAATTTCAAGTCCTGCACACGTCATTTCTTAAATATTTCAACTTATAGTACACACGCTAGTAATTCAGCATAACTTTAGCACTCGGAAGTATTTCAACTTAGTGCTACACGTGGTTTCGTTGTGACCGTTGGTCACTTCCGAAGATTACTACGATCCCCTTAATATTACCTGCCTGACATTTAATTCTCCACACAAAACTTCCTGAAATAGAGAAATTATTATTTCAAACTACTCTTAAGTATTTCACATGCATACCATGTCTCCACTCTTTTGTCTTTACGGAGCAGACCTAAGACTGGTCTTACCAACACTAGATCCAGTGGCAGAATGCTGAAACATGGCCGTTCTTCAGGTAATCTCGCACCTCTGTCAAGGTGGGGGAAGACCATGCTACTGTATTGGTCAGCTACATTTCAGGCGCTCAAAGCTCTGGTAAGTTTCATCTCTTTGGTTCCACCAAAGGTGACCAAAGGATCGTCTCAAAGGTGATCATGTATTCACATTCACTATCTGCGGTTAGCAGACGACCATACATTCATTCATTTCACAGATCTCACCAAACTGGATGTAGGGATTTATATTGTGGGAGTGCACATGTGATCAATTAAATAAATAAATTGTAATTCTTCCCCACACTGGTATCCGGCTTCGCTGTATTAATTGAAATTGAGTTATTATTAGAAAAACTATGTTGTACTGACAGGAATAACGAAGAATCTTGTACCTATTTTCAATGTTGGGCGTTACTGTACCCTTCATCACCGGCTTCCTATGCAGAAAAAATTGGCACCTTACTATCCTTGCAATCTGATTGGCTGAGATTTGTCAAATCGTGATGTAGGGTCAACGTCTCACTTTCAAAAGCCTTAGTTGTCTTTTGCAGTTCCCAGACTATTGGTTTTGAATAACACAAATATAACTTATTCACAGGACCGCAATATACGTTGTACAATATATATATATATATATATATATATATATATATATATATATATATATATATATATATATATGACAGTTTGAAAGTGACCCACTGTGATAATATTTTTGTAACAACTGTTTCAATTGAAAGCCATCGCGCCGGCTGCTGTGGCCGAGCGGCTCTAGGCGCTTCCGTCCGGAACCGTGCTCCTTTCGCAGGTTCGAAACCTGCCTCGGGCGTGGATGTGTATGATGTCCTTAGGTTAGTTAGGTTTAAGTAGTTCAAAGTCTAAGGGACTGATGATCTCAGATGTTAAGTCCCATAGTGTTTAGAGCCATTTGAAAATTTGAAAGCCATCTCGTCTCACGCACAGCTCGAGTTTTCATAGGTTCCTCCCCCTCATTTAACGTTTTATGAATTTTCCTGTACACTGTTGGCGAAAACCTGTTGAATCAGTTGTAGGTTTCTCGAGGGAGAAAGTCGATATTTCTTGGTAGTGTCTCTTGTGTTGCATGACAGATGGCTAACCGCAATGAACGACGAACACAATGCATCATAATCAGGTGTGATAAGTTTAAATCTCGTTTCAGCCTCTCATATGAAACATTGTTATTCATAAATTACAGACGCATTGTCTACCCCGACCACAATCATATTTTCTGGGTCAAGTTTATCACACCCCAACAAAGCTTTTATTGAATTAATAATGGCTTCAGCTGTTCCAAATTCTAATTTCACCATACCCAAGAACATCTACACTTTTTTTGCATAGAGATGCTGAAATAGCTTATACAATCGCCAATTAATTTTGTAATGTACCTGTTGATTCATCCAAACTTAAACTGAATCCATTTACACTAATATCGTGACGCAACATTTCCGAAAAGTGTGGAGCTAACAAGTTTGCAACAATTCTCTGCATTTAGTTTTGTGTAACTGCAGTTCCCTCGCACATTTGCTGTCTGAAAATTGTTTTGTATATAATTCTGACAAGTGATCACACAAAAGAAATGAGCTGTGGTCAACAATGAACATGCAGATTCCTGCTTCAGATAATTTATTGGCATTTGTTTTAGTCTTTCTTTTAAACAGAAGCTTCCGTTGTCGAGAGCTTTCGAACGGGCCCGATAATTTGCTGTGTTTCTGTGTTTTAATATTCTTTTTAATGTCTGTTAATATTGCATTAATTTCGCACTTGCAGTAAGTACACTAAGCTCTTGTAGTACCATTTTCAACAAAACGTAACCACCCTTTAAATTGAGGATAGAACTCCCAAATCTGTCCGTAATGTTTTTCGTATTTGAGATTTGGTCCCATTGCGAAACACCAAGGAAATGTATTATTTTACACACGGACACACTTGCTATCAAACACTGAAGTGATCGTAATTCAACTCAACACTGCAAGCAAACTGTGTAACAGTGCACTGCATTCTGCGAGACTCGTTGTTGTAACTTGTTTACTTGTTTTGGACTCTAGATTAGAACTAGGGAGTTCACAGCGCATGTTGTTCTTCTTCATAGGTGGTGCAATACAGGAAAAAATCAAGTTCATTTATTCAGCAAAGCTCTTACTGATTACTGTTAGTATGTAAGACGAGTGTTAGCTTCAGGAATTCGCTGAAATAAGGCTTACTCACATGGTGCTTAAAAAAGTTATTAGGAAGGCAAAAAGTATGTGGTATGCAGATAGAATAGCTAAGTCTCCGGATAAAATTAAAACCATATGATCAGTAGTAAAGGAAGTGGCTGGTTTGCAGAGACAGGTCGAGGATATAGAATCGGTGTGTAGTGGGAATGTCCGTGTTACTGATAAGTCGCATATATGTACAGTATTTAATAATCACTTTCTGAATATAGCAGACGAACTAGATAGAAACCTAATCCCAACAGGGAATCATATAGCGCTCGTAGAAAAAAGTGTTCCGAGACTGTTACCTGAAATGCTCCTCCATGATACTGACAAGAGGGAGACTGAGTTAATAATTAAATCACTAAAGACCAAGAACTCTCGTGGATATGACGGGGTATCTAGCAGAATACTGAAGTATTGTTCTATGTATAGCAGCCCAGTACTTAGCCATATCTGTAACTTTTCCTTTAGGAGTGGTCGGTTTCCTGACCGATTAAAGTACTCGGTAGTGAAGCCACTTTACATAAAGGGAGACAGGGATAATGTTGACAATTATAGACCTATTTCTATGACATCGGTGTTTGCTAAAGTTATCGAGAGGGTTGTATATACAAGGTTACTGGGGCATTTAAATTCACATAATTTGCTGTCAAATGTACAGTTTGGTTTTAGAAATGGTTTAACAACCGAAAATGCTATATTCTCTTTTCTCTGTGAGGTTTTGGACGGATTAAATAAAAGGTTGCAAACTCTAGGTGTTTTCTTTGATTTAACGAAGGCTTTTGACTGTGTTGACCACAAAATATTACTGCAGAAGTTGGACCATTATGGAGTAAGGGGAGTAGCTTACAATTGGTTCGCCTCTTACTTTAAGAGCAGAAAGCAGCAGGTAATTCTCCGCAATATGGAGAGTGGTAGTGGTGTTCAGTCCCAATGGGGCACTGTTAAGTGCGGCGTTCCCCGAGGGTCGGTGCTGGGGCCACTGCCGTTTCTTACTTATATAAATGATATGCCTTCTAGTATTACAGGTGATATAAAAATATTTCTGTTTGCTGATGACAACAGCTTGGTAGTGAAGGATCTTGTGTGTAATACTGAAACAGTATCAAATAATGCAGTTCATGAAATAAGTTCGTGGCTTGTGGAAAATAATTAGATGCTAAATCACTGTAGCACTCAGTCTTTACAGTTTCTAACTCACAATTCAACAAGAACCGATATTTTGGACAGAATGGGCATATTATAAGCGAGACGGAACAGTTCAAGTTCCTATGCGTTCGGATAGATAGTAAGCTGTTGGGGAAAGCCCATGTTCAGGATCTTGTTCAGAAACTAAATGCTGCTTTATTTACCAATAGAACAGTATCTGAAATAAGTGACAGTTCAACACGAAAAGTAGTCTACTTCGCATATTTTCATACGCTTATGCCATATGGTATTATTTCTTGGGGTAGTTCTTCTGATTCGAAAAGGGTATTTTTGGCTCAAAAACGGGCTGTTCGAGCTATGTGTGGTGTAAGTCGGCCCCTGTTCAATAGTCTGGGAATTCTGACATTGCCCTCACAGTATATATTTTCTTTAATGTCGTTTGTTGTTAGCAATATTAGCTTATTCCCAAGAGTTAGTAGCTTTCACTCAGTTAATACTAGGCAGAAATGAAATCTGCATGTGGAATGCACTTCCTTGACTCTTGTGCAGAAAGGAGTTCAATATTCTGCTGCATCCATTTTCAATAAGCTACCACAAGAACTCAAAAATCTTAGCAGTAGCCCAAACACTTTTAAGTTTAAACTAAAGAGTTTCCTCATGGCTCACTCCTTCCATTCTGTCGAGGAGCTCCTGGAAGAGCTGAAAAATTAAGCAAATTCCAGTGTTACATTGTTGATTTTCTTTATTTAAACTTACGAATTGTCGCCTGAATATGTTACTTATATTTCATGTTATCTGTTTCTGCTATCGTGTTATAATATCGTATATTGACTCGTTCCATGACCATGGAGACTTCTCCTTAATTTGGTCCCACGGAACAATAAATTAAAATAAATAAATAAATAAAACCTGCGACCGTAGCAGGAGCGCGGTTCCAGACTGAAGCGCCTAGGACCACTCGGCCACAGCGGCCGGCAAACCCACTTTACAGCTTGCAACATTACATACATGCCACGCTGTGCTTTTCTTCTGTCCGCAATCGGAGCCGAATTGTATTGACTATGTCTTAAGTTGTGCCCGGACTCTCGTCCCAAAGAAACGTCTCGCTAAGACCTCGTTCGTAAGCTCGACGAGCATTTTGACACACAGAGTCACGCAGCTGCAGCGAGATTGAAATACTTCAGTCTTAATAAGCAGCCAGTCTTTAAAACGTTGGATTGCCGAACTTAAAGGGCTAACAAGGCAGTGCAGGTTCAAGTATTCTTGTGGAGTGATTTACTGTGATGTTAGGTTATATGAAGCAAACTCGCAAAATGTGTCAGATGCGGGTATTGGTTCTGCTATTCTAAAACTACCAGATCTGGATCAGAAAACAGTTTTGCCGCTATTGTAGAATATCAAAGTATAGGGGACACAATTGAAGTTAATTCCATAGTGTTTCGAGACTGCAGCCGGATGACGTCGACTTCTTGCGACGATATTTCGGCTGCAACGAATGAGTAGGAGAGAATTTGTAGATGAATATCTGGAGACGGAATGGAGGAAGAGTGGAGAGTATGTAGTATTGAACCAAGACCAAGGAAGTGAGTGGACAGAATTGGAGGGGAAGGGAGCAATGATGAGGAGTGGATGGGTGTTAGGGGCCTCCTAGATCGCGTGGTCGTGTAAGGGAAGGCTATTAAAGTATGGAGGTTATGGAGGTGTAGTATTGGGAAAATGTGGTGGTAGAGGTGCAGCTGACTACCGGGATGAGTGAGCATTGGGGAAACCAGGGAGTGGGTAGCGTGGAGCTTACGGTTATTCGGAGATGTTCAAGATGAAAGAGAGAGTAGACTGGGAATTTGATAAGTTGGTAGAGGATGCGGTTGGGGGGGGGGGGGGGAGGGGGGAGGAAGCCGATCCGAAAGGCTAGGAGGAGAGCATGGCGTTCGAGGATCTGTAGGGCATGATAAAAAGAGGGAGGAGCACAAGTCCATGCCACATTGGCCTAGCAGGGGATGGGTCGGATGAGAGCTTTATAGGTATGGAGGATTGGACTGTGGAAGGGTGCAATCCCCATGTTCGGTCGGTTAGTAGTTTTAGTAATTTTAGTCTGTTATGGGTTTTCTGTTGAATGGTTAGTAGACGAGGCTTCATGGTAGCCGCCGATCGAGTGTTAGTCCGAGGTATTTTCATGTGTTAGTTAACTGGATAGGACAGTCGTAAATGGTTAGGTAAAAGTCGTGGTAACGGAAGCTGCCGGTGGTTCAGCTTATAATTATGAGGTTGGTAGTTCACATCGTTAACTTTATAGAAAAATTGTCACGGAGACGCACGTGCAAGCCAGCTATTACATGAGCGAACTCCGTCGAGTTTCGTGCCCTCCTCGAATATTGCTCCATCTAGTGCATGTAGGCGCATGTGTAACTGTGATACTACATGCACTTTCGCTGTTGGAATGAGGGTTCACGGAGTTAAATTTCAGATTTCAAATTAATAAAATTAAGTGTCGCTAGAAGTGTCATTCGTCATAAAACGTCATATTAAAGAAATCACAACTGATGCTGATTTTGACTCTTCCTCTATTTCTGGTGGTGGTGGTAAGGTCATAGGTTACTAGGCATCGGTTCCTTAAACTAACTTACACTAAGGACAACACACACACACACCCATGCCCGAGGGATGCCTCGAACCTCCGACGAGGAGAGCCGCGCGAACCGTGGCAAGAGGCCTCAAATCGCGCGGGTATCCCGCGTGGCCTCTATTTCTCTTGTTCATGGTGCACATGGCGCTCGGTCTAAGGCGAATGTAAAAGCTAATAAAAACAGAGCTCAGATTACCTGTAAATGTGAAGGTAAATCTTTTCAGACCCATATGTACGTAGTCTATTCTAGAGTAATGTGAGGAAATTTTGTCAGTGTTTTTGTATCGTAATTTAGAGTGTTACCAGTGCGGCAAGATAGTCATATACAGACTGTACGTCTACAATATTGAAATTCATAGCCCAAGTCTAACACGAGGCCACAGTGCAAATCTCAGCAATTATATATTATTGAGTCCAGATAAATAAGGGTGGCACCTACTCAGGCAGGCTTTTTTTTCATGGAAGACTTCAACTATTGTCGACTGATAGAAGAACAAACTTTTAGTCCAGTTATGGATGCCTCAAAAGCCGACCGCGGTGGCCGTGCAGTTCTAGGCGCTTCAGTCCGGAACCGCGGGTCTGCTACGGTCGCAGGTTCGAATCCTGCCTCGGGTATGGATGTGTGTGATGTCCTTAGGTTAGTTAGGTTTAAGTAGTTCTAAGTTCTAGGGGACTGATGACCTAAGATGTTAAGTCCCATAGTGCTCAGAGCCATTTGAACCATTTTTGAAGCCTCAAAAGACAATAAAGTTTCTATTACAGCTGGGTGCATCTGTTTACCTGATCAGTAAAGACACCTAAGGGGTAGCCCATGGCTACAGATGCCTAATTCTGTTTTGTCTTCATGTAACAAACATGAAATACCAGTACTCATGCCGTTTGACAGTAAATTTTCGTGACTTTACAAAACTTGTTTCATTTCATGTACTATGTTCCAGAAACTTTGTAAACATATTTGTTTGGCTGGTTGAGCCTCCGCATACAAGACAGTCTGTTACATCAGTGTCACAGTGTCTCACACTAAAAAAGTGTCACAATTTTTTTGTTCGAGTCCTGTTCCCCACGTTATACACGAGCAGGGCGCTCAGGAACTGCAATGATGGAAAGACGATGGCGTAATACAACCTGTTTCTCGAGTCAGTGGGATTTCAAAGCCACATTGAACCCACGAAATATGGTGAATTCATTGCGGCTCCCATCACTGGAGAAATTAACGGACAGATTAGGACAAGGCAGGTTGTTTTCCAAGACTGATTTACAGAAGGCATATTTAAAGTTACCACCTGCTCAACATTTGGCAAATTTAGAAATATTCTTTGAAGTTCGTTCTGCCGCTAGCTTAAAGTGTTACAGGGACAAGCGCTCCTTCGCACATGAAGAACTTGAAAATTTATGACATGTTATGGATGCACAGAGTATTCATCTTGCTCATTAGCACTTGTCTGCGATTACAGATCTGCCAGCGCACTGTAACATTAAGGAGCTCCAGGCTGTCAGAAAAGTGTTTCTTTTGTGTGGCCCCAAGAGTGTCAGGATACAAGTCAGTAGTTAAAAGACAGAGCGTTGAGTCGCCGTTGTGTGATACGTTTTGATCCAGCTAAGCCTGTTGTCTTAGCTATAGGTGCATCTTTTTATCGGACAGGAGCTGTGATCTCCTATGGAATTCGCCCATCTGATCGACCCATTGCTTCTATCTCAAAACATCTCAACAAAGTGCGGTGCAACTACTGCCGCCTTGAAAAAGAGGCTATCGTCATTGTCTATGATGTAACAGAGTTGCAAGAATATGTGTAGAGCCGACAGTTCTATATTTTTTTTTTTTTTTTTTTTTTGCAGATAATCGGCTTTCAACAGCTTTGTTCAGTCCTTCCAAGCCTGTCCCGCAGTGGACAGCCCAAAGAGTGCTATGCTGGATCGTGTTATTGCCTAATTATCAAAAGGAGTTGTTGTATAGGTCAATTGCACAACATTTGAACGCTGACTTATTGTCTTGATTACCGGTCGGTAGAAGAAGTGTTCGGTTCATCTAAGGAATAATGCTATCAAATTGATACACAGAATTTTGAACATCTTCAAATCCTCTTTACTTTCGGCGTATTGTTGGAGCAACTGCTTCGATCTCAGCTCTTCAGATAGTTTTGCAATATGCACACCATGGGTGGCCGTGCACGTTAGACAGAAATTTCCCACCCAGTGCTGCATAGCTAATTTGCACCCCGTCATGTGCTGTCCACGTGGTCAAGTAATCTGCTGTTGCATGCACGCATGCACACATGCCACACTCAACAAACGACCTCTCGTGGGAAGGTGTGTGCAGACCATCAGCTTGCTGCGACGGAATGTTCTTGTGAGTGGGTATTCCACCCGGGCCATCGCAACGCATCCATATTGATTTCCCGGGTTCATTCTGAAGCGGTTGTTGGTTGTAGATGCATATAGTAAATTTCGTTTTGTTATCCCCATGACATTCACCGCAACCGCTAGTACTGTATCGGCTTTGTCTTTTATTTTTTGTCGCAACGTTTTCGTGAGGTCCTTGTCTCGGTCACCAGACCGCAATTCACGTCAGCTGATTTTTAACAGTTTTGTGCCAACAACGGCATATAACAAGTAAGTGAAGCTGAACAGTTCGTTCGAACGTTCAAAACTCACATTGAGAAACTTCATTCCTCTCATACATGGGAGCAAGCGTTAAAGATTTTTCTTTACTCCTGTCGCTCCTTGGCATGTGCCCGCCAGAATTATTTCACGGTGGTTTCATTTTCTGCGGCTCCCGCGGAAACAATTAGTTCCGTCGGGTGAGACAATGTTTCACCTTCAGGAGGAAGTCGTCATTAAAGTTTGTGGCAAGAAACAGCTTTGGGAGCATGCTGTCATTACATGGGTGTTAGGTCGTTCATCTCATAACGTTCAAGGTTCTTGCTGGCTGCATCGGCGTCACCAGAATCAGCTGCAGAGCTCTTACGTCGGCGATTCAACCGCAAAATTTTTGCCCACACACCCAATATGCGCCTGGGGTCTGCAACACCAGTATTCGCCGCCTCTCTGCCGGTCACAGACGGCGCCAACAAGCGTGCTGCCAATGGAGATCGACGTCGCGCCACCGCCGCCGCCGCCACTGCAACAGCCGATATCCGTGGATACCGCGCCCCCGAACAGCCAGTGCGACGTCCCTAGAGTTCTACTTTCAGTCAACCCGACCACAGCGTTTGAGTCACGGGATGCTGGCGTGGACACTGTGGCCAGTTCGTCGGTTGGTGTTACCGGTCACTCGCAAGGTGGATATCGGGGTGTGGACGGGGAGCTACTATCGCTCGCCTTTACACTCCGTGTCTCCTCATCTACGTCTGCATTTAGGCCTACCCTCCACCCCTTACCGCCGTCGTCATGTGGCACAACACTACATGACGACAGCGTTGAGGTTTGAAGGGGACGAATGTGATGTCTCACGGAAAAGTTGGTACCTCACTACGGCACCAGCAGTAAAGGCAGTCGTTGCCAAACGCAGCAACGATTCGAAAATATCGGCATAGACACACCGCCTAGTGTTTCCTTACGCCACCACAGCCGGAAAATGACGAGTATATCCGAGCACAGTACCGCTCAGCCCTTTCGCTATGTAATCAACGATCAATTGTAATCAACACTTACGACGACTGTATCGTCGTAGTACATATCTGGATTCGTGGGAATAGACCAGTGATTCTGAACTTATTGTTAGTTAAAGACTGTTGTACTCTGATGTGATACTATCATTTTGTAATGAAGTGCTAAATGTTACAAATGTCAGCAAAAACATAAATTTCATGTCATCTGTGTGGACAATACTTCTTTCCAAAGTTAAGCATTTACCATGTTCAAGTTTTAATAAATTACTAACAATCTGTATATGTGTGTGGTTTAGTATGTGTTCTATCTCCTCTTGATCTAGACTTGCTACTCTACGCGACACTTTTGGGTAAAAAACAGATTGTAACGTGTCTACTTTCACCACAAAAACCCCCATATAGCCAAAAATTGTTTCTGTCCATCTCATTTTACGGTGACCCTTTGTTTAAGAATGAAAAACAAAGACGAAAGATTCTTTAAGAAAATGAAAAAGACTGTACAGAACTAAAAGAGAAATGCCTGCTATACAAACTGGCCACTGTGAAGGCTTTCGTAAAACCTCCCTTCCATCCCTACACTCGTGCTCGGCTGCATTATCTATTTCTGACAATCTAGTCTGTTGTTATGTAATGTAGTACAATAATTAAACCCCAATCTATCACCTGTACATCTATTTTTATTATGATTACAGATTTACGTGGCTCGTGTTGGCTAAAAGTCGATCAGACTCTTTTCATTTGGCACTGTCGGTGTTTGGCACATTGCTGTCCGTGTCTGCGTGCGCCGGCATTCGTGTCTGTGGTCTCGCCAGCTTCAATGCCTGCACCACTCATTCGCGCCCTTCTATTTCGTTGTCCATAGCGCCTAACATCCCTATACAAATTACAGAAAATGTGTGAGACTGTATTTGGTCTATTATTTGAACATTTCCGTTGTACTGTGTCTCTGCGTTATATAAGTTATCTCGAGTTTGTCCAGGATGCATCACGTCTCCATATAGTCTGGTTTGTTCATGTGACCCTATCTCCCCAATACGTACAACTATTCCTTCCGGACTGTACTTACTCATGCCTGAAATTGACTAAAATTAAAATAGTGAAGAAGTAGGACCGCCAAAATAGAACTGACCTAAAAAGATTTTTGAGAATATCGTCACAGCTTAATCGAAACAGTAAGTAGGTCACCTATCGATGGCGTCTTCTGGAAAGAGAAGAGCTCTTGTTATCTAACTTGTGTAACTTATTTCAGGTCAGTCTCCTAAACATTTTAAAGCCCGTTTCAGTGTGGATCTCCCTTTTTTATGTTGGTCGATTGTGAACATTTGCACTGGCCAGAACAGGGCGCTAAAGCACACACCGACGTTTCGCTCTAGAGATGTGCTTGTGCTACTTTAGGAATAGTGGATTCTGTGAAGGGTTCGATCCAACTGCTTCTGAAAATGACACATGTCTTGGCGGTGCAAGCATATATTTAGTCAAATTAAAATAATCAACTTCTCAGTTTCTTACATTCTATCGCATTAAAATATTTAAATGTTGTAAACCAAAAGCTGAGTCACATGGCCACATTGAACAGCCGCGCCGAGCGAGACAACTTACTGATCAAGAAACTGACTTGAGCTAGGAAGGATTACGGCTGAATATTCAGTCAAGCTGTGACGGTTCCCATTACAACGCAGCGGATGTCTCGCCCATTTTATTGCAAATAATATTAAATTTGGTCCTGAATTATAAAGTCTTCGTAGTATAAAACGAGAGTGAAACGTGCTCGTTGTTAAAGAGCAAGAAAGGAATATTGTAATACTATGTAATTTTTTTTTTGCTTTCGTTTCGGCCTGCTATGGACCACGAAGATTTTTATCTCTTCCCTGATTGTGTTTTCCTCTTTTGCCAGTAGATTTTCATTTTGGCTGACTGTGCTTCTTTTCTCTGTTTTGACCATTTGCAGGCAGGACGTGGAACTGGTGTAGTAAGCGAAATAAGGTTTTCGGTAGTTTTGACTTTCTTCTGAAAACTTCTCGATCCTGAATGCCATCAAATGGAATTTCAACTTCCTGTAAATCCTTTTTAACTTGGCTTGCCCATTTTGAATACGACTTTGTTTGTGAAATTGATGAATGTATGCGATGAGTAAGTATTTGCGGGTTCATTCTTTCCAGATGACCAAAAAGCATCATTCTCCGCTTCCTCATGCTGGTAACAATGTATTCTGTGTGTTCGTATAATTCACAGTTGTGTCTTCGGCGGAATTCTCCGTTTTCTTTGATACTGACAAGGATTTTCCTTTTTACCGGTCTTTTATTTCAAGTTTTCGTAGTGGTCTTTTCTTCGTCATGTTTAAACATTCTAATGCATACAAAGCTGACAGTCTAATTAGGGTGTTATAATGACAAAGTTTAAGGTTTAAAGACAGGTTTTTGCTTTTGTATAAGTCTTTGCACAGATAAAGCAGATTCTATTTTAGTACACCTACTTTCTACACCTGCATTTTCTGAACCGTCAGGTGTAATTATTTCTCCAAGATATTTAAATTTCTTTGACTGCTTAATTTTCTCTTGTTGTATTTCAATATGAGGAGGAGCGTGTTTGATGTTTGTGATGACTTCAGTTTTGTTAAATGCTATTTTTAGGCCAGTCTTAGCAGAAATTGATTGCAGGCTGGACACTTGACCCTTAGCTTCGTCAATATTATTTGCAACGAGTGCCAGATCATCAGCAAAAGCCAAACAGTTTCCACTGAGGCCATTTCCTTTGTGCCCAGTTTGAATACCATAACCCGTCGGTACGATTGTTTTCCACTCTGTGACTATCTCTTCCAGGACACAGTCGAAAAGCAATGGAGAGAGCAGGTCACCTTGTCTCACCCCATTTCAAATGGTTCTGATAGTTCGTCTCTGAACTTGACCTTTGACACAGTGTTATTTAAACTGGGCCGTGCGATTCTAGGCGCTTCAGTTTGGAACCGCGTCACCGCTACGGTCGCAGGTTCGAACCCTGTCTCGGACATGGATGTGTGTGCTGTCCTTAGGTTAGTTAGGTTTAATTAGTTCTAAGTTGTAGGCGACTGATGACCTCAGAAGTTAAGTCACGTAGTGCTCAGAGCCATTTGAACCCATTTAAAGTGGCGATTATCAGATTGATTGTTTTCCTATGTAGACCAAATTCAGGAAGGGTGTTCTTTATTGTTTCTCGATCAGTTGAGTCATACGCTTTTTGAAAGTCGACAAAGGTCACAACAAACGTTTTCTTGATTTGGGGTATGATATAACAGATTTCAGGTTATGGATCTGCTCTGCACAGGATCTTGATGTCCAGAAACCAGCTCGATATTCGCCCAATTGTTGATTTAAGACTGATTCAGCTGTGTTTAACAACAGTCTGGAAAAGATCTTGTACGTCGTTGGTAGGAAAGAGATTCCTCGGTAATTATTCAGATCACTCTTATCGCCTTTTTTATGAAGTGGGTGAATAATTGCTACGGTCCAATCTATGTAAATATTAAACGTAATATGCAACAGCCATCGATATTGACCAAGTGTAAATCTTATAATTTGCTTTTATTAATGCTATTGCTAATCATCTTAACAATAAGTTCTGTCAAACAATTATTGGCGTACTATCGAATACAAACGGCTGAAGATGACATGAATATTAGTGAAAATCAAATCTGAGATTTAATGAGCTACAGAGTCGTGTTGGTTCGTGTTTGGCCTGGGCTCACAATAAACTTGCGGCTTTTCGTTGTATATGCATTTTGATACCTGAGACGGGCAACGAGGACTTTAGAGTCGTATCGCATTCGCAGCGATTTTTGAGTAATATAAGTAGCTGAAGCGCTGATAACTTTTGTAGTATGACAGTATGTTTGACTGTCTCGAATAAATCTTAGTTAATGATATCCCTTTTTATTTCTCAAGACGAATGCATCAAAACCCACCAGCCAAATAACTTTATGTCAAGAAGTTTATTTTCAGCAGAGAAGCTCTATACCAGTGGGGGGAACAAGGAGTGAGATACTAGATGGTACAAATGTCGGTGAGACCAGATTGATCTCAACTTGAGACTTAGTACAAGCAAGTACTTTATCCAGACCATAACTCTCAGTGCTACATACTCGTCAAGAAATTCTGTATTGACATCAGTATAGTCTACAGGTAAAGTAAGTTCGCTAAATTAATGACCGACCAAGGGGTCAGCTTACGGGGCAAGACTCCGGTTGTCCGCGGTTTGCATAAAGCATTCGTCTCCTGGTACGGGGTTGTAGACTCTGGAGTTCTTGAGCTGGCGACTGGTAAGCGCTGCCAGTGCCCGGTAACTGTAAACTCTGTGCATGCTTCAGCGGCATCTACGTAGCGCGTCAGTGGAATGATGTGTGTCACAGGGAGTGGGGATCTGGACTTGACCACCTGGATCGTGAGGATGATAAAAAAAAAAAAAAACACTCGCTCAAGTTGTGCTGCGCGCTGATGAAATGCTTGATTGTTGAGGTGGAACGGAACGGTCGTTAGCAGGCAATCTCTGGGTAACCAGCCGCATCTCAGATGTTTAAGACTTACCTAGCCACGCAAGGCTGTGTCTAGGTGGACCTTTATTTCCCTAGCTGCTCGTGGGGCCGAAATGAACGTCCCAGCAGAACGAGTGCACCGCTGGTAGTAGCCAATACACTATCGCTCGAGAGGCTTCATGTGATGAACAGTCCAGATTCTGGAGTTGTTAAAAGTAGTTCACTGTTTAGTAAAAGAATGTATTTTTGATAGTTATAAGAAGAGAGGGAACTTTTGAGAAGGATTCCTCTTTTTAAATTCATAAGGGCTTAGAGGGCATCACAGGGACATTACTATAAAATCCGTGAAGCGGTCGCACAATGGGACACTATTGGTCGAAACCCCTAATTCCCAGCAGAGCCTACAGCTAGCGAAATGCCTTGGAGAATGTACCACTGAAACTGAGTTCCACGCCATGTTGACTTACAGCAAAGGTATTGTGACATGCAGGCATCTGGTGGACATTTCCAGAGAAGAACTGAAATCTGAATGGGCCAAAGAAGGAATAACTGATTTACAGAATATCATGAAAAGAGTGGATGACGATCTTACCAAATCTGACCGATTTATACTTTCAGCAGCACTAAACTTCCAGAGCATGTTATAGAAGGTTTACTCCGTCTCAACTTGTGGCTTTATCTCCCCAACCAATGTAAAGTTCTACATGCCTGCGCTCTGAGCACAACACCTTAGGTTGTATGGGAGAAGCCATTCGTGGCAAATGTGGTAAGGCTGCCCATGAGAGAGTTGGTTGTTCATCTCCTCTGAAATGTGTATATTGCTCTGTGGATCGTCCTGTCTAGAGAAAGTATCTTACTTGACGAAAGATAGATACAGGAGATTAAAACAACTAAGCGAATCTCGCATGTTGAGGTCGAAAATATCTACAAAGCCATTCAGCCCCTCGATGTTCGTTAAGCCGGCCGGAGTGGCCGTGCGGTTCTAGGCGCTACAGTCTGGAACCGAGCAACCGCTACGGTCGCAGGTTCGAATCCTGCCTCGGGAATGGATGTGTGTGATGTCGGTAGGTTAGTTAGGTTTAATTAGTTCTAAGTTCTAGGCGACTGATGACCTCAGAAGTTAAGTCGCATAGTGCTCAGAGCCATTTGAACCATGTTCGTTACCTCCTTTGCATCTGTTTCTAAACAGCCAGTTTAGAAGACCAGCGCTGCACCAGAAAGGGAGGTTGCTAGTGTTAGCACTAGTACCTGCGTTTATCAGTGCACTTGTGCTACTGCAGTTACTTTGAAGCCCATACCTCCTTGCAGAACGTCAGATAAGGCCGTGGTTGCCAACGTTGCAGTGCTCCCCTCCTCCTCCAAAGGTTCAGACTGGACAACTGTTCAGTCCTGCCACTATCACCGCTGCGGTTGTTTCTCTGAAAGCTCCCCAGACAAATAAATTGAAGTGTATGTCAAAGAATAATCCGCCAATGGACAGGGGAAGCAAGCGGTCAGATGATGTCAATATCCCTCTCTATGACACATCTCACGACTCACCTACAGTGTCAATAGACCTTGACGTCAACACATCTCTCCCCAACACTGAGCTACCACCCACTACAGGGTCCCCTCTCTGACAGAAAGACAAGGTGAAAGGGCGACCCCAAAATAGATGGCTTCCATATTACAGTAGTACAAAATTAACTGGCTCAGGATACACATGGAGGAATTGAAACTGCTAGTCCCTTGTACTTGTGTTTGCAGGAAACATATTTTAAAGCATCTGATGCGCCTGTACTACGGGACTATACACTCTATCGCAAGGATGACCTGACTGGGGAAAGGGCCAAGGGATGGGTCGTTTTGTTTGTCGATAACATGCTCTCTCCCTAGCTACTGACATGTATGCAGCTGCAGTTGAAGTTGATGTGTGGCAGAGAATCACTATTTGCTCGCTATATCTACCTCCTTACGGTGCGACTGACCCTGAGGCTCTAACAGGTCTTGTAGACCCTCGACCATTTCTCCTACTGGGAAACTTCAATACCCATAATGTGTTGTGGAGCTGCCGGCCGCGGTGGTCTCGCGGTTCTAGACGCGCAGTCCGGAACCGCGCGACTGCTACGGTCGCAGGTTCGAATCCTGCCTCGGGCATGGATGTGTGTGATGTCCTTAGGTTGGTTAGGTTTAACTAGTTCTAAGTTCTAGGGGACTGATGACCTAAGATGTTAAGTCCCATAGTGCTCAGAGCCATTTGAACCTTTTGTTGTGGAGTTCGACCCGTACTTGCCTTAGGAGTCGGATTTTGGAGAGCTTCATGACGTCTCACGAGCTGTGCATCCTCAACACAGGCACTTCCACTCATTTCTGTGCTGCTACTGGGTCATTCTCAGCCATCGACCTGCTCTCCAGCCCTTGTGGACACTGTCCAGTGGTAAGTCATTGACGACCTTCATTCCAGTAACTATTTCGCTTTCGCCTAGTGGATGGGGCACTCTATGAAAAGACAAAGTCACGATGGATGATCAGCAGAGCCAACTGGACGCTGTTCATCCAGCTGGCTGCGTTTGATTGCTACGACAGCATCCAGGAGTAGGTGGACAACGTCACACGAATGAACCACCATGCCACTGACTTCTCCATCCCAAAGTCCTCTCGTCATCCTTGGAGGCCACCTATCCCTTGGTGCAGTGATGTGTGCTGTTCATTCATCCAGGTCAGGCATGCACCCATGCGACAGTTTGTCGCTCAACGACGGAAAACCTCGCGGGCAAGTGTTCATGGACTCTATCAACCGTTCCACTTGTTCTACTAAATTAAGAAAAACCATCAGGAGTATTTCCAGTATAGGCAGTCGGTTTCCTATAACAGCGTTGTTGAATTAGGGTTGCGTCTAAATGACACCTGGAGACATTGCACAGACAATGGTGGAGCAAAAAGTTTTCGATGGCGTTGAGCCACAGTCTTGCAATATTTTTTGAAAGAGTAAATCGCTATTTGACTGTGTATTGCCGTATTTATCTACTGTACTATCTAGATTTCGGCTTGTATGCCATTATCAAGTACAGTGCTAAAAATTATTAGACCATTAAGATGTCATACCTGCTGAGCAGCCGGCCTGAGTAGCCGAGCGGTTCTAGGCGCTACAGTCTGGAACCACGCGGCCGCTACGGTCGCAGGTTCGAATCCTGCCTCGGGCATGGATGTGTGTTATGTCCTTAGGTTAGTTAGGTTTAAGTAGTTCTAAGTTCTAGGGGACTGATGACCTCAGATGTTAAGTCCCATAGTGCTCAGAACCATTTGAACCTGCTGAGCAGTTTAAAGCCGGCAAACACCGATATGACATATTAGTAGTCTAAGACGTTTTACCATTGTACTTGATAATGGCATAAAAGCCGAAATCTAGATGGTACAGAAGATAAATACGGCAATAAACAGTCGAATGGTGGTTTACTCTTTCAAAAATCAGTGGAGTATTTTGCTCTGACTACCGCCACTGCCATCCAGGAACAAACATTCCGTCGTTACCATGCCACCATGGAAAGAGGTGAGTGGGACTTCAGGTCAAACAAATCGAACTCCTACCACCGCCCATTCTGCATGTGGGGGCCGAATTCCTCCCTGTCTGCTGCTCGTGTTACTGCTCCCAGTTCCAGTACAGCATACTGCAGAACTTGGAACCAGTGTCCAAGGAAGTTCTCTTACATTGTTTTTATGTCCTCAGGTTAGTTAGGTTTAATTAGTTCTAAGTTCTAGGCGACTGATGACCTCAGAAGTTAAGTCGCATAGTGCTCAGAGCCATTTTTACATTGTTTTAATTCGATATGTCAGACAGGGCACTTTTCCACCACGGGATGGGAAGCAATTCTGGTACCTCTTCTCAAACCTGGAAAGGACAAATGTGTCCCATAGTTACCGGAGCGTTGTGTTAACGATCTGTGTAGGAAAGACCTTGGAGTGAATGATTAACAGTCATCTGGTCTGGACGTTAGAGACCAGGCAGCTTCTAAGTCACTCTCAGGGCTGATTCAGGAGATTTCGATTCAGTGTCAACAACCTGACTCTGCTAGAGGCGGCTATGCAGCAGGCCTTCCTTCGTAAACAGCGTTATGTAGTATACTGCTTGATGTCAGTAAGGCGTACGACACTACCTGGAGACATCGTATTCCCCCAATGGGGCTTATGAGGCCATCACACCATCTTTATTCTGTGTTTTATATCAAAGCGCATTCTTCGGTCTCGAGTTGGAGACATGCCATCGAGGTGTTCCTCAGGGCAGTGTTTTAAGCGTTACCCCTTTGCCATTGTCATGAACAATATCACGTCTACGGTAAAGAGTCTCATACAGTGCTCCTTTTTTGTGGACGATTTTACAGTTTTCTCTTCCTCCTCCAGTATTGCAACAGCTACTCGCTAGTTACTGCCTACAGTAAAGAGACCGAAGGACTGGGATGCAAAGATTGGTTTTACGTTACCTGCAGAGAAGTGTGTGTGTGTGTTCATTTTAATCGTTTTCGTTGCATTTACATTTTACCTGAATTGCGTATGTGAAACACTATTCTCCTTTGTAAAGGCTCTGTGCGGTTTTTGGGCTTGATTTTTTACTCCAAACTGTCTTGGTTACCACACCTGAAGGACCTGAAGAAGAGGTGCCAGAAGGCACAGAACGTTTTGACGCGTCTTAGCCACAGGTCTAGTGAGGGGGTTGGGGGTGGGAGGGAGGAGGAGGGCGGACCGGGCATGTCTGCTCCAGTTTTACAGGGCTTTCGTGCAATCACAGCTGGACTATGGGTGCCTAGTGTACAAGTCAGCGAGGCCTGCTTATCTGTATATCATGGACGCTGCACACCATGAGAGGATCAGGCTGGCCACAGGCGCTTGCAAGACCCTACCCAGTCTCTGTGTTGAGGTTGGGGAATTGCTACTTACCATCTGGCGGCAACTTGTCTTGGTGAGTCAGGAGTAACTATTCCTTGCTACTCCAACTTCCCCAGCACATCGTACCATTGCTCTTTCGACTACGAAACACCTCTTTAACAATTTTCCGTGAGAAACGAGGCAGTTTGGGATCTACGTGAAATGTGTTTTGGAGTGCTTCGATTTGGGACACATACAGTACGTGCTTAAATCCAGGGTTTTAATCGACTGCCACCCAGATTACTGCAGAGGCCTCTAGAGCGTAGCTTTAGATTTAGTGCAACACAGGAGTGGATGCACTCCAGCTTCTGTTTTTAATACACTACATTTTAAATGAGCATCCCGACTATGCAGAAGCATTCACAGAAGGATCTCAACAGGGTGGGGGGGGGGGGGGGGGAGGAGGGACTCAATTGTTAATAGAATGAAGGCTTTCACGACCGGATGACATAGCTGCTGGTAAAACCTTTCGAGATGTGAGGTCGTGGTCCAAGAAAATGGAACAGAAGAGTTTCTTGGACCATGACGTCATCCCGAAAGGTTTACCAGTAGCTCCTCGATTGTTTGCTTTGCATTTTTTCCGGATCGTGTCCTCACGATTCGATTGGCTCTGGAGTTCACTGTATTCGGTGCCAAGCTATCCGCTATCTTAACGGCCTCGAGCAGGCCTCTGGAGTTCACTGTATTCGATGCCAAGATATGCGCTACCTTGAGGGCCTCCAACAGATGAGATTAGCCATGCCTGCTAAATTCTTCGTCTGTTCCAACTCCCTGAGTGTCCTTCAGTTTCTGCAACGCTTGTTCCCAGCCTCCTTAAAAGGCAGGGGAAGGAGGTTTCCTTCTGCTGGGTGCCAGGAATTAGTCGATGGAAAGACTAGTGGCTGTAAGTGACAAACAACAAGCCTAAAATGGGGCCTTGGTGTACCTCCTTCCAGTCACGCAGATGGGACGAGATTCCCCTTATGACGTGTGGCTTCTTGTTCCGGCGAGAGGACACTTCGATGTGTGGTGCTTGTGATGAACAGAGCACTAAGCGCCAGATTTTATTAGACTGTTTTGTTTTCAGACCAGAGGGCAAGGACAGATTTGCCGACAGAACTTCCCTCTGTTTTATGTAACGTTCAAACGAATTTTGTGAGGAAATAATTGGTTGTATTTCCATCATAAGTTGCATTAAGAAGTATCTTTTTTATTTACTGATAGTGGCTAGTTTCAAAGCATCCGTAGCGTTAGACATTACAGGTGAAAGCCTGCGCGCAAAACTTTCCCTGCAAGCGGCACTATGGCCGACTCAACAATAGTAAACAGACCATATACCACAGATATTCTCCATTGTCGGTTTAGGCAACAAGTTAGAGTTACGTCAGCAAGGTCATTAACGATAACTGGCTACCTTCACACTGAAAGTATCGTTATTTAGTATACACGAAACTACATATGGAGCTGAACTGCATCCCTCAGTAGGTAGTACTCCCATTTATACCTACAAGGAATTTTCTAGCAAATTCCAGTATTCCATAAATAAGTAAGTCCCAAAAACCTTCAGAAATTACAAGTCTTAAATGATAAACGATTGCTGTAGAGGGGAATCCAAACATACTAGTACGTCTGCAGACAGCGATTATAACTACACCAAAGCGTACGTACGCCAAGCTGCAATATTTTGCATTCCCCTATGACGACGTTTCTGTAAACCTATCAACTAATAAGAGTATGTAGGAAAACATTCGTTTCCACAAGCAACGATTGTGCAAACCTGGTAGAGGTCAGGTCGGTGCCATGTACAGTAGAGAGTCTTCAACCTTATTCCGCACTGTCACTTAGCAAAATACGGAGATTGGTCATAAAGTATTAATTACAAAATCGAAATAGTAAAGATACGCAATTAATTTTATATTTATTTACAGGTTATTCTCTGTCGTCCTGGGTGCACATTTAAATCCATATATCACAGTACCGTAGTATATTGCCACTGAGGCAAAAAAATGGCGCAGTCCATTGACCGAATGGAGTATCATGCCGTAATTAGGTTTCTGTATTTGCAGGGGAACAGCTCTGCAACGGAACATCACATGTCTCACTGGTTAAGTGACGTAGAAGCTTCCAGTGTGATCAAACAAGTCTTAATGACGAAGAACGAGGTTGCAGAGCAACCTCTCTGTGAAGATACCGGGAATTGAAATGGAAATGGAAGCCCTGGTGATCGAAGCTTAATTTTTCCGAGGCCATAATTAAAACCTTGTGATAATTCTTCACACGTACATACGGAAAATCCTACAGATATGCACTGAGCGTGGTGGCGCAGTGGTTAGCATAATGGACAAGCATTCGGTAGGACGACGCATCAAATCGACGTCCGATTATCCTGATTTAGGTTTTCCTTGATTTCTCTAAATCGCTCCAGGCAATTACCAGGAATGTTCCTTTGAAAGCGCGTGGCCGACATCCTTCCCCATCCATCAATCACTCCGAACTTGCGCTCCGTCTTTAATGACCTCGAGGTCAGCGGGACGTTACGCCAGGGACGTTAAACGCTAATCTTTCTTCCTCACGGCGGATTTGAACTTGGACTGAAGACTTCTTGGTATGCATAACTCATTGTCGGTGAGGAGGCATCAACAGAAGCTGTAGTGGTGGCCGTCGTACGTGCAGGGTGTTTCTAAGAGCGTACAAAAATTTAACAGGACATAGGGAAGACAGTTTAAAGAGATATCGAAGTAAACTTGTCTACCGCTTTCTCTAGCATTACTGTTTTCCAGCTTATCTCTAACTAACATACGTACAAGTTTACACGTACTGTGCTGTTTATTTACAAGTACATCCTTTATTTCCTGCAAGGAAAGAAGGAGGACGAGCCTGATTACCAGGAAGTCGTGATGCAGGTTTGTTCACTTTTCTTGTCCATAAGGTGGCTCTGTTGTATCCTATTTACACTGTCCCATGACAGAACGGGATATGAATCACTGACAGATGCATTCATTACTCAACGCTATTCAGAGAGGTACAGTACAATACGATGGAGCAGGTCGGCTGCTGTGGTCTAGCGGTTCTAGGCGCTTCAGTCCGGAACCGCGCTGCTGCTACGGTCGCAGGTTGGAATCCTGACTCGGGCATGGATGTGTGTGATGTCATTAGGCTAGTTAGATTTAAGTAATTCTAAGTCTAGAGGACTGATGACCTCAGGTGTTAAGTCCCATAGTGCTTAAAGCCATTTGAACTATTTTGAACGATGGAGCAGTACTAGTACGGTATTTCCCGGTCACTGCGTTGGAAGGGGAGATCTTATTCCACGGCCTGCGAGGTCACCTGACCTGAATACCTTTGATTATTTCCTATGGGTATATCTAAAGGCACTTGTGTATGAGATTCCAGTTTATACGAAGTTGGAATTAATTGCCAGAATTGTATCTGCCCGCCATGTGATTCGAAATACACCAAGGTATTTGTCAGGGTGCGTAAGAATCTTGTTCACCGAGGTCATGCTCACAGTGAGGCTGATGGCAGTCAGTTTCAGCACATTTTGTAAAATACAGTACAAATGGTACGTTCATTGTGTCAGTGATGATATTTGCAGTTAACTAATGCAAATAAAAAAGAAATAATAATGTAATTTTATTCCTATTACCTCCTTAAGCTGGCTTCTCGGACCCCAGGTTCCCTACTTCAAATTGTTCAGTGGAGCGTTCTTTATGTCATGTTAATTTTTTGCACCCTCTTACGAAAACATCTTGTGAAGGTGGAGTGAAAGGATCATTACTGTTCACTACATGCGCGCAAATACAGCGTGGTCCATTGATAGTGACCGGGCCAAATATCTCACGAAATAACGAACGAACGAAAAAACTACAAAGAACGAAACTCGTCTAGCTTGAAGGGGGAAACGAGATGGCGCTATGCTTGGCCCGCTAGATGGCGCTGCCATAGGTCAAACCGATATCAACTGCGTTTTCTTAAATAGGCACCCCCATTTTTATTATATATTCATTTAGTACGTAAAGAAATATGAATGTTTTAGTTGGACCACTTTTTTCGCTTTGTGATAGATGGCGCTGTAGTTGTCACAAACGTATAAGTACGTGGTATCACGTAACATCCCGCCAGTGCGGACGGTATTTGCTTCGTGATAGATTACCCGTGTTAAAATGGACCGTTTACCAACTGTGGAAAAGGTCGATATCGTGTTGATGTATGGCTATTGTGATCAAAATGCCCAACGGGGGTGTGCTATGTATGCTGCTCGGTATCCCGGACGACATCAACCAAGTGTCCGGACCGTTCGCCGGATAATTACGTTATATAAGGAAAGAGAAAGTGTTCGGCCACATGAAGAACGTCAACCACAAACTGCAACAAATGATGATTCCCAAGTAGGTGTTTTAACTACTGTCGCGGCTAATCCGCACGTCAGTAGCAGACAAATTGCACGAGAATCGGGAATCTCAAAAACGTCGGTGTTGAGAACGCTACATCAACATCGATTGCACCCGTACCATATTTCTATGGACAAGGAATTGCATGGCGACGACTTTGAACGTCGTGTACAGTTCTGCCACTGGGCACAAGAGAAATTACGCGCCGATGACAGATTTTTTGCACGCGTTCTATTTAGCGACGAAGCGTCATTCACCAACAGCGGTAACGTAAACTGGCATAATATGCACTATTGGGTAACGGAAAATCCACGATGGCTGCGACAGGTGGAACATCAGCGACCTTGGCAGGTTAATGTATGGTGCGGCATTATGGGAGGAAGGATAATTGGCCCCCATTTATCGATGGCAATCTAAATGGTACAATGTATGCTGATTTCCTACGTAATGTTACACCGATGTTACTACAAGATGTTTCACTGCATGACAGAATGGCGATGTACTTCCAACATGATGGTTTCCGGCACATAACTCGCGTGCGGTTGAAGCGGTATTGAATAGCATATTTCATGACAGGTGGATTGGTCGTCGAAGGCCCGCACGTTCACCGGATCTGACGTCCCCTGATTTTTTTCTGTGGGGAAAGTTGAAGGATATTTGCTATCGTGATTCACCGACAATGCCTGGCACATGCGTCAGCGCATTGTCAATGCATGTGCGAACATTACGGATGACGAGCTGCTCGCTGTTGAGAGGAATGTCGTTACACGTATTGCCAAATGCATTGAGGTTGATGGACATGATTTTGATCATATATTGTATTAATGTGGTATTTACAGGTAATCACGCTGGAACAGCATGCGTTCTCAGAAATGATAAGTTCACAAAGGTACATGTAGCACATTGGAACAACCGAAATAAAATGTTCATACGTATTTTTTCCCCTTTATTGTTATTTTTAAACCTGTTTACAGGCAGGCCAGCAGTAGCATACTGCGCCGCTCTTTGGCCGTAGAGAAACACAAAAGAGACAAATTAAGACAATTAGAGAAAAACATGGTGGACATATAAACGGAGACAAACACTTTTTAAAATACATGGAGCCGTTCACGGGTGTAGAGTCCAAGAGAAAATTTGTTCAGACATATGGACACATACATAGACGAAAATTGTCACTCGCGAACGTAGGTGCACAAAACGAATAACACTGAATCACTTAAGCACAAACGACGGCACACACAGACACACGAGGCGTTGATCTCCGGCGCGCGAATGTTCACTGAGCGTGTACGAGTCCGGGGACTGCCAAGAGAGGAGGAGGGGGGTGGTGGGAGAGGGAGAAGGGAGAGCAGAGATGCCATGGGCAGGGGAGATAAGAGGAAGGGAGGAAGGGGGAGGGGAAGCCCGGAGAAGAGGGGTGGTGGAAGGGGGATGGGGAAAAGGAGAGAGAAGGGAGGGAGGGTGCCTAAAGGAAAAGACACAGGAAGTGGGGGGGGGGAGATTAGAGTTGATAGGAGGGGTAGATGGAGGGGAGGAGGACATCATCAGGGAGAGGGAGCTGGCGGGAACCACCTTGGGAGAGGGTAAGGAGGGTGGAGAGATGGAGACCGGGTGGGACGTGGGAATACAGGCACGGCAGCGGGCGGGGGTGGGAGAGGATGGGCGACACAAGCGGGTGAGGAGGTTCGAGTTTACGGGAGGTGTACAGGATCTGTATCCTTTCAAGGAAAAGGAGGAGGTGGGGGAACAGAATGAGATCATACAGGATCTGTGTGGGGGAGGGGAGACGGATGCGATAGGAGAGGCGGAGAGCATGGCATTGAAGGATTTGAAGGGATTTATAAAAGGTAGGCAGAGCAGAGATCCAGGCCAGATGGGCGTAACAAAGGATAAGGCGGATGAGGGATTTATAGGTGTGGAGTATGGTGGAGGGGTCCAGACCCCACGTACGGCCGGAAAGGAGCTTGAGGAGACGGAGTTGGAAATGTGCCTTGGCTTGGATTGTCCGGAGATGGGGGATCCAAGAGAAGCAACGGTCGAGGGTGACGCCAAAGTACTTAAGGGTGGGGGTGAGGGCGATAGGACGATAGGACGACCATAGATGGTGAGATAGAAATCAAGGAGGCGGAAGGAAGGGGTGGTTTTGCCTACAATGATCGCCTGGGTTTTGGAGGGATTGATCTTGAGCAACCACTGGTTGCACCAAGCGGTGAACTGGTCAAGATGGGACTGGAGAAGGTGTTGGGAGCGCTGCAGGGTGGGGGTAAGGGTAAGGAAGGCGGTGTCATCGGCAAACTGGAAAAGGTGGACGGGGGGTGACGGCGGCGGCATGTCCGCCGTATACAAAAGGCACAGAAGGGGGGAGAGGACGGAGCCTTGGGGCACACCAACGGAGGGAAAAAAGGTGTAGGAATCCGTGTTATGGATGGTGACATAGGAAGGACGGTGGGAGAGAAAGGAGCCAATCAGACGGATGTAGTTATTGGGAAGGGCGAAGGTTGGGAGATTGAAGAGGAGATCGGAATGCCATACGCGGTCATAAGCACGTTCGAGGTCCAGGGAGAGGAAGACTGCGGAGCGACGGGAATTAAGCTGTTCGGAAAGGAGATGAGTGAGGTGAAGGAGAAGGTCGTCGGAAGAGAAGGATGGCCGAAAGCCACACTGGGTAATGGGGAGGAGGCGGTGCTGGCAGAGATGCTGGTGGATGCGTCGGGTGAGGATAGATTCCCGGACCTTGCTGAAGACCGAGGTAAGGCTGATGGGATGGTAGGAGGAGACGGTGGACGGCGGTTTACCAGGTTTAGGGAACATCAGGATATGTGAGGTTTTCCACAGGTCAGGGTAGTAACCAGTGGACAGGACTACATTGTAGAGCCTGGCCAGGGTGGAGAGGAAAGAGACAGGAGCTTCACGAAAGTGACGGTAGGTGACACGATCGTGACCAGGAGTGGTGTTGCGTTTTGTGCGGAGTGTAGCAATGAGATCCTGTGTAATGACAGGGGCATTGAGTTCCGTGTGTGCAATGTTGTCCAAGTACTGGAAACCAGGTGCGAGGGGAGGGACAGAGGTGTCAAACGATCGCGGACATCCGGGAAGAGGGAGTAATCGAACTGGGGATCATCGGAGATGGAAAAGACATCGGAGAGGTAGGAGGCAAAGTGATTGGCCTTACTAAGGGTGTCAGGGAAGGGGTGATCATCATGGAGAAGAGGATAGTAGGGGGAGGGTTTAGTTCCGGTAAGGCGATGGAAGGCTGACCAGAACTTGGACGAGTTTATAGGTAGGGTAGCATTTAAACAGGTGCATGTCTGTCGCCAGTCCCGGCGTTTCTTAGCCGCTTTTATACGTACCTACGTTCTGTATTTTAATTTAAAAAATCTACCTGTTACCAACTGTTCGTCTGAAATTGTGCGCCATATGTCTGTGACTATTACAGCGCCATCTGTCACAAAGCGAAAAAAGTGGTCGAACAAAATCATTCATATTCCTTTACGTACTACACGAATATGTAATAAAAATGGGGGTTCCTATTTAAAAAAAAAAAAAAAGGCAGTTGATATCCGTTTGACCTATGGCAGCGCCATCTAGCGGGCCAAGCATAACGCCATCTGGTTTCCCCCCTTGAAGTTAGACAAGTTTCTTTCTTTGTAGTTTTTTCGTTTGACGCTTATTTCGTGAGATATTTGGACCGATCACCATCAATGGACCACCCTGTATATGTGTTTATTCATATACATGATCTGGGAGGTTGCGTCATAAGCGCTGTCAGAATTACAGACAGGCTTAAGCAGACTTAGAGTTCATTGGCGCCTGGTAAATACGCAGGTGACCGACATGGAAAGTTTTAATGCTAGTAAATAGACGAAAACATCCGATATCGATCAGTCAGCGGAAAAAGTCACAAATGTAAAACATCTAGGTACACCTGTCCAGAATGAGTTAATGTAAAACGACTACAGAAATGTATCTGTGAGGAAGACGAAAGAAGATTTCCCAGTTCATTGAAAGAATTCTAAGATGGTGTAATTCTCACACGAAGGAGCTTGTATATAAAATATCTGTACAATTAAGTTTTGACCATAGCTTCACGGTCTGAAATACCTACCAAGTTCCATAAATGGACACGATTTAGAGAAGAGCTTCGCATTTCAGTTCTATTTTCGTTTCCTCAGCGTGAGAATATGACAGAGGTGCTCATCGAACTACAGAGAGAGACACTACGGGGAAGATGTATTTAGCAGGAATTGTCTTATACCGAAGGATCGATCTGTTTTACTTGCTAAAAACACTCAAAAACCTAGATCGCGTATAAAACATTTGTCATAAGTAAAATATATGTCCAGCTTATGTATACAGATGTGCTACTGTGTAATGTGCTTTTGTGCTTTAACGAGCATCTGTAAGCGATTTATATATGAACATGGCCATATGCACAACGTGTTTTATGTTTTTAAATTAGTTTTGACAAACTTTTGATAATGTGCTAATTTTTATCTACCAGACAACTTGGCGTGAGGTCCAAAGTAAAATTAACAAGTTTCACATCAAATGGCTCTGAGCACTATGGGACTCAACTTCTGAGGTCATTAGTCCCCTAGAACTTTGAACTAGTTAAACCTAACTAACCTAAGGACATCACACACATCCATGCCCGAGGCAGGATTCGAACCTGCGACCGTAGCGGTCTCGCGGTTCCAGACTGCAGCGCCTAGAACCGCACGGCCACTTCGGCCGGCCAAGTTTCACATCAAAAAGATTTTAAGACCTGAAGATGAAAGCAAAGTCTGTCGAAACCAGTTGTCTTAAATCAAGAAATATTTTAGTAATATTGGTATTCTGCAATGTGGTGTTCTACCATCAGCTGTGGATGTGATTGCTCCATGATGTGGCGCTAAACAGCATTTCCACAACCTACTATGTGAACAGAAGCCAGTTCCTGTTATGACGTCGCCAGGTGAAACAAGATATATCATGTTTTTGGATATATGTAGTGTCTGTTCTTCCGGGCCCGCATCTCGTGGTCGTGCGGTAGCGTTCTCGCTTCCCACGCCCGGGTTCCCGGGTTCGATTCCCGGCGGGGTCAGGGATTTTCTCTGCCTAGTGATGGCTGGGTGTTGTGTGATGTCCTTAGGTTAGTTAGGTTTAAGTAGTTCTAAGTTCTAGGGGACTGATGACCATAGATGTTAAGTCCCATAGTGCTAAGAGCCATTTTTGTTCTTCCGGACATGTCCAAACGTACAGACACCATTCTTGACTCCGCAGCCATACATATACGTACATCTGCGGAAAAACAGACACCATGCATGTGTATAAATATATATGGCTTCATGGTCATAAGATCATTTAAGTGCCCATGCTCTCTCTTTACTAAATTCTGGAGGAATCCAGCGTGATGTGGCGAGCAACGATTGTGGTGGACAGGCACCACTATGTACGTAGTGTGCCACAAGAAGCGAATTTGGGTTGGACAAAAAATGTGCTCTGTTAGCCGAAGTGGAAAATCTGGGTTCGAGTCTTGGTCCAACACAAGTTTTCACTTGTCGCCATTGAATTCATATCCATGCCCAGTTGCAGCCTATGTCAGAATTTATTTCATTTCATCGTGTATAAATACTCCCAGCTCAGCCGTTACAAGCACGCCATCAGCACCTGTTGCAGTCTCTGTGACAGTCGTAAGTCGAATGTGACTCCTAGCAGCAACAACATCATTAAGCAGCACTATCAACTAGGCGTCATCACTGGCCTCCCAGCCGTCAGCTAGCTTTGATGGTTCCAGATTTCGAACTGGATCCGCTGAGGCGACAACACCCATTGGACGCCTTTGGCTGACAACTTCAGCCAGGCTATGAAAGTCGTGTGGGCTACTCAGGACGTCTGCATATTCCAGCCTTGTGCTGCGTACAGTGTACTGTTACATCGCTATCTAACCAAGCTTACTGAGGAGCTGACAGATGCTTACATCAGCAAGGACGCTGTCCCCACAAGCCGCCACTCTCCTGCCTCGGCGCAGCTCACTCGCTACCTGCTAGCTACCTCCAGTTCCTGGGTTAGAGTGATCGAATAATAAAAAACGTTGTTGCTGAGTAAGCATTCCTGACTCTGTGCCTGTTGTGGTACTGGAGATCCCTTCCCATAACTCTCCACAGATCTCACTTTGGAGTCTAAAGTTTCCGTTTTGCAACATTGATGTCAGCATAGTGGTCATAGCACAACAAGACCACCACTCGGAATTCCGAGAGCCTATGTTTCTAATCGCGACAAGAAATATATTTTTAATAAGTAATTTTGAGTATGAGGCCACATTATAAAACATTAAAGTATCTAAGCTGCTGACGTTTCGATCGACTTTGCAGTGGTTCTCTTGAGAAAGTTAGACTGTTGTAAATTCGGTCGAAACGTCTGCAGATTAGTTGTTTTAGTGTTTTATGACTTGGCCTAAAAACCGAAACTATTTTATTCAAGATGACACTCACCGTGGAAATATACTTACTTAAGATATATATTACAGGGTGGTTATAATTAGAGTTTCGCTGCTTGAGCCAGTGTAGACGGAAAACTATTTACTGTATGGGTTCCCTATTCTATAGAAACGATGTTTGAATGGGGGCGCTGTAGGATTTGCGTTGTTGGTAGTGTTGTGTCATGACTTGACGTTAGGTGCCGGTGCTGGTACGGCGATGTAGGGTTGAAACAAAAGCATCACTGTGCATTACACTGCACACAGTCGATTTGGGTCTGGAACATGTGAGTAGGGCTTTACTCGTAAAGCTGTTTATTTATTTATTTTACACGACAGCAAGAATAGTGTCGCTGCTCTTCGCGAATTTCGGCGCATTAAAGGAATAAGGAGAGGTCCTTTTTCCACGCCAGGGTTGAAGAACGTGATCCGGAAGTTCGAATTATCTGAGGTTTTGGGAATTGTTCTTGGGAGAGTCCGATGGACAATTGCGCTACAAATTATTGAAAAAGTTACTCATGACGTGACAGAATGCTATACGCTAAGCCCGATCTTCAAGTGGTACACACACTGTGTCATGACAGTTGAAAATTTCACGGTCCATCGTTCGAAAAGTGCTGCGAACAATTGCGATATACTATCCATACAAACTTCGCATTACTCTCCAACTTTTGCCGCCTGTCGCAAATGTTCGAATAGACTTTGTTCTTACGTTTATTGTTAGGGTTGACGTTTATGCCATGTGGCCTTCGAACATTTTGTCGAGTGATGTAGCACATTTTAAGCTCATTGGGATAATGAACACTTACAACACTCATATTAGAGGATCGTCATCACTAACGGACGTTCATGAAGTTCCTCTACTAGTGAACGTGTCACTGTGTGGTGTGGCTTCACGGCACAGTCTAGTTTTCGTTGACGGACTCGAACCCCAAGGACCAAGAACACGCAACCTGACTGTCACCCGTTACTGTAATCTGCTTCGCCAACATGTGATCCCTGCTCTACTGTACTTTAGCAGTGGCAGGGATGCTTTGGACCCGTTTAGTTTCATCCACGAAGAAGCTCTACCTCATATTGCTCGTGAAGTCATTCGGTTACTCCGTAATACATTTGGAGAAAACCGAATCATTGGCCAACCGTTTCAAACTGCGTGACCGCCAAGTTCACCAGATTTGAACAAGACGCATTTCTGGCTGTAGGTACGCCGGAGGGTAAGGTTTATCAACGGGACATTAACACACGTTGGAAGTTGAAATCGAGCTTAGCGAGGAAGGTAGCCAACATCCCTCTTGAGATATTTCCGGCAGCAGTAGAGAAATCTCTGCTGCGGTTCCAGGCTGTCGTGAATGCAAATGATAGTCACATTGAGGAACGTTTGTAATCTGGAACGTAAACATGATACGCAATTAAGACCTTTTACCCTCTCATGTGAAAATTAAAACGTGTTTCTTACGATGGTTTGCTCATTATTTCCCTTCCGCAATGCTCTTACAAATATTTCCACAGGGTTTCATTGCCCTACGACCAGTCGTTTTTCATCGGTGCCCTCTGAGGTAGCGAAATTTTAATTACCGTGTATATGAGGTTTTTGATGAAAAACTAACGGGAATTTTTGTTTTTCTTAAGGAAATTTTATATACTCATCAAAGTCAACTTTGTCCCCTTCAAAGTAATCACCCTCTGATATAACAAAATTGTGTCAGCGCTTTTTCCAATCTTGGAAGCACTTCTGAAACTCACTTTTCGGTCTTGTGTTCAGCTTCTTCAACGATTCTTTTTTCAGTTCATCAGTGGCGGCAAAACGATGTCGTTTCGCGGGTCTCTTCAGCATAGGGAATAGAAAGAAGTAGCATGGCGCCATGTTGGTGAATAGCGTGGCTGAGGTTTTATTTTTTGCCAAATAATCACGAACAAGCATTGAGGCGGGAGTAGGAGCATCATTGTGATGCAATTCGCATGAGTGATTTTAGCACAATTCTGGTCTTTTCTTCAAACTACATCCGGTAAAGGGCGCTTAATTTCCAGGTAGTATTCCATATTGACCATACGACCGTAAGGCAGGAACTCAACGTGCACTATCCCATTGTAATCGAAGAAAACAGTTTGAAGAACCTTCACATGTAATCGCACTTGTACAATTTTTTTTCGGTCACGCAATTTCCGTTGGGACGATTTCGACGTCACACCCGTCTACCCATGTTTCCTCATCTGTTATAACCTTTAGAAGTTCTGGATCGTTGTGGACATTATTTAGCAATTCCAGAGCGATGTCCAAGCTTCGTCGCTTTTGGTCGAAATTCGACAATTTCAAAACAAACTTCGCTGCTTTTCATCGGAAAAAAATTGCTTGACACGAGCCGAAGGACATGCCGATATCATCAACAATTTCTCTGATGATCATTCGGTTATTTTCCAGAACCATTTTCTTTACATCTTCCATACTGTCGTCAGTAACTGATGCGCTAGGGCGTCCAAGACGGTCATCGACTTCATCGTCTTCTCCACCCTGCATGAAAGGTTTATATCACTCGTAAGGCTTGTCTTAGTGATAAAGATTCGCCAAAAGCCACAGTCAATATTCCGAATGTAGTGCTACACTTTATTCCATTTTCCAAACAAAATTTGATGCAAATTCTTTGATCCATCTTCTTCGAAAGTAAAAATTCGCCGAGTACTTGAAAACGCGTTAAACTTTTCACCTTATCGACTATCAAAAATAAACTAAACGTCCTAAGCAGCTGAAAGCAAAGAGAGCTTCACTCTAAGTTTAAACGCAGCCAAAACCTCTCAGACAAACATAAGCTAAACGATAACAAAATTAGCGTAAGGAGGGCTATGCGTGAAGCGTTCATTGAATTCGAAAGTAAAATTCTATGTACCGACTTGACAGAAAATCCTAGGAAGTTCTGGTCTTACGTTAAATCAGTAAGTGGCTCGAAACAGCATATCCAGACACTACAGGATGATGGTGGCATTGAAACAGAGGATGACACGCGTAAAGCTGAAATACTAAACACCTTTTTCCAAAGCTGTTTCACAGAGGAAGACCGCACTGCAGTTCCTTCTCTAAATCCTCGCACAAACGAAAAAATGGCTGACATCGAAATAAGTGTCCAAGGAATAGAAAAGCAGCTGGAATTACTCAATAGAGGAAAGTCCACTGGACCTGACGGGATACCAATTCGATTCTACACAGAGTACGCGAAAGAACTTGCCCCCCTTCTAACAGCCGTGTACCGCAAGTCTCTAGAGGAACGGAGGGTTCCAAATGATTGGAAAAGAGCACAGATAGTCCCAGTCTTCAAGAAGGGTCGTCGAGCAGATGCGCAAAACTATAGACCTATATCTCTGACGTCGATCTCTTGTAGAATTTTAGAACATGTTTTTTGCTCGCGTATCATGTCATTTCTGGAAACCCAGAATCTACTATGTAGGAATCAACATGGATTCCAGAAACAGCGATCGTGTGAGACCCAACTCGCTTTATTTGTTCATGAGACCCAGAAAATATTAGATACAGGCTCCCAGGTAGATGCTATTTTTCTTGACTTCCGGAAGGCGTTCGATACAGTTCCGCACTGTCGCCTGATAAACAAAGTAAGAGCCTACGGAATATCAGACCAGCTGTGTGGCTGGATTGAAGAGTTTTTAGCAAACAGAACACAGCATGTTGTTATCAATGGAGAGACGTCTACAGACGTTAAAGTAACCTCTGGCGTGCCACAGGGGAGTGTTATGGGACCATTGCTTTTCACAATACATACACTCCTGGAAATTGAAATAAGAACACCGTGAATTCATTGTCCCAGGAAGGGGAAACTTTATTGACACATTCCTGGGGTCAGATACATCACATGATCACACTGACAGAACCACAGGCACATAGACACAGGCAACAGAGCATGCACAATGTCGGCACTAGTACAGTGTATATCCACCTTTCGCAGCAATGCAGGCTGCTATTCTCCCATGGAGACGATCGTAGAGATGCTGGATGTAGTCCTGTGGAACGGCTTGCCATGCCATTTCCAACTGGCGCCTCAGTTGGACCAGCGTTCGTGCTGGACGTGCAGACCGCGTGAGACGACGCTTCATC
This sequence comes from Schistocerca piceifrons, assembly GCF_021461385.2. Classification (NCBI taxonomy): domain Eukaryota; kingdom Metazoa; phylum Arthropoda; class Insecta; order Orthoptera; family Acrididae; genus Schistocerca; species Schistocerca piceifrons. Next base: position 385,466,074 of record NC_060142.1, read on the forward strand.
CAGTCCCAAACATGCTCAATGGGGGACAGATCCGGAGATCTTGCTGGCCAGGGTAGTTGACTTACACCTTCTAGAGCACGTTGGGTGGCACGGGATACATGCGGACGTGCATTGTCCTGTTGGAACAGCAAGTTCCCTTGCCGGTCTAGGAATGATAGAACGATGGGTTCGATGACGGTTTGGATGTACCGTGCACTATTCAGTGTCCCCTCGACGATCACCAGTGGTGTACGGCCAGTGTAGGAGATCGCTCCCCACACCATGATGCCGGGTGTTGGCCCTGTGTGCCTCGGTCGTATGCAGTCCTGATTGTGGCGCTCACCTGCACGGCGCCAAACACGCATACGACCATCATTGGCACCAAGGCAGAAGCGACTCTCATCGCTGAAGACGACACGTCTCCATTCGTCCCTCCATTCACGCCTGTCGCGACACCACTGGAGGCGGGCTGCACGATGTTGGGGCGTGAGCGGAAGACGGCCTAACGGTGTGCGGAACCGTAGCCCAGCTTCATGGAGACGGTTGCGAATGGTCCTCGCCGATACCCCAGGAGCAACAGTGTCCCTAATTTGCTGGGAAGTGGCGGTGCGGTCCCCTACGGCACTGCGTAGGATCCTACGGTCTTGGCGTGCATCCGTGCGTCGCTGCGGTCCGGTCCCAGGTCGACGGGCACGTGCACCTTCTGCCGACCACTGGCGACAACATCGATGTACTGTGGAGACCTCACGCCCCACGTGTTGAGCAATTCGGCGGTACGTCCACCCGGCCTCCCGCATGCCCACTATACGCCCTCGCTCAAAGTCCGTCAACTGCACATACGGTTCACGTCCACGCTGTCGCGGCATGCTACCAGTGTTAAAGACTGCGATGGAGCTCCGTATGCCACGGCAAACTGGCTGACACTGACGGTGGCGGTGCACAAATGCTGCGCAGATAGCGCCATTCGACGGCCAACACCGCGGTTCCTGGTGTGTCCGCTGTGCCGTGCGTGTGATCATTGCTTGTACAGCCCTCTCGCAGTGTCCGGAGCAAGTATGGTGGGTCTGACACACCGGTGTCAATGTGTTCTTTTTTCCATTTCCAGGAGTGTATAAATGACCTAGTAGATAGTGTCGGAAGTTCCATGCGGCTTTTCGCGGATGATGCTGTAGTATACAGAGAAGTTGCAGCATTAGAAAATTGTAGCGAAATGCAGGAAGATCTGCAGCGGATAGGCACTTGGTGCAGGGAGTGGCAACTGACCCTTAACATAGACAAATGTAATGTATTGCGAATACATATAAAGAAGGAGCCTTTATTGTATGATTATATGATAGCGGAACAAACACTGGTAGCAGTTACTTCTGTAAAATATCTGGGAGTATGCGTGCGGAACGATTTGAAGTGGAATGATCATATAAAATTAGTTGTTGGTAGGGCGGGTACCAGGTTGAGATTCATTGGGAGAGTGCTTAGAAAATGTAGTCCATCAACAAAGGAGGTGGCTTACAAAACACTCGTTCGACCTATACTTGAGTATTGCTCATCAGTGTGGGATCCGTACCAGATCGGTCTGACGGAGGAGATAGAGAAGATCCAAAGAAGAGCGGCGCGTTTCGTCACAGGGTTATTTGGTAACCGTGATAGCGTTACGGAGATGTTTAATAAACTCAAGTGGCAGACTCTGCAAGAGAGGCGCTCTGCATCGCGGTGTAGCTTGCTCGCCAGGTTTCGAGAGGGTGCGTTTCTGGATGAGGTATCGAATATATTGCTTCCCCCTACTTATACCTCCCGAGGAGATCACGAATGTAAAATTAGAGAGATTAGAGCGCGCACGGAGGCTTTCAGACAGTCGTTCTTCCCGCGAACCATACGCGACTGGAACAGGAAAGGGAGGTAATGACAGTGGCACGTAAAGTGCCCTCCGCCACACACCGTTGGGTGGCTTGCGAAGTATCAATGTAGATGTAGATGTAGATGTAGATGTAGAAAATACAGATATACATCAGGACCACGTGGACCAACAAGATAAAAATATTTTAGAAAATAAGATGTATAAAACCAGCGAAATTAAATACCATCAACGCCATGCATTCAGTCGATTCAGCTTCTGTCTCAGTCATGTCGCATGTTCGACCTAGCAGCTACAGTTTCAGTGAGCAACCAAGTGAAGCCGCTAGTCTACAACCCATCAGCTATCATTAATAGATCCAGGCTTTGAAATGGATCCCCTGAGACGGAACCACCCATTGGATGCCATCGCTGACACTTAAGCCAGTCTGTGAGAGGTCTGGGTTCAACCTCAAACGTCTGCAATTTCCAGCCAGGTACCCTGCGCTGCCATCACTGTGCGAGAACGCCTAACTTGCTGTCTAACCACGCCTGCTGCGTAGCAGACACTCTGCTTGCATCAGCAAGGACACTGTCCCCGCCAGCCGCCGTTCTGCTGCCTCAGAGCTCTTACTCGTAGCCTGCTACCGCAGCTTGTGGCTTAGAGTCATGGACCTCCTGTATGGAAGCATCGAATAATAAACAGCGCATGTGATAAGTAAGCGTTGTTGACCGTGCACCCACTAAGGTACTGGAAGTATCTCCCCACAGCTCCCCAAGTACGCCACTTTGGAGTCTGGACTGGTCATCCTGCAACACTGGTGTCAGCGCAGAGGTCATAGTATGACGGGATCGCTGCACAGAATTCCGAGCGCCTGTGTTTCTAAACAAGGTAAAAAATATATTGCTTCCACCGACATACATCACACAATAGTAAAATTAGAGAAATTCTCACTTATCTGAAGATACAGTGATAATTTTTCTTCTCATGGACCATTCGTGAATGGATTAGCAAGAGGAAAAATGGGACAACATGATTGTGGTACACAGTGTACCGTCCGACGTACTCTGGACTGTGGTTTGCAGCAAACCTTTGTTGATGTGTCGATGTCCAAGTTAGTTAGTGTATGACATTGATACCTAGTGGTTGCAAATCAAATAATTTTTGAAAAGTGAAACGTACGTCAGTTTTCCTGAGAATATGAACTTATTGCTGATAATATGAAGACCACATAGCCTTTGGCATTCACTGTACCAAAGGAACTTTCAAGGATAAGGGTCGTTGACAGTTGGAATTTCTTAATTCATATTCATTAGCGATATCTTCAGCTGATTAGAATCAGTCTCGCATGCTCCATGTTCCTATTGAAATTTACAGAATTGTTTACATGACACATTGCGTTCCTTAAATATCTTAACTCATTCGTAAATGCTTCGTGAAAATGTGCAGCGCGTTTCGAGAAGATTGCGTGCAGTAAACCTGTTGCAGCGATTTCTCGGTGTACGGTCTGTTCTGAACCTTTCCTGACATTTAATTAATCGATAACACTGTCAACATCTGACTGGCACTCAAAAGTCAGAGCTTTTATATGGGTAAATTGGTCAGGTGTCTGACACACTACTTCTACATCTTCATCTCGACAGCCTTCAAATTTGTGTGGTTTATAGTGTAACTAAAATTTAACGTAATCCTTCTAGTACTCATGTGTATGACCTCACACCTTTTCTTATCCAGAGTCAGTTACCACTTATAATACTACATATATATAGACCTTTTCTAAAGCATTTTGCCGGCCGGGGTAGCCGAGCGGTTCTAGGTGCTACAGTCTGGAACCGCGTGACCGCTACGGTCGCAGGTTCGAATCCTGCCTCGGGCATGGATGTGTGTGATGTCCTTAGGTTAGTTAGGTTTAAGTAGTTCTAAGTTCTAGGGGACTGATGACCTTAGAAGTTAAGTCCCTTAGTGCTCAGAGCCATTTGAACCATTTTTTAAAGCATTTTGCAGTTGGTTTCCATCTTCTGATGTGTTTATTAAACAGCATCAACTGCAGACAATGTCAGAGGATTGTACACATTGTCTCCTAAATAGTTTAGATGGATTAGGAGCAGCAGAGGACCTATCGCACTTCCTCGTGGAACGCCAGATATCACTTCAGTTTTATTCGATTATTTTCCGTCTGTTACTGTTTACTGTGACCCTTCTCAGAGGAAATCACGAGTCCAGTCCCACAATTGACACGATATTTCGTTGGAACGCAATTTGATTTCAAATCTCTTGTGACAAATGGTGTCAAAAGCCTTCTGGGAATCTAATAATTTTGAATCAGTTTGAGATCTCCTACGAATAACACTCGTTGCTTCGGGAGAGTAAACAGGCGGCTGTGTTTGAACAGTGAGCAATTTTTCAAATGCCAAGATAACTAAAATCATTTGTTCATATAGATTACCAGTTTCCGCAATTTTTTGTAGTCATCTTTGGATCTATGTTTACATCACTAAACAATATTTTCCTTCAGTATGGTAAGAGGTGCTATACAGTGTACTTCCATGCTGGTATCGTGAAATGTAATACAAGTAAGAATGTCAGTTTTAAAATGACAGCTGAGTACACATGTGTTATTGTGCCGATTACGTCAATTATTTTTTTACGACTTCATATCTAAAAATTCATCTATTGAGTAGGGCAAGTTCTCATTCAGATATTCTTTTAATTTATGATTTTTTTCTTTTCTTTCTTTTTAATGCTGGTTGGCTGCGTGTCAGACTTTTAATGCGATTTGGTAAATGACCACAGACTTTGGTGGGAACATAATTCACCCCTTTGTGTGCCAAAGTTAGATTTAACCCAGAATAGTGAAGATCATCCTTTCTTCTAGTACTGTAGTTATGCACTGTGCTATCATTTTTGAACTGGGAAGCGTTATTAATAAAAAGTTTCGTAAGTGAATATATGTATTGTGAAGATACTATGAACATTCTTAGTTTCTTAAATAAATGTATGCAAGGTGATCTTGGGTGGGCTTCAACTATTATTTTGATTACACCCTTTTGTGCAACGCACGTCTTTTCTCTTGATGATAAGTTACCCCAAAATACACTCCTGGAAATGGAAAAAAGAACACATTGACACCGATGTGTCAGACCCACCATACTTGCTCCGGACACTGCGAGAGGGCTGTACAAGCAATGATCACACGCACGGCACAGCGGACACACCAGGAACCGCGGTGTTGGCCGTCGAATGGCGCTAGCTGCGCAGCATTTGTGCACCGCCGCCGCCAGTGTCAGCCAGTTTGCCGTGGCATACGGAGCTCCATCGCAGTCTTTAACACTGGTAGCATGCCGCGACAGCGTGGACGTGAACCGTATGTGCAGTTGACGGACTTTGAGCGAGGGCGTGTAGTGGGCATGCGGGAGGCCGGGTGGACGTACCGCCGAATTGCTCAACACGTGGGGCGTGAGGTCTCCACAGTACATCGATGTTGTCGCCAGTGGTCGGCGGAAGGTGCACGTGCCCGTCGACCTGGGACCGGACCGCAGCGACGCACGGATGCACGCCAAGACCGTAGGATCCTACGCAGTGCCGTAGGGGACCGCACAGCCACTTCCCAGCAAATTAGGGACACTGTTGCTCCTGGGGTATCGGCGAGGACCATTCGCAACCGTCTCCATGAAGCTGGGCTACGGTCCCGCACACCGTTAGGCCGTCTTCCGCGCACGCCCCAACATCGTGCAGCCCGCCTCCAGTGGTGTCGCGACAGGCGTGAATGGAGGGACGAATGGAGACGTGTCGTCTTCAGCGATGGGAGTCGCTTCTGCCTTGGTGCCAATGATGGTCGTATGCGTGTTTGGCGCCGTGCAGGTGAGCGCCACAATCAGGACTGCATACGACCGAGGCACACAGGGCCAACACCCGGCATCATGGTGTGGGGAGCGATCTCCTACACTGGCCGTACACCACTGGTGATCGTCGAGGGGACACTGAATAGTGCACGGTACATCCAAACCGTCATCGAACCCATCGTTCTACCATTCCTAGACCGGCAAGGGAACTTGCTGTTCCAACAAGACAATGCACGTCCGCATGTATCCCGTGTCACCCAACGTGCTCTAGGAGGTGTAAGTCAACTACCCTGGCCAGCAAGATCTCCGGATCTGTCCCCCATTGAGCATGTTTGGGACTGGATGAAGCGTCGTCTCACGCGGTCTGCACGTCCAGCACGAACGCTGGTCCAACTGAGGCGCCAGTTGGAAATGGCATGGCAAGCCGTTCCACAGGACTACATCCAGCATCTCTACGATCGTCTCCATGGGAGAATAGCAGCCTGCATTGCTGCGAAAGGTGGATATACACTGTACTAGTGCCGACATTGTGCATGCTCTGTTGCCTGTGTCTATGTGCGTGTTGTTCTGTCAGTGTGATCATGTGATGTATCTGACCCCAGGAATGTGTCAATAAAGTTTCCCCTTCCTGGGACAATGAATTCACGGTGTTCTTATTTCAATTTCCAGGAGTGTAGGATGCCATAAAGCAGCGAAAGAAAATAAGCATAGTAGGCTAATATACTGATACGTTTATCACTAAAATTTGCAGCAACCCAAAAAGCATAATTATCTCAACTCAAGCGCTTCAGCAGATCATCAATGCGTTTATTCCATTTCAGTTTTTCGTCAGTGTACACATCCACAAATTCTGAATATTCTACCTTACCAAACGACTTATGTTCAAAGTCTGTATTTATCAATGGCTATATCATTTACCATACAGTACTCTATAGACTGTGTTTTGTAGTAATTTGAAGAGAGTACATTTGCAGAGAATCGCTTGATAAATTTCTGAAAGACATTATTAACAATTTCCTCAGCTAATTTTTATTTATTGGGTATGATTTCTACACTTGTATCACCAGTAAAAAGAACTAGCTTTGTATCTTCATGAATGTAGAGTGTCAGGTCATTAACATATTATGTTAATAACAATAGGGGACACAAGACTGGACCCGGTGGACACCATTCTTCATAACTCCTCAGTTAAAGGACTCTGCTGATTTTTGTAGACTATCTGTACTGTAAATATCAACCATCTGCATTCTTCGAGTTAAATATGAATTAAGTCATTCGTGCACTCTCTCTGCCGCCCCCCCCCCCCCCTCCCATAGAAGAATTTAATGATTCACAGTTTCACGCAGTCAAGGCATAATCCTATGAGAGGGTACAAAGTATCCCAGTGGGTGATGTTGAGTTATTCAGAGCATTTAACATTTTGTAAGTAGGCTGTTTAGGTTTTTATGTTGGTAACGCCACGTAGCTATATGAGAATCACTGACTGTGCTGTGTGCAGTCTGTGGCTGGTTTGCATTGTTGGAATTTGCTATTGTAATGTTGGGCAGTTGGGTGTTAACAGTGCGTAGCGTTGCGCAGTTGGAGGTGAGCCGCCAGCAGTGGTGGATGTGGGGAGAGAAATGGCGGAATTCTGAGAGCGGAGATCTAGACGTTTGTCCATCAGAAAGAGTAAATTTGCAATATTGGATATCATGAACTGATTTTATATATATATATATATATATATATATATATATATATATATATATATATATATATATATTACGATGACTTTGGAACATTATTAAGGTAAATACACTGTTTGATCTCTATCAAAATCTTTCATTTTCTGATTATGCCTATCAGTAGTTAGTGCCTTCAGTAGTTAGAATCTTTTATTTAGCTGGCAGTGGTGGCGCTCGCTGTATTGCAGTAGTTCGAGTAACGAAGATTTTTGTGACATAAGTGATTCATGAAAGGTATAGGTTATTGTTAGTCAGGGCCATTCTTTTGTAGGAATTTTTGAAAGTCAGATTGCGTTGCGCTAAAAATATTGTGTGTCAGTTTAGTGTTGATCAGAATAGGTAAAGAGCGAAATGTCTGAGTACATTCAGTTCTGCTCAGCTGTTTGAAAATCAAATAATGTAAGGGGTTTATCAGCACAGTAATTCATAAATTTTTCTAAGGGGATGTTTCAATTTGACCAGTGGGAGCATATATAGCATTTTCTGTTGAAAAGTCTTTCTAAAAACCAAATTTACAATTTATTAGTACTTCATTTCTACAAATATGTGAATCTACTCCTGAATAAATTGCTTAATCAAGAATTTTGGACAAAGCCATCAGAAGTGAGATTGGGCAGTAGATGTTAGCATCAAACCTATCCCCATTTTTGTACAATGGTTTAAGAACAGCATATTCCAGTCTATCTGAAAAAATGCTCTGTTTCAGTGAGCTATGGCATTGCGACAGAGAATCCTACTTATCTGGTGGGAACAAGCATTTAGTACTCTGTTTGAAATGCCATCAATCCCACATGACCTTTACTTTAGAGCGTATTTATTATTTTTCTGATTTCAATAGAAGAGGTGAATGGAATTTCAATTTTATCAAATTGCATGGGTATTGCCTCTTCCATATACAACCTTACATTTTCTAATGAACAGTTGGATCCTCTTTCCTCAAAAACACTTAAAAATTGATATTAAAATATTTTCTACTTCTGATTTTTTTTACAAATTTTTCATTGAATTTTATAGAAATACGGTCTTCCTGTGCTCTCAACTGCCCTGCTTTACTTTTAACAATATTCCAACTTGTTTTAATTTTATTATCAGAGATGCTAATCTCAGACATAATACACATACTTCTAGACTTTTTAATAACTTTTCTTAAAACAGTGTAGTAGATTTTATAATGTTTGTTTCTGGATCATTACTCATTTTAGCCATAAGATACATTTCCCTTTTCTGTTTACAAGATAATTTTATTTCTTTAGTAAGCAGTGGCTTTCAGATGGTTTCTTACAATTATGTTACACTGTTTTCTTATGGAATCTGTTTTAAATATACTCACAAAGGTATCATGAAATAGGTTAAATTTTACATTAGCATCAGGTTGCCTGTACACCTCATCCCAGTCTAATTATTGCAAGCTTTCCCTAAAATCTGCAATTGTTGACTTGTTAAATGAATGCACTATTTTGTAGGATTGTATTGCATTACTGTATGCAGCTATGTCATAAACTGTAACTATCTGTAGATCATGATCAGAAACCATCTTAGCAGAAAAAGGTTTTATTTCATTAACTTTATTTAGGTCTACAAAAACATTATCTGTCTGTGTGCTGCTTTCCTGTACTACATGAACAGGAAAATTAATAACTGATATCAAATTGAAAAAAAAAAGTAATAATAATTTATGGACGTTCTTTGTATCAGGCTCTTTCAGAAAATTTACATTGCAACCGCCACAAACAATGATTTGCTTCCCTTGGACAGATAACACATCAAAGAATCCAAGTTTTCAGAAATAGTGTACTGGCAGTACACCTGTGGACTGTTCGAGCAAGAAATACGCTAGGAGAAGTTGAAGAATCACAAAAAAAAGAAATATTCCCATGAGGTTCAGTGCCACCCTTAAAGATTATGCTATCTTTCCCGCCAATTTACCCCTCCCCTTCCTGTTGAGATACAGGCCATATCTTTTGAAGTCCCACGTACCAACTGTATCAAAAGGAACCAAACCCATGCCTGACAAAGTAGCCACCAAAAGCAGTTGATCTAACTCTATATTGACCTTCCTGACAGAGCTGTTGAATCGGAACCAACCATTTGCATGAAAGCTGGAACCAAGCCAACATTTATGTTGCTCGAACAGTCCACTGGTATACTGCCGGTTCATAGTGTCCAACGGGGACAATATTTCGGCGATCAGACATGTCGCCATCGTCAGGTGCGCTGACGAACTGAGCTCCCCCCGCGGACAGTTCACAACGTTGATGTTGTTCGTTGCAGATGCTATTTTTACCAGGTCACACTCAGTGTTGTAGCCCTGATCCCCATCAACACTGTTTCTTCCTCCATTCAGTATCACAACATGATCTGCCTTTGTAAACCCTTGTATAATGATCCAACGCCCTCTACCACTTGTCTAAGGCATGCAATGGGCTTGAAAAAACTTGTGAACTGGTACCTTTCACCTAATTCTTCCTGCAAGATTTGGACCACACCTCTTCCATGGCTACTACCTAACAACGGAACGTCTTTCTACTTTTTTAAACAGTTGGTTTCTTGGTGAAAGACTGTAGCGTATTAAGTACTCTTACATCTATCTACTTTTACCTCTTCCTTAAATAACTGGGGTAGCAAGGCAAATCTATTGTTTGTGCCAATGATGAAACTGTTAGATACTGTTCTCATTCTGTATCCCCCGTTCCTTGCTACGACTTCCCAGATTTTTTCACCTTTCTCCTCATCAGTTCCTCTGTAGCAGAATCAATTTCAGCCATAAGGGCTTTTATCTTACCTTCCTGTTCTGCTATCTTCCTACCCCTTCAATATCCTTTGAAATACCAAGAAAGAGACTCATTTACTTCCCCAATTTCTAGGGCAGCTCAAACACTTCTTGCTTATAGCAGTTTACATCCCTTTTACAAAATAGAGCTAAACAATAACAGCAATATTCTGTTAACTGCAGATCACAAGAGTCACTAAATTTATGCAGAACACAAATATATCTGTATACTATTAATATAATAAAGCACTTAAAATATAGTTAAAATTCAAAACTTGCGTACCTGAAATAATACAGAAGACCCTCCCCACTCCACGGTGCTACAGATGGTGAACTCTGCTTTCATATCGCAAGCAAGATGAACATTCTTTACCGGATCAGGGTCATATTAGCAGCAATTTATTTGGTATAAATCTCTCATAGCAGTTTACATCCCTTTTACAAAATAGAGCTAAACAATAACAGCAATATTCTGTTAACTGCAGATCACAAGAGTCACTAAATTTATGCAGAACACAAATATATCTGTATACTATTAATATAATAAAGCACTTAAAATATAGTTAAAATTCAAAACTTGCGTACCTGAAATAATACAGAAGACCCTCCCCACTCGACGGTGCTACAGATGGTGAACTCTGCTTTCATATCGCAAGCAAGATGAACATTCTTTACCGGATCAGGGTCATATTAGCAGCAATTTATTTGGTATAAATCTCTCAACTACCGTCGATACTATTTCTTTAAACAAAAGCCACATCTGGACTGCACTTACATACTTAGTTTGGAATGAGTGGAGACTGTCTCTCAGGAAGGCGTCGAGGGAATCTTTATCTGCTCTCTCAAATAGATATATTTTGTGTTTATTTTTAGCGGATTTGGATGTTAACATTGTTCACTCTCACGACAACTCATTAATCCCTGTATCTGTCTCGATGCTCCCTATTTGCTCAGGATTATTTGTTGCTGTGGACCCATGACTTGTTAAGCGGGACCTGAAGCACCACCACTCTATGACGCAAATCGAAGAATCTCTAACCTGCACGGTCGCAGAACCGTCTGAGCCTCTAATACAGACCCTCCACTCGGCTCAGTACCAAAGGTCCGCAATCGGTTCTGTCGATGGTGCTACAGATGGTGAACTCTGCTTTCATATCGTAAGTAAGATGGACGTCCTTTACCGCAACGAAATTATCGATAAGATTTAATTTAAAAAAATACGTCGTTTTATCATTTTAAAGATGACGTGCCCATCGTCGAGGAATTTCATAGTGGTAAAAGGCGTCCCTCATTTAAGAAGCATCTCAGTTGCGGATATCAACATGGTCGAGTGAGGAACAGAATTTTCAAGCGACTCATGAAACGGTATACAATTCATGTTAATCATTGTCATGTGTTTTTTTCAATAATCATAGGCACATTTCTCCATCTATATGACTGTGGAAAATAGTAGGACGTTACACCATCTTGGGAAACTGCATCACTCACTGACAGAAAAATACTATTTGTACGCACAAAATCAAACTGATATTCCAGTTTTTATGGGTTCTAATACGGGTGACTGTAGATTTAACTCTCGGAAGTATCACGGGAATTAAATGTGGTACGTCCTTTACATATATCTCTCATCCACCTCTCAGGTGAAACTAGCTCACTCTTACGGTCATGAAGGGACGTGTAGCATCCCTTAGTTTTCCAGTAAGGCGAATGCGGAGGAATTCTTCAGCAGTGTTCTCTTCTTCGACATTCTTAAGACGTTTTCGTTCAGATGACATATTAACTAATAAAACTACTTCCGCTTTACAAAATGTTTTGCGGAAGTGGAAAACACACTTCACTCTGGTAGCGTGGTCATGTCTTTCTCCCAGCTACCAGGAAATATGTTGAACAGTTAACATGTCAACAGACTCCGCACTCGTGTTTGTGTGCAGCATATTTCCGCGTCGACACTGAACATTGTTGGCTGATAGTCTAATGAAGTGAAGTAATAATAGATCCGAATTACAAGTCACTTACGTCGGACAGCTGCAAATGGTGGATCTTCGAGTATACTGACAGCTGGTTCAGCAAAAAGTCAGTAGAACAACTAAAGGAAAGTGCAGTAGACCTATTGAAAAGCACGTCAAATGGTTCAAATGGCTCTGAGCACTATGGGACTTAATATCTGAGGTCATCAGTCCCCTAGAACTTAGAACTACTTAAACCTAACTAACCTAAGGACATCACACAACACCCAGTCATCACGAGGCAGAGAAAATCCCTGACCCCGCCGGGAATCGAACCCAGGAACCCGGGCGCGGGAAGCGAGAACGCTACCGCACGACCACGAAAAAGCACGTCACAAGGGCAATAAGAGAAGAAGTGGCCTCGAAACTTCGAAGTCGAGGAACTATAATTTGGTAGCATTTGCATCAGGCCATGTGTTGACATTAAATTTCTTGTTTACATGACTCAATAGCATCGCCCCCCACCTAGACGAAGTCAGAAAGGGAGATGGGTGCAGTGTTTAAGGTGCTCTTACTCAAAAGTGGGTGGTTCCAGTCCCGATAGCGGAAGACATTTTTATCACCAGTATTTTATAATCTAGGTGTGAAGCGATCGCAGGAATTTTTGTGATTGATCTAGGATTCTGTCTCGACAAAAGATGGTCAACAACTGTTCGACATAATTTCTTGTGTCTCTGCCACTTAGTGACGCTAGAAATGTCGTCCAGCGCCAGATACTGATCGGGTTACCTCATAATCGATCATCAGCTTTAATAACCTTGTCAACGGGAGTAAATAATCAGAAATTAGATGCTATATCATGTTACTTAACTTGTTTATCTACATTCACATTGTTATCAGAAAAACTCGAATAGCTCTGCTACCAATACTTGTCTAGTCAGCGGCGTAACAGTGACGCTACTTTAATTCGTGTACTGCATTGTAAATAATCTGTTCCATACGAGCAGAAACGAGAGCACGACAAAGACTTCATTCTTCGCAATACAGTTTGCAAACGACGATAAGGCCGGGACTGCCCCTAACACCAGCGCAACACATACAAAACTGCGAGGTTACTTATGCAATGATAACAGCAGGCTGATACTCACCGTCGGAAATGGTCGGAGTTGTGTCGATAACAAGTCACGTAACGTCTGTCTCTATCCTACACCGTTGTCGCAGTTTCGCAATCGTGTCTCACTCTTTCAAGCTAAATGTCTTGGCGTATGTTTCATATTTGTCATAAATGAGCCAGAGATAAAAAATATTATTAAATTTTAACACAAGGCAGTAAATAAAACAAAAAATAATAAAATAAATAAATAAAAATAAAAAACACGATTTTGCAGTCCAAAATATGTACTAATTTAGGTCGTTGCCGAAGCCAGAATTGTACCAGCGTGCATACTTTCTCATTTATTGCAAGCAGAATTCCAGAGTGATGACTGTGACAATGCAGTATACCGGGCTGGGGTCCGAGCTTCGGCTCCAGCATTTCGCTGTCAGCGTTCTCCCAACAGAACCACCCAAGCACTCCCTGCGGTAACACTCAAAGCTTCAAATTGTCACTGGTTCTCTGCATGTTTTATAGACTCCAGATGAAAGTAGCACCCGTGGGAGATTCTGTTCTCTGCCATGATCCTGACGGTGCGCTGAATGAATTCACAGCTGTACCCATTTTCCAGTGGAAGCTAATTTCTCATCATCGTGGAATAACGTATTTTATTAAGCTTGGGATCCAGGGGAATATTGAAATTTTTAAGTGATACATATGGCCCACACGGGTAGCTCAGTTGGAAGAAGCAGCCAAGACATTGCTTTCATTTAGGTATTTTAAGATTTCCGTAAATCATTGGTTATTCTTTCTACAGTGTCACAACCTGTTATCAAAACAAGGCAGCCCTTTGCTTCTAATCGGCTAGCTTTAAATGAAAGACTAAAATCCAGACCTTCTTCAATAAAAACAACAGTGTCCACAGATGACAGGTTCACGTGTCAAATTCTTTTTCAGAGCTAAATTTAATACAAATGCCAAAAGCAAAGTTACTGCTTATCAAATTCCAAGTAATATCTTTGGTGAGGCTGCTAACGTCATAAGGTGACAGTTACCCTTTGTACGGCGGATGACAGATGAACTGTCCAAAACCCTGTCTAACGGCTTTACCCTTCCCCCTGTAAATCACTCTGTTTGTTTCTAAGATATTTGCATATGTCCCAGACACTTATTCTCATTTGTCATTGCTTCTGTGGCGCACAGTACTCTTCTTAATCATATATTTTTGATTTCCAGTCAGCTGTCACGACTGTTGTTTATATCTACAATACATTAGCGATTACTGAGTTACATAAATCCATCTTCAGACATCCATATCACTGACCAATCAATTGACTATGGAATTCAGTCAGCAAATCAGCGTACACGAAGCAGATATATTGAGGAGCCCAGTCTGACAATTTCATAAAGACAAGCTAGACTTAAACACAAGCTAAACTTGCACAGTGTATCTGCTTTCTGTATACAGTTTGATTTACTCTTTGTATTCCATACTGGGATGGACGGGCATTCGTATGGATGTCTCCTCCGTCCGAACAGGCCATGAAAGCCCAACGGTACCGACGGTACCGACCGGCCGCCGTGTCATCCTCAGCCCACAGGCGTCACTGGATGCGGATATGGAGGGGCATGTGGTCAGCACACCGCTCTCCTTGCCGTACGTCAGTTTACGAGACCGGAGCCGCTACTTCTCAGTTTGCCTCACAAGGGCTGAGTGCATCCCGCTTGCCAACAGCGCTCGGCAGACCGGATGGTCACCCATCCAAGTGCTAGCCCAGCCCAACAGCGCTTAACTGACGGGAACCGGTGTTAGCACTGATGCAAGGCCGTTGGCTTATGGATATCTGAAGATGGAATTACAGAACTGAAAAATACAAAACATAGTATTTATATAAACGACAATAAAGGCAGTTATTGGAACTTGTCAGACATATGGGACGTGTTGAAAAATAATGCCTCCGATTTTTAATGCGAAAACTCATAGAACTTTTTAAATAAAACAAGCCTCATTAAGATTCTACATTTTTATTTTTCGTGTCTACACATTTGCTGCCCCCCTAAGAGATCGTTCACACGTGGAGCACCCTCTCCTGCAGCATGACAATGTCAGCCCACACACGAGCATTGCGACGTATGCAAGAGTCCGACGGCTTGGGTTCACTGCCATTGACCATCCTCTGTACAGCTCCGACTTGGTCCCATTCACTTTCAACTGTTTCCAGAACTTTAAGAACACTTTCGAGGAATTCACTTTGATAGTGATGAAACGGTGCAAGCAGTGGTGACATTATGGCTCAGACAACAAGCTCAATCATTCTACAGTGGCGGTATCAACAAACTGGTCTCTCATTGGAAGAAAATTGTTGATAGCCAGGGCGACTATGTTCACAAATAAACATGTAGACCTAAAGAAAAAGACGTAGAACGTTAGTAACGTTTCCACATAACAATTTCGGAGGCATTACTTTTGATCACGCTTTCATATCAATAAACACAGCTGAACGCCAAAGAATTCTATTAAGCAAAAGATCTCAAATAGAGTCATAGTTTGTGACCTTCATATGTAAAATGGACACGAAAATTATTAGACGACCTGGATGTTATTTCAGTGATTACAAAATAGAGTCAAATTTACAAAGAACTAGGTGGTATTAGCCCACTTATCAGTATGACGTTTTATCCTCTCTGGACTGTAGGCACGCACTTACTTGTTTCAGGAGGCTGTCATGAAGCCGTTTCTATCCTCTCCGGAGGCAAGATGGCCCACAACTGCTAAAACTGGTCGTTGGTATATTGGATATTGACACTTGGAGAGAGTTTACGTCCGACCTGGGCCCACACATGTTATATCGAGGACGGATCTAGCGATTTCCGTGGTCACGAAAGTACCTCACCACGACGCACACACATGTGCCATGTGTGGACGAGCATTAGCATGCTGACAAATGGCGTCACGATACTGTCGCATGTGTGGTAATACAAGAGGACGCAGGAGGCCTGCGACGTACCGTTCTGCTGTCAGAGTTCCATCAGTCAGTATCAGCCTTGACTTGAAGCTATACGCTATGGCTCCCCGCGTCACGAGACCAGGAGTAACACCGCGGTGCCTCTGCAAAACATTCGAAGAAACGGACCTGTGCCCATGTCGCCTCCACGCTCGCCGACGGTGGTCACCTGCGATGTGCAGAATTGCGAATTATCGCCAAACACAATATGACGCCATTCAGCAACCGTTCACGCTTCTCTGACACGACACCACTCAAAATGCAGCGTTTGTGTTGTGGTGTTTACGACAGCCTAGGCATGAGACGGTAATTCCCTAGTGCGGCTGCTGCTAGTTTCCGATCCAGGATGTGGGATAACACAGAATGTTGCAGGGAGTCCATTATTTGTTCTCGGATGGCAGGCGTTTGTGTGCGGGTGTTACGATGTGCTTGGTGCCCAATAGTCCGATCCTGTCTGGTGATTGTCAGTCGTGCCCGACTGGAACCTTGGCGGCGAGTACGCGTGCCCTCACTTTCCCACACAGCCCAGCACCTGGCTGCTGTCATATCTTGATGAGCCACAGATCTAGATAATCCACAATTAGAGCATAATGGCCAAATCGAGAACCGCAATGAGGCGCATTTCAAATTCTGTCAGTTTCTGATAACTCAGTGTCAGACGCTTACGCGGCATCCCCATGTCCCTCCCAGTTACTTCTAACATCTGGCATTGTTCACGCCCCTTATACACCCTAGAGTTAACGCTTACTACACTAATGCTCTTAGTGACCGCTTCACCTGTTACAGAGAATAGCAACTCTAATTATTTACATATCCGCCGATGGTGTGAACGTGTTCGCAGTTACGTTAACACCTGATGATGTCTTCTACGGCTATACTTTTTTTGACAGGCAGTGTATTTGTTTAGATGCGGATTGCCAGTTCCACCATGCTGAGCGAAGTGGCTCAATGGTAACACCTTCGGCTGAGTTCCAGTCGCCTTTTGGCCATCTGCCTTATTTTTTGACCTCACAAATTCAAGTAAGTCGAATACCTGGATGATTTCCTTGAAAAGGCCGATTTGATTCCCCATCCCCCTATCCACCCTTGTGCTCTGACTCTAATGTCCTCTTCGTCGACTGGACGTTAACCGCAAACGTTCTGACATTTCTTCTACATTTTCCTCACGTGATACAGAATTTTACTAGGTTGGTGCATAACTTCGTAGAGTTTTTGTTTTGAATGTTAGTATTCCGGTTGCTACACGTTTATTTATGGATTATTATTTTTCATTTGTAATTCACTGTCCAAAAATGCTACTGCAGGCGGGTGTTAAATGACTGTGCGCAGCGGAAATTAATAAACGCTAAAATGAAGATTTGACCCTGTCTGACTACTCCCTGAAGCAGATCTTAGGATCTATTAATGCTCTTTAACACATAAATTCCAATCTAAAGATAAATGAATGATTAAGGGAACTAATTATACTAAATGATAAACGTCGTTGCTGCTTATACATTCATTGTATATTAAAAGCAATCATTATTACAAATGTTTATATTTCCTAACTAAAATTACTGATCCATTGAACAACTCTGCCCTTTTATTATGACTACGCGATATAATATAAATAACGCGAAATGACTGACATCATCTATGAACCGAACACAAGAACACACTACTTTTAAAGATGATCTACAATGGAGTGCAATGTCCGTGGAAATAAATCCTACGTGGTCACAGCTGTTTCGCCTTATAGCCTCTAATAAGCCAAAGCAATTAGCAATATCACCATATGTACTGCGTCCGGTGCTTCGGAGTGATGGTTCTCGTACACGTCTGCGACAATGGAAGAACTCCAGCCATAAAATAAACTCTTTCAAAGAGTAGGACGGCTGAAGGCAGTCCTCTCACTACTCTCTTCTCCTCTCTGTGTGCTACAGACAAGAAACGCGAACTCCCAGCCACAAGGACGGAGTTCAGATAACGTCTCAAGTAAGTAAATGCAGAAGAAGTGCTCTCAATCACTGAATGCTGCGTACTCAATGACGACTTCCAACCCAGAGGCAGAGTCCAGAATCGTGTAAGTTCACAACAGTACAGTGTCTAACCGTTCTAACTATAAAATCTCGTGAGAGCAAAGATAGCAAGTCCGTCCGTACCAACAAGAAACTGATACTGGGCGACCGTCACACATGGGAGCTCAAAACGGAAGACCATGTCTCCCCAACGCTGGCTTCCCAGCAAGGCTTGGCTCCCCACCATCGTAATTCCGAAAACGAATCATATTCCCGAAACCACGGAATATTGTCCCTCTCTACAGATTTTTCCAAACGTCGAACAACCATATTTTAGTCTTTTGTCGTCCAGTGCGGAACGTTTGCGAGGAAAAACCTATACTCGTACAATGGTACGCTTCTATGTAATAATCCCTCGAAATAACCCAGCCTGCGTGGTTTCCAAGGTGTCGCTTCTTCGTTCCTCTCACTTGCGTCCAAGATTTCCAGCGTTCAGAAGTATAATCCTTCCGGTTTGGCTACAAGACCGGCCGATCGCGAACTTTTGTGCTCCAGCGCTTAGGTGCTACGACGTCCGTCTTGTTATTTCTTGTGTTTAAGCAGGACCAACACACCTGTGTGGGCCTTCCACCCAGGGATTTAATTCCGCCTGCCGTTTTATTTCCACTGGCGTTCCAACCTCTACTAGTATAGGCAATCATTCATTACACCCCATTTATAATAAAGACACTCCATCAGCTTTCATGCAATAAGCGTTAACAATTATTTACAAAGTGTACGTGACAATGTCACTCTCCTTTATATATTCGTATATACGATGTACAATCTACCACATGATACCTAATTGTATTTGTAGATCACAGCAAAGTATGTGGATGAGTTCTTGTAAGGTGCGAAATTATAGCCACCTTACAGCTGTTGCTGTATAGGTTCATATATTGTCATTTTGTCATTTGGAGATACTGAGTGAAGCCGTGGACGCTAGAAAAAGGAGTGCTAAGTGGTGAAATCGAAACATTTCCGACATGCTCTGCTGTTTCAGTGTAGTAGAGGGGTAACAGGTTGACAGCAGTGGAGACAGCCAGAAACACTTGAGCCGTGTATGACAATAACGCCATTGGACAAGGCACGGCAAGAAAATGACTATCTCGTTTCAAGAAGGATCGTTTTGACATTAGTGACTCCGCATTCGGGAAGACCTTCAGGGTTTGAAGAAGATCGTTTAAATCCTTTAATCCACAATGATCCATGTCAGTGTACCCGGGAATTGGTAAATGTGAAGACCTGTGATAATTTCACCATCGTGAGACATATGCATGGGATGGGAAAGGTTCAAACATCGGGTGAATGGGTACCGCATGCTCTAAGCCAAAATAAAAAAAATGAACAACGTATCCATAACGTGTATCTCTGCTTACTTGTCATCAATTGGTTCGGGAACAACACCGACCATGCCTGTCTTGTGTCGTTACTGGTGACGAGAAATGGTGTCTTTGTGCTAACATATGGAAAAGAAAGGAATGGCTGAGTCCAAACAAGGCAGCAACTTCCTGTACAAAGACCTGCTCACGTCCACAAAAGATAATGCTCCACATCCGGTGGAAGAGTGACAGTGCAATGGACTATAAGTTGCTTTCTCGAGGTGTACCCGTCACTGCCGACATTTGTTGTTAATAACTGAGACGTCTTGCAGATGCAATACAATAACAATGACGAGGAAGACTGCATGATGTGTTGCTAGTGGCGCCGCGCCGCCCAGGCCGCGCATGAGGGGAAGTCAGCTCTCTTAAGGTAGCCAAGCGCCTTGTCACCAGACAAAAAACATCAGCTCCCAGAAGGTTGCATGGGGGCTTAATTATTAAATGAAAATAATTTTAGTAGCTGTGTGTCCGGTTACGAAGTCTCGTAACCGGTTGGCCCTGACTAGTATTAGTACGCAATCTGACTGCATAAAATAACAATAAAGAATGAAAGGAAATTTCCGTTAACACAACTGATTAATTAAGTTCCCTGCAACTATAAAAGCTACGAAACAACAAAGCACAAGTGTAACTGTTCTGTGTGTGGTAGTGTGGTTCAACGTACATGTATCTGGCACTATTCTTCCTCAATACGACAAAAAATTTTAAACACTATTTACAATGAACTAATTGAAAAACCACAAATACTATAATTGCTCATAGAAACCAGAATTACAAGTCTAATACATGAACATGAGCCAGATGCTTTGTTGACTGAACCTGTGACCAAGAGGCATTATTATTAAGGACATTTGAAATAAAAAAATTTTGTTACCTCCATACATATTGACGAAAAATACGCTGTGATCATTGCAACATCTTCCATATATACATTACACCAACCGAACAGCAGCTACTCTCTCGCCCAACAGACAATAACTGCACACGACATGGTCTCAACTAGTACTGCTCTCGACATCCTCCCAACAAGCACAGCCCACGGCAACCTCTGAACTAGAACTGCCCTCGACATTCTCTGAACAACTACTACGCCAGTGGAGGCGGCGGAATAATACTCTTTGGCGCTATCTCTGGCGCTGTGACTCAGTGTAGCCACCTTTCAAGGTCACACTACGTCTAGCGCGTAGCCATGCGCTAGAAGTGTAAATAGGTGAATAAATATTGTTTTTGAAAAGATAAGGAATTAGGAAAGGAAGTAAGGAATTTTAAATAGTCTATAATACAACATACAATCACCAGTAATCTTAGTTTTACAATTGTTGTTGCCCCCTTTGGCCCAAATGAAAAGGTGTTCGTCAGCATTCACCTTCTTCTTTCTTCTTGTAGACAAATTAACGGCTTGTCTGGAACCAGGGTACCACAGGGAACCTCCGCTAGTAGTCCTGCACTCTCCGCTATACTCCAAGTCTTCCAAGCCAGCGCCCTCCTGCATTCTGCTGGACTAGAAAGG